>NC_135234.1:472199051-473544884 GCF_051348905.1 Ranitomeya variabilis | reverse complement strand
TAAAAGAAGTAACATATTCATTCCTCTCACTAGTTATAGTTTAAAGGGGCTAGTGAGGATGCCACACCCGGCACCGCTGCATAGCACTACTCCGTCAATTGAATAGTGGTCGCAGTTGAAAACTGAATTTCTACCTCTTATTCAAATCAATTAGGACCAGATGTGCAGTATCTGGCTACAGCCACTATGCAGATGACAGGGCGGTGCTGTGATCAGCTAATCAGTGGAGGTGCTAGGTGCAGCACTGTCACCAATCTGGTATTGATTATCTTTCCTAAGGATAGGCCATCAATATAAAAGTCCCAGACAACCCCTTTTAATTTAAAAAAGAGACATTGGTGGAGGATAACCTTAGCAGGCTCATAAATGTCTTAAAGACGTAGTATGCATTGTATATATCCTAAAATGGTTTTCCAGGAACTGAAAAATATGGTTCTCTTCATGCAAAAACTCTAATTGGGATGCAGAGCTGTAACATCCACACAACCTGTAGACAGACGTGGCAGGGATGTTTTTAAAAGAAGGCAGCTATGTTTTTCTAAATCATGGACAACCTCTTCAAGATATTGATACTCTTCCGGAAATAACATAAGTCACTGACTCTCAGAACCAGTGCTCCTTAGTCCTCCGATAAACCTCTGTACTTGACACTCTCGTAGGACACAGTCAGACGGCTGTATGGATCAAACCAAGTTCGGACTGGAAGGTGGCTCTTCCTACCACATATTTCTATAGAGCTGTCATTAGCGGATTGGGAAAGCAACGACCATTCCTTGCATTGGGGTCAGATCTAGATCTGATTTATATGGCCATCTGACTGCACCCTTATTGTTATACAAATCTGTTACACTTGTTCATTTACATCTCCTATTACTCTCAGCTTGTTTTACTATGATGGTGACAAATAACACAATCGCACATTTGCCTTTTTTGCTACCATTGCCATAATTAACAGTTTGGCCAGTTCCGCTAGCCATATCATCGTCTTACTATGTAACCTGCTTAAAGTGGTTTTCCTCTTTCCGAAAATTATGAATTACAAGTTGCTATAGTTCTAAAAAACCAACTTAGTATTACTTACCCTCCTAGTGTGCAGCCCCGGTCTCTGTTGTTTTTCTGCAGCATTGACGTCACATCAACAGTGCTGCAGCCAATCAGTCAGCTCATAGCTTTCTGAACGGTACAACCCTTTAATATATAGCCATAGAAAACTGCAGGTATTTATGGACCCAAGTCATTTACCAGTTGTTTCCATCTATTTTGTTTCCTTCAATGATAGCAGATGAGATGACAAGCACTGACACTGCATTAATTCACATGACACACAGGGTAATTTGTCTTGTTTTAGGCCCTTCTCTCTAGCAATCCTGGGTTTTGGAACCATTCTGACTGCACAATACAAGATTGGACCGGGAGACATCAGAAATGCAGGCTTCCTTCATATAATTACATTTTCTAAACATCTGCGTCATGACTGATGTGATTCATCTTGAAGCGGCATACAGCTGTGTTTCCTGTTTCAATTAACAATCCCCTAATTGCATATCTTTCTCTTGTTACTAATTTAGTTAATGTATTCATAATTAAGAATATTCTGTTTCCTACCAAGATTTATCAAGATAGGAGATATGGAAAAGAAAATCATCTAAACTGGTACGGCTGAAAGACCCTTCAACTATGATCATATCAGCTAGTGCCCTTCCCGTACTTAGAAGAACTAATTACATTACCAACAGTTACGCTTTCAGAATTCATTGTGGGCTTCCCTCAGGCTTTTGTTTTAGTGGCTGGGATTTTTATTAATGATCACATTTTCTCTTCATTATAGCGGTGATTATAGAACACTAGTGGCAAAAAGGTTATTTTGCAACTAAAATATTTTTCTTTACATATTACTGAAATATGTACAGTCATTAAAGCGTTCATTATGGCTTTGTGGTGGAGTAACGCTAAAGTATAGTGACAATTTGAAATCAAAGTATACAATATGGCTTTCCTTGACTTGGGAAAACAATGCATATCTCAGGTCGATTTAAAAAAAAAAAAAAAAACTCCAGCAGCACAGGGACTTTTTATCTCCTCCCCTAATTTGATGGGGAAATGCAATTTTGAAGGGTCTGCTATTATTTCTTTACTTTTTTATCTTAAAAAAATGATGTAGCATGTAGCACCATACTTGCCTTAAAAAAATGGAATCCAATCAGATCTTCAAAGGACTTCATTATAAGTCAAAGGGTTCCAATGTCAGCCTTTTAGAGCCATCGTATGTGGCTATAAGCTAAAGCCTCAATGATGACATGAACATATCCTTTCCCAACGAAGAGTGGAATAAAGACACTGTTTTCTATAGTCACTCTCTTTGACTGCCAATTGCTACCAATCAGGTTGAATTGTTGTTAATATGAGAATATTAGCTGATTTGCCATTCCTACCCTTCACGAACACATCCATAACAATGGAGAAAAGAACGCACAAGAACTGCACAACCTTTTCCTTTTTGGTATAATCGCAGTCATAGCTCACAGAACCTCACCTATAGCATAGTCTGACATGTCTCAAAAACATTCCACAAGATGAGTAAAGTGACTCTAAAGATGGAACATTCTTTAATGCTTTGTCCTTAAATAATACTCAGGGTAAGAGACCATAAATTGCAGTTTTCATCTTTCTCCCCATCATTCTGCTGGCCCTTAGACTGTAAGTAATGTGAAGGCATCATATCCTGAATAGCTATGCTTTAACCAAAAAGAAATATTTAAAAAAGTTCACTGATCCAATGGGGGGTGCAGATATGTAGTCATAAAGGCATCACTAGTCATGTAGTAGCCATCAGGTGGTAGCAAGAAACAACATTTTCTAAGTCAAAAGTGTCATTGTATCCAGGTAAAGGTTGAGTAATACATGGTCAGCAATTGACATTGTGATAGGGATGTGAGAGGGTACATTGGGGAACAAGTACAGGAGCAATATATAGCAACAGAGATATTGTGCCCCAATCTAGAGATGAGATGAATGATCTGTCAAAATTGGTCAAATCAAGTGGATTTTATCAGGAAATTTGATATGCAGCAAATTTATTATCTGCAAGTTAAATGTCCCTTATTATGCTCTGGTTTTGTAAGATGTATAAAAATAAAATACTCACCTCATTGCACATCTCCACTGCTCCCTATGCCCCATATGGTCCTCTATGCCTCCGCTGAAACCCCAAGCATCTTCATGATAAGCCAGCTAGCTAGAGCCTGCTTTGCAAGGTCGCAGCTCAGACTTGACATTGCAATGCCACTATGACCTTCCAACGTGCATGTGCAGGGACATCCCCGGCCTTGTCGTGACCGCAAGACCCGGCCTAGCGTGAAAATGCCTAGAGTTTCAGCGTACAGTGGCATTACGAGATATTGAGCAGCTGAATTGGCAGGAGAGGTGACATTATGAGATTGTGGCACTATGTGATTTTGCGGTGGCATAATGAGATTGAGCAGCTGAAGTGGCCGGAGAGGTGAAAGATTTGTTTGTTTTTTAGCCTTTTACCGGTACTTTACAGTTCAGCAAATTGGCGACAAGCTGGCTATCATTTTACTAAATTTGAGTGGAGTAAAATGCAAAGAAAATCTGTTTTTTAGTAGAGTTTAGTTTAACTCAAATACATTCTCCTAACTCTACAATAGGCTCATTTTGGTGGCATCAACTGGGCTTATAGTTTGGGCCTCTACCAGGTAAGTTTATTACACATTCAATACTGCATTGCAGAATCCCATCTTTTGCGCCTACTTGGCTCATACTATGTCTAGTCTCTTCAGTTGAGTAGTCGTTTTGTAGGAACTCATTCAGGAATTAGCTTAATGTGTAATGCCAGGGTAGTTACAGTAATTTACTAAAGATGTAAATTGCTGTTTTACAAGTAGCAAGTTAGCCACATAAACAAGGTGGGAGAGACATTATCACAAGTAAAACTAGTCAATGAGGAAAGTATATTGATTTGTAAGCACTCTGTTTTATTGTGTTTAAGTATAATATTGCTAGCAGCTTTCACAATTATCTAGATAAATTGAAAGAAAAGACTTCAGTGTGCATTTTCTTCTCAATTATCCTGCGGTTTACTGTCTCAGTACAAGTTCTTAGAAATGCTTATCTGAAACCCCATTGGAAAACAAGAAAATCCTTTCTGACCTCTGTAAATCGTACAATAATCTCTTATTTTGTGAAAATCCAATGACTTTTTTACTTAACACATTTATAGCTTCTAGTATCATCTCAATAGGGAACACATTCAAAATTTTAACTGCCCTTAGTTAAGAATGTTTCTCTATGGAGTACGAAAAAAATGACTTTCATCTGGTCTTAAAAGATGCTGGTGTTTGATTTTCATAGCTCTAGGTGTAATAGGCTCCTCTGAAATCTCTTTACAAGCCTTTGATGTATTTTTATAGGATGGTAGTCCTCAGCACTTCTTTAGACATAGAAACGACAGTTGTTTTTTTTATACTTGTAGAGGAGACCTTTCCCGTAGAATGACATTACTTGAGATTTCAAAAGCACTTCTATGCGAAAACAATCCCGAGCATGGAATTGTTTCAGGAGGAATAGAAGTCGCTGAGTAAAGTAAGTGAAATGCATAGCAGACTTCATGTAGTTAGAACTTACTGGGTACCAAATCTGTACATTTCAATTTTAAAATGTTAATCATTTTTATATTTTTGGTCTGTTTAGTCCAACTTATATAGTATAAGGAACCATCAATCATAGAACAATATATTTAACCTTTAAAAAAAAATCAGACTGTGATGTCCCACGCATTTTTTGGCATGATTTCATTTTAGATAGCAGTAAAATTAACGTTTGCAAAGGTAGGGGTTTAATTAAATGCTCTTCATATGTTGTGCTATTTAATTGGTTTGTTTACAAGAAAAACCAGCAGCTTAAAACTCTAGTGATCTGAATATTGAAAATGAGATGATAGGGAATTGGGTAGATGGATGTTCACACATCGCAAAAGTCAAAAGATGTAAGTCCATCAAGTTTTTCCAATTTTTCTACAGTGTTGATCGTGTGAAGAAGGCACACCAGCTCATAAAAGGAAGCAAGAAAGTTGACAATCGTTCTTATTTTAGAGGAAAATAATGTATGATCCTAAAATGGCTTATAATTAGTGTTGAGCATTCCGATACTGCAAGTATCGGGTATCGGCCGATATTTGCTGTATCGGAATTTCCGATACCGAGATCCGATACTTTTGTGGTATCGGGTATCGGGTATCGCAACAACATTAATGTAATAATGTGTAAAAGAGAGAATTAAAATAAAAAATATTGCTATACTCACCTCTCCGACGTAGCCTGGACCTCAGCGAGGGAACCGGCAGCGTTGTTTGTTTAAATTTCGCGCTTTTACTTGGTTACGTGAAGTCCCGGCTTGTGATTGGTCAGGGCGGCCATGTTGCCGGGACGCGGACCAATCACAGCAAGCCGTGACGAAATTACGTCACGGCTTGCTGTGATTGGTCCGCGTCCCGGCAACATGGCCGCCATTAACCAATCACAAGCCGTGACGTCACGGGAGGCTGGACATGCGCGTATTTTAAAAAGCGCGCGTGTCCAGCCTCCAGTGACGTCCCGGCTTATGATTGGTCACGGCGCCATGTTGCCGGGACGCGGACCAATCACAGCAAGCCGTGACGAAATTACGTCACGGCTTGCTGTGATTGGTCCGCATCCCGGCAACATGGCCGCCATTAACCAATCACAAGCCGTGACGTCACGGGAGGCTGGACATGCGCGTATTTTAAAAAGCGCGCGTGTCCAGCCTCCCGTGACGTCACGGCTTGTGATTAGTTAATGGCGGCCATGTTGCCGGGACGCGGACCAATCACAGCAAGCCGTGACGTAATTTCGTCACGGCTTGCTGTGATTGGTCCGCGTCCCGGCAACATGGCGCCGTGACCAATCATAAGCCGGGACGTCACTGGAGGCTGGACACGCGCGCTTTTTAAAATACGCGCATGTCCAGCCTCCCGTGACGTCACGGCTTGTGATTGGTTAATGGCGGCCATGTTGCCGGGACGCGGACCAATCACAGCAAGCCGTGACGTAATTTCGTCACGGCTTGCTGTGATTGGTCCGCGTCCCGGCAACATGGCCGCCTTGACCAATCACAAGCCGGGACTTCATGTAACCAAGTAAAAGCGTGAATTTTAAACAAACAACGCTGCCGGTTCCCTCGCTGAGGTCCAGGCTGCGTCGGACAGGTGAGTATAGCAATATTTTTTATTTTAATTCTTTATTTTACACATTTATATGGATCCCAGGGTCTGAAGGAGAGTTTCCTCTCCTTCAGACCCTGGGAACCATCAGGAATACCGTCCGATACTTGAGTCCCATTGACTTGTATTGGTATCGGGTATCGGTATCGGATTGGATCCGATACTTTGCCGGTATCGGCCGATACTTTCCGATACCGATACTTTCAAGTATCGGACGGTATCGCTCAACACTACTTATAATTTATCAATTAACAAATATCTCATATTCTAAATACAATTTCCACTATGAATTTTTCAAATGTGACTGATTAGCTAAAAGAATAAACCTGCCAAAAGGATGATTCCTATATTATTAGGGATGCCCAAAATTATCCTACTGAGGCCTGACCAGTTAGACTAAGGAGATGCCTGGGCCTCTTCATACAGACAAAGGTAATGCCTGGACCTCACCTTCTGTAGTCAAGCACATGCCAATATTAAAGATATTGCTCAATTTACATTTTGTTTCCTGGCCTATGTGTATAAGCCAAACATGAATCATTGATGTTTGATAAGCCACAGATATGCAGCTATATAAAGTCCTTTGCAATTTACAATAATTTCTGTAACATGATTATAAATTGCATAGGACTTTATATAACTGCGTAACTGGTTTGTCAACATCAAAGTACGGCCCAGACTGCAACCCAAAGGGGCTCAAAGGGAGTGACCCCATGACTGGGATGCCTGGAATAGGTATTGACTTTATTTTGGGGCAGGTGTTTTAGGGATCCTTAAATGGTACTTTTGCTTGATTTAGGGGGAGTAGTATTAGGTGTTGCCCTACTTTATTTCAGGAACATAGGTACTTGATCTGTCCGTTGATGGATATCTGTTCCTAACCTTCCTCCCTTAATGCTGACCTATGCTAAAGTAGAAGGTTAAGTCCCTAATTGGGTATGGTGATGTTGCTCAGAGTTTGGCGTCTTGTCATGCCAGTTTTGGGAAGCTTAGTGGCAGTATGGTAAAGGGAGGAAGAGGCCCTGTTTTTGGGAGGGTCACCTATTGAAGATGGTAAGGAATACTCAGGGTCCCTACTGGGCTACGGTGTCAGAGGGAAAATGTCTGGGGCATAAATCAGCAAGATGACCCCCGAATCGGCACGTTGTAATTGAGGGTAAATTCCTGTGTAATGTATGTATTTTACATTATGCTCTAATAATACACCATAAACTATGTAGCATAATGTAGTGACAGAGACCCTGAATCCGGCAAAATGACAATTAATGTGCTGCTCGTGGCAATTTTGATACAATCACTGTTTTGTCTGCAGTAGATTATCACTAGAGGACTAGTAAACCTTCTGCCAAGAAGTCCAATCCCGCTCTCACCACTGATTAGCAGACTTCGTACTTATGCACACTGTACAGAGAAAACTGCCAATCAGTGATGTGGGCGGGGTTACACAGAGCTCAGCATTCAGAGAACTGCTAGATCTGTAATAAATAAAACTGTCATATTATCAACACTGCAGAAAGCAGCCCAGTAAGTTAAATATCGCTGGAATTAGGGCATCAACTCCTACACCATGTTGCTCTCAGAAGAGGTAGCAAAAGCCTGTTGATGAGGCACCTCAGGATCAAAAGGATCAGGCATGTTGAAATCAAACTGTGAACAGTAGATAGGAAAATAGGTGTGATAGTCTGTGGTGCCAATGTTAAACGTCAGAAATCAGAAAACACAATGAAGGGTTCATGCGGTTTATTCTCTACATGTTTCGAAGTTGAACCAACTTCTTCCCCAGGAAACCCCAGGTTTAGAATCATCTTTGTTCTTTCTTTGTGGGTTCATACAAGCCTTATAGATAAGCAGTTCCCTTTCTCACCTAACACTATATTCCTCCCTTGGATAAGACTCTATTATGCTAGGTGACCCTCTATTTTCTCTAAATCAAACTGCATGATTCTTCTCTCCTCTGTCGTTTGCCCTCTGTGGTTAGCCATGAGTACCCCATACATATAAGATACTGGGTGCATCTGGCTAACATTTATCTAAGTTGTCTGGCCAACTTTCAAAAAAAGACGATTGCTTATTGGATATGAATATGTGAAGGATAGTAATGTGGGCCATATGGCAGCACGGTGGCTCAGTGGTTAGCACTGTATCCTTTGTGAACTGGGGTATCCTTTGCTCCCCGTGTTTGCGTGGGTTTTCTCCAGTTTCTCCAGTTTCCTCCTACACTTCAAAAACATAATAATAGGGAGTTTAGATTGTGAGCCCCAATGGGGGCAGCAAAATAAATAAAATGTGCTGGAGAACGTAGTAAGCAATAATGAATACTAATTGGGCATATGCAACAGATAGTATTAAAAATGCAAACATAACAGTTGTAGCAGTGCAATAATACTCCAAACTTTTGAAGGGAAGGTACAGGAAGACAGTTGTCATAGCTACACAGCAGTTTGTTACTGTAACCTTGTAATGACATATTATACTTTCCAAATGGAAACAACTGATAAATAGATAACTGACACAATAAAACAAAAAAATGTCCAAGACACATTGAACTCTAGTGTTATTATATGAGATTTTATGCAAACTGATGCATTACCATCTCCAGCATCTAGCTCCAACTAACGGCGTACAATCACAGCCTTTGATAAGGACACTACATTTATAAGGCATCTTTACAGGAGAAATTCAGTAAAAATGATGCTCTGATATGCCATAGATAGATGTGAGGAGATCACATTGGAGAAGTCTGTGATCTTGGACTACCACTGATTTCAAGAATAAAAGAACTCCTAGGAGCGCTCAGACCCTTTGGTCATTCAACCTTCTAAAATAACTAACCTGGTTTCTTGGATCTGTTCTGCACTGGAGCATCCTTGTTTTGTTCACCTTTTAAAAATAATTAGATTTTTGCTCCAAAATTCTGTTCTGATTATTTTTATAGCAGATTTATATAGTGGTTAGAGCTTTAATTTGCTTTTATAGAGCTCCATACCCCTGTCTTACTTCACACAAAGAGTTCCAGACTAAAGTTCAGCCACTAGAGGTAATGAATGTTAAATATTGTTTTTTAAATGAACTGAGTTCACTGAATTAATATATAGAAAAGGCAGGGCCTTCTTTGTATATCAGCTGGATGCAGGATAGTTGAATTTCGCTGGTGTGCTCAGAAGTGGTAGGCAGGATTTTAGAAATTCGGCACATCCATTCATTCTATGACTAAGGGCGGTTGCCAGAATCGCGTCAGAAGATTTTAATGTATTTCCTGACCTAGTTTGTGGTATTATGGATTTTCAATAAATACCTTTTTACTTTTATCCACTTCCATTTGGATGTGCCGAATCTCTAAAATCCTGAATTAATATATATGTTTCTTAGTTCCTTATTAAGGGGAATTTTATCATTTAACGTTATGGCTGTGTGAAGGGAAAGTTTTAGAACTTTATTTATTTCACGCTGTCTTTATTGTAGTGTTGGTCAAGTTGTGTGATATAATCAGTTTTTTTCAAGGCTCTGTTCACATTACACTTATGGCCTCTGCATACACAGGGCAGGGAGAAGCCACCAGCAACCTGCCTGGTCATCCAAATCGTATTGCTGTTTTAGCTTCAGAGTAAAGTTTTACTGTATACGGCTTTGAAAATAAAGTCAGTCATTCAATCAAGTTGCCCATGGCTTGGGCAGCATAAGCAAGTTGACAGGTTCCCTTTAAATAATTTTACAAAATACAGTGTGTCCATAAAGTTATGGTGCACCTTTGACCAGTCAATGGAAAGCAACAAAAAATGATACAAATGTGAAATCTGCTCCAAATAAAAGAAAAACTCTCCCAGTTTCATACCTATTCAGTGCAGTTCGATGTGAGCTCCATTTGTTGCCCTACACACATCCATACGATAATGAAGTTCTTGCCACACATGGGTAAGGAGGTCTGGTGTAACAGAGTGAATAACGTCTGTGATTCTCTGTTTAATGGAAGGTCGCCCCATTGCTAAACACAATCTTCTGCAAAAATCTTGCATCATTGTTGATCTCATGAAGCATATCTGTAGCAAACGCGCATTGTTTGGGTCTATCCGCCGGTTTGATAACGTGCAACAGCCGCAATTTGTACCCCGTAAAACAGAGACGTTTCTTTAACACCTTATGAACTGTAGTCTTGCTTAGGTGTAATTGTCGAGCACATGCACACACAGATTTTTTAGGGCTCCTTAGGTAGCTATCCCGTATAGCCTCTACAGACACGTCACTGACTGACGGCCTACCAGAACGGGGTTTCTCCACCAAATTGCCGGTTTCCTTGAACTGCTTATCCCACCAAGTAATGTTATTCCTATGTGGTGGCACTTCATTATAAACGCGCCGATATTCATGTAGCACTTTGGTCATGGATTCAAATTTAACGATCCACAGAACACACTAAACTTTCCTCTGTACCGTCCACATCTCGACTGGCTTGGAAAACCACACAGCTGGCATAAGCTTGTGGTTGCATGATGTTACAGACTTGGCAGTGTATTAATTAATTCAGTTAATTCAGTTCAGGGGTTAATCTGACTGGGGGCTCAGCAACAGCTTAAATGAGTTTGTGTTGTTTGATTGGTTTTTGTCATCTCTCCTCATGAACAGGTCTGATATGATTGGGCCAGAGAAAGGGCGCCAAAATGTAAACTATAAATAGATCCTGTGACTGGTCAAAAGTGCACCATGACTTTACAGACGCACTGTATAATATCTGTGTGATTAAATACTACTTCAGAATAGCTGAGCTGCAATACTAGACAACCCATGAGTTGTGGTGCTGTCCTATGAGAAACCAACCATGCTTTTAAAGGGGTTATCCAGGACTATCAAATTTTGTTTCTAGGGGCCTAAGAACTAACAAACAGGCAGTTGATAACTACCTGCCTGCTGTACCTAGTGCTGATGTCTGCCAGCACAGAGTTGTCACAGACCTCTCATGCCGGCGATTCAACATCATCATGACTGAGTAGCTGCTTCTCTTCCACTTTGCTATATTGATGGGTTGTAATAGTTGATGTTATGGTGATTGACAGCTGGCTCCCCACTACCTAACTGTGGGAAGCCAGCTGTCAATCAACATGACTTTGACAATCACGCCCCATTGACAGAGCAGCCTGGAATGTCTGCCCTGTAGACGTTGAGCTGCTGTATCGCCAGAAGGAGCAATCAGTGATGGCTCTGATCCAGCGCCGGATAGAACAGGCAGGCGGTTGCTTTTGTTGCCAACTATCTGCCTGTTCATTTTTAGGCCCAAAGTAAAAAAGGAAAAAAATGGTCCTGGATAATCATTTTAATCTTTATAACCCTCTTGATTAAACCCACAACCTTCAAACGTCAATGGAATTTATATTATAATATTTGCTGCCAGTCTTTCTCACAAAGGAAGCATGGAAAAATAGAAAGGTACTGGCCATTTGCCATCAGTCCTTATCCAGCAGATAGCTGACTTTTTAACTGGTAAGTAATTCCCCCTGCCCGCATAATGGCAGAACTATTGTTTCAATTAGTAAAGTTGCTACAATACATTTCTTTTCAGCAAAATAGGTTCTGCAACCCATTTAACTCTGTTTCACACCTTTAGATATAGGATTATTACATTTCTCCAGCGCAGAAATAATTCATTTAATAACAAAAGACAAAAAAAACAAGAAAAATGAAATTAAAAGAAAAAAATCACACCGGCTGCAGAAAAATAAAACCCTGCCAGTGAAGGCATAGTCATTACACTTAGCAATTAAGCATAAATACCAAAGTCACTGCAAACTCTGGCACACTTATATGATTGGCAGTTTCCTCCAATTAAATAGCCAGGGCTTGCTCAGCTAAAACAGGTTCGCTAATACCCGTAAGGATGTGATGATAAGGCTGTAATACAAAAACAGAATTTGCCAGCCCATTTCGTCTACCTCCCCTATAAGTATAAATTATGACAGAGACTAACAATTTAGGTAAACGTCCTAAATTTAAATGGCTTGAGTCTGACACCTTTACTCAGGGGCGTAACTACCGCGGTCGCAGCGGTCGCCATTGCGACCGGGCCCCACAGGTCAGGGGCCCCGGGCCGGCAGGTCTGAGCAGGGCCAGGCTGGCCATCGGGCACTTCTGGCAAATGCCAGAAGAGCCGATGCCAGTAGTGGGCCGCTGCACTGTTCCTCCCCCGGAACCCCCCCAGTGCCGCCGCCGCCGCCGCATTTAACTATACCGGCGTCTATGACACCGGTATAGTTCAATGCAATGATGGGAGGAGAGAGCGTCACCTGACGCTTCCTCTCCCATCATTCCCCGCTCTGCCTCTGACAGTACACTGCGGGTGCGCGATGACGTCATATCATCGCGCACCTGCAGTGTCCTGGGCAGACTGCAGCCGCCGGGAGCAGCGCGGGCAAAAGGAAGGGTGAGGAGAGTTTTTTTTTTTTTTTTCTTTTTAACCGGACTGTGGGGCCATTATCGGGGGGGATGAGATGAGATGTGGGCTGTGCTCTATATACCCCTGTGCGGGCTGTGCTGTATATACCCCTGTGGGGCTGTGCTGTATATATCCCTGTGCGGGCTGTGCTCTATATACCCCTGTGCGGGCTCTGCTGTATATATCCCTGTGCGGGCTGTGCTGTATATACCCCTGTGCGGGCTGTGCTGTATATACCCCTGTGGGGCTGTGCTGTATATATCCCTGTGCGGGCTCTGCTGTATATACCCCTGTGGGGGCTGTGCTGTATATATCCCTGTGCGGGCTCTGCTGTATATACCACTGTGCGGGCTCTGCTGTATATACCACTGTGCGGGCTCTGCTGTATATACCACTGTGCGGGCTCTGCTGTATATACCACTGTGCGGGCTGTGCTGTATATAACACTGTGCGGGCTGTGCTGTATATACCACTGTGCGGGCTGTGCTCTATATACCACTGTGCGGGCTCTGCTGGATATACCACTGTGCGGGCTCTGCTGTATATAACACTGTGCGGGCTGTGCTCTATATACCACTGTGCGGGCTCTGCTGGATATACCACTGTGCGGTCTGTGCTGGATATACCACTGTGCTGTCTGTGCTGGATATACCACTGTGAGGGCTGTGCTGGATATACCACTGTGCGGTCTGTGCTGGATATACCACTGTGCGGTCTGTGCTGGATATACCACTGTGCGGTCTGTGCTGGATATACCACTGTGCGGTCTGTGCTGGATATACCACTGTGCGGTCTGTGCTGGATATACCACTGTGCGGGCTGTGCTGTATATACCCCTGTGCGGGCTCTGCTGTATATACCACTGTGCGGGCTCTGCTGTATATACCACTGTGCGGGCTCTGCTGTATATAACACTGTGCGGGCTGTGCTCTATATACCACTGTGCGGGCTCTGCTGGATATACCACTGTGCGGTCTGTGCTGGATATACCACTGTGCTGTCTGTGCTGGATATACCACTGTGAGGGCTGTGCTGGATATACCACTGTGCGGTCTGTGCTGGATATACCACTGTGCGGTCTGTGCTGGATATACCACTGTGCGGTCTGTGCTGGATATACCACTGTGTGGTCTGTGCTGGATATACCACTGTGCGGTCTGTGCTGGATATACCACTGTGCGGGCTGTGCTGTATATACCCCTGTGCGGGCTGTGCTGTATATACCACTGTGCGGTCTGTGCTGGATATACCACTGTGAGGGCTGTGCTGGATATACCACTGTGCGGTCTGTGCTGGATATACCACTGTGCGGTCTGTGCTGGATATACCACTGTGCGGGCTGTGCTGGATATACCACTGTGCGGGCTGTGCTGGATATACCACTGTGCGGGCTGTGCTGGATATACCACTGTGCGGGCTGTGCTGTATATACCACTGTGCGGGCTGTGCTGTATATACCCCTGTGCGGGCTGTGCTGTATATACCCCTGTGCGGGCTGTGCTGGATATACCCCTGTGCGGGCTGTGCTGGATATACCCCTGTGCGGGCTGTGCTGGATATACCACTGTGCGGGCTGTGCTGGATATACCACTGTGCGGGCTGTGCTGGATATACCACTGTGCGGGCTGTGCTGGATATACCACTGTGCGGGCTGTGCTGGCACCCAACACCATGTTGCAGTGCAGGAGATTCCTGCAACAGTCCGAGGCGTATCTAGGGGAAGCGGGGCGGGGGAAGGTGGGGGGGTTGCGGGGGCGGGGGGTAGGGGGGGGTAGGGGGGGGCCCCATTTGGAAGTTCGCACCGGGGCCCATAACTTTGTAGTTACGCCACTGCCTTTACTGTTTCCATCCCTTTAATGACTTGGCATAAAATCTGCCAGGCATGCTGTGCCATTGTTTTATGATCTAAACATCTGCCTGCTTATTTGACCACTAGCCTTCATAAGCTCATAATCCCGCCTGTGCATTGTGATTATTATTCACACCTCCTTTGTGATTTCATGTAATAATTCAGTGGGCAGAGGCTCTAACGTAGCAGTTTTTCTTTTTTTATAGTGCAATCGAAGGATGAATTTAAAAGGAACCTGAGTTTTTCTGCATTTTTTATCTATCTCTGTATTTATTCTGACGTCAGTGCGTAATATCACAATTAAATTGGTACACAAGTTTCATCTGTATTACATTTTTCAGAGATTTAATGGATAAAAATGATGCAATATTCTACATAATTGACCTATTACTGAAAATAATCTGTTCACTGTATTGTACAAGTTGTCACAATTAGATAGATACTAAATATGTTTATTTTATTTGCTGATTTGTAATGCTCATTTTTCTCCATTCTTCGGTGGTGTCAGGATTCCCCTGTATAAGCAGCATGCTGTGACTGATCGCAAGCATTCAATTCGCATACTTGGGTTCACGTCCCGAATAGTCACCTGCTTGACATTAAGAGAAGAGAATGAGAATTTAGTTGGTACTTAATTGCAAGTATGCCAATTGCATACTTATGGTCACGAGAAAATGCACTTGCACTTGAAATACAGTGGAATTATGACAGTACGCGCATAGAAAGACTGTCAGGGCCAGGAAAAACCCTTTAAAAATATAATTATAATGGTTTTCCATCATTTTTATTAATTTTAAGGGGAAAAATTGTCTGACTTTTATATTACACCTTGTATACAAATATATATAGAGATGCACTGTGCAAATATGCAGTATAATTATACATCTCTGCATACTAGTACAGTATGCCACTACTGGAGAAAAATACCATTTAGAGCTTTAGGTAGAGAAAGTTCTCCTGTACTTAACAGTGTTGCCTGTGGATCACTGCTGCCTGCCAGTCTGAATCTTGCGGGGTCCAAACTTCAAAAATGGCAAATAATATATTAAAGGGAACTTGTCACCCCCCCTTCAACAGCACTAAGGTTACATTCTGTGAAGGTGGCTCTTATTTTTCTGATCCCTAGTAACACTGAAATATTGACTTTTATAAATTGCGCCCCATACCTGCATTGAGTCCCAGAGGTATGGTGTCTCCCCCTGTTTCAGCGGCCTCCCGGCCGTCCATCGTCCCCCTCTTGCGTCTGTGCGCCACCTCCTGTGTTGTAGTTACATGCCCGGCACCTGCCCCCATCTCCCTCCTCCTCTTTCTCTTTCCTCCCTCGGCAGCATCTAATGAGCTGACCTGCCAGTGAACTGCGTGTGGGGAGCTCAGCTCATCAGACGCTGCCGAGGGAAAACTGGCCTATCACCTCATCTCACTTATCTAAAGATCCCTATTTTGCCCATACAAAATTTTCCTCAAAGTCAGGATCCCCGTAGCATCTCTCACACACTCTCCATGCACTTAATAGCCCTGTGTGTCTGTACTTGTACACATACTGACTGGTGACCGGCTCACTCAGCATTATGCGAAATGCCCTATTTATTATATTGATGACTGGACCATATAATACAAGAACATTTTACCATATAACTTTTGTGTCTCCCCTATACCTCATAGATTGTAAGCTTGCGAGCAGGGCCCTCACTCCTCTTGGTATGTGTGTCATGTTTATTCTGTGATGTCTTTATTGTCTGCACAAGTCCTCTCTAAAATGTAAAATGCTGCAGAATGTGTTGGTGCTACAGAAAACAAAATTATAGAGATAATAATAATTATTATTGTTATAAAGCTCTGTCTACTGAGATCACCATACGGTGCCACGTGAGCACTGCAGTCAATCAGAGGACGTTGATTGGCTGCAGTTTATACAGTTTGTCTATGCAGAGCCGGAAGAAGCATTTTTGCAAAAACAATATTGCCCCAGATGTGGTGTATACTTTTTAAACTTGTTCTGATTGACCAATGGAGAACAGCTGAGTATCATAGCACCACATTTCATCCTCAAAGTTAAACCATGAAATAAGTGTTTTAGTGCCATGAGAAGGTACTGGAGCCAAAATACTGTACTCCATTCATTTCAAAGCCTAAGCAGTATTTAGAATCCAGTGACCTTTAAGTTTTGCTTCAAATATGAAAATCATTAGATCCCCCCATATCCTGGAATATAGTTCTGTTCACTACATTAAGCCCCTATGCTTCCATGTCTTTTATTATTTTGTCTTTTTGCTCACGCATTCAGACCAGTGGATTATCATAGTTTTTTAATATGAAGCCAGTTCTACAAACACGGCATAAAATAAGCTATTACCTGCATGTTATAATTAATTTCTCTGAACTAAACAATTTTTAGTGTGAAAAAAATTAATTACAAAGATGTCTTAAACTAATTCAGAGAAACTTCTCAGTTGCCCTCATGTAACCTTAGAATTCAACAATAAATGAAGTTGTAGCTGGCATGCTGTGCTTTTCTTTCATAAAATAATAACTTACTTGATTAAATACAAATTTGACAGGATAGTTCTAGTGTCCTCCTTTTCACATTTTTTAAAATCTGAGCATTCAGGGTCTTAATTATGGGTAATGTTCTCTGTGATGGCACCAAATAGTGTGTGTACAGTTGAAACCAGAAGTTTACATACACAATATTAAAAGACACATGTGCATGTTTTTCTCAATATCTGACTTAAAATCAGAATAAACATTTCCCATTTTAGGTCAGTTAGGATTACCATAATTATTATTATTTGCCAAATGCCAGAATAATGAAGAGAATGTTTTATGACATTTTTATTACTTACTGCAAAGTCAAACGTTTGCATACATTTCATTAGTATTTACTACAATTGCCCTTAAACTGAATGACTTGGGTCAACGTTTGGGATATCCTTCCACAAGCTTCTCACAATAGTTGGTCGGAATTTGGGTCCATTCCTCATGACAAAACTGGTGTAACTGATCCAGGTTTATAGGTCGCCTTGCTCACACCTGCAAAACATTGATTTTGTTATCCTTAAGCCACTTTGTTACCATTTTGGCAGTATGCTCAGGGTCATTGTCCATTTGTAAGACCGATTTCCACGCAAGCTTTAACTTCCTGGCTGATGTCTTGAGATGTTGCACCAGTATTGCCACATAATCTTCTTTTCTCATGATGCCTCCTATTTTGTGAAGTGCACCAGTCCCTCCTGCAGCAAAACAACCCCACAACATGATGCTGTCACCCCCATGTTTCACAGTTGGGATGGTGTTCTTAGGCTTCCAAGCTTCTCCCTTTTTCCTCCAAACATAGTGATGGTCATTATGCCCAAAAAGCTCAATTTTAGTTTCATCAGACCACAGGACATGTATCCAAAAGTTAAGGTCTTTGTTCCTGTGTGCATTTGCAAACATTAATCTGTTTTTTTATGTTTCTTTTGGAGTAATGGCTTCTTCCTGGCAGAGTGGCCTTTGAGACCATGTTGATACAGTACTTGTTTCACTGTGGATGTTGACAAAATCTTACCAGCTTCCGCCATCATCTTCACAAGGTCTTTTGCTTTTGTCCTTGGGTTGATATGCACATGTTGGACCAAAGCTCGTTCATCTCTGGAACACAAAACCTGTCCCTTTCCTGAGCGGTATGATGGCTAGATATTCCCATTTTGTTTTGTACTTGCATATAATTGTTCGTACAATCTATTTGTACAGATGAATGAGGTACCTTCATGTATTTTGAAATTGTACCAAAGGATGAGCCAGACTTGTGCAAATCCACAATTCTCTTCCTGACATCTTGGCTGATTTCTTTAGACTTTCCCATGTTGCTACACAAAGAAGCCATGTGTTTCAGGTGTGCATTAAAATGCACCCACCTGTGTGTCACTAATTACCATATTTTTCGGACTATAAGACGCACCGTACTATAAGACGCACCCCAAATTTGGGGTGAAAATTGCAGGAAAAAAGATTTTTTATAAGATGGGGGTCCGTCTTATTGTCCGAATTTAAGATCTCTTACCTGAGGGCAGGCAGTGGCAGAGCAGGGTCACAGGAGGCATGGTGGTGGCAGAGGTGAGGTGATGCTGAGGTGCGGTGGGCGGAACGGCGTGCACCTGAGCAGGGTCCCATCCTGCTTAGGTGGGCGACGCCATGGCCTGGTGTCCATGGGGAGGTTGCTGTGGCGGCGGCAGATGTGCGGTCACTTCCTCAGGTGGTGGCGGCCAGGGTCCCTTCCACATTTGAGGTGACGCCACAGCAGTAGTGAAGGAGAGCAGCAGAGCTGGGTGAGTCACGGTTTTCCTGGTGGTGGCAGGCTTACCGGTATTGTGGCGGCGACAGAGGTGCGGGGATGATGTGGCGCGGTGAGCTGTATGGTGTGAGCAGGGTCCCATCCATATTTGAGGTGAATCCGCGGCCCGGTATTGATGGAGAGCAGCAGAGCTGGGTGAGTTAAGGATTTTTCCGGTGGCGGCGGCCATCTTGCTGAGGCCGCGGGTGCGCAGATTCACTACTCTGCGTCCCAGGGCTTCAGGAAAATGGCCGCGGGAGGCCGCGCATGCGCAGATGGAGATCGCGGCGGCCATTTTCCTGAAGCCGAGATCTCAATCTGCGAACTCGGCTTCAGGAAAATGGCCGCCGCGATCTCCATCTGCGCACGTGCGGCCTCCCGCGGCCATTTTTCTGAAGCCCTGGGACGCAGAGTAGTGAATCTGCGCACGCGCAGCCTCAGCAAGATGGCCGCAGCCACCGGAAAATCTTAGTGTAAGTACACTTTTGCCTTTCAGTAAGTAATAAAAATGCCTTAAAACAATCTTTCTCTCTCATTATTCTGACATTTGGCAAATATTAATAATTATGGTAATCCTAATTGACCTAAAATGAGAAAGGTTTATTCTGATTTCATGTCAGAGATTGAGAAAAGCATGCATATGTGTCTTTTTATGTAGTGTATGTAAACTTCTGGTCAACTGTATGACTGTAAAAGAACCTGGGCCTCAATGTAAAATTTGTAACAGAGACATCTACCTAAAGAGTCCCCTTCTCATCCTTTCCCCATGGCTCAATGTTCCCAAGAAAAGCTGTAGAAAACAAATGCTCTAGAACACTCTGTAGAGAGATGTTTATGATATGTGTCTAAATGTTGTCTTGCAGTAGTTGTGGAGTGTATAGCAAAATGCCAAGGGATTTTCTAGCATATCATAATAATTTGTAGACTAAGTAGCATTAGAAATTGAAGCTTTCAACCCCTTAAGAATAGGGTGATATTTCCTTTTTGCGCTTTAGATTTTTTACTCTCTTTCTTCTAGTAATAATATATTTTTATTTGCATCAACAAAACTATATGAGGGCTTCTTTTCTTTAGAGGAAATCTGCCATTGTTTTTTGAGTCCTGTTTTTACATCGTATTTGGTTTGTTGGCATTTTCCAAGATCTGTAATGTTGTTATTTTTCCGTTGATGGAACTGTATAAGGATGATTGGTTTCATTGATACCATTTTAGGGGCACGTACAATGTTTTTATTACTTTTCATTGCATTTTTTTAGGAAGGTGTGGTGACTGAAATGCAGTTCTGATGGTTTTGATTTTTTTTCTTTAATGCATTTACTGTATGGGGTAACTAATTTTATATTTTGATAATCCAAACTTATACAGATACAGGAATACCAAATACGTTTTTTTTATTTATTTCTTTATTTTTAAAGAGAGGAAAGTAAGATAATTATTTTTTTTTATATATTTTTGTTAAAGTTTTTTGTACTTTATGTTTAGTCCCTTTATGGATCAACAACATTGCAGTACATAGTGAGAATCATAGTCCCCTTGGAAACTCAGCCCTAAGGAATCTGAAGGTGAACTAAACAAATTTGCAGACAATTCAAAGGTAGGAGGGATAGCTAACACCAGAGGGAGGATTTAAAAGGATCTAGATAAGCTTGAAAATGGGCGGCGACTAATAGAATGGTATTTGACAGGGAGAAATGCATGATTCCACATTTGGGCAAGAAAAACAACAGCATATGTGAAAAAGAAAATCAAAAAGAAAAAAAGTCAGACGCACAATCAGCACCGACACACCTGTGCTCCACCTCCAGGTAACTGGGCGTTATATCTGCCACAACAGAATCGGGTGCTCGTGAAAAACAGAAAAAGATGTCTGTAACAACAAATGTGACAAGAAAACGAGCACTCACCATCTTTGCAAAAAGTCTTCCTTTATTGAGGCTTCATGTTAAAAAAGCAGGATGTTACAGGGAGAACCTGAGGTTCCAGACGACGACGATCGTTTCGCTCTTCTGAGTGAGACCCGTAGAAGCTCAGAAGAGCAAAACGATCGTCGTCATCTGGAACCTCAGGTTCTCCCTGTAACATCCTGCTTTTTTAACATGAAGCCTCAATAAAGGAAGACTTTTTGCACAGATGGTGAGTGCTCGTTTTCTTGTCACATTTGATATGTGAAAAAGACTTGGGTATATTAATAGATCACAGACTAAACATGAGTCAACAGTGTGCTGCAGCAGCAAAAAAAGGCAAATACAGTTCTGGGATGTATTATGAGAAGCATAGAGTCTAGATTACATGAAGTAATTATCCCCCTGTAATCCTCGTTAGTCAAGCCTCATCTGGAATACTGTGTCTAGTTCTGGGCACCACATTTTCAAAAATACATGAAAAACTGGAGCAAGTTCAGACAAGAGATAGCAAGATGGTGAGCAAACTGCAAACTATGGCCTACAAGGAACAGTTAAAGGATCTGGAAATGTTTAGCTTGCAAAAAAGTAGGCTAAGAGGAGAGACTGTAAAGCTGGCTACAAATAGCAGAAGGGATGTCACAGTATAAAGGGATAATCTTTATTCTCATTTGCACATGGAAACATGAGAAGCAATGGAATGAAATTGAGAAGACACAGATTAGATATTAGTAAAAAAAATTTAACAGTGAGGTTCATCAATGAGTGGAACACGCTGCCTTGAGAGATGGTGAGTTTGTGAGGTAACCAGGATGGTAGTCATGGTGAGGGAGTGCTGCTTCGGCACACCCTGGCACACTGCAAAAAAATATAATGTTCTGTCTGTGGTGTGTGTTGCATGAGGAGAACAACACTACCTTTAATCTCTGGGGTCCCTTCCAGTCCTGCAACCCTGTTTCCTGTTTCAGAGGCCACAAAAACGTTTCCAGTGTGTTTATTGTATATGGAGGTAGCTGCTCCTAATTAACACCTGTTCACATTAGCTTGGAACTGCTAGTCAGGTTTTTTTGTCACAAAAACGATTTCAGACTTAGGATTCATTTCCAACAAATCAGCTTTACTCACACACAGGAGTTCTGGTACAAATACAGTACAGTCTGTTTTCTTTTGCAGTTTCTGAACTTTCCCTGTACTTTCTGATAATCCTAGTCCCGAAGACATTCCTTCCACCCCTGCAGCTCACGTGCCCTTAGGTCCACTAGCTTCAGTCGATCTTCCCTTAGAGGATGAAAGAGGCATCCATAATTCTGCCTATTCCAGGCCGTAGGCCCCAGATAACCCCAGAATGACCACTGAACTGTAAAGTGACTGCCCGTACGCTGCTTATCATTGGGGTCCCATATATTCTTAATCCTCTCCAGCCCCTTGGCTTATGTGTCTCTTCTTCCTATATCATCACCACACTGATCTTTATCAGGAAGTTCCTACACCCAAGTACACTACACCCAATACTAACTTCTCCCAACTCGGAAAGTCCCCTGTGATGTGAGCATAACTTCTCCTAATAATACTGAACTATTGTGCCCCCTCCCCTTACTTCTACTAAACTGTGCTTCCCATTCCTAACTACTATTTCTAACCCTATGTTGTCCATTTCAACAGTGTACAGCATTATAAAACAGGTATGCAAGTTAATAATCATAAAATAATTCATTTGTCTTAAAGGGGGGGGGGAGAAGTGCAACCCGATTCTGTCTGGCACACTCTTACAGTTCCCCTTTAATGGAAGTCTTCAAACAGAGACTGGACAGTCATCTGTCTGAGATGATTTAGTGAATCTTGCATTCAGTAAGGGTTGGCATGAGAACCTTGGAGGTCCTTTCCAACTCTAACATTCTGTAATTCTACGATTGCAGCCATAAGGGCCTTCAACAGGCTTCCTGCTGCCATGGTAACCAATCAGTGCCCCAAGACCACAACTAATTCCTAGAACGGGGCTCTGCAAAAACAAGTTTGGAGAGGTAGCTAGACATACACATTTACAATCTATTCTCTATGGGACTACCAAAGAAAGATGAGCACACTTCTCTATTCTGTTAAGCTGTCAGACAACCACTGATCAGCAATTTATCAACTATGCTGTGGATAGGTGATGACCTAAAGATAATAATAACCCTTTTATGACTTTCACACAAATAAAGAAGGCGGCACATCCATACAATGTTCCGTTTGTAATACAGATGTGGCAGAATTGCATTAGAACCTATAACTGATCAGTGCCAGGGTGTAAATGCAACTTCTCCATGCAACCTTATCATACCATTGCATAAAGCACTACTGTGAATTTTAATATGGCAAAGCTACACTAGCTGTTTAGGAATCCATGTTTTTGTCCTTGATTTTTCACTACACATTCTGTCACACAATGAGCAAATACACAGACTTTTGGCCATGAATTTCAAAGGCACTTGGCTTTCAGATATATGTATATATATCAGCTTACAGATGTAGCCAGCTATGGGGCACCCGCTGATGTGTGTTTATTTGTCATGCTGAGCAGCCTGCCAGCAGAAGCTTAATACTGACTGTAATTTCAGGTCCTGAATGCCTAATTCTGCATTCAGGACCTGAAAATTACGTCACGGCTTGCTGTGATTGGTCGCGTCGCGGTCACATGGGCGGCACGCAACCAATCACAAGCCGTGACGTAATTTTAAAATGCGCGCGTCTCCTGCCTCCCGTGACGTCATGGCTTGTGATTGGTCGTGTCGCCCATGTGACCGCGACGCGACCAATCACAAGCCGGAACGTAATTTTAAAATCCTGAATGCCTAGAATTAGGCATTGGGGACCTGAAAATTACGTCACGGCTTGCTGTGATTGGTCGCGTCGCGGCCACATGGGCGGCACGCGACCAATCACAAGCCGTGACGTCACGGAAGGAAGTAAAAGCGCGCATTTTAAGCAAAGAACGCTGCCGGTTCACTCGGTGAGGTCCAGGCTGCATCGGAGAGGTGAGTATAGCAATATTTTTCATTTTAATTCTTTCTTTTACACATTAATATGGATCCCAGGGCCTGAAGGAGAGTTTCCTCTCCTTCAGACCCTAGGAACCATCAGGGATACCGTCCGATACTTGAGTCCCATTGACTTGTATTGGTATCGGGTATCGGTATCGGATTAGATCCGATACTTTTCCGGTATCGGCCGATACTTTCCGATACCGATACTTTCAAGTATCGGACGGTATCGCTCAACACTACTGAAGAGAGAGTAAAGGACAGTTTGTTATCTGGAAGTTGAGTAAACGACAGTTTGTTATCTGAAGGGTGAGTAAAGGACAGTTTGTTATCCGCAGGGTGAGTAAAGGACAGTTTGTTATCTGGAGAGTGAGTAAAGGACAGTTTATCTGGAGAGTGAGTAAAGGACAGTTTGTTATCTGGAGGGTGAGTAAAGGACAGTTTGTTATCTGAAGGGCGAGTAAAGGACAGTTTTTTATCTGGAGAGTGAGTAAAGGACAGTTTGTTATCTGGAGAGTGAGTAAAGGACAGTTTATCTGGAGAGTGAGTAAAGGACAGTTTATCTTGAAAGTGAGTAAAGGACAGTTTGTTATCCGGAGAGTGAGTAAAGGACAGTTTATCTGGAGGGTGAGTAAAGGACAGTTTGTTATCTGAAGGGTGAGTAAAGGGCAGTTTGTTATCTGAAGAGTGAGTAAAGGAAAGTTTTTTTTATCTGGAGAGTGAGTAAAGGACAGTTTGTTATCTGGAGGTTGAGTTAAGGACAGTTTGTTATCTGTAGAGTGAGTAAAGGACAGTTTGTTATCTGGAGAGTGAGTAAAGGACAGTTTATCTGTCTTGTGAGTAAAGGACAGTTTGTTATCTGAAGGGTGAGTAAAGGACAGTTGTAATCTGGAGAGTGAGTAAAGAACAGTTTGTTATCTGGAGACTGAGTAAAGGACAGTTTGTTATCTGGAGACTGAGTAAAGGACAGTTTGTCATCTGGAGGGTGAGTAAAGGACAGGTTGTTATCTAGAGAATGAGTAAAGGACAGTTTGTTATCTGGAGAGTGAGTAAATGACAGTTTGCTATCTGGAGAGTGAGTAAAGGACAGTTTGTTATCTGGAGGGTGAGTAAAGGACAGTTTGTTATTTGTAGGGTGAGTAAAGGACAGTTTGTTATCTGGAGAGTTAGTAAAGGACAGTTTGTTATCTGAAGAGAGAGTAAAGGACAGTTTGTTATCTGGAGGGTGAGTAAAAGACAGTTTGTTATCTGAAGGGTGAGTAAAGGACAGTTTGTTATTCGCAGGGTGAGTAAAGGACAGTTTGTTATCTGGAGAGTGAGTAAAGGACAGTTTATCTGGAGAGTGAGTAAAGGACAGTTTGTTATCTGGAGGGTGAGTAAAGGACAGTTTGTTATCTGAAGGGCGAGTAAAGGACAGTTTTTTATCTGGAGAGTGAGTAAAGGACAATTTATCTGGAGAGTGAGTAAAGGACAGTTTGTTATCTGGAGGGTGAGTAAAGGACAGTTTGTTATCTGAAGGGCGAGTAAAGGACAGTTTTTTATCTGGAGAGTGAGTAAAGGACAATTTATCTGGAGAGTGAGTAAAGGATAGTTTGTTATCTGAAGAGAGAGTAAAGGACAGTTTGTTATCTGGAGGGTGAGTAAAGGACAGTTTGTTATCTGAAGGGTGAGTAAAGGACAGTTTGTTATCTGGAGAGTGAGTAAAGGACAGTTTGTTATCTGGAGAGTAAGTAAAGGACAGTTTGTTATCTGGAGGGTGAGTAGAGGACAGTTTGTTATCTGGAGGGTGAGTGAAGGACAGTTTGTTATCTGAAGGGTGAGTAAAGGACAGTTTGTTTTCTGGAAAGTGAGTAAAGGACAGTTTGTTATCTGGAGAAGGAGTAAAGGACAGTTTGTTGTCTGGAGAGTGAGTAAAGGACAGTTTGTCATCTGGAGAGTGAGTAAAGGAAAGTTTGTTATCTGGAGGGTGAGTAAAGGACAGTTTGTTATCTGTAGAGTGAGTAAATGACAGTTTGTTATCTGGAGGGTGAGTAAAGGACAGTTTGTTATTCTAGAGCAAACTGCATTGCAGGACACAATTTTCATGAAAATGGAAAATCTCTTTAAAGCATCGTTCCAGCGTTTTGTTTTTTTATGGCAGCGATGGAGTGGTGCTACTAATTTAAGGTCCCTGCATCTAGTCTTATACTTACCGATCGCCGTCTTCTGTCCCGACCATCTCCAGCTGTTTGAGACTCTCCAGATCACTTATTCCCCATGACCAAAATCTCTGCTTACTGTCAATGAATAAGAAATAAGCTGGATAACACAGCTGCAAACTTTTATCAATGAAATAATGTGTTTTTCTGAGTTTTATAGCCTTTAATTGATAGAAAAATAATATCTTAAGAGGAAACACTACATTAGAAAGTTGCATATGTTTTTCATTATATGAATCTTTATTTGCATTAAACCAGGAAACATTCTATTTAATGGATAATATATGGGTAGTGCTGTATCTGCAATTCCCTAATATACTTTCACTGTAGCTACATCATGGAAGATGTGGGGAAATCGGCAGTCTATAGTTTGCTGACAGACTCTAGAGGCAGCCGCAGAGAATTTGATTTCCCCATGGCCCTTCTGTAACTGCAGATTACGCCAGCTTGCAGCAGCAATTCAGCTTGTGAGAGTATATTAGAGAATTGCAGATAATGTCACTCCCTAATGTAATACTGTGTACCTCCAAACTGAATGTACTCTTTACATAGGAGCACATTTTAAAATGAGTTGCATTTCCATTTTACTTTGATATCTCATTCTTAGTTTACTTATGAAATAGTTTTAGGTTCTCATTAGACATTCATGAAATCTGAACACCTTATATTACCATAGGGACACATTTTGTTTCATAAAATTAAATACGTTGTCAGAGCCTCATCCATGTGCCTAGATCTTTAAACAGTAAGATAATTTTCGTATTTTCCACCCTGTCCAAGAACAATTAAAAAAAACATGGTGATTTAACAGTAAATGGGACATAGTAAACACTATGATGTGATAGGTAAGGGCAGAGGCGTAGCTAAGGGTTCAGATGCAGGGGTGGGCGAAAAATCTGAGTGGGCCCCTAACCGGTGACCCTGATTACAACTCAGGTGGCGCACTCTAGTCATGGGTATTGGGGAATATCAGCAGATGACAGAGCTGTAACTGACAAAAAATCTCTATACAATGGCCAAGACTGATATTACCACCACATGGTGACCATACACTGGTAGATACCAGTGCTGCAGAATATACAAGAGTTTACAATACAGCTACAGATAATAACTTACAGGTGACATTTTTTCTGATAGTTGTTCACTTTAACATCTTACTCAGACCGACATGACAACTTCTCCAGCCAGTACTTGTATGCACAGATTACAACAGACACATCTGACTTCTCACATTTCCAGCACCATCTCCATCTATTCCCAACCTGTACAAATGCCTCAACGTGCTGTCACCCCAATACTGAGCTGCTGTTGCCGTATGTGTCCCTATTACTGCACTGATACCCCAATACTGAGCCGCTGCTGCCATATGTGTCCCTATTACTGCCCCTGATACCCCAATACTGAGCCGCTGCTGCCGTATGTGTCCCTATTACTGCACCTGACACCCCAAGCTGAGCTGCTGCTGCCGTATGTGTCCCTATTACTGCACCTGATACCCCAATACTGAGCCGCTGCTGCCATATGTGTCCCTATTACTGCACCTGATACCCCAATACTGAGCCGCTGCTGCCGTATGTATTCCTGTTACTGCACCTGATACCCCAATACTGAGCCGCTGCTGCCGTATGTGACCCTATTACTGCACCTGATACCCCAATACTGAGCCGCTGCTGCCGTATGTATTCCTGTTACTGCACCTGATACCCCAATACTGAGCCGCTGCTGCCGTATGTGACCCTATTACTGCACCGGATACCCCAATACTGAGCCGCTGCTACTGTATGTGTCCCTATTACTGGACCTGCTGTGTGGTACAAGTGCTGGGATCCTCTTTCTGCCTCATACTAATGCCACCACTGAGCCCTATACATAGTAGAATGTCTCTTTTGTGCCCTCACAGTAGCTCCCACACTGTATATAGACTCCAGTTTATGACAGCCCCCACAGTAACTCCCTCACTGTATATAGGCCCCGATACTTTATGATGGCCCCCACAGTAGCCTTTAAACTGTACTGTATAATGGCCCTCGTATTAGCTCCAACACTGTATAATGGCCCCCACCATAGCTATCATTCAGTATACTGGCCCCCGCATTAGCCCCCATACTGTATAATGACCCCCACATTTGCTCATCCGCTGTATAATGGTCCCTGAATTAGTTCTAACACTGTATAATTGCCCCGCAATAGCTATCACGTTGTATACTGACCCCTGTATTAGCTCTCACGCTGTGTAATGGACCCTGCAGTAGCTCCCACGCCTTTGATTCTGGTCTGTCTGTGTGCTACAACTTGCACAGGCCTGATATATATGACAAAAAGCTAAATAGAAGAAAATAGAAACAGCCAGTAGGTGCATACAGAGTCCAGGATATGGGTACAGCTCCCTGAATGTATCCAGGTAACCCTAAAAAATTCTCTTGTCTGGACAAGAACCCCAAGAGGGAAACGGAAATGAGGGAATTTGAAGAGGGGGAGGTAGAATGTTACTCATGTAAAGAAGAAAGTGCACCCCTGGTACATCTCTTTTTTTCCTTTTTCTGCCTTTGGGTGTCTTGTTGTCCAGACTGCATATAAGCTCAGGGGTCTACACCTATATGTGAATATTTATATGCACCTACTGGCTGTTTGTATTTTCTTCTATTTGGCTCTTTATCATATATATATTCATCCTCAACTTTATTGGATTTATTTTAATAAAAATAATTGGGTTTTCATGCTTGCCACCCTGGATTTACAATATGAGATCATAGGAGCCTGACCCCAACTACAGGACTACGTCACATGGTGTGTATATACTGTACATGTACATATACGATATATATATATATATACATACAGCAAAGAGATGTGAAAGCAGCACTAGCAAACTGTGTATTATACGGCTGCCAAACCGTCCAGGCATTTACTGATCCTTAGTATAGTAGAAAAAAATGAAGGCAGCACACAATTTAGACAAAATGAAAAAACAGTGTTTCGGTTCTCCTAGAAAAAGGTTCTCAGTAGAACCGAAATGTCGCTGAGCCCCAATGGGCTATTAAAACACTTTTTTTTCATTTTGTCAATGGTGTTCCGTTTTAATTTTTTCGCAACTATACATTTTTACATTTATCTATATACAGTATATATATGAAGAGGGAAAGAGACATATTGTAATCTGTGCTGTCCTGCAGCCGGGGTCACATCTGTCAGTGCAGGGCATGATATTGACTACTCATGTCAGTCCCTCTATCTGGGGCACAAAGAGATTTATGGTGGCTGCATTCAAGTCTTTAACACATATGGTGATGCTCCAGCGATTTCAATTGACAGATACCAATCTGTTTAAAAGTTCAACCAGCCGCTATAAATCTACTGTGCATCAGATAGCAAGACCCTCTGCCCCCCTGGTAGCTACGCTACTGGGTAAGGGTAATGGCGCACAGTGATGTCATTGTATGTGAAAATGTGAATTAGGGACATCTCAGAACACAGAGACGAGATAGTGATGTCACAGAATGGGAATAATGTGCACAGTGATGTCACAGGATAAAAATAATGTGCATAGTGATGTCACAGAATAAAAATAATGTGCACAGTGATGTCACAGAATGGGAATACTGTGCACAGTGATGCCACAGAATAAAAATAATGTGCATAGTGATGTCACAGAATAAGAATAATGTGCATAGTGATGTCACAGAATAAAAATAATGTGCACAGTGATGTCACAGAATGGGAATACTGTGCACAGTGATGTCACAGAATAAAAATAATGTGCATAGTGATGTCACAGAATAAGAATAATGTGCATAGTGATGTCACAGAATAAAAATAATGTGCACAGTGATGTCACAGAATGGGAATAATGTGCACAGTGATGTCACAGAATGGGAATAATGTGAACAGTGATGTTACAGAATGGGAACAATGTGCACAGTGATGTCACGGAATGGGAATAATGTACACAGTGATGTCACAGAATAAGAATAATGTGCATAGTGATGTCACAGAATGGGAATAATGTACACAGTGATGTCACAGAATAAGAATAATGTGCATAGTGATGTCACAGAATAAGAATAATGTGCACATTGATTTCACTGAATGGGAATAATGTGCACAGTGATGTCACAGAATGGGAATAATGTGCATAGTGATGTCACAGAATGGGAATAATGTGCATAGTGATGTCACAGAATGGGAATAATGTGCACAGTGATGTCACAGAATGGGAATAATGTGAACAGTGATGTTACAGAATGGGAACAATGTGCACAGTGATGTCACGGAATGGGAATAATGTACACAGTGATGTCACAGAATAGGAATAATGTACACAGTGATGTCACAGAATAAGAATAATGTGCATAGTGATGTCACAGAATGGGAATAATGTACACAGTGATGTCACAGAATAAGAATAATGTGCATAGTGATGTCACAGAATAAGAATAATGTGCACATTGATTTCACTGAATGGGAATAATGTGCACAGTGATGTCACAGAATGGGAATAATGTGCATAGTGATGTTACAGAATGGGAACAATGTGCACAGTGATGTCACAGAATAAGAATAATGTGCATAGTGATGTCACAGAATAAAAATAATGTGCACAGTGATGTCACAGAATGGGAATAATGTGCACAGTGATGTCACAGAATGGGAATAATGTACACAGTGATGTCACAGAATAAGAATAATGTGCATAGTGATGTCACAGAATAAAAATAATGTGCACAGTGATGTCACAGAATGGGAATAATGTGCACAGTGATGTCACAGAATGGGAATAATGTGAACAGTGATGTTACAGAATGGGAACAATGTGCACAGTGATGTCACGGAATGGGAATAATGTACACAGTGATGTCACAGAATAGGAATAATGTACACAGTGATGTCACAGAATAAGAATAATGTGCATAGTGATGTCACAGAATGGGAATAATGTGAACAGTGATGTTACAGAATGGGAACAATGTGCACAGTGATGTCACGGAATGGGAATAATGTACACAGTGATGTCACAGAATAGGAATAATGTACACAGTGATGTCACAGAATAAGAATAATGTGCATAGTGATGTCACAGAATGGGAATAATGTACACAGTGATGTCACAGAATAAGAATAATGTGCATAGTGATGTCACAGAATAAGAATAATGTGCACATTGATTTCAATGAATGGGAATAATGTGCACAGTGATGTCACAGAATGGGAATAATGTGCATAGTGATGTCACAGAATGGGAATAATGTGCATAGTGATGTCACAGAATGGGAATAATGTGCACAGTGATGTCACAGAATGGGAATAATGTGAACAGTGATGTTACAGAATGGGAACAATGTGCACAGTGATGTCACGGAATGGGAATAATGTACACAGTGATGTCACAGAATAGGAATAATGTACACAGTGATGTCACAGAATAAGAATAATGTGCATAGTGATGTCACAGAATGGGAATAATGTACACAGTGATGTCACAGAATAAGAATAATGTGCATAGTGATGTCACAGAATAAGAATAATGTGCACATTGATTTCACTGAATGGGAATAATGTGCACAGTGATGTCACAGAATGGGAATAATGTGCATAGTGATGTTACAGAATGGGAACAATGTGCACAGTGATGTCACGGAATGGGAATAATGTACACAGTGATGTCACAGAATAGGAATAATGTACACAGTGATGTCACAGAATAAGAATAATGTGCATAGTGATGTCACAGAATAGGAATAATGTACACAGTGATGTCACAGAATAGGAATACTGTGCATAGTGATGTCACAGAATAGGAATAATGTACACAGTGATGTCACAGAATAAGAATAATGTGCATAGTGATGTCACAGAATAGGAATAATGTACACAGTGATGTCACAGAATAAGAATAATGTGCACAGTGATGTCACAGAATGGGAATAATGTGCACAGTGATGTCACAGAATAAGAATAATGTGAACAGTGATGTTACAGAATGGGAACAATGTGCACAGTGATGTCATGGAATGGGAATAATGTACACAGTGATGTCACAGAATAGGAATAATGTACACAGTGATGTCACAGAATAAGAATAATGTGCATAGTGATGTCACAGAATAAGAATAATGTGCATAGTGATGTCACAGAATAAAAATAATGTGCACAGTGATGTCACAGAATGGGAATACTGTGCACAGTGATGTCACAGAATAAAAATAATGTGCATAGTGATGTCACAGAATAAGAATAATGTGCATAGTGATGTCACAGAATAAAAATAATGTGCACAGTGATGTCACAGAATGGGAATACTGTGCACAGTGATGTCACAGAATAAAAATAATGTGCATAGTGATGTCACAGAATAAGAATAATGTGCATAGTGATGTCACAGAATAAAAATAATGTGCACAGTGATGTCACAGAATGGGAATAATGTGCACAGTGATGTCACAGAATGGGAATAATGTGAACAGTGATGTTACAGAATGGGAACAATGTGCACAGTGATGTCACGGAATGGGAATAATGTACACAGTGATGTCACAGAATAAGAATAATGTGCATAGTGATGTCACAGAATGGGAATAATGTACACAGTGATGTCACAGAATAAGAATAATGTGCATAGTGATGTCACAGAATAAGAATAATGTGCACATTGATTTCACTGAATGGGAATAATGTGCACAGTGATGTCACAGAATGGGAATAATGTGCATAGTGATGTCACAGAATGGGAATAATGTGCATAGTGATGTCACAGAATGGGAATAATGTGCACAGTGATGTCACAGAATGGGAATAATGTGAACAGTGATGTTACAGAATGGGAACAATGTGCACAGTGATGTCACGGAATGGGAATAATGTACACAGTGATGTCACAGAATAGGAATAATATACACAGTGATGTCACAGAATAAGAATAATGTGCATAGTGATGTCACAGAATGGGAATAATGTACACAGTGATGTCACAGAATAAGAATAATGTGCATAGTGATGTCACAGAATAAGAATAATGTGCACATTGATTTCACTGAATGGGAATAATGTGCACAGTGATGTCACAGAATGGGAATAATGTGCATAGTGATGTTACAGAATGGGAACAATGTGCACAGTGATGTCACAGAATAAGAATAATGTGCATAGTGATGTCACAGAATAAAAATAATGTGCACAGTGATGTCACAGAATGGGAATAATGTGCACAGTGATGTCACAGAATGGGAATAATGTACACAGTGATGTCACAGAATAAGAATAATGTGCATAGTGATGTCACAGAATAAAAATAATGTGCACAGTGATGTCACAGAATGGGAATAATGTGCACAGTGATGTCACAGAATGGGAATAATGTGAACAGTGATGTTACAGAATGGGAACAATGTGCACAGTGATGTCACGGAATGGGAATAATGTACACAGTGATGTCACAGAATAGGAATAATGTACACAGTGATGTCACAGAATAAGAATAATGTGCATAGTGATGTCACAGAATGGGAATAATGTGAACAGTGATGTTACAGAATGGGAACAATGTGCACAGTGATGTCACGGAATGGGAATAATGTACACAGTGATGTCACAGAATAGGAATAATGTACACAGTGATGTCACAGAATAAGAATAATGTGCATAGTGATGTCACAGAATGGGAATAATGTACACAGTGATGTCACAGAATAAGAATAATGTGCATAGTGATGTCACAGAATAAGAATAATGTGCACATTGATTTCAATGAATGGGAATAATGTGCACAGTGATGTCACAGAATGGGAATAATGTGCATAGTGATGTCACAGAATGGGAATAATGTGCATAGTGATGTCACAGAATGGGAATAATGTGCACAGTGATGTCACAGAATGGGAATAATGAGAACAGTGATGTTACAGAATGGGAACAATGTGCACAGTGATGTCACGGAATGGGAATAATGTACACAGTGATGTCACAGAATAGGAATAATGTACACAGTGATGTCACAGAATAAGAATAATGTGCATAGTGATGTCACAGAATGGGAATAATGTACACAGTGATGTCACAGAATAAGAATAATGTGCATAGTGATGTCACAGAATAAGAATAATGTGCACATTGATTTCACTGAATGGGAATAATGTGCACAGTGATGTCACAGAATGGGAATAATGTGCATAGTGATGTCACAGAATGGGAATAATGTGCATAGTGATGTCACAGAATGGGAATAATGTGCACAGTGATGTCACAGAATGGGAATAATGTGAACAGTGATGTTACAGAATGGGAACAATGTGCACAGTGATGTCACGGAATGGGAATAATGTACACAGTGATGTCACAGAATAGGAATAATGTACACAGTGATGTCACAGAATAAGAATAATGTGCATAGTGATGTCACAGAATGGGAATAATGTGCACATTGATTTCACTGAATGGGAATAATGTGCACAGTGATGTCACAGAATGGGAATAATGTGCATAGTGATGTTACAGAATGGGAACAATGTGCACAGTGATGTCACGGAATGGGAATAATGTACACAGTGATGTCACAGAATAGGAATAATGTACACAGTGATGTCACAGAATAAGAATAATGTGCATAGTGATGTCACAGAATAGGAATAATGTACACAGTGATGTCACAGAATAGGAATAATGTGCATAGTGATGTCACAGAATAGGAATAATGTACACAGTGATGTCACAGAATAAGAATAATGTGCATAGTGATGTCACAGAATAGGAATAATGTACACAGTGATGTCACAGAATAAGAATAATGTGCACAGTGATGTCACAGAATGGGAATAATGTGCACAGTGATGTCACAGAATAAGAATAATGTGAACAGTGATGTTACAGAATGGGAACAATGTGCACAGTGATGTCATGGAATGGGAATAATGTACACAGTGATGTCACAGAATAGGAATAATGTACACAGTGATGTCACAGAATAAGAATAATGTGCATAGTGATGTCACAGAATGGGAATAATGTACACAGTGATGTCACAGAATAAGAATAATGTGCACAGTGATGTCACAGAATAAGAATAATGTGCACATTGATTTCACTGAATGGGAATAATGTGCACAGTGATGTCACAGAATGGGAATAATGTGCATAGTGATGTCACAGAATGGGAATAATGTACACAGTGATGTCACAGAATAAGAATAATGTGCATAGTGATGTCACAGAATGGGAATAATGTACACAGTGATGTCACAGAATAAGAATAATGTGCATAGTGATGTCACAGAATAAGAATAATGTGCACATTGATATCACAGAATGGGAATAATGTGCACAGTGATGTCACAGAATAGGAATAATGTGCATAGTGATGTCACAGAATGGGAATAATGTGCATAGTGATGTCACAGAATGGGAATAATGTGCACAGTGATGTCACAGAATAGGAATAATGTGCATAGTGATGTCACAGAATGGGAATAATGTGCATAGTGATGTCACAGAATGGGAATAATGTGCATAGTGATGTCACAGAATGGGAATAATGTGCACAGTGATGTCACAGAATGGGAATAATGTGCATAGTGATGTCACAGAATGGGAATAATGTACACAGTGATGTCACAGAATAAGAATAATGTGCATAGTGATGTCACAGAATAAGAATAATGTGCACATTGATATCACAGAATGGGAATAATGTGCACAGTGATGTCACAGAATAGGAATAATGTGCATAGTGATGTCACAGAATGGGAATAATGTGCATAGTGATGTCACAGAATGGGAATAATGTGCACAGTGATGTCACAGAATGGGAATAATGTGAACAGTGATGTCACGGAATGGGAATAATGTACACAGTGATGTCACAGAATAGGAATAATGTGCATAGTGATGTCACAGAATAAGAATAATGTGCATAGTGATGTCACAGAATGGGAATAATGTGCATAGTGATGTCACAGAATAAGAATAATGTGCACATTGATATCACAGAATGGGAATAATGTGCATAGTGATGTCACAGAATATTGTACATAATAATGGGTTATTGCACACAGTGAGGTCTCAGTATGGGAATAATGTGCACAGTGATGTCACAGAATGTCACATCACATCATAATGGATGCAGCATCATAATAGAAGGATAATACTCACAGTAAAATTACAGTACAATGTGAATAAATACTGATATTCTATTACTGTATGCATCAGAGTGATAGCTTCTGTAGCCACTTTGGATCCTAGAGTTAAATGGAACCTTTTGCCCAAATAGATTAACAGTAATGCATACATCACCTAAATTTATACAAACGCTGATCAGAGAAAATAAAAATACAGTGCAAGACATGTATTCAGCTGCAAAGTTGCTGCTAAAAAGAGATCTTTAAGTCAAATTCTATCTTTATAAAATTCCTCTTTCTACCAGAAGAAAATGCGAGCTTTCAGGGTCTATGAATGACTCAATGAAAGTGTAGACATAACAGAAGATACCAAATAGATCAGAGGCTTAAAGGGAACCTGTCATGTGAAATAATGCTATTAACCTGCTCATGTGGGGTTAATCTGCAGGTTAATAGTGTCCTGACACTGTGCAATACCCACATATTATTATTATTATTATTATTTATTTATACACATAGAGGCTTGCTGCCATCACAGACTTACAGAAGGCTCAACATTAGACCTGGCTGTCAGTCAGTGTGGAGGGCACGGTTACAACTGCCGCTCTCTATACACAGAGCGGTGACTGAAAGCATGCTGGCTCCACCCCAATGACTGAAAGAGCGAGCCTGCAGGGAGGAATAAAGTTAATTTCCTGCCAGCAGCAGGGCTCTCAGTCCCATACTCAGTATGATTAGTGACCATATTGGGCCCATTTATTGGTCCATTCCTAAACGTCCCCCTCAACGTTGAATGGCCCTGCTACACCCTATTCCTGAACAGTATATTTCCAACTGAAATCACAATATAAATACTAGTTGTGTGCAATTTTGACCATAGACTCAAACATGGTGTCTAGATATCCAAGAGTTATAAGCAATAATGAGTGAATTGGAAAATTATTGGGGTTCTGCACTATAGTTCCCCAATAATTGATATAAATGCATTTAGTATGGTATATCTGATCTTGAAGCATTCCTACTCCAAAAATAATAGGTTAATTCAGGAGATTTATTGGAGTCCAAATGTATAAAGAAAGCCCAGGAGTGCTACCATTAACTGCTTACATATGGTCATCTCAGTGACACATATTTATGGGGTAGCTTTTCTGTGAGGACTATTAATTAGTCTATGCTCCCAATTATTCCTTCTGTCAGTCACAGAAATATGTCACCACTAGTTTTTCTGTAGTCCGCTGCTATTCTATCAACCATGTGTTTTTTTCTGCGTAAAACACAATTGTTTGTAATGGAGGAACCAGACATTGATTCATGTGCCCTATGGTTCAGGCAGCATGAATCAGATTACAAGTTTCCACTTAAGAATTTTCAAAAAAGAAAAAAAGTATTTGTAACTTGTTGACAAGTAGATAAAAAATAAAAAAAGACTTTCTGACGACAATGATGTGCAATCTAGCCATTCCTTATGAAAAGTTTTCTTCTGTCCTAATCATCAGCTCACAGACGAATGGGTATATTTTTGGAAAACCTTATCTGGGTCTCCACTTCCAGGTCTGTTCCTAATTATTGACAGCTAACATCAATCTTAAAAGAGGTTCAGAACTGAAGCAGTATTTTCGAAAGTTGCAGAACTTATTGTTATTAGTGATGAGCAAATATACTCGTAACTCGAGATTTCCCGAGCACCCTCGGGTGTCCTCCGAGTATTTTTTAGTGCTCGGAGATTTAGTTTTCATCACCTCAGCTGAATGATTTACATCTCTTAGCCAGCATAAGTACATGTGGGGATTCCCTAGCAACCAGGCAACCCCCACATGTACTTATGCTGGCTAACAGATGTAAATCATTCAGCTGAGGTGATGAAAACTAAATCTCCGAGCACTAAAAAATACTCGGAGGACACCCGAGGGTGCTCGGGAAATCTCTAGTTACGAGTATATTTGCTCATCACTAATTGTTATACATTATGCGTGACAGATAGATTGATTTATATTTTTGGCATATCGATAGATGTTTTAAGGTGATGTCTGATCACTGGGAATCCCTCTGACATTCCATATGTGCCTATAATGAGAAAACCTTTTAAATTTGTAAAATACTCCCTAATATCCCTATAGAATTCTATTTGCAGTAACATGGCCACAAAGGTTTTTTTTTCCTTTTTAGTCTGCACTCTGCACAATTGTACTTTTTAATAATGAAAATGATCTTGCTTTTAACTCCATGCTTTACGTAGCAAAATTGTCAGCCATTGTGAGGAAGTTGCATTTTCCTCTCTACACTAGATTCTTTTCATTTTCTTCGTCACCCATCTGCTTTTCCTTCTTAATTTATTTCAAAGGTAATGAATAGGGAAGTGCAAAGCAATGCATTGCAAATGATTCAATGAAATGTTATTTTATCTTTCAGACAACAGCTTGTATGCATTGGAAAATACACAGGTATACACAGGGGAACAGATTTGACTGTGGTTTGAAAAATGAAATACATGCCCCGGAAAAGGTCCATTTTTATTGAAATACTTAAAAGAGATGAGAGTACAGATACAGGTCTTTCATAAATTCAGCACGGAAGATAGCTGTGAAAACATAAATTGGGAATCGGTACTAAGTAATGGATTATACGATAGTAGGATGGGAATTATCTTTAGCCGTGAATTCATATGGGCCATAATTTTACACCTCTGATAAATACACTGCAAAATGTGCATGTCTTAAATGTGGATGTTGATGCAAATTTTTCATGGAAATGTGGTGACGTTTCTATGGATTTCACCCTCATTAATTCTATGTCAAAACTACAATGAAATCGGCATGGAAAACATAGAACTTAAGTTGTGACATATTTGTCAGAGCATAAAATTACAGCTCGTGTGAATCTATCCAAATAGTAAGCAAACAAGAAAATAATAATAAAAAGAGGGGTTAAACAAGGTTGGACCAAAAACAGGTATAAAACTGAATCAATGACATGTTTCACTGTATGGGTAATCATACAGGGACCGACACATTAAGGTGCTTACGCTAGAAATCTGGCATAAACACTTTAACAAGGAGTAATATTGCGACATTTGGCATTTATAAGCCAATCCCAGTCAGCTACTCCAATATGAGGGTAGCATGGACTGGACATGGACCAGGCATGGTCACACCTACTTGTCAAATTCATCATAAGCTATGTCAATAAAGAGGCGCAACGTACTCCAGAAATGTAACTTTGGCCACGTTCACACCTTCAGCATTTGGTGAGTTTTTTACCTCAGTATTTGTAAGCCACAACCAGGAGTGGGTGATAAATACGGAAGTGGTGACGTGTTTCTATTATACTTTTCCTCTGATTTTGGCTTACAAATACTGAGGTAAAAACTTACCAAATACTGAAGGAGTGAGCGTATCCTAACACCAGAAATTTTAAGTGGCGACACTCCCGTAGTATCAGTCAGACATGCCTGTTTCAGTAAGCAGTGGGCACGTAATGAAGCAGGTCAGTGTATTGCAGCAAATGCTCTATTTAGACTGGCATCCACTATGCACACATGCTGACATACAACAAAAGAAGTATATTTGCATTTTATCATGTTGTTTATTACAATATTTTATTGGGAAACCTAGTGGCTCAGTAATTAGTACTGTTGCTGTGGTCTTGGGAGCAACCATTGTCAGCGTGTTGTTTGGTCTCCCTGTGTTTGCCTGATTTTCCTCCCACACTCCAAAGGCATACAGTACTGATAAGAAATTTGGATTATTACATTTATTTTTAACATTAGTGCAGACCTGAACTTTAATAAAATATTGACCAAAAACAGGAATCAAGATTTGCCATGAATTTCTAATTATATACTTCATTTTTACATGGGTTGTCCAGGTTTATCACAAAAGGCTGCAGTCATTATACGTGACAGCACACTTGTGAATCCTCACATTGCACACAAGACACGCTGTCAGGATTCTTCAGTGCTGGCAACGAGAACAAGTAGTCATGTGACCACAAGTATGCGATATGTATATTCTTGGCCATATTCCAACTAGATGTGCATGGCCTCACTTGTATTGAACAAGACCTCTTAGGTTAAGCCAACTCTGAAGTGCCTGCCCAATGTCACCATCAGCATCGGAGAATCCTCACAGTGTATGATGCACGCGAGGTGAAGATTCACAAGTCAGTAGTCACATAGAGCGACTGCAGACTCTTATGAAAATCCTGGAAAACCCTTTATTGTATATCTCCACCAAAGAACATGCAATAGGATGGCTTGTAAGAGGTTAGAATGTTACTGGACCCAGCGCAAAATTTTTAGCAGATGCCACACATGCCACATGACTTATAATACTAGTATCTTCTCATGTGGGAAGGTTGCGTTGGATCCTCCTTAAGTATCATGACTCGAATGCAACTGACACCGAAGCACATCTCAAAGACACTCCCCGAGCATCTATTCTATACAACAAGAGTTTTCACATATGTAAGCAAGGTAGGAGGAGAAGAACAAGACTTTCTCTTAAAAAGCCCTCCATCCTCCACATTTCTATTCCCATATTCTCTGCTATTAGAGCAGGAAGGCAGAATAATATACATTGTGGTATATAAGAAGGAGAAAGCGTGAATTAATAGCTTCATGTAATTTCATCTTGTAATGTCTGTTATATTCTCGTCTCTAAGCAATGATCTTTTAAATTGTGACAAGAGAAGATAATTGTTTATTTGCTTCTCATCCGCAGACACATGTATTCCTTATCCGTGGACAAGTAAAGAGCCAATTACCTTCACATACTTAGCACAACTCACTATTTTGAAACATCTTCAAAGGGATTAGTTATCTAGAATTAGAAAAAGAAATCTGATTTTTTTTTCAAGAACCATTGTTGCATCGATGAATTGGCTGTGTTTAGTCTTGTTGTTCTTCCCTATTGAAGTGAATGAGACTGAATTCAATACCAGACACAGCCCATGCACAGATGTTGTGGTGGGACTGTATTAAAAAAATCCTCTTAACCCCTTTCTGACATCGGACGTACTATCCCGTCGAGGTGGGGTGGGCCCGTATGACCACCGACAGATAGTACGTCCAGCGCGATCGGCCGCGCTCACAGGGGGAGCGTGGCCGATCGCGGCCGGGTGTCAGCTGACTATCGCAGCTGACATGCGGCACTATGTGCCAGGAGCGGTCATGGACCACCCCCGGCACATTAACCCCCAGCACACTGCGATCAAACATGATCGCAGTGTTCCGGCGGTATAGGGATGCATTGCGCAGGAAGTGGGCTCCCTGCGGGCTTCCCTGAGACCCCCGCAGCAACGCGATATGATCGCGTTGCTCCGAGCATCTCTTACCTCCTATCCCTGCAGGCCCTGGATCCAAAATGGCCACTGGGCTGCATCCGGGTCCTGCAGGGACTACTTCCGGGTCCAGAGCAGGCGCTGGTAAGCCTGCAGCGCTGTAAGTCAGATTGCTGATCTGACAGAGTGCTGTGCAAACTGTCAGATCAGTGATCTGTGATGTCCCCCCTGGGACAAAGTAAAAAAGGGAAAAAAAAAATTCCACGTGTAAAAAAAAAAAAAAAAAAATTCCTAAATAAAGAAAAAATATATATATTATTCCCATAATTACATTTCTTTATCAAAATAAAAAAAACAATAAAAGTACACATATTTAGCATTGCCGAGTCCGTAATGACCCATCCTGTAAAACTGTCCCACTAGTTAACCCCTTCAGTGAACACCGTAAGAAGAAAAAAAAACGAGGCAAAAAACAATGCTTTAATATCATACCGCCAAACAAAAAGTGTAATAACACGCGATCAAAAAGACGGATATAAATAACCATGGTACCATTGAAAACGTAATCTTGTCCCGCAAGAAACGAGCCACCAAACAGCATCATGAGCAAAAAAATAAAAACTTTATAGTCCTCAGAATAAAGCGATGCACAAATAATAATTTTTTCTATAAAATAGCTTTTATCGTATAAAAGCGCTAAAACATAAAAAAAGATATAAATGAGATATCACTGTAATCGTACTGACCCGAAGAATAAAACTGCTTTATCAATTTTACCAAACGTGGAACGGTATAAACGCCTTCACCAAAAGAAATTCATGAACAGCTGGTTTTTGGTCATTCTGCCTCACAAAAATCGGAATAAAAAGCGATCAAAAACTGTCACGAGTCCGAAAATGTTACCAATAAAAACGTCAACTCGTCCCACAAAAAACAAGACCTCACATGATTCTGTGGACCAAAATATGGAAAAATTATAGGTCTCAAAATGTGGAGACGCAAAAACTATTTTGCTATAAAAAGCGTCTTTTAGTGTGTGACAGCTGCCAGTCATAAAAATCCGCTATAAAAAACGCTATAAAAGTAAATCAAACCCCCTTTCATCACCCCCTTAGTTAGGGAAAAATAATAAAATTAAAAAAATGTATTTATTTCCATTTTCCCATTAGGGTTAGGGTTAGGGCTAGGGTTAGGGCTAGGGTTAGGGCTAGGGTTAGGGTTAGGGCTAGGGTTAGGGCTAGGGTTAGGGCTTGGGCTAGGGTTAGGGGTAGGGTTAGGGCTAGGGTTAGGGCTAGGGTTAGGGTTAGGGCTAGGGTTAGGATTGGGGCTAAGGTTGGAGCTAAAGTTAGGGTTAGGGTTGGGGCTAAAGTTAGGGTTAGGGTTGGGGCTAAAGTTAGAGTTAGGGTTTGGATTACATTTACGGTTGGGATTAGGGTTGGGATTAGAGTTAGGGGTGTGTCAGGGTTAGGGGTGTGGTTAGGGTTACCGTTGGGATTAGGGTTAGGGGTGTGTTTGGATTAGGGTTTCAGGTAGAATTGGGGAGTTTCAACTGTTCAGGCACATCAGGGGCTCTCCAAACACGACATGGCGTCCGATCTCAATTCCAGCCAATTCTGCGTTGAAAAAGTAAAACATTGCTCCTTCCCTTCCGAGCTCTCCCAAACAGGGGTTTACCCCAACATATGGGGTATCAGCATATTCGGGACAAATTGGACAACAACTTTTGGGGTCCAAGTTCTCTTGTTATCCTTGGGAAAATAAAAATTTGGGGGGCTAAAAATCATTTTTGTGGGAAAAAAAGATTTTTTATTTTCACGGCTCTGCGTTTTAAACTGTAATGAAACACTTGGGGGTTAAAAGTTCTCACAACACATCTAGATAAGTTCCTTGGGAGGTCTAGTTTCCAATGTGGGGTCACTTGGGGGGGTTTCTACTGTTTGGGTACATCAGGGGCTCTGCAAATGCAACGTGACGCCTGCAGACCAATCCATCTAAGTCTGCATTCCAAATGGCGCTCCTTCCCTTCCGAGCTCTGCCATGCGGCCAAACAGTGGTTTCCCCAACATATGGGGTTTCAGCGTACTCAGGACAAATTGGACAACAACTATTGGGGTCCAATTTATCCTGTTACCCTTGTGAAAATACAAAACAGGGCTAAAAAATCATTTTTGTGAAAAGAAAATAATTTTATTTTCACGGCTCTGCGTTATAAACTGTAGTGAAACACGTGGGGGTTCAAAGCTCTCAAAACACATCTAGATAAGTTCCTTAAGGGGTCTACTTTCCAAAATGGTGTCACTTGTGGGGGTTTTTAATGTTTAGGCACATCATGGGCTCTCTAAACACGACATGGTGTCCCATCTCAATTCCAGTCAATTTTGCATTGAAAAGTCAAACGGCGCTCCTTCCCTTCTGACCTCTGCCATGCGCCCAAACAGTTGTTTACCCCCACATATGGGGAATCAGCGTACTCAGGACAAATTGTATAACAACTTTTGGGGTCCATTTTCTCCTGTTACCCTTGGTAAAATAAAACAAGTTGGAGCTGAAATAAATTTTGTGTGAAAAAAAATTAAATGTTCATTTTTATTTAAACATTCCAAAAATTCCTGTGAAACACCTGAAGGGTTAATAAACTTCTTGAATGTGGTTTTGAGCACCTTGAGGGGTGCTGTTTTTAGAATGGTGTCACACTTGGGTATTTTCTATCATATAGAAAATGACTTCAAATGAGATGTGGTCCCTAAAAAAAAATGGTGTTGTAAAAATGAGAAATTTCTGGTCAACTTTTAACCCTTATAACTCCCTAACAAAAAAAAATTTTGGTTCCAAAATTGTGCTGATGTAAAGTAGACATGTGGGAAATGTTACTTATTAAGTATTTTGCAAGACATATCTCTGTGATTTAAGGGCATAAAAATTCAAAGTTGGAAAATTGCGAAATTTTCAAAATTTTCGCCAAATTTCCATTTTCTTCACAAATAAACACAGGTAATATCAAAGAAATTTTACCACTATCATGAAGTACAATATGTCACGAGAAAACAATGTCAGAATCACTGGGATCCGTTGAAGCGTTCCAGAGTTATAACCTCATAAAGGGACAGTGGTCAGAATTGTAAAAATTGGCCTGGTCATTAACGTGCAAACCACCCTTGGGGTTAAAGGGGTTAATCACCTTTACATTTTTCAGCTAAAACATTTCTTCAGGATGTTATATAACAGGAATTTATGCATTTGTAGTGGCAATTTATTACAGTACCACCCTTGCCCTTTATTGCTTTCACAAAAATCAGGTTTATTGTGATCATTTTACTTTTCTAAGAAGAGAACAGTAAGATGGTGGAGATGTGAGGATAGATTCCCTATGAAAGATAAGCCTCAGGTGCTAATTTCATCAAAACAATTCAGTTAAATGCCTAGAACATATTGTACAATTTTGGCACTCTCTTATTACCTATATATTTCTCCCATTTTATAGACCTTCTTCCTTTATTGTTTGCTGACCTGTGTGTTTTCTTAAGCAAAAAAAAAACAACTTTCCAGAGCAGGATGTTTTAGTACCAGGATTTAGTGCAGAACAAAGCTTCCTTCTTCAGTTTGAGACAAAGTTTTTAACCACAGTCATTGTTGTCAACTGTCTCCTGCTTAGTGGTAGAGGAGACATGTCCAGATCGGTTGTGAACCCTGGCAGTGATCCACCGGTATGCATACAATACTTCAGTACTTGAGGGAATGTTTTAATATATAATTTGAATGGGCCTATTGTCACTCCTTCTATTGCTGGTATAATAAGTGAGTTTTCTTATTTGGGAAAACCCAGTTTCAAATATCCCTTCACGTCGCAGTAAATGAATAGAGAAGAGTCCCTCATTCCAGAGCTCCATTATCTAGAGCAAGGGTCTCAAACTGCATTCTTCAAGGGCCTCAAACCATATGTGTTTTCAAGATTTCCTTAGCATTGCACAAGGTGCTGGAATCATTCTGTGCAGGTGATTAAATTATCACCTGTGCAATACAAGGAAATCCTGAAACCATGACCTGTTTGCAGACCTCGAGGAATGCAGTTTGAGACCTCTGATCTAGAGCAAAAGAGCTTTTCTCTTTATGGAGAACCCAAGAGGTCCTGAAATTCCTATTGACTTCTATAGTTGCCATGTAATGTTGTGGGAGAGTTCTTATTACTAGGTTCCAATTTGGATTACATCTAACTACTATGAAACCCTCTAGATGAATGCTATGTAGTCAGCTTAGTTTTTTGCACTTGTTTTGTAATAAAAATCAATTGTCCGAAGATAACTACCGTATTTTTAACTTTGTAAGAGGCACTTTTTTCCACAAAAGTTAGGGGGAAAATGGGGGGTGCGTCTTACAAAGCAGACATGCCTTACTGATACCGTGGGTGTAGGCTGCAGGATGGGATTAGGAGGTGTCTGGGTGTCTCTGGGTGCCCGGCGGTTGCTGGCCGGTGCTGTGGGTGTCTACGGTGCCCAGTGGTGCTGCATGGGTGTCCGGCGCTGCCCAGGGCTCTGCCGGCATTTTGCGACAAGCCAGAGCCCCGGTAATTCCAATGTTCCCTGTGCGTGTGCAGTGAACTCCGGGAATATGGCCACCGCCGGGGGCAGCACATGCACAGATGGAGAAGGAGTGTTGGTCCAAGTAAAATAAAAGAAAGAGGGGACAGTAATGCCATATGCCAGGATTATAGAAAAAAGACATGGAAGGCACATTCAAAAATCATATATTGATCTAAAGCCACTAGGCAAACATGTACACAACTGAACATGAGGTTCTTAGTTTAACATCCTGATCACATTGTGTCAAGCCCACTACCATGTCATGGCGAACCTCTCAGTGGGTTCCTGGTTTGGTGCCATGTGCAAACCACCATCACAGTGACAATGTACCAGCTGGGTGTGCAACCTAGTGCCTCACAGCACCCATGCTGCAAGGCTAAGTCCCCATGACTCTAGGTCACACCACTCCACAAGCACAAAACCACAGCAACAATGGCCACCATACAGCACCAACACCAAGTGAATGGATTTGAAAAACTCACCTTCCACATGTTCTCACACTGTGAACTGAGAGCAAAAATAAGCAGAACTCTTCTTGTAGTCTTTCTGCTCATTTTAAAGCACCTGGGCCAAATGGGAAGAGAAGGAGTCTGTGGGGCAATTAAAGGGAAATTATGACTTCATAGGACCAATTGGGGGACAATATTATTGTATAGGGCTTATTAGGGCACAATGTTACTGTATGTGGCTAAAATGGAAGGCATTATTACTCCACAATAGGGGACATTAATATTATTCCCAATTGTGGCCTCACTCATTGATTAATAATATTTCTCATTGTGGCCCGTACATTCATTAATAATTTATGGTGCAATTCAGGATATTCTACCTCTAAAAAGCCATGGTCCCCTGTACTATAACACAAATAAAAAACAACCATATCCCTAACTGGTCCAACTTTCTATCACACACGGTAATCCATGTCTGGGGATAAATAGTTTTTAAGATGAAACCGTCCAGGCTGAGAACCACTGAGGAATGAGCTGCTGCGAGTGCAGCATCAGTGACTAGCAATAACATCATCAAGGTTTCCACAGCTCACTGAGGCTGCCCCAGCCCGGGCACCTGGACTGCAGTGACCTCAATGACATTACTGCTAGCACAGTGACAAAAAGTCTTATGGTGCAGCGCTGATCTCACCGAGGTCCCCACAGTTCAGTTCATTTTTTGGGGGTGGAACCCCATTTTAACAACCAGGAAAGGTTAAGTATACAGCTGTGAGCTGATATTAATAGCCTGGGAACCTTTATGAATAGTGTTTCTTTCCCAGAATATTAGCATCAGTCCACAGCCATTGGTTCTCCTTCTGCTGATTAGGAAAATTACGGAGGACGCCTACACATCTTTTTTTATTACTTTTTTAATTGTCAACAAGAACAGTAAGGCTCGGTTCACATTGCATTAACAGCAGCCCGTTCAACAAATGCGTTAACGGGCTGCTGTTAACGCAAGTGCCAGCATGACATTGCGCTAGCGCAGATAGAGCTAGCAGATGCTCTATCTGCGCTAGCAGTGACGGACCCGGAAACGCTGCAGCCTGCGTCCCAGGGTCCGTCACTCAATGACAGCACATCACTAGTGCACGCCCATTGTGGGCATGCGCTAGTGATGCCTCCAACATGGGAAGTAATGGCGGCATTAACAGACTGCGTTACACTGCGTTATGCCACTGTGTAACGTAGTCCATCTAACGGACCACCAAAATGTAATGTGAACCTGGCCTAAGGTCACCTGAGTTAATAGCAGCTGTTTCTCTTGCTTTGCAAATGTCAATGAAAATGTAGAGTCCCTGTGGGTGGAGATAAGGGGAGGTGGAAAAAATAATAAATTACTGATAGGGGTTTGTTATAAATCTCCAAAAATAATGGAAGCAATGGAGAATATCCTTGTAAAGCAAATAGATGAAGCTGCGACTCAAGGAGAAGTTATTATTATGGGGGACTTCAACTACCCTGAAATAGATTGGGGAACAGAAACCTGCAGTTCCAGTAAAGGTAATCGGTTTTTGGCAACTATGAGAGACAATTACCTTTCACAACTGGTTCAGGACCCAACAAGAAGGGGGGCACTGCTAGACCTAATATTAACCAACAGGCCAGACCGCATATCAAATATAAGGGTTGGGGGTCACTTGGGGAATAGTGATCACAAAATAATAAGTTTTCATGTCTCCTTTAATAAGATGTGTAGTAGAGGGGTGACAAGGACACTAAACTTCAGGAGGGCAAATTTCCAACGGATGAGTGAGGATCTTGGTGCAATTAACTGGGACGATATCCTGAGACATAAAAGTACACAAAGAAAATGGGAGACATTTATTAGCATCCTGGATAGGACCTGTGCACAGTATATACCGTATGGGAATAAACATACTAGAAATAGGAGGAAACCAATATGGCTAAATAAAGCTGTAAGGGGCGCAATAAGTGACAAAAAGAAAGCATTTAGAGAATTAAAGGAAGTAGGTAGTGAGGAGGCATTAAATAAATACAAAAAATTAAATAAATTATGTAAAAAGCAAATCAAGGCAGCAAAGATTGAGACAGAGAGACTCATTGCTAGAGAGAGCAAAAATAACCCCAAAATATTCTTTAACTACATAAATAGTAAGAAACTAAAAAATGATAGTGTTGGCCCCCTTAAAAATAGTCTGGATGAAATGGTGGATGAGGATGAGGAAAAAGCCAATATGCTAAATGACTTTTTTTCATCAGTATTTACAAAAGAAAATCCCATGGCAGCCAATATGACTAGTGATAATAATTCCCAATTTAATGTTACCTGCTTAACCCAGCAGGAAGTACGGCGGCGTCTAAAAATCACAAAAATTGACAAATCTCCGGGCCCGGATGGGATACACCCCCGAGTACTGCAGGAATTAAGTACAGTCATTGATAGACCATTATTTTTAATCTTTAAAGAGTCCATAATAACAGGGTCTGTACCACAGGACTGGCGTATAGCAAATGTGGTGCCAATATTTAAAAAGGGGACAAAAACTGAACTCGGAAATTATAGGCCAGTAAGCTTAACCTCTACTGTGGGTAAAATCCTGGAGGGCATTCTAAGGGATGCTATACTGGAGTAGCTGAAGAGGAATAACCTCATGACCCAGTATCAGCACGGGTTTACTAGGGACCGATCATGTCAGACTAATTTGATCAGCTTCTATGAAGAGGTAAGTTCCGGTCTGGACCAAGGGAACCCAGTAGATGTAGTGTATATGGACTTTTCAAAAGCTTTTGATACGGTGCCACACAAAAGGTTGATACATAAAATGAGAATAATGGGGATAGGGGAAAATATGTGCAAGTGGGTTGAGAGTTGGCTCAGGGATAGGAAACAAAGGGCGGTTATTAATGGAGCACACTCGGACTGGGTCACGGTTAGTAGTGGGGTACCACAGGGGTCAGTATTGGGCCCTCTTCTTTTTAACATATTTATTAATGACCTTGTAGGGGGCATTCAGAGTAGAATTTCAATATTTGCAGATGACACTAAACTCTGCAGGGTAATCAATACAGGGGAGGACAATTTTATATTACAGGCTGATTTATGTAAGCTAGAAGCTTGGGCTGATAAATGGCAAATGAGCTTTAATGGGGATAAATGTAAGGTCATGCACTTGGGTAGAAGTAATAAGTTGTATAACTATATGCTTAATTCTAAAACTCTGGGCAAAACCGTCAATGAAAAAGACCTGGGTGTATGGGTGGATGACAAACTCATATTCAGTGGCCAGTGTCAGGCAGCTGCTACAAAGGCAAATAAAATAATGGGATGCATTAAAAGAGGCATAGATGCTCATGAGGAGAACATAGTTTTACCTCTATACAAGTCACTAGTGCGACCACACTTAGAATACTGTGCACAGTTCTGGTCTCCGGTGTATAAGAAAGACATAGCTGAACTGGAGCGGGTGCAGAGAAGAGCGACCAAGGTTATTAGAGGACTGGGGGGTCTGCCATACCAAGATAGGTTATTACACTTGGGGCTATTTAGTTTGGAAAAACGAAGACTAAGGGGTGATCTTATGTTAATGTATAAATATATGAGGGGACAGTACCAAGACCTTTCTGCTGATCTTTTTAATCATAGACCGGTGAAAGGGACAAGGGGGCATCCTCTACGTCTAGAGGAAAAAAGGTTTAAGCATAATAACGACGCGGATTCTTTACTGTAAGAGCAGTGAGACTATGGAACTCTCTGCCGTATGATGTTGTAATGAGTGAGTCATTGCTTCAATTTAAGAGGGGACTGGATACTTTTCTGGAAAAGTATAATATTACAGGGTATATATATTAGATTCCTTGATAAGGCGTTGATCCAGGGAACTAGTCTGATTGCCGTATGTGGGGTCGGGAAGGAATTTTTTTCCCCATGATGGAGCTTACTCTTACCACATGGGGTTTTTTTGCCTTCCCCTGGATCAACATGTTAGGGCATGCTAGGCCATGGGTTGAACTAGATGGACTTAAAGTCTTCCTTCAACCTTAATAACTATGTAACTATGTAACTATGTAATGTCAGACTGATGAACAGCCGTGAGTCTGGCACTTTGGCATTCAACAGTTTGGCACTAGAGCTAACGTGAGACCCATCTCCTGGCAGCTGCAAGGCCCAGAAACCTCATATGAAACTTTGAGGGACATTTTACGGTTACTGAAGATTCCAGCTGTTGGAACACATGAAGGCTGTAAAGTAAGGTTACTTTGGGTGTGCATTTTATTGTACTTGTAATAAATACAAAACTAAAAGAAAAACAAGTGGGCTCCCCTGTAATTTTCATAAACAGCTGAGGGAAATCCGATGTTTGGGGGCTGATGTTAATATTCTGGGAAAGAGACAATATTCATAAAGGTTTGCAGGCTATTAATATCAGATAACAGCTGTATATTTAGCTTTTCCTGGTTATTAAAAAAAATGACTTAGAGTCCCCCTTTATTTAATAACCAGCAAAGGTGAGGCAGACAGCTGGGGCTGATATTAACAACCTGGCAAGGGGCCATGGATATTGGCTCTTCCTAGACTAAAAACATCAGCTCTCAGCCACCCAAGAAATGGAGCATCCATAAGATGTGCCAAATCTGGCAGTTAGCCTCACTCTTCCCACTTGCCTGGCGCGGTGGCAAATGGGGTTATACTTGGGAGATTGTTGTCACCTTTGTCAGGTGACATAAAGCCCAGAGGTTAGTAATGGAGAGGTGTCTATAAGATGCCCCCATTACTAATCCCATAGTGAAATTGTATAAAAAACACACACAGAATACAGCCCTTTGATTGAAAGAATAATACAAAGTCCTTTAATGAATCTAAATTAAGCCATACTCATGTGATCACCCAGTCCACAGAAGCCAATGTCTTCTGCAACAGAATTAAAATAATAAACAACAATATTCCTCACATGTCCGCAGAGAAAATAATAATCCATTTGTCCAGCGGTGAGTCTAGCTCTGCTACATCTAGGTGGCAGGCTGCATTGTTGCATAATGCGACTATACAACCTGACATCAAGCAGAGACAATGAGCAGCGTATGGTACCACTGCTCAGTGTCTCGCGGTGAACTCCTGTGACCTGGGTGATGTCATCGCAAGCGTGAGAAAGGTCTCACACTCACGGTGCCCTCAGAAAGATCCTGGGAGTTCACGGCTAATGAACTCAGTTAAACTCACAGATGTTACAACTTTTTCCACGGCGCTCTTGGGGTAATTTTGGCTGGCCTAGCAATCCCGGGAAGATTCACCACTGTTCCATGTTTTCGACAATTGTGGATAATGACTCTCACTGTAGTTCATTGGAGTCCCAAAGATTGAAAAATGGCTTTATAACCTTTTCCCGAATTACATTTCTCAATTACTTTGTTTCTCATTTGTTCCAGAATTTGCTAGGATCTCTGCATGATGTCTAGCTTTTGAGGATCTTTTGGTCTCCTTCACTTTGTCAGGCAGGTCCTATTTAAGTGTTTTCTTCATTGAAAACAGTCGTGGCAATAATCAGGCCTGCGGCTGATTTTGTTGAGAGGGAATTTGAACCCAGTTCTCCAAAGATGTGATAAACCACAATTAATTTATATTTTAAGGGGTGGGGGGCAATCACTTTTTCACACAAGACCCTGTAGGTTTGGATTTCTTTTTTCCTTATTAATAAAGATATTCATTTAAAAACTGCATTTTGTGTTTACTTGTGTTATCTTTGTCTAATATTTACATTTGTTTGGTGATTTGAAACATTTAAGTACACCTGCGCAGGCGCGTGATGCTGGGGAGCGATGAAGCAACAGGAGGGTGGCATTGCAAGAAGATGGGAGGTGCCGGACCCGGACCTGTGACACCCATCGGACTGGACCACACCGGAACCCCATCCCGGGTGAGTATAATAAACGTATTTTTCTTATCTTTCAGGTTGGACCGGGGGCTCATCTACAGCATTATAGAATGCTGTGTATAAGCCCTGAAAAGCAGTGGCCATATCTTATATCGGCCAAAACTGCTGACAGGTTCCTTTTAAGTGTGATAACTTGCAATTAAAACCTTGTTTTGGAAGGATGGGTGGATAAGGCATTTTTTATTTTTATTTTGTAGCATTAAGGCACTTTTCGTGTTCTTCTTCCACTATGTAGAAGTCGGGTAAAAAGTGGGGAATGTGCTCTAGAAGTGATCAGATGTCTAAGTGTTAGGGTACCGTCACACATTGAAATTTTCATCGCTGCGACGGCACGATTCGTGACGTCGCAGCGTCGTATAATCATCGCTCCAGCGTCGTAGACTGCGGTCACACGTTGCAATCACGGCGCTGGAGCGATGCCGAAGTCCCCGGGTAACCAGGGTAAACATCGGGTAACTAAGCGCAGGGCCGCGCTTAGTAACCCGATGTTTACCCTGGTTACAAGCGTAAACGTAAAAAAACAAACAGTACATACTCACCCGTCGGTGTCCTTCAGGTCCCTTGCCGTCTGCTTCCTGCTCTCTGAGTGCAGCCGTACAGTGAGAGCAGAGAGCAGCACCGCTGTGATCTGCTCTCACTTTCCAGCCGGCACTCAGAGAGCAGGAAGCAGACGGCAAGGGACCTGAAGGACACCGACGGGTGAGTATGTACTGTTTGTTTTTTTACGTTTACGCTTGTAACCAGGGTAAACATCGGGTTACTAAGCGCGGCCCTGCGCTTAGTTACCCGATGTTTACCCTGGTTACAAGCGAAGACATCGCTGGATCGCTGTCACACACAACGATCCAGCGATGTCAGCGGGTGATCAAGCGACGAAAGAAAGTTCCAAACGATCTGCTACGACGTACGATTCTCAGCAGGGTGTCTGATCGCAGTAGCGTGTCAGACACAGCGATATCGTAACGATATCGCTAGAACGTCACGAATCGTAACGTCGTAGCGATGGAAATTTCAATGTGTGACGGTACCCTTACTTTCTGCAGATATGAGTCGAGTCGTGGCTGGAAAAATCAAAGCGGTGAATGACTTTATCTCTCATGAGGAAAGCTTAACATACTTTGTAGTTTTGTTCACTAGAGACTGAAATCATTGCGAGAATGTCAAATTATTCTACTAGTAATTAAAATGGGGATGTTGTATTTCCAACAGTACATTTTTATTCCATCCCTAGCGGTGGATATTTACCAGAAATCAAGGAAAAACAACAATGTGATGGAAAACATAAAAAAAAAATGACAGTTCTGATAAAACATCTAATAAAAACTCTTATAAAATGGGATTCAAGTATACAGTATTGATGTTGCTGACGTTTTCAAATATTACAAAAGAGCTTCTCTTTAGCTTTTCAGTAAATAAAATATGGGCATGGTGAGGAAGCCATGGGAGGGCAGATTGATCAACTAACTGTAAAAGATTTATAAACTGCATTCTTTATGGATCTGTAAAAAATGAATGTTGACACATGGAAAAGTAGTTTTCACTAAAATGTAATGAATTACCACTTATCACAGTATCTTACCATGCAAAATTTCAGTAAGCAGTGGAGTGTCAGCATTTAGGGAGTTTAACTCTTTAGCGTACTACTGAAGAATGTTTCTGCTGCTATGCAATCTTCCCAACACACTAATCTGTGAGGCTGTGAGGTTGGTTTTGCTGGCCATTTTGTATTATAATGTTGCATAATGTCCTAGCTAGCTTCCTTCTGGAAGACACAAAAATGTATTGCTGCCATTCAGGAATCTCAGTTGTCAAAACCTAGAAGCCACTCCTTTGCCTTCTTACTTTGGCCACATCTCCAATATCAACTCAATATCAATCAAAATAATGTGAGTAAGGGGAAAAAAGTAAAAATCATCAGCTGACCAGTGAAGGAGGAATGCCAGATAGGGCATGGTGCACAATGGCGCCAAGCCAGATGATATGTTCAATATTCAGGAGAATAGGGTGTTCATCCAGGAGCAGCTATATCAAAACAAAAAAATCTAAAACTTCGCTTTTATTTGGATTTACATTAAAAACAGGGAAAAAAATAAAATCATGGTAGTAGGCGTCCAGGTATCTAAATGCTAAATTCCTCTTAATCGTGATTATGAGCGCTTTGCTCGAAACGCGTAGATCAGATTTCTCCTGCTTCAAGTCAATATGTGTTCTCTGAGTACACGGACTTACATACTTAAGAGTTTATGTAAGTAATTGATTAGGTAAATGCAAATGTTACTTTGTGCCATGAAATTCTGTTATTGACTGTAGGATTTTTTTTCTCTAAAATTCTCCCATAGAAACATTAATAGTAATAAATAAGATATTGTACTCCACAAAAGAAACAGTTAAACGCAATTTCATCTGTACAACCTTGGAACACTTTCTTCAGCCCTTCTTTGGACCAAGCCATCTGTAATTGGTACTGCTGGTTTGCTTTTTTGCTTACAGCAGTACTAGAAACTGCATAATAAGAAAGCTAGCAAATAATGGTGCCCTTGTCCCTTACAATTTGCTATCAGGCTGTTTTTTTTTCACTGTATAAAAGAATATAATGACTTTCTTTTTATTTTCACTGCTAATAGACAGAAAAAGAGATTCTTAATGTTAAATCCAAGCAGAGCACATGCATTACATAGGGGTATATTAGTGCTTATCAGGCAGTAATTTGGGATTGGCCAGAAAGAGCACAAAAGTGCACATTTTGGCTTTTGTCATTGCCCCCATTGTCTAGCAATATGCTTCTATTAAGGTATAGTTCTTATATACTTTGTTAAACGTAAAATTCACTACAAAAACCCTTAGTTGGATGTCTACTAGTTTCTATGAGGGCTGATGGATGCAGTCTTCACTTTTCCAGTTTTTCAGTAATATAGGCTAATGGTCTATTACCTAAGGAAACTGCACTACACCCACATACAGTTTTTAATGGTTCTGGCAAGCTGTGTACATTTACTAATAATTACTGAAAGTGAATAAGGTTATTTTATCTAAAAATGTACACACAGTGGCTGGCAATTTCATAGCTTGGAGCTTAGCTGCAAAATATTCTTTTGTAGTAAATGTACATTAAAAGTGCATTCATTCTTCTAAACATGGTTCTTCCCAACATGAAGTCACTTAGCCATCCCTATTTCTGCCGGTGCTGTATACTGTCTAGACTTAATATATAACAAAGCAACCTAATGTTCTGCTTACCAACCGCAGTTCCCACTCACAGATTATAGAAACATACAGACATAATACATCACAAATACAGAAGGCGGCATAAGAATCTGCTCACAATAAGTAAACTATAAATTGTTGTGAATAGCTCGTGACAGCTTTTATATCGATATGGGAAGCTATGTGCCATTTTGTTGACTCGTGTAATTTTATCTTGCTTTTGTTTACTAGAAATACAATCCTTTGGAGCTTAATTCCTTGCCCAGAGTGCAATACTGTATAACACAGGAAACAAACCGTAATAGGGAAATTTGATAACACTCTGAAAAGAGTAATTCATGTACAAGTTGTCATTTTCTCTATGCTGCTGGAATTTGAAAACTGCTACAATGTATTAAGTTGTGTGAAATAGTTTTGTGAACATAACAATAAGCTTTCTTCGCTTGTAAAACCCTACGATGATGTCTCAATCGGTAATGTTTTTAACAGTGATTCAGATATAAGTGCTACATGGTATAATAGAATAGACCTGTGAAGAATATTGGAGTTATAATTCCATGTCAATCATTTGTATCCTAGTTGGCATGGGATAATATAACCCCCTTCCTTTGTGCAGCTGTAACAGAACACCTGGCTCAGCAGGAGGGTCCAGCCTTGTCAGCTTCAGAGAAGAAATTCCCACCCCCACTAGCTAGCTAGCATCAAGCTCCTACAGGAAGATCCCTACTGATACAATGCAGTCTAACTGCTTTGTTGATTCAGCCATGATTTCATTAGAGAATATGGACTTATCACATGTCCTGGCCACATACCGATTACACTTTCGAGATCTCTGGAATGGGCCAAACGCCTTCCAGGGTCTCGGTCCATTCTGGCTAGTAGGAGCCAGGTAGAAAAGCTGTATTTGCTCTCAATGCCTGGCATGGGCCTGGCCGGATCCGATTGCACCAAAACCGCCTCCCTAGGACCGTTCATTAAGGAGTTATGACCCCTTTTAGGTTTTGAAATTTTTAGCTGCTAGAGGCAAGGGGTGGGGATTTAGTTTCAGCTCAGAGGGCAAGAGCAGAGTGACCCAAAGGGAATAGAGGCTAGTATAAGGCCATGTGGTCTCTCACTCTGTTATGCTTGCTCTTCACTTTGAAAGTGGGGAACACATCCAGTAATGTTCTGTGAAGGAACTAGGAACAAGCTGGCAGCCCAAGCCCCCTGTGGCCCAGTGCATACATGGTTGAATATCAATTCAGTAATTGTCATGATCCACCTACTCATATCTTTTGTACTTCACCCATATTTGCATATCTGACCATTGTATATGTATAACCATTGTGTATATACAGCAGTGTGAAAAAGTGTTTGTCCCTTCCTGATTTCCTATTCTTTTGCATGTTTGTCACACGCAAATGTTTAAGATCACCAAACAAATTTAAATATTAGACAAAGATAACACAAGTAAACACAAAATGCAGTTTTCGAATAAAGGTCTTTATTATTAAGGGAAAAAGAAATTCAAACCCAGAGGGCCCAGTGTGAAAAAATGATTGCCCCCCACCCCTTAAAACATAAATTAATTGTGGTTTATCACATCTTTGGGGAACTGGGTTCAAATTCCCTCGCTATACAATAACCCGCAGGCCTGATTACTGGACATTGATCCAAAATACACCAGCATGTCCACCTCTGAATGGCTTAACAAAAACAAAATTAAGATTTTGGAGTGGCCTAGCCAGAGTCCTAACCTTAATCCAATTGAGATGCTGTGGCATAACCTTAAAATAGCGGGTTCTTAATTGCAACAATTCTGCAAAGATGAGTGGGCCGAAATTCCTCCAAAGCTGTAAAATACTCATTGTCAGTTATCGCAAATACTTTATTGTAGTTGTTGCTGCTAAGTGTGGCGCAACCAGTTATTAGGCTTAAGGGACAATCACTTTTTCACACAGTGCCCTGTAGGATTGGATTTCTTTTTCCCTTAATAATTAATACCTTCATTTAAAAACTCCATTTTGTGTTCACTTGTGTTATCTTGGTCTAATATTTAACCCTTTCACCTCTATAGCTTTTTTCGGTTTTGCGTTTTCATTTTTCTCTCCCCTTCTTCCCAGAGCCATAATTTTTTGTAGTTTGGGCAATTCTGAAAGCGGTGATACCAAATATGTGGGTTTTTTTTATTATTATTGTTTTAATTTCAATAGGGCGAAAGGGGGGTGATTTGAACTTTTATATATTTTTTATTTTTTTATATTATTAAAAACATTTTTCTTTACTTTTGGCATGCTTCAATAGTCTCCAAGGGAGACTAGAAGCTGTCATAACTCGATCGGCTCTGCTACATATAGGCAATGATCAGCGCCGACCACTGGGTGGCACTCACAGCAATCCGGCAGAGACAACCATAGACAGGGGTCACCAGTGGGTGGGTTTCCGGCCGGAAGCGCTAGTTAAATGCCGCTGTCAGTGTTTGACAGCAGCATTTAATGGGTTAATAGCCGCGGGAGGATCACAATTCGACCCTCGGCTATTCCGTGCACATGTCAGCTGTTCAAAACAGCTGACATGTGTTGGGAAAGATGTGGACTCACCGCCAGAGCCCACCATATGAAAGACAGGGTGTCTGACATCTGCGTAACTATATGCCTGATGTTGGAAAGGGGTTAAATAAATCATAGTACAGAGCTCACCTCACCCATAGCACCTGTAGCCCATTGACTAGTCCTCACCTTACCGCTCATCTATCCCGCTAACTTTGCAGCTTGTCGTCTGCTCCTCCACATCTCTTCTTTTCATCTTCCCCAGTTGCATGCATCTTCTTTGACTTGCTTCATTCAGGTTTCCAATTCAGCCAGATCTCAGGCATCACTCCGAGCCATGCTGTTGCAGTGCTTGTCATGGCATATGTGCGTGCCTAAAGGTGCTGACTAGGCATTGGATGACATACATTATTAGGTCGTGAGGTGCTCCAGAATGGCATGGTTCACAGTGATGTCAGAGGCCTGATGGAGAAGGAAATCCCGAAGTTAATTTATGCGGGCTCAATAAAATGCACTCAGTTGGGTAAGAGAAAAAGAAGAGGTGTGGGGTGCTGGATGACGAGTTACCAAGGTGGTAAGACAAATGAGAGATGAGGTGAGAATTATTATTTTTTTCTTTTTTACATCCTACATTTATTATGTTCTGGGATCTGGAGAGACCCGAGAGTATAATAAGGAGCATCCTATTTGCAGCAGATAACTTCAATGCAAATCAAAATTCCCTGCTAGACATGCATCATTTGCAGAATTTGCATGTTTGCAGATTTGATCATGACTACTTAGTACATTGGACACACACAGGCTTTACATCCAGACTATATTATTAGACGAGACGCTCCGACAAAATAAAAATCTGAAACTAGGATCAGGCTACAAACTGCTTATCAGGAGGACTGAAAATGGATGATGGCATTATGTTTGCAAACTGAAATTTAGCACAATTGTATAGCCTACAAATAACCACTAGCATATGTATATACTTTATGTCAAAGGTGTCCATAATCTTTAAGCTTAAAGAGTAATCATTGTATTAATTTTTGTTTAGGAAATCAATACACATGAAATAAGAAAATTTGCATCATGTATGTCTTATGAGAGAAATCTGCTTCTTTCTCTGACAGGACTGATCATTCATTCTCAAAATTCTCAATTCATGGGTAAAATCTGTCTTCACTGAACAGAGATTTTACTTGTGAATTATCATGTGGTGACAGCATCATGCTGTGGGGATGCTTTTCTTCAGCAGGGACAGGTAAGCTGGTCAGAGTTGATGGAAAGATGGATGGAGCTAAATAAAGTTCATAATCTGACTAATTCTGAGAGACAGGCTTTAGCCGCTGACAAGGGTGGTAACACAGTATTACTACCCAAAATGCAGTATCTGGCTGAGGCAAATAGACAGCTTTCTGACACTATAACATATTCCAAACTCCATCATGATCCCACATATAAGTATAAAAACAAGATACTTTCTTTAATTAGGAAAAATGTTGAATTGGGCAATGTAACAAAACAGAGGGCTGAGAAGCTTCTACCCAAGTCCCCCCAAAAAGCTCACTGGTATTACAGTCCCAAGGTACATAAGTCCATGTCCTGTCCTCCAGGCCACCCCATTGTATCTGGGATTGGGTCTCTCACCGAGCCCCTGTCCCAGTACATGGATTGGCTGTTGAGACCACTCCTCAAGGAGATCCCATCATATATAAAGGATAGTAATGATTTTATTAAAACAATAAGTGATTTCTCATGGCAGCCTGGCTTCTCCATGGTCTCCATAGTGGAGAATTTGTATACAAAAATCCCCCAAGACGTGGGTGTGGATTGTCATTAGGGAAGTGTTGAGCATGACAGAGAAAGATTACCATTTTATTAATTTTATATGTGAAAGGATTCTTTTTGTGTTGAAACACAATGCATTCAAGTATCAGGATGCATGGTACTTACAGAATGTTGGGACTGCCATGGGGACTCCGGTAGCTTGCACTTTCGCTAATCTTTTCCTATCATCATTTGAAAATAAATATTTGTATTCCACGGCTAATAAATTTCTCATACACATTAAATTGTATATTAGATATGTGGATGACATCTTTATAGTGTGGGATGGATCCCAGGATTGTTTCGCTACTTTTGTAGAGTACCTCAATATATCCAACAATATGAACATGTCATTCACATCAAAGTTTGGGAGAACCTCATTAGAATTTTTGGATGTAATGGTGGAAATCAAGGATGACAGGTTATGCACATCAATATACAGAAAACCGACATCAACTAATTCTATGCTACACTATGATAGTTATCATCCGATATATACCAAACGCTCCATACTGTACAGTCAATTTCTTAGGGTAAAAAGGGTTAATAACACTGCCTCAGGCTATGAGGAATAGTCAAGGGATTTGTTTAGGAGTTTCGAAGAGAGGGGTTATCCCAGACCTTTATTAAACAAGACACTTGAAAGGGTCTATTAGATTAACTAACACACATAATCTAGGGTTGCTAAAAACAGAAATAATATCAATAAGAAAGATAAGAAATGTATTTTTAGTTTCCAGTATGGTCCCATGGACAATTTTATTCGATCCCTGATCAGAAAGAATTGGCACATCCTCGGGCATGACAAGGACTTATCAGATATTGTATCAAGGGGTCCATTATTCTCATGTAGAAAAAGTACAAGCCTAAAGGATGTACTTGTTCAGAATCAGATTGGTAGGGAACAGAAAGACTGGTTGGGCTTTGGGCTCTAATATCCCTAAAGGTAACCACAGATATGGACATTGTACATTTTGTTCACAAAACGTAACAGGCCATAACCCTATCATTGTTGTGGTTTCACATCGCGTTTTCAATTTTATCTCCTGCAAGACTACCCATGTGGTATATGTAATATTCTGCCCCTGCAAATTCTTCTATATAGGGAAGACAATAAGTCAGTTATTTGTTAGATTCAGAGAGAATTATAATTCTGTCACTATGGGTAAAGGTGTGCCACGCTTGATAAACCATATTAGGGACACTCACGGGGGTAATCCAGAGACTCTAACCTTTGCGAGCATAGAGAAAGTAACGCTGCCCTCGCAGGGTGGTGATCTGCATAAGTTACTACTCAGAAGAGGTGGAATTTGCGCACACGGGCGCTGGACTCCACTGGGTTAAATGAAAGAGTGGACATGTCCGTCTTTCTCTAAGATCAGTTTTTGGAAAAAAAAGCTTCTACTTGGGCTTATTGTTTTTAATTTTAACAATGTGTATAATACTCTTTTTAATGTGTGGTTGTTTGAGAAATTCATTGTTTTGTCTTATGGAATAGGGAAATTAGGTAGGGTGGAGCTTACCGTCACACAGGTTTTTAATCCCCCGCTATTTCCCTTTGCTTGTGTGACCCGTTGAAGTGCACTTGCTCGAAACGATCGTCGTCATTCACGCACCCCAGTTCCCATTCTCCCACAGAAGATGCTGCAATAAAGTCTCAAAAATTAGCCTGGTGAGTGCCATTCGTTCGTCTATATTTGATATTGGAGGACTGTTGTGGCCCTGGATGAGCACCCGAAGGCTTCAGGTTGTCTGCCGGCTGCGGCTCACATAGGGATATGGACGGCAGCACTGCAGGTGTTTAAGTGGTGAGGACTCTTTTGGTTCTTTCATGAGAAGTCACTATTAATTTGCTCATTGTAATTTCTATTTGTGTATTGAATGTTACCCCATCTCATGTACAACATCATGGAATCAATGGTGCTCTAAAAATAAATAATAATGATGTGTTTAAATGGCCCAGTCACAGTCCAGATATAAGTGGGTTTGGACTAATTTAGTCTAATATCTATACTGGCATTTAGTCTCAGAATAGTGATATTCTGATGTTAGATATATTATGGGAGCATTGTCCCCATACACAGAAAAAAACAGTTCCTTTTTCTCTTCTAAAAAATATTACAAACTGAAAATAAGTTCTCTAACTTTCGCATGATTAGAGTTAGCTAAGGTATTTTAATAAATATATGTTTTTCTTTGCTTTCAATTTATAATTATGAATATTAGTGGGTTTGGAAGTGTACCGTAAAACTTATGTACAGTATTTAGTTTAATTATATGTTTTGGTCGCATTAGACTAATCGTTTCACATTAAAACTTTGCATCTGGGTTATTAAAGAGATTTTTCACCTTTTAAGAATTATTATTATCATTCCAAACTTTGACTTTTAAGCTGTATAACTTATTATAAAACACTCACAAAATGTAGAGGTAAAAGACCTCTGAGGGAGGGCTGCATGGTGTCTAATTATCACAACAGCTTTACAGTCATTTTAACCCCTTCCCGACATTTGACGTACTATCCCGTCGAGGTGGGGTGGGCCCGTATGACCGCCGACGGGATAGTACGTCATGCCCTTTAATGCGACACCGCGACTTAAGTCGCGGTGATCGCATTAAAATTCCGATGCCATCTTACCGTACGGAAGATGGCCTCGGCATTTCGGGGTATGGCGCCGCCCCCCCGGCCTCCCGATCGCTGTGATTGGCTGTTCAATTCTGAACAGCGAATCACAGCCTTTCTCACTGTTTCAGCCAATCAGATTGGCTGAAACAGTGAGGTCCCAGGCTAGGATCGAGTACCGATGTACTCGATCCTGGGGCCGGTGCCTGGCAACGCCAGGCACTGGCCAGAACCCCCCGGATTGGCGCGATCGACGATCATATCGATCGCGCCAATCGCAGGGCACAGCGGCGGTGTTACCGCGCTGTGCCCTGCCTGTACACACCCAGCAGGCGCCGAACTTTGATAAGTGACGCAGTTCACTTATCAGAGCTAGGGCCTGCTGTTTTAGACTTTTCCTTTCACAGGTATTTTTTTTCCCTATTTGCTTTTTTTCTTTTACTTTTCAGAAGTTTGCACCAAACACTATCCCCCCCCCACACGTACACATAGTTCCAATAAATTGCACCCAAGCACCATACTCACACAAAAAATGTCCCGTTCGTCCCGTTCGTCCCAGCAGCGCTATTCAGCAGAGGAGGCATATTCTTTTCTTGCCTCCGACACTGATAGCGAGGGAGAGGATCCCACATTCCTTTACTCTTCAGATTCTTCATCCTCTTCCTCCTCCTCCTCCTCATCTTCCTCCTCGGGTCCTGCGGAACCGCCTCGCAGACGCCCCAGGAGAGAAGATGACGCAGCACCCACTCCTGAAGATGAACCAGCGCGCCCTTCTTCGGACCCCATATGGACCTCGCCCCCCGAAAATTACGAGCCACTGATTCCTGATTTTGTGGCAGAATCAGGAATCAGGTTTGACACCACCGGCCTCACAGAAATAGACTTTTTCAAAGTCTTTTTCTCTGAGGATTTTATTAACCTCATGGTGGAGCAAACTAATTTGTACGCTCGGCAATTTTTGGAGCAAAACCCCAGTTCATCATTTTCTAACTGGTCTCCTGTAGACGCAGTAGAAATGATGCAGTTTTGGGGCCTGGTCCTCCACATGGGGATCGTGAAGAAGCCAGACCTTCGGCAATATTGGAGTGTGGATATTTTATATAACACTCCAGTGTGCCGAATGGTCATGGCTCGGACGCGTTTTGAGGCCATCCACAAATTCCTGCATTATTCCGATAATGCACAGTGTCCCGCACGAGATGACCCCAATTTTGACCGTCTGTTCAAAGTTCGGCCGGTCATCGAACACTTCAGCAAAAAGTTTGCTGAAGCGTACGTGCCCAAAAGGGACATCTGTGTGGATGAGTCCTTGGTTCATTTTAAGGGGCGGCTCAGATTCCGTCAATACCTGCCCAGCAAAAGGGCCAGGTACGGAATCAAACTCTACAAGCTGTGTGAGAGTACCTCAGGGTACACCCACAGCTTTAGAGTTTACGAAGGGAAGGACAGCAGGATTGAACCGCCTGAGTGTCCCCCTGTCTTGGGAGTGAGTGGGAAAATAGTGTGGGATTTGGTGCACCCACTGCTGGATAAAGGTTATCACCTCTACACCGATAACTTTTATTCCAGCATCCCACTCTACAAATCCCTCTCTGCGCGAGGTACCGCAGCCTGCGGTACTGTCCGCAAAAATCAGAGAGGCCTCCCGAAGACGCTACTTGGGCAGATGCTCAGAAAAGGTGAGAGCAAAGCCCAATGTAGCGACCACCTGCTGGTGGTCAAGTACAAGGACAAGAGGGATGTCCTTCTGTTGACCACCATACACGGTGATGGCAGCGCCCTCAGCACTGTACGGGGTACCTCTACACAGGTCTGCAAACCGGACTGTGTACTGGGGTACAACAAAAACATGGGGGGCGTTGATCTCTCCGATCAACTCCTCCAACCGTACAGTGCTTTGAGGAAGGCCAAGGTGTGGTACAAAAAGCTGTCGGTGTACATCGTACAAATGGCAATGCTTAACGCTTTCCTGCTGTCACGATGTGCACGCCACACCGATACGACGTACCTTCAGTTCCAGGAGGTAGTGATTAAGGCCCTGATGTTTGGCACGAGGGAAGGAGCGGGCCCCAGTACTTCCGGAACTGAGGGTGCTCGTATTGTACCAGGTCAGCATTTTCCGGGGGTGGTCCCGCCAACTGGTAGAAAAGGTAAGCCGCAAAAAAGGTGCCGAGTGTGCTACAAACGAGGAGTACGCAAGGACACCATCTATCAATGCGACACCTGCCCCGACAAACCTGGCCTGTGTATGAAGAACTGCTTCAAATTGTACCACACCTCCATGCACTACTAATTAGGAACCAGTAGATTAGTTCCAAAGAGGGGGCACATCTAAGTAAGTTCCATGGGGGTCTAGGTTCCAAAATGATGTCACTTGTGGGTTTTTTTTACTGTTTAGGCACATCAGGGGCTCTGCAAACGGAACATGACGCCCTCAGAACCAGTCCATCAAAGTCTGCATTCCAAATCGTCACTGCTTCCCTTCTGAGTCCCGAAGTGCCCAAACAGTTTTTTCCCAGATATGGGGTACCAGCGTACTCAGAACAAAATGGACAGCAACTTTTGGGGTCCAATTTCTCTTGTTACCCTTGGGAAAATAAAAAATTGGGGACTGAAAGATCATTTTTGTAGGGAAAAAATAGGATTTTTTATTTTCACGCCCGGGCGTTATAAACTTTCGTGAAGCACTTGGGGGATAAAAGTGCTCACGACACATCTAGATAAGTTCCTTAGGGGGTCTAGTTTCCAAAATGGGGTCACTTATGGGGGGTTTCCACTGTTTAGGCACATCAGGGGCTCACCAAATGGAACATGATGCCCGCAGACAATTCCATCAAAGTCTGCATTCCAAAACGTCACTACTTCCCTTCCGAGCCCCGAAGTGTGCCCAAACAGTAGTTTTCTCCCACATATGTGGTACCAGCGTACCCAGGACAAATTGGACAACAACTTTTGGGGTCCAATTTCTCCTGTTACCCTTGGGAAAATAAAAAATTGGGGACTGAAAGATCATTTTTGTGGGGAAAAAATAGGATTATTTATTTTCACGCCCGGGTGTTATAAACTTTCGTGAAGCACTTGGGGGATAAAAGTGCTCACGACACATCTAGATAAGTTCCTTAGGGGGTCTAGTTTCAAAAATGGGGTCACTTATGGGGGGTTTCCACTGTTTAGGCACATCAGGGGCTCACCAAAAAGAACATGATGCCCGCAGACAATTCCATCAAAGTCTGCATTCCAAAACGTCACTACTTCCCTTCCGAGCCCCGAAGTGTGCCCAAACAGTAGTTTTCTCCCACATATGTGGTACCAGCGTACCCAGGACAAATTGGACAACAACTTTTGGGGTCCAATTTTTCCTGTTACCCTTGGGAAAATAAAAAATTGGGGACTGAAAGATCATTTTTGTGGGGAAAAAATAGGATTTTTTATTTTCACGCCCGGGCGTTATAAACTTTCGTGAAGCACTTGGGGGATAAAAGTGCTCACGACACATCTAGATAAGTTCCTTAGGGGGTCTAGTTTCCAAAAATGGGGTCACTTATGGGGGGTTTCCACTGTTTAGGCACATCAGGGGCTCGCCAAACACGACATGGCATCCGATCTCAATTCCAGCCAATTTTAGCTTGAAAATGTCAAAGGGCGCTCCTTTCCTTCTGAGCCCTGCCATGCGCCCAAACAGTGGTTACCCCCCACATATGGGGTATCAGCGTACTCAGGACAAACTGGACAACAACTTTTGGGGTCCAATTTCTGCTGCTACCCTTGAGAAAATAAACAATTGGGGACTAAACGATCATGTTTGTAGAAAAAATAGGATTTTTTATTTTCACACCCGGGCGTTATAAACTTTCGTGAAGCACTTGGGGGATAAAAGTGCTCACGACACATCTAGATAAGTTCCTTAGGGGGTCTAGTTTCCAAAATGGGGTCACTTATGGGGGGTTTCCACTGTTTAGGCACATCAGGGGCTCGCCAAACACGACATGGCATCCGATCTCAATTCCAGCCAATTTTAGCTTGAAAATGTCAAAGGGCGCTCCTTTCCTTCTGAGCCCTGCCATGCGCCCAAACAGTGGTTACCCCCCACATATGGGGTATCAGCGTACTCAGGACAAATTGGACAACAACTTTTGGGGTCCAATTTCTCCTGCTACCCTTGAGAAAATAAACAATTGGGGACTAAACGATCATGTTTTTAGAAAAAATAGGATTTTTTATTTTCACACCCGGGCGTTATAAACTTTCGTGAAGCACTTGGGGGATAAAAGTGCTCACGACACATCTAGATAAGTTCCTTAGGGGGTCTAGTTTCCAAAATGGGGTCACTTATGGGGGGTTTCCACTGTTTAGGCACATCAGGGGCTCGCCAAACACGACATGGCATCCGATCTCAATTCCAGCCAATTTTAGCTTGAAAATGTCAAAGGGCGCTCCTTTCCTTCTGAGCCCTGCCATGCGCCCAAACAGTGGTTACCCCCCACATATGGGGTATCAGCGTACTCAGGACAAATTGGACAACAACTTTTGGGGTCCAATTTCTGCTGCTACCCTTGAGAAAATAAACAATTGGGGACTAAACGATCATGTTTGTAGAAAAAATAGGATTTTTTATTTTCACACCCGGGCGTTATAAACTTTCGTGAAGCACTTGGGGGATAAAAGTGCTCACGACACATCTAGATAAGTTCCTTAGGGGGTCTAGTTTCCAAAATGGGGTCACTTATGGGGGGTTTCCACTGTTTAGGCACATCAGGGGCTCGCCAAACACGACATGGCATCCGATCTCAATTCCAGCCAATTTTAGCTTGAAAATGTCAAAGGGCGCTCCTTTCCTTCTGAGCCCTGCCATGCGCCCAAACAGTGGTTACCCCCCACATATGGGGTATCAGCGTACTCAGGACAAATTGGACAACAACTTTTGGGGTCCAATTTCTCCTGCTACCCTTGAGAAAATAAACAATTGGGGACTAAACGATCATGTTTGTAGAAAAAATAGGATTTTTTATTTTCACACCCGGGCGTTATAAACTTTCGTGAAGCACTTGGGGGAAAAAAGTGCTCACGACACATCTAGATAAGTTCCTTAGGGGGTCTAGTTTCCAAAATGGGGTCACTTATGGGGGGTTTCCACTGTTTAGGCACATCAGGGGCTGGCCAAACACGACATGGCGTCCGATTTCAATTGCAGCCAATTTTAGCTTGAAAATGTCAAACGACGCTCCTTTCCTTCTGAGCTCTGCCGTGCACCCAAAAAGTGGTTCTCCCTCACATGTGGGGTATCAGCGTACTCAGGACAAATTGGGCAACAACTTTTAAGGTCCATTTTCTCTTTTTACCCTTGGGAAATTAAAAAAATTATTGCTGAAAGATCATTTTTGTGACTAAAAAGTTAAATGTTAATTTTTTCCTTCCATGTTGCTTCTGCTGCTGTGAAACATCTGAAGGGTTAATAAACTTCTTGAATGTGGTTTTGAGCACCTTGAGGGGTGCAATTTTCAGAATGGTGTCACTTTTTGGTATTTTCTGCCATATAGACCCCTCAAAATGACTTCAAATGTGAGGTGGTCCCTAAAAAAAATGGTTTTGTAAATTTTGTTGTAAAAATGAGAAATTGCTGTTCAAATTTTAACCCTTATAACTTCCTAAAAAAAAAAAATTTTGTTTCCAAAATTGCGCTGATGTAAAGTAGATATGTGGGAAATGTTATTTATTAACTATTTTGTGTCACATAACTCTCTGGTTTAACAGAATAAAAATTCAAAGTTGGAAAATTGCGAAATTTTCAAAATTTTCGCCAATTTTCCTTTTTTTTCACAAATAAACGCAAGTGATATCAAAGAAATTTTACCACTATCATGAAGTACAATATGTCACAAGAAAACAATGTCAGAATCGCTAAGATCCGTTGAAGCGTTTCGGAGTTATAACCTCATAAAGGGACAGTGGTCAGAATTGTAAAAATTGGCCCGGTCATTAACGTGCAAACCACCCTTGGGGGTGAAGGGGTTAAAGGTGTGATCCCACAGGCAGACATTTCTCACATGTGAAGTAACACCTCCTCAGAAGCTATGAATGAGATTGGTTGTACAGATGTATGGGACATCTTAGGGTACCGTCACACAGTGAAATTTTCATCGCTACGACGGCACGATTCGTGACGTTCTAGCGATATCGTTACGATATCGTTGTGTCTGACACGCTACTGCGATCAGACATCACGCTGAGAATCGTACGTCGTAGCAGATCGTTTGGAACTTTCTTTCGTCGCTTGATCACCCGCTGACATCGCTGGATCATTGTGTGTGACAGCGATCCAGCGATGTGTTCGCTTGTAACCAGGGTAAACATCGGGTAACTAAGCGCAGGGCCGCGCTTAGTAACCCGATATTTACCCTGGTTACCAGCGTAAACGTAAAAAAAACAAACAGTACATACTCACATTCCGGTGTCTGTCCCCCGGCGTCTCAGCTTCTCTGCACTGTGAGCGCCTGCCGGCCGGAAAGCGAGCACAGCGGTGACGTCACCGCTCTGCTTTCCGGCTATGATGCTTACACAGTGCAGAGAAGCTGAACGCCGGGGGACAGACACCGGAATGTAAGTATGTACTGTTTGTTTTTTTTACGTTTACGCTGGTAACCAGGGTAAACATCGGGTTACTAAGCGCGGCCCTGCGCTTAGTAACCCGATGTTTACCCTGGTTACCCGGGGACTTCGGCATCGCTCCAGCGCCGTGATTGCAAAGTGTGACTGCAGTCTACGATGCTGGAGCGATAATCATACGACGCTGCGACGTCACGGATCGTGCCGTCGTAGCGATGAAAATGGCACTGTGTGACGGTACCCTTATTCTTGATATGAGGAAGTAGTCTAGGGGATCTCACTGTATTTTGTCTTTCAGCAGCTCCATCTGCTAGATCTTAAAACACGTACAGTAGTTATTGCATGGTATAATCTTTTTATTGGTATGTCATTTTTATATATATATTTACTATTTACTGAATATTTCATTGTGAGGCCTCATGGACATGGGTGTAGTATGACTCTACAGCCTCCAAGATTTACAGGGCTATAATATTGGCACTGGACACTTCAAAGGGACTTGTATGTAATCTGTATGTCTACTACAATTTTATAAGCAGGTAGATGTTTGTTTATTTTTTGATAAATCCAATGGAAAAAAGCTATGACCATTTACTATTTATATTTTTTCACCCTTTAAGGTTTGACTATACGAGAAAAATTATTGCCACTTTCAATTTTTTTTTCCTAACTTAGTTGCCTTATCCGAATTCCTTATGCCCTGTGTTAGGTGTCGAGCTCCCGCCTCTGCACAGGGGGAATCTCGAACCATCTCCGCTGTGGTCTCCCATTCATCTCCAGCTGCAGTGTAGTCTGCTCAGTGGAGACGTCGGTCCCAGCGTCTAGCTCAGGCTGATACTGTGCGACTGGTTACTGTTGCCCTTTCAGGCTCTGCCTTTGTAGCCAGCACTGATCAGCAGCGAGCAGGTCTTTCTCGGACTAAGTCCTGCTTTCCCCTTACTGAGCATGCCCACGGGACGACCTCCCATTGGAGGTCGGGGGTCACATGCTGAGGTCCTGTTGCGGCTCCTATTGGACCATCTGGAAGGTCTTGTAGCTCTGCTGCTATAACAGGTTTGCATGGCCGCTCGGCCATGCGCTAGTGTATACTTGAAACCCTGTGTGTGTTGATGTGTGAAAGTCTCTCATTAATCATCCCCTCCCTTGTGTATGACTGCTCATGTAAGGAGGATGATTGCTATCTAGCACCCGACAGAGCCATCAGTACTTAACACACTATACAGCGTCTATTGCTGTGACTGCCAGTGCGGCGCCGTGCGCTATTAGAGCACTTTCCTGACCCAAGTCTGGGTGGTTAGTGGTGTCCACCAGAGCGGCACTGCATGCACTCTTGTGCATAAAATTTTTTATTTAAGTTATACTCTGACACCCACTAGCGGTGTCGAGCGCAAGTGGTCTAGACGAACTCTAATCCTGAGTATTGGGATTGAGTTCTGTGACTCCGTGTTTGCGCTCTTTGTGCAGTACTGCGGCCCTGTGATGCAACAGGGTTCGCTTCTTTCATACATGGTGAAGCTAACCCATCTGTGTATCCACATTGTACCACCATATAGTCCGTCATTACTCAGTAGCAGGTTCCATCTCTGCACGGTGGACCCCGGGCTGCGAACGCACCTTATACCATCTCTCTAATTATTTGGTGCGTTCCACTGGTCCTAACACACTGTTTAGATATAGGAATGTCATACGATATTCCATACCCTAGCAGTGTGAGTATTGAGAGCTTATCAGTCTGGTAAAATAAGCATACCCTTCTTTAGATGGTCACCCATTTATTTGAATGAAATATTTCTGTAGCATCCTAGATCTGACAACCTTTAAATGTCCCATCTGACTCCCTTACTCCTGAGTTATGTAGAAATAGAAAAATTTACAAGAGAGAACATGACAGTTGTTCCCAAGTGAAAGTACCTTGGAATTTATTTGGATAGTTGCAGTCTAGAATATTCCCGTCTTGCAAATCAGAATTGTAGGCAAAATTTACAAACTTTCTGCTTTTCTGCTTGCAATAAACCCAAAAAGAACAATCTAAATAGCTTCACACAACTAATATAATACATGGTTTCTCCAAATGTATCACAAAATGTCACTATTACTGATTACTGCATTCTCAGAATTATACAATCCTTCATAGCAAAACCTTTGGCTGTTACGACCTGCTGAAAACTTGATATGTAGCCACACACCAGCTGCTAGCAGCTTTCTTATGGAAAATCAGCCCATTTCTCAAAGGCAATCACCTCCAGTTCACTAATATTCTTGGGTTGTTAAGAGATTGTCCCGAAAAGTTAAGAAAAGTCATCATTTCCATGCACAACAATGAAAAAGATGCAAAAAGATAGTAATAGCTTTGACTGTTCCCATAAATACAGCGGGACGCATAGTTCACAAATTTCAAGTTGAAGGAACACTGTTTAAACTACCTGAATGTGGCAGAAAGGGGAAGCTATCACCGGCTGCCACAATATTCTTGAGGAGGGGAGTTGCTAAAAATCCTTGAAGGCTGCAAAATAACTGAAGTAAGATTTGGTAGCACCAAGCTCTGAGATTCCAGTTTGCACAGTAAGGCACATCACACATTCTAAAGGTTTTCATGTCCGGCCCCCAGGACATATATTTCTACTAACCCGAAAGCACAAGAAAAGTTATCTTCAATTTGCTCAAAATTATATAAATAAGCCTTAGAAGTTTTGGGATTCTATTCTGTGGAGCGATGAAACAAAACTGGAACTTTTCAGGTGTATGGCTGGAGGAAGAAGAATTAATCATATACTGAAAAGATCATCCTGCCTAAATTGAAGCATGGCTCAGTGGTCTGGTCAATTTGCTTCCTCTGGTACTGGAAACGTGCAGCGTATAGAGGGTAAGATGGATTCAATCAAGTGTCAGGAAATCCTAAAAGAAATTGTCATGGCTTCTGTGAGGAAGCTCCAGCTGGGTCATCATTGCATCAAAAGGACAGATATCTCATTATAACTCCAAGTCTAGTAAGGCTTGGTTTCAGGAGAAATACTGGAGGATTCTCGAGTTGCCATAACAGTCACCTAACTTGAAACCCATCAAAAATATTTGCTGGGATTTGAAAAAGACAGGTGCAGCCTGAAAACACAAGAATATTAGTGAACTAGAGACCATTGCAGTTAAGGATTGGGCTAAGGTTCCTCAGAAATGCTGCCAGAAGCTTTCAGCTGCCACAAGAAACCACTTGATATATTAGTTGTATTGAGATATTTAAATTATTCTTGTTTGATAGTCAACTGGCCAATCAGATGAGTGACATTTGTAACCACTTATTAAACGTTTTCTGGAAGCTTGCTGATATTTCTGGCTCTAACATGATGATTTATTTCTTGGAATAATTCTCTTGGTTTCTCTTTCACATACAGCATATCCTGTTCTTTATTATGGTATTACAGTAGCTTTACAGGGATTTGAAAAATAACATTAACTTGATAAGGACAAAACTAGAGTTCTTCTTGGTCATATTATTTCATTACTTGGCTCCCTGCCCCTGGCTATGAATTGTATTAATACTCTACTATCGCTTTGCTTCCCACTGATGTTTCCTGAGAGTCACTACATCTGTCTGATAGTCAGTACTGCACCATCTGAGACTATTTCGTCTAACTGGGGTTAGACATTTTCCTCATCAGCTTGACAAAATAATATAATAATAATAATAATAATAATAATAATAAAAGTAACTAACATAGATCCAGCATAGTCTTTGCTTCATAATAAGGGGAATCAATAAGCATAAAAAAGACAATTTTTTAAAACCCCTTGGATGGTGTGCAGGCCTGATGGCACAATATTACCATCTTTAGCGCATATATGACCATAATCAAAAAGCACCAATATATTGTCAATTTGAGAGCATAAAACTCTCCCCGAATGCCCCAAGGGCATCCACCCAACAGGACAATTCCAGAAATATTGCCACACAAGAAAATGGAGTAAAACAGTCCAAAGCAGCATAATTAAAATACAGTTATAAAGTTTATTAATCAATAATTAAATCAAAAACATATGTGTATATCTGCTGTATGCAAGATATACCAAAACAGGACAGATGACACAAGAAGGATATGATGGTACATCAGGTGAAAATGTGGTGAGACAGGGCATCACCCCTAAATAGTGCACATAGTGTAAAGCTATATCAGCAAATCACAGGAATGGCGAGCAGTCACCACTAGGGTTGAGCGACTTTCATTTTTTTAAGATCGAGTCTGGTTTTGTGAAACCCGATTTAGTCCAGAGTCGAGTCGAGTGAAGTCGGCCGATTATCGCTAAAAGTCGGGGATCGACCGAAACACGAAACCCAATGCAAGTCAATGGGGAAGCATAGCCGGCAGTGAGTGGAGGCCAGGAAAACACCTACAGTGCACATTTTACTGCCAAAAACATCCATTCTTGTTTTCTGAAGCTTGTCAATCTTAATTAACTTTATAATAATAGTTGGGCACTGGAAATTGGGGGTCATTTGGCAAAAGTTGTGGGGGTAGGGCTGGTTCAAGGTTTTAGTGGGCCCAGGAAACATGGACTACGTCATGGCGGTGGAGCAGGGAGAGGTAAGTATTTCAACGTTGCAAGTGCTGTGATCCTGAGCAAGCAGGGGGGGCCCACTCGTTCGCATTGGCACTGGCACAGGGCCCCTCAAAGTACGGCGGTGTGTTTGCATGGCGGGGGCGCCTCCCACCAGCAGCGACACTTTTGCGTACTCTGAGTGGCCCTGTGCCAGTGACGTCGCCAACGAGTATGCCCCCCCACCTGATGAAGGAACCTGCACTTTCATCTGCACCTTCCTCTTTGTCCCTGTGTAAGGTGGTATAATATGCGGGAAGGGGAACCTTACTTTCAGCAGGGTCAGATTCTGGCTGTGTAGAGTACAAGGGGAATGTAGTGGTCTAGGTCAATGTACCAGCAGACTCATCTAGCAGTGGCTGGGCAATGGGCAGGATGATGAGGAAACAGATATAGGGCCAAAGAATAAAGTAGGCTAAATGCAGATCAAAATTGGTAACAGGACTAAACAGGCGGCATTGCTTTGTTCAGTGGAGTAGCAAACCCAAGAGCAGCAGACACTGTTTCAAGGGCCTAACCACACTAGTAGGCCAAATGCAGTTTAATATCTGATAGTATAGGCCGAAAGCCAGAATGTGGAAGCTCAGCTTTGTTCAGTTGAGGACAACACCAGGGAGGGGCAGACACCGTTAGTAGGCCCTAACCACCATTTTGTTTTTTAAAAAACACTTAATGAGAGCCAGAAGGTTGAAGCTCAGCTTTATTCAGTTGAGGGCAACACCAGGCAGGGGCAGACACCGTTAGTAGGCCGGAACCAGCAATGTGTTTAAAAACAGCAGTTAATCAGAGCCGGAAGGTAGAAGCTCAGCTTTATTCAGTTGAGGGCAACACCAGGGAGGGACAGAAGCCGTTAGTAGGCCCTAACCACCATTTTGTTTTTTAAAAAACACTTAATGAGAGCCAGAAGGTTGAAGCTCAGCTTTATTCAGTTGAGGGCAACACCAGGCAGGGGCAGACACCGTTAGTAGGCCGGAACCACCATTTTGTTTTTTAAAAAACACTTAATGAGAGCCAGAAGGTTGAAGCTCAGCTTTATTCAGTTGAGGGCAACACCAGGCAGGGGCAGACACCGTTAGTAGGCCGGAACCAGCAATGTGTTTAAAAACAGCAGTTAATCAGAGCCGGAAGGTAGAAGCTCAGCTTTATTCAGTTGAGGGCAACACCAGGGAGGGACAGAAGCCGTTAGTAGGCCCTAACCACCATTTTGTTTTTTAAAAAACACTTAATGAGAGCCAGAAGGTTGAAGCTCAGCTTTATTCAGTTGAGGGCAACACCAGGCAGGGGCAGACACCGTTAGTAGGCCGGAACCAGCAATGTGTTTAAAAATAGCAGTTAATCAGAGCCGGAAGGTAGAAGCTCAGCTTTATTCAGTTGAGGGCAACACCAGGGAGGGGCAGAAGCCGTTAGTAGGCCCTAACCACCATTTTGTTTTTTAAAAAACACTTAATGAGAGCCAGAAGGTTGAAGCTCAGCTTTATTCAGTTGAGGGCAACACCAGGCAGGGGCAGACACCGTTAGTAGGCCGGAACCACCATTTTGTTTTTTAAAAAACACTTAATGAGAGCCAGAAGGTTGAAGCTCAGCTTTATTCAGTTGAGGGCAACACCAGGCAGGGGCAGACACCGTTAGTAGGCCGGAACCAGCAATGTGTTTAAAAACAGCAGTTAATCAGAGCCGGAAGGTAGAAGCTCAGCTTTATTCAGTTGAGGGCAACACCAGGGAGGGACAGAAGCCGTTAGTAGGCCCTAACCACCATTTTGTTTTTTAAAAAACACTTAATGAGAGCCAGAAGGTTGAAGCTCAGCTTTATTCAGTTGAGGGCAACACCAGGCAGGGGCAGACACCGTTAGTAGGCCGGAACCACCATTTTGTTTTTTAAAAAACACTTAATGAGAGCCAGAAGGTTGAAGCTCAGCTTTATTCAGTTGAGGGCAACACCAGGCAGGGGCAGACACCGTTAGTAGGCCGGAACCAGCAATGTGTTTAAAAACAGCAGTTAATCAGAGCCGGAAGGTAGAAGCTCAGCTTTATTCAGTTGAGGGCAACACCAGGGAGGGACAGAAGCCGTTAGTAGGCCCTAACCACCATTTTGTTTTTTAAAAAACACTTAATGAGAGCCAGAAGGTTGAAGCTCAGCTTTATTCAGTTGAGGGCAACACCAGGCAGGGGCAGACACCGTTAGTAGGCCGGAACCACCATTTTGTTTAAAAACAGCAGTTAATCAGAGCCGGAAGGTAGAAGCTCAGCTTTATTCAGTTGAGGACAACACCAGGGAGGGGCAGAAGCCGTTAGTAGGCCCTAACCACCATTTTGTTTTTTAAAAAACACTTAATGAGAGCCAGAAGGTTGAAGCTCAGCTTTATTCAGTTGAGGGCAACACCAGGCAGGGGCAGACACCGTTAGTAGGCCGGAACCACCATTTTGTTTTTTAAAAAACACTTAATGAGAGCCAGAAGGTAGAAGCTCAGCTTTATTCAGTTGAGGACAACTTGAATTAGGGACTGCATACAGACTTAGCAGGCTGTCCCCTGTGTGGACCATGCATCCAATACATTAACCCATTGAGCCACAAAGGACACGTAACCTTCCGTGGCCATGCCTACAGGTCCATGTGTCTGTTGTCAGGTGTACCTTTGTCAGTGTAGGCCTATTGGAAGGAGGGACCGCAGACAGGCTTCAAAGGCCTAACACAATAAAATGGGCTGGCTGTAGGCACTTTAAAATTGGTTCCAGGGGTACACGGGCAGCAGTGGTCTGGTCAGTGGAGGCCTAGTGGAAGGAGGGACCGCAGACAGGCTTCGAAGGCCTAACACAATAAAATGGGCTGGCTGTAGGCACTTTAAAATTGGTTCCAGGGGTACACGGGCAGCAGTGGTCTGGTCAGTGGAGGCCTAGTGGAAGGAGGGACCGCAGACAGGCTTCGAAGGCCTAACACAATAAAATGGGCTGGCTGTAGGCACTTTAAAATTGGTTCCAGGGGTACACGGGCAGCAGTGGTCTGGTCAGTGGAGGCCTAGTGGAAGGAGGGACCGCAGACAGGCTATCAAAGGCCTAAAATAACAAACAATAGGCTCATGGCAGTTTTACAGCGGTTACATGGATACACGGGCAGGCAGCTGGTGATGAGTGGAGGAGTATTTAAAGTAGGGACCGCAGACAGGCTATCAAAGGCCTAAAATAACAAACAATAGGCTCATGGCAGTTTTACAGCGGTTACATGGATACACAGGCAGCTTGGTGGAGAGTGGAGGAGTATTTAAAGTAGGGACCGCAGACAGGCTATCAAAGGCCTAAAATAACAAACAATAGGCTCATGGCAGTTTTACAGCGGTTACATGGATACACGGGCAGGCAGCTGGTGATGAGTGGAGGAGTATTTAAAGTAGGGAACGCAGACAGGCTATCAAAGGCCTAAAATAACAAACAATAGGCTCATGGCAGTTTTACAGCGGTTACATGGATACACAGGCAGCTTGGTGGTGAGTGGAGGAGTATTTAAAGTAGGGACCGCAGACAGGCTATCAAAGGCCTAAAATAACAAACAATAGGCTCATGGCAGTTTTACAGCGGTTACATGGATACACAGGCAGCTTGGTGGTGAGTGGAGGAGTATTTAAAGTAGGGACCGCAGACAGGCTATCAAAGGCCTAAAATAACAAACAATAGGCTCATGGCAGTTTTACAGCGGTTACATGGATACACGGGCAGGCAGCTGGTGATGAGTGGAGGAGTATTTAAAGTAGGGACCGCAGACAGGCTATCAAAGGCCTAAAATAACAAACAATAGGCTCATGGCAGTTTTACAGCGGTTACATGGATACACAGGCAGCTTGGTGGTGAGTGGAGGAGTATTTAAAGTAGGGACCGCAGACAGGCTATCAAAGGCCTAAAATAACAAACAATAGGCTCATGGCAGTTTTACAGCGGTTACATGGATACACAGGCAGCTTGGTGGTGAGTGGAGGAGTAGTGCAAGGAGTGTCTGTCCCAGTACTCCCAAAATATAAATAGATGTTAATGTCTCGCAAAACAACCAAAACAAAAAAAAAGGTGGCATACTTAGGTACAGGGGTGGGCTCATCTACTGAGTTTCTGACATAGTAATTTGGCAGTAACTATTTAATGGTGCCAATATAGGACACAGACACAGACTACTTTAAGTTGCATCATAGATGTCTACAAATTTGTATTGTCAGTGCCAGACATTGAATGATGTCAGCGAATAGACTAAAGATTGGTGGAGCTGTGCGACATAATTTTGCACGTGGTAGAGCACATTTTGAGCTGGGGTAGGGGGGAACTCTCTTGAGGCCGGCGGGACCGCCCCAGGGCCCCTCATGTTACAACGGTGTGTCTGACGTTGGGTGCGCACCGCCACCGCCAGAGACACTACATTGTACTATGAGGGACCCAGTAGCAATGCCGTCAACCAAAAGCGAGCACACCCACCTCTTCAGACAAACAGCAGTCTCACGGGTGCTTGCGCCAAGTCGCGATACCACGGCCCCGTGTGGGGAGTTTTGCCATTTAGGGAGGTGTAAACATGTCGTATGCTGTACAATCAGCTGCAGCAAATTAGACATTAGAAAAGTAATTCACAGGCAAGAGCTTTTCATAGGAAAGCTAGGTGTCGGCCGGGCAAGGTGGGGCAAAAGATTTCGAAATCCAGTTGTGGTTCATTTTAATGAATGTTAGATCGTCAACATTTTGGGTAGCCAGACGAGTCCTTTTTTCGGTTAATATTGAACCTGCAGCACTGAATACTCTTTCTGATAGGACACTTGCTGCCGGGCAAGCAAGCTCCTGCAATGCATATTCTGCCAATTCTGGCCAGGTGTCTAATTTGGAGGCCCAGTAATCAAATGGGAATGACGGTTGAGGGAGAACATCGATAAGGGATGAAAAATAGTTAGTAACCATACTGGACAAATGTTGTCTCCTGTCACTTTCAATTGATGCAGCAGTACCTGTCCTGTCTGCGGTCATAGCAAAATAACTCCACAACCTGGTCAGAAAACCCCTCTGTCCAACGCCACTTCTGATGTGTGCACCCCTAACACTCCTAGTCTGCTGCCCCCTGGAGCTCGTGTGAGAACGATCACGTGCGCTGTGTGCTGGGAATGCCTGAAGCAAACGGTCAACAAGAGTTGATTGTTTGGTTGCTAATATTAGTTCCAAGTTCTCATGTGGCATAATATTTTGCAATTTGCCTTTATAGCGTGGATCAAGGAGGCAGGCCAACCAGTAATCGTCATCGTTCATCATTTTCGTAATGCGTGTGTCCCTTTTTAGGATACGTAAGGCATAATCCGCCATGTGGGCCAAAGTTCCAGTTGTCAAATCTCCGGTTGTGATTGGTTGAGGGGCAGTTGCAGGCAAATCTACGTCACTTGTGTCCCTCAAAAAACCAGAACCCGGCCGTGACACGCAACCAATTTCCTGTGCCCCCGGGAAAGGTTCGGCATTAAAAATATACTCATCCCCATCATCCTCCTCGTCCTCCACCTCCTCTTCGCCCGCTACCTCGTCCTGTACACTGCCCTGACCAGACAATGGCTGACTGTCATCAAGGCTTTCCTCTTCCTCTGGTGCAGACGCCTGCTCCTTTATGTGCGTCAAACTTTGCATCAGCAGACGCATTAGGGGGATGCTCATGCTTATTACGGCGTTGTCTGCACTAACCAGCCGTGTGCATTCCTCAAAACACTGAAGGACTTGACACATGTCTTGTATCTTAGACCACTGCACACCTGACAACTCCATGTCTGCCATCCTACTGCCTGCCCGTGTATCCTCCCACAAATAAATAACAGCACGCCTCTGTTCGCACAGTCTCTGAAGCATGTGCAGTGTTGAGTTCCACCTTGTTTCAACGTCTATGATGAGGCGATGCTGGGGAAGGTTCAAAGACCGCTGATAGGTCTGCATACGGCTGGCGTGTACAGGCGAACGTCGGATATGTGAGCAAAGTGCACGCACTTTGAGGAGCAGGTCGGAGAACCCAGGATAAGTTTTCAATAAGCACTGCACCACCAGGTTTAAGGTGTGAGCCAGGCAAGGAATGTGTTTCAGTTGGGAAAGGGAGATGGCAGCCATGAAATTCCTTCCGTTATCACTCACTACCTTGCCTGCCTCAAGATCTACTGTGCCCAGCCACGACTGCGTTTCTTGTTGCAAGAACTCGGACAGAACTTCCGCGGTGTGTCTGTTGTCGCCCAAACACTTCATAGCCAATACAGCCTGCTGACGCTTGGCAGTAGCTGGCCCATAATGGGACAACTGGTGTGCAACAGTGTCATCTGCCGATGGAGTGGTTGGCAGACTGCGTTCTGTGGAAGAGCTGTAGCTTCTGCAGGAGGACGAGGAGGAGGAGGAGGAGGGGGTGCGAACGCCTACAGCCAACTGTTTCCTAGACCGTGGGCTAGGCACAACTGTCCCTAAATTGATGTCGCCTGTGGACCCTGCATCCACCACATTCACCCAGTGTGCCGTGATGGACACATAACGTCCCTGGCCATGCCTACTGGTCCATGCATCTGTAGTCAGGTGCACCTTTGTACTCACAGATTGCCTGAGTGCATGGACGATGCGCTGTTTAACATGCTGGTGCAGGGCTGGGATGGCTTTTCTGGAAAAAAAGTGTCGACTGGGTAGCTCGTATCGTGGTTCAGCATACTCCATCAGGGCTTTGAAAGCTTCGCTTTCAACTAACCGGTAGGGCATCATCTCTAACGAGATTAGTCTAGCTATGTGGGCGTTAAAACCCTGTGTACGCGGATGCGAGGATAAGTACTTCCTTTTTCTAACCAGAGTCTCATGTAGGGTGAGCTGGACTGGAGAGCTGGAGATCGTGGAACTTTCGGGTGTGCTGGTGTACATGGCAGACTGAGAGACGGTTGGAGACGGTATTGTTTCCGCCGGTGCCCTAGATGCAATATTTCCTCCTACAAAACTGGTGGTTCCCTGACCCTGACTGCTTTTGGCTGGCAAAGAAACCTGCACAGATACTGCCGGTGGTGCGGAAAATGGTGGCCTTACAGTGACGGAAGGGATGTTGCGTTGCTGACTAGCTTCATTGGCCGAGGGTGCTACAACCTTAAGGGACGTTTGGTAGTTAGTCCAGGCTTGAAAATGCATGGTGGTTAAGTGTCTATGCATGCAACTAGTATTTAGACTTTTCAGATTCTGACCTCTGCTTAAGCTAGTTGAACATTTTTGACAGATGACTTTGCGCTGATCAGTTGGATGTTGTTTAAAAAAATGCCAGACTGCACTCTTCCTAGACTCGGATCCCTTTTCAGGGATTGCAGACTGAGCTTTAACCGGATGGCCACGCTGTCCTCCAACAGGTTTTGGCTTTGACACGCGTTTTGGGCCAGATACGGGCCCGGCAGATGGAACCTGTTGCGATGTTGATGCCTGCTGCGGCCCCTCCTCCACCTCCGCTTCTGAACTACTGCCGCCTGCACCCTGTTCCCCCAATGGCTGCCAATCGGGGTCAATAACTGGGTCATCTATTACCTCCTCTTCGAGCTCGTGTGCAACTTCGTCTGTGTCACTGTGTCGGTCGGTGGTATAGCGTTCGTGGCGGGGCAACATAGTCTCATCAGGGTCTGATTGTGGATCTGTACCCTGAGAGGGCAATGTGGTGGTCTGAGTCAAAGGAGCAGCATAGTACTCTGGCTGTGGCTGTGCATCAGTGCACTCCATGTCAGAATATACTTGTAATGGGCATGGCCTGTTAAATGTTTCACTTTCTAAGCCAGGGACGGTATGTGTAAAGAGCTCCATGGAGTGACCCGTTGTGTCGCCTGCTGCATCCTTCTCTCTTGTTGTAGTTTTTGCTGAGGAGGACAAGGAAGCGACTTGTCCCTGACCGTGAACATCCACAAGCGACGCGCTGCTTTTACATTTACCAGTTTCGGAAGAGGAGGCAAAAGAGCTAGAGGCTGAGTCTGCAATGTAAGCCAAAACTTGCTGTTGCTGCTCCGCCTTTAAAAGCGGTTTTCCTACTCCCAGAAAAGAGAGCGTTCGAGGCCTTGTGTAGCCTGACGACGAAACTGGCTCCACAGCTCCAGACTTAGGTGGAATATTTTTATCCCCACGACCACCTGATGCTCCACTACCACTACCATCATTACCAGCTGACAATGAACGCCCACGACGACCTCTTGCACCAGACTTCCTCATTGTTTTAAAATCTTAACCAAAGTAACTTTATTTGTTGCTGTCAAACAACTTACACGGTGAGCTATAACTTCAGTATAATTTCAATATCCCTTAACAGGTTGGTGAGACCACAAGGAAAATCAGGCACAATGTTACACACTCTGTTTTCTGTGGCACAAAATCACAGAGATGACACACACGCAGGACTGTCACTCAAGCACTAATGTCAATATTAATCTCCCACCTAATTTATTTATTTTTTTTTCTCAGGGAGACTTTAGAAACCAAATAATATTTAAAACAAAAACAACAAAAAAAAGGCTTTCTATGGCCCACAATTAGAGAGAGAGAGGTGGCACACCCAGGAGTCAAGACTGGCGCACAAGCTGAAAGGGCAATATTACTCTCCCACTGTTTTTTTATGTTTTTTTTTTCAGGGAGACTTTAGAAACCAAATAATATTAAAAAAACCAAAAAAATAAATAGCCTTTCTATGGCCCACTGAATGAGAGAGAGAGGTGGCACACCCAGGAGTCAAGACTGGCACACAAGCTGAAAGAGCAATATTACTCTCCCACTGTTTTTTTATGTATTTTTTGTTTTTTAAGGGAGACTTTAGAAACCCAATAATATTTAAAAAAAAAAAAAAAAGGCTTTCTATGGCCCACAATTAGAGAGAGAGGTGGCACACCCAGGAGTCAAGACTGGCACACAAGCTGAAAGGGCAATATTACTCTCCCACTGTTTTTTTATGTATTTTTTGTTTTTTAAGGGAGACTTTAGAAACCAAATAATATTTTAAAAAAAACAAAAAAAAAAAGGCTTTCTATGCCCCACAATTAGAGAGAGAGAGGTGGCACACCCAGGAGTCAAGACTGGCGCACAAGCTGAAAGGGCAATATTACTCTCCCACTGTTTTTTTAAGTTTTTTTTTTTTATTTTCAGGGAGACTTTAGAAACCAAATAATATTAAAAAAAACAAAAAAATAAATAGCCTTTCTATGGCCCACTGAATGAGAGAGAGAGGTGGCACACCCAGGAGTCAAGACTGGCACACAAGCTGAAAGGGCAATATTACTCTCCCACTGTTTTTTTATGTATTTTTTGTTTTTTAAGGGAGACTTTAGAAACCCAATAATATTTAAAAAAAAAAAAAAAAAAAGGCTTTCTATGGCCCACTGAATGAGAGAGAGAGGTGGCACACCCAGGAGTCAAGACTGGCACACAAGCTGAAAGGGCAATATTACTCTCCCACTGTTTTTTTATGTATTTTTTGTTTTTTAAGGGAGACTTTAGAAACCCAATAATATTAAAAAAAAAAAAAAAAAAAAAAGGCTTTCTATGGCCCACAATTAGAGAGAGAGGTGGCACACCCAGGAGTCAAGACTGGCACACAAGCTGAAAGGGCAATATTACTCTCCCACTGTTTTTTTATGTATTTTTTGTTTTTTAAGGGAGACTTTAGAAACCAAATAATATTAAAAAAAAAACAAAAAAAAAAGGCTTTCTATGCCCCACAATTAGAGAGAGAGAGGTGGCACACCCAGGAGTCAAGACTGGCGCACAAGCTGAAAGGGCAATATTACTCTCCCACTGTTTTTTTAAGTTTTTTTTTTTTTATTTTCAGGGAGACTTTAGAAACCAAATAATATTAAAAAAACCAAAAAAATAAATAGCCTTTCTATGGCCCACTGAATGAGAGAGAGAGGTGGCACACCCAGGAGTCAAGACTGGCACACAAGCTGAAAGGGCAATATTACTCTCCCACTGTTTTTTTATGTATTTTTTGTTTTTTAAGGGAGACTTTAGAAACCCAATAATATTTAAAAAAAAAAAAAAAAAAGGCTTTCTATGGCCCACTGAATGAGAGAGAGAGGTGGCACACCCAGGAGTCAAGACTGGCACACAAGCTGAAAGGGCAATATTACTCTCCCACTGTTTTTTTATGTATTTTTTGTTTTTTAAGGGAGACTTTAGAAACCCAATAATATTTAAAAAAAAAAAAAAAAAAGGCTTTCTATGGCCCACAATTAGAGAGAGAGGTGGCACACCCAGGAGTCAAGACTGGCACACAAGCTGAAAGGGCAATATTACTCTCCCACTGTTTTTTTATTTATTTATTTTTTTTTCAGGGAGACTTTAGAAACCAAATAATAAGAAAAAAAATAAATAAATAAATAGGCTTTCTATAGCCCACTGAATGAGAGATAGCACACACAGCAGTGGCACACAAGCCCTGACTGAGGCCAATATTTTTCTACCACTGATTGATGTAGTGTTTTTGTGTTGAGGTAGAATTTAGAACACAAATCACGGAAAAAATAAATAGGCTTTCTATGGCCCACTCAGTGAGAGATGGCACACACAGGGATGGCACTGTAGCAGAAATGCCAATCTTAATCTCCCACAAAAAAAAAAACAGGGACTGTCCTACAATTACTATCTCCCTGCAGTAATCTAAGCCAGGTATGGCAGGCAGCAATAGGAGTGGACTGATGCACAAATTAAATAAAAAGTGTGGACAAACAAAAAAGATAGCTGTGCAGAAAGGAACAAGAGGATATGTGCTTTGAAAAAAAGCAGTTGGTTTCCACAGTGGCGTACACACAGCAATACAGCTATCACGGAGCCTTCTAGGGCAGCCCAATGAGCTACAGCGCTGAGGAAAAAAAAAAAAATAGCTTCCACTGTTCCTGCACACCGAAGGTGGTGTTGGACAGTGGAAATCGCTACAGAACAAGCGGTTTGGTGGTTAGTGGACCCTGCCTAACGCTATCCCTGCTTCTGACGAAGCGGCAGCAACCTGTCCCTAAGCTCAGATCAGCAGCAGTAAGATGGCGGTCGGCGGGAACGCCCCTTTATAGCCCCTGTGACGCCGCAGACAGCAAGCCAATCACTGCAATGCCCTTCTCTAAGATGGTGGGGACCAGGATCTATGTCATCACGCTGCCCACACTCTGCGTTCACCTTCATTGGCTGAGAAATGGCGCTTTTCGCGTCATTGAAACGCGACTTTGGCGCGAAAGTCGCGTACCGCATGGCCGACAAGCACAGGGGTCGGATCGGGTTTCATGAGACGCCGACTTAGCCAAAAGTCGGCGACTTTTGAAAATGATCGACCCGTTTCGCTCAACCCTAGTCACCACCAAACATCATTAGTATATCAAGCCATTCCTACACCAATAGTCATGCAATATATATAGATGCTGTTAATCATGTGCACTTACCCATGAGTCAAAGGGAACCCAACCACACTCCACCTGAATGCCCTGGACGCGCGTTTTGCAGTAAGCACTATTTAGGGGTGATGCCCTGTCTCACCACATTTTCACCTGATGTACCGTCATATCCTTCTTGTGTCATCTGTCCTGTTTTGGTATATCTTGCATACAGCAGATATACACATATGTTTGTGATTTAATTATTGATTAATAAACTTTATAACTGTTTTTTAATTATGCTGCTTTGGACTGTTTTACTCCATTTTCTTGTGTGGCATCTTTAGCGCATGTCATTTTTATTACAAATTTTATCTTATTATTAAGGATTAGCTGCATATGAATATTATATGCAGTTGTAACAAAGCTGAATTTGATTTGTAATCCTTTCTTTTCCTTAGTGCAGGGGTGGGGAACCTCGGCTCTCCAGCTGTTATAAAACTACAACTCCCAGCATGCCCTAGCAACTTGCAGAGTGCAATAACTCACTGGGTTTACCTGCAGTCCCATGTAAACTGTAGAGGAAGTAACATAAATTCTGAACCTATCCTCATTGACAAACACATCCCTGATACATTTACTTGTGGTACATGTGGAAAAGACATATGTACCTTCACAGTTCAAGACTAGTATCTGTTACAGTAACAGCCTACAAATGTTACAGTATATGTTGCGTTTCTTAGGCGCATTAAACTTAACACTGCAATTATCCTGCCTGAAATACAAGGAAAGGCCAGAGTGTAACCTTGATTTTCTGTAGTCAGAAATGTAAAGTCAGTAGCCTGAGGCTACAGGTATCACTTCTTTGTTTCCCGGAGTAACCTTATATGATAGATTTTTGCTTTAGTGAAAATCACCTCAGTAGGCTTTATACCATTTCTTGTCTCCACTTGTAATTGAATATTAGTGCATAGACATTCCTGCTGATGTCTACAGAGGTAAGATGTATCACATTTTTCTGTTCTCGTGGATTTAACAATCCTCAAAAATGTCAAACCAGCATACTTTGCGCCTACTTGAGGAAGCAACTCTCAGGACCCACCTCATCTATGCTCAAGTCATACTAAATTATGCTAATAATGCACTCACAGGTCATAACAAGTCAAATAATTTCTAGTATCATAACCCATCGTGGACATAGCCATACATCCAGGTATATAGGTACTTATCGACCTTGGGCATATGGATACGTCCAGGCGATTATGCACGCACAGAGCATGCGCAATCGCTGCCAGCTGTCAGCTGATTCTGACACCGAGGCACTTTAATTCCCTAAAAGCTGCAATCAATATAGAAGGCAGGCAGAGGGATAGGTCCCCGATCATTACCATGGTGACTCGAAGTGTCATCAGGCACTAGCAAGATAATTGTATCAGCAGGGCTGACAGTTCAAATGCATTGCAATGCTTTATGGGTATGTGCAGACTATCCAGAAGTAGCAATGCTTTGGACGCAATGCATGTTCACTGCGTTCAAAGCGCTGCTGTTTATTGAACACAGGTAAATCTGCAGGTGTTCACCGCATCCAATACATTATATTGGTGACATTTCTCTTGCGTAGACTAGTATCTCCACAAGAGAAATTGATATGCTGCAGTCTGGAAAGACACGCCTCATGTCAGTCTCCACAGGTGAGCCGCAAGCATCTGTGGATGCATTTTGGACGTAGGATTTCTTGAAATCCCATCCACTATGCTGTAACATCTGGACGCTGTGGGTTGAATGCTGCACAGCTTCCAGCCTGCAACATTTACTGATCATCCTCACACACCCTATACTATAACATCGGTCAGACTACTAAAAGTGAAAGTCCCATAGTGGGACTAAGTAAAAAAGTTAAAAACATTTTTTTTTTTGAAGAGTTGTACAAATAATAAAAAAAAATCACAAATTAATAAAAAAACTAAAAATATATTTTACCCATAAATAAATATTTTTATGAAAACAAAACAACAATCTGCCCTATGTTCTATTTTAAACTCATTGGTCCACAGGACTTTTTTCCAAAATGCATCAAGGTTGTTTAGATTTTTTTTGCCTACGTCAGATGCTGAAATTTATGGAAAGGACACAGGAGAGATTTACTTCTGATGACTGTTTCATGAAGGCCATATTTGTGCAGGGGTATCTGAACAGTACAACAGTATACCATAACTCCAGAATCTGCTAAATCTTTCCGAAGATATTTTGCAGTCAAGCCGGCTTCTGATTTACTTCTCTAGCCATCCTACGAGCAGCTCTCACTAAAATTTTGCTTACATTTCGAACTGAGAAAAAGGTAACTTGAACATGCTTTGCTATCTTCTTATAGCCTTGTCCTACTTTGTGGGCCTCCACTATTTTCATTTTCAGAGTGCTAGGCAGCTGCTGTTTTTTGGCACAAGGTTAGAGGAGTCTGTTTTTTTATAAAGCTGGGAAATTTGCATTATCTGGCTTTTACTAATGATGATAGTGAACAAGTCATAATTAGTGATGAGCGAATAGCATTGTTGCTTGGGTCTCCCCGAGCACGCTCCTGTGATCTCCGAGTATTTGTTAGTGCTCGGAGATTGCTGCATGATTTACAGCTGCTAGACAGCCTGAATACATGTGGGAATTCCCTAACAAACAGGCATTCCTCACATGTATTCAGGCTGATTAGCAGCCATAAATCCTGCAGCTGCTGTGACGAAAACTAAATCTCCGAACAGTAACAAATACTTGGAGATCACCCGAGCAGTGAGTACGCGCTCATCACTAGTAGTAATCCTAACAGGCTAATAAAGGTCTGAAACCTTGGCCAAAGTTATCTTTGTACACATATCTCCAAGGTTGCCCAAACTTTTGCATCAGCCAATTTTCCTTTTTTAATTTTTAAAATAAAAAGACTTTTTATTTTACCTAAAATGCAAAGGAAATGTGTCATTTTTAATTTAGGCCTTTTAGAGAACATTTAATCTTCCATTTGCTTAACTGTTCACAATAACAGTAATTTTTGGCCAAGGGTGCCGAAACTTTTACATGTCACTGTAGATGTCAAACATCTACCTTCCAGGATACTTGTATGTATTGAATTTTTCAAAGGTAACTGGTTTAAATAGCGGTGGGTCAATTTTCCATCCTTTGACATTGATTTACAGGGTGTTTGGAAAAAGTTCTGCCAGGAGAATGTACTGTTCTTAGTTTTATACAGTCATTTTTTTGCACAAACTTTGTGACAAGAAATAAAAATGTCAAATAAAATGAAAGGTTGATATATCTTTGATACCGATATATTAAGAAAAGAAATATATAGTAGCTGTGTTTTTCATCTATCTTCTTTGCTTGGATGGATAGCTTAGCAAAAAAAACGGAATCTAAAATGTGTGTAGAGTAGACAGGTTTTGCAATTACTGAACACTGAATAGAGCACTGAAGAGCTAATAGGATTAGTTATAAATCAATTAAAAAGCCAAACTTGCTATCTGTTCATTTATATTCACTTAGGATATGGCTGGCTTTATTCATAAAAAGAGAAACTCGTACTTGGCAATATTCTTACATTCTTTCTAGAGGTTGTCATTTTCAGTTCTCATTCAGATTTATCTCATTTGAATACATTTATGTTTAATATATTTCCTTATTCACACAATTACTGCTATTGTCCCCTTCCAATCTACATACAGGGGAAATACCACATTTTTCATTTAATTCGGAGAATTGTGTCTTGTATGTAAGATTGCAGAACAATAAGGTTGAAGGACGTTTTCCGTTCGTTTTCTAAAGAATCAATTTTCCTCTCTTACCAGAGTATTTTTTTTATATCAGCTAGGCGGCAAATATTCTTGCTTTCTCATCAATATTCTTACTGTGTCCAATGGTTGATTTTGTCACTAATTGTTTAATAAAACTGTGGAAAAAAAATCATTGCATTTCAACTAAAGGGCATTCATTATTAGAGTTGAGTGAATTTTTCAAAATTTGGTTGTGATTTTGATCGGGTGGCCAATATTGTTTTTGCATTATTCGCCGAACATGGCCAAATGTCATTAGAGTCAATCTGAGTAGAAATGAAAGAATATGTTCGGAACCGATCATCAAACATACATTTGGCACGAATAGGATACCAATATGGCACGAATATGGCAAATTCAGATTCGACGATCGATTCTGAACATATTCGTTCAACTCTATTCATTGTATATACTAGAAGGGTATTAGACATGTGGACCACCACAACATCACTTGATAAACAGTTTTTGATACAGCCTACAGACATTTTTAGGCAGTTATAGAAACTACATAAAATTCTTGACAACTAAATACATGTCTTCACAAATCTTGATATAATGATCCATGTAAAATCAATATGGTTAGTCAGGCAGAATAGGTAATGTGTAGGTGTAGGGTGACTTTTGATACTGTCTTTAGGGCTGACTACCATGAAAGATTCAGAAAACTCCTAGGGAGAAAATCTGTAGAAAGGTTGAGCTGCAGTTTTTCCTTTGCACGTGAAGTCAACACCAAGAGCGGAATGCGCAGAAAGAAAAACTGTAATGGAAAGTTCTACATCTATTCCATGTTTTGAACCCAGTACTCATTGTGTCTTAAAAATACTGATACAAAATACTCATCAAAATATATCTATGTGTTGGCAACCTACTGCGATGGAAAAGTCCTTTCAATATAAGACTGGTGGTATTCATGATCTACTGATATATCATGCCCAAGACATGACCAGGTTCTTACACTCTCGTACAAGTGTATCTCCATCTGGCCCAAACATGCATATTTATGGAGAAGTATGGCAGCATAGTTGTTAACTGACTATATATTACCATGATTGTCAGTGCTTACTGATATATGGGGATCAGACGGCTAAGACCCATATGATTCTCAGAATGAAAATCCCACAATGCTAGTTAATCTTCAATCATAATGTTAATCTATAGCCTAGTGACATGATATAATATGATATTATGAGAATTTCCTTAGAAGTCTATTGTTAGCATAACATAGTAATTAGGAAAACATGTCTGTCTTATGTGTTTGTGCAAAAAAAACACAAATGCCTTCAGTATTAAAAGGAAAAATTACCAGATTTCCGCACATAATATATAAAAATATTTCTGCCAAATAATACATCCTTGCAAACAGAGGTTGCCAGTGACACTTGAATTCAGCCATTAAATGAGCACCTCTGTATATTATATATCATGCAAACATACAAGTGTAATCTAAATTATTCAGCCCTCATTTCACAATAAGTCTATTAGAAACATTTCTGCTGTTTGCAATATACTAAATTAGGACAATTTAAATGGCTCAACCCAACTAATGTAACTAGTGGGTTCTCCAAATTCCAAGAAAAACATCACTTTTAATAACTATTCTAGTCTCAGAATCATTCAAACCTTTCATGACAAGCATTTTGATTACTTACTAGAACACCCTTTGGCTGTTATAACCTGCTGCAAACATGATACATAGGCAGATATCAGATTCCCGGAACACTGCTGAGGAATCTTATCTTATTTTTCATGGAAATGCAACAACTATCTTCTTTAAATCTCACCATACATTTTCTATAGGGATTAAGTCAGGACACTATTATATCCACTCTAAAACCTTCCAGGATGTTTTCTGAAACCAAGCCTTGTTAGACTTTGAGAAAAGCTTGGGATCACTGTAAGGAGGTGGTGGGGACCCTCAATTGCCTTCTCGCTCCTGAATAATGACCACTGGTGCTGCGTGTAGCTTCCTGACGTTTTCTAATGTTCTTGCAATGTGTAACATGCTGTATATGTTCTTTTAATGTCTTACACTGTAATGTGAATGCATTTGTACATGTTTAGCTTAGGGATAGAGAGCTAAGGGTTAAATAGTTGGGAGGAATTAACAGGGCGATATTGCAAAGCCTCTGGACTTCGGAAAAGGACTTCCTGCTTTTAGAGCAGAGCTCGGGCAGGCTTTTCAAGGGCAGGACATGCACCATAGTGGAGTTTGCTGGATGCTGAATCCTGACATTACAAATATTGCTGCTAAAATCACATTGTAATTTTTATGAAAATCCAAAACGACATTACATAGTGAATAAAACTTCAATTGACTAATGTCACCACTCCCATTTCTACCACAAGAAGGGAATAGAAGAAAATAGGAACTACTTACATAACTAAACAGATGAGATCAATTAAAATCTATTTAACTACAAAACAACACAGATGAGATCACTTAGGCTTTTATGTAAGTCATCAACTACTGTCATATTGTATTTTTAATATCTGAAGATACATTTTCCTTGAGGAATTCTTACTTGCATAACTGTGCTCATTGTAGATAATTAGTGATGACAGACACAATTATAAGTTATTATTCCAGATCGAGAACAAAGTCATGGGGTTAAGCTGGCTCTGATCCTTCTCTCTTTCCCATTCCCATTTATTCTCCCAGCAATAAAATAGGATATGTCTAGCAATTTTCATAAAGGGCAGAGGTGGAAAATGAAATTCCTTCGTCCCAATTTAAAATCTGTGTCAATGCTTCCAACTATAACATGGCATTTATTGTATGACTGCTCTCTTATGTGAAACAGAGCCTACTGGGCCACCTCAGGCACCAGTTCTGACTCAAACCCATGAAGCCAATGAGATGCTGACCAATATGTCAAGCTGTTATATAAAAAGTAATAAACTGGAATATTACTTATATTTACTCAGAACTCTGTATTCCTGCTAAATTGACAAAATGCATATTATTATTATTTATTTATACAACACCATTGATTCCATGGTGCTGTACATGAGAAAGGGTTACATACAAATTACAGATACGACTTACAGTAAACAAACTAACAATCACAGACTGATACAGAGGGGAGATGACCCTGCCCTTGCAGGCTTACATTCTACAGGATGGTGGAGAAGGAGACAGTAGGTTGGGGGGTTGCAGCATCCCCAGTGTTGGTGAGGCGGTAGCACCGGTAGGGATGAGGAGACAGCAGGGTCATGGCAGGCTGCAAGATTTCTTGAAGAGGTGTGTTTTCAGGTTCCGTCTGAAGGATCCGAATGTGGCTGATAGTGGGCCTTGCTGGGGCACAGATTTCCAGAGGATGGGGGATATTTGGGAGAAGTCTTGGAGGTGATTAGGTGAGGAGTGAATAAGTGTGGAGGGGAGAAGGATGTCTTGGGAGGACCAGAGATTACATGAGGGAAGATATTGGGAGATTAGTTCAGAGATACATGGAGGAGACAGGTCATGGATGGCTTTGTAAGTCAGTATTAGTAATTTGAACTGGATATGCTGAGGGAATGGGAGCCAGTGAAGAGATTTGCAGAGAGAAGAAGTGGAGGAGTAGTGACGAGAGAGATGAATTAGTCAGGCAGCAGAGTTAAGGATGGTCTGGAGACATGCAAAAGTGTTAGGGGAGGCCACAGAAAAGCATGTTGCAGTAGTCGAGGTGGAAGATGATGAGGGCATGTGGAGCGCCCCCAGACGCAGGGCCGTGGGGTACTCGGTACCGGGCCTCTCTGTCTCAGTTCTGGGGTTGTCACGGTGGCTAGACCCGATCCGTGACCCTGCTAAGGGGCGTCCAATGAAAGGTGTAGGTAGTGGTGCGTGGTGCAGGTCGCGATGAATAACGAGGACACAGGGTTGCAGTCTCTTTACCTCTTTACTGAAGGCTTCAAGATCCTCAATCCAGAGTACTGTTAACAGGGCTAGCTGAGACCGGCTGGTCCGATGGCACCTCCAGAGTTCCCTTTGCATGTGGAAATCTGTGCCTTCCTTCTAGTGCCTGTGTGTTGTAGTACTTCCCTGCTGAGCACCACGGGATAGTCCTCACAACTGTTGTGTCTGTTTCTGATGTTCTTTCCCACAACTTATATCTGTTCTGATGTTCTCCGTCCCCCAGATGATATGGCTAGGACGCACCCGTATGACGGGTAGGCCTGGAGTTCTTCCGGGACCCTAGTGACGCCCCTCTCCCACAGTTGCCCCCTATGTCTGCTTAGGTGATTTAGGTGAGACAGCCAACCTATAATTAACTGTCCTGCCGTTGGTTTGAAGGAATGCTTGGAGCCCAATACTTCCTCGGCGTTCCAGCAACCGGCTACGCGCTTCAGTAGGATGTTGCCTCGATCTTACAGCACGACTCCTACTGGTGTTATCTCCTTTTTGCTATGATCTCGTTTCTCACTCTCCACAATAAACCTCGCTTCTTGTCCTTTCTTGAGATACCGCCGCGGTGTAGTGCAGGCGCGGTTCCTTAACGTTCTTTCTTGTTCGCTAGGCCTCTGTCAGGATCCCACCCCTGAAAGGGACCCCCCTGAATCTTCCCCTGCAACACCCTCTGCCACAGGAAGTTGCCCGGTTCCAACCCAGTCAGCTTCTGTCTAACTTTCTATCCAACCCCCAGTTTTACCAAATTGTGAGGAGTGGCCTAATACATAGTGCCCTTTGCTCCCCCTGGAGGCCAGACTATGAAGTGTATTGGTGTCTGTGATACCTGGTCAGGTGAACTCCTTAAGTGCCATCGGATGTACCATCACTCCCCTTAGTGGCGGAGCATCAGTACTGCAACGACCAGGACTCTGGGGCGCTGCACATGTACAAGCATTTTAGTAGATTGAGGGTTGAGGAAAGGACGGATTCTGGAAATATTTTTGAGCTGCAGGTGACAGGTGGAAAGAGCTTGGATGTGCAGTTTGAAGGACAGGGCAGAATCAAGGGTTACTCCAAGGCAGCGGTCTTCCGGTATGGGGGAAAGCATGATGTCATTTATTGTGATAGATAGATCAGGTAAGGAAGCTCTGTGAGATGGAGGAAAGATGATGAGTTTAGATTTGTCCACATTGAGTTTGATGAAGTCAGAGGAGAAGGAGGATATGGCTGATAGACACTCCAGGACTCTTGACAGGAGAGAGGTGACATCTCGTCCAGAGAGGTAGATCTGAGTGTCATCAGCATAAAAGTGGTGCTGGAATCCATGGGACTTTATGAGTTGTCACAGGCCAAGTGTATAGATTGAGAAGAGTAGAGGTCCTAGAACAGAGCCTTGGGGGACTCCAACAGAGAGAGGGTAGGATGAGGAGGTAGTGTGGGAGTGGGAGTCTCTGAATGTGTAATTGGAAAGGTATGAGGGGATCCAGGATAGGGCGAGGTCTTTGATGCCAAAGGAAGAGGATCTGTAGTAGGAGGCAGTGGTCAACTGTGTCGAAAGCAGAGAACAGGTCCAGAAGGAGGAGTATAGAGTATTGTCTGTTAGCTTTGGCTGTAAGTAGGTCATTAGTAATTTTGGCCAGGGTGGTCTCAGTGGAATGATGGGGACAGAAACCAGATCGTAGATTATCAAGGAGCAAGTTAGATGAAAGGTGGGAGGAAAGTTCAGCGTGGACGTGCTGCTTCAGGAGTTTGAAAGCGAATGGATATTGGGCGATAGCTGGACATATCGGTTGGGTCGAGGATTGGCTTTTTAAGGATAGGCGTGATTGTGGCATGTTTGAAAGCAAAAGGGAAGATACCAGAAGTTAGTGATAGGTTGAAGAGATGGGTTAGGGATGGAATAAGTGTGGTGGTGAGGTTGGGGAGGTGGTGGGATGGGATGGGGTATAGTGCACAAGTGGTGAGGTGTGATTATATATAGATATATACAAAATGAAGTGAGATTGAGGCCCTCACCACTGCTCATTAAAATGTAGCTTTATTGCAGTTCCATTACAGAGAATATGGAGATAGAGATGGGCTGAACAGTCATTTCGTGTGAGAGTCATGCTGCTTCTGAGCCTGAGGCTCAGAAGAAGCATGACTCTCATGCGAAATGGCTGTTAGCCAGTTTTTGTCTGCACATTCTCTGTAATGGAACTGCAATAAAGCTACATTTTGACACACAGTGGTGAGTGCTCCAAAGTCTTTTAATTGTATAAATTTGGACTCTTTTTGATGAGCACCATTTAGAGAGTTTGCTGGCTGCTGAATCCTGACATTGCAAATATTGCTGCTAAAATGCACATACTGTGAATGGGAGCAGTGCTAGATCTCTGTTGTACTATACACACTGGATATGTAGATATGGTATGTGCATACATTCCACTCAGATTGAAAATGTTACTCTATGTGCATGCCAGAACTAGGAAACACGGCATTTATCACAATCTACAGGGCTTGGGGTGCCCATGGTAATTTGTAGAAACATTCTTCACACTTGTAATTTGAATGTGGCATAGACAGGAGGGCCACTGTCTCTCTGTTGCCCGTTAGCCAATTTATGCCAGGAGTTTGACCAGCAAATGCCATGATGTTAAAAATACCCTTATTTTTTATTATCACTGCAAGCAAATACTAAAACGATCTCCCCCTGTACAGTACACAAATCCAGCTCTGATTGCTACCTTGTACTGTTGGTTTACTATTTCTGTTACCAGTATTTATAGATGATGGCATAATTGGACATAAATTATTCTATATGCATTAATCTATATTCCAAGAGATTTTTCTCTGTAATGGAATCTCAAACTAATTATAAAATATATACTCTCTTTGTTCCTCACCAATTCTGTATTCAGCAGATGTTTTGCTTCTAGCAACTCTGTTCACAACATTTATATTTTGCTTTTTTTTTCTTTGATTCAATAAACTCTAATTGATGAAAACATGTATCGAATAAACAAGCCTCAACACATTAATATTAACACAGAAACCAGAGAATCTGATATATGCGTGCCAAAAAACAAAAAATAAACGCTGATTTGACAGTGGGTTGCTAGCTTTTGTTTCTCATCTAAAGTTCACACTTTGAATCATCCAAAATTAAGATATGCAAATTGCCTCTTCAGAGAAAAAGAGGACTTGAACTCTATAGCGCCACCTGTTGGAAGTAGCGATCCTACAAGTCACAATCAACCCTTTAACGAGCCTTGCAATATGACTTAGGATAAAAGGCAAATCAGTATCTCAATTCGAAGGTGTTTCGGGCTGTTGGCCCTCGTCACTGTGAAGCATGAGAACTGATTTGGCTAGGATCACTACTTTCAACAGGTGGCGCTATAGAGTTCAAGTCCTCTTTTTCTCTGAAGACGCAATTTGCATATTAAATTTCCCAGAGGAGCATTGCAAGGTGAATAAGCCTCCTTACCTTGACAAGCCAGAGCTGGTATGTCACTCTCCACAAGGAGAAACCTTACCCCCTAGACCAAAATGAAGAAGCATCCAGATTACCTTAGCTAGCGAGTTACAGATTATAAAGTGGACAGATTATAAAGTGCTATGGATTAGAGTCAATTTTCACCTTTTCTCGTTTTCCTTCCATCATTCTGCTGATTAAGTTCCTAAAAGGTAAATATAGTGTTTGGAAATTCCTTTTTTTTTAACGATCTTCCAAATCCTATTAAAATTCTACCACCAAAAGTTGGGACTTTGAAGCTTTTGGCATTATTGGCTGTGCAGAAAAACAGAAAAACTGAGCTCTAATTCTTTAATCAATATAGTGATATTTATCAAAATTTTTGTCTTGTAAACACCTATTATTAAAAAGTGTTGCTCAAGGCTTGGCATTTTCTATGAGACATGTAGTCCCGTTATATTTCATAAGCAGCACTCAATAAGTCAATTCTAACCTAATACCTTCTAGTTAGAGGAATATCTTACTTAAGTTAAAGGCTCCACTAGAAAAGCCTTAAAGGTCTCTTGACCCCAGTCAGAATGTGATAGGAAGAAATATTGCAAGTTCCTCACCATTATGCATGCAGTCTTTCATGTTGTATTCAGGTTCATGCTGTCACACTCAATTATGCTCAAAAGCCAACCTGTTCTTATGTCAATAGAGGAGCTAATGGTGGTAAGAGTGGCACCATTTTAACCCCTGGAGGATCTTTTTCTTTGTCATAAGTTGAAGGAGAGCTTGAAAAGTAAGGGTCATTGGAAAGGGCAGAGTTTCATAAATGAAATTCTTCCTGATGTCTTGCGTGATGTTGGGTTTTATGAATTAGGACAAAGAAGAAGGTGAAGTTAAGATTAATACAAGAATTAAAATATTGTAGGAGGTGAAGGTATTCAACTGGATAAGTTATACTGTGAAATAAAAATGGAAAACTAATGATTATTCTGTGAATTACATATGACACATGTATTGTAATGGACAATATCTCAAATTAGTATCCTGAATACTTGGCTACTGAACTACGTCAATGTAGAGTCAATGTAGTGCAGCTGTTTATTCAAAATTCTCCAGACAGAGCAATATGTTAACATTTGAATGAATTTTCAGTGTTTGGATGTGGATAAGAATGCTCATATTTAATTACACCAATTCATCTTAAAAGTTGGATGCAAAGTATTGAAAATTGCATACACTTTCATTAGACTTTACACAACTAGTCCTAAATGTAATTAGTGCATACCACTTCATAAGCATATAAATAAACTCAACTTAGCCCCAGGATAAGCAAGACATATATTCGAAATATTAAGAAATACATTATTTTATCAAAAAATAGTTCAACTCTAGGTATTAAAGACAGGGGTAACCTCAAAAGAGGGAGACGCATATGATAAATAGACGCGGCTAACCTAACAACAACAACAACCTATCAGTCATTTTCTGACATGCAAAAAAAAATTTAAAAAAATTGCCAAGCTGGTACTGCCTATCGCAGTGGTAAAAACAGACGGCAAATGGATGGCATTCGTATATTTGCTGTAATTTTCATGGACTCAAAGACTTATGGGTGATTTTGATCTGTGACTTATATTAAAAATGGACATGTCTCCGTGATTTTTTGTTGGACACGTGGTCCGAAAGAAATACACAGAGCTCTGAACAGAACCACAGATTATAATGGGAACATGTTCCATTTGTGAAAGACATTGAATACAACACGTACATGAAAATTGCACATTGAAGTGAGGCATTAGACTGTTGGGCGAAGTGCTCAGCCAAGTATGAAGGCACAAACTATCTCTAATTTTTGTTCTATAAAAATAAACAGAGCTGACCAGCACCTTTTAGCAGAATGATGCAAATGTGCAAGCTGCAATGACTTATATGTACTTACCGAACCATACAGCAGGACATTGTATGTACCAAGATTAATGCAGACATTGAACATATGGATATTAAACTACATTAATCCCTTCATGATCTTTGATGTATCCATACATCCTGGTTGGAAAGGACTTCCCGTTCTTGGGAGTATGGATATGTCCTGGCAATTTTGTGCACACAGAAGCAAGCTGCCAGGTGTCCAGCTTACATGACACCTGACACCCGGCTCTCAATGCCAGGAGCAGTGCCTGAATTGCTCCCGGCAGTTTAACCTCCTAAATACTGAGATTGCTATCGATCACAGCATTACAGAGGCAGGGAGTGTGATGGGGCTTCCTCTCCCCTCCGATAGGCACTTACGAGATATCATTGCATGGGCCCTTTCATTTCCATTGTGACGCAAGATCATCATGACGACATCCGGGTCACCAGACTGTAACAAGTTTGTTAAACCATGCTTTCCCACGTCACTCGCGCCGACGTCACATAGATGAAGTGAGTTCACTGGCCGTGAACTCGTAAGACCTGTCATATGGCACCGCGAGCAGGAGATCGCAAACTCAATTTTTGTGTTGTTTCTTTGTATTTTTGCATTCTGTGCAAGCTGGGATGAGGCCTCCCTCTCCTGAGCTTGAAATTACATTTAAAGGGCCACTGTCACCCCCCTCCAGCCATTATAAACTAAAAGAGCCACCTTGTGCAGCAGTAATGCTGCATTCTAACAAGGTGGCTCTTTTAGTTTTAGGTTCAAGCATACCCCAAATAAAACGTTTTTATACTTAGCCACAATTCCTGTCTCTAGCCAGGTAGGCGGGTCCTCACTCCCCAGCTTGGCCAGCTCCTCTGCCGTCACTCACATCTTCCTGCGCTTTCGGCGCCGCCCCCTCAGCGCTGTTATCGTTTCAAATCCGGCGCCTGCGCTGTGTACTGGTGTCCTGCGCAGACGCAGTAAGCTCTGGCCGTCTGATGTAATGGCTGATACCAGAGAACAAAAGGCATCCACAGAACACCAGGATGGATCTGCTGCACAGCAAATAGCTGTAGGACCTGCGATGATGTCACTGCCATGTGATTAGGGCAATCACATGGCAGTGACGTCATCGCAGGTCCTACAGTTATTTGCTGTGCAGCAGATCCATCCTGGTGTTCTGTGGATGCCTTTTGTTCTCTGGTATCAGCCATTACATCAGACGGCCAGAGCTTACTGCGTCTGCGCAGGACACCAGTACACAGTGCAGGCGCCGGTTTTGAAACGATAACAGCGCTGAGGGGGCGGCGCCGAAAGCGCAGGAAGATGTGAGTGACGGCAGAGGAGCTGGCCAAGCTGGGGAGTGAGGACCCGCCTACCTGGCTAGAGGCAGGAATTGTGGCTAAGTATAAAAATGTTTTATTTGGGGTATGCTTGAACCTAAAACTAAAAGAGCCACCTTGTTAGAATGCAGCATTACTGCTGCACAAGGTGGCTCTTTTAGTTTATAATGGCTGGAGGGGGGTGACAGTGGCCCTTTAAAGGCTTCCACAGACTGGTGTCCACTGTTTGGTACCCGGTCCTTTTGCCTGCCCTTATTCACACACTGAGGTCAACTCTGACACATGGTAAGGTTTTTAATATTAGACAGCATAGGACCGTCGGGATCAGAGTCATCTTGTTGATGGTTGGATGGCTTTTTTGCTATTTTTGATCAAGGACGGTGTATCTGGGAACTCTGTGTTATTTAGATGCACTTTTGCTTGTTACTTATTTAGTTACAGCAGGGTTTTTGCTCATTTTGTTTCTTGTATGTTTTGTATGTTTTATGGCCAATGTGAACATGCGTTTATGTGCTGCATGTATACCAACTCAAGCCAAGCTCAATTTGTAGATTTTCTCTTTGTAGTTTTGCATTCTGTGCTAGCCGGGGTGTGGCTTCCCTCTCCTGAGCTGGAAATTACATTTAAAGGCTTCCCTAGGCTGGTGTCCACTGGTAGGGACCTGGTCCTTTTGTCTGCCCTTATTCACACACTGAGGTCAACTCTGACACATGGTAAGGTTTTTAATATTAGACAGCGTAGGATCGTCCCGATCAGAGTCACCTTGTCAACGGTGGGATAGCTTTCATGCTATCTTTGATCAAGTACGGTGTTACTGGGAACTCTGTGTTATTTAGATGCACTTTTGCTTTTTACATTTTTGCTCATTTTGTTTGTGGTAGGTTTTGTATATTTTATGGCCAATACGAACATGCGTTTATGTGCTGCTTGTATACCAACTCAAGCCGAGCTTTTTTTTTTTTTTTTAATAAATACATGTACAGTAAGCTGCACACACTGCACTAATTGTATTTGTCACTGACTTCTATATAGCTATCTATTCTACTTGAATTTACTGTATGTAATCCATCTCTTATATCCTGTCTTCTCCTGCAGTGATTTTACAGAACGCTGCAGATGAATTACCGGCTTTTCTTCTATCTGTGCAATATATATACATGTACAGTATATATATGTGTATGTGTGTGTGTGTGTTTTGATGAATATTTGCTTTGAAAACGATGTGTAAATGACATAGAGAATTGCTGCATGTAAAAGCTCATGTTAAAAAAAAATCAGATTGTACTCGCATGACAGTCGCATTACACTTGTGCGACTCTCGGCAGGGAGACTCGGACCGATTTTTCATGGGTTTCGTATGACTCCGGCCTTAGATGAATTTATTGAGAGATATAGTTTGTAAAATGGGGTCACTTATGGGGCAGTTCTGTTGTTCTGGCACCTCAGGGACTTTCCCAGTGGGTCATGTCACAAACCATAATAGTAAAATCTGAACTAAAGTAATATCAAATTTACAATGCTTTCACAAATAAACACAAGTCATAGCAAACTAATGTTACCACTATTATCAAGTACAATATGTCTTAAGAAAATTTTCCAAGAATCAGTGAAATCCATTGAAGCGTTCCATAGTTATTACCTCATAAAGTGACATTGGTCAGAGTTGTAAAATTTGTCCTGGTCATGAAGGTGAAAACAGGCTTGAGGAGTGAAGAGGTTAAAGTCATATGGACTATACTTGAGGCCAATTCATTGTGTGCCCAACAGCCATGACAAGGTATACTTTTCTTTGATGGGATATGGTAGTAATGCAGGTCAAATTTCATATATTTAGTGTTTGCATATATCTTGGAGTACTTAGTGTGCTGCTTCACTCTTTGGTATGATTGTCTCAAAACCAAAACTGAAGACATGCTAATAGGATCTGTCTTCGATAGCAGCCGCACAAGCTTTCAAAATGAATTATTAAAAAAACCATAAAAGTTGATGATATTCTGGAAAACTTTGGATGTCTCCACTTGAGTGTTGTTTGTTTTGGGTACAACCACTTCGACTCCCATAAATCACTAGAGAAAGTTTGTAGAGGTATTACTACAGCACCATGTCACTATGTCGTTTGTCGGTTCCACCTGGCTTTCTCCAAAGCTCCCTTGATTAGGCATTAACTATGATGAGTAGTGTTGAGCAATACCGTCCGATACTTGAAAGTATCGGTATCGGAAAGTATCGGCCGATACCGGCAAAGTATCGGATCTAATCCGATACCGATACCCGATACCAATACAAGTCAATGGGACACCAAGTATCGGACGGTATCCTGTATGGTTCCCAGGGTCTGAAGGAGAGGAAACTCTCCTTCAGGCCCTGGGATCCATATTAATGTGTAAAAGAAAGAATTAAAATAAAAAATATTGCTATACTCACCTCTCTGACGCAGCCTGGACCTTACCGAGGGAACCGGCAGCGTTCTTTGCTTAAAATGTGCACGTTTACTGCCTTCCGTGACGTCACGGCTTGTGATTGGTCGCGTGCCGCCCATGTGGCCGCGACGCGACCAATCACAGCAAGCCGTGACGTAATTTTCAGGTCCTGAATGCCTAATTCTAGGCATTCAGGATTTGAAAATTACGTCACGGCTTGTGATTGGTCGCGTCGCGGTCACATGGGCGACGCGACCAATCACAAGCCGTGACGTCACGGGAGGCAGGAAACGCGCGCATTTTAAAATTACGTCACGGCTTGTGATTGGTTGCGTGCCACCCATGTGACCGCGACGCGACCAATCACAGCAAGCCGTGACGTAATTTCAGGTCCTGAATGCCTAATTCTGCATTCAGGACCTGAAAATTACGTCACGGCTTGCTGTGATTGGTCGCGTCGCGGCCACATGGGCGGCACGCGACCAATCACAAGCCGTGACGTCACGGAAGGCAGTAAACGCATGCATTTTAAGCAAAGAACGCTGCCGGTTCCCTCGGTAAGGTCCAGGCTGCGTCAGAGAGGTGAGTATAGCAATATTTTTTATTTTAATTCTTTATTTTACACATTAATATGGTTCCCAGGGCCTGAAGGAGAGTTTCCTCTCCTTCAGACCCTGGGAACCATCAGGGATACCGTCCGATACTTTAATTCTTTCTTTTACACATTAATGTTGTTTCGATACCGATACCCGATACCACAAAAGTTTCGGATCTCGGTATCGGAATTCCGATACCCGCAAGTATCGGCCGATACCCGATACTTGCGGTATCGGAATGCTCAACACTAATGATGAGCCAACTAATATTGTCTTTATCAAACACTAAGCAGAGTCAACAGGAGATGACGGGTTATTTTCTAGAAGCACTGCCACCTTGCTCTCAACAACATGGGGCCTCATTCAGATGATTTTTTTTGCATAGGAGAAAATCAGACCAATTATTCTGATCAGACTCTCAGATTCTGGTCAGGGTTTGATCAGAGTGTGGTTATGAGTTGCTTGTACATGGAGAAATAAAAAAATCTCCATCTTCTCCATTCTGAGAGTTCGTTAAAATCAGACCGCACTTGCATGTCATCGAAGTGTGGTTCGATTTTTTCATACCCCAAATGACTTGCATTGCCAGTTTCATTTTGATCCATCCCTGGGATTAAAATCAAGCATGTCTCAGATATTAACCGTGGACCACGTGGTCTAAGGAAAAAATCGGACATGTGAATGGTCCCATAAAATATCATGGGTGAATGAGGCATAAGGGTCACAATAGTTGGATTTTTGCTGATCTAATAGCATAATGTCTTGAATAAGTTTCCTAGGGCAACCCCTGTTTATATTAAAATGTGTTGAAATAATTGTCATCGGTTGGAAATGATTGCCTTCATTATTTTTTATTTTGACTCACTGATACAGAGATAGATGATTGTCTACTTCACTCTAATAATGGCTTGTTCTTGATATAAAAGAGACCAAACAGAAAAATGTCCACCTGTAAACAGCTTCTTGGCTGTTATATTTCCTAAGGTGATGAAGAGAACAGAGGAGCTGTCAGAAGTGGAGCTGTGCTGCTCGCTAGACTTAACAACTATCAGTTTCCCTCTGTCTTTCATTAGCGCACTCACAGGACTTTATTTTAATCCAGCCTTTATCTTTTGATATGCAAGGAACAAAGAGTTACTGAATTCAGAAAGAATTTGAATAGATGTGATCTTCTCTTTTATTGATTTGAAAAAGACAGTCACTTACTAGTCTGGCAGAGGAGTAAGAAAGAGGCTTTGAGCACTTACCAGGTGGAGAAGTAAGCACATTAGATTGGACAATAAAGAAGGTCTTGTCCAAGGCACTGCTACTTGATATAGTGCAGCTAAAAGGATCGAATCAAGGGCAAACTGATTGTGGCCACAGTGACTGCATGTGAGAATGGAGAAGCAAGAATAAATAAGATTACAGCTACATTAATCTATTTAAACAGAAACATCTTTGCCCATTAGAAAATCTTCCTACCTGCCCTGCTAAAGAAATAAAAAGTACATGCTATTGGCTAAATCTGTTTTATCCAGTGCAAAAAATAAAATCTAACCCTTTACCTGAAATGTAGCATTGTGTTTAAAATAAATACATAAATATACATGTTGGTGACATAAGTGGTTTCCAATTGCAGGTTGAAACCTAGACCCAAAATTCAGAACTTAAAGGGGTTATCCCTCAACAACAATTTTACACCTTTGCTCTTACTAGTCAATATTTAGCTGTTAACTGGGAGTCTTGGTGCTATAACCACCAACTGTAATGAAAAAAGGGATCTTGCTTGGTTGGAACAGTTGTTGAACATGTGCACAACCACACCATTCAAAGTCCATGGGACTAACAGACGTAGCCGAGCACAGAACTTGCTAACTACATCAGTTCCATTGAGTGTTAATAAAGATCAGCAAAATCTTTCTATGTGAACTGAATTAGTCTTGAATTATATGAAAATCGCTCGGCAAGACAATTTGAAAACTTTGTGACTCACTTCATGTAAATCACCAAAAAATGTCCACTTCCATTTACTCTTTGCAGATGATTGCAGCAGCAACAGAAGGTTCACATGACCTTAGGTATGACAGCATGGGTCTCCCCACAATGCCTTGCATCTATCACATCACATGGCATACACTGATGATCAAATAGGCAACAATGTTTAGAACTTTCAACTTTCAGTCTCCATATCTCACCATCCACTACTGCTTCTAACTTGAGATCACCATCATTTTATAGATGATCATCTTTGCTATTTCATACGTAAATTTGACGTGCAACTATTTAGCAAATAATTAGTTATGTATTAGTATTTTGTAAATTCACCTTTGGCTTTGAACACTGCCTGAGCCTTCTTGGCATGCTCTCGATCAGATTCAAGCATGTCTCAACTGAAATCTGATCCCAGGTCTCCTCTACACATTCCCAAAGTTGGTGCATACTAGCTTGGGTTTGTGTTGTGAATTCCGCTCTTGGGCTCCCTCCAGTGGTTGTAAGTAGCACTTTTGTGAATTCTGCTCTTGGGCTCCCTCCTGTGGTTTTGAGTGGTATAGCTGCTTCTTGGATTTAGTATCAGCAGCTGCTTCCACTGATCTTCTTTCTGCTCGGCTATTTTAGTCTGGCTTTATCCCTCAATCAATGCCAGTTGCCAATTGTTCTTGCCTGGAGGCACGGCTCTTGGATTTCCCTGACACTCTGACCCATTCAGCTAAGTTAAGTCCTTGCTTGTCCTTTTGCAGTCCACTTGTTGTGGACTTATTGTTCAGCACATTTATGTTTTGTTCATTTGTCCAGCTTATCAGTATGTATCTAGCTAAGCTGGAAGCTCTGGGCTGCAGATTTTGCCCTCCACACCTTTAGTCAGGTGTGGAGATATTTGCATATCTCTGCGGTGGACTTTTTCTAGTTTTTATTACTGACCGCACAGTGTTTCTTTCCTTACTGTCTATCTAGCTAGAATTGGCCTCCTTTGCTGAATCTTGTTTCATACTACGTATGTCATTTCCTTCTCCTCTCACAGCCAATATTTGTGGGGGGCTGTCCTATCCTTTGGGGATTTTCTCTGAGGCAAGATAGCTTTCCGTTTTCTACCTTTAGGGGTAGCTAGTTCTCCGGCTGTGACGAGATGTCCAGGGAGTGACAGGAACATTCCACGGCTACTGCTAGTGTTGTGTTAAGATCAGGGACTGCGGTCTGTATAGTTACCACCTGCCCAGAGCTAGTCTCATGTCGCTCCTAAATTACCAGTCCATAACAGTGCAACTGGCCAAGAATGAGTTGAATGCATCTCAAAAGAAGGAAAAGAAAAAGAGTTCTGAGCCATTTTTTTTTTCTTTAGTCTGTTTTGTCTTTTTCCTTCCTCTTAATCTCTGGGTGGATTTGGGTGCAGACATGGATGTTCAGGGTTTGTTTTCTCATGTGGATCAGCTTGCTGCAAGAGTTCAGTGTATCCAAGATTATGTTGTTCAGACTCCAGCCTTAGAGCCTAGAATTCCTACTCCAGATTTGTTTTACGGGGATAGATCTAAGTTTTTGAACTTTAAAAATAACTGCAAATTGTTTTTTGCTCTGAAACCCCGTTCCTCTGGTGACCCCACTCAGCAAGTTAAAATAGTTATTTCTCTGCTGCGTGGTGACCCTCAAGACTGGGCATTCTCCCTTGAGTCAGGGGATCCGGCATTGCTTAATGTAGATGCATTTTTTCAATCGCTCGGATTATTGTATGACGAACCTAACTCAGTAGAGCATGCTGAGAAAACACTTTTGGCCCTGTGTCAGGGTCAGGAAGCGGCAGAATTGTACTGCCAGAAATTTAGAAAATGGTCTGTGCTCACTAAATGGAATGAGGATGCTCTGGCAGCAATTTTCAGAAAGGGTCTTTCAGAAGCCCTTAAAGATGTTATGATGGGGTCCCTAGCCATTCAGATTGATCGGCGCCTGCGCGAGCGTAAAGTGGTGCACCATATGGCAGCGTCCTCTGAACAGAATCCTGAGCCTATGCAATGTGATAGGATTCTGACTAGAGCGGAACAGAGGGGATACAGACGTCAGAATGGGCTGTGTTTTTACTGTGGTGATTCTGCTCATACTATTTCTGATTGCCCTAAGCGTATTAAGAGGGTCGCTAGATCTGTTACCATTAGTACTGTACAGCCTAAGTTTCTCCTGTCTGTGACCCTGATTTGCTCATTGTCATCTTTCTCTGTCATGGCATTTGTGGATTCAGGCGCTGCCCTGAATTTAATGGACTTAGATTTCGCCAGGCGCTGTGGCTTTTCTTTGCAGCCTTTGCAGAGTCCTATTCCCTTGAGGGGTATTGATGCTACACCGTTGGCCAAGAATAAACCTCAGTATTGGACTCAGCTGACTATGTGCATGGCTCCAGCACATCAGGAAGATTGTCGTTTTATGGTGTTGCATAATTTACATGATGTTGTTGTACTGGGTTTTCCATGGTTACAAGTACACAATCCAGTGTTGGATTGGAAATCGATGTCTGTGACTAGTTGGGGTTGTCAAGGGGTACATATTGATGTTCCTTTAATGTCAATTTCCTCTTCCCCCTCTTCTGATGTTCCTGAATTTTTGTCAGATTTCCAGGATGTATTCGATGAGCCCAAGTCCAGTTCCCTTCCTCTGTCATGAATCCCAATGGCTAGGGATAGCAAGGGACAAGCAAAGTAATACAAAATATCGGACGAGCTCTAGGGTGATGGAACCTGGGCTGACCGCTGCCCTACGCCTGACAAACGCAACTAGAGATAGCCAGGGAGCGTGCCTACGTTGGTTCTAGACGCCACGCACCAGCCTAAGAGCTAACTAGTACTGCAGAGAAAATAAGACCTCACTTGCCTCCAGAGGAATGAACCCCAAAAGGTATAGTTGCCCCCCACATGTATTGACGGTGAAATGAGAGGAAGGCACACACATAGAGATGATATATATAGGTTCAGCAAATTGAGGCCCGCTGTAAACTAGAAAGCAGAACGATACAAAAGGGGTCTGAGCGGTCAGCAAAAAACCCTAATCAAAAAACCATCCTGAGATTACAAGAACCCATGTGCCAACTCATGGCACATGGGGAGAACCTCAGTCCACTAGAGCTACCAGCTAGCATAGAGACATAATAAGCAAGCTGGACAAAAAACCAAACAACTGAAAATCAGCACTTAGCTTATCCTGAAAGATCTGGGAGCAGGTAGGCAGGAACCAAACAGAGCACATCTGAATACATTGATAGCCGGCAAGGGAATGACAGAAAGGCCAGGTAAAATAGGAAACACCCAGCCTCTGATGGACAGGTGGAAACCAAAGGCCGCAACCCACCAAAGTCACCCAGTACCAGCAGTAACCACCAGAGGGAGCCCACAAACAGAATCCACAACAGTACCCCCCCCTTGAGGAGGGGTCACCGAACCCTCACGAGAACCCCCAGGGCGATCAGGGTGAGCTCTATGGAAGGCGCGGACCAAATCAGTCGCATGAACATCGGAGGCGACCACCCAGGAATTATCCTCCTGACCATAACCCTTCCACTTAACCAAATACTGGAGTTTGCGTCTGGAAACACGAGAATCCAAGATCTTCTCAACAACATACTCCAATTCTCCCTCCACCAGCACCGGAGCAGGAGGCTCAACCGAAGGAACAACGGGCACCTCATACCTCCGCAACAACGACCGATGGAACACATTATGAATAGCAAACGATGCTGGGAGATCTAAATGAAAAGATACAGGGTTAAGAATCTCCGAGATCCTATAAGGACCGATGAACCGAGGCTTGAACTTAGGAGAAGAGACCTTCATAGGGACAAAACGAGAAGACAACCACACCAAATCCCCAACAAGAAGTCGGGGACCCACGCGGCGACGGCGATTAGCAAACTGCTGAGTCTTCTCCTGAGATAACTTCAAATTGTCCACCACCTGATTCCAAATCTGATGTAGCCTGTCCACCACCACGTCCACTCCAGGACAATCCGAAGACTCCACCTGACCAGAGGAAAAACGAGGATGAAACCCCGAATTACAAAAGAAAGGAGAGACCAACGTGGCAGAACTAGCCCGATTATTAAGAGCAAATTCGGCCAGCGGTAAAAAAGCAACCCAGTCATCTTGATCAGCAGAAACAAAACACCTCAAATAAGTTTCCAAGGTCTGATTAGTTCACTCCGTCTGGCCATTCGTCTGAGGATGGAATGCAGACGAGAAAGACAAATCAATGCCCATCTTGGCACAAAACGTCCGCCAAAATCTAGACACAAACTGGGATCCCCTGTCAGAAACGATATTCTCTGGAATCCCATGCAAACGAACCACGTTCTGAAAAAATAAAGGGACCAACTCAGAGGAGGAAGGCAACTTAGGCAAGGGCACCAAATGAACCATCTTAGAAAAGCGGTCACACACCACCCAGATAACGGACATTTTCTGTGAAACCGGGAGATCAGAAATAAAATCCATGGAAATGTGCGTCCAAGGCCTCTTCGGGATGGGCAAGGATAACAACAACCCACTTGCCCGAGAACAGCAAGGCTTAGCTCGAGCACACACTTCACAAGACTGCACAAAGGTACGCACATCCCTAGACAAGGAAGGCCACCAAAAAGACCTGGCCACCAAGTCTCTAGTACCAAATATTCCAGGATGACCAGCCAACACAGAAGAATGGACCTCGGAGATGACTCTACTGGTCCAATCATCCGGAACAAACAGTCTTTCTGGTGGACAACGATCCGGTTTATCCACCTGAAACTCCTGCAATGCATGTCGCAAGTCTGGGGATACGGCGGACAATATTACCCCATCCCTAAGGATACCAGTAGGCCCAGAGTCTCCAGGAGAGTCAGGCACAAAACTCCTGGAAAGAGCATCTGCCTTCACATTCTTTGAACCTGGCAGGTATGAAACCACGAAATTGAAACGAGAAAAAAACAACGACCAACGAGCCTGTCTAGGATTCAAACGCCTGGCAGACTCAAGGTAAATGAGATTCTTGTGATCAGTCAAGACCACCACACGATGCCTAGCACCCTCAAGCCAATGACGCCACTCCTCAAATGCCCACTTCATGGCCAAAAGCTCCCGATTACCCACATCATAATTGCGCTCGGCGGGCGAGAATTTTCTAGAGAAGAATGCAAATGGCTTCATCACCGAGCCATTAGAACTTCTCTGTGACAAAACCGCCCCCGCTCCAATCTCGGAAGCATCAACCTCAACCTGAAAAGGAAGTGAAACATCTGGCTGACACAACACAGGAGCAGAAGAAAACCGGCGCTTAAGTTCCTGAAAGGCCTCCACGGCCGCAGGAGACCAATCAGCAACATCAGCACCCTTTTTAGTCAAATCAGTCAAAGGTTTAACAATACTGGAAAAATTAGCAATGAACCGACGATAAAAATTAGCAAACCCCAAGAACTTCTGAAGGCTCTTAACAGATGTAGGTTGTGTCCAGTCACAAATCGCCTGAACCTTGACGGGATCCATCTCAATAGTAGAAGGAGAAAAAATGTACCCCAAAAAAGAAATCTTCTGGACTCCGAAGAGACACTTTGAGCCCTTCACAAACAGAGAATTGGCCCGCAGAACCTGAAACACCTTCCTGACCTGTAAAACATGAGACTCCCAGTCATCAGAAAACACCAAAATATCATCCAAATACACAATCATAAACTTATCCAGATATTCACGGAAAATATTGTGCATAAAGGACTGAAAGACTGACGGAGCATTGGAGAGTCCAAAAGGCATTACCAAATACTCAAAATGGCCCTCAGGCGTATTAAATGCGGTTTTCCACTCGTCACCCTGTTTTATCCGCACCAGATTATACGCACCGCGAAGATCTATCTTAGTGAACCACCTAGCCCCCTTAATGCGAGCAAACAAATCAGTCAATAATGGCAGTGGATACTGATATTTGACTGTAATCTTATTCAGAAGGCGATAATCTATACAAGGCCTCAGGGAACCATCTTTTTTTGCCACGAAAAAAAAACCTGCTCCCAGAGGGGACGAAGATGGACGAATATGTCCCTTTTCCAAGGACTCCTTAATATAATTCCGCATAGCAGTATGCTCTGGCAGTGACAGATTAAATAAACGACCCTTAGGGAACTTACTGCCAGGAATCAATTCTATAGCACAGTCACAATCTCTATGAGGAGGGAGCGAATTGAGCTTAGGCTCCTCAAAAACATCCCTATAGTCAGACAAAAACGCAGGGATCTCAGAAGGAGTAGATGAAGCGATTGAAATCGGAGGTGCATAATCATGAACCCCCTGACATCCCCAGCTTAACACAGACATTGTTTTCCAGTCCAGGACAGGATTATGAGTTTGTAACCATGGCAGACCAAGCACTAGTACATCATGTAAATTATACAGTACAAGGAAGCGAATCACCTCCTGATGAACGGGAGTCATGCGCATGGTCACTTGTGTCCAATACTGCGGCTTATTCATAGCCAATGGTGTAGAGTCAATTCCCTTCAGAGGGATAGGAACTTCCAGAGGCTCCAGACTAAAACCGCAGCGTTTAGCAAATGACCAATCCATAAGACTCAGGGCAGCGCCTGAATCCACATAGGCATCGACGGAAATGGAAGACAGTGAAAAAATCAGAGTCACAGACAAAATGAACTTAGGCTGCAGAGTACCAATGGCAAAAGATTTATCAACCCTTTTAGTGCGTTTAGAGTATGCTGATATAACATGAGCTGAATCACCACAATAAAAACACAATCCATTTTTCCGCCTATAATTTTGCCGTTCACTTCTGGACTGAATTCTATCACATTGCATAGTCTCAGGTGCCTGTTCAGAAGACACCGCCAACTGGTGCACGGGTTTGCGCTCCCGTAAACGCCGATCAATCTGAATGGCCATAGCCATCGACTCATTCAGACCTGTAGGCGTAGGGAACCCCACCATAATATCCTTAATGGCCTCGGAAAGACCATTTCTGAAGTTAGCAGCCAGGGCGCACTCATTCCACTGAGTAAGCACCGACCATTTCCGAAATTTTTGACAATATATTTCCGCTTCATCATGCCCCTGAGAGAGGGCTAATAAAGCCTTTTCAGCCTGAATCTCCAGGTTGGGTTCCTCATAGAGCAATCCCAATGCCAGAAAAAACGCATCCACATTGAGCAATGCAGGATCCCCTGGTGCCAATGCAAATGCCCAATTCTGAGGGTCGCCCCGCAGGAAAGATATTACAATCTTGACCTGTTGAGCAGGGTCTCCAGAGGAGCGAGATTTTAAAGAAAGAAACAATTTACAATTGTTCCTGAAATTCAGGAAGGTAGATCTATCTCCAGAAAAGAACTCTGGAATAGGAATTCTAGGTTCAGACATGGGAGTGTGAACAACAAAATCCTGTATGTTTTGAACTTTTGCCGCGAGATTACTCAGGCTGGAAGCCAAACTCTGGACATCCATGTTAAACAGCTAATATCAGAGCCATTCAAGGGTTAAGAGGAGGTAAGAAGCAGCTAGACAGCAATTAAGGGCTAGGCAGCAAAACTCTGAAGGAAAAAAAAAAAAAAAATTTCCCTTAAACACTTCTTTTTCTCCTGCTTCAGCCCAAACAATTAACACTTTGTTGGCCGGCTATACTGTCATGAATCCCAATGGCTAGGGATAGCAAGGGACAAGCAAAGTAATACAAAATATCGGACGAGCTCTAGGGTGATGGAACCTGGGCTGACCGCTGCCCTACGCCTGACAAACGCAACTAGAGATAGCCAGGGAGCGTGCCTACGTTGGTTCTAGACGCCACGCACCAGCCTAAGAGCTAACTAGTACTGCAGAGAAAATAAGACCTCACTTGCCTCCAGAGGAATGAACCCCAAAAGGTATAGTTGCCCCCCACATGTATTGACGGTGAAATGAGAGGAAGGCACACACATAGAGATGATATATATAGGTTCAGCAAATTGAGGCCGCTGTAAACTAGAAAGCAGAACGATACAAAAGGGGTCTGAGCGGTCAGCAAAAAACCCTAATCAAAAAACCATCCTGAGATTACAAGAACCCATGTGCCAACTCATGGCACATGGGGAGAACCTCAGTCCACTAGAGCTACCAGCTAGCATAGAGACATAATAAGCAAGCTGGACAAAAAACCAAACAACTGAAAATCAGCACTTAGCTTATCCTGAAAGATCTGGGAGCAGGTAGGCAGGAACCAAACAGAGCACATCTGAATACATTGATAGCCGGCAAGGGAATGACAGAAAGGCCAGGTAAAATAGGAAACACCCAGCCTCTGATGGACAGGTGGAAACCAAAGGCCGCAACCCACCAAAGTCACCCAGTACCAGCAGTAACCACCAGAGGGAGCCCACAAACAGAATCCACAACATTCCTCCTCATAGGGACTGTGATTGTGCTATCGACTTGGTTCCTGGCTGTAAGTTCCCTAAGGGCCGACTCTTCAATCTGTCTGTGCCAGAGCATGCCGCTATGCGGAGCTATGTTAAAGAGTCTTTAGAGAAGGGGCATATTCAGCCGTCTTAGTCACCATTGGGAGCAGGATTCTTTTTTGTTGCCAAGAAGGATGGCTCCTTGAGACCCTGTATTGATTATCGCCTTCTTAATAAGATCACGGTCAAATTCTAATACCCTTTACCTTTGCTCTCTGATTTGTTTGCTCGGATTAAGGGGGCTAGTTGGTTTACCAAGATTGACCTTCGAGGGGCGTATAATCTTGTTCGTATTAAACAGGGTGACGAATGGAAAACTGCATTTAATACGCCCGAAGGCCACTTTGAATACCTGGTGATGCCTTTCGGGCTTTCTAATGCTCCTTCTGTATTTCAGTCCTTCATGCATGATATTTTTCGCAATTAGCTTGATAAATTCTTGATTGTGTATTTGGATGATATTTTGATTTTTTCCAATGATTGGGAGTCTCACGTGAAGCAGGTCAGGATGGTATTCCAGATCCTTCGTGATAATGCTCTATTTGTGAAGGGGTCTAAGTGCCTATTTGGGGTCCAGAAGGTCTCTTTTTTGGGGTTTATTTTTTCTCCTTCGTCTATAGAAATGGATCCTGTTAAGGTCCAAGCCATTCATGACTGGGTTCAACCCACATCTGTGAAGAGCCTTCAGAAATTTTTGGGCTTTGCTAATTTTTATCGCCGTTTCATTGCCAACTTCTCTAGTGTGGTTAAGCCCCTGACCGATTTGACGAAGAAGGGCGCTGATGTGGCAAATTGGTCCTCTGAGGCTCTGGAGGCCTTTCAGGAGCTTAAGCGCCGATTTACTTCTGCCCCGGTCTTGCGTCAGCCTGATGTGTCTCTTCCTTTTCAGGTTGAGGTTGATGCTTCTGAGATTGGGGCAGGGGCCGTTTTGTCACAGAGGAATTCTGATGGTACTTTGATGAAACCATGTGCCTTTTTCTCCCGAAAGTTTTCGCCTGCGGAACGCAATTAAGATGTCGGCAATCGGGAGTTGTTGGCTATGAAGTGGGCATTTGAGGAGTGGCGACATTGGCTTGAGGGAGCCAAGCACCGTGTTGTGGTCTTGACCGATCATAAGAATCTGATTTACCTTGAGTCGGCCAAACGGCTGAACCCTAGACAGGCTCGATGGTCCCTGTTTTTCTCCCGTTTCGATTTTGTGGTTTCATATCTTCCGTGATGTAAGAATGTTAAAGCGGATGCCCTCTCTAGGAGTTTTTTGCCTGATTCTCCTGGAGTTCTTGAGCCGGTTGGCATTCTTAGGGAAGGGGTGATTCTTTCTGCCATCTCCCCTGATTTACGGTGGGTGCTTCAGGAATTTCAGGCTGATAAACCTGACTGCTGTCCTGTGGGGAATCTGTTTGTTCCTGATAGATGGACAAGTAAGGTAATTTCTGAGGTCCATTGTTCTGTGTTGGCCGGTCATCCTGGGATTTTTGGTACCAGGGATTTGGTTGCTAGGTCCTTTTGGTGGCCTTCCTTGTCGTGAGATGTGCGTTCTTTTGTGCAGTCCTGTGGGACCTGTGCCCGGGCTAAGCCTTGCTGTTCCCGCGCTAGTGGGTTGCTTTTGCCTTTGCCTGTCCCTGAGAGGCCCTGGACGCATATTTCCATGGATTTTATTTCGGATCTTCCTGTGTTTCAGAGGATGTCTGTTATCTGGGTGGTTTGTGACCGATTCTCTAAAATGGTCCATTAGGTACCTTTGTCTAAATTGCCTTCCTCCTCTGATTTGGTTCCATTGTTTTTTCAGCATGTGGTTCGTTTGCATGGCATTCCGGAGAATATTGTGTCTGACAGAGGTTTTGGCGTTCCTTTTGTGCTAGGATGGGCATTAATTTGTCTTTTTCTTCGGCGTTCCATCCTCAGACAAATGGCCAAACTGAGCGAACTAATCAAACCTTGGAAACCTATTTGAGATGCTTTGTGTCTGCTGATCAGGATGATTGGGTGGCTTTCTTGCCGTTGGCCGAGTTTGCCCTTAATAATCGGGCCAGTTCGGCTACTTTGGTTTCGCCTTTTTTTTGTAATTTTGGTTTCCATCCTCGTTTTTCTTCAGGGCAGGTTGAGCCTTCTGATTGTCCTGGTGTTGATTCCGTGATGGACAGCTAACATCAGATTTTGACTCATGTGGTAGACAATTTGACGTTGTCTCAGGAAAAGGCTCAGCGTTTTGCTAACCGCCGTCGGTGTGTTGGTCCTCGGCTTCGTGTGGGGGATTTAGTCTGGTTATCTTCTCGTCATGTTCCTATGAAGGTTTCTTCCCCTAAGTTCAAGCCTCGGTTTATCGGTCCTTATAAGATTTCTGAGATTATCAATCCAGTATCTTTTCGTTTGGCCCTTCCAGCCTCTTTTGCCATCCACAATGTTTTCCATAGATCGTTGTTGCGGAGATATGTGGTACCTGTGGTTCCCTCTGTTGATCCTCCTGCCCTGGTGTTGGTTGAGGGGGAATTGGAATATGTGGTTGAAAAAATTTTGGATTCTCGTTTTTCGAGGCGGAGGCTTCAGTATCTTGTCAAGTGGAAGGGTTATGGCCAGGAGGATAATTCTTGGGTGGTTGCCTCCGATGTCCATGCCGCCGATTTGGTTTGTGCTTTTCACTTGGCTCATCCTGATCGGCCTGGGGGCTCTGGTGAGGGTTCGGTGACCCCTCCTCAAGGGGGGGTACTGTTGTGAATTCCGCTCTTGGGCTCCCTCCGGTGGTTGTAAGTAGCACTTTTGTGAATTCTGCTCTTGGGCTCCCTCCTGTGGTTTTGAGTGGTATAGCTGCTTCTTGGATTTAGTATCAGCAGCTGCTTCCACTGATCTTCTTTCTGCTCGGCTATTTTAGTCTGGCTTTATCCCTCAATCAATGCCAGTTGCCAATTGTTCTTGCCTGGAGGCACGGCTCTTGGATTTCCCTGACACTCTGACCCGTTCAGCTAAGTTAAGTCCTTGCTTGTCCTTTTGCAGTCCACTTGTTGTGGACTTATTGTTCAGCAGATTTATGTTTTGTTCATTTGTCCAGCTTATCAGTATGTATCTATTTAGCTAAGCTGGAAGCTCTGGGCTGCAGATTTTGCCCTCCACACCTTTAGTCAGGTGTGGAGATTTTTGCATATCTCTGCGGTGGACTTTTTCTAGTTTTTATTACTGACCGCACAGTGTTTCTTTCCTTACTTTCTATCTAGCTAGAATTGGCCTCCTTTGCTGAATCTTGTTTCATACTACGTATGTCATTTCCTTCTCCTCTCACAGCCAATATTTGTGGGGGGCTGTCCTATCCTTTGGGGATTTTCTCTGAGGCAAGATAGCTATCCTGTTTCTACCTTTAGGGGTAGCTAGTTCTCCAGCTGTGACGAGATGTCCAGGGAGTGACAGGAACATTCCACGGCTACTGCTAGTGTTGTGTTAAGATCAGGGACTGCGGTCTGTATAGTTACCACCTGCCCAGAGCTAGTCTCATGTCGCTCCTAAATTACCAGTCCATAACAGGTTTGGATATAATTTTTTCCTTTAACTCTACCCATAAGTGTTCGATTGGATTGAGGTCCACAAACAGTGGAGGCAAATCCAACATCTTTTCTTCATTGTCAGTGATCTTTTTCTTCATCAATCTCTACGTATACTTTTGGTCATTGTCCTGGAACACTATTGTCCTTTTCATACCCATAGTACTTGAGTGTATGAATGTCACGGGAAGCCTAGGTGAGCAAGAGCTAATAACCCAGGCCCCTGCAATTTCCCTAAGACTAGGGAAATCCTGACTGAACCTCAACCTAGAATTTACACTGATGGTGTGCATGTCTTTCCTCCACCCTCACCCTATCTCCTGTTTCAACCCTAGGCTGAAACCAACCACCCACAACCCAGTGAAGAGATAATACACCAATACCCACAGTTAGCACAGACAAGGATAACTGAAAATATGAACCAAGCCACAGTCACTCAGGAATACACAATATGTGCACAGGGCAAAACAAATACAAATATAGAAAGGAGTAAATAAGACAAAGGGAAATACACCACCAGATACGATACTCCAACTCCTAGCTCACCACTCCAGACCGAGATAACCAAGCACTAGACAGAAGCTATAATCGGCGACGCCCAATGTTCAGAAGAACTATTTAAAGGCAGTGGGCTTGGCTCAGCTTCCAATCCGAGCACCAGCTAAATTAACCCCGGACTAGCTAGAGAAAATCTAGCCGACGCCACTGAGCTCATAGTGGACAAAAGCGGAATTACCTCTGTCTGTCGAACGCCCTAGAATGAACAGCGTCCGACATGACATTACCCCGCCTTCTACGAGGGACCTCAGGGCCCTCACGACTTATAGGACCCGGCTTGTCCGGATGACGGCGGTGAAACATACTGACCAGCCGATCCGCATGAACATCCGAGGCTGGTACCCAGGACCTCTCCTCAGGCCCATAACCACGCCAGTGTACCAAGTACTGTAAAGTGCGATGCACTACACGAGAGTCAACCACCTTGGAGACTTCAAATTCCAAATTACCATCCACCAAGACTGGAGAAGGCATTGGTGTCGCGTCCACAAGACCCACCGTCTTTTTTAGCAATGATCTGTGGAACACGTTGTGTATCTTATACACCGTAGGAAGCTCCAATCGGTACGCTACAGGGTTAATGACGGCGGTGACCCTAAATGGACCAATAAACCTTGGACCCAATTTAAGGGATGGTATCTTGAGTCTTATGTTTTTTATGGATAACCACACCCAGTCATCCACACTCAGGTCCGAACCTGGCACACGCTTACTGTCAGCCACACGTTTGTACCTAGCACCCACACTCAACAGGAGCTGTTTCACTCTCCTCCAGACTGATGACAATTGTGCTCCTAACTGGTCTTCCTCCGGAACACCGGAAGAGCCCCTCTGACTCAAGGTACAAAATTGAGGATGTAGCCCGTAAACACAAAAAAACGGAGACTCCCCAGACGACTCCTGGTGGTGATTATTGATGGCAAACTCAGCCAAAGAAAGGAACGTCGACCACTCCTCCTGGTTATCAGAGACAAAACAGCGTAAGTACTGTTCCAAATTTTGGTTCATACGCTCGGTCTGACCATTTGACTGAGGATGAAACGCCGAAGAATAAGACAACTTGATCCCCAGCCGTGAGCGAAATGCTTTCCAAAATTTTGCCACAAACTGAGTACCTCTATCAGACACGATGTCAGACGGACACCCATGAAGTCTGACCACCTCCTGCACAAATACCTGAGCCAGAGTCTTAGCGTTAGGCAACGAAGGCAAAGACACAAAGTGCGACATTTTTGAAAACCGATAAACAATCACCAAGATGACTGTGTTCCCAGCTGAGGAGGGCAAATCAGTGATGAAATCCATGGAGATTTGCGTCCATGGCTTACTAGGTACCTCAAGAGGAAGTAGTGTGCCAACAGGACGGGAGCGGGGCGTCTTAGTCCTAGCACACATGGTGCAAGCTGTCACGTATGAGACCACGTCCTGTCGGATCTTGGGCCACCAAAACCGATGTGACACCAACTCCAAGGTACCTCTAACCCCTGGGTGGCCAGCCAGGACAGCATCATGATGCTCCGCCAAAACCTTTAAGCGGAGATGAAGCGGTACAAAAGACTTGTTGATGGGAAGCTCAGATGGTACCTCCTCCTGAGCCTCGGCAATCTCAGCCTCAACCTCGGTAGTGAAAGCCGAAACCACAACACCCTTTTGGAGGATGGGTACTGGATCCTCCCGAGGTTCTCCCCCCGGAAAACACCTGGACAGAGCATCCGCCTTAGTGTTTTTAGACCCCGGTCTGTAAGTGACAACAAAGTTGAACCGCGTGAAAAACAATGCCCAGCGAGCCTGCCTGGGAGACAGATGCTTGGCAGACTCCAAATAAAGCAAATTCTTATGGTCGGTAATAACAGTAACCTGATGAACCGACCCCTCCAAGAAGTGTCGCCATTCCTCAAAGGCCAACTTGATTGCCAACAACTCCCTGTTGCCGATATCGTAGTTACGTTCGGCGGATGACAGTTTCTTGGAAAAATAGGCGCATGGACGCAAGTCACTCAAAGATGAGCCTTGTGATAGTACCGCCCCCACACCAACCTCAGACGCATCGACTTCCACAACAAAAGGTTTTGATACATCTGGCTGCACAAGAATGGGGGCTGAAACAAAACTGTTCTTAAGAAATTCAAATGCGCGCACAGCAGCCTCAGGCCAAACGGAGAAATTGGTACCCTTTTTAGTCATGTCAGTTAGCGGTTTAGCAATGATGGAAAAATCTTTGATAAACTTCCTATAGTAGTTAGTAACTGCAAGGAACCGCTGAAGAGCTTTCAGGTTATCAGGACATTCCCAATGCAACACCGCTTGCACCTTAGCGGCGTCCATTTTAAAACCAGAAGCAGACACAATATAACCCAAGAAAGGCAACTCTTGAACAGAAAATACACATTTCTCAAGTTTTGCATACAGCTTATTCTCTCTGAGAAGCTGTAACACCTGCCTGACATGATCTAAATGAGTATCACGGTCGCAAGAATATATGAGAATGTCATCTAGGTACACGATAACGAATTTCCCCAAAACATGCGAGAACACATCATTAATGAAATGTTGGAACACTGCAGGTGCGTTAGTCAACCCAAATGGCATCACCAAATTTTCAAAATGACCCTCAGGGGTATTAAAAGCCGTCTTCCACTCATCACCTTGACGGACTCTTATGAGGTTGTACGCCCCCCTGAGGTCAAGCTTGGTAAACCATTTAGCACCTGCCACCTGATTGAACAAATCCGGTATCAATGGCATAGGGTATGGATCACAAACCGTAATCTGGTTCAACTCCCTGAAATCCAGACATGGGCGTAGTCCGCCATCTTTCTTCTTAACGAAGAAGAACCCTGCTGCCACAGGCGAGGATGAAGGCCTGATGTGCCCTTTGCTCAAACTTTCAGCAATGTAATCCTTTAACGCTTGTCTCTCCGGACCGGAGATGTTAAACATCCTTGCTTTAGGCAACTTGGCCCCTGGTTTAAACCTGATAGTACAGTCATAGGGGCGATGTGGTGGCAACTCTGAACAACCCTTCTCAGAGAACACATCCATAAAATCCAGAAGTGACTCCGGAACGCTTGAAGTCACAGCAGACACACATGTGACCAGGCAATTCTCCTGGCAGAACTCGCTCCACTGAATTATGTCCTGAGTTTTCCAGTCAATAACCGGGTTGTGCATAGACAACCATGGAAAATCCAAAACCACCTGTGCTGGAAGATTCTTGAATACCTTACTTGTAACCTGCTCGAAATGTAGAACCCCAATGTGGAGTTTCACCTCAGCCACAAACTCAGTAATCTCCCCCTGTGAGAGAGGAGCAGCATTGATGGTGACCACACGGATAGGATGAGGCAGTTTTTCGATCTTAAAACCAGAAGTGCGCGCAAACTCCTCATCAATGAGATTTGTGGCAGAACTACTATCCACAAAAACAGTAATTGGCAGCTCACTGCCAGCGATAATGACCTTAGCAGGGAGCATGCATTGAGAAACCACCATGGAGGATATACATAAGCTCAGATTGGCCTCCTCCACACCCTCTGAGCTTAGAAGTTTTCCGCCGTTGCGTTTTATCTTAGACAGCAGAGGACAAATGTTAACAAAATGACCAGTCTTACCACAGTAAAAACAGGCTCCCTGCTTCCTGAGCACAGGGGCTCGACGCTTAATATGTGACACCCCTGCGATTTGCATAGGCTCTGTGGGCTCACCTGCAGCAACCTCACGTGAACCTAATCCCTCTCCTATAGTCGGCGTCTCATGCTCCCCCTGATGCAAACGTCGATCAATGCGGACAACCAGACTCATAGCGGAATCAAGAGAAGCAGGAGTCTCGTACATCAGAAGAGCTTTTTTAACCGATTAAGAAACCCCATGAATAAACTGACTCCGCAGCGCTGGATCATTCCACTGTGTATCGACCGCCCAGCGGCGAAATTCAGAACAATAATCCTCTGCAACTTGCTCCCCTGGCGAATAGTGCGTATCTTAGATTCTGCTAGAGCCATTCTGTCAGGCTCATCGTAAATGTTTCCAAGAGAGGAAAAAAAACTCTCCACAGAGTCAAATGCAGCAGAATCAGATGGCAAAAAAACGCCCATGCTTGGGGATCCCCGTTTAATAATGACAACACCAGGCCCACACGCTGAGCCTCATTACCCGAGGAGATTGGGCGCATGCAGAAATATAGTTTGCAAGCTTCACAAAAAGAAACAAATTTACTGTGTTCCCCAGCAAACTTTTCAGGCAAAGGAAACTTAGGCTCAGCAACCCTACCTGTTGCTCCAGCTTGCACATTAGATACTGCAAGTCCCTGTTGCTGCACTGCCCCCCTCAACTCTGTGACCTGTAGGAACAGCGCCCTCAACTGGCGGGTTATGGAAGTCACGGGATCCATGACAAAAGAAAAAAAAGAGAAACCCCCTTTTTTTTTTTTTTTTCAAGGCCGATTATAATGTCACGGGAAGCCTAGGTGAGCAAGAGCTAATAACCCGGGCCCCTGCAATTTCCCTAAGACTAGGGAAATCCTGACGACCCTCAACCTAGAATTTACACTGATGGTGTGCATGTATAGGCCTCCACCCTCACCCTATCTCCTTTTTCAACCCTAGGCTGAAACCAACCACCCACCACCCAGTGAAGAGATAATACACCAATACCCACAGTTAGCACAGACAAGAATAACTGAAAATATGAACCAAGCCGCAGTCACTCAGGAATACACAATAAGTGCACAGGGCAAAGCAAATACAAATATAGGAAGGAGTAAATAAGACAAAGGGAAATACACCACCAGATACGATACTCCAACTTCTAGCTCACCACTCCAGACCGAGATAACCAAGCACTAGACAGAAGCTATAATCGGCGACGCCCAATGTTCAGAAGAACTATTTAAAGGCAGTGGGCTTGGCCCAGCTTCCAATCCGAGCACCAGCTAAATTAACCCCGGACTAGCTAGAGAAAATGTAGCCGACACCACTGAGCGCATAGTGGACAAAAGCGGAATTACCGCTGTCTGTCGAATGCCCTAGAATGAACAGCGTCCGACATGACAATGAAGTAACTCATCCTGTAGGATACTCACATATAGCTCAGCATTGAGACCACATTGATCCTGGTCAAGTATCCAATGTCTTTGGCTGTGAAACAACACCATATCATCAGGCTTCCTCTGTCAAACTTGACAGTTCTTTCAATTTCTCAATCCATTAGCCCCTTATCCCCTTGTTTATTTCAGACTCATTTGCACCCATCAGAGCTTAGTGTATCGACTTTTGTCTCATCGGACCACTGTTCCAGACTTATATAATGTGCGTTGCACTGTGTTTGCATGGATGTCTGTGATCTCACTATTACGAAGAATGCAAGCCACCTCCACTGCTGTGTTTGTTGCTCCAGAACTGATAGACCTTGTCCACCTCTTGACTTCTGAATGGATTGATGGACTACATTTCATACTCTTCCATCTGTCATGCGACTCACATTATGCAGTTTGGCAATTTTCTTGGGTGACAGACCGCTGTTGATGAGCTGGATGATGCTGTTTCTCTTTTCTTGTGAAATCTTCATGGTTATTCCTTGATTGCAAGTCAAAATTATGTATAAGGTAGTCAAGATGATTGTCTATAAAATTATGGCAGTCTAACATTCGAAGCAGTAGTGGATGGTGAAATATGAAGCCTGAAAATCCAAAGTTCAAAACATTGTTACAATTTTGCTCGTCAGTGTATCACAACCAATCAGGAAGGAGTATAGTATACCTATATATATACTATATAGGTATACTATATAGTATATAGTAGATAGCTATCAATGCCAGTATAAAAGCCAAGATAGGTATGCAACAGTCATTTTAGGATGGTTTACAATAACAAGCGGTCATCACAGCGACAGAGATAGGAAGAAAAGTCCATACAATATTGGACAAATACTCCAGACAGTAAGTAATGTGTTGTACAACTGACGCCATGAAGAAGATGAATGCAGTCTGCAATTAACACAGATATTCAATTAATAATGGGCGAGAGTGATAACAGACACTAATAAAAAAAATAGAAGAAAAAATGTAGACATTTAACTGTGTATACCTGTCTTACTAGAATAATTTGACAGCCATAAACTTCACACCTATACTATTGCCTGCTGTCACTTTCTGCTTTCTATACCTACCTTGATAGCATTTGTTATTACATCCTTTTTGGCAAGGGTTGAATTCTTGGTCATAAACTTAACACAGTGATGTCTCAGCACAGATTTTCTAATTACAATGATATGAAAATGCAGATATAATAAACATGGTGATACCAAATCTCAGGAATAAAAAACACATTAATGTAATAGTACTGGATAATGGAAAAAATACAGGTTTAGTGAACTAAGTTATGTGATAATAAATAGACAATCAGTTATGTGCAGAGGTCATAAATGCAATGATGACATAAAGCATCTAATGGTTAAATATAAAAGTGATGTTACTGCACAGGGGTAAAGTCACATTATAATGCAAGGCTAATGCACACCATGATGTCACGGTACAGATTTAATAAATACTCTTCTGCTTTGTTGCATTTGAAGGGCACATCATAGGGCAGACCACTTTAAACATTTTTTCTTTTTTCATTTTATGTCTAAAATACAATTTAAAGTGGATTGTGATCCTGAGAAATTCTGGGGCTGTTATTTCTAGTGGCCATCTTTGTGCTTGATGCATTGTTAGTCTTATATTAAGAACTGAGAATTAGAATACTTGATAGTAAAGCTTTTGGACCAGTATAAATAAAAATGAATCTCTGGGGTTTTTTTGATTCACGATCATAGCAGCATATTAGGCTATGTTGTACAAAACTTTAATATGGCACCCATAGCAATCTGTGCGGTCATAGCGTATCTGTATGTGTCTCTGATTTATATGGAGGCAGAAGACAGCCATCCTTGGTCACTCTAAAGTAGGCAGACCACTGCTAGCTACCCACAGGATACAGAGCGCAGCAGTACTGTCAAAGCATCACCAACTGCTGCACTCTGCACATTGACTACTTACTGAGTTCAGCTTTTTCAGCTTGACTGCTGCCTCTTCAGAGCAACTTGGAGGACAAAGAAAACTGATATTCTTTTCAAAACAGAAGAAAGTGACACATAATTTATTTGGGGACAGTCACATCTGCCCAATTGCCATATTTTTTACATTGTGGCTTTGTCTCCTCAACATCACTCTCAGGGCAAGTGCAGACGACTGTAGATTCTCTCATCCAAAAGAATCGGATCGATTAAGCAAATGACACTCTGGTGAGAGTTTGATCAGAGTGTGATCATAGTATGATCTGATTCTCTTGGGTGAGGTGAAGATGGAGGAAAAAGTTTCTCCATCTTCTCCATTGTGTCCATGAGTGGAAATCGGAGTGCACTCAGTTGTCATACAGGAGCTGTCCAATGTTTTCAACTCACTAATTGACTTGCAAGGCCAAGTGCGATCGAATATAGGATTAATCTCAGGCATACAGCAATTGTTTTCCTCTGGTAGTCGCTAAGGAAAAAAATGGATATGTACATAAACCATTGAATAAGATTGGTCCCAGTGCGAACCAATGTTTTGCCGGATCGCACTGGGACTGAAAATACACTCGTGTGCACCAGGGCGACTGACTCTTATGATTTAAGGTTTATTCTCACCATTATAAATAGTAATATTGTAAAACAAGTAACTTTAACACCTACTTTTCTGTAGAGCTTGTAAGCATAGCTCAGATCTGGCTGCATTATGGATCTTTAGTAACATTGTGCTACTATGATGCTGTACAGGGAAAATTGCATCTGCTTCCAATATCTGAGAAAACACAGTTGGGACAAGTCATGTGATAGTGCCGCCTGTCTGAACTGCCAAACAAAGAAGAGCACACCACCCCTGGTAATCAGGCAGCTGGGGGCAGGGTGGCAGTAAGCTTCTGATGAAGAAGATGAAGACTACTCCTTTAAGCAATGTACCGATCTAGAAGTGTGTCCACTTGAATATATAGTTATTTGCTAAGATGTCTACTTGGGTATTAAAGCTGCTATAATTAAAGTGGACCTCTGCAGTTGAAAGCAAACGTTATCCAGACTGGGACCCAATCAAAGGTGTTTTGCCACTGAACCCTAGCTATGTCTCTGCAAGACAGCATAGCGATGTTCTCACTAATGTTCTCACAGTGTGTTTTCACAAATTTCATTTTAGAAAAAATGATGACATGTACCACTCTGTATAATATTTTAGAGGTATCCCCCTTGCATCATTGCATTTAAGGAAAATATGGCACCACATGAAAACCCCATATTTTGGCAGCTGGAGTGTCTAAAGTGTTGCCCCATTCATGCGTTTGTTGAGTTCATATTGCCTACAACTTATTTTTTAATTTTTGTAGCCATTATGCAGCTATTATGTGTCCTTTTATAGTGAGATTTTCCGATGACCATGTTCATCCATTCCTTCTTTTCTTCTTTTGTATGACCAGCTTACTTTCTGCATAAACTATTCAATGCTTCAGTGGTGGTATGGAATACTGGATTACTGTTACTTTTCATTAAATCTGCAGAAGGCTTTCTTGTGTTGGCTTTGTCTCTGTAAGATTTAATTGCCATGTGATTCTGTCCTGTTGACAGCCGAGTCCTCCAACTTATCACAGCTGAATGAATTTCTTTCTCTCTCCGTGGCTGCAAGATATCTCTACAGTATTCTGCGATAAGAAAGACCAAAAGCCTGGCCCGCCAGTCTCAAGTCTGTGACATTGGCTTTGTCATATGTAGTTTCTGCAGAAAAATATTGTTTAAAATGTTTTATTTTACTTTAATGGTGTGACATCCAGTAAATTGAATTTTCTCATAATATTGTCCTGATGTATTGATGTTTGCGTTTTCTATCCCAGAGTGTATTGAGAAATGTGGTCTTGCCGGGCAGTGGGCATTGATCTCCTGTGTATAGAATAAATTTCCTCATTTTTTTTCTCATTGGTTGCTTTAGGCTTTTACATGAAAGTCGTTTTTTGATCATTGAGATTTTCATTTGCATCACAGTCCTGTAGACATGTTTTTCTTTCCATACTTAACACCTAAATTAAAATGGTTTAACTTACTTTAGTTGTAGCAATGTCAGGGCTTCCATCAGACCACAACAGCTAGTCCTGCTCTATGGGCCCCGGTTATTTCTGATTAAGGGGCCCATTCAGTTTGTGCTGAGCAGGGGCCAACCTACTGGACAGTGACAAAAAAGAGGGGTCCTGCTCACTTATAATATGAGCCATTTTTAAAAGATTGAAACTACCCTCTGCTGATGCATCTGCCTTGCAGTCCAAAAAGAAGTCAGGACAGTGAGAGGGGAGACACCATGCTGTGCTGAGAGGAAAAGGCCATTAGAGGCCTTGCCTTGTGCACACACTGTCTGCTACTATTCTACAGCTTTTAGACCCATTCCAATGCATGCAACTATACTGCATAAAAGTAAGTGTAACTGTAATATTTATATGTGACTTATTCCCCTTGCTGACTGCTGAGGGGTAATTTATATTGCACTGTGGAATTGGCTTCACCCGACGAGGTATTCTGCATTGTGGTACTTGGCGATGCTGGAGGAAGTATTTTATGCTGTATTGGTGGAACTGGATGAGGTATTTTATTCTGCATTGCTGTACTTGCCTGTTGGACAAGGTGTTTAAGGTTGTATCGTGGCATTGAATGGCACCGGAGGAGGTATTTTATTCAGCATTTTGGTATTTGGTAATGTTGTGGAAAATATTTTATGCCTCATCATGCTATTGCTTATGCTGTTGTTATCAAACGTACCTTATCCTTCTCTCTTCTATTTATGCGCTAGGTGAAGGATAAGTTAATATTCTGTGCAATAGTGTGGCTTTTGTTTGTGGTCATTTTGAATGTGTTTTGTGCTGCATTGTGTTATTTGGTGCTCGGCATAGTTTTAGATGCATGGTGGTATTTAGTTGGTGGTTGACGTTAGTATTTGTTTGCTGGTGAGGCCAAACTTTAAAAAATTAAAGACACCTTGTTCTACTCTTTTTTAAGAAACAGTAAATGGTGGTGTGTGAACCTTTGCTGACTATTGTTATGATCTGTTAATATTAATAATGATTTTCTAGCGTAGATTGAGAAAAAGAACAACAATTGTTTTATAGTATATGTGATTATTTCAGTTCTCAGTTGATCATGCTCCCTCAATAAAAATCCTAGGCATTATCCGTCAATGTAAATGCAAATAGTTAAAAAGGAATCTGTCACAAGGTATTTTCTACCTAATCTGAGAGTAGCATGATGTAGGAGCAGATACCCTTATTCTAGCGATGACTTTCTCCAAGTATTATGTGCTCTGGAGAATGCTAAAGCTATTTAACTGAGCTGTCTGCCCCTGATCCCTGTCAGATGTAGTTTGTGCTTTCTTGTGAGGGTTAGCCTGATTCTGCTGTTCTGAGTTCTGATCTTCTGCTGCCTGATCCTTGAACTGTTCCGCTTTGCTTTGATCTGCTATCTCCTGGTATTTTGACCCTGGACAGTTACCTTACACCTTTGTCTTTCCCCTTGGTTATCTACGTGCTCACTTGGAGTTGAACACAGAATATATGACTTCTCTGCCCTTATGGTCTGTCCGTTATTGACCATCTTTGGTATCTTTGTGTGGAAACTTCCTGAAGAAGAAGCCATGAGCTTCGAAACGCATTGAATAAACCACCCGAACACCTTACAACTATATCTGGATCCATTATTTGTCACAGCAGCACGGATTTTATCCACATTCATCTATTATAACGTTTCTAAGAGGTCGCAGCGCCGACCTGTGGATCTGCAGCAGCTGACAAACTACACGCCTTTACTTTGTACCGCCAGGTGAGCAGTTCTCTCATAATTGATTAGAAGCAATCCTGAGGATAAGTCCCTATTTGCGCTTTTTTTGTCTCCTATTCTTCTATACCATTAGTGACTAGCGACACATTACGTCTGGCCATATACTTTTTTCTTCCTCACCAATGGATGCAGTTTGTGCACTCTGTGACCAGGTGATGAATCTGACGCAGATGGTTTAGGCTCTGTTCAGGGATCACCAGAGGCTAGAATAATCCCAGTCCCAGCTGCAGGCTCAGTTTAGGGCTCTGGATGCCTCCAGTTGACCACCACTGAACCAATTGTGGAACTTCCTGACAAATTTTCAGGGAAGAGTGATCAATTTAGGGTATTCAAGGAGCGCTGTAAATTATTTTTTATTCTACAACCTGGTCTTCTGGGGATGAGTCCCAGAGGGTGGTTATAATCATGTCCCGCTGGGACTTATGACCCTGACACAGGGGAGGTGCACCGCTGAGGATTATAATTTGGAGTTCCGGCAATTGTCCTCTGAAGTTTTGTGGAATGATACTGCTCTCAGGTGTTAGTTTTGCCATGGCCTTACAGAAACTTTTAAGGATGCTCTGGATTTGTATTCTCCACCCTGTTCATTGGGGTGACCATGACTCAGGCTATTCATATGGATCATAGATTTCAGGAGAGATATGATGAGTGACATGGAGTTTCTGCCATTGTTCCCGACTCTGTTTTCTTACCTGAGATAGAACCAATAAAGGTTGGAGTAGCCAGCTCTCGGACCTTGGATACGAGACATCAGCAAGATCTCTGACTTTGCCTCTACAGTTATGTTTTGAATAATTTACCTGCTAGGTTGGTGTTGGTGTTTCAATGGCTGCATGTTCATAATCCTGTTATTGATTGGTGGCAAAAGGATATTGTTAGGTGGAACCCCAAATGCCATAAGGAATGTCTTCGTTCTAAATGTCTTCATTCTGTAGAAATTTGCTCCGCTAGTCTGGAGGATCTGCCGGCGTACCTGAAAGACTTCAGAGATGTGTTCTCAGAAAAAGATGCATAAATACTAAGCCCCCATCATCCTTCTGACTGTGATATTGATCTTATTCCTAGTGCCAAATTGCCTAAAGCTGACCTATACAATTTGTCACGACATGAATGGACAGCTGTGAAAGAATATTTAAATGAAAGGTTACAGTAGGATCATATCTGTCCTTCCTCCTCGCCTGTTGTTCTTTAAACTTGATTTTAGAGGGGCTTATAATCAGATCTGTATCCGGGAGGGTGATGAGTGGAAGACAATATTTTTAATGTCTGAGGTTCTATTTCAGAATCTGGTCATGCCTTTTGGTTTAACCAATGCACATGACGTCTTTCAGAACTTTATGAATGACATTTTTTCTGGTATTATTAGATTTATTGTAGTATAACTTGATGATATTTTAATTTTTTTTCTGAGATCACACTATGAGCATATTTGCTATGTTTTCCAAAAACTCAGGGAAAATTCTTTGCCAAATTAAAAAAGTGTACTTTGTTCAAGAAATAACATTTCTGGAGTTCATTGTATCTGCTGAAGTGTTGAAGGTGCAGTCTATAATTGATTGAGTCCAAACTTATAGCACTACAGCATTTTTTTAGGATTAGTCATTTACTAAAGAAAATTTATTAAGGGTTTTTCGCAGATCATTAAACCTTTTACCGATCTCAAACATAGGGGTTGGATCTTAAGGTTTGGTCATTGGATGCCTTTGGGGCCTTTAATAAACTAAAAAATACTTCATGTCTGCTCCAGTTTTGATTCAGCCTGATCTTCAGAAATCGTTTATCATAGAGGTGGATGCCTCAGAAGTTGGGGTGGGGGCTGTTTTGTCTCAAAGTACCAAAACCCTGACTATCATACAGCCAATAGTATTTTTTTCTAGGAAATTTTTGTCTGTTGAGAGAAATTATGATGTTGGAAATTGTAAGCTGTTTGCTTTCAAATTAGATTTTGAAGAATGGAGGCATTTTTTGCAGAGAGCTATTCATCAGATCACGGTTGTGACTGATCATAAATATTTAGCTTATATTGAGTCTGGTAAACATTTAACCCCTAGACAGGCCAGGTGATCCTTATTTTTTGAAGATTCAATTTTTCATCACGTTCAGGCCAGGTTCTAAGAATGTTAGAATGAGTTCTGGTTGTCGTAAAGTAGATGTTGCCATACAGAAACTTGGGGATGTCTGGAGGGAAGTTCAGAAGAATATTCAGTTGGCTCAGCGTTGCCAGAAACAGAAGGCCTATAGGAAACATTTAGGGGGTCCAATATTTAAGGTTAGTTATTAGGTATGGGTTTCTTCCAACAATATTAAATTGAAAGTGCCATCAGCGAATTTGGGTCCTAAGTTTATTGGTCTATAGGAGAGTTTTGAGGTAGTCAACCCAGTAGCTTTCAGATTAAAACTCCCTCCGTCTTTTCGCATTTCAAACGTGTTCCATAAATGACTGTTAAAAGGGTTTGTCCCTTCAGTTTTGTTTTCTTCATCTCCACCTTCACCAGTTTCTGTCAATGACAGTTTGGAGTTTGAAGTGCAAAAGATTGTTGATTCTCAGAAAGTCCATAATTCCCTCCAGTACCTCATTCATTGGAGAGGTTATGGACCTGAAAAGAGATCCTGGGTCCCTGCTCGAGCTTTAAATGAGGATTGTCTGGTCAGGGTCTTATATTGCAGGTTTCTTCATAGAAGAGGGGGTACTGTGACAATTCCTCCGCTCAGTGAGGGTTTTTACTGTGACTAGCTAGTCACAGGAAAATCCACAGTGAAAATCTACAGATATAAATTAAGCACCATGAAAGTGCCTGGCCGCTGTACTCAAAGTGTGGCTTCTGGGGGAAAATGAACTCTATTCCTCCTGGGAGCTGCCGGCATTCAGTTATACAGGTGGGCCAGTGCAGCTACAGTCACCACTCACAGTACTGTGAACAACAGCTCCAAGCATATCCTGGCACTTTGACTGTTAGCTCGCAGTGTACATCAGTGCAGAGTCGGCTATCAGCCAAAGTGCCTGGGATGTGGTTATTGCTGCCACTAAGATTAGCTGTGAGTGGTGACTGTAGCCAGTACCAGTATGCCTGTATTACTCAAAGCCGGCAGCTCCTGGGAGGAATAAAGTCCTTTTTCTCCTGGGAGCAGCAATTTAAGTAAAGCATCTGGGCACCTTTCTAATGCTATTTACCAGCAGATTAACCTTATGTCTGCAGGTAAATAGCATTAGCTGATTTGACAAGTTCACTTTTTAAAGAAGCACTGCTCCCATCAAAGTTTTTATTCTCTTGATATATTGCAATCATCATATTATATGTCAGTGTGTACTTACAATTGGTAATTTTGCCTTTATACCCAGTAAATCCCTGTTTTCTCTGCTTTATGTAGAAAGAGGAAGTCACTTGCATCTATCATCCCCCTCTTCAACTCCTGTCCCAGCTGCTCCTTTCCTCTGCCAGTGACTTTTGCAGTGACTTATTCCCTCATACAGAGAAAATTAACCTTCTGTTCCTATATAGAGCTTAGAAGGATTTGGCTACTGAATTTGTAATCATGTGATGTCATAAACCTAATGGAAAAGAGAAGCATTAGCAGGGTAGAAAGGCAAAATGAGCAAATGTAAGTACAAAAAGCTCTAATATGATTAACCACAAAATATTAAGAGGATAAAAACTTTGATGGGAGTGCTTCTTTAAATCTTATCTACATTGCTGTTACTGTATTCTGCTTGTTAAGGTACCGTCACATTAAGCGACGCTGTAGCGATATAGACAACGATGCCGATCGCTGCAGCGTCGCTGTTTCGTCATTGTGTGGTCGCTGGAGAGCTGTCACACAAACAGCTGTCCAGCGACCAACGATGCCGAAGTCCCCGGGTAACCAGGGTAAACATCGGGTTACTAAGCGCAGGGCCGCGCTTAGTAACCCGATGTTTACCCTGGTTACCAGTGTAAATGTGAAAAAACCCAAACACTACATACTTACATTCCGATGTCTGTCGCGTCCCCCGGCGTCCGCTTCCCTGCACTGTGTAAGCACCGGCCCTAAAGCAGAGCGGTGACGTCACCGCTGTGCTCTGCTTTACGGCCGGCCGGCGCTGACACAGTGCAGGGAAGCGGATGCCGGGGGACGCGACAGACACCGGAATGTGAGTATGTAGTGTTTGGGTTTTTTTACATTTACAATGGTAAGCAGGGTAAATATCGGGTTACTAAGTGCGGCCCTGCGCTTAGTAACCCGATGTTTACCCTAGTTACCAGTGAAGACATCGCTGAATCAGCGTCACACACACCGATCCAGCGATGTCAGCAGGTGATCCAGCGACGAAATAAGGTGCTGGCCTTCTAGCTCCGACCAACGATATCACAGCAGGATCCTGATCGCTGCTGCGTGTCAAACACAACAATATCACTATCCAGGACGCTGCAACGTCACGGATCGCTATCGTTATCGTTGTTAAGTTGTTCAGTGTGAAGGTACCTTTAGTGAAAAATATCTGTAGTAAATCCACAACTTATATGCAAAGTGTGCACTGTAGCCTTATAGAAACACTGCTGATTGATTTAACCTAATAGGCTAAAGCTGAAATCCAAAGCAATACACTGAGTTACATGTAATTGTGCAGACTGCAGATGTCATTCGATAGATAAAATCAATCAGTAGCACTACAAAAAGTCTCCATGTAGCCCAGGTTTTAATGATGTCTGTGTTGCAATTTAGCAGATTTCAAATTACTTTGATTATTTCTTACAGAAACTCATTTACTCCCCGATCACATTTTGTGCTCCAGTTTTGCCTTGGTTGTATCGTATGCATATTGTGGAGGATTGTGTGATTGTCATTTTGATATGTGGCTGGAGAAATGTAGTGAACTTAGTATCTAACCATTCATAGACTGTCAGAGCTTAACTTTACCATTTTAAGACAAGGCAAACATTTCTTACATGTCTAAGTCAATAAAAAGTAATAAAATCTTGTGATGAAGTTTGCCATCTGCCCTGCATATCAACTGCAGTTTGTTAATCCAGACAAGATCTGAGCCAGTCATCAGCATTTTCTTCGGCAGGAAAATAAATGGAATATCAAAGAGAAAGTACACCGAAGCTTTTTACAGAGTTATAAAATCATGAATGATAAAAGAACAGGTCTCAGAAGTAGAAAGTTACAGAATATGATATTTGTTTAGAAAAGATTCCTGGCGGTGAGAACTTTTTATTCTTATTTTATATTTAGGCACTAAAAGAAAACGCTGACTGTGAATGTGAATATTACAATGTTATTCTAAAGTGTAAAACCACCTTTAGTAAACCTCTAATTATTAAAATTTGCATAATTAGCATAGTTTCTAATGTATTCAAAGTATATTTGTTGCTGCAACGGATGCAAAAAAGCTATTGGGCCAAGTTCATATGAGCATTTAAAATATCTCCCAGGTTTCATCCTGAAAAAACAGCTGATTTTTATTTAATTTGCCATCCGTATGCCATCCTCATGGCATCTGTATGGAAATCATTTTTATACATCAGCAGTTATTAAAATTTACAAGGCCAAGTACAATTTCCTATGTTACAGAATTGCAATTTGTCCTTAAAAATAGAATGCTGTGGGGTTGACTCATATGGGATCCAATTTTTTTGCGCACTCATGGCTTTGAGTAGGAGCATGTTGAAAAACATAGTGCATGCTGCAATTTTTTGACATGTCTGCATAAAAATAATGCGGCCCAATTGAATAACATTGGTTGGAATTTTTTCCAAGCTTGACCTTAAAGAGAGCACATAATAAAGCAAATAAACCAATCAAAATTCCTACAGCTTCCCAATAATCCTGGCAACTGGACCATGCTGTTTTCAGCAGTCTGAGTCTGTGGCAACGCTTGGATACGAAGAAGTCATATCATGCATAATTCAGTAAAAGGTGGATTCTTTAGGAGCGCTAGATAGGTAGCCCTAGTGAGGGGAGGGCGCACAGTCCCCCACAGCTCCAGCCGAACACCTCCGAAGGAGGACAGAAACAGGAAAAGGGTGAAACTCGGTCAAAGGAGCGCCGAAAGGAAACTCTGACACCAGAATGGGGTTTAAGCCACAACGCGTTTCAACGGAAGTACCATCTTCATCAGGTGGACATTTATCATGCATAATTAACCTTGTAAATACTGCAGAAATATAACATACTAGCACATGCTAACACCACTGAGCATGTGCATAAAGTGCAGCACAGATTCATCTCAACTAAAAGCCGAGATCTTTAGATCAGGAACAGAACAAGAATTTATAGGACGTTTTATAACTTTCCCAAATTATGAAAACATTTACAGCACATCCTGCATTGTGCTACTGTACCCAATGTATTATATATTTTAGGAATCGGAGTCGGTCCATTTTATACCAACTCTCCGACACAGCACTGGCTAACACAAACCTGACTCACAATACTATTACACAGACTGTTATATATGTAACACAAAACAAACTCACTCCACATGCATTTACTGTTCTGTGCCTACTTCCAATATTTTTTTTGCATCAGCTGTCATTTAGCTGCAGTTTGAGTTCCAGATTACCACTGTGCCCATCATTGATGTGACTACAGCTATGTTTCAAACGTTACATTTTCTTTTTTTCCATGGCATTAATATCAATGTATTGTCGTATAGTTTAGTTATATGTCACAATAATGATGGTTATTAGTGATGAGCGAATATACTTGTTACTCGAGATTTCTCGAGCATGCTCGGATGACCTCCGAGTATTTTTTAGTGCTTGGAGATTTAGTTTTTATCGCCGCAGGTGAATGATTTACATCTGTTAGCCAGCATAAGTACATGTGGGGGTTGTCTGGTTGCTAGGGAATCCTCACATGTAATCAAGCTGGCTAAGAGATGTAAATCATTCAGCTGAGGTGAGGAAAACTAAATTTCCGAGCAGTCAAATACTCGGAGGACACCCGAGCGTGCTCGGGAAATAACAAGTAACAAGTATATTTGCTCATCACTAATGGTTATAAAACGGCTATATGCAGATATTAATGCAGAGTGCCAATGTGCACCTGTCCTTTCCCTACAAGATCCACATCAACATAATTTCGATATCATTAGAAGAAAAAGTAGTAGTTGTTTTTCTGACATTGTCTGGGAGGCTTTTCTTCTTCCAGTTGTCTTTATCTTGAATGCTCTCTTGAAATGTTTATAATTTATAAACAGACATGTTCTAGTCCTTTGGAACATATAGGAATGAGTATTTGATGGGTGTAGAGCATGATCCTAAAAACACAGAATAAAACCCATACAGCGGACATGATGGTAGTTCTACTGCCTATATCTGCTAGAGATAATCACATTTCCTAGACTGTGATGAATCTACTTTGCAGTTACTAATACATTGGCAAGCATTCAAGTGTAGTATCTTCATTAAGTCACTTTAATAACGCGGCATATTGGTATTGATATTTCTCAATGGGAATATGAATTAAGTCAGCTTTCATAAGCTTCAATAACTGGGGACAAGTCGTTGGCAAAAAATCATGAAAACTTCAAGCTACCCGCCTGACGAGACAAGATACAACAAACCTGATGTCTTTTCGTTACTCTGCTGTCAGTATACATGGAATGATGACTGTAATATTTGGGCAGGGTGAGAAACTAGTTCAACTGAACAATATCTGTCTGTTTTCTTCTTGGGAAATCTAAACTTAATACTTGCCGGTGATGTTTGACAGACACTTCAAAGTTCAATGTCCTTTATACTGATGGTATTACAGCATCATATGGATTACTGGGCTTTGTTCAAATTTGCATTAAGGAATTTTACCAACCAGATTCACACATTCCCTACGACAATACTATAGTGTAATATTACACGTTGGCCATTCAGATGAGTTGTCATCCTTGCCTTGAGGCCTTTTAAGCAGCAACCATTAGCATGTGATCTTAGCTGTGTGTAGTGATTTGGGACTTGTATAGATATATAATAAGCTTCTTGTATCCTTCAAATTAGATGTAGGAATTAGTGTCTGTCAAGTTCATATATAGAAAAGATAGCATGTAGATTTTAATTGACTTTTTATAAAGACAAGCACAGTAAGCACTAGTGAATGTTCTAAAAATGACAATTCTGAAGCTGGTTGCAGATAAACTTGCAAAAAATGCCACGTTTTCCCAAAAGACCATTCTGCTGGGAAGTTCTTAGCTGATTATCATTACTTACTAGAAGTGTGACAATGGAGGTTATTTGCCAGGATTTTTTTTTAAGCATGTCCAATCAATTTTTCACCTGGCGGAACAGATTACAATCAGAAATTATTGTTGTGTCCCTGCTGAAGCTGAGATTAACCGAGTGAGACCTTATTATCATTGCAAAAACAATTTGTAAATCAATAGGAAGTTCTTCAGAAAAGTATACATGTAACATAATCATACAGTAAAACACATCTGAGAATGACCACTTACATGTCACAACTCACAAGTCATTAATATGACAAAAACGATGTGATAATAAAGGTAAGAATGAACAATATACTTCACTTTTTTTATCATTCTATTTATATGGTCAATTATCACTAAAATGCATAAAATCATTCAAAATAATGATCATAATTGCTATGTACATGGCTATATTTATCTGAGTCTATTGAGGAGAGAAAGTAGGTTATGTTAATGAGAGTCTAGTTAAAAGAAGGGGCTGTGTCATGCTTCTGGATTTGGTGGTCGCCATCACTTCCTGCTGAGCCACAACAAATAAACATTTTCTTTCGGTGTTTTAGTTCTCTTATCTTTGTTTCTGTTGGTTTTGGGTAAAAAGTGTTTTTCATTTAATCTTTTTGTCTGTCCTATTACCTTTTGAGTGCAGCTTTAAATACTTTCAATTACTGGTGTTTCCTGCTTGTGATATACGTTATTGGTTTCATTCCCATAGAATGTAAGTCCGCAAGGACAGGGTCCTCTCCCCTCTGTACCAGTCTGTCACTGTAAACTTGTTTACTGTAAACGATATTTGTAACCCTGTATGTAACCCCTTTCTCAAGTACATCACCATGGAATTAATGGCGCTGTATAAATAAATAATAATAATAATAATTCACTTTGCTGTAGTTTATGTTGGTTGCAGTTGTTTTGTGCGTGATTCCTTTACCCCCTAGGGAAGTGCTACTCTAGTGATCCTAGGAGTTATTAGTACAGGAAAGAAATATATCTTATTATATTATTATATCATTATGGACATGAAATTACTTGTACTAAAAAGTAACTTCAATTCGCAGAAAGACAGGAGAGTCTGGGAATATAAACTGATGACGACCTTTGACACTCTAACTGCAGGAATGAATGTGTCACACGGATTTATGTCTTTTTACATCAATTAAGGAACTTGCCCATCAGACCATGTGGGGGTCATCACAACAGACCCTAATCACAGGACAATAAAACATTCCTTATCTAAGAATTGGCCCAATATTTATGGACGTAACTGTTTATCACCCATGGTAATTCTGCTTCATGTCACCTGGCTTATCCATGGTTTTTTTTTTTTTTTTCCTATGCTATGTTGTGCATAAATATGTGATTCTTCAGAATTTGTTTTAGTCTTTGCCTGATGAAGAGACGTATGTAGTCTCGAAAGCTTGCAATTTGTTACCATCTTTTCAGTTAGCCATTAAAAGGTATCAACCACTGAGGACTCTCAATTCTAAGGAGTTATTAGTGACATTCAGGGTAAGCTACCATCAAGTGGGGGAGCCATTGCATTATCTTAGGGTGTCAAGCTCCAGAGTCATACAGGGACAGACCAGGGTCAGAGAAGGCTTTCCTAGTCTGAATGAGGACCTGTCAGATTCAGGTGTTTGTCTCCCTGGCTTGTACGTTACCCATATGAATGTGCTTTGTCACAAGCTATCATCTACTAGGGAGAGCTAGTGGAAAAAGAGGTTAGTTATATGCCATTATCTTTAATGAGGTTGGTTGGAAGATTAAATAATGAGCAATGAGAGTATAGACTAGACTAAAGGGGTAGCCCGAGTTTTTTTTTATTGATGACTTGTCCTTGCAATCATCAATGTCCTATTGATGGGGACACACAGCTCCCCTACTGATTATCTGCTGTTACCTCCTTATTCTCTTAAAAAGGAAGAGATTTTCAGTGGCCGATGCACATTGAATGGCGTCAGGCTCTGTTCAATGTTTACATCTGTCAGCCGCCAGAACTAAGAGATGATTGGTGAGAGTGCCGGGTGTCCCCACTAATCTGATATTGCTAACTCATCTTAAGGAGAGGTCATCAATATTATATGACTTTACAACCTCTTTAAATTCTCTAAAGTCTGATAATAAGAAAGGGTAAATGATATCTTAAGTTTTCCAATGGGAATATCTGGAGAAGTAATTGGCCATGTTCTACGTGCTCCTCGAGTGGCCAAAATTACGTGTAGCCAGTGAGATGAAGGGAAAGGTTATCTTTTCTACCAACCATCTAGAAAGGTTAGTGATATATCCTGTTAGGAGTGGGTTACTTGGCACCTAGCTAGAAAAGTGGGTTAATGGTCTTATTATAAGATGTAGTGGATTATGTTCCCTGCCATCCATTGTGATAACTGGACCATAGCAAATATATTAAATGATCTGCTCTTCGTTGGGAATTGGTGGTAGATTAAAAAGATTAGGGTGACAATTTTTGTTCCAGTCCTAGATAGAAAGATAAATAGATCCTGATCCTTTACCCCTTATTACCACCATTATTTCCACCTCTGAGTTACATACATTTAGCACTGGTAGTGTAAAACCAATCCTTTTCTCATGTTCTATAATTCACATAATTTAATTTGCTATTTGATAGATTTCTTATTGGAGCGGTGAGGTATTTACACAGCAAATATGTTTACATGACATATTGAAAAACTGGGCCAAGATCCTATTTTATTTTATTTAATCATAGTAGATTTATTGATTCTTAAACCCGCTTCTCCTTGTGCCAAGCATACAAATAGCAGATTTAATATTTTGCACTGAAGAAATACCATAAATATAGTTCACTTAGCAATAAGCAGAGCTCACTATTTCTACCAGGTATTTATATCAGGGAGACATTTACAACATGGAATTTCTGATGTAATGAAACATTTCCAGAAACAAGTGTTCCAAGTATCGGAATAATTTCACAACCTGTTCATCCCTGTGTATGTTTGTCTAGTGCTCATGTATATTTTCTCTTGCTTTTTCTCAGGTTCTCAAATAGGAAGCCATAGAGAGCAAATTTTTATTTGGATAATAACATAGAGTAACAATAAAAAAAATAGTCTTAATCATTGGTTGGCAGCTATCTCTATATGTACGTTGGGCTCCTGCTACCAGAGTTTAAAAAAATGTAGGTTATATTAAATCTTTCCCCCCAAAACAACCCATGAATCAGATTAGCTCCTCATGCTCTGTGACGTCTTCATATTAGGTCAAATTTTGAAGTTGACATGTGCCCTTGCTCACTGATCAACTCTCTAAAGGTGTCTATATACCTTAGAAAACAGTTGGCTGAGCACTTGTTTGGTCACCAGTTATCTGCCCCAACTGGTTGAGCTGGTTGAAGAGTGCATGTGTTTTCAAAGAAGGCAATGGAGTAAGATGCTGCCAGACAGTGTCTGAAGGTGGCTTATCTCCTAGAAGAAAAATATCAAGCACTGAAATTCAGAATGCCTGATCCTTCTTGCCAAGGCATTATTTAAGAAAGGTGAAGGAGGCCCTCATACACATTACATGGTCTTCCATTTCCACCAACCTTTATGTGTTAAGTGCCTGTAGTGACAAATGTAATTAAAGGGAATTTGTCAGTAGGATCTCCCCTCCTAAGCTAACTACATGGGCTTATAGGAAGCTGAATATAATGATATTGTGCTAACTGGTGTCTTATTCCAGAGAAATCCACATTTTACTTAATATGTAAATTATCTGTTCAGATATATAGGCTGGAACTAGATATCACTGAGAATCTGCCTCCAGAATTTATTTTACATGAAAGAGGGTATTACCAGTGAAATATGTAGATCAGGAGAGCAGACTGTCAGTCATTACATTTCTGACAGATTCCCTTTAAGTATGATCATAGGAGCAGTTAAATATAATCATATGAGCATTGTCTTTGTATGGAGGTCTAACCAATTAAAAAAATATCTGGTTAAGAGGGTTCTGTGACCTTCCACAGGTTACTCAGAAAACTGGGTAGCAACCTATAGCCTTAAAACGAACCAGTTATCAGGATTGTGCACAGTAACCTACAGACAGTGTCAGGTTGGCACCGTTATACTGATTAAAGTTATACCTTGGTTGATGAAATCCGTCTTGTGGTTGTTGTTCAATCTTTATTTGTAGTTTTCAGCCAATGAGATTCTCGTACTCCGCGGCGGCCTGTGGACTGGACTTTATGTGGTGCTCAGCTTACATATTCATCAGTATGGCTTATGACAGGTTACTGATCCTGCCCCCTATTTTACGTAATGCATATAATATTGTGAGGTTAGAAAAAAAATTACACTCAGCAAAATGGCACCGGCGGCGATGCCTGCGCAGTATCATGTATCACATAATGCATATAATATTGTCGGGTAAAACATATATATATATTTAACTTCATCAAATTTGTGGTGGCAGCGCATTTGCAGTAGAGGTCATTTTGCTGCACCCCAATTTTTTTTTCTCCAGCAAAATGGCGGCAACGCATGCACAGTAGCATATATCGCCTGTCAATAGATGATACTGCGCTTGCACAGCCATTTTGTAGGTTACTGAGCAAAATCCTGCTGACAGGTTCCCTTTAAGAGGAGCAGTGTAGATATGTCTCTGCCCTAACAAATTACAATGGGCTGAATTGTATAATTATATATGTAAATAACTGTAATAAATTAATAAATTAAAGCAATATTACTGCAGAAATATTTTAATTATCTTTTGCATTAGCCCTTTAAGAGATACTGTGCAATTCAAAAGAGACCGTATGACCCTGTGGCAGCAGTTTTGTATCTGCGCTCTCACCTTCTCTCTTTACATTGTACAATTTGCACAAAGATTATTTAAGATTAGTCCCTTTTCTATAAAAATGTCTGCCCCTGTCTGATATTGTAATAAATTAGACTCAAGCTGTTAGCCCCGCTATGTTATAGCGTCTATCACTAGAACTATCCCCGTACAGCATCAATTGCTTCCTTGCCTCTTATTTTTATGCCCTGGTGATTTAGAGATAAAAACAAATTATAACAATATAGGTTTATACAACAGGACCACACACTTAGGAACTTAGGCTGAGTAAGCAAGATTTTACCTTTACCACTTAATGTGGTAGCCTTAGGTCATAAAGGGCTGACATATGGTTTTTGGTTTAATGGCTTATAGAAAAATAGCAATTTGTTTTCTAGTGGTTTCAATTGTCCCCGAGTTTAAACGAGGCAGTGTATTGCAAACAATAATAAAAGAAAAACGCATTTTCTTTAGAGTTTAAGATTCCTGACACAGCATTTCATTGCCTGAGACCCTAAGGCTCACAGAGCAATAATATCTTGCTTCCCTAATTGCCACTCATCATTACATGTTGAAATAATCTCTTCTTCTTATTCCTTCCCTCCTAGGTGTCCATTGATGAGCGCATCAGACAATTGCATGAAGCCCACAGGGATTTTGGCCCCACGTCTCAGCATTTCCTTTCCAGTAAGCATTTTAACTTCTGTTAATTAACCTGCATGCTTTGTGGATGAGTCAACTGTCCCATTTCACGTGGTGAAATATCCCAGACATCACATTATACAGCCTGTCCTCCAAAAATATTAAGTCTGCACCTTTCAGATAAAAATGCCGAGTGGCGAAAGTTGAGTAGAGCTCCTAAATGAACATCTCAAAGTACCAGCAAAAGAGCTGAAAGATGGAAATTCAGGGCTCCTTGAGGAAGATATCACAATTTCTGGTCTAAAAACAAATACATTTCTAATGTATTCTTTACTAAAAAATAAAACTCAGCCAAGGGAACTTGAAGGGTTTCTTTGAACTCTAAAACAGTGAAATCTTTAGAGAAATCTGCTATAATCCAATAATGAATGATCATCTTCAACATCTTGTATTATTTTACTATACTTTGTATTGTTTTCATGTCTTGCAGTATTATAAGAATATAACTATATACTTACCAGGCTCATCCAGGTCTCATGTAATGTAGAGGTGTTCACCATGCTGTGCCTAAGTGGTGCATATCTGAAACGGTTCCCAGCTACTTGCACTGCTGCTTTATGCTCCAAGGACAACTGCTCACACCAGCTGGACATAAAAGTATGGCGAACTGGGAATTTAGTGGATTATTATTTCCTGCAGAAAACACAACCATAATTCAAATTTGATTGCTTTAGGTGAAGCTATGGATTTGATATTTTTGATGAAAAGGCATAAACATAGGTTGTTCTGCAGTTGTTAAAGAATCAACAGGCCCTGAATGGTCAGTAGAAAAACAAATATGTAGCTCGCGAATGAGAAGATCCACTTTTTAGTATTAGGGGCTAAAAATGTATCCACATTATGAGTGCAATTATCAGAGGTCTCTCTTGTAATGAGCAATGCACTTAATGACATCCATTATGTGACATGCTCATTTCATATTAAAGTTCTCATTTAAAATTTTGTTTTCATGATACAGTAGCAAACTGCTCCCTTCTTTCTCCCTCACAGTTTTTGTCTTCACGGGGGGAGATGTTCCTGAAAGGTTAACAGTTTGGACTAGAAACATTGTTATGCCACGTTCACGCACAGTGTAGAAAAGACTAAGTGCAATACAAAGAGATAAAGGGAAGGGAGCCCAACACTAGGGAAGGGAGGGGTGAAGACCCCTAGACAGATCACGGAGCAGGATACCTAACCCCTGCCTGACCCTGGCAATAAGCCCTGCATAGGGAAGGACAAGATGAAAAACTAGTCAATACCCACTACCACTAAAGACAGATGGGATACACAAACATGGGGAACACTTAGCTTGAGTTGACTCAGAGAGAAACACAAATGTCCTCCAAACAACAAAGAGGAAGATAGCCAACTGCTATAGCTCCAAGCCTCAACAGGGAAATGGAAATACCAACAGTCACTCCCAGCAGCAACATAGGAGTTATAAACACGTCGGTCCAGGTGTGTCAAATAGAGCCGGGTAAGGTTGCCACTGGGTCCTAAAGTCAGAAGAACTAGGAAGTAGCCAACCACTGAGACCTTCTGCAGCGAGATGTAGTGCAACTGTCTGCAGCCTCTAACACACCTGTGACAGCCAGTGGTCCAACCTGTGCGCTGACTGATTCTGCAAGAGGCAGCTCTGTTTCTGAGAAAGCTGAGAAATTCAGAGATTCTGAAGCTAGCCAGATCCAGTGATCCAACAAGATTCAGAGTAGCACTTGCAAGTAGGGATGCGCAAACCCAAACCGGAAAGTTGGGGGTTGGTACCAAACACCAAGTGTCCGGTACCGAACACTGAACATGGATATTTCACTGTATGTCTAGTTTTGTGTTCAGGTTCAGCAGTTTAATAAAGCTTGTTGAAAGGTTGCCACGCAGCCAATCAACAAGCTTTTAGACTGTAGGCATTTTCGGAGTCATCACAACCATGCTAAGTATTGGCATGACTATGATTGGCCGGTGCAGTACGTGACCCGGCCTGTATAAAGGCCAGACCACAAGTGCTGCCACTATTATCCTCTTGTACTCTGCAACCCCTATATGTTCTATTTATGTGGTAAAAGTCACTGCATGTACTCTGCAAACTAATCTGTGAGAGTACTGTGCTAAAAAACGCTGGGTGTACTCTGCACCCCCCCCCCCGTGGGAGTACTGTCTTTTAGGCTATGTTCACAAGTTACGCTTTTGTCGCTGAAAATTGTAAGCTGCATTTAAGCTGCTTACAAAAAAACAGTTTTTGCTGCATTTTTGCTGCGTTTTTATTGCTGTGTTTTTTGCTGTCTCTTGTGCATATTGATAAAGTTTAAACCAAGTTAAACCTGGTTTAACTTCCTTCGTTTTTTCAGCAAAAACTGATATCTGTGTTTTTTGTTGCGTTTTTGCACTTACCCATTGCTTCCTTTCAGTGAAAAACCCTGAAAGAAGTGACATGCTGCAGTTTTAAAAAACGCAGCAGTTTTCCAAATCAGTTTGGAAAATAAAACCAATGTGCGTGAATGAGATTTATGAAATCTCATAGTCTTTGCCGGCATTGTAAAAAACAGTTTAAAATTTGTATAAAAAACGAAGCAAAAAAACCCTGCAAAAACACAACTTGTGAACATAGCTTAAGGCTGCTGTGTACCCAGCACCCCTCCACTTGTGGGAGTACTGTCCTTTAAGCAGCTGTGTGTACTCTGCATCCCTCACCTGTGGGAGTACTGTCCTTTAAGCTGCTGTGGGTACTCTGTCCTATGGTGTGTGGGTGACATTTCTAAGCTGATAATGTAGGGGTACTCTGCCCCATGTGGGTAAACTTTTTTGCTGGACTGGAAGTAGCTAGCCTCAGTCTCTGTGGGGGCACTATTAACATTTTTCTGTTATTCATTTTCTTCCTATTTTTCCAATGATTACTACAGTGACAGAACCCCTTTAAGCTATTTCCCTATTCACTTTTTTTGCAAGGCAATTGTCCTGCTCTTACCCCATTTAGCTTACTTTTGCAGCCCCCTAGCCCCCATTATGACCATTTTACAGCTACTTTAAAGCACCGAAGTTCAGGTCCCCATTGACTTCTATTGGGTTTGTGTCCGGGGTCAAGTTTGTTGTCAATTCCGGACCCAAAATTAACTTTTTACTGTATGTTCGTCAAACCCAGCGAACCCAAACATAAACTTTTTTACTGTATGTTTGCTCATCTCTACTTGCAAGGCCTATAACAATAAGGAGCTTGTCAACACTGTGCTCCTTGCAATATCTGATTCAGAATGGAGATGATTTTTACAAAAGGTAAATTATGAAGTTGCTGTTTTTTGATTGATGATGGTGATAATGGTGAGAAAACCACTTTAATGGTTCAAGATATAGACCCGTAATTTTGAGGAAGCAACATCTGACTTAAATGGCTTTCATTCTAATGGTAAACTACACAATCCTCATTTGCTGAAACAATTAGTCTTATGCCCCTAGAATAATGTCTGGGTACTGGGACCTCCATGGCTGAGAAGTATTCAATCACTGGAACAGGGGTCTTGGACCCCCATCCCCAAGTACTTCAGTCAGTGAGGAATGCATTGATCATCAAGCATACACTATGTCATTTCTAGTAAATTTTTCAGACTGATGTAGACAATTTGGTTAACCCTCATAGACTTGAAATGGAGCTGTAGAGTGCATCTTCAACCATCTCTCAATTCAAGCTCCTCCTTCCTACAGATAGGGGGCAGTATGTAGAAATGAAGAGTTTGGGATTCCAGTCTAATGATTGAGGGGCCTTGATTGGAAGGGCCCAGCAGAGAGCCCCCAGAAATCAGTTATTTATCACATATCTTGAAAATGTCCTGCAAATATCCCTCATTGTTATTTGTCCTGAGGATCGGGCCAGCACAGATTAGACATTGATTGACTATCTCAAGGATAATCCAGCAATGTTATATCCAGGAAACGTGTTGTGATATAGAATTGCTCATAAGCTTTCATAATATTGCATAAATAGATGTTGCCATGTTAAATCTTGATAAATAAATGCACCTATACTGTACATTTTGGCATCTATGCTCCTTGACATTAAACTCTCACACTCCGCCTTGTACATTCCTGTAAGAATGAGTGGATCAGAATATTTACAGTGCGAGCAGCACTTCTGCGCTCTCATGAATGACCTTCTCTGATTGCTTGCAGGAGCGTTTTATAATTTCTGACCCTATCAATAGTAAATGTACTGTCATTAAAATGTAAAATAAAATGTGTAAGCGGTTATTTCTCTTTCTAATAGGACGTATTGTTCTTATCAGCAGTAATTTGGTACAGTTTTGTTTCTATTACCATTGTGATCAATTGTACTCACTTACATATTTAAATGGGTCTTGTTCATGTTAATACCAGGATATAGAAGTGTCAATTAAATGCTGGCATTCTTACCGTTTCTGCTATTAATTTAGGTGACCAGCCATGCTAATTGTTTTAACCTTTAGTTTTTATGCCCTTCGTTCACCTCATTAAATTTCTGATGAATTTTCTCTTCCCAAGCTGTCAATAGTTTACATAGGTTTTGTACCCGAGGACCATACTGCAGTTTTGTTTTGCATTGCTGATCCATAAAACTTTACAGCTTTAGTTAATGTACTGAAGAGCTAATTTAGGAAATACATGTACATGCCTCACTCTACTGTGATAAAACTTACCATGACAGCTAAAGTAATGCTTGGAATTTGGTAAATGTTGCACTTATAATGCCCTCAACCACAAACATTTATTAGCTAGACAAACTAATTATATATACCAGTATATGGGCTCACCAGAGTCCTATGGCAAAAATGAAGTAAAGACTTTCAAGAATGTTGACCTCCACCATTTCTGCCTGGAGAAACTTTTAGGAGATTTTGCTGTCTTGTAGTAGTTTATTTTCTCTTACTAGTGAAATTGCTCATCTAAGTAGTCATGTATATTGCAGGATGAGTTTTGGGCCCACTTCTATTTCACTTGTTTAGATAACTTTACTATATATCATAGTCAGTTTTGCATTTAGTTAGTGCATAATGTCTTCTACTACATTCAAAGCAATCTTGCTCATGACCTCCCTTTTGTATTTTCGGAATTAGAGAACATATTCTTCCAAATGTTGTGGCCCAACTGACTTTGGCTTGAATATATGCACATTCATATACGTGTGTGTGTGTGTGTGTGTGTGTGTGCATTTGTGTGGGTGTATAAGTGTCCATATTTATAACCACAATTCCAAAAAAGTTGGGACTCTAGACACTAGACAACAAGAATGCAATGATTTGGAAATTTCTAATAGCCATATTTTATTCACAACAGAACAGAGAACACATGTCAGAAGTTAAAAGTTCCATTTCCTTTGAAAAAATTAACTCATTTAGAAATTGATGGCAGCAGCACATTTCAAAAAAGCTTTGACATGGTTAACAAAAGGCTAGAGAAGTAAGTAGTACTAATGAAAAAGCAGAAAGGCTAATTTTCAACTAAGTCACATGACTGCTTTCAAACATGTTGGAGAGGCAGAGTCTCTCAGAAGCAAAGATGGTCAGAGGTTCAAAAATCTGTGAACAATTGCATCTAAAAATTGTGGAACAATTTTAGAAACATGTTTCTCAACATAAAATTGCAAAGACTTTGACTATCCCACTATCTACAGTACATAATATCATCACAAATTTCAGAGATTCTAAAAATTTGTGGACTGTTGAGCAGCTAGAATCCTATGTTAGACAAGAATGGGAAAACCTTCCTCTACCAAAACACCAGCAATTGGTTTCCTCTAGTGATAAGTGCAAGTGTTTGTTACTTGAGTTTGTCTAGGGTGCTCGGGTATGCACTGAGTGTCGTGGGTGCTCAAGTGACATGTTCATGTCCCTGTGGCCGCACGTTCCACGGCTGTTAGACAGCCACAAAACATTCGGGGATTGTCCATGTTTGTCAGGCAATCCCGCATGTTTTGTGGCGGTCTAACAGCCGCAAGAAATGCTGCCGCAGGGACTTGAACATGTCAATTGAGTACCCGCGATACTCGTGCATACTCTAACACCCCAGGCAAACTCAAGTAATGAGCACTTGCATTCATCACTAGTTTCCTCACTTCCCAAACATTAACAGACTGTTGTAAAAAGATGAGGGGATGCTACATAATGGCAGACATGGCCCTGTCCTAACTCTTTTATATACTGCATTTTACTGTCATCAGTTTCTAAATTAGTTATTTTTTTTACATATGTACTTATGTAAGTGGATGTATGTATTTGTGTATTTATGAATGGTGTGTATGTATTTATATAAGTATGTATGTATTTGCGTGTGTGTGCTGGGCTGGCATTTATATCAAGGCAGTGTTTTGCAGTTCCTCACACAATAGTTATATGCTGGTGCCTATGTGAGCAGCAATGTTTTAACATTCTTCTTTGCAAAACTTTTCAAGTTCTGTCAAGTTGCTTTGGGACTGTTAAAAAAGAAAAGTTTTATTTAAGTCCAGTCACAAATTTTCAATTGAACTGAGGTCCCAATTCTGACTTGGCCCCTCCAGGGCATTAAAATTTAAGTTTCTAAGTCACTCTTGTGAAACTTTAGGTTGATGTTTGGGGGATCAGTGTGTTGCAGGCTGCAGATGCTTTTTCTGTGTTTTCCTACAATTTGGTTTACCATCTACAGACACAAACCTTCCTGTGAGTTATTTATATCAAAATTTTAGTGTAACCCCTTTTATAGAAGAAATCCGAAAGAGAAATTTTCTATACGTGCAAGAAACAGCATTAGGGTATGTTTCCACGGTCAGCAAACGCTGCGTGCTTGATGCTGCGTACAGCCGTAGCATCAAACGCGCAGCGTCCAGATGCTACAGCATAGTGGAGGGGATTTCATGAAATCCCATTTCCACTATGCGTTATAAGACGCAGGCGGCAGACCCGCGGAAACGGACATGTGGAGCGTCTTACCAGAACGCAGCATGTCTGTTTACAATGCGGCGATGCTCCATCGCCGCACAGTAAATTTCCCATAGACTATCATTAGATGCGGTAAAACTGCATCAAATGATTAGTCACATGCGTAATAACTGTGTAAACACAGCTTACTACACATGTCTACTAATTTAAATAAGGTCTTACCTGTCACACCGCTGGAAGTCTGCGTCCACTGCAGTTCTCGCGATAACTTAGCTTACTGTGAGAACTGCCGTACACGTGACCGGGGCTATCTCCGGTCACCCTAAGCTAGCTGACCGCGAGAGCTAGAGTGTAGGTGATCGCTGGAGAGTTATCTCCGGCGGTCATCTACAAGCTCTGCTATGTCTGGATGTCAGGCATGCAGATGTAGCATAGCTGGACTCATCGTGGGACACTCGTTATTAAGGACTGCATCGGACACGGGGAGAATACTGTTGGTTTATTTTTTTTTTTTTTTTCAGAAGATCGATGGCTTCGCTTGGATTACCAGTGTAATAAAGATGGCAAAACTGTGTGGTGTTTTATTTTATTAAAGTACTTTATTCTGCATGTGTGTGTGTTTTATTAACCCTTTACCAACTATAGGATTAGTAATGGTAGGAGTCTTATTGACGTCTCTCCATTACTAAGCCGGCTTAATGTAACCTTACAAAGGTGACATTAACCACTTATAACCCCATATGCCACCACTACAGGGCAGTGGGAAGAGAGAGGCTAAGTGCTGGAAATGGCGCATCTTACAGATGCGGCATTTCTGGGGTGGCTGGAAGCTGGTATTTGTAGCCAGAGGGGGCCAATATCCATGGTTCCTTCCTAGGCTATGAATATCATCCCACAGCTGTCTGCATAGCCTTTCTGGCTATAAATTATAGGGGGACCCCACGTCATTTTTTGGGGGGTTCCCCCTATTTTAATAGCCAGTAAAGGCTAAGTATACAGCTGCGGGCTAATATTCATAGCCTGGGAAGCCATATGGGTATTAACCCCTTCCCAGGCTATAAACATCAGCCCCAAGTCGCTGGCTTTCCCTCTCTGGCGCAAAAAATTGTGCTGGAGCCCACGCCGTTTCCTTTTCATTTTTTTTTAAATCAAACAGATATTGTATTTAATGCCGGGGTCACACTTGCGAGAAAGTCGCACGAGTCTCGCACCTCAATACCTGGCACTGCTGCCGGCACTCGGACAGGAGCATCCAGCTGCATAGAAATACATGCAGCCACATGCATCCGGTCCTAAATGCCAGCAGCAATGCCGGGTATTGAGGTGCAAGACTCATGCGAGTTTCTTGCAAGTGTGACCCCGGCCTAATGCAGATTTCGTGTGTGTGTCTTCATTTAAGGCCGGGATCACACATGCGAGAAACTCGGACGAGTCTCGTATCTTAATACTCAGCACTGCCGCCAGCACTTGGGAGCGGAGCGTGCGGCTGCATAGAAATAGATGCAGCCGCACGCTCTGCTCCCGAGAGCCGGCAGTAGTGCCGGGTATTAAGATGGGAGACTCGTTCGAGTTTCTTGCATGTGTGATCCTGACCTAACGCTTTATGTACCATTTTATTATGTTTATTACTAAACATCGGGCTTGATATTATCTATAGATATATCTATCTATTATCTATTATCCACCTGTTATCTATCTATTATCTATCTATCAATATATCTATCTATCATATGTCTATATGTCTATAGATCTGTCTATCGTATCTATCAATATATCTATTGATATATCTATCGATATATCTATCTAGCTATCTATAGATATATCTATCTATCAATAGATATATCAATAGATAGATAACAGATAGATAGAAATATCGATAGATAGATAGAGCTATAGATAGATAGATAGATAGATAGATAGATGATAGATAGATAGATAGATAGATAGATAGATAGATAGATAGATAATAGATAGATAGATAGATAAATATTCAGAGATTGTAAGCTTGTGAGCAGGGCCCTCATTCCTCTTGGTATCTGTTTTGAACTGTGATTATTGTTATGCTGTAAAGTCTATTGTCTGTACAAATCCCCTCTATAATTGTAAAGCGCTGCGGAATATGTTGGCGCTATATAAATAAAATTATTATTATTATTTTTATAGATAATAGATAGATAGATAGATAGATAGATCTATCTATTATCTATCTATTATCTATCTATAGCTATATCTATCTATCTATTATTATCTATCTATCTATCATCTCACTATCATCTATCTATTATCTATCTATAGATGTATCTATCTATCCATCTGTGTGTGTAAACATTATTCTTAAATGGAGTATGTTAAAGAAGAGGTTGGACAAGGAAAGTACATCACAATTTTTTTTGTATGTCTTTATTTAGCTTACAAAAACACTCAAATCAGCATAAAAAAAACGCATCAAAGACGCATAAAAAAACACATTAAAAAAAAGCATCAAAAAACGCAGGTGACCTGACAGTGACCTCAGATGCAGATTTGGTGCAGATTTTGCCTGCGTCAAATCCTGAGCCATTCCTGACCGTGGAAACATACCCTTATTGTAAACAAAATTGTCCCTGAGTTACTAATTTTTATTAGCCTTCCAAATTCGCAAGTTTTTCTTTCTAACTAGAAGCATAAAATCTGCAAATTATTAGAATTTGGAGCTGTTCTTGCATGATCATAAGGGCATTCATATACCTGGTCTCTGAAATAGCTCAAAATAACAATGGTGGAAAAGTAAAGCAACAAATTGAAAAGGAATAGTTATTGGGCTTACAGCCCTCTATCACCCAACCACCTGTTTATCATGACCACTGTTATTCCCTTTCTCATGTTATCTCGGAGCTGTAACACAACTTCACCTATATTCCATTTTATGTGCGCTGATTAGCTACTTTTTTATGTGATTAGTGTACAAAGTGTCAAACCTACAATCTGTGCTGTTCTATTCCCTATAATAAAACATATTTTCATCTAGTCCAGTTTTATTGCTTTCAGTAAATCAGTAGTAAGGCACTATTTTAATGAATATGTGTAGCACTTATAGTCTTGTATTGGAATATGATAAGATTTCATTTCTGTGCAATATTGCTACTTAAGCACAGAAGTAATATCCCAAATTTTTAAAATGGGGTTTTCCAGAGTCGATGCCTGGTGGTCCTACTGCTTTCTGGCTCTTTTTATGAAGACATGACATGCTACTCCGGGATTTAGCCATTAGATCTACAGTGGGGAAAAAAGTATTTAGTCAGCCACCAATTGTGCAAGTTCTCCCACTTAAAAAGATGAGGGAGGCCTGATAACATAGGTAGACCACAACTATGAGAGTCAAAATGAGAAAACAAATCCAGAAAATCACCTTGTCTGATTTGGCAAGATTTATTTTGCAAATTATGGTGGAAAATAAGTGTTTGGTCACCTAAAAACATGCAAGATTTCGGGCTCTCACAGACCTGTAACTTCTTCTTTAAGAGGCTTCTCAGTCCTCCACTCATTACCTGTAGTAATGGCACCTGTTTGAACTTGTTATCAGTATAAAAGACACCTGTCCACAACCTCAAACAGTCACACTCCAAACTCCACTATGGTGAAGAGCAAAGAGCTGTCGAAGGACAGCAGAAACAAAATTGTAGCCCTGCACCAGGCTGGGAAGACTGAATCTGCAATAGGCAAGCAGCTTGGTGTGATGAAATCAACTGTGGGAGCAATAATAAGAAAATGGAAGACATACAAGACCACTGATAATCTCCCTTGATCTGCGGCTCAACACAAAATCTGACCCTGTGCGGTCAAAATGATCACAAGAACGGTGAGAAAATCCCAGAACCACACAAGGGGACCTAGTGAATGACCTGCATAGAGCTGGGACCACCATAACAAAGGCTGCCATCAGTAACACACTACGCTGCCAGGGATTCAGATACTGCAGTGGCAGAAATGTCCCCCTGCTTAAGCCAGTACATGTCCAGGCCTGTCTGAAGTTTGCTAGAGAGCATTTGGATTATCCAGAAGAGTATTGGGAAAATGTCATATGGTCTGTTGAAACCAAAGTAAAACTGTTTGGTAGAAACAAAACTCGTGTTTATAGGAGACAGAATGCTGAGTTGCATCCAAAGAACACCATACTTACTGTGAAGCATGGGGGTGGCAGCATCATGCTTTGGGGATGTTTCTCTGCAAAGGGACAAGGATGACTGATCCGTGTACATGAAAGAATGAATGGGGCCATATATTGTGGGATTTTGAGTGCAAACCTCCTTCTATCTGCAAGGGCATTGAAGATGAAACGTGGATGGGTCTTTCAGCATGATAATGATCCCATGCACACCACCAGGGCAACGAAGGAGTGGCTTCGGAAGAAGCATATGAAGGTCCTGGAGTGGCCTAGCCAGTCTCCAGATCTCAACCCCATAGAAAACCTTTGGAGGGAGTTGAAAGTCTGTGTTGCCCAGTGACAGGCTGTCACGGAGTGACTGACCCAGTGTGTTGTGACCAAACAGTTGGTGGGTCACCAAACAACACCCAGGGGAACACCAGGAACACAATAACAATGGTGGGCTCTGACAATAGGGAACGGGGAAATGGACACCTCCTGCACTCACCTGAGGCTGTACCCTAATCTCTCTAACATCCCTATACGGGTTCTTTCACCCCATTGCCGAGCAGGACACCTAGTCTCTCACTTGCCCTGCTCTTATCCCTAAGTAGGGAACTGGCAGGTGAGAGCACTGGTCCCACTGCTGCACTAATTCAACAAAAGGTAAGGACAGACAGACACCAAAAGGAACTGGTAAAAAAACATGCAACACTTAGCTCCTTCTGCTGCAAAGCACTGAACAGCAGAGATAAGGCACAAGGAAAGTAAACTCAGCAAAAGCACAACTGCACCCAGCGAGCTCCTTTCTCCAACTTGGTCACTGTAGAATGATTTCTAACACTGGCAGTCAGCCAATGCATCAGGTGACCTCTTGAAGGATGGTGGGAGTGGTCACCACCCACATCAGCTGACTCAGCAGCAATGCAATTACACCCACTGGCCATCGGGGAAAAACTGCATTATCCCTCGATAGCCTGAAAGGAAAAAAGTTTTAATCTGAGAGGCCAGATCCAAAAATGGATCGTGACACAGGCCCAAAACATCACTGCTCTAGAGGAGGTCTGCATGGAGGAATGGGCCAACATACCACCAACAGTGTGTGCAAACCTTGTGAAGACTTACAGAAAGCGTTTGACCTCTGTCATTGCCAACAAAGGATATATAACAAAATATTGAGATGAACTTTTGTTAATGGCCAAAAACTTATTTTCCACCATAATTTGCAAAATAAATCTTGCCAAATCAGACAAGGTGATTTTCTGGATTTGTTTTCTCATTTTGACTCTTATAGTTTTGGTCTACCTATGATGTCAATTACAGGCGTCTCTCATCTTTTTAAGTGGGAGAACTTGCACAATTGGTGGCTGAATAATTACTTTTATTCCCCACTGTAATTGCTGGGCTGAGCGATCATGGTCAAATGCTACTGCTGTATGTCATCACTATATGCAAATAAACATTGGAAGTAACCTCAAAAGGGGATTTAACAAGGGGTAATGTTAGTTTTGTGTTATGATACAACATTTACAGCAGTTTATGTAATTAATAGTGTTGAGCGATACCGTCCGATACTTGAAAGTATCGGTATCGGAAAGTATCGGCCGATACCGGCAAAGTATCGGATCTAATCCGATACCGATACCCGATACCAATACAAGTCAATGGGACTCAAGTATCGGACGGTATTCCTGATGGTTCCCAGGGTCTGAAGGAGAGGAAACTCTCCTTCAGGCCCTGGGATCCATATTAATGTGTAAAATAAAGAATTAAAATAAAAAATATTGCTATACTCACCTCTCCGACGCAGCCTGGACCTTACCGAGGGAACCGGCAGCGTTGTTTGCTTAAAATGCGCGCTTTTACTTCCTTCCGTGACATCACGGCTTGTGATTGGTCGCGTGCCGCCCATGTGGCCGCGACGCGACCAATCACAGCAAGCCGTGACGTACTTTTCAGGTCCTCAATGCCTAATTCTAGGCATTCATGATTTTAAAATTACGTTCCGGCTTGTGATTGGTCGCGTCGCGGTCACATGGGTGACGCGACCAATCACAAGCCGTGACGTCACGGGAGGCAGGAGACGCGCGCATTTTTAAAATTACGTCACGGCTTGTGATTGGTTGCGTGCCGCCCATGTGACCGCGACGCGACCAATCACAGCAAGCCGTGACGTAATTTCAGGTCCTGAATGCAGAAATAGGCATCAGGACCTGAAATTACGTCACGGCTTGCTGTGATTGGTCGCGTCGCGGTCACATGGGCGGCACGCAACCAATCACAAGCCGTGACGTAATTTTAAAAATGCGCGCGTCTCCTGCCTCCCGTGACGTCACGGCTTGTGATTGGTCGCGTCGCCCATGTGACCGCGACGCGACCAATCACAAGCCTGAACGTAATTTTAAAATCATGAATGCCTAGAATTAGGCATTGAGGACCTGAAAATTACGTCACGGCTTGCTGTGATTGGTCGCGTCGCGGCCACATGTGCGGCACGCGACCAATCACAAGCCGTGATGTCACGGAAGGAAGTAAAAGCGCGCATTTTAAGCAAACAACGCTGCCGGTTCCCTCGGTGAGGTCCAGGCTGCGTCGGAGAGGTGAGTATAGCAATATTTTTTATTTTAATTCTTTATTTTACACATTAATGTTGTTTCGATACCGATACCCGATACCACAAAAGTATCGGATCTCGGTATCGGAATTCCGATACCCGCAAGTATCGGCCGATACCCGATACTTGCGGTATCGGAATGCTCAACACTAGTAATTAACTAAAGCCTTGGTCAACCCCTTTATTGTAGTATTTCCTATTTTATTATTTTACTCAGTTTAAGATAAAGAGTTTTTCCCACTAATATTAGAATGTTTTCAATTACACATTTTCCTAAGTCCTCTTTTTTGTACGCAAAATATGTATTCTGATGTTGACATTTAGAAAACAACAAGAGGTTAATCGATAATCAGATATTGAGCCAGTAAATTGTTATAATCCTTATTGGTCATGACCCATTGTAAGCTGATCAATTATTACAAAGTTAAAGAAGTATTATGTACAAAGCTGATACACTGCATAATGCCTAATGCAAGGCCTCCGGGGGCAGTTTATAAGTTTTAACACAAGCATTCAAAAGTCTTTGTCTTATTCAATCTTCTCAAATTCTAGTAGCACACTGTGAATCAGTGTTGTCCATATTATTTTTTTAAAATTTATATTACACCAAACTAGATTAAACTATGTTTTTATTGTCCTCATCCCATACAAGATAAAACTGCATATGCACCCAGGTACTGTACTATTTATGAGTGCATGGTTCCTCTTCACCAGCATTATGCTGAAACTATAAGTGCTCAAACTTATTTGCCTCACTTTCCAGCATGTATTACACATATCCATTGTGCAATGGCTTGTCTGCCCCAGACTTAAAACCTGCCTCTTTATTATGCCCGAATGTAGTTTGACAGACAGGAGAGCAAGAGCAAAAAGACAAGGACCACTACTTCCACATCTAACCAACTCTGCTGCAAGAAACATACCTGAGAGTTGGCACTGGATCGCAAGTTTAACAGATAGGATAACCTTTTTGGCCAACACTTTGGAGTGAAATTCAAGCTGAAAACATAATTTGCAGTTTTGTTTATTACAGTTAGCCATCAGAGGAGTTTAAAGAGGACCTTTCACTTGGGCAAAAATTGGCAAAATTTGCTTCAATTTTATTGCCATTTCTCGAGTATTTCATTTTTATTTTTTTTAAATCCACCAAAAGATAAGGACCTTTTAATTTATTAAAATTTTTCATAGTTTATCAAGGGGGGGCTCAGGAATAGTCACAGACAGAAGAGGGCCCCTATGCAAGATCAATGTTTGCACCATTTGCCGTCCAATAATTCATCATAATGCACAATTCCACTTTCTTTGGAGGTAGTAGTGGGCCCCCTTAACTCTTGAGCCCCGTGCACGAATGGTATGTTCACCACTGGTGTGGCTGACAGGGAAATACTGCAGAGCAGCCTAAGATACACCCCCAGAGAATTCTGTGATCCACGCTTTTTTTGATAATGACCATAAAAATTTGCACAACATAAGAAGGCCCAAATCTCTGAAATCCTATGGCAGATTAAAAAATGCCATATTAAGGAAAGCAGCTTGCATAAAATAAGAGCAAAACTGCTCACTTGTGAAACGGAGATAGGTCCTCTTTAGGCTGAGTGCTTACTATAAGTTTTTGATGCTGCATATTTTAGCTGCATCAAAAACGCAGCGTCTTACAGTTCCAGCAAAGTGGAAGGGATTTATAGAAATCTCATGTCCACTGTCCTTTTTTATTCAGTGTAAACTGACCTGTTGTTTGTGTTTCAAATCTGCCACATGTCGATTTGAAGTTCACTGGGGGTGAACTTCTTTCAATTTCTGACACTGACACTGATAAGCAGGCAGCAACACACTAGGGAAAAAAGATCGAGATAGCTTGACAGTATATGGTATAGTTTATCTTTAGATCACATAAGCCACTCTTCATTCAGTCAGATGGTATGGACAGCAGTGTAAGCAGCCTCATCTTTCAGAAACCCTGGTATCCCTAGTATTTGATCTAAAAGACAGGACAGAATTGTGAGCAGCCTCTTTTTACCTCAGCAATATTGGTATCTCTAGTATTAGATCAGATAGACAAGATTGGCAGCAATGTGAGCAGCCTCTTTTTACCTTTGCACCCCTGGTATTACCAGTATTAGATCTGATAGACAAGGTTGACAGCTGTGTGAGCAACCTCTTCTTACCTCAACACCCATAGTATCTCCATGATTAGATCAGAAAGATTGGAGAGACAGAAGTGTGAGCAGCTTCTTCTTATCTTTGCACTCCTGGCAACTCCAGTATCATCAGAAAGGCATGCTGGACATCAGTGTTAGAGGCTTTTTCTGTTCTCAGAACTCATGTTATCGCCAGTGTTAGATCAGAAAAACATGGTGGACAGCAAAGTGAGGAGCATTTTTTAATCTTAGCATTCTTGACATCTCCAGTATTAGACCAGAAAGACAGGGTGGACAGTGTGAGCAGTCTCATCCTACATCAGCATCTCTGGTATCTCCAGCAATAGATCAGAAAGAAAGCATGGACTGTGACATGAACAGTTTCTTCTTACCTCAACACTCTTAGTATCTTCAGTATTAGTTAAGTAAGATAGGGTGTATAGCAGTGTAAGCTGCCTCTTCTCATCTCAGCACTCCTGGTATACCCAGTATTAAATCAGAAGGACATGGTAGACAGCAGTGTGAACAACCTCTTTTTACCTCATTACTCTTGGTATCTCCAGCATCAGATCAGAAAGAAAGAGAGGACAGCTGTGTGATCAGCCTCTTCTTATCTCAGCACAACTGGTATATCTAGTATTAGATCAGAAAGACAAGATGAACAGCTGTATGAGCAGACTCTCCTAACATCAGAAACCCTGGTATCTCCCGTATTATTGTAGATCAGAAAGACAAGACGGACAGCTGTGTGAGCAGACTCTCCTAACATCAGAAACCCTGGTATCTCCCGTATTATTGTAGATCAGAAAGACAAGACGGACAGCTGTGTGAGCAGCTTCTTCTTACGTCAACATCCCTGGTATCTTTAGTATTATATCAGAAAGACAGGATGGACAGCTGTATGAGCAGACTCTTCTAACATCAGAAATCCTGGTATCTCCAGTATTATTGTAGATCAGAAAGACAAGACGGACAGCTGTGTGAGCAGACTCTTCTAACATCAGAAACGCTGGTATCTCCAGTATTATTGTAGATCAGAAAGACAAGACGGACAGCTGTGTAAGCAGCTTCTTCTTACGTCAACATCCCTGGTATCTTTAGTATTATATCAGAAAGACAGGATGGACAGCTGTATGAGCAGACTCTTCTAACATCAGAAATCCTGGTATCTCCAGTATTATTGTAGATCAGAAGGACAAGACGGACAGCTGTGTGAGCAGACTCTTCTAACATCAGAAATCCTGGTATCTCCAGTATTATTGTAGATCAGAAAGACAAGACGGACAGCTGTGTGAGCAACTTCTTCTTACGTCAACATCCCTGGTATCTTTAGTATTATATCAGAAAGACAGGATGGACAGCTGTATGAGCAGACTCTTCTAACATCAGAAATCCTGGTATCTCCAGTATTATTGTAGATCAGAAAGACAAGACGGACAGCTGTGTGAGTAGACTCTTCTAACATCAGAAATCCTGGTATCTCCAGTATTATTGTAGATCAGAAAGACAAGATGGACAGCTGTGTGAGCAGACTCTTCTAACATCAGAAACACTGGTATCTCCAGTATTATTGTAGATCAGAAAGACAAGACGGACAGCTGTGTGAGCAGCTTCTTCTTACGTCAACATCCCTGGTATCTTTAGTATTATATCAGGAAGACAGGATGGACAGCAGTATGAGCAGACTCTTCTAACATCAGAAATCCTGGTATCTCCAGTATTATTGTAGATCAGAAAGACAAGACGGACAGCTGTGTGAGCAGACTCTTCTAACATCAGAAACGCTGGTATCTCCAGTATTATTGTAGATCAGAAAGACAAGACGGACAGCTGTGTGAGCAGCTTCTTCTTACGTCAACATCCCTGGTATCTAAAGTATTATATCAGAAAGACAGGATGGACAGCTGTATGAGCAGACTCTTCTAACATCAGAAATCCTGGTATCTCCAGTATTATTGTAGATCAGAAAGACAAGACGGACAGCTGTGTGAGCAGACTCTTCTAACATCAGAAATCCTGGTATCTCCAGTATTATTGTAGATCAGAAAGACAAGACGGACAGCTGTGTGAGCAACTTCTTCTTACGTCAACATCCCTGGTATCTTTAGTATTATATCAGAAAGACAGGATGGACAGCTGTATGAGCAGACTCTTCTAACATCAGAAATCCTGGTATCTCCAGTATTATTGTAGATCAGAAAGACAAGACGGACAGCTGTGTGAGCAGACTCTTCTAACATCAGAAATCCTGGTATCTCCAGTATTATTGTAGATCAGAAAGACAAGACGGACAGCTGTGTGAGCAGACTCTTCTAACATCAGAAACGCTGGTATCTCCAGTATTATTGTAGATCAGAAAGACAAGACGGACAGCTATGTGAGCAGCTTCTTCTTACGTCAACATCCCTGATATCTTTAGTATTATATCAGAAAGACAGGATGGACAGCTGTATGAGCAGACTCTTCTAACATCGGAAATCCTGGTATCTCCAGTATTATTGTAGATCAGAAAGACAAGACGGACAGCTGTGTGAGCAGACTCTTCTAACATCAGAAATCCTGGTATCTCCAGTATTATTGTAGATCAGAAAGACAAGACGGACAGCTGTGTGAGCAGACTCTTCTAACATCAGAAATCCTGGTATCTCCAGTATTATTGTAGATCAGAAAGACAAGACGGACAGCTGTGTGAGCAGACTCTTCTAACATCAGAAACGCTGGTATCTCCAGTATTATTGTAGATCAGAAAGACAAGACGGACAGCTGTGTGAGCAGCTTCTTCTTACGTCAACATCCCTGGTATCTTTAGTATTATATCAGAAAGACAGGATGGACAGCTGTATGAGCAGACTCTTCTAACATCAGAACTCCTGGTATCTCCAGTATTATTGTAGATAAGAAAGACAAGACGGACAGCTGTGTGAGCAGACTCTTCTAACATCAGAAATCCTGGTATCTCCAGTACTATTGTAGATCAGAAAGACAAGACGGACAGCTGCGTGAGCAGACTCTTCTAACATCAGAAACGCTGGTATCTCCAGTATTATTGTAAATCAGAAAGACAAGATGGACAGCTGTGTGAGCAGCTTCTTCTTACGTCAACATCCCTGGTATCTTTAGTATTATATCAGAAAGACAGGATGGACAGCTGTATGAGCAGACTCTTCTAACATCAGAAATCCTGGTATCTCCAGTATTATTGTAGATCAGAAAGACAAGACGGACAGCTGTGTGAGCAGACTCTTCTAACATCAGAAATCCTGGTATCTCCAGTATTATTGTAGATCAGAAAGACAAGATGGACAGCTGTGTGAGCAGACTCTTCTAACATCAGAAACGCTGGTATCTCCTGTATTATTGTAGATCAGAAAGACAAGACGGACAGCTATGTAAGCAGCTTCTTCTTATGTCAACATCCCTGGTATCTTTAGTATTATATCAGAAAGACAGGATGGACAGCTGTATGAGCAGACTCTTCTAACATCAGAAATCCTGGTATCTCCAGTATTATTGTAGATCAGAAAGACAAGACGGACAGCTGTGTGAGCAGACTCTTCTAACATCAGAAATCCTGGTATCTCCAGTATTATTGTAGATCAGAAAGACAAGACGGACAGCTGTGTGAGCAGACTCTTCTAACATCAGAAACGCTGGTATCTCCAGTATTATTGTAGATCAGAAAGACAAGACGGACAGCTGTGTGAGCAGCTTCTTCTTACGTCAACATCCCTGGTATCTTTAGTATTATATCAGAAAGACAGGATGGACAGCTGTATGAGCAGACTCTTCTAACATCAGAAATTCTGGTATCTCCAGTATTATTGTAGATCAGAAAGACAAGATGGACAGCTGTGTGAGCAGACTCTTCTAACATCAGAAACGCTGGTATCTCCAGTATTATTGTAGATCAGAAAGACAAGACGGACAGCTGTGTGAGCAGCTTCTTCTTACGTCAACATCCCTGGTATCTTTAGTATTATATCAGAAAGACAGGATGGACAGCTGTATGAGCAGACTCTTCTAACATCAGAAATCCTGGTATCTCCAGTATTATTGTAGATCAGAAAGACAAGACGGACAGCTGTGTGAGCAGACTCTTCTAACATCAGAAACGCTGGTATCTCCAGTATTATTGTAGATCAGAAAGACAAGACGGACAGGTGTGTGAGCAGCTTCTTCTTACGTCAACATCCCTGGTATCTTTAGTATTATATCAGAAAGACAGGGTGGACAGCTGTATGAGCAGACTCTTCTAACATCAGAAATCCTGGTATCTCCAGTATTATTGTAGATCAGAAAGACAAGATGGACAGCTGTGTGAGCAGACTCTTCTAACATCGGAAATCCTGGTATCTCCAGTATTATTGTAGATCAGAAAGACAAGACGGACAGCTGTGTGAGCAGACTCTTCTAACATCAGAAACGCTGGTATCTCCAGGATTATTGTAGATCAGAAAGACAAGACGGACAGCTGTGTGAGCAGCTTCTTCTTACGTCAACATCCCTGGTATCTTTAGTATTATATCAGAAAGACAGGGTGGACAGCTGTATGAGCAGACTCTTCTAACATCAGAAATCCTGGTATCTCCAGTATTATTGTAGATCAGAAAGACAAGACGGACAGCTGTGTGAGCAGCTTCTTCTTACGTCAACATCCCTAGCATCTTTAGTATTATATCAGAAAGACAGGATGGACAGCTGTATGAGCAGACTCTTCTAACATCAGAAACCCTGGTATCTTCAGTATTATTGTAGATCAGAAAGATAAGATGGACAGCTGTATGAGCAGACTTTTCTAACATCAGAAATCCTGGTATCTCCAGTATTATTGTAGATCAGAAAGACAAGACGGACAGCTGTGTGAGCAGTTTCATCTTACGTCAACATCCCTGGTATTTTTAGTATAATATCAGAAAGACAGGATGGACAGCTGTATGAGCAGACTCTTCTAACATCAGAAATCCTGGTATCTCCAGTATTATTGTAGATCAGAAAGACAAGACAGACAGCTGTGTGAGCAGCTTCTTCTTACCTCAACATCCCTGGTAACCTTAGGGTACCGTCACACTAAGCGACGCTGCAGCGATAGCGACAGCGATGCCGATCGCTGCAGCGTCGCTGTGTGGTCGCTGGAGAGCTGTCACACAGACCGCTCTCCAGCGACCAACGATGCCGAGGTCCCCGGGTAACCAGGGTAAACATCGGGTTACTAAGCGCAGGGCTGCGCTTAGTAACCCGATGTTTACCCTGGTTACCAGCGTAAAAGTAAAAAAAACAAACAGTACATACTCACCCAGCGTCCCCCAGCTTCTGCTTCCTGACACTGACTGAGCTCCGGCCCTAACAGCACAGCGGCTTTCACTTTCACTTTAGGGCCGGCGCTCAGTCAGTGTCAGGAAGCAGACGCTGGGGGAGGTATGACGCTGGGTGAGTATGTACTGTTTGTTTTTTTTACTTTTACGCTGGTAACCAGGGTAAACATCGGGTTACTAAGCGCGGCCCTGCGCTTGGTAACCCGATGTTTACCCTGGTTACCAGTGTAAAACATCGCTGGTATCGTTGCTTTTGGTGTCAAACACAACGATACACAGCGATCGGACGACCAAATAAAGTTCTGGACTTTATTCAGCGACCAGCGACATCACAGCAGGATCCTGATCGCTGCTGCGTGTCAAACTAAACGATATCGCTAGCGAGGACGCTGCAACGTCACGGATCGCTAGCGATATCGTTTAGTGTGACGGTACCTTAAGTATTATATCAGAAAGACAGGATGGACAGCATTGTGAGCAACCTCTTTTATTCTCAGCACCCTTGATATCTTCAGCATTAAGTAAGATAAACAGGGTTGACAGCAGTTTGAGCATATTCTTCTGACCTCAGCATCCCTAGTATTTCCAATATTACATTATATAAAGAGGGTAAACAGCATTGTGAGTGGTTTCTTCTTATCTTAGCACCACTGGCATCTGCACTATGAGATCAGAATATGGATCACAGCATCTTACACACGAAGAAACGAGAGGAGTTTCCTACTGCACATGCTCACAGGCACCTATCCTAATAACATTCTAAGGCAGGTTTTTGTCAGTATAACAACACAGCTGCCATTTTAATTCAATGATGATTACTTCCATAGTCAAAATGACTGTGATTTGCTAATTACACTATTCAGTAATTTATACATAATGACATTTCCTTTACTTTTTTCTTTTCCCTGACAACCCTTTTAAATGGAGTAGCTAGACTGCCACTCTCTTCAAACAACGAGACGAACACCAACCTGAGACCCCTGTTCTAGTGATTAGTGGGAGTCCTAATGATGAGGTCCCCAGGGATAAGTTATTTAGCATGTTTCCTATGAATAAGAGGTAAATATTTATTGTGACAAAACCCCTTTAAAAGGTTCACTTTAAATATGTAGAAATAAAGCTTGCCAGTAATCAAATAAGCCTACAGAATGCTATATAATCTCCACTCATGTTGGAGAGAACGTGACAATATATACCAACCAGGGCTGGACTTGTAAGATTCAAAGTTCAGATTCTATGGTATTTGTGCCATTCATTTTAAGAGTTTGTTCTGCTCTATCTAGTAGACTGCATGGTGAATGGTTTGGAATCATTTTCTCTATTCTTCAGTAGTTTGTCTTTTTCCGTTGGCATTTTATTTTACATTTCAGCAAGATGAACTATTTAGGTTTGCCCTTTTCATACTTGCCAGGTAATTTGTAGACAGCACCTGGTATATATAGCTAACTTCAGACTGCTGACAAGCATTTAGCAAGAGTCAGCCAAGCATCAGACCAACATCGTAGACTTTTCGGTGGATTAACACTGGCCTGAAGGAGCGATAGAAAAATATAACTTGTAAAATTAGAACGCCTGCATTCAAACTTCTTCTATTATATATCCCTCTAATCAGTATTTTATTTGGAGCACCCAATGTAACAAATACAATTGATAGCAATTTTGAGTATACAATTCTACAGCTCTGGCAAAAATTAAGAGATGACTGCAAAATGTTCAGTTTGTCTGATTTTTCTCTTTATAGGTATATTTTTGAGTAAAATGTAAATTGTTCTTTTATTCTATAAACTTCTGACATGTCTCCGAATTTCCAAGCAATACATTTTGTATTATTTTTGTATTTACAAAGAAAAATGGTCAAAATAAAAAATAAAAAACTGCTTTCAGACCTCAAATAATGCAAAGAAAAAAAGTTCATAAACATTTAGAAACAACAATACCAATGTTTTAACTCAGGAAGAGTTCACAAATCAATATTTTGTGGAATAGCCAAGATTTTTCATCACAGCTTTCATGCATCTTGGCATGCTTTCCACCAGTCTTTCACACTGCTCCTGGTGCAAAAATGTAAGCAGTTCTTCTTTGTTTGATGGCTTGTGACTATCCATCATCCTCTTGATTACATTCCAGAGGTTTTCAATGGGGTTCAGGTCTGGAGATTGGGCTGCCCATGACAGGGTTTTGACGTGGTGGTCTTGTAATTTTTACCAAAGCTGTATATCCTGAAATATTGGAAAATTGTGTACCGTATTTTCTGGCGTATAAGATGACTGGGCGTATAAGACGACCCCCACCTTTTCCAGTTAAAATATAAAATCTTCTTAAAAGTCGGGGGTGGTCTTATACGCTGTATGTTGTCTTATAGGGCCGGTGACTAATGTGCCTTTTGGGGGGGGGAGTGGTCCCGATGACGAAGAGGGGGCGTCTCACAGGAAAGTGTGAGTGGAGTATGCCCCATTACCTCCTTGTAGCTGCAGCGTCAGCGTGGGGTGCTGGGGAGCGGCGGCGGCTGCTCCTCTTTGTGCCGCGTGGGTGCTGTGGGGCAGCGGCTCCTCTTCGTGCAGCGTCGGGGCTCTATGCTGTGGGGCGGCGGCGGTGTATCTTGCAGAGTATCTTGCATGCAGAGTCAGTCGGGGCTCCTCCGGCATCTCCTCAAAGCCCGGAGGCACCGGCAGCTCCATTGCTGCGATGCGGTGGCCTCCGGGAAAATGGCCGCTGGGGGCGGCGCATGCTCAGATTCAGATCTTGTCTCCCGAGATCTCGGGACGAGATCTGAATCTGAGCATGCGCCGCCCCCAGCGGCCATTTTCCCGGAGGCCACCGCATCGCAGCAATGGAGCTGCCGGTGCCTCCGGGCTTTGAGGAGATGCCGGAGGAGCCCCGACTCTGCACTAAGATGCGGCGGTGGCGCCCCACAGCACAGAGCCCTGACGCTGCACGAAGAGGAGCCACCTCTCCACAGCACCCACGCGGCACAAAGAGGAGCAGCCGCCGCCGCTCCCCAGCACCCCACGCTGATGCTGCAGCTACAATGAGGTAATGGGGCATACTCCACTCACACTTTCCTGTGAGACGCCCCCTCTTCGTCATCGGGACCACTCCCCAATATACACCCGGCGTACAAGACGATACCGGGGGTATAAGACGACCCCCGACTTTTAAGAAGATTTTCAGGGGTTAAAAAGTTGTCTTATACGCCAGAAAATACGGTAGATATAATCTTTCCTAACAGCTGAGAGCTCATATCTGGCGATTTGTGCTAATTACAGTTATTTACTTTGGTTTCTTGTTAATTAAGTATTTGTGACTGTAGGTTACTTTATAATTTGGTAATTAAAAGGATCCTGTCTAAAATCATTGGAATGCTTCTAAAGCTTTGCCGGATGGAGTATACAATTGCAGATCGTCGCACGTTATATAATAATGCAGTGTGAGCACTATTTAATTCTGTTAACTTATCTTTGTCATATTTAATGATAGTGGGGCTACTGTAATTAATTATTATTGGCTTTCTGCCGGGGTGGAAGTATTGGTACAGAGCTCTTGCATTTGCACAATATTATGTTATGATTACGAGGACAGTATGAACGAATATGTACTGTACTATTACACACACCTGGAAGTAGCCTTAATTATACATTTTACTCTTATTACGACTGACAGGACTTCTTAAGAAAATTAAAGTTTAGTTCCTTTCATTTCCACACTAACTGAAAATTGCTAGCCCATAGTCCAGTCTGTGTCTTGTTAGGTGACCATGTGAGTGATCCGCATATAACCTGCTGTTAAAGTATTAAAAGCTGCTGTTATAATAATTATTCTTTTGCCAAGAATAACTAGAATGATCCCAGACTGAAAACTGTTCATAACATAAAGAAGTTTTCTGATTTTAACACGAGAGGTTATCCTCACATGGTGGTTTTTGACGAGGATTTTAAAGCAGATCTGTTTCAAAATTCACATCAAAAATGGCTTCAAATACTACTTGAATACTATTTGATGTGGATCTACTTCAAAATCCATGTAAAAAATCTGTGTGTGGACATATGCCAAGGCATATTGCTATAGGATATGGCATTGCTTGCCGATTAGTAAATAGACAAATGTAAGGACCCCAATCAATCACGACAACCAAAGCGGTGAGTCTTCTCCGACATTCTCTACGTGCAGTGCCACTTGATTCCAAATGCTGTACAGAGACCTAGATGCTGACCATATTCAAGTCAGCTGAAAAATCTGCACAGCATTTGGTCAGAAACAGAGCAAATCAATCAGTAGGGTTCATGGCAATCAGATTCCAACTGAATGAGTGGCACAATATCCTACAAAGGAGAAAAGGTGGGAAAACCCTTTGAATTATTACTAACTGTTATAGCCCTAGGTATGACTAGTCGCCAGATAATCCATTGAAGATGCCATTACCATCAAACACAACAACCAACTTGATCCATATAGATGTCCGTCAAGCACTTGTGCTTTATAAAGTCAAGGAGAGCTTTAGAAAAATGTAGTCAAAGTGAAGAAGTGGTTATGTTTAGCAAAGTGCTGTAGTTGGCTTCAAAACTATATGTAACAAATTCAAAATTCAACATTTTTTAATGGTGTATTTACAGGGCTAGTACTGTGTCACACAGTCCAACACTGCACAAAAAAGTACAAGAATTCAGCCTCAAATTGCCATGGAATGTATGGCTTAAGTTGTTACAGGGGAAACTCCAATGTTTTACTAGCCCATGTGACTGCCCACTATTGGACAATACCTGCTTGCTTAATAACTTTATTCCCCCATATGAAATAATAATACTGTTAGAGCTGCTATTCTCATCAGATCATAATAAATTAATGTGTCACATGACCACTGCAGTTTATCAGCTGCAACTCTTCAGTACTCCATTAGAGTAGATGTTCACTCTGGCGTAATAGCAAAGACTGGAGCTAATCGGCGGCAATATGGCCACGTGCCCAGGTGAGAATAGCAGCACTGACATGGCAGGAACATGGCTGCTGCGGGAGAGAGCAATTGTTTTTATCTTAAATGGGACACACAAGTGATTAAGCAGTAATGGCCAACTCCCTTTATTCTAGGCATGGGTTAACAAAAGTAGGTAAATGCAAGTCTTGGGGATCGCTCACACAAGACATGATTCTTTCAAGCGAGAAAATCAGGCTGATTATGCTAATGACACTCAGCTGTCATATGACTGTGATCCTATTCTCTTGCATGAGACAATCATATCACAGGTGCAGAGAAGAAAGAGAACTTACCGTATATACTCATGTATAAGCCGAGATTTTCAGCACATTTTTTGTGTTGAAAACACCCCCTCGGCTTATACACGAGTCATTGTCCAGAAAGCCGGTTGGGGAGGGGGGAGCCGACAGCTGTAGCACAGTGACAGCTGCAGCCGCCTGCTTCCAGAAGACATCAATACTCACCCTCTGTCGCTGCATCTCCATCCCTACATCTCTGTCCAGGCGCCGGCAGCTCTTTCTGTTCCTGTGCTCAGTGGTCACGTGGTACCGCTCATTAAAGGGAACCTGTCACTGAATTTGGCGGGTCTTTTTTTGGGTCATGTGGGTGGTGTTTTCGGGTCTTTTATTAACCCCTTTTTTTCCCGCTGGCCGCACGCTGGTCGCAAAATTGATTTGCCATTGATTCGCTTTCCTCCCTAGTTAACGCGTGCGCAAAGCAATCTTGCCTTGCGCATGCGCAGTATGCTTTGCCCAACTGCGGGCAAAGCTGAAAACCATTAGTGCGCAGGTGCCGGCGCACTATGTCCTGGAAGTATTTCGTTGTGTTCAGGCGCCGGTGCACTATGTCCCGGAAGTATTTCGTTGTGTTCCAGGACATAGTGCGTCGGCGCTTGAGCCAACAAGCTTACCCAGTTTTCCATGGCAAAATTAGGTGCCTCGGGTTATACTTAGTTCGGCTTATACTCGAGTATATACGGTAATTTCTCTATCTTCTCCATTGTCTCTGTGAGCATTCATCATACTGCACTCTGATGATATCTGAATGCAGTACAATATTTTACGCGCACCCATAGACTTGTATGGGAGCGCACGATCCAATTTGGGGAGCAACTCGCAACATACAATTTTTTTCTCATGACGAACCAGCATGAGAAAAAATAGCAGATCTTCACTGCCCCATATTATAACATTGGGTCAAGTGCTATCCGATAAAACATAGGATAGCACTCTTCTGAAGAGTACTCTCATGTGTGCGAGACTTTACAAACATATTGACCAAGTAAGAAGATTGCAAAGCAAACATTATGGCAAAGAGCAGGTAAGAATCTTAAGGAGATGGGAGAAGTACCATTCCAGAGTTCTTTAGAGTTTCAGATCCAGCAGGAAATTCACAAGTCCTCATTTTACAAATAATAACCTAGTTATGGAAACAGTTCTGTTTCCAGAGCATATAAAGTATTGTGAATTATAATGACAAAAACTATTCAGGAACTGTCCTGGGAAAACAAGCTTAAAATGCAGTATACTCCTACATAAAATACATACACAGACTCAGTGCCTTATTTATGCAGTTATTTTTTATAGTGTTTTCTATGTGGAATGTAATTCTTACAATATTTTTTTTCTTTTTGTATAGTGATGAAGTACAGTACTACTGTACATCATAGGATTATAAAAGCATTTTTTAAGATAAAAATTACATCTGATACTGTACATGTTGAGAAGGAAATAGCTATTAAAATTTAGAAGAGACGCAGTTGCACTGTAAAATGAATCTACTAAAGGAGATTATCATCCTTCCTTCTTTTGGTCTTGAGGAAGCACTCCCATTAATTTTTTTTTAATTAAATTTGTGTATATGTGTGTGATGTGTACAGTAGTGTGAGTGTGTAATATACTCTCCTACCGCTGCTCCTTCAACAGTGCCATTCTGCTCCTCTTCACAGTGAAGTCACCGCTCTGCAGAATGGCTGGGTCTCGCTGCACAGTGCATGACCTGTAAGTGACTATTACAATATAAGTCTATGGAGGGTGAGAACGAGGCTCTAGACTTACATTGTAAAAGAGACTTCTGGCTCACACATAGCCGAGCTTTATGTTAACAGCATGCCTGTTAGCATGTTAAAAGCAACTATCAATCTCTGACAGCGGTATTTAAGATGCGCCCACAGGGGGCATGTCATTCCATGTGCCAGTGACATGATCGTGGGGCACCGATGGTTGCCATGACAGCCGGGGGTCTGCTAATGACCCCTGTGCCTGTCACAACAAATCTCCTCTGAAAGCCAACCTGTAGCTAGTTTATAGGAGATTGTGATGTTATGTATAGCACAAGTAAGCAGATGATCATAGTTTCAAGTCCCCAAAGGGGACTAACAAGTACATTATAAAGTGGAACAAAAAAAGTTGTTAAAAATATAACATAAAATATATATAATATTAATGAAAAAAATACAAAAGTTCTTCCCCCTCCCATTTTGCCCCAGTGAAAATAAAGACAGTACAAAAATACACATTTGGTACCACTGCATTCGTAAAAGTCTAATCTAACAAAATATAAATTAATCCAATCGGTAAACGACATTGCAATAAACTGCAATAAGAGGTGGGTGATCAAAACATTGTATGCACCCAAAAATGGTATAATTAAAAATGTCAGCTTAGGGCGCCAAAAATAAGCTCTCATCCCAAAAAAATCAAAATGTTACAGGTCTCGGAAAATGACAACACAAGCACAATTTTTTTTCCAACAAATTTCCCCCCCAAAATTTCCCCCCCCAGCACTTAAATAAAAAAAAACTATACATGTTTGGTATCTTTGTACTCATGTTGGTCTGGAGAATCATATTGTCAGGTTAGTTCAACTGTATAGTGAACATGGTAAATAAATAAAATAAGAAAAAAAAAACAATTGTGGAATTGCACTTTTTTTGCAATTTCAGTGCATTTGGAATTTGTTTACCTGATTTTCATGAGCAGCATATGATAAAATGAAAGGTGTCATTCAAAAGTACAACTTGTCTCTCAAAGAACAAGCCCTATACAGCTATGTGGATGGGAAAATAAAAAAGTTATGGCTCTTGGAAGAAGGGGAGGTAAAAACAAAAACTGAAAAAAAAACAGAAAACAGACATGTAATGAAGGGGTAATTGAAAAAAGTATTCATGGGAGAGCTTCTTTAACTTCCATATAGTGAACAAAAATAAGACCATTAAAAAAAGTTTTTGTAGTAATAATAATAATATCTGGTTGACAACACCATACCCTTTACCGCGTGATACATGACGCCTTGATGCTTGATCCCCTTCACTCCTTACCCTGAGCTACATATGATTTCCCAAATCCTTGGACTGGGCCTCCTTTCTTCAAGCAGCTATATGGGCTACTCTTGAAATTGCATATAAAGCATTTCCCTAATATGCTTTTATTGTGTGAATATCTTTCTTTATGTGTTAGTGTGATATCTCAGGGCATTGATGAGGAAAGGCATTGCTTTCCTTCAGAATATCAATGGACACAGGCTGAGACATAGAGTCATCTATTACTATCCATTATGGCATAGTTGGATGGATAGATATATTCTTTTTGTATTCCCTCAGCATTTCTGTTGAGTAACAGAACTGGTAAAAAGTAATGTCTTGACTGTGCCGAGACAGGACATTTGTACATTTGCTGCAGATAAGGATTTCTGCTTGGTAAGAAGAATTAGATGTATATGATCCATTGTCTTTTTTCAGAAATGCCTTAGTATTCTACATAAGACTATTAAATGACTTATAAATGTATAAATATTAAAATTATGTTGTTAAGGACCTTTACTGAATACTCATGTATTTCTTATCAGAAGAAGGTTAAAATCCATCTTCTCCTCTTGACGGGTCCATCTGTACTTGTAGGAACAGCAAGTGCATCTCTTTGAGATACGAGGAGAGAAAGAGAGAGCGCAAAGTCATGGCAGACCCATTTAATGCTTCTTCCCAGTCTGCCATTAATCTTGGCTCTTATATACAGGAGTGCCAGCAATGTTTAGCAAGAATGTTCTCAAACTTTTAAAAGTGATTTTCTGAAAGTTACTATGTTGAAATCTGTTGGTATAATTTTGCTGCAGTTTTATTTGGCATTGAATGTATTTCCATGTACAATACATTTATGCGGAGATAAACTTAGCAACCTTGTATGAATGGAAAATTATAGACAGTTTAAAAGAAAAAGAAAAACTATCCTTGAGGCACTTTGGTGGTATTCTTGTATCTCGCGCTGAAGAAATTTGTTACACCCCACTATGATAGCAAACCTAATTGTATTATGATGCCAAGACACACAATTCTTCCCAAGAAACAATTCTAGACGCTACCTTTCTGAGATAATGTAATGCCGAATGCCAAGGCTTTTCATTTACAGATTTCACAGGAACACACAAGAAAAACATTAACCACTGTGTGCATCAATGGGACATTACAATGAATTCCCGTGCATATGCAATTAGAATAATTTGTTCATGGGGAAATCTCTCCAGTTGTAACATTAGTTATCATAATTACACAAAATTGACCATTGTTCCTTAAATATGTTTTCTAGGTTTCTATTTTTGATATTTAGCCTTTTTATTTATGAAAAATAAGAGAGCTTTTTAATTGTATACCCTTCTTGCAGGGCCCACTGAACTGAACATGTCTGCATGTAAATATTGCCGCAGCACTCGAGTCCGTTCGACTCCCCTTCATTGCACAGAAAAGGTGTCCCTGCTGTGACTGTCACAAGTCATCTTTTAAAAACTTGTAACTTAAGAGTCCAATTCCCTAAAACAGCTAAGGACCACTAGATAGAAACCCGCACTAGCAGGTTAATAAAACTTAACTTTTATTAAATTAATTAATATATACAGTATATATATATATATATATATATATATATATATATATATATACATTTTATAAGGCATTGGATTAAAATAATTAATTTCCGTCATTAAAAAAAAAAGGCTTTTATTTTTTATTATGTTCAGTAGCGATTGCTTACAGATGACACATCCTTGTTCCATCCCCTGATGATACCGAAGGCTCGGTGAAACATACTGGAGGGACATGTGCTGCATGCATACCTTTGGATGACACCCTGGGGTGCCATATTTAATACCGCAGATAAGCAATCGATACTTAACTTACTAAAAAAAAAAAAATTGGGGGGGGGGGCAATGGCAAATATGAAATAGTTTAATCCAATACCCTATCAAGTATATATATATACAGTACTAGATGGTGGCCCGATTCTAACGCATCGGGTATTCTAGAATATGCATGTCCACGTATTATATTGCCCAGCCACGCAGTATATTGCACAGCCACGTAGTATATTGCACAGCCCACGTAGTATATTGCACAGCCCACGTAGTATATTGCCCAGTCACGTATAGTTTAATCCAATACACTATCAAGTATATATATACAGTATATATATATACAGTCATATGAAAAAGTTTGGGCACCCTATTAATCTTAAGCTTAATGTTTTATAAAAATGGGTTTGGGGTTTTTTTTGCAACAGCTATTTCAGTTTCATATATCTAATAACTGTTGGACACAGTAATGTTTCTGCCTTGAAATGAGGTTTATTGTACTAACAGAAAATATGCAATCTGCATTCAAACAAAATTTGACAGGTGCATAAGTATGGGCACCCTTATCATTTTCTTGTTTTAAATACTCCTACCTACTTTTTACTGACTTACTAAAGCACGTTTTTTGGTTTTGTAACCTCATTGAGCTTTGAACTTCATAGCCAGGTGTATGCAATCATGAGAAAAGCTACTTAAAGTGGCCACTTGCAAGTTGTTCTCCTGTTTGAATCTCCTCTGAGGAGTGGCATCATGGGCTCCTCAAAACAACTGTCAAATGATCTGAAAACAAAGATTATTCAACATAGTTGTTCAGGGGAAGGATACAAAAAGCTGTCTCAGAGATTTAACCTGTCAATGTCCACTGTGAGGAACATAGTAAGGAAATGGAAGAACACAGGTACAGTTCTTGTTAAGGCCAGAAGTGGCAGTCCAAGAAAAACATCAGAAAGGCAGAGAAGAAGAACGGTGAGATCAGTCAAGGACAATTCTCAGGCCACCTCCAGAGATCTGCAGCATCAACTTGCTGCAGATGGTGTCACTGTGCATCGGTCAACTATACAACGCACTTTGCACAAGGAGAAGCTGTATGGGAGAGTGATGCGAAAGAAGCCGTTTCTGCAAGCACGCCACAAACAGAGTCGGCTGAGGTATGCAAAAGCACATTTGGAGAAGCCAATTTCTTTTTGGAAGAAGGTCCTGTGGACTCATCAAACCAAGATTGAGTTGTTTGGTAATACAAAAAGGCGTTATGCATGGCGGCAAAAAAACACAGTGCGTTGTATAGTTGACCGATGCACAGTGACACCATCTGCAGCAAGTTGATGCTGCAGCTCTATGGAGATGGTCTGAGGATTGTCCTTGACTGATCTCACCATTCTTCTTCTCTGCCTTTCTGATGTTTTTCATGGCCTGCCACTTCTGGCCTTAACAAGAACTGTACCTGTGTCCTTCCATTTCCTTACTATGTTCCTCACAGTTGAAATTGACAGGTTAAATCTCTGAGACAGCTTTTTGGATCCTTCCCCTGAACAACTATGTTGAATAATCTTTGTTTTCAGATCATTTGACAGTTGTTTTGAGGAGCCCATGATGCCACTCTTCAGAGGAGATTCAAACAGGAGAACAACTTGCAAGTGGCCACTTTAAGTAGCTTTTCTCATGATTGCATACACCTAGCTATGAAGTTCAAAACTCAATGAGGTTACAAAACCAAAAAAAGTGCTTTAGTAAGTCAGTAAAAAGTAGGTAGGAGTATTTAAAACAAGAAAATGATAAGGGTGCCCATACTTATGCACCTGTCAAATTTTGTTTGAATGCAGATTGCACATTTTCTGTTAGTACAATAAACCTCATTTCAAGGCAGAAACATTACTGTGTCCAACAGTTATTAGATATATGAAACTGAAATAGCTGTTGCAAAAAAAACATTTTTATAAAACATTAAGCTTAAGACTAATAGGGGTGCCCAAACTTTTTCATATGACTGTATATATATATATATATATATATATATATATATATATATATATATATATATATATATATATATATATATATATATATATATATATATACACTACAGACCAAAAGTTTGGAGACACCTTCTCATTTCAAGATTTTTCTGTATTTTCATGACTATGAAAATTGTACATTCACACTGAAGGCATCAAAACTATGAATTAACACATGTGGAATGATATACTTAGCAAAAAACTGTGAAACAACTGAAAATATGTCTTATATTTTAGGTTCTTCAAAGTGGCTACCTTTTGCTTTGATGACTGCCTTGCACACTCTTGGCATTCTCTTGATGAGCTTCAAGAGGTAGTCACCGGCAATGGTTTTCACTTAACAGGTGTGCCCTGTCAGGTTTATTAAGTGGGATTTCTTGCCTTATAAATGGGGTTGGGACCATCAGTTGTGTTGTGCAGAAGTCTGGTGGATACACAGCTGATAGTCCTACTGAATAGACTGTTAGAATTTGTATTACGGCAAGAAAAAAGCAGCTAAGTAATGAAAAACGAGTGGCCATCATTACTTTAAGAAATGAAGGTCAGTCAGTCCAAAAAATTGGGAAAACGATGAAAGTGTCCCCAAGTGCAGTGGCAAAAACCATCAAGAGCTACAAAGAAACTGGCTCACATGAGGACCGCCCAAGGAAAGGAAGACCAAGAGTCACCTCTGCTTCTGAGGATAAGTTTATCCGAGTGACAAGCCTCAGAAATCGCAGGTTAACAGCAGCTCAGATTAGAGACCAGGTCAATGTCACACAGAGTTCTAGCAGCAGACACATCTCTACAACAACTGTTAAGAGGAGACTTTGTGCAGCAGGCCTTCATGGTAAAATAGCTGCTAGGAAACCACTGCTAAGGACAGGCAACAATCAGAAGAGACTTGTTTTGGCTAAAGAACACAAGGAATGGACATTAGACCAGTGGAAATCTGTGCTTTGGTCTGATGAGTCCAAATTTGAGATCTTTGGTTCCAACCACCGTGTCTTTGTGCGACGCAGAAAAGGTGAACGGATGGGCTCTACATGCCTGCTTCCCACTGTGAAGCATGGAGGAGGAGGTGTGATGGTGTGGGGGTGCTTTCCTGGTGACACTGTTGGGGATTTATTCAAAATTGAAGGCATACTGAACCAGCATGGCTACCACAGCATCTTGCAGCGGCATGCTATTCCATCCGGTTTGCGTTTAGTTGGACCATCATTTATTTTTCAACAGGACAATGACCCCAAACACACCTCCAGGCTGTGTAAGGGCTATTTCACCAAAGAGAGTGATGGGGTGCTACGCCAGATGACCTGGCCTCCACAGTCACCAGACCTGAACCCAATCGAGAAGGTTTGGGGTGAGCTGGACTGCAGAGTGAAGGCAAAAGGGCCAACAAGTGCTAAGCATCTCTGGGAACTCCTTCAAGATTGTTGGAAGACCATTCCCGGTGACTACCTCTTGAAGCTCATCAAGAAAATGCCAAGAGTGTGCAAAGCAGTCATCAAAGCAAAAGGTGGCTACTTTGAAGAACCTAGAATATAAGACATATTTTCAGTTGTTTCACACTTTTTTGTTAAGTATATAATTCCACATGTGTTAATTCATAGTTTTGATGCCTTCAGTGTGAATGCACAATTTTCATAGTCATGAAAATATAGAAAAATCTTTAAATGAGAAAGTGTGTTAAAGCTTTTGGTCTGCACTGTATATATATATATATATATATATATATATATATATATATATATATACTGTATATATACTGCTCAAAAAATAAAGGGAACGCTTAAACAACAGAATATAACTCCAAGTAAATCAGACTTCTGTGAAATCAAACTGTCCACTTAGGAAGCAACACTGTTTGACAGTCAATTTCACATGCTGTTGTGCAAATGGAATAGACAACAGATGGAAATTTTTGGCAATTATCAAGACACACTCCATAAAGGAGTGGTTCTGCAGGTGGGGACCACAGACCACATCTCAGTACCAATGCTTTCTGGCTGATGTTTAGGTCACTTTTGAATGTTGGTTGTGCTTTCACACTCGTGGTAGCATGAGACGGACTCTACAACACACACAAGTGGCTTAGATAGTGCAGCTCATTCAGGATGGCACATCAATGCGAGCTGTGGCAAGAAGGAAGAAGGTTTGCTGTGTCTGTCAGCATAGTGTCTAGAGGCTGGAGGCACTACAAGGAGACAAACCAGTACACCAGGAGACATAGAAGGGGCCGTAGGAGGGCAACAACCTAGCAGCAGGACCGCTACCTCAGCCTTTGTGCAAGGAGGAACAGTCATGTAGCCTTATTGTGATAGGTTTCTATATTATTGTGCCTTCACCTATAGGCATATCTTATCTAATGTATACAGCAGAAGATAAATATAGTATATGGGAGTATATAGCTTCCAATATTTTGAATGTTCAAAATTAAGTGTAAAAATATTAAACATGCAAATTGCTTCTTCAGAGAGGAAGAGGACTAGAACACTAGTCACATAATTTAGAATAAAAGTCAGATGTTCCATTTACAGACACATTTTTGTGGAGAATTTGCCCTTCAACAGTGCACCGCAAGAGGTCTGATTTGGCCAGATGAGAGTATTATAATGGTGATCTAAAGTGTATTGTCACTCCATATGGAGCATGACATGCTTGACATGCTATGCAAAGTTCCTGTGGAAACTTCAATATGCTAATTGCCTTGTCAGAGAAAGAGGACTTGAACACTTGTGCCACCTTTTGGAAGTAGCAATCCTAAAAGTCAATATTGTCCCTTTAATGAGCCTTGTCAGATGACTTGGGATAAGAGCCAAACTAGACACTCCATTTGCAGACGCGTGTTTCTGAGTATTTTCCCCTCATCAGTGCAAAGTAAGAGGTCTGATTTGGCTGGACGAGAAGCCTCTAACGGGGATCTATGATGTAATGACTGTCCTTGAAGAAAGTGACATGCATGAGATGCCGCTGTGAGGAGTTTTATAGGCCACACAATAATATTTTTCAATATTTATATCTAACCAAATACTTAGCAAAATTCAAAATAGTTTTCAAAAACAACTCTCAGTATTTAACTGTACATACTATGCAGTTCCCATGACATACAGTACATTAGTACTGAATTAATTTCCGCTCCAAAGTAACTACCCTACGTTATTGTTACTTTCATTTATATAAATGTAGTAAATATTTCCTTCTGTTTTGTAGGAAAATGTGTTGCCAAAATTTCTGCCACTCAAAATTGGTTTCATTCATCTGAATAGGATTGTTTCAGTGCCAAGCCGATTCTGCAATCCCCTTTCAGGTTAATAGAACAGTAGAAGAACTTTGTGCAGCAATACTGCCACATATGAATTCATGCTAAGACTCTTCTTCACTGCTCAGAGTATACTTACTCTTTGGTCTTTCCCTCTTATATATATCCTGCTTACCACTTCAACTGCTGCCATGACATGAAGGGTCTATTCATGGCTATTGATTGCTTATTCCAAAGAATCCATATGCTATCAATACCTGCAATCATCTGCTCTCAATCATCTTTCCTTTTTAACAAACTACTTCTGGAACATGTTAACACAATGCTGAAGAAATATATTGAGTCACAAAGATGTATAAGTGTTATGACTCTTCAGAGGTGGAAATTTATATTGGTAAACATCATTTTGTCTTATTGGTTAAACCTAAGACATATTTTGTGATTAAAAATGTGTATAAGTTGTTGGGCATTTGAATAATATAATAATCATAATCTTTTATTCTTATAGTGCCAACATATTCCGCAGCGCTTTACAGTTTGCACACATTATCATCGCTGTCCCCAATGGGGCTCATAATCTAAATTCCCTATCAGTATGTGTTTGGAGTGTGGGAGGAAATCAGAATATCTGGAGGAAACCCACGCAAACACGGGGACAACATACAAGCTACATACATACATAAAATTACAGCTTGGATGGCGTACCATTAATTTGTGCTTGTCACTATAGTATATGGGGTAGTATTTCTTCCACACCTCCTGGATTTTCTCAGGAGAGTTGTCACCTCTAGATTTTGGAGTGTCCATCTGCACTTGCAAGATAACAGTGCAGAATGGATTTTACATGACTACTCCATCGAGGTGTAAAGGGTTACTTATTAGCAGACTTAATATCCAATTTAATGAAATTTATGTGAAGCTTATCTGGCTGCCAAAATATCCAAAGCCTCACACCTGGTTTTCCACTAAAAGACGTGTCAGCTCGTATCAAGTCTTAAATTAATAAAGCTGTAGGAATTATACATGGTAAATGTAATACCATCAATATTAAAGAAGCAATAATGTGGAATCAAAGTCAATGTGGCAATGTCATAATTGAAAAATAGCCCACACTTATCACATGCCAAAGATGCAGGAACACACTGTATATTGTTCCTGTAAATGGATTCTTTTGTGCACAAGAAACCCAATTGTTTGATTTGCAGAATGTAAAGAATGAAATCAGAATATCTTGAGAAAGCTCTTTTGCTACAGTACACGCATATTGATATAAAAGGATGCTAAAAGTCTACAGGCAGTTAGTCAGCTTCTCCTCCAGCTGCAGTCATATTGTATTCTTTAAAATGTTTTCTATGCTGGTTATTCCATCCATATTTGTTTACAACTACATGATGAATGTAAATGGTTATGGTCCCATCTGTCAGAACATCCACTTTTCCTACTTAGATGCTTAGAATGTAACCTGCTTTTTAGATGGAAGTATATGGTTCCATATGGCTAGGTGACCACTAGGGATGAACGAACGTGTTCGGTGATACCCAGATATCAATTGAATATCTGGGTGCTTGGATATGCTCACCACTCAGCGAGCATTAGTTGGTGCTCAGATATGAAGCTCGAATCCCTGTCCCGCATGTTCAGTGCCTGTTACACAGCCAATAAAAATGTGTGGATTGCCTGCCAGTCACTGTAATCCAGTAGCCATCTTGGTAGCGGCATTGCTGTGATTGGCTGGTCATATTACATCATGATGGGTTATAAAAGAACAGGCACTGTCATTCTCTGCACTTTGATGCCACTGCACAGCTCAGGGACATTTCTTATTTGGAGGGAGAGAGTGGTTGTCTAGGCGTGCATGCACAATTGAACAAATCAGAGTCCTCTAGCGTTGATATTGGTGCTGATGCTGAACCAACATACTAACAGTCCTTCTAAGGGCTAATTTTGTACTAGGCTCTTTGTATCAGATACATTCTGATTCTGCATTTAGCCTAGGGAGTAACAATTGCAGGAGATGGGAGAGTGGCAGAATACTGCCTCAAGGCAAGGCTTAGGGCTTTGCAGTCCATTGCGAAATATATATCTGATGCATATGACAACATTCTTTTTTTTTGGGGGGGGGGCGAATTGACTATTTTGTCATCCATAGAGAATTATGTGCCTCGTGTTAAATTTCAGTGGTATATAACACTCCAAAAAAGAGTTCAAAATTTTATCTAGATTCAATTAGTCATACATAAAGTTTAATGTGCTTTGTGTAAAATTACTGTGGTTTAACATTTTTAAATACCGTTTAGCCTGGTATAGTTCACAAAATATTTTTGTCCCAAAAGATGACTATTGTTATATATACAATTTAACCTTCTTTGTGTGAAATTTCCATGGTTTAAAATAAAAAACAAAAATTGGCTTGCTACAGGTGTACAAATTTGGTTGTTCAACTATTGTCATATATATTATAGAATTTGGTTTGCATGAAATTTTGTTGGTTTGAAATAAAAATAAAAATTGGTCTGCAATTTGGACTCTTGGTACTCAGTCCCCAACCACCACTATCTCTGCTGGTGCGGCATCCCCGCTTTATACCAGCCCATTTCCAGGAACATCACCCTTGCTCTTACCAACGAGGTTACTAGGATTGTCCAATTAATGACTGACCGACATGTGGATGCTATATTTCCCTGATGGCACACTGGGTGAATATTGTGGAGGCCTGGATCGAGTCCCACCCTGGCATGGCACATGTGCTACAAATGCCAAGGATTGCTGGCCCAGGAACCTCTGCAGCACTGCCTCAGAGAATCAGCAACAGGCTCTGCTCAAGCTAATTTGTCTAGGAGACAAACAGCACACTACAGCAGAGTTATTGAAAGGAATTATAGACCAGACAGATCTGTGGCTCTCGCCGTTGAACCAGGCATGGTTGTGTGGCTGTAAAATGATGGCAGCTGTGAAGCTTGGCAAGCTCACACACGTACCATACTTGGCTCACATGCTCAACTTAATAGTTCACTGCTTTCTGAAAACCTACCCATATTTGCCAGAACTTCTGGTCAAGGTACACCACATCAGCGCCCATTTCTGCAAGTCAGCTACAACTGCCGCTGCTCTGGTAGTGCTGCAGCAGGGCATGCATGTGTCAGCTCACTGACTGGTATGTGACATCACCACACAATGGAACTCCCCACTGCACATGCTGGCAAGGTTTCGTGAGCAGCAGAGGCCAGTTGTGGAATACCAGCTCCAACACGCCTGTTGGTATTCTGGTTGGCATGGATGTATGACATTTGTGAGGTTTTACAAGACTTTGAGGACTCCACAAAGTTGATGAGTGGTGATGATGTCATCATCAGTGCAATGATCCAGCTTCTGTGCCTACTTAAACAATCGCTAATGACAATTAAACATGAAGCTTTGCATGAGACAGGGAGATACTACCCAGGCCAGCATCATCTTATCTGCTCAGTGTGGATCGGGTTACAATGAGGAGGTGGAGACTGAGGAAGGGGAGGAGGAACATGATCTTGCATAACAGATGGTAGTACCCACACAAGTTTTATCCCATCTCTCCTATGTGGATGGGCTGAGGAAGGAAGGATTGCAGAGATGGAGAGGGAGGAAAAGAAGATAGATGATGGAGATGGGGAAATGTTGGCTATAGGGAACTTTGCCCATAAGGCAGGCTTTATGTGCCACTGCCTTTCCCGTGACTCTTGTGTTACATTCATCTTGGCCAAAAAAGGGTACTGGTTGTTCACCCTGACAGACTCACGTTAGAAGGAGAACTTTGCATCTCTTTCCTGAGGTGGAGAGGTCTACTAAAATGGTGCTATACAAGAAGGGTATTATGGAAAATATTTTGACAAAATTCCCTTCAGACAATGCTAGCTGCTGAATCCTATTTGGGGCTGACACGTTTTACAGCCACATATGTTTTTTTCATTGGGGAAGGGGGTTCAGTTTAGTGAGGGCCAAGATTCATTTGTCCACTACTTATATGTATTTTTATTTTGTGAGGGGTTTTGCCATGGTATGCTGTTTATATATATATTTGCTAGCACGCATTGGTTGTCTGTGGTAGGTTTAAGCTTTATTATGAGCTTTTGGTATATTTTGATATGTCACATGTGTGACTGTTTTACTGTTTTTAATGTTTCTTCTGTGTTCTTTTGTACCCAATAAAATTTACATATAATGTTCATGTCTCATGATGATCCCCTCTTTATGGCCTTCATCTTTCTCTTGGATTAGTGGGTCTCAATGGTATTTAGGCCGAGGTTGGATCCCATAAAAGATTTTCCTATGATGCCCCCTCAATATATGTTACATTTAAACAGTGCAGCTCTGGGTCAGGGACAGAGAAAGCTCTCGTCATTCACCACCTGACGTGAAACAGCGTAATGACATCATCACACTGCTGTTGGCGCCATGGCATCACTGGCAGTGTTGACATTGGGCACTGGTAAGTGCTCAATGAAGGAGCCAAATGTTAAGTTTCATGTTATTTTTATGAAGAGCTGGGGGAGTAATGGGTATTTCTGCTATGAGAGCACATAATATGGCAATTTGGGACATTATGTGACATTGTGGGGAAATGATGGGTCAATTTGGGATATTATGGGGTAATTTGAGACGTTATGGGGACATTATGGGGCAATATGGGACATTATGGGGTCATTATGAGGCAATTAGGGACTTTATGGGGCAATTTGAGACATTCAGAGAGACATTCTGAGGCAATTAACAGAGATTGTGAAAGGGCATAGTATAGCAAGTGGTCGTGAAGGTACTTGGAATGGGGCAATTTGGGGGAGATATGGAAAGGGGCAGTATGGGGGGATATTATGTGGGTGAGATATTATATAGAGGGGCAGTGTGGAGGATATTTTGGACATGGGCAGTGTTGGGATGATATTATACAGTTGGGCAGAGTGGGGGGTAATTTGGAGAAGGGCAGTGTGTGGGTGCATTTTATAGTGGGGCAATGTGGGGGAGTATTTTGGAGAGGGATAGTATGGTAAAGTATTTTGGAGAGAGGCAGAGTGTGAGGGATATTATAGAGAGAGGCAGTGTAGGTGGGATATTTTGGAACGGGGCATCCTAGGGGGGTATTTTGAAGAAAGGCAGTGTGTGTTGGGGATAGTTTGTAGAGGAAGCACAGTAAGAGAAAATTATTTATTTAGGGGCACAGCATGGGAGATATTTTTATTTATAGAGCAGTATAATGATGCTTTCATTTTAAAAGACTGTGTCGGTAGGTGCTGCTGAAGCCAAGAAGAGTTTGGAGAGAGAAGCTAGAAGTTATTGGCATAAATTCTCATCATGGTATCTGTGTTACATGGAGACAAAAGGGATGGGAATTGCTCCAATCAGAGAAGATGTCACTTATAAGGTACTTGGATGTAAATATTTATTAGGAATACTGCCTGCGTCTCATACGCCTGTATGGTCCGCAGTCTGATGATGGCTGGAAACAATAACTCCAAGCATGTCCTTACCATTGTTAAGGACATACTGGGAATTGTAGATTCATGCAATAAAATGTATATGGGTCTGACTTGACATTACAATTGATCACTGTATTAAGTGTAGTGCTGCATTCATGTACTGATGAAAGTTATTTTGCTGCATTCATCTACTGATGGTATTTCTGGCACTGCTTTCATGTTCTGATGGTGTTTCTGGCACATCATTCATGTACTGATGGTGTTTCTGGTGCATTCATATGCTGACAATGTTTAACTCATTGCATTCATGTACTGCTGGTGGTTTTGTACACATGTAGAGATCCATAATGTATTTCATGGCTGTGTTAAAACTTAAAAAGTGTCAAAACTCAGAGATTTTAAATTATGAGGAAGATTTGTAGAGTTTCTGCTTTAAAAAACTTAGCATATGTCCATATCGATTTTGTTGTAGCAGAAACTCTCAAAATCCTTCTCAAATACTAAATATGGTTCTGGTGATTTATTAATGTACTAATGGTGGTTCTCATGATGTATTGATGTAAAAAGAAAATAATTTGCGGCCCTTGGGATTGGTTCAGTATGGCAATGTGGCCCTAGAACCAAAAAATGTTGTGCACTTCTGGTCTATAACTCTATTGACCACTTTGCCATTAGAACTTGCACACATCCCGCCTGTATATTCCCTCACTTAGTGCTGCTACATCCAACTGTAGCATAAAACAACAAAATGTTCTTCTCTTACTGATAGCTCCCAAGCTGCCTATTACTTTTTCCAGTTGGATGACTATGAATCATGAATTTCAAAGTCTATCTGAATATAATCCAAAGGGATCATTGTTTGTGAGAAAATAAGTGACTTAGTATGGATTAATAGCCTTGACTTGTGTGGGGAGAAGAACTACTTCTGCAAATGAGTGCTAATCCTTTCAGGGTACAAACCAGTAAATAATGCAGATGTCTTCATTAAGGATCCAGATTTGTGGTTATGGTAGCAGTGACATCAATGAAAGTCAATGACTTTCCTTGACTTTCAGAAATCATTGCTTTTAATAACTACCAGTAAAATATGAACATTCTATCACTAGTAGAATTTAGAAATGAAATATTCTATGCAGCACAGTGAAAATATACTGAATGAGACATCATGAAATTGTCATAAGCATAACCAAACAATGCTTGTTCCACTTTCTAAATTGAAGCTTCAGAGCCTTGCGTTCTCAGCAAATAAAACTGTCTGTCCTATCCACAAGGGTGACATATTTAGTGGTTTGATAAGCGGTAGCCAAAAACAGTGTAACTGCGTGGAAAGCCCCAAAAGCATTTTGAAGGAGAATCATAGTTTTGCAAACACTTCTGCTATATAGAAAGATGCACATAGGACAGTTCTTCCAGATTGTATGTTACTGCAATTCTCCACATGATCAAACAGTGAATGGCCATATTTAGCTCTATACTGCATTATTTAGCTTACTTCCATGCATCAAGAGGAGCCGGAAGAAATGGATATACATTCTCCCTCTGAAATTGTCTTTATTACCTCAGCAGTCAAGTGCAGTTTTGTGCATGGGAAGTTTTTAGTTTACTTTGATTTGCACATAAAGGGAACCTGTCGCCTGATTAATTCTGCCCAAACCGCGTATACTATGAATCAGAGCCTGGCTGGAACGCTCTGGCATTTCAGAGAATTTACATTTCAAAGATCTGGGATCATAACCAGAAAAAGATAAACTAGTCTGTCACCACCCAAGTCAAAGGTATCTCTTACAGGGCAAGGCCTTTTATAGTCAAATTCAACACACATGTACTGTATCTGAGCAGTCATTGAGGGTTGAATTCATGTGCCATTTGTTTTGGGTTTTGCCAGCATCCAGATCCTTCAGCTGCAATCATCTCTGCAAACGCCTCTGGTTTCTGCAGCCTGCGTCTACTTCTTTGACTTGCTGATTAACCCAATGTAAGCATTACGAACTGTTGTCTGGAGACTGTTCACATTGTTCTGCAATGACTCTTGCAAACTCCTGTGCTTTCTACAACCTGCATCTACTTCCTTGTCCAGACCTGCTGTTTAACCTTACATCTGCTCTTTATTTGTCTGCACTCCTGGCTCTGTAGCTTCCGATGTCTCCTGCTTCACTTGTTTGAGGTAAAGGTGCCAGTTTACTAATTAAATGAGCCTGAGAGGCAGACCTTTTCACTTATACATCTGGTCACGTAGCTTTAGCCTATGTCAAACTCCAGTGAGATCAGGTACCAGCTCTGGTATTTTGAGATTAGGAAATGTTTCTTAATCCAACGAGTGAATTGTGCAATCCTAATTCCAAAAAAGTTGGAATGATGTGCAAAATTTAAAGAAAGCAAGAATGCAAAGATTTGGAAATCTCTTACAGCCATATTATATTCACAACAGCACATAGAACTCATATTGGAAGCTGAAGAACATTTTTCCATTTCATTTAAAAAATAATAATTTAGAAATTGATGGTAGGAACACATGTCAAAAAAGTTAGGACACGGTTAACAAAAAGGCTACAAAAGTAAGTGATACTAATAATTAAAAAAATCTGAAGGGTCAATGTTTTACTAGGTTATGTGAAAAACAGCTGGAGGGTCAATATTCCACCAAGTCACATGATTGTCTATAAAAAGAGTACGTTAGAGAGGCAGAGTTTCTCAAAAGAAAAGATGGTCAAAGATTCATCAAGCAAGTACCTTGCATCCCTGACTGGAGTACATTTCTGGCATATGAATTTACTGGACGAGCTTTGCCATGCCCTGTTCTACCCAGGTTCCGGCCACTTTGGCAGATATGAACAGGACTGGTATGAAAAGGGCAAAAGTCATAAAACTTTTGCACAAATTTGCTTGGAGCAAAATTTTTGTGACTTTTCAAAGTATTTTACTCCAAGGATCTGACAAAAACACTTTGATGAATCGGGGCCATGGTGTGTAACTCTATGAGTACAAGTACAAGTATATCTTTAAACCATATACCACTTTTTGTTTATGTGTAAATAGCTATGCATTTGTATTTCCCATCGCTCTACTCGGGCACTCAATAGAAATAGGTAATGAATGCAGCTTTAGGGAATTTCTTGGTACGTTATATGGCTGACAATCTGATTTGTGTTGCCAAGCAAGCCAGGTGTTTCTGTGAATATGCAGCACTGCACGCAGTTGCTGCCAATTGCTGCTTAGTGAATTGAAGGAATGGAGTACAAGGAAGTAATTTTTATAGTCTCTTTAAGATAAACAATATCAGAAAATGTTACAATACTGAATGAAAAATCAGCATTAGGCTCAGATTCTTTAGTCACAGTTTCTGTCTTAAGGGATGTCAGATTTGCTTCATTAGTCCTATTCTTGGCTCATTTAGTTTTGGATAAAAAAAAATACTTCATTATCCTTAATATTTATTTTTCATTTCATTGCTATGTTGCAGTTTTATTAGAATTTTGTCAAAGCAAAGTTAATTTGCCAGCAGCTATGCACATGTTTACTCCCTTTCTTTTACCTCCGAGACTAACTGGGTCAGGTATAACAAATGTTCTTAACCCACTTTAGTCAGCAACCAGAGTAGCTGAAGTCGGCAGAAAAAAATTGCAAATAGTACATAACAAACAGCCGATGTCCAAGACTCTTCAGAAATATACAGACAAATGTTCGCCTCCTCCAGAAAAGCTGTGATTACTGGAAGATTCATCATAGTAATGAGGATTTGAATATGTGTGTTTGGATCTAAAGTTAGCCATCACCAGTGTCTGAAACTATTTTTAATGATTGTTCACAACTCTACAATGTATTGAGCGGAGCTGAGTAACACAGAGAAATAAATGACTGTTTTTTTTTTAATGCATGTAGAAAAGCCGCGGAGACACCATCACGTGTTTCTCAATGCAAGCAATGAATAGCCAGGTCTTTCACCGGGAAGGAACAACCACGGGAAGGGCAGCATCCAATAAAGGAAAACCACCTATGCCAAACATGGTATCCATCCACAGACAGCTATTTCGGAGTATTTGCCCCTCTTCAGTGTGGAGTAGGAAACTAGCTATTAGGAGCAGTGCCTAGTGAAAAGACTGTAAACATGAGGATGAATGACCTCGGGAGTAGATATTAGAAAAGAGCAGAGAACAGTTTTTATTAATAGTGGACTATTGGTGATGATATATCACCAATCAGATTGCTAGAATTGATATCTCATTAATTTCTCACTTTCCAGTGATGTCATCAGTAATCATGCAACTACAGTGAAGTCATCAGCAGTTTCCTAAAACTATACTGGTTTTCTATTTTCTAATTTGGTCACTCGATTGTGATTCCTTGGCAATACATTTATCACAATGATTACACCTTAACAGCAATTCAGCACCACCAGGGAGGAAATTATATACCGTATTTTGCAGATTATAAGTTGCATTTTTCCCTCCAAATTTAGAAGGAAAATGACGTTGAGTTTTATAGTCCGAATGTAGCTTACTGGTGGGCCATCGGTGGAGCAGGGTCACAGAAGGCACGGCCACCACTGCAGGAAGCCAACTCCAACAGGAGTCGGGTGATGCTGCGGTCCCTGGGCTAGGAGGAGGAGTTGTCCCGGCGAGCTGCATGTAAATGTCAGTTGTGCAGGCAGGAGAGAGGAGTCCCTGCTCTACACATTGCTCTCCTTGTGGTGGGCTTCTGGAAAATGGCTGCTGGAGGCAGCTCCTGCGCAGATTGACATTTTGACTTGTCCTTAACGCTATTAACCTGCAGATATGTGGTTAATCTGAAGGTTAATAGAAGTGATGGTCAAACTCGTGGCTGTTCGGGTTTGATAAGAAAACTTTGGTAAAACAGCTAACTTCAACCCCACAGCTATTACCCCACTTGCCACCACACCAGGTCAAGTAGAAAGAGCAAGGCTAAGCACCAGAATTGGCTCATCTAAAAGATGCACCTTTTCTGGGATGATATTTTTGGGCTGAAGAGGGGCAGTATCCATGGCCCCTTCCCAGTCTGAAAATACCAGCCTCCAGCTGAGCTGGTTATCAAAAATGGGAGGGACCCAAAGCCTTTTTTTAAATTATTTTAATAATTTAAAAAATCAGCTTAGGAACCCCTCTATTTTTGATAACCAGCCAAGATAATACTGACAGCTGAAGACTGCAGCCCATGGCTGTCAGTTTTGCAAGTGCTGGTTATCAAAAATAGAGTGGACCCCATGTCTTTTTTTACATTGTTGCTGGCCAATCACAGCCATGCCAATATTTGACATGGCAGTGATTGAGTAGGTAGTGCCCACACAGCAAAGCTTTTTGAAAGACTCCTTTCAACAAACTTTGTTCGGGCTGCCAAACCTGAACAGTAAGACTAACTTTCTGGATAAGTCCGGTTTGGGGTCCGCGCATGGACACTAAGTTTTCAGTACAGAGCCCGATCTTTAACGTTCTGGTTTTCACATCCCTAGTCAATAGCATTCTGAATCTTCCCAGCGCCGGCACTTTGGGAGGAAATTAACTTTATTTCTCCTGGCAGGTTTCAGTCACAGTGGTGGCACCCTCGCAGATTCAGTTACCACTCTGTGTATAAAGAGTAGTCGCCGTAACCATGTCCCCAGCACTGACTAACAGCAGACTCTAATGCTGAGCTGCTATCAGTCACTGCATGGTTAATAGCATTTTTTCATGTGGCAGGTTCCCTTTAAAGGAAATCTGTCACTAGGTTTTTGCCACCTAATCTGAGAGCAGCATAATATAGAGACAGGTACCTTGATAAAAGCAATGTGTCACTTATTGGGTTGCTTGTGACTATTAGCTTTCACCGTTAGTAGATTGTTAGAGACATTAGTAATGGCTGTTTCTGTAGAGTGTAAATAGCAGTAACCGGTCAAGAAGATAGTTATCTGACAGCTGATCAGAGGAGAGTTAACCAAGTGTTCCAGGAGTTTAGAGATAATGGGGAGATTGCGAACAGGTCTGTAGTTAGTAGCACAGTTCTGGTTGAGAGATGTTTTTTTAACTAACTGGTGTATGATGACAAGTTTAAAGGAGGAGGGAAAAATACTGGAAGAACGAGAGAAACTAAACATTTTAGTTAGGAGCATAGTGACAGCTGGGGAGAGGAATTTAAGGAGGTGAGAGGGAATAGTGTCAGTGGTGCAGGTAGTAGGGCAAGAAGAAGCAAGGAGCCGGATAACTTCTTCTTCTGTGACCTGTTGAAAGACAGAAAGTGAGCTTGATGAAGTGTGGGAGGAAGAAGATGCATGATATTAGAGGACTGGGAGAAAATTTCCAGTCTGGCATAGTCAATTTTGTCTTTGAAATAATTGGTCAGATTGTCAGCGCTGAGGTTGATGATACGGGAATGCACTTTAGGACTGAGGAGAGATTGAAAAGTGTCAAGTTTTGTTAAAAATACTATTATAACAGCAGGAGATATCCCTTTAGGACTAGTAAACCTGCTGCCATGAAGTCCTCCATATTCACCATTCTCCATATTCACCAGTTTTGTATTACCCCACCGCCTACCACTAATTGGAAGCTTTCTGCCTGTCTACAGTGTAGACAGAAAGCTGCCAATCAATGATGTTGCAGGGTTCTACAGAGCTCAGCGTTCAGAGTACTGGTAGATCTACAACAGATAAAACCGAAATTTTAGAAAAATTGAAGTAAGCAGAAAAGCGATACATCCCTAAAATCAAGGTCTATGGTCCTACATAAAGCTGCTCTGACGGGGGTTGAAAAAACCTGGTAGTAGTTTCCCTTTAAAGGAGGGTTTTCATCCAAAGATTATAATTTAGTGTAAATAGGTCATATAGACATAATATAGGGTGTCTGCCCCTCTGTTATCCAGACCAGTCACTTCAAGGTGTGGTTTACACTCTGGAAGACATAGCAATTTCACTTTAAGGAAATGTGACATCGGAGATTGACCTATTTTTCAATCAGGTTGGGTTCCTGTAGCTTCCTCCAATAGCAACATTTATCTGCTGCGTGTGTTGGCCAATGGAGTCACCCCAAGAAGCTGATCGCCAAGAAGATCAATTGGACAAACCCTTAAATTAGAAAACTGTATCAGGAAAGATACAAAATCAAAACTGTATCATTAATTAGTGCTACATACTTCATTCGAGAATTATTTTCATAGATCATTTTTACAGTTACCATTTACATTTTCTGTGGGAACACAGACATACACTTTACAGTATATTTACTAGAGTTCAGTTGCACATTAACAGTTGTTCCATGAAATAGTAGAGAATATAGTTCAGTATGCAGATTATATATCTGAGATAGTAATTGTGCCAAGAGAACAGCATGGCAATTACTGAGACTTTCATTTCTTTTGGGGGCTAGAGCAAAGCTTTGATGACCAGATGGTGGCATGACACCAGGAGAAGGATATTTTTAGAATGTAACATTCTCAACTTGTATAAAATTGCAGTATTATGCCTGAAAGGTACAAATTAGTTTACAAAACTTTACTTTTGTTGGCCTTAACTCATATTTCTCATGGAGATTATTGTGGATACTTGTTGCTGCATAGAGTTGAAGTTATATAAGTTTACAAATGTCTTAGTTACATTCATTAAAACTCAGTTTTTAACAATTCCTGACATATTCGGATTATACACTCCCTTTCTAAGGTAAGCCAGGATCACTACTATATTTTAAGAATGAGATTTGTCATTGTAATAGTTGACACAATTATTTAAGTCACTTTATATTTCTTCCACCGTATTCCCAGTGGCTTAGAAGTTTGCAAACCCATGGTTAGTATTTGTAAGACTACTGTAACACATTTGGTTAATCTCACACAAATTTCTCTAAGTTGCTGGAATTATGATCCATTCCTTCTGACAAAGCTGATGTAACTGACACAAGTTTGTGGGTCTCTATACTCTTTACACAATATTGCCAGGGACAATGGGCACCTACCTTGTCTCTCAAGCTAGCAGAACCCTAGGCTGTTCTTGCCCCCTGGATTACTCCAGATGGTTGAGACCTCGAGATCTTGTACCATGCTATTCTCTTATAATAACACTTATCTGTTCCCTCTCCCACCAAGGGAGATATGGGATGGAAGTGTATATGATAACACAAACCAGAGAGACAAGGGTACACAGACAGGGATAAAAGAAAACTACAATCATACAAATACACTCACAAAACAACCAAGTGGGAAATAAGGGATGTGTAGTGTTGTGAATTGGACTTTTTGGCTCCCTCTTGTGGTCACTAGCGACATGACACTTTGAGCTTCTTTTTCTAGCTTGGTACCCACCTGGCTCGTTAGTCCAGGGGTGTTGCTATTTAAGCTTCCTGGATTTTCAGTCTGGTGCCTGGCATCGTTGTAATCAGTTCCTTTCTGTTTGCTCCTGTCTGCTGGTCCTGGTTCTCGCAAAATAAGCTACGTCCTGCTTCCTTATTTTTTGGTTATTTGCATTTGCTCTTATTTCTGTCCAGCTTGTACCAAATGTGATTCCTGTTATAGCTGGAAGCTCTAGGGGGCTGATATTCTCCCCCCGTGCCGTTAGACGGTTCGGGGGTTCTTGAATATTCAGCGTGGAATTTTGATAGGGTTTTTGCTGACCGTATAAGTCATCTTCCTATATTCTGCTATTAGTCAGTGGGCCTCTCTTTGCTAAAAAACCTAGTTCATCCCTGCGTTTGGCTTTTCTTCTTACCTCACCGTTATTATTTGTTGGGGGCTTGTATCCAACTTTTGGGATCTTTTCTCTGGAGGCAAGAAAGGTCTATCTTTTCCCTTCTAGGGTTAGTTAGTTCTCCGGCTGGCGCGAGACGTCTAGAACCAACGTAGGTACGTTCCCCGGCTGCTGCTATTTGTGGTGCTAGGTTCAGGTATATGGTCAGCCTAGTTACCACTGCCCTATGAGCTGGTTTTTTGTGTTTGCAGACTTGGTTATAAATTCTGAGACCCTCTGCCATTGGGGTCATAACAGTATGCCAGGCCAAAGGTGAATGTTTAATGCATTGCAGAAGTGGGATAATAAGAAAGGAAATTCTGAGTTGTTTTTTTTTTTTTTCTTTCTTCCTCCCCTTTACCTCAGAGTGGCTTGAGCTTGCTGCAGACATGAATGTCCAGACCTTGATTACTAGTGTGGATCAGCTTGCTGCTCGTGTGCAGGGTATTCAAGATTTTCTTACCAGTAGTCCTATGTCAGAACCTAAAATACCTATTCCTGAACTGTTTTCTGGAGACCGATTTAAGTTTAGGAATTTCAGGAATAATTGTAAATTGTTTCTATCTCTGAGACCCCGTTCGTCTGGAGACTCAGCTCAGCAAGTTAAAATTGTTATCTCTTTCTTGCGGGGCGACCCTCAGGACTGGGCTTTCTCGTTAGCTCCAGGAGATCCGGCATTGGCAAATATTGATGCGTTTTTTCTGGCGCTCGGGTTGCTTTACGAGGAACCCAATCTTGAAATTCAGGCAGAAAAAGCCTTGCTGGCTATCTCTCAGGGCCAGGATGAAGCTGAAGTGTATTGCCAAAAATTTCGGAAATGGTCCGTGCTTACTCAGTGGAATGAGTGTGCTCTGGCCACAAATTTCAGAAATGGCCTTTCTGAAGCCATTAAGAATGTGATGGTGGGTTTCTCCATTCCTACAAGTCTAAATGATTCCATGGCGCTGGCTATTCAGATTGACCGGCGTTTGCGGGAGCGCAAAGCCGCTAATCCTCTGGTGGTGTTGTCTGAACAAACACCTGATTTAATGCAATGTGGTAGAATTCAGACTAGAAATGAACGGAAAAATCATAGACGTCTGAATGGGTTGTGTTTTTACTGTGGTGATTCTACACATGTTATATCAGCATGCTCTAAACACCTAACAAGGGTTGTTAGTCCTGTCGCCATTGGTAATCTGCAACCTAAATTTATTTTGTCTGTGACTTTAATTTGCTCATTGTCTTCCTACCCTGCTATGGCGTTTGTGGATTCAGGTGCTGCCCTGAGTCTTATGGATCTGTCATTTGCCAAGAGCTGTGGTTTTGTACTTGAGCCGTTGGTAAATCCTATCCCTCTTAGAGGTATTGATGCTACGCCATTGGCGGAAAATAAGCCGCAGTTTTGGACACAGGTAACCATGTGCATGACTCCTGAACATCGGGAGGTGATTCGTTTTCTTGTTCTGCATAAAATGCATGATTTGGTCGTTTTGGGTCTGCCATGGTTACAGACCCATAATCCAGTTTTGGATTGGAAGGCAATGTCAGTGTCAAGTTGGGGCTGTCAGGGAATTCATGGTGATTCCCCGCCGGTGTCTATTGCTTCCTCTACTCCTTCGGAAGTTCCTGAGTATTTGTCTGATTATCAGGATGTTTTCAGCGAGTCCAGGTCCAGTGCTCTTCCTCCTCATAGGGATTGTGACTGCGCTATAGATTTGATTCCAGGTAGTAAATTTCCTAAGGGAAGATTATTTAATCTGTCTGTACCTGAGCATACCGCAATGCGTTCGTATATCAAGGAGTCTCTGGAGAAGGGGCATATCCGTCCATCCTCTTCCCCTCTTGGTGCGGGATTCTTTTTTGTGGCCAAGAAGGACGGATCTTTGAGACCTTGTATAGACTATCGGCTTCTGAATAAAATCACTGTTAAATTTCAGTATCCTTTGCCTCTGTTGTCAGACTTGTTTGCCCGGATTAAGGGTGCCAAATGGTTCACCAAGATAGATCTTCGTGGTGCGTACAACCTTGTGCGCATTAAGCAAGGAGATGAATGGAAAACTGCATTTAATACGCCCGAAGGTCATTTTGAGTACTTGGTGATGCCTTTTGGGCTCTCTAATGCTCCTTCAGTTTTTCAGTCCTTTATGCATGATATCTTCCGGAAGTATCTGGATAAATTTATGATTGTTTATCTGGATGATATTCTGTTTTTTTCTGATGATTGGGACTCCCATGTTAAGCAGGTCAGGACGGTGTTTCAGGTTTTGCGGGAGAATGCTTTGTTCGTTAAGGGCTCAAAGTGTCTCTTTGGAGTACGGAAGGTTCCCTTTTTGGGTTTTATTTTTTCCCCTTCTGCGGTGGAGATGGACCCAGTCAAGGTCCGAGCTATTCATGATTGGACTCAACCCACGTCAGTTAAGAGTCTTCAGAAGTTCTTGGGTTTTGCTAACTTCTACCGTCATTTTATCGCTAACTTTTCTAGCGTTGTTAAACCTTTGACGGATATGACCAAGAAAGGTTCTGATGTTGCTAACTGGGCTCCTGCAGCCGTGGAAGCTTTCCAAGAACTGAAGCGCCGGTTTACTTCGGCGCCTGTTTTGTGCCAGCCTGATGTCTCACTTCCCTTTCAGGTTGAAGTGGATGCTTCTGATATCGGGGCAGGGGCCGTTTTGTCGCAGAGAGGCCCTGGTTGCTCTGTGATGAGACCATATGCTTTTTTTTCTAGGAAGTTTTCGCCTGCTGAGCGGAACTATGATGTTGGCAATCGGGAGTTGTTGGCCATGAAGTGGGCATTTGAGGAGTGGCGTCATTGGCTCGAGGGTGCTAAGCATCGTGTGGTGGTCTTGACTGATCACAAGAATCTGATGTATCTCGAGTCTGCTAAACGCCTGAATCCTAGACAGGCCCATTGGTCATTGTTTTTCTCCTGTTTTGACTTTGTGGTCTCGTACCTACCAGGTTCAAAGAATGTGAAGGCTGATGCTCTTTCAAGGAGCTTTGTGCCTGACTCTCCTGGAGTTTTAGAGCCAGCTGGTATTCTTAAAGAGGGAGTAATCTTGTCAGCCATTTCTCCGGATTTGCGACGTGTGTTGCAGAGATTTCAGGCTGGTAGACCTGACTCTTGTCCACCTGACAGACTGTTTGTTCCTGATAAATGGACCAGCAGAGTCATTTCCGAGGTTCATTCCTCGGTGTTGGCAGGGCATCCGGGAATTTTTGGCACCAGAGATTTGGTGGCTAGGTCCTTTTGGTGGCCTTCCTTGTCACGGGATGTGCGGTCATTTGTGCAGTCCTGTGGGACTTGTGCTCGAGCTAAGCCTTGCTGTTCTCGTGCCAGCGGGTTGCTCTTGCCTTTACCTGTCCCGAAGAGGCCTTGGACACACATTTCCATGGACTTCATTTCAGATCTTCCGGTGTCTCAGGGCATGTCTGTCATCTGGGTGGTATGTGATCCCTTTTCCAAGATGGTCCATTTGGTGTCCTTGCCTAAGCTGCCTTCCTCTTCCGATCTGGTTCCTTTATTCTTTCAGAATGTGGTTCGCTTGCACGGCATTCCTGAGAATATTGTGTCTGACAGAGGATCCCAGTTTGTTTCCAGGTTCTGGCGATCCTTTTGTGCTAAGATGGGCATTGATTTGTCATTTTCGTCTGCCTTTCATCCTCAGACTAATGGCCAAACGGAGCGAACAAATCAGACTCTAGAGGCTTATTTGAGGTGTTTTGTTTCTGCAGATCAGGATGACTGGGTGACCTTCTTGCCATTGGCTGAGTTTGCCCTTAATAATCGGGCTAGTTCCGCTACTTTGGTTTCGCCATTTTTCTGCAACTCTGGTTTTCATCCTCGTTTTTCCTCGGGACATGTTGAGCCCTCTGACTGTCCTGGGGTAGATTCTGTGGTGGATAGGTTGCAGCGGATCTGGAATCATGTGGTGGACAACCTAAAGTTGTCACAGGAGAAGGCTCAGCGTTTTGCCAACCGCCGCCGCGGTGTGGGTCCCCGACTTCGTGTTGGGGATTTGGTGTGGCTGTCTTCTCGGTTTGTTCCTATGAAGGTCTCCTCTCCTAAATTTAAGCCTCGCTTCATCAGTCCTTATAAGATTTTGGAAATCCTTAATCCAGTGTCCTTTCGCTTGGATCTTCCGGTGTCCTTTGCCATTCACAACGTGTTCCATAGGTCTTTGTTGCGGCGCTACGTTGTGCCTGTGGTTCCTTCTGTTGAGCCTCCTGCTCCGGTGTTGGTTGAGGGCGAGTTGGAGTACGTGGTGGAGAAGATCTTGGATTCTCGTCTCTCCAGACGGAGGCTTCAGTATCTGGTCAAGTGGAAGGGCTATGGTCAGGAGGATAATTCCTGGGTGGTCGCCTCTGATGTTCATGCGGCCGATTTAGTTCGTGCCTTTCACGCTGCTCATCCTGATCGTCCTGGTGGTCTTGGTGAGGGTTCGGTCACCCCTCCTTAAGGGGGGGTACTGTTGTGAATTGGACTTTTTGGCTCCCTCTTGTGGTCACTAGCGACATGACACTTTGAGCTTCTTTTTCTAGCTTGGTACCCACCTGGCTCGTTAGTCCAGGGGTGTTGCTATTTAAGCTTCCTGGATTTTCAGTCTGGTGCTTGGCATCGTTGTAATCAGTTCCTTTCTGTTTGCTCCTGTCTGCTGGTCCTGGTTCTCGCAAAATAAGCTAAGTCCTGCTTCCTTATTTTTTGGTTATTTGCATTTGCTCTTATTTCTGTCCAGCTTGTACCAAATGTGATTCCTGTTATAGCTGGAAGCTCTAGGGGGCTGATATTCTCCCCCCGTGCCGTTAGACGGTTCGGGGGTTCTTGAATATTCAGCGTGGAATTTTGATAGGGTTTTTGCTGACCGTATAAGTCATCTTCCTATATTCTGCTATTAGTCAGTGGGCCTCTCTTTGCTAAAAAACCTAGTTCATCCTTGCGTTTGACTTTTCTTCTTACCTCACCGTTATTATTTGTTGGGGGCTTGTATCCAACTTTTGGGGTCTTTTCTCTGGAGACAAGAAAGGTCTATCTTTTCCCTTCTAGGGTTAGTTAGTTCTCCGGCTGGCGCGAGACGTCTAGAACCAACGTAGGTACGTTCCCCGGCTGCTGCTATTTGTGGTGCTAGGTTCAGGTATACGGTCAGCCTAGTTACCACTGCCCTATGAGCTGGTTTTTTGTGTTTGCAGACTTGGTTATAAATTCTGAGACCCTCTGCCATTGGGGTCATAACAGTGTAGGTGGGAAAAACCAAATGATAGGATAGGGAGGAAAATGTACAAACCTACTCCATGCAGAAATCTCTTGAAAATCACTAAAAAATACCTGCTACAAACACTGAACTTCTCCTTCAACTCCAATCCAGGAAGTGGAAAACTATCACTGGCAAAGAAGGAAGCCAGGAGCTATGTTCTTATAACTGCAGGGAGTAACAAAATTAGAACAGCTGATACAAAAAAGTCAGATAACTGCAGGAGTACCATTAAGCAATTTAACCCTAACAGCAACAGCACAATGAAAGCCAGAACTACTAATAGAATGATGAAGCTGTTTTAACTACCGCAGGTGTATGTGTCACCAGACGCTGCAATCGTCTGACCCCAGTCTGTCACGCTATCCCCATGACAGCTCGTACAAGCTTTCTCAGTTTTCCCCAAAAAAATTTCTATAGGTTTGAGGTCATGTCTACGTGATGGCCACTGCATTACCATCAGTTTGTTGTCTTTAGGCTGCTTTCACACATCAGCTTTTTGCCATCAGTCACAATCTCTCGAATGTTGAAAAAAACGGATCCGTTGCAGATTGTGAAAAACTGATGAGACGGATCTGATTTTTCACCGGATCCGACTAACTGATCCAGCTAATTGGATCCTAAAAAAATTGGAACATGCTCAGTTAAAAAAAAGAATTTGTCGTTGGATTCCGGATTTGACGGAACCGGCACCATAGGCTTTCATTTTAGCAAACGACGGACGGTGACAGATCCATCGCTCTCCGTTTTTTTGACGGACACAAAAAACATTTCTATGTGCGTTTTCTCCGGCCTCCGGATAAACAATTTTTGACAGATCCGGCAAACGACGGCTGAAATGTGAGGCAATCCGTCGCTAATACAAGTCTATGAGAAAAAAACGGATCCGGTGGCAACATTCGCCGGATCTGGTTTTTTTTCAAAATTTGCCAGATTGAAACTGACGGCAAAAGACTGATGTGTGAAAGCAGCCTAAGTCATTTTGCTACAACTTTAGACTTATGTTTGGGATCATTGTCCATTTGGGAGACACATTTTTGCTCAATCATTAACACTCTGGCCAATTAACTGAGTTGTTTCTTTAATATGTCTACATAATTTTCCTGCCCAATTGACTTCTTACTTACAGAGTGGTTAGTTAAGGGTTGCCGATGTAGGATACATTTTGTTGTTGACATTGCAAACTTTGTACATATTTGCTTCCTTTGTCTTCGGGTAGTTTGCAGTATTCTTGGATTCATTAGTATTTTTCACACCAAAGTAGGTCAATGATTAGGAGATGGAATATGCTTCCTCCTTGAACTCTATGATGGCTACATGGTCCAATGGTATTTAAACTTGCTTATTATTGTTTGAACTGCTGAACGTGGTACCTTCAGGGATTTTGGAGATGCTCCCAAAGGTCACAATGGCTCACAATTCTTTTCTCATGTCTTTGTTAATTTATTTATTTCCCATGATGCCAAGCAAAGTGGTAAGTAGGTCTTGAAGATATGCCTTAAAATACTGCTATATTATGTATACTTCCGATCAAGTCAAAATAGTATTTCATTAATGAAACTTCCTGTTTATGAATATTCATTGGAAAAATTGCTTGGGTGCTGTACTGAGTAAATATCCAAAGCAAGGTGCTTAAACTAAAACTTCATAATACGGAATTTGCGGATTACATAGGAATATACAGTTTATGAGTTTTAATGACCTTCCATTAAGTGCGTGTAAACTTGTGACTTCAGCTTAGGAGCGGATATTCCAATGGTGCATAATTTAAAGCCGGTGGAACTGTGCATTATGATGAGCTATTGAACCGCAAAGGATCCATAAATTGTTCTTCCACAGGGGCCCTCTTCTGTTTTTCTCCACTCCTGCTTCAACTGTATGGTAGAGCAATGAGATGTGCAGTGTTTTTGTGTGTGCTCCACTTAATATTGCTGCACTAGAATTTAGTAATACTTCTAGATAAGCCCAAAGAGTGTTTTTTTCACCCCATAATACACCAAGTACTCTGAAGAATTATCATTCGATGCTAATCATTAAACTAATATCAGATTATGCTGCCCTATATAACAAGCATTTCAACTGAGCAGATTTTCACACTAAACCTAAGTCTAATAGATGACATAGAAATTCAATCAGCGCTCATTGTGCATACAGCAATCATAGTGAATGAGTAACCCCCACACAGATTGCATTATTGTCGGCAGCACCTTGCTGTTTACACAGGAAGATTTGCTGCCAAGAATGAATCAATGATTTTTATGCCCACATAAAAGATGCAATCAGCAGACAATCATTTGTCTGCTGGTTGGTTCGCCACTGGGCATGTTTGCATGGGCAATGATCGGTAATGAGGCTAGGAAAGCATGGTACAGGGACAGATTAACCTCGTAGACACCAGTTTATTGCTAAGAGTGAATGTTTACACATACTGTCATATACTGATGTCCACTAGTGGGACAAAAATAATAAAATTAACTTCCATAACGTTTCTAAACAAAAAGGCTCAAAGTAAAAAAAAAAATTTTCTTCCACAAAAAGCAGTTTTATTTTTCAATATTGGTAAAACGTGTGAATACATCATACTGCTCCATTCATAGCAGTTCATATAATAAAAGTAACCTATAATTGAACTATATAAAATACAGTTTACTTTTAACTTCTCCCCAGTAAAAAAAAAAGAAACATTTTATAAAACGTTACAATTTTCCCCACATTTTATCTAACCCGCCATCCCATAAACAAAGTCTACGTATTGATGACAAAATAATATTCATTTTTGTCACGCTGTGACAGTCTCTGGGAAGGAAGAGGGGCCTCAAACTATCCAGGGAACTGGGACCCTAACTCTCTCTGTCCTAGGGGTACTCTTGAAGGTAGAGAGGCCCGAGTCTCTGACCTTGCTATGCTCCTGTTAAACCCTAATATATCCCCTCCCCCTACCCCTTGAACCATGAGACTGAAACGTATGGTAAACAAGACACAAAGACAAAACAGGGATAGCAGAAAACCTCTATCATGCAAAAGCACAAGCCAACAATAGGGAGGAGGACATGAACAGGGAAGAATACACTAAATGGGAATAGTGACCAAGAGATAAACACACAGATACTACAGCAAACTACCGATCACTACTTCAAAAACTGCACTCCAACCACTTAGCTTTTGCACTCGGCAAAGGAAGACAAATCTTTCACCAGCAGGGACTAAACACCCAGAGCCAATATATAGAGGGAGTAAATAAGCAGTTGCACCTGAGAATAACCAAGCTGTTTGGTTTCAGCCAACAAGGAAAGAGTCCTTAACCCTCTCAGCACTGAAGGAATGGAAATCCATTTAAAATAAGACTTAAATCACACCATCTTTAACGAAGACCTGTCATTCATTACCAGACGTGACCGTCTAACTCCAGGTCTTCCAGGGGGATTTTTTACATGAAATGTGATGTTATTGTGCAAAAAAATGTAAAAAAAAATGTAGCATGCAAAAAACATGACAAAAATTCCTGCAATATTTAATGTCAAAATATGCTTGGTAAATATGTTTTGAAATATGCTATAAAGGTAATTGATAATTTTATTATAACTATGTGTTGTGAATACCGCAGGTTTATACAGGATCTCAAGTAATGCAGCTGTAAAGTTTGTGATTACTCATATTCTGGCCAACACTATATAAACAACTGTAATAAATATCAATGATAAAACCACTTATCATTTTTATCAATCATGCTACCTGTAAAATTATTGCAATCTTTAGCAGGACCAATAAATGTAATTGCCGCTTAAACAACATTTGCCCTTATACAAGGCAATGCTGCCGGCACCCAGAGAATTGTAATACAGAGGTCATACAGTTAAAAGTGTCCATAAAATACTGAACTATATTCTTTTGGTACCACTTTGCAAACTTCTAAGATTGCTACATTATTTTTAAAGAGGACCTGTCACATGCCATAAATATGTAGTATTGTTTTACTTTTGTGTACATACAATAGTTTTCCTGGATTTTCTTTTGTTTTTTGTTTTTCCTTTTGTTCCAGTACCTCTCCATTCCTGAGATATGGACCATTCTTCCTTGTATGCAAATCTGCTATTTTAGCCAAGTGGACGTGGCCCTGAATTTTTCTGTGTTGAAGGCTAAAAATGACTCGTTTTATAAGCAAGGTACAGTGGGCCATATATCAGGAACAGAAAAGGTCTAGTTTTATATGCAGGGAAGAGAAGGCCATATACAGTATCAGGAGGGGAAAGTAGTAGACACAAAAACTGAACAATGCCAAATTCAAGAGAATAGAGGCACTTACACTGGGCAAAACAAAAGAATACTTATCGAAAGTTATGGAACATCTTTAAACCATCTATAATGCATAACCATCAATGCATTTCGGTGGTATGGGTTATTCTTATTTTTTTTTAGAAAAATAAATTTATGGAAAACCATGTGTATGTGACACAGCTTACAAATAGGAGTTTCTGTAATAAAACACTCAATATGGTGACAATAAAAACATTTTGCTAATGGTGATAGTGTTACATACAATAAAGTTACTAATATAATACAACATATTCAGAAAAGTAAGCTAATAATGTGTGAAGAAATGTAGTTGTGGGTAAAATATTGATATGGGTCTCAACTGAAAAGCTAAGATATAGCCTCCATGGTTTGTTGTCTAGTTTAATAAACCTCTTGATAAATCACAAGTTTGCTCTTTACATTGACTGTCCACTCTGTTTATTCAGATCCCAGACAAACAGTCAATCAACTTCTTTGGCTAGAAACAAGTGAAGTTTATTATCACATCTTCAGGACAGTGACAGTCCAACAGATGACAAATTTCTCTTTCATCCATAATATAGGCCATCTCTGAGGTGGAAGCAATAAATCAATGTCTCCATTAAATCCGTACGACATTGTTGGCATACCTGATTTCACCCTTGTACAGTCCCTGTGGATTCTTTCTGTGTTCTAGCTATCCTCAAGTAAAACTTTACAAACCTAGAAATTTTGAGAAATTGAAACCATAAAGGAGAATAGAGAAACTTTTCTGCAACTGAGCCAAACTATAATGCAGAGTACGTGAGCAGCAGCACGCAGGGTTTTGTTAATTACTGTCGAACAATGGGTACTTTTTCAATAATTGGACACAAAATGTATGAAGTTTTAGGATCAGGACATTCTGCACGTCACAATATATGGTTAGAGAAATCATTCCTGCTGCACAGTTTTATTTCACGTTGCTGAGACGGCACCGGAATATTTTGCAGCCATTGTCATCATTTGCATTAGTTTCTGTTCTTAAAGGAGCTAAAATTCTAGTTTTCCTATGTCAAACATTCACAGAAACAAAACAATTTAATATTCCTATAACTATTCTTATGAGCAAGAAAATCCAGATAAATGCTAAGGATTTCTATCGATCTAATAAATATTGCTAAATAGTATGCAAAAAAATGACTTGCAGAACTCCAAAATAACTTTAAGGGTATATTCCCACGATACGGAAGTGGCAGCATATGTCTGCTGCGTCCAAAGCGCTGCCGTCTATTGAACGCAGATAAGTCTGCATGTGTTCACTGAACAGCGCGGATTTACAGCATTCAATACATTTCTATTGATGCAATATCTGTTACGGAGACTAGCATCTCCACAAGAGAAATAGAGGTGCTGCAGTCTTGAAGACGCACCACATGTCAGTCTCCACGGGTGATCCACAGGGGGCTAAGCACGCATAGTGAAGATGAGATTTCTTGAAATCCAATCCAGTATGCTGTAACATCTGTCCGTTGTGGGCTTGAGGCTGCTCAATTATGCAGCGTCAAACCCACAGCAATTCCTGATTGTGGGCTCGCAGCCTAAATCATTGAGTGTTTGTTCACACACAGTCACTATTTGACCATTGTTGACTTTATCAAGCATAGCAATAATTTGGTCCTCAAAGCTTTACTTTATCTTCTTGATGCAAATAAGATTCCATGAAAATTGTAAAATAAAAAAGTGTAAATACTTAACCCCTTAATCCCATATGACGTACTATCCCGTTGAGGGGACCTGGGACTTAATTCCCAGTGACGGGATAGTATGTCATATGCGATCGGCCACACCGATCGCGGCTGGGTGTCAGCTGACTATCGCAGCTGACATCCGGCACTATGTGCCACGAGCGGTCACGGACCGCCCCCAGCACATTAACCCCCGGCACACTGCAATCAAACATGATCGCAGTGTTCCGGCGGTATAGGGAAGCATCGCGCAGGGAGGGGACTCCCTGCGTGCTTCCCTGAGACCCCCGGAGCAACGCGATGTGATCGCGTTGCTCCGAGCGTCTCTTACCTCCTATCCCTGCAGGCCCCGGATCCAAAATGGCCGCAGGGCTGTATCCGGGTCCTGCAGGGATTATTTCGGGGTCCAGTGCAGGTGCTGGTAAGCATGCAGCGCTGTCAGTCAGATCGCTGATCTGACAGAGTGCTGTGCAAACTGTCAGATCAGCGATCTATGATGTCCCCCCCGGGACAAAGTAAAAAAGTAAAAAAAAAAAAAATTCCTAAATAAAGAAGAAGAAAAAATATTATTCCCATACATTTCTTTATCTAAATAGAAAAAAAACAATAAAAGTACACATATTTATTATTGCCGATTCCGTAACGACCCAACCTATAAAACTGTCCCACTAGTTAACCCCTTCAGTGAACACCGTAAGAAAAAAAAAAAAACTAGCCAATAAACAACGCTTTATTGTCATACCGCTCAACAAAAAGTGGAATAACACGCGATCAAAAAGATGGATATAAATAACCATGGTACCGCTGAAAACGTCATCTTGTCCCGCAAAAAAAAGCCGCGATACAGCATCATAAGCAAAAAAATAAAAAAGTTATAGTCCTCAGAATAAAGCGATGCCAAAATAATTATTTTTTCTATAAAATAGCTTTTATCGTATAAAAGCGCCAAAACATAAAAAAATGATATAAATGAGATGTCGCTGTAATCGTACTGACCCGAAGAATAAAACTGCTTTATCAATTTTACCAAACGTGGAACGCTATAAACGCATCCCCCAAAAGAAATTCATGAATAGCTGGTTTTTGATCATTCTGCCTCACAAAAATCAGAATAAAAAGCGATCAAAAAATGTCATGTGCCCGAAAATGTTACCAATAAAAACGTCAACTTGTCCCGCATAAAACAAGACCTCACATGACTCTGTGGACCAAAATATGGAAAAATTATAGGTCTCAAAATGTGGAGACTCAAAAACTTTTTTGCTATAAAAAGTGTCTTTTAGTGTGTGAGCTGCCAATCATAACAATCCGATATAAAAAATGCTATAAAAGTCAATCAAACCCCCTTCATCACCCCCTTAGTTAGGGAAAAATAATAAAATTAAAAAAAAATGTATTTATTTCCATTTTCCCATTAGGATTAGGGCTAGGGTTAGGGCTAGGGTTAGGGCTAGGGTTAGGGTTAGGGCTAGGGTTAGGGCTGGCTAGGGTTAGGGCTAGGGTTAGGGTTAGGGCTAGGGTTAGGTTTAGGGTTAAAGATAGGGCTAGGGTTAGGGCTAGGGTTAGGGTTAGGGTTAGGGTTAGGGCTAGGGTTAGGGTTAGGGCTAGGGTTATGGTTGGGGCTAGGGTTGGAGCTAAAGTTAGGGTTAGGGTTAGGGCTAAAGTTAGGGTTAGGGTTGGGGCTAAAGTTAGGGTTAGGGTTTGGATTACATTTACGGTTGGGATTAGGGATAAGGGGTGTGTTAGGGTTAGGGGTGTGGTTATGGTTACCGTTGGGATTAGGGTTAGGGGTGTGTTTGGATTAGGGTTTCAGGTAGAATTGGGGAGTTTCCACTGTTCAGGCACATCAGGGGCTCTCCAAACGCGACATGGCGTCCAATCTCAATTCCAGCCAATTCTGCGTTGAAAAAGTAAAACAGTGCTCCTTCCCTTCCGAGCTCTCCCGTGCGCCCAAACAGGGGTTTACCCCAACATATGGGGTATCAGCGTACTCGGGACAAATTGGACAACAACTTTGGGGGTCCAAGTTCTTTTGTTATCCTTGGGAAAATAAAAATTTGGGGGGCTAAAAATCATTTTGTGGAAAAAAAAGGATTTTTTATTTTCACGGCTCTGCGTTGTAAACTGTAGTGAAACACTTGGGGGTTCAAAGTTCTCATAACATATCTAGATAAGTTCCTTGGGAGATCTAGTCTCCAATATGGGGTCACTTGTGGGGGGTTTCTATTGTTTGGGTACATCAGGGGCTCTACAAATGCAACGTGACGCCTGCAGACCAATCCATCTAAGTCTGCATTCCAAATGGCGCTCCTTCCCTTCCGAGCTCTGCCATGGACCCAAACAGTGGTTCCTCCCACATATGGGGTATCAGCGTACTCAGGACAAATTGGACAACAACTTTTGGAGTCCAATTTATCCTATTACCCTTGTGGAAATACAAAACTAGGGGCTAAAAAATCATTTTTGTTAAAAAAAAATAATTTTTATTTTCACGGCTCTGCGTTATAAACTGTAGTGAAACACTTGGGGGTTCAAAGTTCTCACAACTAGTGTTGAGCATTCCGATACTGCAAATATCTGGTATCAGCCAATGTTCGCTGTATCGGAATTCCGATACCGAGTTCCGATATTTTTGTGATATCGGAAATCGGAATCGGAAGTTCCCAGTGTACGGTTCCCAGGGTCTGGAGGAGAGGAGACTCTCCTTCAGGCCCTGGGATCCATATTCATGTAAAAAATAAAGAATAAAAATAAAAAATATGGATATACTCACCTGTTGTGAATTTGGATTCTGGGCTCCCCCGGTGGCCGCTTGTGGAATTGGACTTGTCATCCTCTTTCCTGTTTCACCTGATTCCATCAGTAGTGGGTGTCGCTATTTAAGCTCATTTCTCTGGTGGTTTCTTGCCGGTCAACAATGTTATCTGATGCCTCTCAGTGCTTGTTCCTGCTTCTAGACAACTACTAGATAAGTTGGACTTTTGTCCATGTTTTGTTTTGCCTATTTGTTCCAGTTCACAGCTGAAGTTTTGTTACTGTGTCTGGAAAGCTCTCGTTGATCAGGGATTGCTACTCTGGCGTTATGAGTTAATGCCAGAGTTTAAGGTAATCTCTGGATGGTGTTTTGTTAGTGTTTTTCTGCTGACCATGAAAGTATACTATCTGTCTTCTGCTATCTAGTAAGCGGACCTCAAATTTGCTAAGACTATTTTCCTGCTGCGTTTGTTGTTTCATCTGAACTCACCGTCATTATATGTGGGGGGCTACTGTCTTCTTTGGAATATTTCTCTAGAGGTGAGCCAGGTCTTATATTTCCCTCTGCTAGCTATTTAGGTCTTAGGCCAGAGCTGGGCATCTAGCGATAAATAGGAAATGCTACCTGGCTATTTCTAGTTGCGCGGCAGGCTTAGTTCATGGTCAGTATAGTTCCATCTTCCGAGAGCTTGTCCCTCTATAGGCTTGCTATGATCTCTGCCTGCAGAGATCATGACAGTTTGACCGGCCCATAAAGTGTTAAAGACCCAGGTTGAGAAAGGAGAGTTATAAGAAGTCTGCTGGAATTTTTTTTTTTTTTTTTTTTTTTTCCTCCAGTCTGCCTTGCTGCAGTCTTTTTTCTCTCTCTCCTCCTAATCTCTGTATGCTCTGTGTGCACCTGACAATAATGGATCTCCAGAGTGTAACTGCGGGTTTGAATAATCTCATCACGAAAGTACAAAATTTACAAGATTTTGTGGTACATGCTCCGGTATCTGAGCCGAGAATTCCTTTGCCGGAGTTCTTCACAGGGAAAAGAGCTAGCTTCCAGAATTTCCGAAATAATTGTAAGCTTTATTTGTCCCTGAAGTCTCGTTCAGCTGGAGACCCTGCTCAGCAGGTTAGGATTGTGATTTCCTTGCTCAGGGGTGACCCTCAAGATTGGGCCTTCTCATTGCCAGCAGGGGATCCTGCGTTACGCGATGTGGATGCGTTTTTTCTGGCCTTGGGCTTGCTTTATGAGGAACCTCATTTGGAACTTCAGGCAGAAAAAACTTTGATGGCACTATCTCAGGGGCAAGACGAAGCTGAAGTTTTCTGCCAAAAATTCCGTAAATGGTCTGTGCTTACTCAGTGGAATGAGTGCGCCTTGGCGGCAACTTTCAGAGAAGGTCTCTCTGATGCCGTTAAGGATGTTATGGTGGGGTTCCCTTTGCCTGCAGGTCTGAATGAGTCCATGACAATGGCTATTCAGATTGATAGGCGTCTGCGGGAGCGCAAATCGGTGCACCATCTGGCGGTGTCTATGGAAAAGACGCCAGAAAGTATGCAGTGTGATAGAATTCTGTCCAGGAGCGAGCGACAGAATTTTAGACGGAAGAATGGATTGTGTTTCTATTGTGGGGATTCTACTCATGTTATATCGGCATGCTCTAGGCGTACAAAGAAGCTTGATAAGTCTGTTTCCATTGGCACCATTCAGTCTAAGTTTATTTTGTCTGTAACCCTGATTTGCTCTTTGTCATCCATTGCCACGGACGCCTATGTTGACTCTGGCGCCGCTCTGAGTCTTATGGATTGGTCCTTTGCCAATCGTTGTGGTTTTGATTTAGAGCCTTTGGAGACTCTTATTCCTCTGAAGGGGATTGACTCCACCCCATTGGCTAATAATAAACCACAATACTGGACACAAGTAACCATGCGTATCAATCCGGATCACCAGGAGATTATTCGTTTCCTGGTGCTGTATAATTTACATGACGATTTGGTACTGGGATTGCCATGGTTGCAGTCTCACAACCCAGTCTTGGACTGGAGAGCAATGTCTGTGTTGAGCTGGGGATGTAAGGGTATCCATGGGGACGTACCTTTGGTTTCTATTTCGTCGTCCATTCCCTCTGAAGTCCCTGAGTTCCTCTCTGATTATCAAGACGTCTTTGACGAACCCAAGCTTGGGTCGTTACCTCCGCACCGTGAGTGCGATTGTGCCATAGATTTGATACCGGGTTGTAAATATCCAAAGGGTCGTTTGTTTAATTTGTCTGTGCCGGAACATGCTGCTATGCGGGAATATATAAAGGAGTCTTTGGAAAAGGGACATATTCGTCCATCTTCTTCTCCCTTGGGAGCTGGGTTTTTCTTTGTCTCAAAAAAAGACGGCTCTTTGAGACCATGTATTGATTATCGGCTTCTGAATAAGATCACTGTTAAGTATCAATACCCATTGCCATTGCTTACTGATTTGTTTGCTCGTATAGAGGGTGCTAAGTGGTTCTCTAAAATTGATCTTCGTGGGGCGTATAATTTGGTGCGGATCAGGCAGGGGGATGAGTGGAAGACCGCATTTAATACGCCCGAGGGCCACTTTGAGTATTTGGTCATGCCTTTTGGTCTTTCTAATGCCCCTTCAGTTTTCCAGTCTTTTATGCATGATATTTTCCGCGATTTTCTGGATAAATTTATGATAATATATCTGGATGATATTCTGATTTTTTCTGATGACTGGGACTCTCATGTCCAGCAGGTCAGGAGAGTTTTTCAGGTTCTGCGGTCTAATTCTTTATGTGTGAAGGGGTCTAAGTGCGTTTTTGGGGTCCAGAAAATTTCCTTTTTGGGGTATATTTTTTCTCCCTCTTCCATTGAGATGGATCCCGTCAAGGTGCAAGCTATTTGTGACTGGACTCAGCCCTCCTCTCTTAAGGGTCTTCAGAGATTTTTGGGCTTTGCCAACTTTTACCGCCGATTTATTGCTGGTTTTTCGGATGTCGTTAAACCACTGACTGATTTGACCAGACAAGGCGCTGATGTTGCTAATTGGTCCCCTCATGCTGTAGAGGCCTTTCAGGAGCTTAAGCGCCGTTTTGCCTCTGCCCCTGTGTTGCGTCAGCCTGATGTGAATCTGCCTTTTCAGGTTGAGGTTGACGCTTCGGAGATCGGAGCTGGGGCAGTGTTGTCGCAGAAAGGTTCCGACTGCTCCGTCATTAGGCCTTGTGCCTTCTTTTCTCGCAAATTTTCGCCCGCAGAGCGGAATTATGATGTTGGGAATCGGGAGCTTTTGGCCATGAAGTGGGCGTTTGAGGAGTGGCGCCATTGGCTCGAGGGGGCTAGGCATCAGGTGGTGGTATTGACTGACCACAAAAATTTGATTTATCTTGAGACTGCCAGACGCCTGAATCCTAGACAGGCGCGCTGGTCTTTATTTTTTTCTCGCTTTAATTTTGTGGTGTCATACCTACCGGGTTCTAAGAATGTTAAGGCAGATGCCCTTTCTAGGAGTTTTGACCCGGACTCTCCTGGTAATTCTGAACCCACAGGTATCCTTAGGGAGGGAGTAATTTTGTCGGCCGTTTCTCCTGATCTGCGGCGGTCCTTGCAAGAGTTTCAGGCGGATAGACCGGATCGTTGTCCGCCTGATAGACTGTTTGTTCCGGATGATTGGACCAGCAGAGTCATCTCTGAGGTACATTCTTCTGCATTGGCAGGTCATCCCGGAATTTTTGGTACCAGGGATTTGGTGGCAAGATCCTTCTGGTGGCCTTCTCTGTCACGAGATGTGCGAGTCTTTGTGCAGTCATGTGACGTTTGTGCTCGGGCCAAGTCTTGTAGTTCTCGGGCTAGCGGACTGCTGTTGCCCTTGCCTATTCCTAAGAGGCCTTGGACACACATCTCGATGGATTTTATTTCAGATCTGCCTGTTTCCCAGAAGATGTCTGTCATCTGGGTGGTCTGTGACCGTTTCTCTAAAATGGTCCATTTGGTTCCTCTGCCCAAGTTGCCTTCTTCTTCTGAGTTGGTTCCTCTGTTTTTTCAGAATGTTGTCCGATTGCACGGTATTCCTGAGAATATTGTTTCTGACAGAGGTACCCAATTTGTGTCTAGATTTTGGCGGGCATTCTGTGCTAGGATGGGCATAGATTTGTCTTTTTCATCTGCTTTTCACCCTCAGACTAATGGCCAGACCGAGCGGACTAATCAGACCCTTGAGACATATCTGAGGTGTTTTGTCTCTGCTGACCAGGATGATTGGGTTGCTTTTTTGCCATTGGCAGAGTTCGCCCTCAATAATCGGGCCAGTTCTTCCACCTTGGTGTCCCCGTTTTTCTGTAATTCGGGGTTTCACCCTCGATTTTCCTCCGGTCAGGTGGAATCCTCGGATTGTCCTGGAGTGGATGCGGTGGTGGAGAGATTGCATCACATCTGGGGGCAGGTTATGGACAATTTGAAGTTGTCCCAGGAGAAGACTCAGCGTTTTGCCAACCGTCATCGTCGTGTTGGTTCTCGGCTTTGTGTTGGAGATTTAGTGTGGTTGTCTTCTCGTTTTGTCCCTATGAGGGTCTCTTCTCCTAAGTTTAAACCTCGGTTCATCGGCCCTTATAGAATATTGGAGATTCTTAATCCTGTTTCTTTCCGTTTGGACCTCCCTGCGTCCTTTTCCATTCATAACGTTTTTCATCGGTCGTTATTGCGCAGGTATGAGGTACCTGTTGTACCTTCAGTTGAGCCTCCTGCTCCGGTGTTGGTTGAGGGTGAGTTGGAGTACGTTGTGGAGAAAATTTTGGACTCTCGTGTTTCCAGACGGAAACTCCAGTATCTGGTCAACTGGAAGGGTTACGGCCAGGAGGATAATTCTTGGGTCAATGCATCTGATGTTCATGCTTCTGATCTTGTTCGTGCCTTCCATAGGGCTCATCCTGGTCGCCCTGGTGGATCTGGTGAGGGTTCGGTGCCCCCTCCTTGAGGGGGGGGTACTGTTGTGAATTTGGATTCTGGGCTCCCCCGGTGGCCGCTTGTGGAATTGGACTTGTCATCCTCTTTCCTGTTTCACCTGATTCCATCAGTAGTGGGTGTCGCTATTTAAGCTCATTTCTCTGGTGGTTTCTTGCCGGTCAACAATGTTATCTGATGCCTCTCAGTGCTTGTTCCTGCTTCTAGACAACTACTAGATAAGTTGGACTTTTGTCCATGTTTTGTTTTGCCTATTTGTTCCAGTTCACAGCTGAAGTTTTGTTACTGTGTCTGGAAAGCTCTCGTTGATCAGGGATTGCTACTCTGGCGTTATGAGTTAATGCCAGAGTTTAAGGTAATCTCTGGATGGTGTTTTGTTAGTGTTTTTCTGCTGACCATGAAAGTATACTATCTGTCTTCTGCTATCTAGTAAGCGGACCTCAAATTTGCTAAGACTATTTTCCTGCTGCGTTTGTTGTTTCATCTGAACTCACCGTCATTATATGTGGGGGGCTACTGTCTTCTTTGGAATATTTCTCTAGAGGTGAGCCAGGTCTTATATTTCCCTCTGCTAGCTATTTAGGTCTTAGGCCAGAGCTGGGCATCTAGCGATAAATAGGAAATGCTACCTGGCTATTTCTAGTTGCGCGGCAGGCTTAGTTCATGGTCAGTATAGTTCCATCTTCCGAGAGCTTGTCCCTCTATAGGCTTGCTATGATCTCTGCCTGCAGAGATCATGACACTCACCCCTCCGGCGGACCCTGGACCTTAGCGGTGAGTGTACAGGACCTGCGATGACATCGCGGTCTTGTGATTGGTCGCGTGACCGCTCATGTGACCGCTCACGTGACCGCGACGTCATCGAAGGTCCTTCACTCACTGCATTCTTAGGAACGGAGGGAGGCTGCGGTTACACCGCTAAGGTCCAGGGTCCGCCTGAGGGGTGAGTATATCCATATTTTTTATTTTTATTCTTTATTTTTTACATGAATATGGATCCCAGGGCCTGAAGGAGAGTTTCCTCTCCTTCAGACCCTGGGAACCATCCAGGATACCTTCCGATATTTGTGTCCCATTGACTTGTATTGGTATCTGGTATCGGTATCGGCGATATCCGATATTTTTTGGATATCGGCCGATCCAATCCGATACCGATACTTTCAAATATCGGATGGCATCGCTCAACACTACTCACAACACATCTAAATAAGTTCCATGGGAGGTCTAGTTTCCAATATGGGTTCACTTGTGGGGGGTTTCTACTGTTTGGGTACATCAGGGGCTCTGCAAATGCAACGTGACGCCTGCAGACCAATCCATCTAAGTCTACATTCCAAATGGCGCTCCTTCCCTTCCGAGCTCTGCCATGCGCCCAAACAGTAGTTCCCCCCCACATACGGGGTATCAGCGTACTCAGGACAAATTGGACAACAACATTTGGGGTCCAATTTCTCCTGTTACCCTTGGGAAAATACAAAACTGGGGGCCAATAAATAATTTTTGTGGAAAAAAAAATATTTTTTATTTTCACGGCTCTGCGTTATAAACTGTAGTGAAACACTTGGGGGTTCAAAGTTCTCAAAACAAATCTAGTTAAGTTCCTTGGGAGGTCTAGTTTCCAATATGGGGTCACTTCTTGGGGGTTTCTACTGTTTGGGTACATCAGGGGCTCTGCAAATGCAACGTGACGCCTGCAGACCAATCCATCTAAGTCTGCATTCCAAATGGCGCTCCTTCCCTTCCGAGCTCTGCCATGCGCCCAAACAGTGGTTCCCCCCCACATATGGGGTATCAGCGTACTCAGGACAAATTGGACAACAACTTTTGGGGTCTAATTTCTCCTGCTACCCTTGGGAAAATACAAAACTGGGGGCTAATAAATCATTTTTGTGAAAAAAAAAGAATTTTTATTTTCACGGCTCTGCATTATAAACTGTAGTGAAACACTTGGGGGTTCAAAGCTCTGAAAAACACATCTAGATAAGTTCCTTAGGGGGTCTACTTTCCAAAATGGTGTCACTTGTGGGGGGTTTTAATGTTTAGGCACATCAGGGGCTCTCCAAACGTGACATGGTGACTCATCTCAATTCCAGTCAATTTTGCATTGAAAAGTCAAATGGCGCTCCTTCCCTTCCGAGCTCTGCCATGCGCCCAAACAATGGTTTACACCCACATATGGGGTATCAGCGTACTCAAGACAAATTGCACATCAATTTTTGGGGTCCAATTTATTCTCTTACCCTTGGGAAAATAAAAAATTGGGAGCGAAAAGATCATTTTTGTGAAAAAATATGATTTTTTATTTTTACGGCTCTGCATTATAAACTTCTGTGAAGCACTTGTTGGGTCAAAGTGCTCACCACACATCTAGATAAGTTCCTTAAGGGGTCTACTTTCCAAAATGGTGTCACTTGTGGGGGGTTTCAATGTTTACGCACATCAGGGGCTCTCCAAACGCAACATGGCGTCCCATCTCAATTCCAGTCAATTTTGCATTGAAAAGTAAAATGGCACTCCATTCCTTCCGAGCTCTGCCATGCACCCAAACAGTGGTTTACCCCCACATATGGGGTATCAGCGTACTCAGGACAAATTGTACAACAACTTTTGGGGTCCATTTTCTCCTGTTACCCTTGGTAAAATAAAACAAATTGGAGCTGAAATAAATTTTGTGTGAACAAAAGTTAAATGTTCATTTTTATTTAAACATTCCAAAAATTCCTGTGAAACACCTGAAGGGTTAATAAACTTCTTGAATGTGGTTTTGAGTACCTTGAGGGGTGCAGTTTTTAGAATGGTGTCACACTTGGGTATTTTCTATCATATAGACCCCTCAAAATGACTTCAAATGAGATGTGGTCACTAAAAAAAATGGTGTTGTAAAAATGAGAAATTGCTGGTCAACTTTTAACCCTTATAACTCCCTAACAAAAAAAAATTGGGGTTCCAAAATTATGCTGATGTAAAGTAGACATGTGGGAAATGTTACTTATTAAGTATTTTGCGTGACATATCTCTGTGATTTAAGGGCATAAAAATTAAAAGTTGGAAAATTGCGAAATTTTCAAAATTTTCGCCAAATTTCCATTTTTTTCACAAATAAACGCAAGTTATATCGAATAAGTTTTACCACTATCATGAAGAAAAATATGTCCCAAGAAAACAATGTCAGAATCGCCAAGATCCGTTGAAGCGTTCCAGAGTTATAACCTCATAAAGAGACAGTGGTCAGAATTGTAAAAATTGGCCTGGTCATTAACGTGCAAACCACCCTCGGGGCTTAAGGGGTTAAAGGGGTTATCCACTACCAATACATAGCAATTCCTGATTGTGGGCTCGCAGCCTAAAACATTGAGTGTTTGTTCACACACAGTCATTATTTGACCATTGTTGACTTTTTCAAGCATAACAATAATTTGGACCTCAAAGCTTTACATTATCTTCTTGATGCAAATAAGATTCCATGAAAATTGTAAAATAAAAAAAAGTGTAAATACTTAAAGGGGTTATCCACTACTAATACAACCCCTTCTTCAACTAAATGTGCAACCCCTTCTTCAACTAAATGTGCAACCCATCCCTTGTTTCCAAACTTTTTTCCCTTTTCAAAGCTTGATTTTTTTTGTAGATTTCATAGAAATGCTATTTGCTGAGTTATGTTGAAAAAATGTAGAAAAAAATATTTCCTGTTAAAGTAATGGTCATTAGTAGAGTTGAGCGACTTTCATTTTTTTAAGATCGAGTCGGGTTTTGTGAAACCCGATTTTGTCCAGAGTCGAGTCGAGTGCAGTCGGCCGATTATCGCTAAAAGTCGGGGATCGACCGAAACACGAAACCCAATGCAAGTCAATGGGGAAGCATAGTCGGCAGTGAGTGGAGGCCAGGAAAACACCTACAGTGCCCATTTTAATGCCAAAAACATCCATTCTTGTTTCTGAAGCTTGTCAATCTTAATTAACTTTATAATAATAGTTGGGCATAGGGAATTGGGGGTCATTTGGCAAAAGTTGTGGGGGGAGTAGGGCCGGCTCAAGTTTTTCGTGGGCCCAGGAAATGCGGACTACGTCACGGCGGTGTTGCAGGGAAAGGTAAGTATTTCAACGTTGCAAGTGCTGTGATCCTGAGCAAGCAGGGGGGGCCCACTCGTTCGCATTGGCACTGGCACAGGGCCCCTCAAAGTACAGCGATGTGTGTTTGCATGGCGGGGGCGCCTCCCACCAGCAGCGACACTTTTGCGTACTCTGAGGGGCCCTGTGCCAGTGACGTCGCCAACGAGTATGCCCCCCCACCTGATGAAGGAACCTGCACTTTCATCTGCACCTTCCTCTCTGTCCCTGTGTAAGGTGGTATAACATGCGGGAAGGGGAACCTTACTTTCAGCAGGGTCAGATTCTGGCTGTGTAGAGTATAAGGGGAATGTAGTGGTCTAGGTCAATGTACCAGCAGACTCATCTAGCAGTGGCTGGGCAATGGGCAGGATGAGGAGGAAACAGATATAGGGCCAAAGAATAAAGTAGGCTAAATGCAGTTCAAAATTGGTAACAGGACTAAACAGGCGGCATTGCTTTGTTCAGTGGAGTAGCAAACCCAAGAGCAGCAGACACTGTTTCAAGGGCATAACCACACTAGTAGGCCAAATGCAGTTTAATATCTGATAGTATAGGGCGAAAGCCAGAATGTGGAAGCTCAGCTTTGTTCAGTTGAGGACAACACCAGGCAGGGGCAGACAGACACCTTTAGTAGGCCGGAACAGCCAATTGCATTTTTAAAAATGGTAATTTGGAACTGAAGGTAGAAGCTCAGCTTTATTCAGTTGAGGACAACACCAGGCAGGGGCAGACATTCACCTTTAGTAGGCCGGAACAGCCAATTGCATTTTTAAAAATGGTAATTTGGAACAGAAGGTTGAGGCTCAGCTTTATTCAGTTGAGGACAACACCAGGCAGGGGCAGACAGACACCTTTAGTAGGCCGGAACAGCCAATTTTTTAAAAAAACAGCAGTTAGTAAGAGGCAGAAGGTAGAAGCTCAGCTTTATTCAGTTGAGGACAACACCAGGCAGGGGCAGACAGACACCTTTAGTAGGCCGGAACAGCCAATGGCATTTTTAAAAATGGTAATTTGGAACTGAAGGTTGAAGCTCAGCTTTATTCAGTTGAGGACAACACCAGGCAGGGGCATACATTCACCCTTAGTAGGCCGGAACAGCCAATTGCATTTTTAAAAATGGTAATTTGGAACAGAAGGTTGAGGCTCAGCTTTATTCAGTTGAGGACAACACCAGGCAGGGGCAGACAGACACCTTTAGTAGGCCGGAACGGCCAATTGCATTTTTAAAAATGGTAATTTGGAACAGAAGGTTGAAGCTCAGCTTTATTCAGTTGAGGACAACACCAGGCAGGGGCAGACAGACACCTTTAGTAGGCCGGAACAGCCAATTTTTTAAAAAAACAGCAGTTAGTAAGAGGCAGAAGGTAGAAGCTCAGCTTTATTCAGTTGAGGACAACACCAGGCAGGGGCAGACAGACACCTTTAGTAGGCCGGAACAGCCAATGGCATTTTTAAAAATGGTAATTTGGAACTGAAGGTTGAAGCTCAGCTTTATTCAGTTGAGGACAACACCAGGCAGGGGCAGACATTCACCTTTAGTAGGCCGGAACAGCCAATTGCATTTTTAAAAATGGTAATTTGGAACAGAAGGTTGAGGCTCAGCTTTATTCAGTTGAGGACAACACCAGGCAGGGGCAGACAGACACCTTTAGTAGGCCGGAACAGCCAATTGCATTTTTAAAAATGGTAATTTGGAACAGAAGTTTGAAGCTCAGCTTTATTCAGTTGAGGACAACACCAGGCAGGGGCAGACAGACACCTTTAGTAGGCCGGAACAGCCAATTGCATTTTTAAAAATGGTAATTTGGAACAGAAGGTTGAAGCTCAGCTTTATTCAGTTGAGGACAACACCAGGCAGGGGCAGACAGACACCTTTAGTAGGCCGGAACAGCCAATTTTTTAAAAAAACAGCAGTTAGTAAGAGGCAGAAGGTAGAAGCTCAGCTTTATTCAGTTGAGGACAACACCAGGCAGGGGCAGACAGACACCTTTAGTAGGCCGGAACAGCCAATGGCATTTTTAAAAATGGTAATTTGGAACTGAAGATTGAAGCTCAGCTTTATTCAGTTGAGGACAACACCAGGCAGGGGCAGACATTCACCTTTAGTAGGCCGGAACAGCCAATTGCATTTTTAAAAATGGTAATTTGGAACAGAAGGTTGAGGCTCAGCTTTATTCAGTTGAGGACAACACCAGGCAGGGGCAGACAGACACCTTTAGTAGGCCGGAACAGCCAATTGCATTTTTAAAAATGGTAATTTGGAACAGAAGGTTGAAGCTCAGCTTTATTCAGTTGAGGACAACACCAGGCAGGGGCAGACAGACACCTTTAGTAGGCCGGAACAGCCAATGGCATTTTTAAAAATGGTAATTTGGAACTGAAGGTTGAAGCTCAGCTTTATTCAGTTGAGGACAACACCAGGCAGGGGCAGACATTCACCTTTAGTAGGCCGGAACAGCCAATGGCATTTTTAAAAATGGTAATTTGGAACAGAAGGTTGAGGCTCAGCTTTATTCAGTTGAGGACAACACCAGGCAGGGGCAGACAGACACCTTTAGTAGGCCGGAACAGCCAATTGCATTTTTAAAAATGGTAATTTGGAACAGAAGGTTGAAGCTCAGCTTTATTCAGTTGAGGACAACACCAGGCAGGGGCAGACAGACACCTTTAGTAGGCCGGAATAGCCAATTTTTTAAAAAAACAGCAGTTAGTAAGAGGCAGAAGGTAGAAGCTCAGCTTTATTCAGTTGAGGACAACACCAGGCAGGGGCAGACAGACACCTTTAGTAGGCCGGAACAGCCAATGGCATTTTTAAAAATGGTAATTTGGAACTGAAGGTTGAAGCTCAGCTTTATTCAGTTGAGGACAACACCAGGCAGGGGCAGACATTCACCTTTAGTAGGCCGGAACAGCCAATTGCATTTTTAAAAATGGTAATTTGGAACAGAAGGTTGAGGCTCAGCTTTATTCAGTTGAGGACAACACCAGGCAGGGGCAGACAGACACCTTTAGTAGGCCGGAACAGCCAATTGCATTTTTAAAAATGGTAATTTGGAACAGAAGGTTGAAGCTCAGCTTTATTCAGTTGAGGACAACACCAGGCAGGGGCAGACAGACACCTTTAGTAGGCCGGAACAGCCAATTGCATTTTTAAAAATGGTAATTTGGAACAGAAGGTTGAGGCTCAGCTTTATTCAGTTGAGGACAACACCAGGCAGGGGCAGACAGACACCTTTAGTAGGCCGGAACAGCCAATTGCATTTTTAAAAATGGTAATTTGGAACTGAAGGTAGAAGCTCAGCTTTATTCAGTTGAGGACAACACCAGGCAGGGGCAGACATTCACCTTTAGTAGGCCGGAACAGCCAATTGCATTTTTAAAAATGGTAATTTGGAACAGAAGGTTGAGGCTCAGCTTTATTCAGTTGAGGACAACACCAGGCAGGGGCAGACAGACACCTTTAGTAGGCCGGAACAGCCAATTTTTTAAAAAAACAGCAGTTAGTAAGAGGCAGAAGGTAGAAGCTCAGCTTTATTCAGTTGAGGACAACACCAGGCAGGGGCAGACAGACACCTTTAGTAGGCCGGAACAGCCAATGGCATTTTTAAAAATGGTAATTTGGAACTGAAGGTTGAAGCTCAGCTTTATTCAGTTGAGGACAACACCAGGCAGGGGCAGACATTCACCTTTAGTAGGCCGGAACAGCCAATTGCATTTTTAAAAATGGTAATTTGGAACAGAAGGTTGAGGCTCAGCTTTATTCAGTTGAGGACAACACCAGGCAGGGGCAGACAGACACCTTTAGTAGGCCGGAACAGCCAATTGCATTTTTAAAAATGGTAATTTGGAACAGAAGGTTGAAGCTCAGCTTTATTCAGTTGAGGACAACACCAGGCAGGGGCAGACAGACACCTTTAGTAGGCCGGAACAGCCAATTTTTTAAAAAAACAGCAGTTAGTAAGAGGCAGAAGGTAGAAGCTCAGCTTTATTCAGTTGAGGACAACACCAGGCAGGGGCAGACAGACACCTTTAGTAGGCCGGAACAGCCAATGGCATTTTTAAAAATGGTAATTTGGAACTGAAGGTTGAAGCTCAGCTTTATTCAGTTGAGGACAACACCAGGCAGGGGCAGACATTCACCTTTAGTAGGCCGGAACAGCCAATTGCATTTTTAAAAATGGTAATTTGGAACAGAAGGTTGAGGCTCAGCTTTATTCAGTTGAGGACAACACCAGGCAGGGGCAGACAGACACCTTTAGTAGGCCGGAACAGCCAATTGCATTTTTAAAAATGGTAATTTGGAACAGAAGGTTGAAGCTCAGCTTTATTCAGTTGAGGACAACACCAGGCAGGGGCAGACAGACACCTTTAGTAGGCCGGAACAGCCAATTGCATTTTTAAAAATGGTAATTTGGAACAGAAGGTTGAAGCTCAGCTTTATTCAGTTGAGGACAACACCAGGCAGGGGCAGACAGACACCTTTAGTAGGCCGGAACAGCCAATTTTTTAAAAAAACAGCAGTTAGTAAGAGGCAGAAGGTAGAAGCTCAGCTTTATTCAGTTGAGGACAACACCAGGCAGGGGCAGACAGACACCTTTAGTAGGCCGGAACAGCCAATGGCATTTTTAAAAATGGTAATTTGGAACTGAAGGTTGAAGCTCAGCTTTATTCAGTTGAGGACAACACCAGGCAGGGGCAGACATTCACCTTTAGTAGGCCGGAACAGCCAATTGCATTTTTAAAAATGGTAATTTGGAACAGAAGGTTGAGGCTCAGCTTTATTCAGTTGAGGACAACACCAGGCAGGGGCAGACAGACACCTTTAGTAGGCCGGAACAGCCAATTGCATTTTTAAAAATGGTAATTTGGAACAGAAGGTTGAAGCTCAGCTTTATTCAGTTGAGGACAACACCAGGCAGGGGCAGACAGACACCTTTAGTAGGCCGGAACAGCCAATGGCATTTTTAAAAATGGTAATTTGGAACTGAAGGTTGAAGCTCAGCTTTATTCAGTTGAGGACAACACCAGGCAGGGGCAGACATTCACCTTTAGTAGGCCGGAACAGCCAATGGCATTTTTAAAAATGGTAATTTGGAACAGAAGGTTGAGGCTCAGCTTTATTCAGTTGAGGACAACACCAGGCAGGGGCAGACAGACACCTTTAGTAGGCCGGAACAGCCAATTGCATTTTTAAAAATGGTAATTTGGAACAGAAGGTTGAAGCTCAGCTTTATTCAGTTGAGGACAACACCAGGCAGGGGCAGACAGACACCTTTAGTAGGCCGGAACAGCCAATTTTTTAAAAAAACAGCAGTTAGTAAGAGGCAGAAGGTAGAAGCTCAGCTTTATTCAGTTGAGGACAACACCAGGCAGGGGCAGACAGACACCTTTAGTAGGCCGGAACAGCCAATGGCATTTTTAAAAATGGTAATTTGGAACTGAAGGTTGAAGCTCAGCTTTATTCAGTTGAGGACAACACCAGGCAGGGGCAGACATTCACCTTTAGTAGGCCGGAACAGCCAATTGCATTTTTAAAAATGGTAATTTGGAACAGAAGGTTGAGGCTCAGCTTTATTCAGTTGAGGACAACACCAGGCAGGGGCAGACAGACACCTTTAGTAGGCCGGAACAGCCAATTGCATTTTTAAAAATGGTAATTTGGAACAGAAGGTTGAAGCTCAGCTTTATTCAGTTGAGGACAACACCAGGCAGGGGCAGACAGACACCTTTAGTAGGCCGGAACAGCCAATTGCATTTTTAAAAATGGTAATTTGGAACAGAAGGTTGAGGCTCAGCTTTATTCAGTTGAGGACAACACCAGGCAGGGGCAGACAGACACCTTTAGTAGGCCGGAACAGCCAATTGCATTTTTAAAAATGGTAATTTGGAACAGAAGGTTGAAGCTCAGCTTTATTCAGTTGAGGACAACACCAGGCAGGGGCAGACAGACACCTTTAGTAGGCCGGAACAGCCAATTTTTTAAAAAAACAGCAGTTAGTAAGAGGCAGAAGGTAGAAGCTCAGCTTTATTCAGTTGAGGACAACACCAGGCCGGGGCAGACAGACACCTTTAGTAGGCCGGAACAGCCAATGGCATTTTTAAAAATGGTAATTTGGAACTGAAGGTTGAAGCTCAGCTTTATTCAGTTGAGGACAACACCAGGCAGGGGCAGACATTCACCTTTAGTAGGCCGGAACAGCCAATTGCATTTTTAAAAATGGTAATTTGGAACAGAAGGTTGAGGCTCAGCTTTATTCAGTTGAGGACAACACCAGGCAGGGGCAGACAGACACCTTTAGTAGGCCGGAACAGCCAATTGCATTTTTAAAAATGGTAATTTGGAACAGAAGGTTGAAGCTCAGCTTTATTCAGTTGAGGACAACACCAGGCAGGGGCAGACAGACACCTTTAGTAGGCCGGAACAGCCAATGGCATTTTTAAAAATGGTAATTTGGAACTGAAGGTTGAAGCTCAGCTTTATTCAGTTGAGGACAACACCAGGCAGGGGCAGACATTCACCTTTAGTAGGCCGGAACAGCCAATGGCATTTTTAAAAATGGTAATTTGGAACAGAAGGTTGAGGCTCAGCTTTATTCAGTTGAGGACAACACCAGGCAGGGGCAGACAGACACCTTTAGTAGGCCGGAACAGCCAATTGCATTTTTAAAAATGGTAATTTGGAACAGAAGGTTGAAGCTCAGCTTTATTCAGTTGAGGACAACACCAGGCAGGGGCAGACAGACACCTTTAGTAGGCCGGAACAGCCAATGGCATTTTTAAAAATGGTAATTTGGAACTGAAGGTTGAAGCTCAGCTTTATTCAGTTGAGGACAACACCAGGCAGGGGCAGACAGACACCTTTAGTAGGCCGGAACAGCCAATGGCATTTTTAAAAATGGTAATTTGGAACTGAAGGTTGAAGCTCAGCTTTATTCAGTTGAGGACAACACCAGGCAGGGGCAGACATTCACCTTTAGTAGGCCGGAACAGCCAATTGCATTTTTAAAAATGGTAATTTGGAACAGAAGGTTGAGGCTCAGCTTTATTCAGTTGAGGACAACACCAGGCAGGGGCAGACAGACACCTTTAGTAGGCCGGAACAGCCAATTGCATTTTTAAAAATGGTAATTTGGAACAGAAGGTTGAAGCTCAGCTTTATTCAGTTGAGGACAACACCAGGCAGGGGCAGACAGACACCTTTAGTAGGCCGGAACAGCCAATTTTTTAAAAAAACAGCAGTTAGTAAGAGGCAGAAGGTAGAAGCTCAGCTTTATTCAGTTGAGGACAACACCAGGCAGGGGCAGACAGACACCTTTAGTAGGCCGGAACAGCCAATGGCATTTTTAAAAATGGTAATTTGGAACTGAAGGTTGAAGCTCAGCTTTATTCAGTTGAGGACAACACCAGGCAGGGGCAGACATTCACCTTTAGTAGGCCGGAACAGCCAATTGCATTTTTAAAAATGGTAATTTGGAACAGAAGGTTGAGGCTCAGCTTTATTCAGTTGAGGACAACACCAGGCAGGGGCAGACAGACACCTTTAGTAGGCCGGAACAGCCAATTGCATTTTTAAAAATGGTAATTTGGAACAGAAGGTTGAAGCTCAGCTTTATTCAGTTGAGGACAACACCAGGCAGGGGCAGACAGACACCTTTAGTAGGCCGGAACAGCCAATGGCATTTTTAAAAATGGTAATTTGGAACTGAAGGTTGAAGCTCAGCTTTATTCAGTTGAGGACAACACCAGGCAGGGGCAGACATTCACCTTTAGTAGGCCGGAACAGCCAATGGCATTTTTAAAAATGGTAATTTGGAACAGAAGGTTGAGGCTCAGCTTTATTCAGTTGAGGACAACACCAGGCAGGGGCAGACAGACACCTTTAGTAGGCCGGAACAGCCAATTGCATTTTTAAAAATGGTAATTTGGAACAGAAGGTTGAAGCTCAGCTTTATTCAGTTGAGGACAACACCAGGCAGGGGCAGACAGACACCTTTAGTAGGCCGGAACAGCCAATTTTTTAAAAAAACAGCAGTTAGTAAGAGGCAGAAGGTAGAAGCTCAGCTTTATTCAGTTGAGGACAACACCAGGCAGGGGCAGACAGACACCTTTAGTAGGCCGGAACAGCCAATGGCATTTTTAAAAATGGTAATTTGGAACTGAAGGTTGAAGCTCAGCTTTATTCAGTTGAGGACAACACCAGGCAGGGGCAGACATTCACCTTTAGTAGGCCGGAACAGCCAATTGCATTTTTAAAAATGGTAATTTGGAACAGAAGGTTGAGGCTCAGCTTTATTCAGTTGAGGACAACACCAGGCAGGGGCAGACAGACACCTTTAGTAGGCCGGAACAGCCAATTGCATTTTTAAAAATGGTAATTTGGAACAGAAGGTTGAAGCTCAGCTTTATTCAGTTGAGGACAACACCAGGCAGGGGCAGACAGACACCTTTAGTAGGCCGGAACAGCCAATGGCATTTTTAAAAATGGTAATTTGGAACTGAAGGTTGAAGCTCAGCTTTATTCAGTTGAGGACAACACCAGGCAGGGGCAGACATTCACCTTTAGTAGGCCGGAACAGCCAATGGCATTTTTAAAAATGGTAATTTGGAACAGAAGGTTGAGGCTCAGCTTTATTCAGTTGAGGACAACACCAGGCAGGGGCAGACAGACACCTTTAGTAGGCCGGAACAGCCAATTGCATTTTTAAAAATGGTAATTTGGAACAGAAGGTTGAAGCTCAGCTTTATTCAGTTGAGGACAACACCAGGCAGGGGCAGACAGACACCTTTAGTAGGCCGGAACAGCCAATTTTTTAAAAAAACAGCAGTTAGTAAGAGGCAGAAGGTAGAAGCTCAGCTTTATTCAGTTGAGGACAACACCAGGCAGGGGCAGACAGACACCTTTAGTAGGCCGGAACAGCCAATGGCATTTTTAAAAATGGTAATTTGGAACTGAAGGTTGAAGCTCAGCTTTATTCAGTTGAGGACAACACCAGGCAGGGGCAGACATTCACCTTTAGTAGGCCGGAACAGCCAATTGCATTTTTAAAAATGGTAATTTGGAACAGAAGGTTGAGGCTCAGCTTTATTCAGTTGAGGACAACACCAGGCAGGGGCAGACAGACACCTTTAGTAGGCCGGAACAGCCAATTGCATTTTTAAAAATGGTAATTTGGAACAGAAGGTTGAAGCTCAGCTTTATTCAGTTGAGGACAACACCAGGCAGGGGCAGACAGACACCTTTAGTAGGCCGGAACAGCCAATTGCATTTTTAAAAATGGTAATTTGGAACAGAAGGTTGAGGCTCAGCTTTATTCAGTTGAGGACAACACCAGGCAGGGGCAGACAGACACCTTTAGTAGGCCGGAACAGCCAATTGCATTTTTAAAAATGGTAATTTGGAACAGAAGGTTGAAGCTCAGCTTTATTCAGTTGAGGACAACACCAGGCAGGGGCAGACAGACACCTTTAGTAGGCCGGAACAGCCAATTTTTTAAAAAAACAGCAGTTAGTAAGAGGCAGAAGGTAGAAGCTCAGCTTTATTCAGTTGAGGACAACACCAGGCCGGGGCAGACAGACACCTTTAGTAGGCCGGAACAGCCAATGGCATTTTTAAAAATGGTAATTTGGAACTGAAGGTTGAAGCTCAGCTTTATTCAGTTGAGGACAACACCAGGCAGGGGCAGACATTCACCTTTAGTAGGCCGGAACAGCCAATTGCATTTTTAAAAATGGTAATTTGGAACAGAAGGTTGAGGCTCAGCTTTATTCAGTTGAGGACAACACCAGGCAGGGGCAGACAGACACCTTTAGTAGGCCGGAACAGCCAATTGCATTTTTAAAAATGGTAATTTGGAACAGAAGGTTGAAGCTCAGCTTTATTCAGTTGAGGACAACACCAGGCAGGGGCAGACAGACACCTTTAGTAGGCCGGAACAGCCAATGGCATTTTTAAAAATGGTAATTTGGAACTGAAGGTTGAAGCTCAGCTTTATTCAGTTGAGGACAACACCAGGCAGGGGCAGACATTCACCTTTAGTAGGCCGGAACAGCCAATGGCATTTTTAAAAATGGTAATTTGGAACAGAAGGTTGAGGCTCAGCTTTATTCAGTTGAGGACAACACCAGGCAGGGGCAGACAGACACCTTTAGTAGGCCGGAACAGCCAATTGCATTTTTAAAAATGGTAATTTGGAACAGAAGGTTGAAGCTCAGCTTTATTCAGTTGAGGACAACACCAGGCAGGGGCAGACAGACACCTTTAGTAGGCCGGAACAGCCAATGGCATTTTTAAAAATGGTAATTTGGAACTGAAGGTTGAAGCTCAGCTTTATTCAGTTGAGGACAACACCAGGCAGGGGCAGACATTCACCTTTAGTAGGCCGGAACAGCCAATGGCATTTTTAAAAATGGTAATTTGGAACAGAAGGTTGAGGCTCAGCTTTATTCAGTTGAGGACAACACCAGGCAGGGGCAGACAGACACCTTTAGTAGGCCGGAACAGCCAATTTTTTAAAAAAACAGCAGTTAGTAAGAGGCAGAAGGTAGAAGCTCAGCTTTATTCAGTTGAGGACAACACCAGGCAGGGGCAGACAGACACCTTTAGTAGGCCGGAACAGCCAATGGCATTTTTAAAAATGGTAATTTGGAACTGAAGGTTGAAGCTCAGCTTTATTCAGTTGAGGACAACACCAGGCAGGGGCAGACATTCACCTTTAGTAGGCCGGAACAGCCAATTGCATTTTTAAAAATGGTAATTTGGAACAGAAGGTTGAGGCTCAGCTTTATTCAGTTGAGGACAACACCAGGCAGGGGCAGACAGACACCTTTAGTAGGCCGGAACAGCCAATTGCATTTTTAAAAATGGTAATTTGGAACAGAAGGTTGAAGCTCAGCTTTATTCAGTTGAGGACAACACCAGGCAGGGGCAGACAGACACCTTTAGTAGGCCGGAACAGCCAATTTTTTAAAAAAACAGCAGTTAGTAAGAGGCAGAAGGTAGAAGCTCAGCTTTATTCAGTTGAGGACAACACCAGGCAGGGGCAGACAGACACCTTTAGTAGGCCGGAACAGCCAATGGCATTTTTAAAAATGGTAATTTGGAACTGAAGGTTGAAGCTCAGCTTTATTCAGTTGAGGACAACACCAGGCAGGGGCAGACATTCACCTTTAGTAGGCCGGAACAGCCAATTGCATTTTTAAAAATGGTAATTTGGAACAGAAGGTTGAGGCTCAGCTTTATTCAGTTGAGGACAACACCAGGCAGGGGCAGACAGACACCTTTAGTAGGCCGGAACAGCCAATTGCATTTTTAAAAATGGTAATTTGGAACAGAAGGTTGAAGCTCAGCTTTATTCAGTTGAGGACAACACCAGGCAGGGGCAGACAGACACCTTTAGTAGGCCGGAACAGCCAATGGCATTTTTAAAAATGGTAATTTGGAACTGAAGGTTGAAGCTCAGCTTTATTCAGTTGAGGACAACACCAGGCAGGGGCAGACATTCACCTTTAGTAGGCCGGAACAGCCAATGGCATTTTTAAAAATGGTAATTTGGAACAGAAGGTTGAGGCTCAGCTTTATTCAGTTGAGGACAACACCAGGCAGGGGCAGACAGACACCTTTAGTAGGCCGGAACAGCCAATTGCATTTTTAAAAATGGTAATTTGGAACAGAAGGTTGAAGCTCAGCTTTATTCAGTTGAGGACAACACCAGGCAGGGGCAGACAGACACCTTTAGTAGGCCGGAACAGCCAATTTTTTAAAAAAACAGCAGTTAGTAAGAGGCAGAAGGTAGAAGCTCAGCTTTATTCAGTTGAGGACAACACCAGGCAGGGGCAGACAGACACCTTTAGTAGGCCGGAACAGCCAATGGCATTTTTAAAAATGGTAATTTGGAACTGAAGGTTGAAGCTCAGCTTTATTCAGTTGAGGACAACACCAGGCAGGGGCAGACATTCACCTTTAGTAGGCCTAACAGCCAATTGCATTTTTAAAAATGGTAATTTGGAACAGAAGGTTGAGGCTCAGCTTTATTCAGTTGAGGACAACACCAGGCAGGGGCAGACAGACACCTTTAGTAGGCCGGAACAGCCAATTGCATTTTTAAAAATGGTAATTTGGAACAGAAGGTTGAAGCTCAGCTTTATTCAGTTGAGGACAACACCAGGCAGGGGCAGACAGACACCTTTAGTAGGCCGGAACAGCCAATTGCATTTTTAAAAATGGTAATTTGGAACAGAAGGTTGAGGCTCAGCTTTATTCAGTTGAGGACAACACCAGGCAGGGGCAGACAGACACCTTTAGTAGGCCGGAACAGCCAATTGCATTTTTAAAAATGGTAATTTGGAACAGAAGGTTGAAGCTCAGCTTTATTCAGTTGAGGACAACACCAGGCAGGGGCAGACAGACACCTTTAGTAGGCCGGAACAGCCAATTTTTTAAAAAAACAGCAGTTAGTAAGAGGCAGAAGGTAGAAGCTCAGCTTTATTCAGTTGAGGACAACACCAGGCCGGGGCAGACAGACACCTTTAGTAGGCCGGAACAGCCAATGGCATTTTTAAAAATGGTAATTTGGAACTGAAGGTTGAAGCTCAGCTTTATTCAGTTGAGGACAACACCAGGCAGGGGCAGACATTCACCTTTAGTAGGCCGGAACAGCCAATTGCATTTTTAAAAATGGTAATTTGGAACAGAAGGTTGAGGCTCAGCTTTATTCAGTTGAGGACAACACCAGGCAGGGGCAGACAGACACCTTTAGTAGGCTGGAACAGCCAATTGCATTTTTAAAAATGGTAATTTGGAACAGAAGGTTGAAGCTCAGCTTTATTCAGTTGAGGACAACACCAGGCAGGGGCAGACAGACACCTTTAGTAGGCCGGAACAGCCAATGGCATTTTTAAAAATGGTAATTTGGAACTGAAGGTTGAAGCTCAGCTTTATTCAGTTGAGGACAACACCAGGCAGGGGCAGACATTCACCTTTAGTAGGCCGGAACAGCCAATGGCATTTTTAAAAATGGTAATTTGGAACAGAAGGTTGAGGCTCAGCTTTATTCAGTTGAGGACAACACCAGGCAGGGGCAGACAGACACCTTTAGTAGGCCGGAACAGCCAATTGCATTTTTAAAAATGGTAATTTGGAACAGAAGGTTGAAGCTCAGCTTTATTCAGTTGAGGACAACACCAGGCAGGGGCAGACAGACACCTTTAGTAGGCCGGAACAGCCAATTTTTTAAAAAAACAGCAGTTAGTAAGAGGCAGAAGGTAGAAGCTCAGCTTTATTCAGTTGAGGACAACACCAGGCAGGGGCAGACAGACACCTTTAGTAGGCCGGAACAGCCAATGGCATTTTTAAAAATGGTAATTTGGAACTGAAGGTTGAAGCTCAGCTTTATTCAGTTGAGGACAACACCAGGCAGGGGCAGACATTCACCTTTAGTAGGCCGGAACAGCCAATTGCATTTTTAAAAATGGTAATTTGGAACAGAAGGTTGAGGCTCAGCTTTATTCAGTTGAGGACAACACCAGGCAGGGGCAGACAGACACCTTTAGTAGGCCGGAACAGCCAATTGCATTTTTAAAAATGGTAATTTGGAACAGAAGGTTGAAGCTCAGCTTTATTCAGTTGAGGACAACACCAGGCAGGGGCAGACAGACACCTTTAGTAGGCCGGAACAGCCAATGGCATTTTTAAAAATGGTAATTTGGAACTGAAGGTTGAAGCTCAGCTTTATTCAGTTGAGGACAACACCAGGCAGGGGCAGACATTCACCTTTAGTAGGCCGGAACAGCCAATTGCATTTTTAAAAATGGTAATTTGGAACAGAAGGTTGAGGCTCAGCTTTATTCAGTTGAGGACAACACCAGGCAGGGGCAGACAGACACCTTTAGTAGGCCGGAACAGCCAATTGCATTTTTAAAAATGGTAATTTGGAACAGAAGGTAGAAGCTCAGCTTTATTCAGTTGAGGACAACACCAGGCAGGGGCAGACAGACACCTTTAGTAGGCCGGAACAGCCAATTGCATTTTTAAAAATGGTAATTTGGAACAGAAGGTTGAGGCTCAGCTTTATTCAGTTGAGGACAACACCAGGCAGGGGCAGACATTCACCTTTAGTAGGCCGGAACAGCCAATTGCATTTTTAAAAATGGTAATTTGGAACAGAAGGTTGAAGCTCAGCTTTATTCAGTTGAGGACAACACCAGGCAGGGGCAGACAGACACCTTTAGTAGGCCGGAACAGCCAATGGCATTTTTAAAAATGGTAATTTGGAACTGAAGGTTGAAGCTCAGCTTTATTCAGTTGCAGCTTCTTGGCAATAATATAAAGAAGACGAGACAGGACAACACTCGTTGGATGCCATATCTGTGTTTTCACTGGAAAAAAAACTGTCAGTTAACTACTTGTAGGAGAAAGTTTTTGTAGCTGGAGGCCACTTTTTGTATTGTACCAGTTTTCTGTTGTATGTTTGGAACTGAAGGTTGAAGCTCAGCTTTATTCAGTTGAGGACAACACCAGGCAGGGGCAGACACCTTTAGAAGGACGGAACAGCCAATTTTTTTAAAAACAGCAGTTAATCAGAGCCAGAAGGTAGAAGCTCAGCTTTATTCAGTTGAGGACAACTTGAACTAGGGACTGCAGACAGACTTTGCAGGCTGTCCCCTGTGTGGACCATGCATCCAATACATTAACCCATTTAGCCACAAAGGACACGTAACCTTCCGTGGCCAGGCCTACAGGTCCATGTGTCTGTTGTCAGGTATACCTTTGGACTGACAAATTGACAGAATGCAAGGACAATGCGGTCTTTAACATGCAGGTGGAGGGGTGGGATGGCTTTTCTCGCAAAAGAATTGTCAACTGGGTAGCTCATAGCGTGGTATATCGTAGTTCATCCTGGCTTTATTAATATTAAATTAAATAAAAAAATAGGCTCTAGGCACTTTATTATTGGTTCCAGGGGTACACGGGCAGCAGTGGTCAGGTGAGTGGAGGCCTAGTGGAAGGAGGGACCTTAGACAGGCTTCGAAGGCCTAACATAATAAAATGGGCTGGCGGTAGGCACTTTATTATTGGTTCCAGGGGTACACGGGCAGCAGTGGTCTGGTCAGTGGAGGCCTAGTGGAAGGAGGGACCGCAGACAGGCTTCAAAGGCCTAACATAATAAAATGGGCTGGCTGTAGGCACTTTATTATTGGTTCCAGGGGTACACGGGCAGCAGTGGTCGGGTGAGTGGAGGCCTAGTGGAAGGAGGGACCGCAGACAGGCTTCGAAGGCCTAACACAATAAAATGGGCTGGCTGTAGGCACTTTAAAATTGGTTCCAGGGGTACACGGGCAGCAGTGGTCTGGTCAGTGGAGGCCTAGTGGAAGGAGGGACCGCAGACAGGCTTCGAAGGCCTAACACAATAAAATGGGCTGGCTGTAGGCACTTTAAAATTGGTTCCAGGGGTACACGGGCAGCAGTGGTCTGGTCAGTGGAGGCCTAGTGGAAGGAGGGACCGCAGACAGGCTTCGAAGGCCTAAAATAACAAACAATAGGCTCATGGCAGTTTTACAGCGGTTACATGGATACACAGGCAGCTTGGTGGTGAGTGGAGGAGTATTTAAAGTAGGGACCGCAGACAGGCTATCAAAGGCCTAAAATAACAAACAATAGGCTCATGGCAGCTTTACAGCAGTTACATGGATACACAGGCAGCTTGGTGATGAGTGGAGGAGTATTTAAAGTAGGGACCGCAGACAGGCTATCAAAGGCCTAAAATAACAAACAATAGGCTCATGGCAGTTTTACAGCGGTTACATGGATACACAGGCAGCTTGGTGGTGAGTGGAGGAGTATTTAAAGTAGGGACCGCAGACAGGCTATCAAAGGCCTAAAATAACAAACAATAGGCTCATGGCAGCTTTACAGCGGTTACATGGATACACAGGCAGCTTGGTGATGAGTGGAGGAGTATTTAAAGTAGGGACCGCAGACAGGCTATCAAAGGCCTAAAATAACAAACAATAGGCTCATGGCAGTTTTACAGCGGTTACATGGATACACGGGCAGGCAGCTTGGTGGTGAGTGGAGGAGTATTTAAAGTAGGGACCGCAGACAGGCTATCAAAGGCCTAAAATAACAAACAATAGGCTCATGGCAGCTTTACAGCGGTTACATGGATACACGGGCAGGCAGCTTGGTGGTGAGTGGAGGAGTATTTAAAGTAGGGACCGCAGACAGGCTATCAAAGGCCTAAAATAACAAACAATAGGCTCATGGCAGCTTTACAGCGGTTACATGGATACACAGGCAGCTTGGTGGTGAGTGGAGGAGTATTTAAAGTAGGGACCGCAGACAGGCTATCAAAGGCCTAAAATAACAAACAATAGGCTCATGGCAGCTTTACAGCGGTTACATGGATACACAGGCAGCTTGGTGGTGAGTGGAGGAGTATTTAAAGTAGGGACCGCAGACAGGCTATCAAAGGCCTAAAATAACAAACAATAGGCTCATGGCAGTTTTACAGCGGTTACATGGATACACGGGCAGGCAGCTTGGTGGTCAGTGGAGGAGTATTTAAAGTAGGGACCGCAGACAGGCTATCAAAGGCCTAAAATAACAAACAATAGGCTCATGGCAGCTTTACAGCGGTTACATGGATACACAGGCAGCTTGGTGGTTAGTGGAGGAGTATTTAAAGTAGGGACCGCAGACAGGCTATCAAAGGCCTAAAATAACAAACAATAGGCTCATGGCAGCTTTACAGCGGTTACATGGATACACGGGCAGGCAGCTTGGTGGTGAGTGGAGGAGTATTTAAAGTAGGGACCGCAGACAGGCTATCAAAGGCCTAAAATAACAAACAATAGGCTCATGGCAGCTTTACAGCGGTTACATGGATACACAGGCAGCTTGGTGGTGAGTGGAGGAGTATTTAAAGTAGGGACCGCAGACAGGCTATCAAAGGCCTAAAATAACAAACAATAGGCTCATGGCAGCTTTACAGCGGTTACATGGATACACGGGCAGGCAGCTTGGTGGTGAGTGGAGGAGTATTTAAAGTAGGGACCGCAGACAGGCTATCAAAGGCCTAAAATAACAAACAATAGGCTCATGGCAGCTTTACAGCGGTTACATGGATACACAGGCAGCTTGGTGGTGAGTGGAGGAGTATTTAAAGTAGGGACCGCAGACAGGCTATCAAAGGCCTAAAATAACAAACAATAGGCTCATGGCAGCTTTACAGCGGTTACATGGATACACGGGCAGGCAGCTTGGTGGTGAGTGGAGGAGTATTTAAAGTAGGGACCGCAGACAGGCTATCAAAGGCCTAAAATAACAAACAATAGGCTCATGGCAGCTTTACAGCGGTTACATGGATACACAGGCAGCTTGGTGGTGAGTGGAGGAGTAGTGCAAGGAGTGTCTGTCCCAGTACTCCCAAAATATAAATAGATGTTAATGTCTCGCAAAACAACCAAAACAAAAAAAAAGGTGGCATACTTAGGTACAGGGGTGGGCTCATCTACTGAGTTTCTGACATAGTAATTTGGCAGTAACTATTTAATGGTGCCAATATAGGACACAGACACAGACTACTTTAAGTTGCATCATAGATGTCTACAAATTTGTATTGTCAGTGCCAGACATTGAATGATGTCAGCGAATAGACTAAAGATTGGTGGAGCTGTGCGACATAATTTTGCACGTGGTAGAGCACATTTTGAGCTGGGGTAGGGGGGAACTCTCTTGAGGCCGGCGGGACCGCCCCAGGGCCCCTCATGTTACAACGGTGTGTCTGACGTTGGGTGCGCACCACCACCGCCAGAGACACTACATTGTACTATGAGGGACCCAGTAGCAATGCCGTCAACCAAAAGCGAGCACACCCACCTCTTCAGACAAACAGCAGTCTCACGGGTGCTTGCGCCAAGTCGCGATACCACGGCCCCGTGTGGGGAGTTTTGCCATTTAGGGAGGTGTAAACATGTCGTATGCTGTACAATCAGCTGCAGCAAATTAGACATTAGAAAAGTAATTCACAGGCAAGAGCTTTTCATAGGAAAGCTAGGTGTCGGCCGGGCAAGGTGGGGCAAAAGATTTCGAAATCCAGTTGTGGTTCATTTTAATGAATGTTAGATCGTCAACATTTTGGGTAGCCAGACGAGTCCTTTTTTCGGTTAATATTGAACCTGCAGCACTGAATACTCTTTCTGATAGGACACTTGCTGCCGGGCAAGCAAGCTCCTGCAATGCATATTCTGCCAATTCTGGCCAGGTGTCTAATTTGGAGGCCCAGTAATCAAATGGGAATGACGGTTGAGGGAGAACATCGATAAGGGATGAAAAATAGTTAGTAACCATACTGGACAAATGTTGTCTCCTGTCACTTTCAATTGATGCAGCAGTACCTGTCCTGTCTGCGGTCATAGCAAAATCACTCCACAACCTGGTCAAAAAACCCCTCTGTCCAACGCCACTTCTGATGTGTGCACCCCTAACACTCCTAGTCTGCTGCCCCCTGGAGCTCGTGTGAGAACGATCACGTGCGCTGTGTGCTGGGAATGCCTGAAGCAAACGGTCAACAAGAGTTGATTGTTTGGTTGCTAATATTAGTTCCAAGTTCTCATGTGGCATAATATTTTGCAATTTGCCTTTATAGCGTGGATCAAGGAGGCAGGCCAACCAGTAATCGTCATCGTTCATCATTTTCGTAATGCGTGTGTCCCTTTTTAGGATACGTAAGGCATAATCCGCCATGTGGGCCAAAGTTCCAGTTGTCAAATCTCCGGTTGTGATTGGTTGAGGGGCAGTTGCAGGCAAATCTACGTCACTTGTGTCCCTCAAAAAACCAGAACCCGGCCGTGACACGCAACCAATTTCCTGTGCCCCCGGGAAAGGTTCGGCATTAAAAATATACTCATCCCCATCATCCTCCTCGTCCTCCACCTCCTCTTCGCCCGCTACCTCGTCCTGTACACTGCCCTGACCAGACAATGGCTGACTGTCATCAAGGCTTTCCTCTTCCTCTGGTGCAGACGCCTGCTCCTTTATGTGCGTCAAACTTTGCATCAGCAGACGCATTAGGGGGATGCTCATGCTTATTACGGCGTTGTCTGCACTAACCAGCCGTGTGCATTCCTCAAAACACTGAAGGACTTGACACATGTCTTGTATCTTAGACCACTGCACACCTGACAACTCCATGTCTGCCATCCTACTGCCTGCCCGTGTATCCTCCCACAAATAAATAACAGCACGCCTCTGTTCGCACAGTCTCTGAAGCATGTGCAGTGTTGAGTTCCACCTTGTTGCAACGTCTATGATGAGGCGATGCTGGGGAAGGTTCAAAGACCGCTGATAGGTCTGCATACGGCTGGCGTGTACAGGCGAACGTCGGATATGTGAGCAAAGTGCACGCACTTTGAGGAGCAGGTCGGAGAACCCAGGATAAGTTTTCAATAAGCACTGCACCACCAGGTTTAAGGTGTGAGCCAGGCAAGGAATGTGTTTCAGTTGGGAAAGGGAGATGGCAGCCATGAAATTCCTTCCGTTATCACTCACTACCTTGCCTGCCTCAAGATCTACTGTGCCCAGCCACGACTGCGTTTCTTGTTGCAAGAACTCGGACAGAACTTCCGCGGTGTGTCTGTTGTCGCCCAAACACTTCATAGCCAATACAGCCTGCTGACGCTTGGCAGTAGCTGGCCCATAATGGGACAACTGGTGTGCAACAGTGTCATCTGCCGATGGAGTGGTTGGCAGACTGCGTTCTGTGGAAGAGCTGTAGCTTCTGCAGGAGGATGAGGAGGAGGAGGAGGAGGGGGTGCGAACGCCTACAGCCAACTGTTTCCTAGACCGTGGGCTAGGCACAACTGTCCCTAAATTGATGTCGCCTGTGGACCCTGCATCCACCACATTCACCCAGTGTGCCGTGATGGACACATAACGTCCCTGGCCATGCCTACTGGTCCATGCATCTGTAGTCAGGTGCACCTTTGTACTCACAGATTGCCTGAGTGCATGGACGATGCGCTGTTTAACATGCTGGTGCAGGGCTGGGATGGCTTTTCTGGAAAAAAAGTGTCGACTGGGTAGCTCGTATCGTGGTTCAGCGTACTCCATCAGGGCTTTGAAAGCTTCGCTTTCAACTAACCGGTAGGGCATCATCTCTAACGAGATTAGTCTAGCTATGTGGGCGTTAAAACCCTGTGTACGCGGATGCGAGGATAAGTACTTCCTTTTTCTAACCAGAGTCTCATGTAGGGTGAGCTGGACTGGAGAGCTGGAGATCGTGGAACTTTCGGGTGTGCCGGTGTACATGGCAGACTGAGAGACGGTTGGAGACGGTATTGTTTCCGCCGGTGCCCTAGATGCAATATTTCCTCCTACAAAACTGGTGGTTCCCTGACCCTGACTGCTTTTGGCTGGCAAAGAAACCTGCACAGATACTGCCGGTGGTGCGGAAAATGGTGGCCTTACAGTGACGGAAGGGATGTTGCGTTGCTGACTAGCTTCATTGGCCGAGGGTGCTACAACCTTAAGGGACGTTTGGTAGTTAGTCCAGGCTTGAAAATGCATGGTGGTTAAGTGTCTATGCATGCAACTAGTATTTAGACTTTTCAGATTCTGACCTCTGCTTAAGCTAGTTGAACATTTTTGACAGATGACTTTGCGCTGATCAGTTGGATGTTGTTTAAAAAAATGCCAGACTGCACTCTTCCTAGACTCGGATCCCTTTTCAGGGATTGCAGACTGAGCTTTAACCGGATGGCCACGCTGTCCTCCAACAGGTTTTGGCTTTGACACGCGTTTTGGGCCAGATACGGGCCCGGCAGATGGAACCTGTTGCGATGTTGATGCCTGCTGCGGCCCCTCCTCCACCTCCGCTTCTGAACTACTGCCGCCTGCACCCTGTTCCCCCAATGGCTGCCAATCGGGGTCAATAACTGGGTCATCTATTACCTCCTCTTCGAGCTCATGTGCAACTTCGTCTGTGTCACTGTGTCGGTCGGTGGTATAGCGTTCGTGGCGGGGCAACATAGTCTCATCAGGGTCTGATTGTGGATCTGTACCCTGAGAGGGCAATGTGGTGGTCTGAGTCAAAGGAGCAGCATAGTACTCTGGCTGTGGCTGTGCATCAGTGCACTCCATGTCTGAATATACTTGTAATGGGCATGGCCTGTTAAATGTTTCACTTTCTAAGCCAGGGACGGTATGTGTAAAGAGCTCCATGGAGTGACCCGTTGTGTCGCCTGCTGCATCCTTCTCTCTTGTTGTAGTTTTTGCTGAGGAGGACAAGGAAGCGACTTGTCCCTGACCGTGAACATCCACAAGCGACGCGCTGCTTTTACATTTACCAGTTTCGGAAGAGGAGGCAAAAGAGCTAGAGGCTGAGTCTGCAATGTAAGCCAAAACTTGCTGTTGCTGCTCCGCCTTTAAAAGCGGTTTTCCTACTCCCAGAAAAGAGAGCGTTCGAGGCCTTGTGTAGCCTGACGACGAAACTGGCTCCACAGCTCCAGACTTAGGTGGAATATTTTTATCCCCACGACCACCTGATGCTCCACTACCACTACCATCATTACCAGCTGACAATGAACGCCCACGACGACCTCTTGCACCAGACTTCCTCATTGTTTTAAAATCTTAACCAAAGTAACTTTATTTGTTGCTGTCAAACAACTTACACGGTGAGCTATAACTTCAGTATGATTTCAATATCCCTTAACAGGTTGGTGAGACCACAAGGAAAATCAGGCACAATGTTACACACTCTGTTTTCTGTGGCACAAAATCACAGAGATGACACACACGCAGGACTGTCACTCAAGCACTAATGTCAATATTAATCTCCCACCTAATTTATTTATTTTTTTTTTTCAGGGAGACTTTAGAAACCAAATAATATTAAAAAAACCAAAAAAATAAATAGGCTTTCTATGGCCCACTGAATGAGAGAGAGGTGGCACACCCAGGAGTCAAGACTGGCACACAAGCTGAAAGGGCAATATTACTCTCCCACTGTTTTTTTTTTTTTTTTTTTTTTTCAGGGAGACTTTAGAAACCAAATAATAAGAAAAAAAATAAATAAATAAATAGGCTTTCTATAGCCCACTGAATGAGAGATAGCACACACAGCAGTGGCACACAAGCCCTGACTGAGGCCAATATTTTTCTACCACTGATTGATGTAGTGTTTTTGTGTTGAGGTAGATTTTAGAACACAAATCAAGGAAAAAAAAAAAATGCTTTCTATGGCCCACTGAATGAGAGAGGTGGCACACCCAGGAGTCAAGACTGGCACACAAGCTGAAAGGGCAATATTACTCTCCCACTGTTTTTTTATGTATTTTTTGTTTTTTAAGGGAGACTTTAGAAACCCAATAATATTTTAAAAAAAAAATAAATAGGCTTTCTATGGCCCACTGAATGAGAGAGGTGGCACACCCAGGAGTCAAGACTGGCACACAAGCTGAAAGGGCAATATTACTCTCCCACTGTTTTTTTAAGTTTTTTTTTTTTATTTTCAGGGAGACTTTAGAAACCAAATAATATTAAAAAAACCAAAAAAATAAATAGGCTTTCTATGGCCCACTGAATGAGAGAGAGGTGGCACACCCAGGAGTCAAGACTGGCACACAAGCTGAAAGGGCAATATTACTCTCCCACTGTTTTTTTTTTTTTTTCAGGGAGACTTTAGAAACCAAATAATAAGAAAAAAAATAAATAAATAAATAGGCTTTCTATAGCCCACTGAATGAGAGATAGCACACACAGCAGTGGCACACAAGCCCTGACTGAGGCCAATATTTTTCTACCACTGATTGATGTAGTGTTTTTGTGTTGAGGTAGAATTTAGAACACAAATCACGGAAAAAATAAATAGGCTTTCTATGGCCCACTCAGTGAGAGATGGCACACACAGGGATGGCACTGTAGCAGAAATGCCAATCTTAATCTCCCACAAAAAAAAAAAAAAACAGGGACTGTCCTACAATTACTATCTCCCTGCAGTAATCTAAGCCAGGTATGGCAGGCAGCAATAGGAGTGGACTGATGCACAAATTAAATAAAAAGTGTGGACAAACAAAAAAGATAGCTGTGCAGAAAGGAACAAGAGGATATGTGCTTTGAAAAAAGCAGTTGGTTTGCACAGTGGCGTACACACAGCAATACAGCTATCACGGAGCCTTCTAGGGCAGCCCAATGAGCTACAACGCTGAGGAAAAAAAAAAAAAAAATAGCTTCCACTGTTCCTGCACACCGAAGGTGGTGTTGGACAGTGGAAATCGCTACAGCACAAGCGGTTTGGTGGTTAGTGGACCCTGCCTAACGCTCTCCCTGCTTCTGACGAAGCGGCAGCAACCTCTCCCTAAGCTCAGATCAGCAGCAGTAAGATGGCGGTCGGCGGGAACGCCCCTTTATAGCCCCTGTGACGCCGCAGACAGCAAGCCAATCACTGCAATGCCCTTCTCTAAGATGGTGGGGACCAGGATCTATGTCATCACGCTGCCCACACTCTGCGTTCACCTTCATTGGCTGAGAAATGGCGCTTTTCGCGTCATTGAAACGCGACTTTGGCGCGAAAGTCGCGTACCGCATGGCCGACAAGCACAGGGGTCGGATCGGGTTTCATGAGACGCCGACTTAGCCAAAAGTCGGCGACTTTTGAAAATGATCGACCCGTTTCGCTCAACCCTAGTCATTAGTAGTGACATTTCAGAAAGTTGCCTGATCCCATAGTTATTGCATTCCAAATACACTGTGTAACCAGGTATCCTCATACTCTTTCTGTTAGGAATTGAACACATAAGAGCAGTAGAAGATAAATCTTCCCATGGAAGTGGGCATATCTACATTATTTTTCATGGTTTCTGAATGAGATATTCAGTAAGAACCTATGGAAGGCTTAGTTGCCCATGTACTTAGTTATTTAGTCTACTTATGTATTATATCTGATACCGTATCACTGAAGTATCTGAAATAATATCTGGTCAATATTAGTGAATAATGGGTGTTTAGATTAGGGCAGGTAGAGCTGGCCGTATTATCAATCCAAGACATCAGATTGCACCTGAACCAATGTTATGTTATGTTACCATGCACATGTCCAATTTTGCTGCAAAATTGCTGTATGTCCAAGTTTGATCCAATATTTGGATTGCACTCGACCATGCAAGTCAATGAGTGCGTGGAAATCTTCGGATTGCACACAAATTACATCTGCACTGACACAATGGAGAAGATGGAGAAATTTTGTTCTTCATCTTCTCCTCATCTTCTGCTATGGTTCTCTCATCCAAGAGAATGAGATCACACTAAGCTTATGCTCTGATCAAACTCTGATCAGTATGACCTGGAATGGAGTGACCTGTGAATTCACAGTAAGGAGTTTAGAAGTTCAAATTCACCCCCAGAACTGGTTACTACATTGCTTAGCCTCCTCCTATCTTACATGTGACGGCACTGCCAGGAATTTGAATATTTCCTTGGCAGGACTTTTGCTTACTGTTTAATTTCCCTCCATGGCGAGTAAGCAGCAAGGATTCATACCGTCACTGATTGCATAGTGTGAACTATCACTTTCTTATTGGCACCTAATGAAGACTGGATTCTCCCATTGTTATTTATTCTGACTCATGGGTATGTAGAACGCAGTGGTGCCTGGATAGACCTATTCTTTTGGGCGCTTCCGTATTGACCTGTACTCACGTTCATACCGATTTATCAGATAGCTTAACTCAGCCACGTTCTCATGTAAGAAGACTCCAGGAAAAGAGGATTGCTTTAACCGAAATTCTTGTATTATGATGAAAGTAGCAGGTAAAAAGGAATATTCAACAGAGGACATGTAGAAGATGCATACAGATATGGTGATGATGACAAAATGGAGAATAAGGGCGTGAACAAACATACATCACAGGAATACAGTGAGAGAGTTGGGACAAAATACAGGGAAAAGCAAACTTCTGCCTAGAAAGAAGGATAGAACACAAGCAATGCAAAACATTGAATGATTTCCCAAGTCGTGGGACATGACACTCCCCGTCTGAAATCCTTGGATTTCACGATGTCCGTAATTCTTCGAAGTCGTACGAACCTGAAAAAACAAGAGGAAGAAAACGTGCATGCAATAATAAAACATAAAAGATTTTTAAGTCCAACTCGTTGTTGTTGACCCGTAGATCACACCGAAAGATAAGTTCAAGTATATAAAACCCATCTTCAGATTGGGGAAGCCGCAAACATGCAAACTCTTCCACCAACCCAGAATCCAATGGGAATGTTAAGGGTTCAATCCAATGGAAAATGTCAACATTCAATAAACTGGGGAATGAGGAGGAATGCTCCCCGCCGTGAACAACGTCCAGGAGCATGTTCAGTTCATGTGATGTCCTCCTTTCGTAGAAGCAACACGAGTTCAGTGACCGGGCGGAAGAAGGTTCGGGTAGAGCCCCCTTTTGTCACCTTAACTTCTACCTTACGAGTCTTTCCGTCCTCACTGGGTAGGACCTTGGTGATAAGTCCCATTGGCCAGTCATTACGATGAGCCTCTTTGTCCTTTAAGAGAACAAGGTCTTCTTCTTGGATATTGGGACTGGGCGTCTGCCATTTGTGACGGTTTTGAAGCAAGTGTAAATATTTGGTCTTCCATCGATGCCAAAACACGTTAGCCAGGTGTTGTACTTGCCTCCACTGACGTCTGTAAATGTCCTTGTTATCGAAGTTCCCAGGTGGAACTGTAGCAGCTCCAATCTTCTGTGTGAGAAGTGTGGCTGGAGAAATATCAGAACCCAAGTTGAGGTCCTTTAGGTTTGTGGCGTGGTCCTCAGATGGAAACGCGTTCATTACGTCTTGTACAACTTCAGCAATTTCTACTGCCAATACCGCAGCGCAAAGCTCGAGTCTGGGTACAGAGTGTGCAGGCTTTGGAGTTAATTTGGCTTTACCCAGGATGAAACCACAGTGTACCTTGTTAGCTCCTAAGGTCATCAGATAAGCTACTGCGGCTATGGCTTCTGTAGATGCGTCAGAGAAAATATGGACTTCTCTTCTGATTGCAGTCAAAGGTGATCTTGGAGAATAACAACGTGGGACTTGGAGTTGCGCTAAGAACTTCAGAGACTTCTTCCACGCCTCCCACCTTTGCTGTTTCTGAGTTGGGAGCGGGGTGTCCCAATCCGTGTTCTCGGCCGTAAGCTGTCTTAACAGTATCTTGCCTTGAATAGTGATGGGTGCTACAAACCCGAGAGGATCATAGATGCTATTTATGACAGATAGGACTCCTCGTTTGGTAAAGGGTTTGTCATAGGGTGACACTTGGAAAGTGAAGGTGTCCCGTTTGATATCCCACAGTAGACCAAGGCTGCGCTGTGTTGGAGGAACATCGGAACCCAAGTTGAGGTCCTTTAGGTTTGAGGCACGGTCCTCAGATGGAAACGCGTTCATTACCTCTTGACTGTTAGAGATAATCTTGTGGAGTCTGAGGTTTGATGTGGATAGCATTTCCTGTGTCCTGGAGAGTAGGTCAATTGCATCTTCGCTTGTGGGCAAGGACTTGAGCCCATCGTCCACGTAGAAGTTCTTCTCTACAAATTGCCGAGCATCGGAACCGTACTCTCTCTCACCTTCCTGGGCTGTCCGTCTCAGTCCATAGATCGCCACAGCAGGTGAGGGACTGTTGCCGAAGACATGGACCTTCATCCGGTAGTCTATGACCTGATTGTTGACGTTGTTGTCCTTGTGCCATAGGAACCTAAGATAGTTTCTGTTGTCTTCTTTCACAATGAAGCAATGAAACATCTGCTGAATGTCGGCCATTATGGCAACAGGTTCTTGTCTGAAGCGGATCAATACTCCAAGGAGGCTGTTGTTCAGGTTGGGCCCAGTTAGGAGCAGGTTATTGAGAGAGAGGCCTTCAAACTGAGCACTGGAGTCAAACACCACTCTGATCTGATTAGGCTTGCGAGGGTGATAGACACCAAAGGATGGAAGATACCAACATTCTTCTCCCTCCCTCAGTGGTGGCGCAGGTTCAGCATGATTTCTGTCAAAGATGTTCTGCATAAAGTCAATGAAATGCTTCTCCATCTCTGGTTTCCTCTTTAGGGTACGCTTTAAGGATGAGAACCTTGCAGTTGCTTGCTGCAGGTTGTTCGGCAACCTCACTCTTGGGAAACGAAAGGGTAAAGGAGCTACCCAACTGTTGGAGTCGTCTTGAACAAATTCTTTATCCATAACCTTTATAAATTCTTTATCTTCCCTTGTGGGTGCCAACTTGTTGTCATTACTTGTGGAATCGAACACTGATGACCCGAGGTTTTCTTCCCAGGACTGGAGTGTGTTCATGTTGTTGAAGGATTCCTGCCACTTGGTGTTGCTCACTTTCTCTTTCACCCAGTAGTGATGTGGGCATGGTTGGAAATGGGTGCTGCGACCATTTGACAAGATGTGTGTCTTGTAAGAGGAGATGTTGTTGGGTCTCTTTATCTTGTGTATGCAAACATTGCCTATGATTACCCAGCCTAGATCTAAGCGTTGGGCAAATGGTGCATCGTGTGGTCCATTAATTTGCTGACGCACCTTGTGCAGCCGGAGAATGTCTCTGCCAAGCAGAATCAGGATATCTGCACTGTTGTTGAGGGCTGGTATCTTGTTTGCTATCCCCTTGAGATGTTGGTGATGAAGAGCAGCCTCTGGCGTTGGGATCTCTTCTCGATTGGATGGAATCTGGTTGCACTCGACCAGTGTAGGTAACGGTATCTCGACGGTGTTCTCGAGAGATGTCACTGTAAGACCACTGGCCCTTCTCCCATAAACCTCTGTAACACCACTGCAGGTACCTAAGGTGTAAGGGTAGGCATTTCCCTTTAAGTTAAACATATCAAAGAGTTCTGACCTTGCAAGTGATCGGTTGCTCTGATCATCCAGAAGGACGTACACCTTCACGGCTTTCTCTGGGTGACCATTGGGATATACGTTCACCAGGCAAATCTTCGCACAGGACTTGTCCCAGAGGTCTTCTCCGCAGACTTCTGTGCATGAAGAAGATATTGTGGTATGGCTTGCAGTTTGAGCTGCGTCCTCCCCGCCATGGCTCGTGGTGGGGGAAGGAGTAAGTGTAGAGTCAGGACGGAATGGGTGGAGTGCTTGTACGTGGTCCTCACTGTCACACTCCATGCACTTAATTGTAGTTTTACAGTCTTTAGCAAGGTGTTCAGTAGAAGCACAACATCTGTAGCATACCCCGAACTTCTTTAGAAGCTCCTTGCGTTCTAGGAGCGGTTTCTTCCTGAAGCCGATGCACTTTTTTAAGGGATGTGGCTTCTTGTGGATGGGACACTCACGATTTGGGTTCTCTATCTTTTCACCTTTGTTACTCTTGTCTGGAGGTGATGTTGGTAAGGGAAGAATATCCGTCTTCTTCACTGACACTGGACCCCTGCGGTTTCTATCATTCGAGCGAGCGCTCACGTATTTAGAAGGAGGTGAAGCTGGGCCACTGTATTCTTCATAGGAAAAGCTTGGGTCGTTCTTGCGCTCTGCCACATCTTTTATAAACTCACAAAAGTAGGAGAACGGAGGAAACGACACTTGATGGTCTTTCTTGTATTTTGACCCTAGTGTAGTCCACCTTTCTTGTACGTTGTATGGTAGCTTGGAGATAATGGGATTTACTCCACGAGCAGTGTCCAGATAGCTGAGGCCAGGTAGGTGGGTGTCTGCCTTGGCCAGCTGGAGCTCTAACAGCAAGTCACTGAGCTCTAGGAACTTTGAACTGTCCTTGCTTGATATCTTTGGAAAACTCTGTAGACGCTTGAACAGTGCATCCTCTATGGCTTCTGGACTGCCAAAGTTTTTCTCTAGTCTTTCCCATGCAGCCATGAGACCAGCCATTGGATTACTGATATGTACAGACCTGAGTCTCTTGACAAGCTCTGTGGATTGTGGTCCTAGCCATCTGATTAGCAGGTCCAGCTCTTCGGCAGCAGTGATGCCGAGGTCACTAGTTACGGTTCTAAAGGCATTTTTCCAACCTCTGTAATTTTCAGGTTGGTCGTCAAACCTTGTGAGACCGGTTTTAGTAAGTTCGCGGCGAATCATGTACCTTGCGAAGTCGGACATGTCTGTTCTTTCTGACTTAGGATGCACGAATGTGGGCTGAGCGGTGTTGTACATAGGAGTGGAGACGTCTTGACCTTGAAACGTGGGTAAGTATGGAGTGGCATATGCATTTAGTCCAGCAACCGGTTTGGTGGGTATAGTCTCTGCTACATGCGGAGCTGGCACTATGCGGTTGTTGAAAGTATAATGACCTGCCGGTATATTAGATTGCGTGTAGATAATAGCCTGTGGAGTTTGATGAGATGCAGGGTCTTGGCGCATACCGGAATACGAAAGAAGTTCAAGTTTGGGAGCATTGTACTGACCTTGAGTGTAGGTTTCTGTAAGTGGATCGGCATCCTGGTGCCCTGGAGAAGCATGAACGCCATCAGGAGTGTTAGTGATGATCTGCGGTTCGCCATTTTGGTTTAGCACGTAGTCTCTTGTGCGTTCAATAGGGTCCTCTGCCTCCACTTCACACAAACTGATGCTGTCTCTTTGACTCCCACTGATAGCTCGCTCCAGGATCCTTAACTCCGCCATGGCTGTTGCGTGCTCACATTCCTTCTCCAGAGCTTCCTTGCGTGCTGCATCCGCATCCATGTCTGCTCTCCTTTGTGCTGCATCCATTTCTGCTCTCTTTTGTGCTGCATCCATTTCTGCTCTCTTTTGTGCTGTGGCTGCGTCCATATCTGCTCTCCTTTGCGCAAAGGCTGCTTGTATCTTAGACGTTTCTGCCTTAGCACGTGCCCTTATAAGCTGCTGGCTGAGAGTGGAATATTTTGATGAACTTGACCTAGATGAGCGTTTTGAGTGCTTAGACGATTTGGATGAGCGAGATGATGCATCTGGTGTCCGTGCAATTTTAGCCTCTATCTTGGTTTTAATGTCACGTACGGTGCAGTCCCTTTCAGAATTAAGTTGCTGGAAACTTTGCAATTCGTTTAAAGTCTCTGGCAGATTCAGTTTTTTCAGGAGAGTAATGTATTGGTCAGTCTTCTCCATATACATTTGGTATGCTGCGCATAATTGTTCTAGGACTCCCTCTAGTGGTAACTCATGAGAAGCAGGCCTTGATACAGTGTCTATGTGACTCAGCACTTTCTCCCACAGTGAAGACACATCACGATATACGACACCTTTTGCAGTCTCTAAATTCTCCATGACTTTCCATGTAGGTTTAACTGTACGTTTTCCTCTTTCACTAGCTGGTGGATGGGGATCTAGGTCTCTTTCCTGTGTCTGTAAGTCTGGTAGGGACATTGTATACCTCGCTTCAGACATGATTTGTTTGCAGGCAGGAAGAGTGGATGATGAGGGTTATACTTCTCACTGTTTATCTGCAGTGTGTGCTTCTATGCACGCTGGGGTCTGGCTGGGAACTGGGTTACTGTGTATCTGGGAAATGTCCTTTTCCACTGAGGTTCAGCACAGACCTTGAGTTACTGTCTCTGAAGGCAGGATATTCCTTTTTACTATTCTGACTCATGGGTATGTAGAACGCAGTGGTGCCTGGATAGACCTATTCTTTTGGGCGCTTCCGTATTGACCTGTACTCACGTTCATACCGATTTATCAGATAGCTTAACTCAGCCACGTTCTCATGTAAGAAGACTCCAGGAAAAGAGGATTGCTTTAACCGAAATTCTTGTATTATGATGAAAGTAGCAGGTAAAAAGGAATATTCAACAGAGGACATGTAGAAGATGCATACAGATATGGTGATGATGACAAAATGGAGAATAAGGGCGTGAACAAACATACATCACAGGAATACAGTGAGAGAGTTGGGACAAAATACAGGGAAAAGCAAACTTCTGCCTAGAAAGAAGGATAGAACACAAGCAATGCAAAACATTGAATGATTTCCCAAGTCGTGGGACATGACATTATTCATTCACATATTCAAGTGTGAATACGGCTCTATGGAAAACACCCTTTCCTCCCGTCCAGGGTTGTTTAAACTGTGTATGGTGATTCAGATATTTACAGCAGTCACCCTATATAGTTGTGTGAGAAAGTGTTTGCCTCTTCCTGATTTCCTATTTTTTTGCATGTTTGTCACATTTAAATGTTTAGGTAATTTTTTTCATGGTTAATTTGGTTGTATGCACATTTATGCATTTTCTATGCACAATTTTTCCAGTAATGCAATTAATGTTTGGAGAGCTGAGGCGATTTTTAAATAGTAAAATGTATGCCAATTTATATCATTTATCCTCTTGAATTTGTTGGTTTGCTTGTTAGTTTTGGACTGTTTGTGTTTCCTTTTTCTACTATCACTGCTCCCTGTTGCTTCGAAACTCCTTGAGCAGCATGTCCATGCTCAAATTTCCTCCCACCTCTCATCTAACTCTCTCCTTGACAACCTCCAATCTGGCTTCCGCCCCCACAACTCCACCAAAACTGCCCTGACAAAAATTACTAATGACTTACTCACAGCCAAAGCTAACAGACAGTTCTCCATCCTCCTCCTTCTTGACCTGTCCTCTGCTTTCAACACAGTCGATCACTGCGTACTGCTACAGATTCTTTCTTCCCTTGGCATCAAAGACCTTGCCCTGTCCTGGATTGCCTCATACCTTTCCAACCACACATTTAGCGTTTCCCACTCCCACACTACCTCCTCATCCCGCCCTCTCTCTGTTGGAGTCCCTCAAGGCTCTGTCCTAGGGCCCCTACTTTTTTCCATCTATACCCTTGGCCTAGGGCAACTCATAAAGTCCCATGGCTTCCAGTACCACCTGTATGCGGATGACACTCAGATCTACCTCTCTGGCCCAGATGTCACCTCTCTGCTATCCAGAATCCCAGAGTGTCTATCAGCCATATCCTCCTTCTTCACCTCTCACTTCCTAAAACTCAATGTAGACAAAACCAAACTCATCATCTTTCCCCCATCTCACGTATCCCCCCTACCTGATCTATCTATTATGGTAAACGGCATCACTTTCTCTCCCGCACCTGAAATCCGCTGCCTCGGGGTAACTCTCGACTCTGCCTTGTCCTTCAAACCGCACGTTCAAACTCTTGCCACCTCCTGTCGCCTCCAACTCAAAAATATTGCCAGAATCCGTCCCTTCCTCACCCCACAATCTACTAAGACTCTTGTGCATGCTCTTATCATCTCCCACCTCGACTACTGCAACACCCTCCTCTGTGGCCTCCCCGCTAACTCTCTTGCACCACTCCAGTCTGTCCTTAACTCTGCTGCCTGGCTAATCCACCTCTCTCCTCGCTACTCCCCTGCTTCTCTCCTTTGCAAATCCCTCCACTGGCTCCCAATTCCCCAACGAATCCAGTTCAAACTACTAACACTGATCTACAAAGCCATCCACAACCTGTCCCCTCCCTATATCTCTGAACTAATCTCCCAACACCTTCCCTCACGTAATCTCAGATCCTCTCAAGACCTCCTACTCTCCTCCACACTTATTCGTTCTTCACATAAACGCCTCCAAGATTTATCCCGAATATCCCCCATCCTCTGGAATTCCATGCCTCAACACGTCCGACTATCCACCACCCTCGGATCCTTCAGATGGAACCTGAAAACCCATCTCTTCAAGAAAGCCTACAGCCTGCAATAACCATTCTGCCGCCTCACCATTGCCAGAGCAGCCGCCTCTCCATTGCCAGAGCTGCTGCACCTCTGACCTTCTGTCTCTTCCCCACTATCCCATAGAATGTAAGTCCGCAAGGACAGGGTCCTCTCCCCTCTGTACCAGTCTGTCACTGTAAACTTGTTTACTGTAAACAATATTTATAACCCTGTATGTAACCCCTTTCTCATGTACAGCACCATGGAATTAATGGTGCTATATAAATAAATAATAATACTATGCTGACACTCTGATCAGAGTTTGCTCAAAGTGTTGTGTGCATAATCTCCCTGACTCTCTTGGATGAGAAGATCTACGTCCGTCTGCACCTGTTCTAACAATGTTCGTTTAACATGGTAATGATATTTGTAAGATATCAAGTTCTTCATTTTAACCTGCAAGAAAAGTAAAATTCAGTGTACTGTAAAACTAATTTATGATCCTGATGTCTGAGGAGTGTCATTACTTCATGAGCTGTGTAAACCTCATGCTTTATTATAACAGAAAGGCATTTTTTTATTTATCCCAGTAGTCAGTTTGCAACATTTGTTACGGGCTCAACTTTGGTTTCTGTGGAACATTATACGTCTCCATTACAAAGATTAATAGAATTGGTACAGTACCAAATTAGGAAAAATGATTGGGCACAGAATGGACAAAAGAAGGCAAAAATAAAAGTACAATGGACTCCATAAAATATACTCGGCAACAACACAGAAATGCTGTGTAGATATAATTATTTGGCTTATTGTGATTGTACTTTTCTACATCTTACAATGTTCTCCTGATCATACTTGTCAATGGAAAGGTTGTAATTACAAAATGTTGAAATGGAACCAAAATCTTCAGTTTCCCCATTGGATAGAGAGTAAATTACACACATTCTACCAGTCAAGAGGCTTAAATGTATCATTCAAATATCTTAATTCTTCATCCACAATGATGATGAATTTCTTCATTGTGAATAAATATCATCCTTTAGTGAGCTGCCGTCATTCCTTTGTTTCTAAGTTATGAACTTTGTATAGGAAACATCAGTTTGTATTATGTTTATGATGGATATTCTTGATTAGGTGTATCTGAAAGGTTTCCCAAGATTTCTACCATGTGAAATATTTTTTTTTGCTTTAGTTGCAAACACCAGAGCTGCCAATAGCACAAACAATGCAAAATGCAATGTGGATCCCATGTTTAGATACAATGCAAGCTGCAACACAAATAGATTTCTGAATCCTCCCACCAAGTGCATTGTTTGAATTTGTGCAGTTTTTCCTCGATTCTTAATTGATTCTATCATTTTATTCTAACTTCATCTCACAGTTTTCCAGTTGTAGCATTGTTGCTTCATTTCCTACTTTTAATTACATTAAAAAAACGAGAAACAGTTATTTTAGGTTAAGGCTATGTGCACACGTTCAGGATTTTTCACGTTTTTTGGGGTTTTTCGCTATAAAAACACAATAAAACCATGAAAAAAACGCATACATTAAGCATCCTATTTATTAGAATGCAATCCGCATTTTTTGTGCACATGTTGCTTTTTTTTCCGCAGCGGAATCGCATTCCGGAAAAAAATGCAGCATGTTCATTCCTTGTGCGGAATCGCGGGGATTCCGCACACATAGGAATGCATTGATCCACTTACCTTCCGCATGTGGCTATGCCCACCATGCGGGAAGTAAGCGGATCATGTGCGGTTGGTACCCAGGGTGGAAGAGAGGAGACTCTCCTCCAGGCCCTGGGAACCATATAGTTGTTAAAAAATAAATAAATAAATAAAAAATCATGATATTCTCATCTTCCAGCATCCCTCGCAGCGTTCCTGCTTCTCGCGATGCTCCGGTCCCAGTGATGCTTTGCTGCAATGACCTGTGATGACATGGGTCTCGCGAGACCACTACGTCATCTGAGGTCATTGCGACTAGGCATTAAAGGGAACGGGAGCATCGCGAGGAGTGGGAAGACTGCTGAGGATGGCAGAAGGTGAGAATATCACGATTTATTATTTTTTTAATTATTTTTAACATTAGATCTTTTTACTATTGATGCTGCATAGGCAGCATCAATAGTAAAAAGTTGGTCACACTTGTCAAACACTATGTTTGACAAGTGTGACCAACCTGTCAATCAGTTTTCCAAGCGATGCTACAGATTGCTTGTAAAACACTAGCATTCTGCAAGCTAATTACGCTTGTAAAACGCTAGTGTTTAGCGGGAAAGAGCATGCCAATTCCGCATGCGTTTTACCTGCGGCACAGTTGCGGAATTGCTGCTGAAATTTACACGGCAATTCCGGACGTGTGCACATAGCCTGAATGTCTACATTTTTTGTATATTATTATTAAAACATATTTGTTCTGGGACTGGTGTTATCTTTTACATACTAATAACAGGCGAGCATGCTTTAGATATCTCCTTCCCTAGTTCTCCTATGTGCCTGGCTACTCCTACTTTAGCTTTTCATTGTGCCAGGCCCCCTCTTTATTAGCTTCTTTTTGTGGCTAACCTCTCCGAAGCCATGAGCCTGCCCTGACTTGAATAACAGCTGCAAGTTGACATGCAAAATTTTCTCTACTATATAAAGTGAATCTGCTGGTGTATGTACTCCTGCTGTTAGTAAAATGTTATTAACTCTTACCGATTGTGCCATTGATACCCCTCCTTCTCCACACTCATCAAATTGAGCAACTCATTCTTACTATTCTTTACTGGAAGGATGGCGCATGAAAGCATAAGAAAATTTGTAGCTAATTTCTTGGCACAGGACCATAGGTAGTGGGGCAAGTGTGGAGAGTTTCCCAGTGCTATCCTTCTTAGGAGAGAACATTCAAATCAGCAGAGCACTCATGTGTTCTCTATGAGAAAAATGTATTTCCTGAAAAACAAAAGGATTATTTGTTGGAAATCTAATAGGTCAGATCACTCAGATGAATGTCAGGCAAGAGTCATCAGGACCTCAATAAAATCAGACAAATCCCACCGATATCGGTAGGTTCGGACACATTTACTCTAATGTCTATGGAGGCCTGAAGTGCCAGGAGGTCCCAATATACCACCCTGCCTTGCCTCCATGGTATACAGATACAAGACTTGGATATCAAACCGAACATTTATCCAGATAAAAGAAAGCTTGAATATGCCTCTGTCCAGACCACTCAGGCCCTGCTCTAGAAATGATCGTATATTTTGGATGTTCCTTTACATATGGAGCAGATGAAAGTCAAGTTCAGCATAATAACTAAATTTAGTTGTGATGCTTTTGTAAGCATGGCAAATACTTCTCATCAATAAAGATAAAACGATCAGTTTCAGATATTCTGAAAAGATTATGCAGATTCAATTTACTGACTAATGAATCTGTTCTATTTAATGAACGGAATGCAGCAAGTATATGGAATAACAGTAATTGTCATTTTTCTGATCAGGAGGATTTATTTGTACCCACATGCTACATTAGCTGAGATAAATTGTATTTTTATAGACAAAAAAAAATTGGCATAATTTACTGTATACAAAACAGGTTTGAATATTCAGAATCACATGTAATATATATACATTATGTATTATACATACTGTATGCATGAACCGCTGTGTTGTTCCATATAAACTCTCTCCATGGGGAATCGTATCCAGGTGAATTTTCGCAGCCACTCAATGCCTACAAAGCAGGCCCAGTTATGTTAGGAAATTGGAAAAATAAATCATGAAACAAAAACAGCAGAAAAACACAAGGAAGAGCAGCGGCGAGAAATATGGCTCCTGTTCAGACTTTCATCTCTCAGTTAAGTTTTCCTGTGCAGGAAGCATGTGTTTAATCACTGTACTTGACTAAATTTATCTTCCCTCAGACTAGCGTGGATATTTCACCATTGTTCTGTAGGTGAATTCTTGCTGTCCTCAAGGACTATCGGGCAAATAGACCCATGTAAGCCTGATCAAGTGTACAGCTGCAGACGTGAATTATTGCCTCTGTATTCTGCTTTCATCCTGTTCTCAAGTCTTTAACTTTCTTTTTCAGCTTCTGTCCAGGGTCCCTGGGAGAGGGCTATTTCACCAAATAAAGTGCCATACTACATAAAGTAAGTGCCATATTCCCTATGCAAATATTGAAAATGTTGTAATGTGTAATGCTGCTGGAGTTTTCAAGTCTGTTTCTTCAAATTTGTCTTTGAAACTTTGTTTCTTGTGACTCGGGCTAAGCTATAGCTAACACTTTTTTAATACTATGCAATGACTTAAAAAGACGCTGGAGTCTGAGAGTATACTGCATTAGTGTAGCGTTCCTTACAAGGCTCTAAATCATGTGATATTTGCTTGGTGACCTATATAAAATGAGTTAGTAACCTTGTTCTCCCTTGGGCAGATGTCTTCATTAAGTGCGGTCATCACAGTTAACGCAGCCCTGGTCTCAGATTGCTGGTCTAAAGATTTTCTTTTCCTTGTACAAAATGATGCAACCTAATTGCTATTGCCGTTCTCTAGAGGTCATGTTATTTAAAACTCGATGATAAAACAACTCTAGCTGGCACTCGCCTTCTTGTTTCAAGCACCAAAACTGATTAGATCTGAGCCACAATTACTCCTTAGTCGGCGTTGTAAAATGTCAGGTACCTTTCCAGATCATGCATGTGTAAGTAAACCACTATCTGACAGAATTCTAAACCTTCTTTCATAGTGGGACAATCGAATTCCAAGGCAATAGATCCCTCTTTGCTACATTATCCACTTAATATAATATCTACCAGGTATCTATGATTGTACACTAGGGTACTTACCCCAGTGAAATATCAGAGGTATATATTATAGGTTATGTTATAGGTTATTGTCGATTTATAAGGGTTGCACTGGTCAAAAAGTAGCACTGCAACCCCAGGCACCAGTGAAACCGTTTCCACTGTGTGGGTGTATTCTGTACATTCATGTGTTCTGCATTTAGGACGCATACCCTCAAATGGTGCAGAAACTCACAATGTATTACAATCACAAGGAAGAAAGCAGTACATTTTATAAAAATAAAAGTCTTTACTGATGAAACCAGTATAAAGTATGTACAAGAGATAGCAGTCCCAAAACTTAGTGTTCACATCTTCTTCTGTCCTACAGAGAGGCACAGACATTTGGGTTACATGTGGCGGCACTTCATTTACTCACTTCACTTCACTCATATAAGCAACAACATTACGGCAATACGACTTGCCTGACTTAAAATACTCCATTCCTTTTGTCTGTCCTTCACTCATCACAGGCCTCTCAAGTGATACTTTGCTCCAGCCTGACAACTCCAGTATTTATTCACGATGACTCACAGTCCTGGCCTACAAGTTGCCTTCTCTTTAGCTCCACCTCGCTTGTTTCATGTGGCACGGAGCGGGAGCCGTGGGCGAGGTACTCGTCTCTTATGTTCTGTCATGTTACATGAAGGTGGGGGTCCTGGCTGTGTGTGTGGACTTGTTCAAGGAGGGAGACCCTGAATTCAAAATAAACTGTTTACTGAACATTAACTTGGGGAGGATTACATACAGTAGATAGCTGGTACATATCTTCTCAATTGTTTCCTTGATAATCTGTAACATTTTCCTTACACAAATTCAATCCCTTTCTCTCTCTTTACTTGTTCTCTGTCATCACTATTTCACCACAACCTAGCTTGACAATACTGTTCAGCTAACAAGAGTTGTTTGCTCAACTCGCGGTTCCACATCTTCTTTCCCCTCTGGGAAACTATGGTACCAGTATGGCCGGTGCTTATCATCTCTTCTATTGACACTCTGGAACTCTCGTCTGGGGCACTCTCTTCGTCTCGTGTACTACGTCTTGTTTAGGCCCTTTACAACTAGGAGTTATAAACTCTGGGACGTATGGCTAGGCGTCCTCTTCCAGGAAGTGTCTCCGGTGAATCTCTCTGTCTCTCAGTCACTCTTTTTTGTTTCTGCTTCGAATCACGCTCTCTCTTTCTCCTAGTCTCCTCTCAATACTAGGGGCACCCATGAAATGCGGCATTGCTCACACCAAGTCTTTGATATGGCCTTTTCTAATGTTCTAATCGGAACTGTCTCTAGTCCCTTCAGCCTATCCCTTCCCACTCTGAGCTAGTCCCAAACATTAACACCCGCTTTCCCTACTGTCAGACAGCACACAACGTTAACATAATTAACACAAGTTATCATTCATATTACACAACTTCAAAATTTACTTGTTCTTCAAGGAAGGAACGCTGGACAATATGTCAATCTCCTTACACTTGTGCTGCCTCTGGGTTACCTACTAACCCACAGCTCTACCTCCTCTGGATTCCTGCCTGTATCCACTGCTGCCGAACTCTAGTTTTGACTCTAGTTCAGTTAACCACACAGAGTCCAGGGTGCTCCGGCCGTATTACACTGCTTCTGGATCCAGTTACAGAATCTTGCTAGCTCTTTTCTGCTTCCTCCCTTCACACACTCACCACTACGCAGCCTCATCTGCCACACTTCCTGTGACTGGCTTCACTTCACTACTAATTGATGGCTCTGCTAACCAGGAAGTAGCTCTCTCCTTACTCCCAAACAATCCTTCCATCTACAGGGCTAACTAACTGTTAACTCTTCATTCCCCAGCTGTCTGATCTACTACAGCTTTAACAAGAAACATTACATTAAATTCAGCATAAAGCAGTGCTCAACAATAATACATTTTATCACAACACATAAAAGTGTTCTGGGTGGGTGTCAGATGTCTTCTCACTTCTTTACAGATTCACCATATAATTAATGCTAAGATGTGTTTTAAATCACTAGATACTAGAAATGTCTATGTTTATGAATCCTAATAGTATGTTCTGAGCAACATTGTAATCATTAAAAGAGGTTGACCGCTCCTTTTTCTTGAGTATAGTCTATAAATATCTGATGGATGTGAGAGAGACACCCAGCACCCCTGCCGTTCAGCTGTTACCGGCTGTGTCTGAACCTTTCCAGATGCTGAAAAACACAACAGTTTTGTCAAACCTTTAGTGGCCGCAGTTGGGTACTACAGATAATTTGAATAGAGGTGGATCTGCAGTACCCGGCTACTACCACTATAGAAATAAAGGAGCTGCTGTGTTCCAGCAGCATAAACAGAAAAACTTAAAAAGACCCTCCTACTATTTACAAAACTGTTATTATAATATCATAAAGGCTGGGCTAAAGAGTCTAATAGCATTACAGAGAGAGGGAGGGGCAGTGGGGCTAGCCCTATAACAGTCTCACCCACTTTCCCTATTTTTCTGCAGAGGTTGGCACTCTAATATTGTGATATGGCACCCCCGGTCACTGTCGGCTCTCCCCCTCTGACCATATTATGCTCTAAATCTAAGCGCCAAAAATGTGTGATGAGGTGACAATATTCATGAAAATAACAATAATACCAATGTATATGAAAAAAATTCCCTAGAAAAATAAGGCAACAGATAGATGGTTTAAGTTTCAGTGGGGCACTTATGGTCACTGTTTAACCCCTTAACCCCCGAAGGTATTTTCATTTTTGGGGTTTCTTTTTATGCTCCCCTTCTTCCCAGAGCCATAACTTTTTTATTTTTCTGTCAATATGGCCATGTGAGGGCTTGTTTTTTGCGGGACAAGTTGTACTTTTGAATACCACCATTGGTTTTAACATATCGGGTACTGGAAAACAGGAAAAAAATTCAAAGTGTGGTGAAATTGCAAAAAAAGTGCAATCCCACAATAGTGTTTTTTGTTTTTATTCTCTACTGTGTTCACTAAATGCTAAAACTGACCTCCATTATGATTCTCCAGGTTATTATGAGTTCATAAACACCAAATATGTCTAGGTTCTTTTTTATCTAAGTGGTGAAAAAAAATTCCAAACTTTGTTAAAAAAAAAAATTCAACATTTTCCGATACCCGTAGCGTCTCCATTAGTGTTGAGCGATACCGTCCGATACTTCAAAGTATCGGTATCGGAAAGTATCGGCCGATACCGGCAAAGTATCGGATCTAATCCGATACCGATACCCGATACCAATACAAGTCAATGGGACTCAAGTATCGAACAGTATTCCTGATGGTTCCCAGGGTCTGAAGGAGAGGAAACTCTCCTTCAGGCCCTGGGATCCATATTAATGTGTAAAATAAAGAATTAAAATAAAAAATATTGCTATACTCACCTCTCCGACGCAGCCTGGACCTCACCGAGGGAACCGGCAGCGTTCTGTGCTTAAAATGCGCGCTTTTACTTCCTTCCGTGACGTCACGGCTTGTGATTGGTCGCGTGCCGCCCATGTGGCCGCGACGCGACCAATCACAGCAAGCCGTGACGTAATTTTCAGGTCCTGGATGCCTAATTCTAGGCATTCAGGATTTTAAAATTGCGTTCCGGCTTGTGATTGGTCGCGTCGCGGTCACATGGGCGACGCGACCAATCACAAGCCGTGACGTCACGGGAGGCAGGAAACGCGCGCATTTTAAAATTACGTCACGGCTTGTGATTGGTTGTGTGCCGCCCATGTGACTGCGACGTGACCAATCACAGCAAGCCGTGACGTAATTTCAGGTCCTGAATGCAGAAATAGGCATTCAGGACCTGAAATTACGTCACGGCTTGCTGTGATTGGTCGCGTCGCGGTCACATGGGCGGCACGCAACCAATCACAAGCCGTGACGTAATTTTAAAATGCGCGCGTTTCCTGCCTCCCGTGACGTCACGGCTTGTGATTGGTCGCGTCGCCCACGTTACCGCGACGCGACCAATCACAAGCCGGAACGCAATTTTAAAATCCTGAATGCCTAGAATTAGGCATCCAGGACCTGAAAATTACGTCACGGCTTGCTGTGATTGGTCGCGTCGCGGCCACATGGGCGGCACGCGACCAATCACAAGCCGTGACGTCACGGAAGGAAGTAAAAGCGCGCATTTTAAGCACAGAATGCTGCCGGCTCCCTCGGTGAGGTCCAGGCTGCGTCGGAGAGGTGAGTATAGCAATATTTTTTATTTTAATTCTTTATTTTACACATTAATGTTGTTTCGATACCGATACCCGATACCACAAAAGTATCGGATCTCGGTATCGGAATTCCGATACCCGCAAGTATCGGCCGATACCCGATACTTGCGGTATCGGAATGCTCAACACTAGTCTCCATTTTTAGTGATCTCGGGTCAGGTGAGGGCTTATTTTTGGTGCGCCGAGCTGTCATTTTAAATGATACTATTTTTGTTCAGATACGATCTTTTGTTCACCCGATACTGAATTTTAATGCGATGTTGGCCGACGAAAAAAAAAGGAATTCTAGAGCTTTGACTTTTTTCTCGATACGCCATTTAGCGATCAGGTTAATCTTTTTTTATTGATAGATCCGGCAATTCAGAGCTCCGTAATACCAAATGTGCTTTATGGCCAATGTGAACATGCGTTTATGTGCTGCATGTATACCAACTTAAGCCAGGCTCAATTTTTGTGTTAATACCAAATATGTGTATATTTGATTTTTTTATTGTTTTATTTTGAATGGGACGAAAGAGGGGTGATTTGAACTTTTATATTTTTTTTATATTTTTAAAAACTTTTTTTTACTTTTGTCATGCTTCAATAGTCTTCATGGGAGACTAGGCGCAGCCATAAGCCGATCGGCTTTGCTACATACAGGCGATGATCAGATCACCTGTATGTAGCAGAATTACTCACTCTGGTTGTCAGGCCAACACATTGGTGACCCGCGATCACATGACGGGGGTCACCGATGGGCAGATTTCCAGTGCAATTGCCGGAAGTGCATGTTAATTGCCACTGTCAGAGTTTGACAGCGGCATTTAACGAGTTAATAGCGGCGGATGGATCGCGATTCCACCTGAGACTGTTCCGGGCACATGTCAGCTGTTCAAAACAGCTGACATGTGCTGGGAAAGATGTGGGCTCACCGTCGGAGCCCACATCAAAGGGAGGGAGTCCAATGTGGGCGTACTATTATGCCCAATATCGGAAAGGGGTTAAAGATATACAAGCTAGATCAATTGACAAATTAATCTTATTAGTGTAGAATTAACAAGCAATATAGACTACAATAGGTACAGGCTTACAGTGACCAAATACCACCAGAAAATATCAAGGAAATACTTTGTTAGTACGGTATATCAGAAAAATTGAATGCAAGTCCTTAATGGAGACCATCTCCCATAGGTCTTAATAATGGCCAAAAGATTTATAGATGACCACAGATTTGTGGCTGATGGAATTAGTTCTCAATACAGCAATACATATGAAACAAGATGAATACACATGACATCATGGGTATCACCTTTATTTAAGATTCTATAGACTGACCATTAGAGACATAATGGGTACAGATAACAGCATGGTCGTCACATCCATATAGTCCCAGAGTGAAAGTAATGATACTTATTGTGTGTAACTGTAAAGTCCTGATATATGAACCATAATTCCAAGGCGTTCCTCCCCTCTTATTCTAGGGGTTCATCAGGGTAAAGGTTTCACACCGAAACAAAGAGGGACCACTCGGCTCAGGTCCCACTGGATGCTTAATAATTCATTATTTCTTTCAATGACCCTACATCATTGCTCCCATGTTTCTAATGTACTCCAAAATGTTAGATATGTGATCCAGCGGCATACAAAAACTTCAAGTCGCTGGTTACAGCTGATCGGTCAGAGTGCCTTGTGTCATACTTGCACCTATCAGATATTGGTGGTCTATCCTCCCCAGCCCCTCCATGTCGCTCATCCCTTTAGATCATTGCTAAAATCCTTTATGCAAGACACAAAAGGTCACAACATCATGATGTCATAGCATGCCCGTGACCTTGCACACACATGCACTAGACCAGGGGTCTCCATCTGCATTCCTCAAGGGCCGCAAACCATGCATGTTTTCAAGATTTCCTCTCAAACTGCATTCCTCAAAGGCCGCAAACCATGCGTGCTTTCAAGATTTCCTTAGCATTGCACAAGGTGCTGGAATCATTATACGTGTAGGTGATTAAATTATCACCTGTGCAGTACAAGGACATCTGGAAAACATGACCTGTTTGCTGCCCTTGAGGAATGACGTTTGAGACCTCTGCACTAGACCCTCCTAGGCTTCATGAAGGCCAGAAGTTCCCAACTTACCATGGTAGGCCTGGGAATTTCATTGTATCTGAACAAATGATGGTGAGTAGGGTTGAGCGAAACGGGTCGATCATTTTCAAAAGTCGCCGACTTTTGGCTAAGTCGGCGTCTCATGAAACCCGATCCGACCCCTGTGCTTGTCGGCCATGCGGTACGCGACTTTCGCGCCAAAGTCGCGTTTCAATGACGCGAAAAGCGCCATTTCTCAGCCAATGAAGGTGAACGCAGAGTGTGGGCAGCGTGATGACATAGATCCTGGTCCCCACCATCTTAGAGAAGGGCATTGCAGTGATTGGCTTGCTGTCTGCGGCGTCACAGGGGCTATAAAGGGGCGTTCCCGCCGACCGCCATCTTACTGCTGCTGATCTGAGCTTAGGGACAGGTTGCTGCCGCTTCGTCAGAAGCAGGGAGAGCGTTAGGCAGGGTCCACTAACCACCAAACCGCTTGTGCTGCAGCGATTTCCACTGTCCAACACCACCTTCGGTGTGCAGGGACTGTGGAAGCTATTTTTTTTTTTTTTCCCCTCAGCGCTGTAGCTCATTGGGCTGCCCTAGAAGGCTCCGTGATAGCTGTATTGCTGTGTGTACGCCACTGTGGAAACCAACTGCTTTTTTCAAAGCACATATCCTCTTGTTCCTTCCTTTCTGCACAGCTATCTTTTTTGTTTGTCCACACTTTTTATTTAATTTGTGCATCAGTCCACTCCTATTGCTGCCTGCCATACCTGGCTTACATTACTGCAGGGAGATAGTAATTGTAGGACAGTTTTTTTTTTTGTTTTGTTTTTTTTTGTGGGAGATTAAGATTGGCATTTCTGCTACAGTGCCATCCCTGTGTGTGCCATCTCTCACTGAGTGGGCCATAGAAAGCCTATTTATTTTTTCCGTGATTTGTGTTCTAAAATCTACCTCAACACAAAAACACTACATCAATCAGTGGGAGAAAAATATTGGCCTCAGTCAGGGCTTGTGTGCCACTGCTGTGTGTGCTATCTCTCATTCAGTGGGCTATAGCAAGCCTATTTTTTTTTTTTTTTTTTTAATATTATTTGGTTTCTAAAGTCTCCCTGAAAAAAAAAAAAAAACCTAAAAAAACAGTGGGAGAGTAATATTGCCCTTTCAGCTTGTGTGCCAGTCTTGACTCCTGGGTGTGCCACCTCTCTCCCTCTCATTCAGTGGGCCATAGAAAGCCTATTTTTTTTTTTTTTTAAATATTATCGGGTTTCTAAAGTCTCCCTTAAAAAACAAAAAATACATAAAAAAACAGTGGGAGAGTAATATTGCCCTTTCAGCTTGTGTGCCAGTCTTGACTCCTGGGTGTGCCACCTCTCTCCCTTTCATTCAGTGGGCCATAGAAAGCCTATTTATTTATTTTAAAAAATATTATTGGGTTTCTAAAGTCTCCCTGAAAAAAAAAAAAAAAACATACAAAAAACAGTGGGAGAGTAATATTGCCCTTTCAGCTTGTGTGCCAGTCTTGACTCCTGGGTGTGCCACCTCTCTCCCTTTCATTCAGTGGGCCATAGAAAGCCTATTTATTTTTTTTTTTAAATATTATTTGGTTTCTAAAGTCTCCCTGAAAAAAAAAAAAACATAAAAAAACAGTGGGAGAGTAATATTGCCCTTTCAGCTTGTGTGCCAGTCTTGACTCCTGGGTGTGCCACCTCTCTCTCTCTAATTGTGGGCCATAGAAAGCCTTTTTTTTTTTTTTTTTTTTTAATATTATTTGGTTTCTAAAGTCTCCCTGAAAAAAAACAAAACATAAATTAGGTGGGAGATTAATATTGACATTAGTGCTTGAGTGACAGTCCTGCGTGTGTCATCTCTGTGATTTTGTGCCACAGAAAACAGAGTGTGTAACATTGTGCCTGATTTTCCTTGTGGTCTCACCAACCTGTTAAGGGATATTGAAATCATACTGAAGTTATAGCTCACCGTGTAAGTTGTTTGACAGCAACAAATAAAGTTACTTTGGTTAAGATTTTAAAACAATGAGGAAGTCTGGTGCAAGAGGTCGTCGTGGGCGTTCATTGTCAGCTGGTAATGATGGTAGTGGTAGTGGAGCATCAGGTGGTCGTGGGGATAAAAATATTCCACCTAAGTCTGGAGCTGTGGAGCCAGTTTCGTCGTCAGGCTACACAAGGCCTCGAACGCTCTCTTTTCTGGGAGTAGGAAAACCGCTTTTAAAGGCGGAGCAGCAACAGCAAGTTTTGGCTTACATTGCACACTCAGCCTCTAGCTCTTTTGCCTCCTCTTCCGAAACTGGTAAATGTAAAAGCAGCGCGTCGCTTGTGGATGTTCACGGTCAGGGACAAGTCGCTTCCTTGTCCTCCTCAGCAAAAACTACAACAAGAGAGAAGGATGCAGCAGGCGACACAACGGGTCACTCCATGGAGCTCTTTACACATACCGTCCCTGGCTTAGAAAGTGAAACATTTAACAGGCCATGCCCATTACAAGTATATTCTGACATGGAGTGCACTGATGCACAGCCACAGCCAGAGTACTATGCTGCTCCTTTGACTCAGACCACCACATTGCCCTCTCAGGGTACAGATCCACAATCAGACCCTGATGAGACTATGTTGCCCCGCCACGAACGCTATACCACCGACCGACACAGTGACACAGACGAAGTTGCACACGAGCTCGAAGAGGAGGTAATAGATGACCCAGTTATTGACCCCGATTGGCAGCCATTGGGGGAACAGGGTGCAGGCGGCAGTAGTTCAGAAGCGGAGGTGGAGGAGGGGCCGCAGCAGGCATCAACATCGCAACAGGTTCCATCTGCCGGGCCCGTATCTGGCCCAAAACGCGTGTCAAAGCCAAAACCTGTTGGAGCACAGCGTTGCCATCCGGTTAAAGCTCAGTCTGCAATCCCTGAAAAGGGATCCGAGTCTAGGAAGAGTGCAGTCTGGCATTTTTTTAAACAACATCCAACTGATCAGCGCAAAGTCATCTGTCAAAAATGTTCAACTAGCTTAAGCAGAGGTCAGAATCTGAAAAGTCTAAATACTAGTTGCATGCATAGACACTTAACCACCATGCATTTTCAAGCCTGGACTAACTACCAAACGTCCCTCAAGGTTGTAGCACCCTCGGCCAATGAAGCTAGTCAGCAACGCAACATCCCTTCCGTCACTGTAAGGCCACCATTTTCCGCACCACCGGCAGTATCTGTGCAGGTTTCTTTGCCAGCCAAAAGCAGTCAGGGTCAGGGAATCACCAGTTTTGTAGGAGGAAATATTGCATCTAGGGCACCGGCGGAAACAATACCGTCTCCAACCGTCTCTCAGTCTGCCATGTACACCGGCACACCCGAAAGTTCCACGATCTCCAGCTCTCCAGTCCAGCTCACCCTACATGAGACTCTGGTTAGAAAAAGGAAGTACTTATCCTCGCATCCGCGTACACAGGGTTTTAACGCCCACATAGCTAGACTAATCTCGTTAGAGATGATGCCCTACCGGTTAGTTGAAAGCGAAGCTTTCAAAGCCCTGATGGAGTACGCTGAACCACGATACGAGCTACCCAGTCGACACTTTTTTTCCAGAAAAGCCATCCCAGCCCTGCACCAGCATGTTAAACAGCGCATCGTCCATGCACTCAGGCAATCTGTGAGTACAAAGGTGCACCTGACTACAGATGCATGGACCAGTAGGCATGGCCAGGGACGTTATGTGTCCATCACGGCACACTGGGTGAATGTGGTGGATGCAGGGTCCACAGGCGACATCAATTTAGGGACAGTTGTGCCTAGCCCACGGTCTAGGAAACAGTTGGCTGTAGGCGTTCGCACCCCCTCCTCCTCCTCCTCCTCGTCCTCCTGCAGAAGCTACAGCTCTTCCACAGAACGCAGTCTGCCAACCACTCCATCGGCAGATGACACTGTTGCACACCAGTTGTCCCATTATGGGCCAGCTACTGCCAAGCGTCAGCAGGCTGTATTGGCTATGAAGTGTTTGGGCGACAACAGACACACCGCGGAAGTTCTGTCCGAGTTCTTGCAACAAGAAACGCAGTCGTGGCTGGGCACAGTAGATCTTGAGGCAGGCAAGGTAGTGAGTGATAACGGAAGGAATTTCATGGCTGCCATCTCCCTTTCCCAACTGAAACACATTCCTTGCCTGGCTCACACCTTAAACCTGGTGGTGCAGTGCTTATTGAAAACTTATCCTGGGTTCTCCGACCTGCTCCTCAAAGTGCGTGCACTTTGCTCACATATCCGACGTTCGCCTGTACACGCCAGCCGTATGCAGACCTATCAGCGGTCTTTGAACCTTCCCCAGCATCGCCTCATCATAGACGTTGCAACAAGGTGGAACTCAACACTGCACATGCTTCAGAGACTGTGCGAACAGAGGCGTGCTGTTATTTATTTGTGGGAGGATACACGGGCAGGCAGTAGGATGGCAGACATGGAGTTGTCAGGTGTGCAGTGGTCTAAGATACAAGACATGTGTCAAGTCCTTCAGTGTTTTGAGGAATGCACACGGCTGGTTAGTGCAGACAACGCCGTAATAAGCATGAGCATCCCCCTAATGCGTCTGCTGATGCAAAGTTTGACGCACATAAAGGAGCAGGCGTCTGCACCAGAGGAAGAGGAAAGCCTTGATGACAGTCAGCCATTGTCTGGTCAGGGCAGTGTACAGGACGAGGTAGCGGGCGAAGAGGAGGTGGAGGACGAGGAGGATGATGGGGATGAGTATATTTTTAATGCCGAACCTTTCCCGGGGGCACAGGAAATTGGTTGCGTGTCACGGCCGGGTTCTGGTTTTTTGAGGGACACAAGTGACGTAGATTTGCCTGCAACTGCCCCTCAACCAATCACAACCGGAGATTTGACAACTGGAACTTTGGCCCACATGGCGGATTATGCCTTACGTATCCTAAAAAGGGACACACGCATTACGAAAATGATGAACGATGACGATTACTGGTTGGCCTGCCTCCTTGATCCACGCTATAAAGGCAAATTGCAAAATATTATGCCACATGAGAACTTGGAACTAATATTAGCAACCAAACAATCAACTCTTGTTGACCGTTTGCTTCAGGCATTCCCAGCACACAGCGCACGTGATCGTTCTCACACGAGCTCCAGGGGGCAGCAGACTAGGAGTGTTAGGGGTGCACACATCAGAAGTGGCGTTGGACAGAGGGGTTTTCTGACCAGGTTGTGGAGTGATTTTGCTATGACCGCAGACAGGACAGGTACTGCTGCATCAATTGAAAGTGACAGGAGACAACATTTGTCCAGTATGGTTACTAACTATTTTTCATCCCTTATCGATGTTCTCCCTCAACCGTCATTCCCATTTGATTACTGGGCCTCCAAATTAGACACCTGGCCAGAATTGGCAGAATATGCATTGCAGGAGCTTGCTTGCCCGGCAGCAAGTGTCCTATCAGAAAGAGTATTCAGTGCTGCAGGTTCAATATTAACCGAAAAAAGGACTCGTCTGGCTACCCAAAATGTTGACGATCTAACATTCATTAAAATGAACCACAACTGGATTTCGAAATCTTTTGCCCCACCTTGCCCGGCCGACACCTAGCTTTCCTATGAAAAGCTCTTGCCTGTGAATTACTTTTCTAATGTCTAATTTGCTGCAGCTGATTGTACAGCATACGACATGTTTACACCTCCCTAAATGGCAAAACTCCCCACACGGGGCCGTGGTATCGCGACTTGGCGCAAGCACCCGTGAGACTGCTGTTTGTCTGAAGAGGTGGGTGTGCTCGCTTTTGGTTGACGGCATTGCTACTGGGTCCCTCATAGTACAATGTAGTGTCTCTGGCGGTGGTGGTGCGCACCCAACGTCAGACACACCGTTGTAACATGAGGGGCCCTGGGGCGGTCCCGCCGGCCTCAAGAGAGTTCCCCCCTACCCCAGCTCAAAATGTGCTCTACCACGTCCAAAATTATGTCGCACAGCTCCACCAATCTTTAGTCTATTCGCTGACATCATTCAATGTCTGGCACTGACAATACAAATTTGTAGACATCTATGATGCAACTTAAAGTAGTCTGTGTCTGTGTCCTATATTGGCACCATTAAATAGTTACTGCCAAATTACTATGTCAGAAACTCAGTAGATGAGCCCACCCCTGTACCTAAGTATGCCACCTTTTTTTTTGTTGTGGTTGTTTTGCGAGACATTAACATCTATTTATATTTTGGGAGTACTGGGACAGACACTCCTTGCACTACTCCTCCACTCACCACCAAGCTGCCTGTGTATCCATGTAACCGCTGTAAAGCTGCCATGAGCCTATTGTTTGTTATTTTAGGCCTTTGAAGCCTGTCTGCGGTCCCTCCTTCCACTAGTCCTCCACTGACCAGACCACTGCTGCCCGTGTACCCCTGGAACCAATTATAAAGTGCCTACAGCCAGCCCATTTTCTTATGTTAGGCCTTTGAAGCCTGTCTGCGGTCCCTACTTTAAATACTCCTCCACTGACCACCAAGCTGCCTGCCCGTCTATCCATGTAACCGCTGTAAAACTGCCATGAGCCTATTGTTTGTTATGTTAGGCCTTTGATAGCCTGTCTGCGGTCCCTACTTTAAATACTCCTCCACTCACCACCAAGCTGCCTGTGTATCCATGTAACCGCTGTAAAGCTGCCATGAGCCTATTGTTTGTTATTTTAGGCCTTTGATAGCCTGTCTGCGGTCCCTACTTTAAATACTCCTCCACTGACCAGACCACTGCTGCCCGTGTACCCCTGGAACCAATTATAAAGTGCCTACAGCCAGCCCATTTTCTTATGTTAGGCCTTTGAAGCCTGTCTGCGGTCCCTACTTTAAATACTCCTCCACTCACCACCAAGCTGCCTGCCCGTCTATCCATGTAACCGCTGTAAAACTGCCATGAGCCTATTGTTTGTTATGTTAGGCCTTTGATAGCCTGTCTGCGGTCCCTACTTTAAATACTCCTCCACTGACCACCAAGCTGCCTGCCCGTGTATCCATGTAACCGCTGTAAAACTGCCATGAGCCTATTGTTTGTTATGTTAGGCCTTTGATAGCCTGTCTGCGGTCCCTACTTTAAATTCTCCTCCACTCACCACCACCAAGTTGCCTGCCCGTGTATCCATGTAACCGCTGTAAAACTGCCATGAGCCTATTGTTTGTTATGTTAGGCCTTTGATAGCCTGTCTGCGGTCCCTACTTTAAATACTCCTCCACTGACCAGACCACTGCTGCCCGTGTACCCCTGGAACCAATTATAAAGTGCCTACAGCCAGCCCATTTTCTTATGTTAGGCCTTTGAAGCCTGTCTGCGGTCCCTACTTTAAATACTCCTCCACTCACCACCAAGCTGCCTGCCCGTCTATCCATGTAACCGCTGTAAACCTGCCATGAGCCTATTGTTTGTTATGTTAGGCCTTTGATAGCCTGTCTGCGGTCCCTACTTTAAATACTCCTCCACTGACCACCAAGCTGCCTGCCCGTGTATCCATGTAACCGCTGTAAAACTGCCATGAGCCTATTGTTTGTTATGTTAGGCCTTTGATAGCCTGTCTGCGGTCCCTACTTTAAATACTCCTCCACTCACCACCACCAAGTTGCCTGCCCGTGTATCCATGTAACCGCTGTAAAACTGCCATGAGCCTATTGTTTGTTATGTTAGGCCTTTGATAGCCTGTCTGCGGTCCCTACTTTAAATACTCCTCCACTCACCACCACCAAGTTGCCTGCCCGTGTATCCATGTAACCGCTGTAAAACTGCCATGAGCCTATTGTTTGTTATGTTAGGCCTTTGATAGCCTGTCTGCGGTCCCTACTTTAAATACTCCTCCACTCACCACCACCAAGTTGCCTGCCCGTGTATCCATGTAACCGCTGTAAAACTGCCATGAGCCTATTGTTTGTTATGTTAGGCCTTTGATAGCCTGTCTGCGGTCCCTACTTTAAATACTCCTCCACTCACCACCAAGCTGCCTGTGTATCCATGTAACCGCTGTAAAACTGCAATGAGCCTATTGTTTGTTATTTTAGGCCTTTGATAGCCTGTCTGCGGCCCCTACTTGCAATACTCCTCCACTGACCACAATGCTGCCTGGAGTGCCTGCCTGTGTATCCATGTAACCGATGTAAAACTGCCATGACTGCCTACTGTTTGTTATTTTAGGCCTTTGATAGCCTGTCTGCAGCCCCTACTTGCAATACTCCTCCACTGACCACACCAATGCTGCCCGTGTACCCCTGGAACCTATTTAAAAGTTCATAGAGCCTAGTTATATATTTTATTTACTATTAATAAGGCCATGATGGACTACGCTGTACCACGCTACAAGCTAACCAGTCGACACTTCTTTTGCGAGAAAAGCCATCCCAACCCTCCACCAGCATGTAGAAGACCGCATTGTCCATGCACTCTGGCAATCTGTGAGTACAAAGGTGCACCTGACAACAGACGCATGGACCTGTAGGCATGGCCACGGAAGATTACGTGTCCATTACGGCGCAATGGGTTAATGTGGTGGATGCATGGTCCACAGGGGACAGCCTACTAAGTCTGTCTGCAGTCCCTAATTCAATTTGTCCTCCACTGTCTAAATCGGAGCTTCCACCTTCTGGCTTTCGGCCTATAGTATCAGAAATTAAACTGCATTTGGCCTTCAACTTTGGTTAGGGCCTACTAACGGCTTCTGCCCCTCCCTGGTGTTGCCCTCAACTAAATAAAGCTGAGCTTCAACCTTCTGCTCCAAATTACCATTTTGAAAAATGCAATAGGCTTTTCCGGCCTACTAAAGGTGTCTGTCTGTGTGCCCCTGCCTGGTGTTGTCCTCAACTAAATAAAGCTGAGCTTCAACCTTCTGCTCCAAATTACCATTTTGAAAAATGCAATAGGCTTTTCCGGCCTACTAAAGGTGTCTGTCTGTGTGCCCCTGCCTGGTGTTGTCCTCAACTAAATAAAGCTGAGCTTCAACCTTCCGGCTCTCATTAAGTGGTTTTAAAAAAAAAAAATGGTGGTTAGGGCCTACTAACGGCTTCTGCCCCTCCCTGGTGTTGTCCTCAACTAAATAAAGCTGAGCTTCAACCTTCCGGCTCTCATTAAGTGGTTTTAAAAAAAAAAATGGTGGTTAGGGCCTACTAACGGCTTCTGCCCCTCCCTGGTGTTGTCCTCAACTAAATAAAGCTGAGCTTCAACCTTCCGGCTCTCATTAAGTGGTTTTTAAAAAAAAAATGGTGGTTAGGGCCTACTAACGGCTTCTGCCCCTCCCTGGTGTTGTCCTCAACTAAATAAAGCTGAGCTTCAACCTTCCGGCTCTCATTAAGTGGTTTTAAAAAAAAAAATGGTGGTTAGGGCCTACTAACGGCTTCTGCCCCTCCCTGGTGTTGTCCTCAACTAAATAAAGCTGAGCTTCAACCTTCCGGCTCTCATTAAGTGGTTTTAAAAAAAAAAATGGTGGTTAGGGCCTACTAACGGCTTCTGCCCCTCCCTGGTGTTGTCCTCAACTAAATAAAGCTGAGCTTCAACCTTCCGGCTCACATTAAGTGGTTTTAAAAAAAAAAATGGTGGTTAGGGCCTACTAACGGCTTCTGCCCCTCCCTGGTGTTGTCCTCAACTAAATAAAGCTGAGCTTCAACCTTCCGGCTCTCATTAAGTGGTTTAAAAAAAAAAAATGGTGGTTAGGGCCTACTAACGGCTTCTGCCCCTCCCTGGTGTTGTCCTCAACTAAATAAAGCTGAGCTTCAACCTTCCGGCTCTCATTAAGTGGTTTTAAAAAACAAAATGGTGGTTAGGGCCTACTAACGGCTTCTGCCCCTCCCTGGTGTTGTCCTCAACTAAATAAAGCTGAGCTTCAACCTTCCGGCTCTCATTAAGTGGTTTTAAAAAAAAAAATGGTGGTTAGGGCCTACTAACGGCTTCTGCCCCTCCCTGGTGTTGTCCTCAACTAAATAAAGCTGAGCTTCAACCTTCCGGCTCTCATTAAGTGGTTTTAAAAAAAAAAAATGGTGGTTAGGGCCTACTAACGGCTTCTGCCCCTCCCTGGTGTTGCCCTCAACTAAATAAAGCTGAGCTTCAACCTTCTGCTCCAAATTACCATTTTGAAAAATGCAATAGGCTTTTCCGGCCTACTAAAGGTGTCTGCCCCTCCCTGGTGTTGTCCTCAACTGAACAAAGCTGAGCTTCCACATTCTGGCTTTCGCCCTATACTATCAGATATTAAACTGCATTTGGCCTACTAGTGTGGTTAGGCCCTTGAAACAGTGTCTGCTGCTCTTGGGTTTGCTACTCCACTGAACAAAGCAATGCCGCCTGTTTAGTCCTGTTACCAATTTTGAACTGCATGTAGCCTACTTTATTCTTTGGCCCTATATCTGTTTCCTCCTCATCCTGCCCATTGCCCAGCCACTGCTAAATGAGTCTGCTGGTACATTGACCTAGACCACTACATTCCCCTTGTACTCTACACAGCCAGAATCTGTCCCTGCTGAAAGTAAGGTTCCCCTTCCCGCATGTTATACCACCTTACACAGGGACAAAGAGGAAGGTGCAGATGAAAGTGCAGGTTCCTTCATCAGGTGGGGGGGGCATACTCGTTGGCGACGTCACTGGCACAGGGCCCCTCAGAGTACGCAAAAGTGTCGCTGCTGGTGGGAGGCGCCCCCCCGCCATGCAAACACACCGCCGTACTTTGAGGGGCCCTGTGCCAGTGGCAATGCGAACGAGTGGGCCCCCCCCTGCTTGCTCAGGATCACAGCACTTGCAACTTTTAAATACTTACCTTTCCCTGCAACACCACCGTGACGTAGTCCGCATTTCCTGGGCCCACGAAAAACTTGAGCCAGCCCTACTCCCCCCACAACTTTCCCCCAATTCCCTATGCCCAACTATTATTATACAGTTAATTAAGATTGGCAAGCTTCAGAAACAAGAATGGATGTTTTTGGCATTAAAATGGGCACTGTAGGTGTTTTCCTGGCCTCCACTCACTGCCGACTATGCTTCCCCATTGACTTGCATTGGGTTTCGTGTTTCGGTCGATCCCCGACTTTTAGCGATAATCGGCCGACTGCACTCGACTCGACTCTGGACAAAATCGGGTTTCCCAAAACCCTACTCGATCTTAAAAAAATGAAAGTCGCTCAACCCTAATGGTGAGGAACAGAGGGGTTGAAGAGGTGAGCAGGTAGTATGCGTTTTTATGTTTTTTCCATCTTACAGTTATTATGCTCTGACATCTGTAGAGCATAATAAGGGACATAATAAGGGGCATTAAATTCTCTGAAAATATTTTATCCATGAATCGAATTTCTCTGGAAAATCCACTCAAACAGACAAACTTGAATTTTGCCTCATCTGCTCCTCTCTATTGGTGAGCTATACCAGATTTGGCCCATTTTAGTTTAAAGGAGGAAAATGCAAATTCAAGTCTGAAGAAAAGTGGAGAGCATTGACAATCATGCAAACATGAGACTCATATAATACAGCAGACTTTAATTCAAGTCATGGAGCTTCAGAAGGTGGCAGTAATAGTACTATGACTACCTCATAAAAATATTACTACCACTACTGTTGGGTACATTACTAATATACTCTACCACAATGATCTGAAATTTTATTATAGTAAAGCACTGAATGCAGCAATCATTTTATTTGGCTGAGAATATAAAAGCAAACTTTTGAGGGAACTCACACCTCTTCTTCATAGTTTAAAGGGGTATTCCCATCTCTAAGATCCTATCCCAAAATGTAATAGGTGTAAAAATAATAATATAGAGTCTGAGTCATAGAGTCAGAGTCGGTGTCCATGTTGGCAGAGTCAGAGTTGGAGTCGGTATAAAATGGACCGACTCCAACTCCTCCTAAAATATATAAAAAATTGGGTTCAGTAGTACAATGCAGAATGTGCTGTAAATATTTTTATAATAATTTGGGAAAGTTATGAAATGTTCTATAAATGTCTGTCCTGTTCCTGATCTAAGGATCTCGGCTTTTAGCTGAGATGAATCTGTGCTGCACTTTATGCACATGCTCCGTAGTGACCAGTGCTGTGGAGTCGGAGTCAGGGAAATTGAGGAGTCTGAGTCGGAGGTTTGGCTTACCAACTCCACTAACTGACACTAATTGGTAGTAACCATGGATACCTAAACTACTGTAATGCCGTGTACATGGGGTAAGCAACATAGCGAATCAGAAGAACTATACTACATTTTGAGAAAGAATCTTAGAGATGGGAATATCCCTTTTATCATCTAAAGGTAAGTCCATTTTTTGAGACAGTGCATTCTGAGAGACAGACCATCCGCTGACTTTAAATATAACAATAATTAAAAAGCAGAGCAAAATACTTATGTATATATATTCTTCCTACAAGAAGTACATTTGAAACTAATTGACTTCTTTCCATCCCCACTATAGGGAATGCTTTACTTTGCTTGTGAGCCCAGGAATTTTCACTAGAAGCTATTAACCTCACTTTCTATGCCTTCCATAAGTTACTAAGTAAATATAAGATGCAGACACAGAAATACATTAAGTAAGACACCTGTAGATAGTGTGTTCCAGCTTTGCTATGATAATAAATCTGGGCTGTTTGTAATGGTTATATAATTATTACAATGAGTTGTCTTTGCCTCAAGGAAAGAGTATCTGGTTTTATATATTACTAATGACCTGTTGAACACAGCAATATATTGAGCTGTGCTAATAGTGCTCCTGTGCATAGTAGCCAAGGATCTCAGCAATAAAATACCGTCTGTTTTTATTCATAGCACTCCTTATATCTTTTTGCAGTCAAGTAAAGTGCATAGTTACTGTTTTGGACATTTATGGAGGATTTACAAGTAAGATGAATTATACCCCGGTATACTAAAAAGAAAGTCAATTAATTAAGGATTCAGTAACTGTGCCTAATGAATTCTGCATGGGGAAACCCTACTGGTATCATCTGCTCCTGCAATACGGATACAAATCAGAGTTATTACATTTGTCACTGGACTACAGTCTACTAAGTGTTTTCTAGAATTGTTTAAAACTCTACTACCTATTGAGAAAGCATAGCTTATGTGATAATTTATGATATTGTAATAGCTTGGGGTCAATCTTCACTTACGAAAAGTTTCTAAATCTATTTTATTGGTTAGAGGAAAAATATTCAATCATTTCAGTTACAAAATATATATTTTATTTATGTTAGAGACATAACTTTTTGGATATGGAAGTAACAGTTACACCCAAACCTTGGACTTCAAGGTCCCTTGTCCCACATTTAGCAATGCTAGAAGTAACACGTTAGTCGATGGCTACGGTACAGATTTCAGGTTTGGGTCTAAGAGGTTCAAGTTACCCACTTTACACTAAGTAGTTTATTTTTAGTGGACAAATACTAAACTATGAAATTCACATGGAATTACAAATCTAAATGTGAAGTTTTATTATCAGGCTGTGTGTTAGGTGTCGAGTTCCTGCTGCTGCACAGGGGGAATCTCGAACCATCTCCACTGCGGTCTCCTATTCTCCTCCAGCCGCAGTGGAGCCTGCTCAGCAGAGACATCAGTCCCAGTGTCTGGCTCAAGCTGATACTGTGCGGCTGGTTACTGCTGTCCTTCCAGGCTCAGCCATTGTAACCAGTACTGACCAGCGGCGAGCAGGCGCTCCTGGGACTAAGTCCTGCTTTTCTTCTTCTCAGCATGCCCAAGGGACGACCTCTCATTGGAGGTCGGGGGTCACATGCTCAGGTCCTGTAGCAGCTCCTATTAGACCACTAGTAAGGTCCTGGAGAGCTTCCGCTATAAAAGGTTCACATGGCAGCACGGCCATGCGCTAGTATAGACTTATTATTGTGTGTGTGTGGATGTATGCCTGTCGATGGATGAAAGCTCCGAATCATTCCCATCCCTAGTGTTGTTGACTGTTCGCGAATGGTGGAAGCTACCTAGCTCCTGACAGTGCTATCCCGCACAGCTAGCACACGATACAGCTTCTGATAGCAGTGACCACCAGTGCAGCACAGTGCGCTAACAGAGCTCTTTCCTGGCCCAAGTCTGGGTGGTTAGTGGCGTCCACCAGAGCTGCACTGCACGCACTCTTGTGCAGTAAATTATTAGTTCTGTTAATCTCTGACACCGCAGTAGCGGTGTCGAGCGCAAGAGGTCTAGAGGAACTCTTTCCCTGAGTCTTGGGACAGAGTTCTGTGACTCTTTGCTTGCACTCTTTGTGCTGTACCCTGGCCCTGTGACACTACAGGGTTCACTTCCTTCATACCGGGTGAAACTAACCCGTGTGTGTATCCACATTATACCACCATCTAGTCCGTCATTACTCAGCAGCAGGTTCCATCTCTGCACGGTGGACCCCGGGCTGCGAACGCACCTTATACCATACTTATAATTATTTGGTGTGCTCCGCTAGCCCTAACACTGTGCTCGCATCCATATTATTACTTTAGTTGTCAACCGAAAATGCTGTACTGGATGTGTTGTATGACAGATCCGAATTGACTTAAAATAGAAAATTAGAAAAATTGATACTCACCTCTCAGACCAGCACCATTCTTCAATTGGTAGTGCTGCATTCCCATCTGTTTGCAGGGATCGGTATCTGGCAATAGTGTCATGGGACCCACTAAAGAGGGTTAGCCAGTAGTGGACAATCCCTTTAATAAAAATATCCTATAAGAGTTGCCCTTATATTTTAACAGATGTGTTGAGGACATGATTTTGTGTCACTTACTATTATATAACTATTACGATATCTTCTCCTGCACTCGTCAGTGTTGCTTTTCTGGCAGACTACACAGCTCTTTTGTCCATAAAATGGCTGATGGCGGAGGAACATGTGACCAGACCAGTCAACCAGCCTACTTCAATTGAAAAATATCTCACATGGGAAAGCTGCTTTTCAATTGGAGGAGGCTGAGGGATTGGTCCGGTCACTGCTCCTCCACCAGCAGCCATTGTATGGACAGATCTGTGTTGTCTGTGAGGAAAGTTGTATTAACCATTGCAAGATGATAGCCTGTCATATGTGGCTAAATCCTGAAGAAGTATGTCAACTTCAAAACGCGTCGATAATAAAACTGCAATATTGCAGTTCATCATGCTGGCTACCTTAAATTCCGCAAAAATTGTTGTGTATTACACAACCGCTCCAGGTCAACATATCTGTTTGTTTCCCATTTTTTGCTATCGGATAAGACCCTACTGCAATTGTTTGCTCCCCAGCTCTCGTATATACCTATAGTAAGTGCCTAAATCATGTCCTCAGCACATCTGTTAAAATAAAGACAAAGGGCCAACCTCTTAAAGCTCATCATTCCTTGAAATGTTTTGTGATAAATCAAGTGCTATAGGGCTCTGTTCACACATTGAAGTCACTTTCTGTTGCAGCTTTTTAAAATCACAATAAAATCACTGTGGTTTGGCTGCACTTTTGAAAAGCCAGAGCAAAAACTGCAATATATGAGCACAGTGTCATCAAAACCTACTCAAACTACTTAACTAGAATTTCTACTAAATTATTTTGAGTTACAAACTTCATTCATGTCTAGGAGATTTCTGTGGGGTTTATGCAAAATCAAACATCCCTCTTTTCTCATCAAACCGTTGTTAATGAAATTGTATTCTCTCATGTGCATGTTTTTAATAATGTTATTAGAGTATCTGGAAACAATGGAGTAGCAGTTGACAGCTTTTATACTCTAGAGCCAATGAGTGGTTTAATGGTTTATTGAAATTGCATTCTGGCTTGTAAAATCATGAAAGGATGCAAAGAGAATAACGTTTGTCTTTATCTTCCTTTGTTAAAGAGAATATTTTATCATAATACCTACTTTTTATACTCACGGCTATAATAATCTTGGTCTGGATTCAAAATCCCCAATTTTGTTCTTACTCGTAGAAGAGGTTGAACCCTTTATGCCATCTGGACATTCTATAATGTTCTCAGCATCTTCTGGGCACTTTACTATTTGTAAACTATGCCTTTAGAGATTCCTAATTTTTTACTTTTTAGAAATAACTTGTTCAATATGCATTGGACTTCTGCATCTACTAATAACGCATATCTGCTATTCATATTATATTTCTACTTTTTTACATAAGTGGTACCTAAGTGTAGTCCTTCTTGTACTTTGAGAGGGAGATAAACACCTTTGTAAATAGGTCATTGAAGCATGGAGAAAGCAAGTATGAGCTTATGTATATCTTTGTCATGGGTCCACCCGTCAGTGTGGTCAGTTACTGACACTGCGACCGTCCAATCTGGTACAGGGGTGTGCTAAAGCTGTCAGTACTTTGATTGACAGTTCAGCCATCCTATCTGGTACAGGGGCATGCTGAGCTGTCAGTGTGCTGACTGAAAGCTCAAATATACAATCTGGCAATAGGAGGCATCGGCAGTCTACAAGTGTTCATTATTCTAGGTAATTACCATGCTACTTAACTGAGCTGTTTCTCCCAGACCTCTGAAAGACGTGCATTCATCTTGTGAGGTTTGTGCTCCTTGTGCATTGAGTTCTGCATGCTTTATCTTTTGTCGCCTGATCTTGGACTTTGTTCTGATCATCCATCTGTTTAACCCCTTCTGCTCTGTTCTATTATCCCCCTGGTATTCTGACCTCTGAACGTTACCTGACCATGCTTTTGTTTCTTCCTTCTGTTTATTATGTACCTTCCTGGCTTCTGACCTTGGATTCCTTGACTATTCTGACTCAAGGCCTGGTCATGAGAATTGACTAGCATCACAATCTTTTTGTGGGACCCCTGGGAGGACTGGCTCAAATTCTATTTCCACCACTACTTTACTTTGTGACTTCAGTATTCTATTAAATTGTGATATTGGTGCTATACCACTTCTATGCGTTTTTTTTAGAGTTTATAAACAGTACTGAGCAAAAAATTTAGGCAGGTGTGGGAAAAAATGCAAAGTGAATGAACTAAAAAGAAATCTAAATAAAATCAATATTTGGTGTGATTACACTTAGTCTTCAAAACAGCAGCAATTCTTCAAAGTACACTTACTCATAGTCAGGAATTTTGTAGGACATGGAATAGTTTCTTCAAAAATTGTATGCAAGCGTTCCGTGAAGAATTGATACAAAAATGCTGTAACACCAAATATTGATTTGGTTTAGATTTCTCTTTTGTTCATGACTTTGCATTTTGTTAATCAATAAAAAATAAAAATTAACACTATTTTTATACCATTGTAAGATATAAAATCAACAGTGAATATAGTGGATTTTTTAAAGCTCTCTATACATCCATGTTGAAATGCTAGGTTTTTATTATGTAAAAGAAAATCACACCAAAATGAATAATTTAAGAACTTTTTCCACCTTTTAGGTCACCTATAATTTCTACAATTCAATTGAAAATCAAATAAAAATATTTTGGGGATGGAAAAAGAAGATAATGTAGTTGCATAAATATCCACACCCTTAAACTAATACTAGTACTCTGAAATAATGACAGCATTCAGCCTTTTTGGGTAGGAGAATATAAGCATTTCACATCTAGATTTGGCAATCTTTGCCTACTCTTCCTTACAATAGCGCCCTGTAGAAAAGTCCATTCAGCTCTTAGCTCTGAATGAGCTTTTCTATAACTTTCAACTTATTTTTTTTTTAATTTGGAGGTATGCTTATTGTCATTGTCATGCTAAAAGGTGAAATTCCTCTTCATCTTCAGCTTTTTAGCTGAGGCCTGAAGATTTAAATGCAAAATTGACTGATATTTGAACTGTTCATAATTTCATCCATCTCGATTAAAGCTGTTCCCTTCACCTTGCCTAAAGCCTCCACCATGCTTTACTGTGGGTATGTTGTTCTTTTAGTGATGCACAGTGTTGGCTTTTCAAGAAAAATACCTTTTAAAATTCTTGCCAAAAAACTCAACCTTGGTCTCATCAGACCATAGCATGTTTTCCCACATGTTTTTGGCAGACTTGGTGTACTTTTTGGAAAAATATAACTTGGCTTGAATACTTTTTTGTAACAATTGGCTTCTATCTTGCCACTAGTCCCCACAAGCCAGACATATTTAAAATACGGGAGACTGTTGTCACATGCAATACACAATTAGTACTTACCAGAAATTCCTGCATTTCCTTTGACGTTTCTGTAGGTCACTTAGCACCCTCCTGAACCTTTTTGTCTTTTCATACATTTTTGATGGATATCCAGTTCTACGTAAAGTTACTGTTACTGTTGTACCAAATTTAAGCCACTTCTTACCAATGCCTTGCCTTGGTACCTCTTCTCTTGAATGACTTTCGATAGTGAGATCTCTTTGCTGTGTTGTAAGCTCTTCACATAATATGGCCTTTGCTGTTAAATAAAACTAAGAAATATTAAGAAAATCCTACTAGAAGAGTTAAAATGTATGTGTGGTTAATCAGAATCCCTGTAAATGATGGAAGCTGTGGACTGACTACTATTTAACATGAGTTTAAATGTGATCTGCTAATACTGAACACAGCCACATCCTCAATAGGATGTTTACACTTTGCAACCACATTATTTTACTTTTGATATTTTTATTTTCCCCCTCAAAGTGATTTCAGTTTTCTCAGAGGATTTGTACAGATTATGTGTGATATTAATGGTGAAAAAAGTTCTGAAATGATTCTTCTTGGTATGATTTTTTTAAATGACAAAAAAATGGCATTTTTACAGAAGTGTGTAGAATTTCCTCATTCATTATCGCTATCGTTGTGAGGGTATGCGCACACGTTGCGGATTCTCTGCGGATCCGCAGCGTTTTTTGAGGTGCAGAAACATTGCAGATCCGCAATTGATTTACAGTACAATGTAAATCAATGAGAAAAAAAAATGCTGTGCACAATTTGCGGGAAATCCGCTGAGGAAATGCTGCGGTTTAAAATAAGTAGCATGTCATTTTTTTTTTTGTGAATCTGCAGCGTTTTTGTACCCATTCCATTATAAAAAAATGCAGGGGTAAAAAAAGGCAGCAAATCTGCAAGAAAACCGCAGCAGAAATGCACAAAAAACGCTACAAATCCGCAGGTGCATTTTCTGCCAGGAGAGGCAGAATCCGCACCAGAAATTCCTAAGCCTAATCCGCAATGTGTGCACATATCCTCAATGGCCACTCTAAGTTGAGTATGCCTGCTCTCGTCAGATCGCAGATGCTAAGCAGCTTAAGGCTGGGCAAGTACCAGCATGGGAGACTGCCTGGGAATCTCTTCTACCGTTGGCACTTTTAGGGGACATACAGAGTAGAATTTCAATATTTGCAGATGACACTAAACTCTGCAGGGTAATCAATACAGAGGAGGACAATTTTATACTACAGGAGGATTTATGTAAACTAGAAGCTTGGGCTGATAAATGGCAAATGAGCTTTAATGGAGATAAATGTAAGGTCATGCACTTATGTGCTTAATTGTAAAACACTGGGCAAAACCGTCAATGAAAAAAACCTGGGTGTATGGGTGGATGACAAACTCACATTTAGTGGCCAGTGTCAGGCAGCTGCTACAAAGGCAAATAAAATAATGGGATGCATTAAAAGAGTCACTTGTGCGACCACACTTAGAATACTGTGTACAGTTCTGGTCTCCGGTGTATAAGAAAGACATAGCTGAACTAGAGCGGGTGCAGAGAAGAGCGACCAAAGTTATTAGAGGACTGGGGGGTCTGCAATACCAAGATAGGTTATTACACTTGGGGCTATTTAGTTTGGAAAAATGAAGACTAAGGGGTGATCTTATTTTAATGTATAAATATATGAGGGGACAGTACAGAGACCTTTCCAATTACCTTTTTACTCTTAGACCTGATACGGGGACAAGGGGGCATCCTCTACGTCTGGAGGAAAGAAGGTTTAAGCATAATCACAGACGCGGATTCTTTATTGTAAGAGCAGCGAGACTATGGAACTCTCTGCCGTATCATGTTGTAATGAGTGATTCATTACTTAAATTTAAGAAGGGACTGGATGCCTTTCTTGAAAAGCATAATGTTACAGGTGATATACACTAGTTTCCTTGATTGGGCATTGATCCAGGGAATTAGTCTGGTTGCCGTATGTGGAGTCGAGAAGGAATTTTTTCCCCAATGTGGAGCTTACTGTTTGCCACATGGGGTTTTTTCACCTTCCTCTGGATCAACATGTTAGGGCATGTTAGGTTAGGCTATGGGTTGAACTAGATGGACTTAAAGTCTTCCTTCAACCTTAGTAACTCTGTTAATATGTTACTATGTTACTGTAATAGAGTGCAGGGTTGAGTATGTCACCACGGAACAGACAGACCAACTGATGAGGGGAATTTAGTAACAGGAGTAAGATTCTCCTCGCAGGGAGTAAACAGGGGGTTAATAGAGATAAAGCAAACAGTAAACACTTAAGCGGAATCGAAAGGGTTAACGAGTGTTCTTGTAACTTATCAGTCCAGGGAGGTCCTGACTGGAGGGTCCTTATTCCAACGTGGGTACAGTCACCAGCAGTGCTTGAGATCCTGAAGTCTCTCCTCTGTCTCCTGGGAACTGGAGACTCCGGGGTTAAGTCATTGCAGTCTTTTCTCCCAGTGAAGCTGGAAGTAGGAAGTAACACAGCCACTCTGCTGCACGAGTCTCTGTATATTAGCCTGGCCATCTCTCTGCAGTAGCAATGCTACACACACACTGAGCAGTTTACTTGTCACACTCAGGGGTCTTGGCTTGTCACTGCAGTCACCGGGGCTGCGCACTCAGGTCACTGTCAGGGGATACCTCTTCTCTGATCACGGAGGCTTCCAAGTCCACACTCTCACATCCAGCATTCACTACGGCTTGTATCTCAGCCTCAGTGCCCTCACGGGAAGCACTCTCTTTAGGGGAGCGCGGCACTGCAGCCTGCTCTCTCTCTGGTGCACTGTACCCTCTGTCCCATGCGCTCTGCTCTCCCGCTCTTTTCTGACCACACCCCTCTCTCTTCCTCTCTGCCCCCAGCAGTCACATGGTCCCTTCTGTCCAGGGCAGAAAGTCTTCCCCCCAACAACCCAGCTTTCAACTAAGTGGTTCCAGGTAAGGAACAGGGAAAGCAACCTCCTTACATTACTATGTTCAAAAGTTTAGGGTCACTTAGAAATTTCCTTATTTTTTAAAGAAAAGCACAGTTTTTTCCAATGAAGCTAACATTAAATGATTCATAAATACACTCTATACATTGTTAATGTGGTAAATGATTATTCTAGCTGCAAACGTCTGGTTTGTAATGTAATATCTTCATAGGTGTATAGAGGCCCATTTCCAACAACCATTACTCCAGTGTTCTTATGGTACTTTGTGTTTGCTAACTGTGTAAGAAGGCTAATGGATGGTTAGGATACCCTTTAAAACCCTTGTGCAAGTATGTTGGCACAGCTGAAAACAGTTCGGCTGATTAGAGAACCTATAAACCTGACCTTCCTTTGAGCTAGTTGAGAATCTGGAGCATTACATTTGTTGGTTCCATTAAACTCTCAAAATGGGCAGAAAAAAAGAACTTTTATGTGAAACTCAACAGTCTATTCTTGTTCTAAGAACTGAAGGCTATTCCACATGAGAAATTGGCAAGAAACTGAAGATTTCCTACAACGGTGTGTACTACTCCCTTCAGAGGAGAGCACCAACAGGCTGTAACCCGAGTAGAAAGAGCAGTGGGAGGCCCAGCTGACAACTGAGCAACAAGACAAGTACATTAGAGCCTGTAGTTTGAGGAATCAATGCCTCACAGGTCCTTAACTTGCAGCTTCATTAAATAATACATGCTTCATTAAATAGTACACGCAAACTGCCAGTGTCAACGTTTATAGTGAAGAGGCGACTCCGGGATGCTGGCCTTCAGGGAAGAGTGGCAAAGAAAAAGCCATATCTGAGACTGGCTAATAAAAGGAAAAGATTAATATGGGAAAAAGAACACAGACATTGGACAGAGGAAGATTGGAAAAAAGTGTTATGGACAGACAAATCAAAGTTAGATGTGTTTGGATCACACAGAAGAACATTTGTGAGACACAGAACAGATGAAAAGATGCTGGAAGAGTGTCTGACGCCACATTTGTGAGACACAGAACAGATGAAAAGATGCTGGAAGAGTGTCTGACGCCATCTGTCAAGCATGGTGGAGGTAATGTGATGGTCTGGAGTTGCTTTGGTGCTGGTAAATTGGGAGATTTGTACAAGGTTAAAGGGATATTGAATAAGGAAGGCTATGGCTACTTTCACACTAGCGTTAACTGCAATACGTCGCAAATGCGTCGTTTTGCCGAAAAAACGCATCCAGCAAAAGTTCTTGCTGGATACGTTTTTTCCTCATAGACTAACATTAGCGACGCATTTGCGACGCATTTGCGACGCATTGCAAACCGTCGCGTCCGTTTTGCGACGCTTGGGCGTGTGATAGCGGACCGTCGGGAAAAAAAAACGTTACATGTAACGTTTTTTGCTCCCGACGGTCCGCTTTTTCCGACCGCGCATGCGCGGCCGGAACTCTGCCCCCACCTCCCCGCACTTCCCCGCACCTCACAATGGGGCAGCGGATGCGTGGAAAAAATGCATCCGCTGCCCCCGTTGTGCGGCGGAGACCACGCTAGCGTCGGGAACGTCGGCCCGACGCACAGCGACGGGTTGTTCCCGACGCTAGTGTGAAAGTAGCCTATCACTCCATTTTGCAACGCCATGCCATACCTTGTGGATAGCACTTGATTGGATCCAATTTCATCCTACAACAGGACAGTGACCCAAAGCACACCTCAAAATTATGCAAGAACTATTTAGGGAAGAAGCAGGCAGCTGGTATTCTATCTGTAATGGAGTGGCCAGCGCAGTCACCAGATCTCATCCCCATTGAGCTGTTGTGGGAGCAGCTTGACCGTATGGTGCGCAAAAAGTGCCCATCAAGCCAAACCAACTTGTGGAGGGAACTCTGGAACCATGGGGTGAAATTTCTCCAGATTACCTCAGCAAATTAACTGCTAGAATGCCAAAGATCTGCAATGCTGTAATTGCCACAAAGGGAGCAAGTTTGAAAGAGAAAATTATTATTTCAAATAAAAAAAATTTTTTCGAACCTTGTCAATGTCTGGAATAGATTTTAAATTCATTTGGCAACTCATATGATTAATAAAAGTATGTTTTCATGGAAAACAAAAATTGTCTGGGTGGCCCTAAACTTTTGAACAGTAGTGTATATATAGTATATATTAATTATGAGCTATTAGAAGCTATATGTGTTATAGATGTGGCACTCGAGGCCAGCTAGGTCATAAGGGTGCCTGGCAAGGAGTGGGATGTATCCTTATGTAGTACGGTTTATCACTCACAGCATTGTTAAGGTGGTTGGGGAATGTCCACTGAGATGGGTCGATAGGGACATCTGCAGTCATATTTCAACTGCATTTACTGACATGTCCAATAATGATCTGATTGATTTTAGGTAACTTATTACCTGGTGTGGAGGTCAGCATGGAACCAAATACACTCTGATATTGTGACAATCACTGGAATTATTTTAGCATGTCTGGCATTTCTCAAACACTCTGTTGGTATGAGATTAGTAGTTATAATATTGTACAATTTATGTAAGAAGGGATGCAGCAGAAATGAATTTCAGCACATTATTACTGCTGTAAGGTAAGTTTATGCTCACTGTGTGGGGCTCCGTGCACCTGGTGTAACTGCAGCTGCCGGCCATGAATTATGGGCTCCGCAGCACATCTGTATATCTGAGACAATACTGTCAGCGCAAGCAGTTGGTCTGCAAGAATATCTCTCAATCAGCTCTATAAAAATGACTATCAATCACCAAGTAACAGTCTAGCTTTCTCCACTCGTCTCTGCTCTCCAGAAATCATCGCAGAAGGATATACAATGTGAAAAATAAACTCGGCTCTCTGAGTATCATCGGACTTGTTTGAAGTCTGATGCTCAGAACAAGCTAATGGAAAATAGCTAAAGTGTTATTATCGTACCCCTGGGCAGATTTATGTCCAGGCTCCGTCTCACCGAGCTTTCTTTTCTGCAGGTAACAGGAAACTGTAAATTAAAGTTTGCATAATTCGGATCTACTCTTAGCGTAAGCATTCACTAATAGCGGATCAAAATGAAGACAGCCCAGCGAACAGACAATGGGGAATCATGTTTTACAGCTTTTTCTCATTTTTTCCTTTTCTTATTCCTTTGAAACAAAGCATTTAAGTTGTGCGGTTATTTTATTTTTATTGTAAAGATTGAGTTTTCCTTTTATATGAACGGAGAGTATCCTATGGAGAGGTAGCCTGTATAGCCATCTACTGTGCGCATATCTTTAATTAAATATCTCATTTACAGTCCTACATTTTCTTCCCTGCGCTTGATTTATGGAACTTTCAGTAAGTAAAAAGGATGATCAGATAAATCACTGTCAGATTATACCTGAACACGAAAGTTCACCGCAGCACAAATGCACCTTATGTGCTCTCCAAATCTTGAGTCCCAGTTCACATGGCTCATATATCTACAATGTCATTTAACAAAGTTACATTAGTTACAGTTACCTGGATATCTAGTTTAAAGAAGAAAAATTAAGATATTTTTGCATGGATTCAAAAGAAGGAAAAATTATATTAGCCACATTAAGGCGCTGCACATTTGGATGACCCCTTTCGATACCATAGATTTGCAGTGACGATGAGCAGTTAGATGCTATAGCAGTGGAAACTGCTGGTTAAGTACTCATTCCATGCTGGATAATGAAGCATTAGATTGCACCCATTCAAATCAATGGACATCAGTAGATTACGGTAAACACTAGCCCTCCTCCAGCGTGCAGAGCCATACTTCACTTAATAAAGGGCAGTCCTGATCATTACTATTTATTACAATGAGATGCATTCATTAGACTACCATATACAAACATAATAATGCTCATAATAATGCTCCCGGCAACTCCCGGCCCCAGATGATGCAGCATCACGCGAGACCGCTAAGTCATCACAGGTCATCATTGTCACAAGGCATCACTGGGATTGGGAGCTGCCGGGAGCATTGATAAGGCCTGGGCTGGATCCAGGGGCCACCAGAAGGTGAGTATATAACAATTTTGTATTCCCAGGGCCTGGAGGAGAGTCTCCTCTCCTCCACCCTGGGTACCATCCGCACATGATCCGCTTATTTTGCGCATGGTGGGCATAGCCCCATGTGGAAAGTAAGTGGATCAATGCATTCCTATATCTGCGGAATTGCCGCGACTCCGCACAAAGAATGAGCATGCTGCCTATTTTTCCACAATGCTATTCTGCCACGGAAAAATACGCAGCATTAGCACAGCATTGCGGAATCCCATTGAATTCAATGGGTTGTGTTGTGTATGCATTTTCGTGCCGAAAAACACTGCAAAAAGGCATACAATCCGCAATGTGTGCACATAGCCTTAAAGGGAACCTGTCAACAGGTTTTTGCACCCTGAATTAATGTCAGGTATGAAAAGTCAATGTAATGTTAATTAAATCCATATTTTGTTTTAGAAATTCTTGTTTTTGAGAAACCAAATAGTAAATTTGAATCCATATGAGCCGCGAGTGCAGACGGTTTGGCACTGTGCTTACATCCCTCCAGCCACTCTCCAGATTTCCCTCCTTTCATTCAAAGATTACTCGTCTCCACCATTCAAGATCTCGTACAGGCGCAGTCATTCCCTGGGGAGGCGCATGCACAAATCAATAGTGTGGCTCTCGCAACGTCATCAGGAAATTACTGTGCATGCGCCGCCCCAGGAAGGGATGGCGTCTGTACGAGATGTTGAACTAGGCAAAGAGGAGTTATCAATCAGTCACTGCCTGGACGCAGAAATCTGGTGGAGAAATAGGAAAAGAGGCAAGAGAGCAATAAGTGCAGCACCAACCCTTCTGCACTTGTGGCTCATTTGCCTAAAAAAATCACCAATGGCTTTCTAAAAAATGTTTTAACAGATGCGAACCATTGTTGAATGGAATTCCCTGTGTGATAGGTAGGAAATGTTTGGGAGACACACTTTATATGTTATATCTGGTTGTCATTGGATGACAAGTAATTATGTGAAAGAGAATATTTCACAACAGTATAAGAAAGAAAACTTTAATAATATTTACCGTATTTTTCGGACTATAAGATGCACCGGACGATAAGACGCACCCCAAATTTTCAGAATAAAAATAAGGAAAAAAAAATGTTTCAAATGGGGGTACGTCTTACAGTCCGAATTCAGCTTACCAGTGAAGGGATCGCCACAGGTGGAGAAGTGGTCACAGGGGCCTTTCGGTGGTCCAGGCTGGTGCATTGGCCTCCAGGAAATCCCATCCCAGGCTGGTGCTCTGTGCTTGGTCAGGGGTGGAGGCTCTGTGTCCGGGGCAGGGGCTGTGCTCCGCTCCAGAACAGTGGCTGGGCTCCGGGGCACAGGCTGGGCTCTGGGGCACAAGCTGTGCTATGGGCAGTGGCTGGGCTCTGGGGCACAGGCTGGGCTCTGGGGCACAAGCTGTGCTGCGGGCAGTGGCTGGGCTCTGGGGCACAGGCTGGGCTCCAGGACACAGGCTGGGCTCTGGGGCACAAGCTGTGCTGCGGGCAGTGGCTGGGCTCTGGGGCACAGGCTGGGCCCCAGGACACAGGCTGTGCTGCGGGACACAGGCTGTGCTGCGGGCAGTGGCTGGGCTCTGGGGCACAGGCTGGGCTCTGGGGCACAGGCTGGGCTCTGGGGCACAGGCTGGGCTCCGGGGCACAGGCTGGGCTCCAGGGCACAAGCTGTGCTGCGGGCACAGGCTGGGCTCTGGGGCACAGGCTGGGCTCTGGGACACAGGCTGGGCTCTGGAGCACAGGCTGGGCTCTAGGGCACAGGCTGGGCTCTGGGGCACAGGCTGTGCTGCGGGGCTGTGGCAGCGGCTCTCTGGGCTCAGTGGGGGCTCTGATGGCATTTCTTCAAAGCCCGGAGGCCCCCCGCTCATCCGGCATGTTGCGGTGGCCTCCGAGAACATGGGCGCCAGGAAAATGGCCGCCGGGCTGGTGCACGCTCAGATTCAGATCTTGTTGCCGAGATCTCGCCCCGAGATCTCGTTGACGAGATTTGAATCTGAGCGTGTGCCGGCCCGGCGGCCATTTTCCTGGCGCCTATGTTCTCGGAGGCCACCGCAACATGCCGGATGAGCGGGGGGCCTCCGGGCTTTGAAGAAATGCTGTCGGAGCCCCCACTGAGCCCAGAGAGCCGCTGCCACAGCCCCACAGCACAGCCCCTGCCTGCAGCACAGCCCCTGCCCGCAGCACAGCCACAGCTGCACCAGCATGGGAAGGGAGGCTGCATCGGGACCGCCTCCGCTGCCACATAATTTGTAAGTATGGAGCGACTACAAGACGCTCCCCCATTTCCCCCTTACATTTTGGGGGAAAAAAGTGCGTCTTGTAGTCCGAAAAATACGGTACTTTAAAGTAATCATTTTTCAAAATTTGGCTTCTCCACTAAGTTACAGCTATACCTGTATGCATTACCAAGCATATTTCTAATGCAAACTTCCCCACAGCCCCTGGTTTACAAACAATTGAGTGCATGCAGGCCTAGCTGCCATTAAGATGAGAGGGGTTCATGGCCTTAAAGGGAATCTGTCATTAGGATCAACCAGCCATCAATATGCTCATGTAGATCATGCGAGGCTGACTAAAATGGCACCTTGAGATCTGTGATCTGATATCTTATTCCAGAAAAATCCATAGTTTTCTTATATGTAAATGAGCTGTTAAAATCTATGGGCTGGACATTAATCAGCATAAGAATCTGCACCAGAGATTATAAATGAAAGGGCAAGTTACCAGTGTGATATGTGATGGCCGCTCTCTGCTCTCCTGATCTCACTGCAGAGCTGTGTGTGATTATAACTGACACATCAACAGGTTCCTCTCAGGCTTCACCTTCCATCTCACAGGTAGACAGGGTTGCAATAGTGTTACAATTCAGCAGAGCTGTGAGAGCTGCAGTTGCTAACATGCTTGTTATGAGACAAATTTCAGTTTTCCTGTTCTGTGTTATCTACATATCTCACACTGGTAACTCTCCCTTTCATATAAAACAAGCTTTGGAGACATTACTAGGCAAATCAATGTCCAGCCCGTAGCCCACAACAGCCCATAGCCGATAACAGCTCACTAAATGTAAGAAAAATGCGTATTTCTCTAGAATAAGACATCGGACTACAGATATCGAGGTACCATTTTATTCAGCTTTCTTTGACTACATGCCCAAATAGACTGCTTAGGAGGGTTGATCCTACTGGCAGATTCCCTTTAAAGGGGTGCTACAATCACTAGGATATGATAATAGCATACCAGAACTGATATAAAATGACCATATTTCAAAGGAAAAACTCAATCTAATTATAGAGTATGCATAAAGAAACCTGGAGCTTTTTAATTCCAAAATATAAACAATAATGTATTTAGAAAAAAATATCACTACTATCAAGCAAATAACCATCAGAATAAATTTTATTAATACTACAAAATACAAGCAAAACAGAAAAGTGCATGCAATAAAATACAATACAAAAGAAATCACTGGATGGGTCTAACAGATGATGATGAACACTGGCATGGGTAGGCAATCAATATAAGGGGAGGCACTCAACAATATATATAGAGTATATATCCAGCAGCCATATATAATAAGCTGGATGACACAGTATTGCATACATATATAGAAAAAAAGGAGAGTAACCACATATAACCCCAATATAAATGGGCAGGACAGACACCACGGATCATGGGAACCAATGTGCTAGGATATATGCCATGTGGCAAAAATACCCAGTTCCTATGAATCCAAAAGTAAAGTGCAAATAGTGCATATATATCAAAGCATGTCTTACCCATAGATGCCAAACACCCACCGCACAGATGCCCCAACGCGCGTTTCGCCGCTGCTTCTTCGGGGGATATGGTATCACTTTCTGACTGGCAGTGGTAGTATTCCATTCTCTGCACTGACTTTGTCTGTAGGAAACGGCAACTACATATTCAGCCAGAAGACGAGGAACACTAATGTTCAAGAAAAACTTAAAAAGTGCATGCACCAATTTGCGAGTGTTGCTCCCTCTTCATTTTCCACACAGGTGGGAATCCCAGGGTTTGGTTTAGGTAGAATAAACTTTACCAGTGTTAGATATGAAATATTTGCTATGACCCTGATCAACACTTACCACAAAAAAATACCCCGACAAGCCTCTTAGTTTATCGTTACCTGATGGCCTGTCTCGAATGAAAGTCTCTGCACCGAGCGTCTGTACATTAGCAGACTGGGGAAAGGGCTTATTATTACCTTTTAAACTCAACTTTCTGCTTTTACTTTAATGGTGAATTACTATTTGTTATTTGTACTAAAGAATGCTTTACTGCAAAAAAAATAGTTTGCTCTAGCTGTTCCCTTTGCCAGCTGAGGAAATGATTAGTGGCCCAGCAGAGAGATATTCCTTGTGATGTGATACACATATTTCTCTTGAAATCAAGGACAAGCACAGACAAAACATAGCTAGGCCGTCATAATGTCATGTTGGCCTCCTATTTATAACAAGGTAGGTGGTTCATTTGCCTTGTTATCAGCCGTGTAACTATGGAAAACGCTGCATATTATGGAAGTTGCTGTTTTGAATGTCTCGGAAGAGGTCGCGATATCTATCACTTCTCTCTTGGTTCCTATAAAATAAGAGAATTCAATTTATTGCAGTGTAAAACATGTTGCTATTTCACAGTAAGAATCGTTCTGTTTAAAGCACAGGATTTTTATAATTGAAACTTTTCAAGTTTTTATAAATTCTTTGGATTTACTGTACAAAAATTATTTATATTCTATCCTTGTAGATAATGTCTCGCTATAATGGAACACTATCAGTTTTTGAAAAATGTTATAAGGTATATAACACTGGTCAACAGCATTTTTGGTGCCAAAGATATTTCATCGAATTTAGGGTATTTTTGGGGTGCTGATTCTGAATATGTCATCAGTTTTGCCAGATTGGCTCAAGTTTTTGAGATTTTTGGTATCTTATTTATAGCACTTGTTGGTAAATGCGACGCATCATCTCATTAATTTCTTTGGATTAGTACTTGAACTGAGCAGTTCTCAATATAGTTTTGTGTTAATTAGTGTTCTAAAAGTTTGTTCATAGCTTGATTTTTGCACTAACTTTATGTTGTTGTCTGTTTTCCAGTGAAAAGCATGAACTCATCAAGAAGAAGTTGTCTTAACGATCCAGACTCATTCTGTTACATTTGTGGTGAATACACACTGCCAAAACATAGAAGAAACATAACAGACTTCGTAAAAAAAGTGTATTTTGCCTATTTTGGGGTTATGCTTGGGGACCAAGACAAGTTTTGGGCACCACACATAGTGTGCAAAGCATGTATCGAATTATTACGAAAATGGAGCAAAGGACAAAGAAAAAGCTTCAAATTTGGTGTTCCAATGGTGTGGAGAGCCAAAAAATCATCATGATGACTGTTATTTATGGTAAACACAGGTACAGGCACATCTTCACAATGAGGGACAGGCCTTCTTGCAGATTCCATGTTACTCCCATTTTCGTTTCTTATGCTTATTGAATCCTTGCACTTGCACTGCACAGAAATAACAGTCATCATGATGATTTTTTGGCTCTCTCCACACCATTGGAACACCAAATTTGAAGCTTTTTCTTTGTCCTTTGCTCCATTTTCGTAATAATTCGATACATGCTTTGCACACTATGTGTGGTGCCCAAAACTTGTCTTGGTCCCCAAGCATAACCCCAAAATAGGCAAAATACACTTTTTTTACGAAGTCTGTTATGTTTCTTCTATGTTTTGGCAGTGTGTATTCACCACAAATGTAACAAAATGAGTCTGGATCGTTAAGACAACTTCTTCTTGATGAGTTCATGCTTTTCACTGGAAAACAGACAACAACATAAAGTTAGTGCAAAAATCAAGCTATGAACAAACTTTTAGAACACTAATTAACACAAAACTATATTGAGAACTGCTCAGTTCAAGTACTAATCCAAAGAAATTAATGAGATGATGCGTCGCATTTACCAACAAGTGCTATAAATAAGATACCAAAAATGTCAAAAACTTGAGCCAATCTGGCAAAACTGATAGCATATTCAGAATCAGCACCCCAAAAATACCCCAAATTCATTAAAATATTTTGGACACCAGAAAAAAAATTTTTTTTTGTTGACCTGTGTAATAGGTCGCAATGTGCTGTACCTCAGCGCGAGTTTATTGGGCGTCTAATAAGATAGGGGCCAGAGACTAATTAGGCTGGCTCTACACATAACTGACTTTTACCCTCCACCTGTAAATTTCACTGTTAGAAACATGCAGAGTTTTCATGCAGATTTGCAGTGAAATTCACAGCGGATGTCAAAAAGGGTGAAATTTATTTTGAATTAATATCTATATGCAAATCTTCCATCCATAAATCTAGAAAATCTGTAGAATTTCTATCACACGTGGAAGAAGGCTGAGACTACACAGGTCACATGGCTAAAGACCGCTCTAAGCCACTGCTATATCACATCGTAGTGCAGATGAATGGGGTCGCATTGTGACCTGCACCCTAAAATCAAGTCGGACATAGTTGATTTTTTTGTGACTTGCTTGGCACAGTAGCATGCGGATTACAATATGACCCCATTCACCCGCAACTAGAACATAGTAACATAGTTAGTAACATAGTAACATAGTTAGCAAGGCCGAAAAAAGACATTTGTCCATCCAGTTCAGCCGATATTCTGTCAGAATAAATCCCCAGATCTACAGTTAGGTCCATATATATTTGGACAGAGACAACATTTTTCTAATTTTGGTTACAGACATTACCACAATGAATTTTAAACAAAACAATTCAGATGCAGTTGAAGTTCAGACTTTCAGCTTTTATTTGAGGGTATCCACATTAAAATTGGATGAAGGGTTTAGGAGTTTCAGCTCCTTAACATGTGCCACCCTGTTTTTAAAGGGACCAAAAGTAATTGGACAGATTCAATAATTTTAACTAAAATGTTCATTTTTAGTACTTGGTTGAAAACCCTTTGTTGGCAATGACTGCCTGAAGTCTTGAACTCATGTACATCACCAGATGCTGTGTTTCCTCCTTTTTGATGCTACTCCAGGTCTTTACTGCGGTGGTTTTCAGTTGCTGGTTGTTTATGGGCCTTTCTGTCTGAAGTTTAGTCTTTAACAAGTGAAATGCATGCTCAATTGGGTTGAGATCAGGTGACTGACTTGGCCATTCAAGAATAGTCCACTTCTTTGCTTTAATAAACTCCTGGGTTGCTTTGGCTTCATGTTTTGGGTCATTGTCTATCTGTAGGATGAAACGACGACCAATCAGTTTGGCTGCATTTGGCTGGATCTGAGCACACAGTATGGCTCTGAATACCTCAGAATTCATTCGGCTGCTTCTGTCCTGTGTCACATCATCAACAAACACTAGTGACCCAGTGCCACTGGCAGCCATGCATGCCCAAGCCATCACACTGCCTCCGCCATGTTTTACAGATGATGTGGTATGCTTTGGATCATTAGCTGTACCACTCCTTCGCCATACTTTTCTCTTTCCATCATTCTGGTAGAGGTTGATCTTGGTTTCATCTGTCCAAAGAATGTTCTTCCAGAACTGTGCTGGCTTTTTTAGATGTTTTTTAGCAAAGTCCAGTTTAGCCTTTTTATTCTTGATGCTTATGAGTGGCTTGCACCGTGCAGTGAACCCTCTGTATTTACTTTCATGCAGTCTTCTCTCTATGGTAGATTTGGATATTGATACGCCTACCTCCTGGAGAGTGTTGTTCACTTGGTTGGCTGTTGTGAAGGGGTTTCTCTTCACCATGGAGATTATTCTGCGATCATCCACCACTGATGTCTTCTGTGGGCACCCAGGTCTTTTTGCATTGATGAGTTCACCAGTGCTTTCTTTCTTTATCAGGATGTACCAAACTGTAGATTTTGCCACTCCTAATATTGTAGCAATTTCTCAGATGGGTTTTTTCTGTTTTCGCAGCTTAAGGACAGCTTGTTTCACCTGCATGGAGAGCTCCTTTGACCGCATGTTTACTTCACAGCAAAACCTTCCAAATGCAAGCAACACAACTCAAATCAACTAATCAACTCCAGGCCTTTTATCTGCTTAATTGAGAATGACATAACGAAGGGATTGCCCACACCTGTCCATGAAATAGCCTTGAAGTCAATTGTCCAATTACTTTTGGTCCCTTTAAAAGCAGGGTGGCACATGTTAAGGAGCTGAAACTCCTAAACCCTTCATCCAATTTTAATGTGGATACCCTCAAATGAAAGCTGAAAGTGTGAACTTCAACTGCATCTGAATTGTTTTGTTTAAAATTCATTGTGGTAATTTCTATAACCAAAATTAGAAAAATGTTGTCTCTGTCCAAATATATATGGACCTAACTGTATGTCCTTCTAAGGAACCTAATAACTGTAAGATACAATATTGTTAGGCTCCAGGAAGACATCCAGGCCTCTCTTGAACCCCTCGACTGAGTTCTCCATCACCACCTCCTCAGGCAAGGAATTCCAAATTCTCACTGCCCTAACAGTAAAGCTGGAATTCCTTGCCTGACGAGGTGGTGATGGCGAACTCAGTTGAGGTGTTCAAGAGAGGCCTAGAGAAGTGAAATAGAGTTATCTTTGGCTCAGCAACTTATGTCACAGCTCCAGATGTCATGTACCGCCAGCTTTACCCTTACTCGTGCAGAATGGAGGGAACATAAGTACTTGTGATTGAATGACAATAAATGGGCACTTCTAAGGTAGGGAAGCTCTGTATAACCATCGTTGAAAACTTTTTTGACAACACCCATTCCTAGTTGTGCAAACTCATTTTGGTGTTGCCAAATGAGCTTTCAAAAATTATTTATTAGAAGTCTTATATGTCTGAAGCATATGAAGTGCAGAAGGAAGAACTTTCCTATTGTTGAAATCATCTATATAACCTTAACATCATGTTAGATGCTTAAAGGGGTTTCCCACAAAAAAAGTAGATTTTAATCAATAGATCTTGGAATAATAATAATTTCCACAATTGGATGTGTTAAAAAAATGTTCCTGTGCTGAGATAATCTTATAAATGTGCCCCTGCTGTGTACTGTGTAATGGCTGTGTCTGACCATACAGAAACATGGTCTGATCATACCACAACTTCTGGGCAGGGGAGGAAGCAAAAGACAGTACACAGACAGGACAGCATAGGATTTCAGATGCTGCTCTCTGTGAGATAAAACATTTCCCTGCTTGTTTAAATGGAAATAGAAAGAAAACAATTAGGTGGGAAGGTGCATTTAAATGTTTAGCCACACCAAGGGTGTACCGAGTGCCGGTACTTTGAATAGTCATTCTGTGTTGACAGTCGTTCAGAATGACCTACGTCAGCATCAATAACAATAAAGACAATGCATGATCCCACATATGTGAAAATGTAAAGTTTTGGTTCAGTCAATATTAGCTTTAGAGTTTTCGTCATTTTCCATTTAACAAATGAAAAGTCAAACTAGACAGCTAACACGAATAACAAATAGAATAACAACTCCAAGTTTTCCTTGTTCGAGTTTCTCGCTGTCTGCTGAAATTGTCATGTTGTCTCGCCACCTGTTTTACTGTCATTTAAGCGTGCGCCATAAATCAAGGGAACAAGTAACAACAGGATTTTACTGAGCCCCAAGCCGCAGTACAATACAACTACAGATATTCAGACGAGATCAAACGTGAACATCCAAACAATGAACACTGTCTCTTCTTGTTAGTGTTCATTGTCAAGTTACACCAGATATGGCTCCCACATAAGTAAATATTCTATAAATGCTAACAGAACATATAGCAATGCCCTTCAGAAGACAAAGACTGTCATAGATTATGGCAGCTTGCATTCTGATGACGGATACTAATGGTCAGCGAAGGGAATGAGTAGTTGTCCATGCAGCTTTATAGATGGAAGGCTCTTGCTGTAAATGGAATAATTCCAATGAAATTTTGACTTATGGCAAAATGTCCTATTGTATAAATATTGTTTCTCCAGAAAAGCACTAACACTTTTTTTACCTACTAGAGCACGAGATCCATTTCTAAAGTTCTGAAAACAACTCTTGTCCATATATCCAATTAGGGAATACATACACCATAAAGCTGTTCCCTGTTCAGAGTCCCCTTTCTATTAGCCAAGGTATAGTGCTCACCACAACCATCTACTATATGGTAGTGCATACGGTAGATCATTCTCCAGACAAATCCCTATTATTCACAACAGCTTAAATGATCGTTTGTTTCAACAAACTTTGAATAAATGAGTAGTGCAAAAGAATAGAAGAAAGTTTGTAATATATCTTATCAGCATATTTTTGAACTTATAAGCAAACCCCATCCCTATCCTCCACCTCATCCACTGTGAAAAACAGCTCAAATCTATCTTGATATAAAGCAAGAGAGACTGTCTGCTGAAGTATCAGGTTACAGCTTCAGCTAAACTCTATGGAGAGGGGAGGGAGAAGGAGGAGTGAGGAGTACTCAGTGTAAAGACCAGAGGTCCGAACAAGATCCAGTGAGTCACAAACTGAGATGAGGCAGAAATAACAACACTTTTTTTTACTGAAATAAGGGTTGGAGAAAGATTCAGTATTGTATAAAACAGTTTCAGATTTCCTATTAATTACACTTACTCAGCAAGGGCTGAAATCAATGTGCCAATCTCAAAGTTCCCGATTTATGAGTATTACACTAAGATTTCGGAAGACATTTACCTAACCACTACGTCAAGCAGGGTCTCCATAAAACTATATGCGAAACAGGTGTAAATCTGGTGAAGAGGTTCTGTGGGAACCCCTGGGATGGCACACTGAAAATAAACTTATCAAAACCAACAATATCAATAACTAAAAGTATACCAGTCATTCCTATATACCTAATCTAGGGATACCTGGGTATCTATCGTTATGGTACCGTTAACCTTTGATGGATTCCACAGAGACCTATGATTTGCGTTGGCTGCAGCCAGTCCTAAATATGTTAGGCCCAAAAACAACTACAGCAAAAACAAGGATCGGCGTCTTGTCGGCCAAAGCTGAGCCCACACGCCGGGGACTTCTAGTTCTGTAGCCTCAGAGTATGGTCCGGGGAGAACACTTCACCGGGCTTGTCAGGATCCCCTCAATATGGATGGCACAGTATTCTGACTCTTCTCTAGCAGTCACTCACAATTTCTCTGGGAGCATACCGCCTGCTTCTTCACGGGAAGGATTTCTTCTGCCTTTTTCCAGCTACTGGCCAACTGGCCTGTTCAACACAAAGTCTCTAGCCCAACACAGCTTGGACTTCACCGAGCTTCATAGTCACACAGCCCTCACATGCTCCACACTTGTCCCAAAGCAGGGACACAGGTTCACCAGAGCAAGGGATTAGCAACCCCCACAAAACGCTGGCAGAGAACAGTCTTAACAGAGTTAAGTCCTCTCACCTCTCACCAGCATCTCCTAACTGTGTCAAACACAGCAGACTCTAATCCTCCCTCCCAGCCCATGAGGTCTCCCAGGCTGCCCCTGCTCTCAGCTCAGGCAAGTAAAAACCACAGGGTCCTAATGCTCTCCTGATGCAATTACAGTTCACACTCTTACACTCAGTACAGTGGGTAAATCAGGCAGACACAGACAGATTGTGCTGCTGCTTCTAAGTTCACTTTAGTGCTGGATTCACAGGCACACAGCTCAGCACTGCTGTATAATATTCTCCATGCATTTGCTTCAGTCAACAATTCTATGAGACAAATGAAAATCAAGTGCGCAGAAGGAAAAACTGGTTAAAATGCAATATGCAAGCCTTGTAATTGCCAGAAATAGTGTTATTCCTCATGGACATTTATGACATTAAAGAGGACCTCTTGACCAGGTCAAAAGTGGCTAATGTTCGCTCTTGTTTTATTCTCACTGCTCCGCTGAGTAATCCATTTTTGTTTTAAACAACAGCCTGCCTTAATTTTGCCCTAATTGTTATGGTCTTTACCACAAGGGTGTTGCTCTTGGGATTCTCTGGGGGCATGTGTTTAGGATGTTCTTCATTATTACCCTGTGAGCAATACCCTCAGAAAAGACCATAAATATTAGCACTAAATAAAAATGCCATGTGGCTGAATGAAACTGTATGACGGTTTTAAAAATGGCATATTCGAAAGGGGGAGTGGCAAAAAAGTGGCATAAAATATGAGCAAAAACTGGTCACTTTGACTTGGTGACGTATCCTTTTTAAGCTTTTAGGAGTAAATACCATTTTTGTCACATAAAATGATAAGAAACCTTTATGTGGAAAGTTCCATTTTGTGTCTCATAGATAAAAACATTACTAACATATTTTTTAATATTTGTTCCATGACAAAATTAGGGATCACAATTTGAGGGGATAATTAGATACAACCCAAATATCCCTATGGCTGTGTATATTAGACTGTGTGATTGGGGGGAGCTTGGGTTCTCATTGATTATAATTGCTGAATGTCTGTAATTTGGCTCCAATATCTATGAATGTGTGGGCAACTTAATGATTTATTTGGTATACATATCTAAGATAGTACAGAGAAGTAATAACCACATTTGTGATTACTAATGCAATTCTCAATGTACAAATAAGGCATGTGCCAAAGTTATATTTGGCGCATGTGGGCCATAATGTGTTTTTGAGCAATATCTCCATAACATGAATATTCACAATAGGCAATGAAATATGTTGTCTGCCACAGAGTCATCTGCAAACATTGTATGAGATTTCTCAAATGCTGGAAACACATTTTTATTGCCTGTTATAATGAACATCAGTTTAACTTTGCTTGGCTAAAATGAAAACACATGTTTAATTTATATCAATATATGTTTTAACATTATTTTTTAGTCTTTTTTTCAAGCAATATACCAGTGAAGTTTTTATGTATCTGCTATTGTGCATCCCTAAATAATATTTAGTTGTTTTTTTTTTTCTTCTAAATAAGCTTACTGATAAATGTACTAAATATCATTTTAGTGCTTAATCTTTCTTATTATTTTTTTTTATATTAATAATCCAAGAACACTGAGAAAGCCGGTACCACCAAATCAAGCTAGACAGCACGGATAAAACGGTCTGAAAAGGGGCAACACGTATGATCAACAGGTCATCCAATATAGCAAAGCAAAGAAAGTGAAAGTGACACTCAGCAAAAGAGCTTGTAATCCTCTTCAATAGATAAAAAAGTGAGGCCAGGACAGGAGAGGATGTAGGACAGGAGAGGATGTAGGACAGGAGAGGATGTAGGACAGGAGAGGATGTAGGACAGGACATCCACATCAATGGCCAATTTGTGCTTATTGCCTACTTCTTTATCAAGCTAGGTTATGCACTAGGGAATAGGTGCAAATTGGCCGTCTCCTGTGCGTGTCCTGCACTACGTTCTCTCCTGTTTTGGTCTCGCTCAATACATTTAACTGAGCGAGGCTGTGCCCATCTGGTCAGCACATGACCGCATGTATGCAAAACACATACTTACGTGCACAAGCCCACTGATCCTGATCCAGGCAGTGCGAGAGATGTATGGATTCATAAGTCTGCAGTCACATGGAGTGACTGCAGATTTGTACCCTAAGGCCGGACAACCCCTTTAAGTCAATCAATTATATTCTGTCATTTCAAAAAGTTTGCAGATGGTCCATTGCAGTCACAATCCCCTTTTACGAGGTGTTCTGAGATTTTTGTATCCCTAGCATGGAGCTTCCTATACTCTCTTTTCATTATTTAAGCCATATCACTCCTCTAGGACAGCTGTTTAGGGGGCAGAGAACGGGTTTCTGACTAACCTGAGCCAGACATCACCCTGAGATCACGTCATAGTTCACGTACCTACCAACACACTGGTGGCTGAGGCTGTGTCACCGCACTTAATCCACTTAAGAAACTAAGCCCGCATTGTGGTAAGGGGAATAAAAGGGAAAATGATTGTGTTATACTATATACAGAAAAATCATCATTGGTAGCAATCTCTTACTTACCAACTTTGTCCCATTAAACTTAGCAAGGGTTTAAAAAATCATTTTCTGAAATGACCCTCATAAGTCAATGACATGGAAACATGGTTTAATTTAGTACTAAGCACCGGTAAATTGAATGTCTCTTCAGGTCTTCATCAGTTTATAATTTGTTTCCTCGGGGTCTCCGTGAATATATATTATAAAAGCAACAGCATAGGAAATGGTTTTAGGTAAATAGGAGCTGCTGAAAATGTATCTCAGATAGAAGCAATACATCTAAAATGGTAATTTGTGATTTACAAGCAAATTTAAGCCAAGTGCACAATGATTCCTCAACGTAATATTTCTCATCTATGGTAATAAATCTGTTTATATAGCACTGATGCCACACAGAACGTTAATATGCAGAGTCTTGTACGTCCAAAGATGTCTGCATGACACTCGTAAAGCAACCGTCAGTGGTTTTCAGGTATTATAGGTGTAAGCAACACAGTCCTTTACTAAAAAAACAACATGGAATCTTATACTCTTAATAATCCCACATTATTAAACAATGGTGATACAAAACACTGGGTACACCAGACACACTGCATACACTGGACCCACCAATACTACATACTGCTCTGCCAAATATGTGAATATATGAAATACTATACTATATATATTGGAACGTTTATCTGACGTGCATATCTTATCTTTTATTATACTTAAATCGTCGCCTCATTTCCACCTGGGTTTATGGTAGAAAGCAGAGATAGGAAAGTAAAGAGTTTTAAAGTGGTTTTCCATTTTGTGTTAAAAATGGGCAACAACAACAACAAGTAGTACTTACGGTATTTATTGAAGCCCCCAACGGTTCAGTGCTGCCTCCCCTTTGTTCTCCGATATTCCTACCTAGATAGATGCAATAAGATGGCTGAGTCCAAAGATTCACAAGGAAAGCCATTACCAGAAAAATTACCTATTGTTAAATCAGGTTTTTGTGTTCAATGTATTTTTTTGACAATGTTCTTTTTCCCATATTGCAATCTGTGTAAAAATAAAGAAAAATAGAAATCTTGCAATTTTCACACTGGAGTATTTTTTAGACTCACACTAGACATGTAATTGGATAATTTCATTAACTTGTGCTGTGCAATGTGTCAGGTTACAGTTTTCTGCATCAAGATAATGTGCTGTATCATGGAATAGTTAATGCCATGTTAGGTAAAAAAGAGCCAAATTTGGATATCATTCTCCTGTATAAGACTGCAGCATGCTCAGCTATAGGGTATTTTTATGTGTCATTATTTTGTATATTTTTTATTGTTTTTACCTATATTACTGTACCATAGCACACTCAAATGGATTTTGCAGTTGAGTCTATTCTTTGTTCCGAGATCTTAGTATTGATTCAATAATCAAAAAACACGTGCTATTAGACACATCTTCCCAGTCTTCATTGTCGGAGTAACTGAGTTCTAACTAGGTCCCACTCTAGAGAATGCTCTGATATTCACCGAGATGACATTATTAGTCCTCTCTCCAAAGGTCCTTTAAGATCACATTGATCTCTTGAACATCGAGCACACATATGATTGTCTGCTATCATTGTTCTATCGGCTTTCTTGTTCTAACTATTCTTTTCTTTCGTTTTTTTAAGTGTGTTCCCTTTTTCTTGTCGAGCTCCTTTTTATGGTCTTTGGTATCTTTTGTGTGCTTGGCCTCCTTTTTGTCATACAAAAGGTTTTTTTTTGTGCCGTCCGGTACAGCTTTTTTGGAAGTTGCCTTTATAGTAATTTTATCACGTTGGCTGATACCAAATAGCAGAAATGCGACGAGTCCTTTGTTGTGTTAGATGGAAACATTTCTCAAAATGATAAAAATATAGGAAGTCGGGTTAGCTAACTAGATATATTTATTATGAAGAGGATATAAATATCAGTAGACAAATACCTGTGCTTACTAATAAACTAATTACATGGAAATAAATATTTATAAGAAAAAAAACTAAGCTTGTTCTGTTTTAAGCTATAAAATAAAAAACATGAATTATTACCTTCCATGTAAAATTACGTTGTAATTCCCAGAGCTCTCATGTAAATGAAGTTAGAAAGACACCAGAAGCATGACCCCGACTCCATTGTTAACATGGGGCCCGAGTCTCAAGATATTTGCAGGTCCCAGCAGTGGTCCATTATGTATTACCCCTTCCCAATATGTGATATTCATGTGCAAGGAATGGGCTCAGGAATTGAGTCTTCCCATTTCCCGACACATGCCAGGTATGTTATACAGACAACATCCACCACTAATAGTAACAGATGGAGTTTGCTCAAACACCTTAAATACTTCTGCCAATCTCAGACAGTGGCATTAAAGGCACCTGATCTCAGGGTCATGCCATTTCTGGTGGCCATCAGCCCTCATATTCCTTCTCTTGAGGTGATCTCAATGGTTGCCATTACTGTAGGCCCTCATGGCTGCTACGTTGGCACTCCAATCAAGCCTAGCCACAGTCTTGGCTTTATATGAGACAGTCATTTTTGTTATATACTGTGATATAGTGATATTACAGAACACAGAACTAGTGGTTACAGGTTTAATTCCCCTGTGGGCTAAAAAAGTAAAAGAAACAGCTTTTAAAGAATTTTTTACATAAAGTGGCAGCCTGGTAGATCTTGTAATATCTTTAACCCCTTTCTGACCTCGGACGGGATAGTACGTCCGAGGTCAGAAGCCCCGCTTTGATGCAGGGCTCCGCGGTGAGCCCGAATTAAAGCCGGGACATGTCAGCTGTTTTGAACAGCTGACATGTGCCCGCAGTAGCGACGGGTGAAATCGCGATTCACCCGCCGCTATTAACTAGTTAAATGCCGCTGTCAAACGCAGACAGCGGCATTTAACCGGCGCTTCCGGCCGGCGGCCGGAAATGAGCGCATCGCTGACCCCCGTCACATGATTGGGGGTCAGCGATGCTTCTGCAGAGTAACCATAGAGGTCCTTGAGACCTCTATAGTTACTGATCCCCGGTAGCTGTGAGCGCCATCCTGTGGATGGCGCTCACAGCACACCTGCATTTCTGCTGCATAGCAGCGATCTGATGATCGCTGCTATGTAGCAGAGCCGATCGCATTGTGCCAGCTTCTAGCCTCCCATGGAGGCTATTGAAGCATGGCAAAAGTTAAAAAAAGTTAAAAAAAAGTTAAAAAAATAAAAAAATATAAAAAGTTTAAATCATCCCCCTTTTGCCCCATTCAAAATAAATCAATAAAAAAAAATCAAACCTACACATATTTGGTATCGCCGCGTTCAGAATCGCCTGATCTATCAATAAAAAAAAGCATTAACCTGATCGTTAAACGGCGTAGCGAGAAAAAAATTTGAAACACCAGAATTAAGTTTTTTTGGTCGCCGCGACATTGCATTAAAATGCAATAACGGGCAATCAAAAGAACGTATCTGCACCAAAATGGTATAATTAAAAATGCCAGCTCGGCATGCAAAAAATAAGCCCTCACCTGACTCCAGATCATGAAAAATGGAGATGCTACGAGTATTGGAAAATGGCGCAAATTTTTTTTTTTTTCAGCAAAGTTTGGAATTTTTTTTCACCACTTAGATAAAAATAACCTAGTCATGTTAGGTGTCTATGAACTCATACTGACCTGGAGAATCATAATGGCAGGTCAGTTTTAGCATTTAGTGAACCTAGCAAAAAAGCCAAGCAAAAAACAACTGTGGGATTGCACTTTTTTTGCAATTTCACCGCACTTGGAATTTTTTTCCTGTTTTCCAGTACACGACATGGTAAAACCAATGATGTCGTTCAAAATTACAACTCATCCTGCAAAAAATAAGCCCTCACATGGCCAAATTGACGGAAAAATAAAAAAGTTACGGCTCTGGGAAGGAGGGGAGCGAAAAACGAACACGGAAAAACGGAAAATCCCAAGGTCATGAAGGGGTTAATATACGTACAGTAGTGTTGAATGTAAATTTCAGGTTTACGGTATATTTTTTGCTTTTTATATGGTTTATTAGGCCCCTTCTTTAGAAACCAGGTCCTATTTTCTCTTGCTTCCCATTTATATGCTTCCTACTAGTTCCATTAATATAATCTTCGAACTGCTCCTTGTGTTGTATATGTTTCTATGCAGGTCGCCTATCTGTTCTGTGCTTCAATATTAATATTTCAGGAAGAGATGAAAAGGCATGAAAGCAATCACATACATGCATTTTCCCATCCATACTCTCTTTTCTGAGCATTTGTTTCTTTTTATAACATGACCGCTCTTTATAGTAATTGTGCTTGGCCTTATTGAAATTCCTATAGAAAATGAGAATATGACAGGTGGACTTAGAAAAGGCAGCTATTTAACAAGCCAACTTCAGGGCTGTCATCTAGTATCACCATCGTGATAAAAGTAGCCGTACATGGTGCCCTCAATGCAGGATTTGCTTTGCTTGGATAAAAGCGTCTTATTTTTGTACCTTTTGCATTTTTGGTTAATGTGTGGAACAATAAACTCAGTAGCTGCAGCAATAAATCACCCTACACTATTTATTCTCTTATAGGTTTTAGGCTATTAAATTGAGTTTATTATACTCCAACGGAAAAGGGGACTAAGGTAATGAGATGAGAATTTTCCCCGGTAGGCAAAGATAACTTTAGCCTGAACACTGGCATATACAATAAGTAAAGGGAATTAATCAAAGAAGAAGATTAAATGCAAACTTAGAAATCAAAACTTCTCGTTGATACCAAAGCAACAAAAATAGCCTGAAAATTTAACCATTGCTAGTGCTGGACTAAAAATTACCTTGGATGACCTTTTCTTACTCCACTGTGCACCACAACTTCTTCTGACTCTTTCCTGGCAGACTACAACTTGTAAATTAGTGCATCTCAAACTGTGAGGATGGCCCATCAAAGATGTCCTCCCTAGATGTTGGTGATGGACAGCTGAAGAGGCAGTTTTTATAAAAGTGGTAATTTGCTTCTGTGGCTGCAGTATTTAGTCAGCCACCAATTGTGCAAGTTCTTTCACTTAAAAAGATGAGGGAGGCCTGTAAGTGACATCCTACATAATTCAACTTTTGTGCCCATTGTAATGTTATATTGGATTTAGGCTTCAATATTACACATTTTAGCCTGGACTTGGACCACTTCGGTGGTATGCCCAGACATCATTTTGGTCTGTGCAGTGTAGACTGGTCATTCTTGTAGGCATTGGAATATGTTGGGCACGCTCACCCACTCTATTCAAACTAGCATAGCATGAATCCATTTTCAAACCTGACAAACCTGATTGACTTAAATGCGGTCCATACGGATTCTAGTACTTGTAAAGCAAGAATAGCTATACAGACTAAACTATCTTTGCCCTCAGAAATACAGCGGAGCTGAAAAACACTCATAAACTCTATCAATATTACTGTAAAATGAGTATTCTTTTAAACATTATTCTTCATACTCATCTCCAGCACAAGCATCCTATGTTATTATGTGTCTTCAGACCTTACTGAAAGCAAAGATATTCAGTTTAATAAAATAAAATATAAAATTGTCATCTAAAGAAATAATAATTAATCGATATATTTTGTAAACCTCATAGCAGCTTGAGAATGTTTGAGTCACTGCCAGGTTCATCAATCTGAATTTTTCTTTTTTATGGACAACATATCCAAAAATCATGAACAGCCAACATTTTTTTTTTAAAAAATTGGAAAACCATAATAAATAAAGATTATAAGTGATATATGTCTATAGCGCAATATATAGACTGATATGAAGACACTTTCAGAAATTGCTGTGAGCTATATAAAATGATCATTAAAACTGTGGTAACCTGTAGTGAAGAGCGAACATGCTCGGATAAAGTGCATGTATGGTCCAATCATCACTATTACAGTTACAACAGAGGTGAGGTGATAGTTCTAAAGGTCTAAAGAAATGTGTTTTAGAGCATGCTTAAAACAGTGGACAATGGGAATTAACCGCTGGGGTAGTACATACCAGAGAACTGGCTCAGCGTGAGAGAAGTCATAAAGCCAAGAGTTTGAGGTTCAAATTATAAGGGATTGTTGTCTTAGATCATCAGCAGAATGGAGAGCAAAGATATGGTGATAGACAGGTGAGGGAGGAGATGTATGGTGGTGAGAACTGTGGAGAGCTTAGTTGGTGAGAGTGATGAATTTACAGTATATTGTACTATGCAGCGGATGGGTAACCAGTGCAATGACTGGCACAGGGTGGAGGCATCAGTGTAGTGGCTAGATAGAAACATGACGGTCGCTGCTGCATTCAGGATAGATTGGAGAGGAGAGGTTTTAGCAATAGTCAGAGTTTTTGCAGTGTCAAAGATAACAAAAAGATGGATTCTCAAGATGTTTTTGGAGCAAGTGAATGATTAAATAAATGGGGTGAATGAAAGCTTTCAGTCATATATAACACCAAGATAGCAAGTGTGTGGCTTGGGAGTTTTGGTTGAACCACCCACCGCAATGACAATTTTGATTGTAGGTACGTTAGTAAGAGGAGGAAAGACAAAAAGTTCAGTTTTGGACAGATATAATTTATTTTTGTCACAGCCAATTTTGCTGTGTTTTATGCAGCAGAATTGCCATATACTGTGCAATGAAATTGACCATAGGTGTCTCAGTTCATCCAGAATACAGTCGCAACTTGCTCAAAGTTAGGACCTCGTTTCCACAGAAGCCCAAAGCATCACTCACAATCACATATAAAACTAGCAATATCTTCATGCATTATTTTCTTTTCCTTTACTGGTGCATTTTTCACTTGAGCGATGACAGCTAAAAAGCATTTATCCATGTTGCAGTGCTTAATGTATCAATGTCAGAATTGTTCAATACTCTAAAGGCGTTATATAAAAAGAAGAGAGAAAAAGGAGAAAAAATCATATAAGCAAGAGGGATCATACCTGCAAGAAAAAAAGGAATCTTATGTTCTGAATTCTTCATCATCATATGTGGAATATTTAATAAAGATACAAACAAATGTAATGATGGCTACACTATTCTATAGAATACAGACACAAAACAACGTAAATAATAAGGTGTGTTATTCGGCATGTGTTTTGCCTGTATTATGTCACACAAACTAGCTTTACTTGGTTCTTGATGAAATTATGATACACTCATATACAGGTCCTTCTCAAAAAATTAGCATATAGTGTTAAATTTCATTATTTACCATAATGTAATGATTACAATTAAACTTTCATATATTATAGATTCATTATCCACCAACTGAAATTTGTCAGGTCTTTTATTGTTTTAATACTGATGATTTTGGCATACAACTCCTGATAACCCAAAAAACCTGTCTCAATAAATTAGCATATTTCACCCGTCCAATCAAATAAAAGTGTTTTTTAATAACAAACAAAAAAAACATCAAATAATAATGTTCAGTTATGCACTCAATACTTGGTCGGGAATCCTTTGGCAGAAATGACTGCTTCAATGCGGCGTGGCATGGAGGCAATCAGCCTGTGACACTGCTGAGATGTTATGGAGGCCCAGGATGCTTCAATAGCGGCCTTAAGCTCATCCAGAGTGTTGGGTCTTGCGTCTCTCAACTTTCTCTTCACAATATCCCACAGATTCTCTATGGGGCTCAGGTCAGGAGAGTTGGCAGGCCAATTGAGCACAGTAATACCATGGTCAGTAAACCATTTACCAGTGGTTTTGGCACTGTGAGCAGGTGCCAGGTCGTGCTGAAAAATGAAATCTTCATCTCCATAAAGCATTTCAGCCGATGGAAGCATGAAGTGCTCCAAAATCTCCTGATAGCTAGCTGCATTGACCCTGCCCTTGATGAAACACAGTGGACCAACACCAGCAGCTGACATGGCACCCCACACCATCACTGACTGTGGGTACTTGACACTGGACTTCAGGCATTTTGGCATTTCCTTCTCCCCAGTCTTCCTCCAGACTCTGGCACCTTGATTTCCGAATGACATGCAAAATTTGCTTTCATCAGAAAAAAGTACTTGGGACCACTTAGCAACAGTCCAGTGCTGCTTCTCTGTAGCCCAGGTCAGGCGCTTCTGCCGCTGTTTATGGTTCAAAAGTGGCTTTACCTGGGGAATGCGGCACCTGTAGCCCATTTCCTGCACACGCCTGTGCACGGTGGCTCTGGATGTTTCCACACCAGACTCAGTCCACTGCTTCCTCAGGTTCCCCAAGGTCTGGAATCGGTCCTTCTCCACAATCTTCCTCAGGGTCCGGTCACCTCTTCTCGTTGTACAGCGTTTTCTGCCACATTGTTTCCTTCCAACAGACTTACCATTGAGGTGCCTTGATACAGCACTCAGGGAACAGCCGATTTGTTGAGAAATTTCTTTCTGGGTCTTACCCTCTTGCTTGAGGGTGTCAATGATGGCCTTCTTGACATCTGTCAGGTCGCTAGTCTTACCCATGATGGGGGTTTTGAGTAATGAACCAGCCAGGGAGTTTTTAAAAGCCTCAGGTATCTTTTGCATGTGTTTAGAGTTAATTAGTTGATTCAGAAGATTAGGGTAATAGGTCGTTTAGAGAACCTTTTCTTGATATGCTAATTTATTGAGACAGGTTTTTTGGGTTATCAGGAGTTGTATGCCAAAATCATCAGTATTAAAACAATAAAAGACCTGACAAATTTCAGTTGGTGGATAATGAATCTATAATATATGAAAGTTTAATTGTAATCATTACATTATGGTAAATAATGAAATTTAACACTATATGCTAATTTTTTGAGAAGGACCTGTATACTAGACAACTATAAACCTAGTTTTGTTTGCTACATTACATTTGTGGGGGACTTTGTATGGACATCTATCCCACAATACTAATGGGTTGGCTTTTTTATTGGCTTCAGCGTATACAGTATATACATGTCGGAAACGGAAATTTGATTTCCTTTCCCACTAAGGACCTGGTCTACTGTGAGTCATTTAATTCTAGGTATGTAAGTGCAAGTCCTCCATGCTCTGCCATGCAGGCTGTATTGGACTATTCTCCACTAGACGCAATGTTTCATGAGCAAGATATTATTATTATATAAAGATTCTGATTAGTGATGAGTGAGTGTACTTGTTGCTCGGCTGGTCTCTGAGTATTTGTGACTGCTAGGAGATTTAGTTTTTGTTGACACAGCTGCATGATTTACAGCTACTAGACAGCTAGAATACATGTGGGGATTCCCTAGCAACCAGGCAACCCCCACATGTACTCAGCCTGGCTAGTAGCCGTAAATCATGCAGCTGCATCGATAAAAACTAAATCTCCGAACACGCCAAAATACTCGGAGACCACCCAAGCATGCTCGGGAAAACCTGAGCAACGAGTATACTCGCTCATCACTAATTCTGATAGAACATGCCACAGTTTACTTCTATTGCATTTGTACAGACAAACATTATGTTTCTTGGTTTAAAGATCAAAGGTATATGTAATAGAATCCTGTGGACCCCTACAGTAGCTCCATTATGGCTTTGGGCATGAGTCTGTTTTTCTTCTCTCAAATCCAATCAATTCATGGAAGAAATTTGAGGGCAGCAGGTTATTGGTTAAATGACAATGGATAATTGCAAAACATATACTGTATGTGTATGCATTTTATGCATGCAGCTTGCTGGCAAGAGAAAATCAGGCTATTCTTCCTGTATTTTTATAACAGTTGTCATTCAGGGACCAATCTAGACACATGGTAAGCAATGTCTTAATTTTAATCTATATTTCTCCATCCTTTTTTTATAGAATTTGCTAAAAATCAGAGTTATTATAGCTTATAGGTTCCTAAAGGTTCCTTCACATTTAGTTTGTATTGGGGTTTTTTGGCATGAATTTCATAATTTTTAGAAGCATGTTTTGACGGCGTTAATTTACATTCATATTTGCCATGATTTTTTTTACCGAAAAGAAATATTAGAAAACAAAGTCACATTCAGTATTACATCTGGTAGATGTAAAAAAAAAATTTAAAACACAAAAATGTTCCTTTTTCTACAAATAGTAATGGACAGATATCAAAATTATTTAATAAATAAAGTGAATGTAGAAATTGACCTATTGTTTAAAAACATTTGGTATTTAATAATGAGGTGTCTTAAAAAAAATTAAAACATTTTTCACACCAGCGATAGGCCTAATTCTAGCCTCAAAAGTCAAGGTTTATCAAAACAATTTCACCAGAATCATCCAGTAAATTGCATTGAAAAATCACAAAATTTTGGAGTCGCGCAAAAATCTAGTGACTTTTGGCTTTTTTCACTTTAGTTTTTCCCAGCTCCTCCAAATTTCCCAGCTCACAGCAGGGCCGTGGCACCACAGCTCATCTAGTTTATGGCGATGATAATGGGACTGCTAAAACATTTTCTGTACAGAACAGGGAGTGTAAAGAGACCGAAATTATGTTCAATTGTCAGCGTCAAATTTTCTATATTTATTTTTATTTTACATATAGCAATTTTTAAAAAAAAATTGTGTAAAAATGCCCCAAAATGGTTCAAATAAGCACTCCATGGGTCTGGTTAAATATAGCAATTCTGTCTCATTTATGTGCAGTAGTTTTTCTCTATCTTCATTTGCACCTAATTCTTCTCTTGTTTTGCTCCTTATTCAAAAGTCCATTTTATGTTTGTCTGTTTTTTTTTCGATGTTTGCCATTGTGGGTGGGATTTATATTTTCCATATGTTTTCACCTCATTTGCGACGTTTACGAAAAGTCACAAAATTAACTGTAAATATAGTGCAGTCCAGATTCCCTGGAGTGAGAGTAATTTCATGTACGGCCAGCTATTTTGGTACATTTTTGGAAAGGCAATATTTTACCTGCAACTTTTTACACTAAGAAGTCCCAAAAATGGTTAAAGACATAATTAAAGACCATTTTTTTAATTTGTGTAAAATTCATGAACCAAGAACATCATTTTAAGGACTTAGACACAAAACCAACAAATACCACAAGGCAAAAAAAGAAGTGCAAGCGATTAATTGGGTGCTACGTACTCTTATATTATCCAAAAGAAGAAAATGTCCAGCTTCACCGAATTTGTGAAAAAAGTTTTCTTTATTCACAAACTTAAATATGGAGGATACAAACTGCAGCACAAACCATATGGGTACGAATCTCAATGCGTTTCTGGAGACTAAGCTCCCTTAATCATGACATAATCAAGTCATGATTAAGGGAGCTTAGTCTCCCGAAATTCAGCTTATGCATCACGGGTGAGCTGGTTTATATTCCTACTCTTATATTATGCATTGTTTTGGTCTTATTGCACTCGGATTATGGGGCCATGCACGTGTCCATTTTTGTCCTCAACTCAGGCCCGTCTGAGGAAAAAAATTGTAGAATGCACGATTTGCATCCGATATTCGGATCGCACTTAGCCATGCAAGTCAATGGGTCCATCAAAAAATTCAGACTTTGGAGTGCTGTCCTATTTTCACGATTGACAGAAATGAAAAGATGGAGACATTTTTTCCATCTTCTTATCTGAGAAGATTGGATCACACCCTTATCACACTCTGAGCAGAGTATGAGCACAGTATAATTAGAATAATCTACCCGATTCTCTAGGATGAGAGAAATATGGTCTATAGCCTATAAGATATTCTCTTGAGGGCCAGACCAGTACAGATGTGTTTCTTTCAATTACCTTTTCTTGAAGCAGACATCGTCTCTACCGATTTTCCTCCCAGCCGTAAATGTCCTCAGGCCAGCGTGGAGAGCGCTCTTCTGTGTACACCTGGCAATCTGCTAATCATGCTCATATTCCAGCTTTATGTACCTTACCACAGTTTTACACCGCAAAGGGATTAATGGGGTTTGTTGAAACAAAGCTGCAATATAATTTATTATTAGATATAATGATTTGGATTTGGTACAGGACATTAACTCCCGGGACAAGGCACAATGACATAACTGGAGTCTGGCATGTCTTTGTGCAGTTCTCATCTGAAGGTGTATGAGATGTGATAAGCTTCTCCGCATACCAATACCAAAGGAATGCGGGAGCATCCAAATTATCTAGAAGTATGTATCCACTAATATAATAAACAGAGAAATACTTCTGGATTGAGGCACTATTGCTTGGTGGTACGTCAGGATGGATCCGAACTGTTGTCATTGAGCAGGGTCGTGGCCATCTGGAGGCCTTCCGTGTACACTAGTGAGGCTTCTAGCCAACTGTTCTGCTTCAGTGCACTCACTGTCGGATGGCAGACAACAAACTTTTATAGAAAGCAATCACTATAATTGTCCATGGTGGTAATTTTACAATTCGTTTCTCGTATAAAAAGAAGCTGCTTTTTGCATTTTTTTCTTTTCACTCTAATTAGAATGCATTCGAACAAACCTGGAATCTACCTTCAGCAGATGCTAGCTGCTAGATTCTGCCAGTTATTATTACCTAGCTACAAATGCTTCCATTTTCTGTCCTACATTATGATGTGCAGATACAATTGTGTTTCTATTTTAAGAATTAATAATATCAACTTGTGCTCTGTGAAATATAAAAATGTTGTATTCTGTAGCATCAGGGAATCTTTCTACATATTTAGGGGCTGATTCATTGTTGCTTATGCAGCCTTTTTCTGAAGCAAAATAAATGGTTCTAATAGTGATTTTTTTTTTCTTCCTGGCTTTCATTCACAATTTAATTTGCGCCTTTTTTAAATGACTTTACTTGGTCAGATTGTTTCTTTTGTTTGGCATTATTGTCCTTGTTTTGGTTTGGTTGCATAACAGGATGTGTTAAAAAATGTTCCTGTGCTGAGATAATCTTATAAATGTGACCCTTCTATGTACTGTGTAAGACCAGGGTCAAACTTACCATATGGAAAATCGGTCTGAGTCTCCCTGCCGAGAATCGCACAAGTGTTCTCCGTATGGTCATCCGTGTGTAATGTGTTTGCAATGCGATGATGTGATTTTCTCGCATCCATTTATCCGTATGACATGCGTATGGCTTTACATTTCTCACTGCTTTTCCCCAATTAATTTAATGGCTCAATGGGTTGAAATGATGAAAATGTGTGCATATGGATCGCCCCGTCAGGGCAGTGGGGTACTCGGTACCGGGTCCTGCGGTTCACAGGGGGATGTCACGGTGGCTGACCCGGTCCATGGCCCTGGGATGTCCATGTAAAAGGGAAAGGTCGACGCTGCTTTAAGGGGTCCGCTGGGGTGATATTATGGCAGCTAGATGGTATACCTTCCCACAGGTGAAGTGTATCCCCAGGGCTTCCTGGTGTGTAGATGGTGAATGATGAATGGCGCAGTGAAGAACGAGGACACAAGGTTGCAGTCTCTTTACCTTTACTGAAGGCTTCAGCAGCCACAGTCCAGAGCACCAGATCACAAGGCAGGCAGAGTCCGGCCGGTTTGGAGGCAAGTACAGAGTCCCCTTGTCCGGGTGGAAATCAGTACCCTTCCTCTAGCGCTGCAGTGTTGTAGTCCCTTACTGCTAAGCTTCTCATAAGGTCCTCACAACCGTTGTAGATGTTATGTATCTCTCTCTGTCCCCTGGATAGGAAAGGACAAACCCTTATGACTGGTGGCTTGAGGCGGTTTATAGGGACTCTATCATGCCCCAGCCTCTAAGGGGTGCCACCGTGCCTCCTGGGTGATGGGTGGACAGGTGAAATTAGCTGTCCTGCCGGTCCCTGGAGCAAGGCATAAAGATCATTACTCCCTCGGTATTCTGGCTACCGGGCTTCTGCGCCTCAGAAAGAGGCAGCCTGTGTAGGGCTGGTCCCCTTCAGATATCCACTCCTTTGCTACGACTTCCTTGCACGCTCGCTGCAATACAGTTCTGCCTTCAATGTCTCTTTCTAGGAGCTGCAGCTCTGAGGGCATGTACAGCTCCGTGTCCTTCTCCCTCGTTCTCTGACAGGATCCCACCCCTGCCAGGTACCAACTAAATGAGCGGAGCTCAGCCAGCAACTGACTAACTTTCCCTACAGCTCACCAGTTTTACCAATGTGGGGAGTGACCTAATAAATAGGAGCAAGAGCTCCCCTGGTGGCCTGGAGTGTGAAATGTGTTGCATGTTTGTGATACCTGGATGCAGTTATCCTTCTTTGCCTCCAAACATAGCATCACTCTACCCAAGAGGAAAGCAATACCACTGCGATGACCAGGACCCAGGGGCGCCGCACATATTGCTCGCAAGCTACACTGATGCTCCGTGTGGTGTCCGATTTTTTTCTCGCACCCATAGACTTTCATTGGCAAGACTCGGCAGATATACGTGTAAAATCACAGCAAACGGTGATGTGAGCTTCCCCATAGATTAACACTGGTCCGAGTGCTATGCGATGTTTTCTCGCTTAGCAATGGTCCGTGTTCTACGATAGTGTGACCCCGGCCTAATGGTGGTATCTGACCATACAGGAACATGATCCGATCAAGGAGGAGGATGCAAAAGAGAGTATGTAGACATGACAGCATACTGTAGAACCACAGCTGATTCTTTCTGTGAGAAAGCAGCATGTGCAATCCCTTGAAGTCCTGTCTGTATACTTTCTTTTGTGCCCTCCCCTGCACTTTATAAGATTACGTCAGCACAGGAGCATTTTTTTAATACATGCAAATGTAGAACTTAGCTTTATTCCAAAATCTATTAATTAAAATGTACTTTATTTGCGGGAAACCCCTTTAACCCCTTGACCCTGAAGCCTGTTTTCACCTTCCTGACTAGGCCCAGTTTTACAATTCTGACCACTGTCACTTTATGACATAACTCTGGAACATTTCAATGGATCTAACTGATTCTGAGAGTTTTTACACATGACATATTGTACTTCCTGATAGTCATAAAATTTCTTTGATATGACTTGCATTTATTTGTGAAAAAAAATGGAAATTTGGCAAAAATTTTAAAAATGTTGCCATTTTTAAACTTTTAATTTTTATGCCCTTAAATCAGAGAGTCATATCACACAAAATAGTTAATAAATAACATTTCCCACATTTCTACTTTACATCAGCACAATTTATGAATCATAATTTTTTTGCTAGGAAGTTACAAGGGTTAAATGGTTGCAAAACCATTTTTTTAGGGACCATCTCACATTTGAGGTGACTTTGGGGGGCCTATATGACAGAAAATACCCAAAAGTGACACCATTCTAAAAACTGCACCCCTCAAGGTACTCAATACCACATTCAAGAAGGTTATTAATCCTTCAGGTGCTTCACAGGAATTTTTGGAATGTGCAAAGAAAAAATAAACATTTACTTTTCTTTCACAAAAATTTTCATTTAGATCTAATTTATTTTACTTTTGCAAGGGTAACAGGAGATAAAGGACCATACAATTGGTTGTACAATTTCTTCTGAGCATGCCGACACCCCATATGTGGGGGAAATCTACTGTTTGGGCACACAAAAGAGCTCGGAAGGGAAGGAGCGCTGTTTCACTTTCTGAATGTAAAATTTGCTGGCATAATTAGCGGATGCCATGACATGTTTGGAGAGCTCCGGATGTGCCTAAACAGTGGAAACCCCCACAAGTGACAACATTATGGAAACTAGACCCCTTGGGGAACTTATCTAGATGTGTATTGAGCACTTTGACAACCCACATGTGCTTCACAGAAGTTCATACCTTAAAGCCGTGAAAATAAAAAAAATCACATTTTTCCCAGATAAAACGTTTTTAGCTCCAAATTTTGCATTTTCAAAAGGGTAATAGGAGAAATTGCTCCATACAATTTGTTGTACAATTTATCCTAAGTGCGCAGATACCCAATATGTGGAGGAAAACAACAGTTTGGGAGCACGGCAGAGTTGGAAGGGAAGGAGCGCCATTTGACTTCTTTAATGCAAAATTTGCTGGAATAATTAGCGGATGCCATGTCACGCTTGGAGAGCCCACGATGTGCCTGAACAGTGGAAACTACATACAAGTGACACCATCTTGGAAACTAGACCCCTTTGGGACCTTATGTAGATGTATATTGAGCACCTTGAACTTCCAGGTGCTTTACAGAAGTTTATGACGTTAAACCGTGAAAATAAAAAAAATTACATTTTTCCAGCAAAAATTTTTTTAAGCTCAAAATTTTGTATTTTTACAAAGGTAACAGGAAAAATTGCACAACACAATTTGGGATTCATTTTCTCCTGAGTGCACCGATACCCCATGTGTCATCAAAAAGTACTTTTGAGGCACAGTTCAAAGCTCAGAAGAGAAGAAATATCATATTACAGCGCAGATTTTGCTGCACTTGTTTGAGGGTGCTATGCAACATTGACAGAGCCCCTGAGGTGCCAACACAGCAGAATCAACAATAAGTGACCCCATTTTACAAACTAAACCTCTCAATGGATTCACCTAGGGGTGCAGTGATTCTATTGACACCAAAGGTGTGTCACAGAATTTTATACCATTGGGCAGTGAAGATAAAATAATTTGCATTTTTACCACCAAGATTGTGTGTTAGCCCCAAGTTTTACATTTTCATACTGGGAAATGGGTAAAAATGGCGCCAAAATTTGTCCCACAATTTCTACTGAACTAGGCAAGTCCCCATTAGGGTTGAGCGACTTTTATTTTTATAGGATCGGGTCGGGTTTCACGAAACCCGACTTTCTCAAAAGTCGGGTCGAGTGAAATCGGCCGATCCTATAAAAAAGTCGGGGTCGAGGTCGGCCGAAACACGAAACCCAATGCAGTGCAATGGGATACTATGGTTCCCAGGGTCTGAAGGAGAGGAAACTCTCCTTCAGGCCCTGGGATCCATATTTAAGTGTAAAATAAAGAATTAAAATAAAAAATATTGATATACTCACCCTCTGACGCGCCCTGGTAGTAATTGGCATCTTCCGTTCCTAAGAATGGCGCTTGAAAGACCTTTTGATGACGTCACGGCTTATGATTGGTCGCGGCAGCCCACGTGACCGCTCAGCGACCAATCACAAGCCGTGACGTAATTCTCTCAGGTACTAAATTCCTCATTCTAGGAATTTAGGACATGAGAATTACGTCACGGCTTGTGATTGGTCGCTGGCGGTCACGTGGGCCGCCGCGACCAATCAAAATCCGTGACGTCATCGAAAGGTCCTTCACGCGCTCATTCTTAAGAAGGAAGGCTGCCGGAAAGAAGCCGAGGGTGAGTATATTCCTATTAGGTATATACTCACCCTCGGACGCGCCCTGCTGCTTTCCGGTAGCCTTCCTTCTTAAGAATGAGCGCGTGAAGGACCTTTCGATGACATCACGGCTTGTGATTGGTCGCGGCGGCCAACGTGACCGCTCAGCGACCAATCACAAGCCGTGACGTAATTCTCATGTCCTAAATTCCTAGAATGAGGAATTTAGGACCTGAGAGAATTACGTCACGGCTTGTGATTGGTCGCTGAGCGGTCACGTGGGCCGCCGCGACCAATCACAAGCCGTGACGTCATCGAAAGGTCTTTCAAGCGCCATTCTTAGGAACGGAAGATGCCGGTTACCAGCGGCGATGTCCAGGCTGCGTCGGAGAGGTGAGTATATCAATATTTTTTATTTTAATTCTTTATTTTACACTTAAATGTGGATTCCGATACCGATTTCCGATATCGCAAACATATCGGAACTCGGTATTCGAATTCCGATACCAGATTCAGAAGATCGCCGACCTCATGGCCGACCCCACACAGGGGTCGGGTCGGGTTTCATGAAACCCGACTTTGCCAAAAGTCGGCGACTTCTGAAAATGGCCGACCCGTTTCGCTCAACCCTAGTCCCCATATGTGGCTGTACAGTACTACTTAGCCATACGGAGGGACTTGGGAGGAATAGAGTGCTATTTGCCTCCTGGAATGCAGATTTTCGTAGAATAGTTTGCAGACTCCATGTACACAGCCCCTAAGTGCTAGAAAATCAGAATCAAGTGACCCTATTTTGGAAATTATAACCCTTTGGGAATTTATCTACAGATGTAGTGATGATTTGGTCTGCATGAGTGTGCTAATTGTGGTTTAGGCACAGTGGGGCAGGGAAGGGAGGGGGGCATTTGGATTTGGGAGTGGAGAATTTGCTGAATTTCTTCTGGCGGGCAAGGAGCTATTTTGCTTTTCCAGACCCTTTTTGCTTTTCCAGACCCTTTTTGTTACCAGTAATGTAGAAGCCCCCTATATTTCCGTTAAGAGATGACTAACCTGAGTGAGGGCTTGCTTTTTTTGTGGATTAAGTTGAAGCTTTTATTGGGAACATTTTACATAACATTTATGATCACATTAATCCGGTGCTCTGCGCTGAGCACTTACATCGGGGCTTCCATCTAAATCTCCAAGCCGACGGCACTTTTATGCAATCCTAAAAAGACGGACACTGCCTGATCATAGGTCCTATAGTGTCCACAGTGCCTCCATCTGCCTCATTATAGGGAATCTTCCGCCGGGGGTTCTGTCTGAATCACGTATTTCAGGGATTTACACAGAAACCCTAGTGTAAGATCTCAGCGTGGAGCGCAGGATAAATGTGCCCCAAGCCTTACTGCAATCTTTGAGAGGCAAAATGAAAAAATCAGCAGCATGTGAAGAATTAGTTTTATTTATTTTTTACGTCGTTCCTCATGCAGTATAAGTGATTAGACGACTTTATTCTTCTGGTCGGTGCGATTGCAGCGATACCAGATTTATATTGTGTGTTTGTTTGGCTGCTGTCACACACTAAAATACACTTTTTATTGCTGCATCACCATATTTTGAGAGCTATAATTTTTCCATATTTCGGCTGACGTATTTATTGGTACCATTTTGGGGCACATGACGCTTTTTAATTGCTCTCTATTCCAATTTTTGGGAGACAGAATGATCAAAAAGCAGAAATTCAGGTAATCCTTTTTGGGGTATTTTTATCCCGTTCTCTGTGTGGTAACATTGATAAGGCAGTTTTATGCTTTAGGTCAAATTAAAATGATTACAGCAATACCCAATTTATTTATTTTTTATGTTTTGGCGCTTTTTACACAATAAAAAGTATTTCATAGAAAAAATACTTATTTTTGCATCACTTTTATTCTGAGAGGTATAACTTTTTATTTTTCTTCTGATGGAGCTGTATCGTGGCTTGTTTTTTGCAAGACAAGATGACGTTTTCAGCGGTACCATTTTTATTTACATTAGTCTTTTTGATCGCGTTTTATTGCATTTTTTGTTCGGCACTATGATGATAAGGCCAGTTTCACACGACAGTTTATTTCCAGTACTGAAAAAAACGGTAACGGAGATATCTGTGTATGTGTGTACGTGTGTGTACTACGTGTGGCAACCGTGTGCCGCATCAGTACCACTCGGACGGCCACCGGGGAAGAAGCGCTACAGTAAACGCTGTTCACCGGCGGCTGGTGCCCGAAGCCTGCTCTCATCATTCTCCCCTGCTCTCCTGGCGATCGGCATGATCAGAGGAGAATGATGAGAGTTATATTAAAGTCTAAATGTTGATAACAGGTGGGGGCTTTTGGGACTCTTACCCACATCATCCGACACCTGCTGCCGCTAATAACAGTGACAGCAGGAGCGGATGATTGGGGTACTCCAGAGCCGCCACCTGCGATCTAATGAAATAAATGAATGAATGAAAAGCCTGTCCCCTGTCATGGGATCCCCCTATTTTCTTGAACCAACCAGGCAAAAATCACAGCTGGGGCCGCAACCCTCAGCTGTCAGCTTCTGCAAGGTTGGTTATCAAGAATAGAGGGGTCCCCAAGCTGTTTTTTAAATTATTTAAATAAATAATTTAAAAAAAACTGCGTAGAGTCCCCCCCATTTTTGACAACCAGCCTTGCTAAAGCTCATAGCTGGGGGTTGCTATTCTCAGGCTGGTAAGGGGCCATTGATATAAGCCCTCCCAGCCTAAAAACAGCAGCCCGCAGCTGCCCAAAAGAGGCTCCTCTATTTCCCATCATCGAGGCCGGGCTGAACTGCGGTGACCTCAGGACCGTGGGAAAATGCCGGTGATGATGTCACCACTGATGAATGATGCTGCGCTCTCAGCAGCTCATTCTCCAATGGTTTTCAGTCAGAATGGTCGTATCTTGGCACCATCCAGGTTGAAAACTATTTAGCTCCCAGACATGGATTACAGCGTGGGACACAACCATGGACAGGTATGATATAGTGTTGGTTTATTATTTTACGTTTATTACAGGATTTCGAGGGCATCGGGGAATTAGGTGTTGCTGTAAGTATGGTTTAATTTAGAATATTAAAGAAGTCTGTGTAATTTCTTCAAATAAAGGATTTTATTCTGGCTGTGTTTTTATTTAACATATAACATATTAGCAATGAAGAGGTGTCTAATAGAAGCCTCTCCATTACTAAGCCGTGTGCTTGATGTCACTTGACATTACAGAGGTGACATCAACCCCACAAATATGAACCCTCCTTGACACCGCTACAGGGAAAGTGGGAAGAGCTGAGCAAAACTTTAGAATTGGCGCATCTAATAGATGTGCCTTTTCTTTGCAGCTGCGAACTGCTGTTTTTAGGCTGGGGGGCCTATATCAATGGCCCCTTACCAGCCTGACAATAGCAGCCCCCAGCTGTGAGCTTTAGCAAGGGTGGTTATTAAAAATGGGGGGACCCCACCCCATTCTTTTTTTTAAATTATTTATTTAAATTTAAAAAAACAGTGTGGGGTCCCCTCTATTCTTGATAAACAACCTTGCAGAAGCTGACAGCAGCAGAGGGTTGCAGCCCCCAGGAGATTAAGGGCTTCACTTGGAATGGCAGACTAATAAAGATGAAAAAAATGTGTATATTGTTTTATTTCTTAAAATACTTTTTTCTTACTGTGTGATGTGCTTGATTAACCTTTTAACAACTATAGGATTAGTAATGGATAGGTGTCTTATTGACACCTCTCCATTACTAAGCCGGCTTAATGTTACCTTACAATATGAAGGTGCCATTAACCCTTCATTATCCCACTTGCCACAGCTAAAGGGCAAGTGGGAAGAACTGGGCAAAGCTCCAGAATTGGCACATCTAATAGATACGCTTTTTCTGGGCAGCTGTGGGCTGCTTTTTTAGGCTGGGGGGCCATATCCATGACCCCTTACCAGCCTGAGAATAGCACCTGTGAGTTTTGCCGGGTTTGTTTATAAATATAGGTGGGACCCCACATTGTTTTTTTCTTTCATTCATTGTCCCCTGCTCACGTTGCTGCCGCCAGAGCAGGGGACAATGGATGAAAGCCAGGTTCAGCACCACACGCAGGGGAACAGCGGCTTACAGTAGCGCTGCTTTCCCCATGGCTGTCCATACGCATGGAGGACAGTGTACACTGTTCTCCTGTGCACGTGTGCAGGAGGTTTGGCGGGCCATGTGTCAGTGTAAAAACAGACATGTCTGCGTGTTTTGCACACGGACACAAGGTCCATCAAAACATGCTGACATCTGCATAGACCCATTCATTTGAATGGGTCTACCTGTGTCTGTGTCTCCGGTACGTGACAAAACTGTCACTACACGTATCAGAGACACTGACGTGTGAAACCGGCCTAAGAGATACCACAAAGAAGCAAAAAACGCAGCATCAAAAATGAGCTACAAAAAGCATGTAGAAAATGCAATTAAAAATGCAAGTAACCTAATTTAGCTAATTGGTGCAAAAATGCTGCAGAAAATCTCCAGCTTCAAAAATGCAGCAAATACTCATGATGGGTACTTAGCCTTGTTCTAAAAAGAAAAAAAAAACATTTTCCTAAAGTGAAATATTGATATCACTACTATGCTAATCAAGTTATTAACTCCCATGTTAACAATGCTGGGACCTGGCTTTGTAGCCTTCAGCCCCAACCGAAGAGACGGCAGTAACCCCCACTGTAGTGTGATATGTATCTTCTGTACTAATAAGCATATATCTAGATTATTTTCATAGATTGTGTGTTAAAATAAATACCTCTCTTCCTAATGAAAAGAAACCATACAACTTTGCGCTGCCCTTTTTGACCATTTGAGATAGTTTTAGTTAAAGAAAGTATTTTAAATGATGTAAGCTATATCTAGACTGACCTGTCTGGTCCTGTGTCTAGGAGACGCGCAGTTTATAAGAGTTAAGAGGAATGTAACATTTCTTCTTTAAAGCTTGTGTTTGGTTATGACGCCATTCATTGATATACCATATATATAGTGCCATGGCATTGGAAGGAGTTTTTTGATTGTCTCTCTTAACCCATAAAATATATTCATATTCATTTTCATTCATGATAATCATTCACTAATTGACTGATAAATCATTATTGCTTTTACTATCCAGACATGTAACCTGAAGCACAGAAATGTATAATGCTGGTGTCTTCTGTGGCAAAAGGGTTTTTGAAGTGCCATAGGCACCAGGGCATTGGTGTGCTTCCTTCCTCGGTACCCCCAAACAGCCAAGCTCCTGTCATAATCTCTTTCTCCACAATAGGTTCTGAGAAATTCTGAGCAATGTTCCTTTTTATTAAGGGGTTGTCCAGTCTTAAGCTGCATATCTGCAATCACCCTATGTGACTGCAGACTTGTAAATCCTCACATCGTGTGCACTACCGGAGCTGGTGCCGGTGCCTGTTGTGGCAGTCATGTGACGGTCATGCGATTTGCATATTCCGGCCACATTCCAACTAGACTGTATCGAGCCTCACTAGATACATTTGCACTGAGCGAAGTCATACCCGTTTAGTGACCGCCAACTGTTCCAGTCACCTGAGAATCCTCACAGCGCAAAATGTGCACAATGTGAGAATTCACAAATCTGCAGTCCCAAACAATATCTTTCCTCTTGAAGGATAGCTATAAATTAATTACATTTTTACATGGTATAGGCAATGCTATTTGCTGCTGATCGGTCCTGGGAACCTCAACTATTGGTCAAAATACGACTCTGTTGTGTAGAGCTCTATCAAGAGCTATGTGGAGTGCCCCAAGTAGGGCTATGGGGTACTCGGTACTGGGCCCTTCGGTTCTCAAGGGGGATGTCATGGTGGCTGACCCGATCTGTGGCCCTAGGGACGTCCAATGTAAATGGGGGAAAGGTCTTTAAAGTGATAATGTTCGTGACGCTACCTGTGGTATTCGGTCAGGGTGACCGATGCTGCTTAGGGGTCCGCTGGGGTGATGTGATGGCAGCTAGATGGTATACCTTCCCACAGGTGAAGTGTATCCCCAGGGCTTCCCAAAGTGTAGATGGTAGATGGTGTGAGGCGCAGTGAAGAACGAGGACACAAGGTTGCAGTCTCTTTACCTTTTTTTACTGATGGCTTCAGCATCCACAGTCCAGGGTACAGACCACAGGGTAGGCAGAGTCCGGCCGGTCTGAAGGCAAATCCAGAGTCCCCTTATCCAGGTGGAAATCAGTAGCCTTCCTCTAGCGCCTGGATGTTGTAGTACCTTACTGCTGAGCCTCTCATAAGGTCCTCACAACTGTTGTAGATGTTCTAGATGTTATGTCTTTCTCTGTCCCCCAGATGGATAGGAACAACCCGTATGACTGATGGCCTGAGGCATTTTACATGGACTCTAGCACGCCCCAGCCCCCACAAGTTGCCACCATGCCTCCTGGGTATAGGACAGGCAGGTAACGTGGAATTATCTGTCCTGCCAGTCTCTGAAGTAAAGCGTAGAGACGATTACTCCCTCAGTATTCTGACTACCGGATTCCTGCACTTCAGAGGGAAGCAGCATGCTCCTGGCTGATCTCCCTCTGATATTCCTCTCCTGTGCTCTGCTTTCCTGCACACTCTCTGCAATATATTCACTTTAGTGTCTTCTTCCAGGAGCTGCAGCACTTCAGGCTCCAGGACTTCTTCCTCTCCCTCTGTCTTCCTGACAGGAACTGAACTCTGAACCCCTTTTCCCTCCAGATCAGGATATTTTATAGGGGAGCTCACCTAAAACAGGCTTAGAGCTCCCCCTTCTGGTCTGGAGTGTGAACATGTTGCATGCATTGTGTTACTTGACAAAGAGATCTCCTTTAATGCCTTCAGACGTAACATCACTCCCCATGGTGGAAGAACGACATTACTGCAATGACCAGGACCCTGGGGCACTGCATTGCACACACCGGTGTATGGACTCAATGGTAAGTCTTTGGGTCTTTACAGTTCCCTGTGTCTGCTGCTCATATAGTAGAGCAGTGGTGTGACTGAGCTGTGGGACCCTCAGGACCCTACCGATCAGCAGCAAATAGCAGCCATTGCAACATAAAAAGATTACTAAATGATTGTTACCCTTTAAGTGCATGAAGGAGCTTTAATAGTCCTCTTAAGGGATTTATTTATGTATCCTTGGCTCACAGTTTACCAGATGGAAAACCCACCCAAAGACATAAGCTGTCACATCCACAACACAAAAGGGAGATTCAATTATTCAGTTACTTTAGTTACTGTTTTGTCTTTACGCCCATAACGGAACAATTAATGTGCCCTTCAGAGGACTCTCAACTGTTCTACAAATAGCAATCCCACCATGACCTAACGGATATAACACTGTAATTTCCATGGCTGTACTCTTGATATTACATTGTAGGAAGACATTGTACAGGAAATATAGCTGGGATCAGTGTCGGACTGGGGTGCCGAGGACCCACCATTAACATCAACTCCAGGGCCCGACTTTTCAGCTACTTGCAAATATGACTTTATCTTCATTTACAAGACTCCATAGCAATAAATTATGTTGATTGTTAAATTAAAAAGATGTTGCCTTTGCCTGTATATAGCGAATCAGGTGTATTAGAAATACTACTCATATAAGAGGGTGGTGTCTCATTCCTGCACAGGAGCCCACCAGAGGATTGTCCTGTTCTCCTGTGGGCCAGTCCGAACCTGACTGGGATATAGTACTAGAGCGATGTACAGCCATTGTACAGCTGTGCTATAATGCAATGATTGAGGTCATTTATGCCTGTGACAATCCATGGGTACACATTCTAACATCTGTATATTATATCACTCACTACCGCAGAAATTTGTAAAGTGATAAAATGTTTATGAGGCAGTCAGCAGAACAATAACATTACATATGTCAGCAATAGTAAGACATATAGGCAAAGTCATTCCTTTAATATTTGGTTGATGCTGATCATGTATTATCAATGTTGACTTCTCCATATAAACACAAACGTTATCTAGGAAAGGAATGATATTTACACAGCGATTTGTTGGTTTTCTTTTAATAAACTGAATTTTTATCCTGCCAAGTCAGTACCTTCTGAAGCAAAATAATGTGTCACTCATATGCAAAGGGAATGCTACTAAAAGCCTTATTGATTCCTAGTGAAGTGATCCGTTTCATCTATGGAGACTTTTCTCATTAAGAAATAGAAGGGAGGAGATTAAGCAAGGTATTAAAAATGGCCTGTTTTAGAGATAAAAAGCATGCTTATTGCACAGGATTTACAAAGAAGCCAGAAATGGTTTGTATCTAGAATTTGGCATGACAAAGATAGGAAATACTTAAGTCAGCTTTTCACCATGTTTTATAAAAAATATATATATAAACCGTAAGGACAATAAATCACCCCTGGCAGTTATCAAAATATTTTACTGAATAAAAGCATGTTTCAAACTATAATGTTCTTATCATTTGCAAAAATGTTTATAAGGCCTGATGCACCCAGCCATAGTACTACAACCTACAGAGGCCGGTCTGCAGCACATGGAGGTTGTATAGTTCTACACTACATGGCGATATATGACATTAATTCACTGTCACACAAACTCTGTGCTCATAATTCTGACATCCTGATAGCCACATTTACCCAGAGAGATTATGACCCAAGATTAGACATAAAACTAGGTATAGTCAAAAAGATCAACTTGGAATTGATATGTTGTACAACCACTGAACTGCTTTGGTCACTTTATTTGGGTGGATTTGATTATTCTACAGGTTATGAGAAACCCAAACTTTTATGGAACACCTTTGACTAAACTAGTTTAGAATAAAAGGTTTCAAGACATCAACATAAATTAGTTGTACTTTTTGACTCTAAACTTTCTGTAGGGATTCTGTCATGATAGTATATGAATATACTTACCACTAAGTAGTGTAGTGTCATGGCACTGTACCCTCTTTATTCTTGAAAGTACAGATTAAAGGGAATCTGTTAGTAGGATCAACCCTCCTAAACCATCTATATGCTTATTTAGAACATAAGAAGAAGAATAAAATGATACCTTGATATCTGTAGTCCAATGTCAAATTTCAGAAAAATCCACGTTCTTCCTATGTAAATGAGCTGTTCAGGACTGTGGGCCGGATATTGATCTGCATGAGAGTCTGCCTCCAGAGCTTATTTTAAATAAAAAGGCGAGTTACCAATGTGACACATGTAATGACTGACAGAGCTGCGTGTGACTATAACTGACACATCTGCAGGTTCCTTCCAGCTTCAGCTTCCATCTCACAGGCAGATAGGATTGCAATATTGCTCCAATACAGCAGAGCTGTGAGAGCTGCAGCAAATGTGTTTGTTTGAAGACAAAGTTTGGTTCTAATGTTCAGTGTTAGCTACATGTCTCACACTGGTAATGCCCCCTATTATTAAAAATAAGCATTGGAGGCAGATTCTCATACAAATCAGTGTCTGACCCATAGTTTGAAATAGCTCATTTTCATATAAGAAAGATCGCAAATGTCAATGTGTCATTTTAACATGCTTCTTATGACCTACATGCCCATATAGACAGCTTAAGAGGGTTGATCCTACTGAAAAATTCCTTTTAAACATGGTGATTAGTGGTAAAACACATGCAGTCACTGCGGCTTGTCATCACAATGTAGCCTCAATTTGTGAATTATAGTTTGTGTATTTATGGTATTTCGGTACCCATTCTACTGCTGCTGAATGAGGCAGTTGTCATGTGGCAGTAGATTTGCTCCAGTGTGTCACAAATAGTTTGGGCACTGTGAGTTAGAAAATGTAATACATTTCATTGCATACTGACGATTCATAAATGTGCTTTGCTGCCATCTACTGGCCAATGTGTATATGAAAGTTAAGCCGGTGTCTCGCAATTCCAGTGCGAGAAACTCACGCGAGTCTCTCGCCTCAATACCCGGCACTGCCACCGGCGGTTCGGACCAGAGCATTCAGCTGCATATAAATACATGCAGCCACACATTCGGGTCCCGAGTGCCGGCGGCATTGCTGGGTATTGAGGCGAGAGATTCATGTGAGTTTCTGAGCCGGGACCGGAGGGTGTGTATGAGTTATATATACTCCCAGGCAGTGGGCACGGCCTCGTTCCCATACACTTGTATTATGCGAGTGACACAAGTGTATGGGAGCGAGAACATTACCACCATCTGGAAGCATATATAACTGAGACATACTCTCCAGTCCGACCTCAGAAACCGGTGAATCCTCTGGGGGGGGAATTCATAAGTCTATAGTCACACACAGTGACTGTAGACTTATCGATTTGGACCCAACAACCCCTTTAATGTAAATGTATGAAAATTAGAAAGTTTAATGCCTCTTCGGACATCTAATGAAGTCAGCTCCAGTTTTTCCCTAGCACAGAATGAAGGCATCCATGACCTAATGTTGTAATGTGAACAATAATTTGCAGACACTGTTCAGTATATTAGGGAGGTGAGGCACAGCTGTGCTGTAGCTTCAAAAACATATCTTGAGTATCATTCACTCTTAAAGAACATTCTGAGATTCATGCACACTTCCATGGTTACTATTTTCTATCTGGATTCTTTGCACAGTGGTCAAAATCGTAATAACAATCTGAGGTAATTGCTGGCTAATGTAGATGTGAAAAAAATGCATATTTTCCTTAAAGGGGTTGTTCACCTTTGGGGACAATGATTGCATTTGAGTTTCCGTATACATTCTGCACTGTTTGCCTTCTATAGGCAGTGTATCAGTGTATTTTGCTGGCTGCGGAATGAATTAACCTGAGAATGTGTCAGTGAGCTTGTTACCTCTTCTCATAACTATTTTATGTATTTTTTATTTTTTTCTGAGCTCCTCTTAGCAGATTTTTGACCATAGACCACATCAAAGTACAATATGAAAAGAAACAAAAAGCCCATAAAAGCAAATCGATTGAACATTTTTATTGAAACTCAGTTACAAAAATGATTGTCAACCTGAAATACATGCAATTAAGTAAAAGGTACCCAAAGGTGGAAAACTCCTTGAAGAAAATACTGAAATGAAATGGCAGAAATCCATTTATATCCTTCTTTAGATTTTCCAATGCTGCAGCATGATGCTAATTAACGATGACTTATTATTAAATTCAAAATATTCTGTAGTAAATGGGAAAGGAAAAGTATTTTGGTGCAGCATTTACGGCGAACACTTACTTTTGCTCTTGCTGTTTCACAAAATGCTGTACTTATTATTTCTCAACAGGCCATCCATTTTGAGCCTTACAGCACGCGAGTGAATGCATTCATATTTTAATGCTGTTGATAACCTTTTTTTAACTACGGCATATATAGAAGTGGTAACTGTATTAGAATCTATTACCAACAGGGTTTATTGTTTGGAATATGTTATAGGGTGTCGCTTGTAGATAATCTACATCAATGTTGAGCAGCTTTCTAGAATCCTTCCCTTTGCTTATTTCATACTCATTTCTATGTGTAATCTGTATTGTCAACATTTTTAGAGGAGCGTAAAGTATTTTCAGAAGGTTTGCCTAGGGATAGCCATGTCTGCCTTCTTCTCCTTTAGAGCCTGATGAATGACCATCCACATAAAAAATGTATGACTCAAGCCCCCTCTTACGCAGCACATACAGAGTAACTTTCTATCCTGGCACATGGAAAGGGGTTCACTAGACAGCCCCCTTAACATCTTACTGTGATACTTTATTTTTCTACATCAGTTTAATAGACAGCATATATTCTAAAGATAGGATGGAAACCAGTAGAGCAAACACTAAACATATGGAAGGAACAGGAGACTACTGGGAGATATTAGGTACCTAATATTGTTGAGGGAGGATCTAAATTGATCCTTCACGGTTGACTCAGTGATTTCTGAATTAATCTACAGGGCGTTGCCGGCAACTGAAAATGACCAGACGGAGACATATGTCTCTGTATGGGGGATCGAGCAGATCTCTGGGCCCCCGTTTATTGTGTATGACTTTTCATAGTCATAGAAATTATACTTCAACCAATCAGCATAAGAACATGCTCACAGTTCTTAACCTATAAGAATGCAGGAAAAACTTAACCCATGAAAATACAGAAAAACCGGAAACTACATATATGGTCGTGTCTTTTTGGCATAAAAAAGACATACTAACAGGTGCCTCAGTCTTATGTAGTGATACACCCCCGAGTCCATTCCCTGGCTCGAGTCAGAACACTCAAGATCTTTATACCAATTATGAACCATAGCCTAGTTGAATAACAGGCTTGTGAACAACAAGATAAAATTACTTCACGGCAGCTATAACCTTTTACCTAATTAAATAACAGAATTTATCTTTAAGCAACAAGAAAATGGAGTCAAAAGCACAAAATGGAGAATCATTCTTAATTTGTCCCTTCACAATATTAATGACCCATCTTTGGTATATGGGGTGGGTTATGAGGGGGGCCTGACACCCAATATGCCCGCGATCATTTGCTCTGGTGGCAATCAGGTGTAAACAATGAACAAAGCTGTACAGCACAGCTCTATAAAAAGGGCTGTCCACTACTAAGACAACCCCTTCTTAAACTAAATGTTCAGCGCCAATAAAATAATAAAGCTTATACTCACCTCCCGTGCTGGCGCCGTTCCAGTGGTGTCGGCCCTCGTGGAATGACATGTGATGCCCAGTGCCCAATCAGCGCTAGTGTCACTGTCCAACCCTTCGGACACACTGAACATGAAGAGGAATTTGCGATGAGCCGTAGCCCGGACTTCCTCTTTATGTTCAATTCATACGAAGGCTTGGACAGTGACACCAGTGCTGATTGTGAGCCGGGCTTCACGTGTCACAACAACTTGGAGTGGACAACCCCTTTAAATGTGTATGGGCTCCAGTACAACTCCATTCAGGGTTTACATCCGGCCACAACCAGTCCTAAAAAGAACTGATCAGTAGGCGAAAGGTCATCCAAATAACCCCTCCAAGTGCTCAATCATGCACAGAATGTAAATGTTGTCTGAACTGGACATTTTGGTGGGACATGGCAATAATTTAAAGAGTATGGGGGTGTCCGGAGTCCTGACTCTCCTATGATGACAAAGGTGGGGAAAAGCAGGATTGGGCATAATATATTTCTACAAGGCCAATACTTTTGTTCTTACCAGAGATAATCCACCATAAGAGGTTCCTGACAGCTTCCCATCTCCAACACATTCATTCAGATCATGGCGCTTGGTTGGAGGGATAGGGGGAATAGCTGTCAGCCCAATCCCAGGTGTCGTGTAGAGCAGGATTATCGCTTAGTAATGTAATACCAAACTCATCTGCCAAGTTATCATTTGCTGTAGCTTGTATTTAGATGTCAACCCCAAAGTAGTGTAGTTGCTTTTTGTTTTTCACTTATACAGTCCATTCTTCATGCTAAGAAAATTTACTAATTGTGATTCTCTCTACAAAACAGTCAGGACTAAAGTGAAAGATTAACAATAGATGTCCACCATAGGATTTGGATATAGCACTGGTGTTGCCCAAAGCTAAGTTCACACTAGCATTCTGCTTTCCATTTCTCCGCTCCATTATATAGACAGCTGTTTTATGTCATCTGTCTACAATATCTACACATGGCACTGGCAGAAACTAAAGATTATCTGTAAAGCATGAACACAAACCAAACTCTTTTTAGAAGGTCATCAATTCTTTTTTAAGGTCATCATAAAGTGAATGTACTGAGCAGTGAATCAAGTTAACAGTAGGCAGAATGATTGGGTTGCATTGCTATGACTGCTCGGCGTTATGCCCCGCCCAGATGACTGCAAAGCTGTGTTCACACATGAGTTTTTCAAATAAAAAACTACTTCGCAGCATGCTCCTTTCTTGGGACTTCTTAGTTTCTTTTATTGAAGATGTTTTCATGAGGTTTGGAAGAATCTTTATTTTCCTAAACCATTTTTCTAGCCTTTTTATTTGACAGTGCCTAGTTTGTAGCAGATTTTATCAGGCTCCATTTCAAAGAGGCACCATGCATTTTTTTTCCCACCAAAACTTCTTGAGAAAAAAAAAACACTCAAAAAACTTCTCTTAGGAACTTTTTTTATTTTTTGCAGAGTTTTTCCAAGTGTTTTGAAACTTTTTTTTCAGGAAGATGTTGAAATTAATCTGCTCCAAATGACTCATCAAAAACCACTGTGTGAACACAGTCTAGCAGCAGTATTATAACATTATTTTCTGCTTTCGCTACTGCCTGCCATTTAAGAGACTGACATCATTTCAACCGTAATTATAAGCCATAGACTTCCCTGCCTATACTTAAAGAATTTTGACCAGACAGGTTCCCTTTAAGGAAAAAGGAACCTGTCACATTGAAAAGGTATCTAATCTGCAGGCAGGATGTTATAGAGCAGGAGGAGCTGATCAGATTGATACAGATTTTAGGAAAAGTTTCTGTAAGTCTTGCATTTTATTCATTGACTTCCCTAGTGTTTATATGGATGAGTCCAGTGGGCGGTTCTACTAGTTACTGATAGTCTTCCCTGTATGACTGAGTAGGACCGCCCACCAGACTCGTACAAATAATTACCAGGGATTTTAGTGAATAAAATACAAGTTATGGTGACAACAAACCTATATATCATTCTGCTCAGCTTCTCCTTCTCTATTCCATGGTGTCCGCTACCGTTTCTGTATATTTCATATACAAAAAATGAAAAATCTTTGAAATAATTATTAGTTTGCCATTCCTAGTAAATTATATTGGGTAACCAAAAAATGTAGGAAAAAAGGTACAATGCTGATTTAATAGTACTATTTCAGCTCTACGGTTCTTGGGGAAATAAAGCCTTGTTGAGTTTAACCCTCATCAGTGGTAATTAAGTTTGACAGTGCGGGTTCTGCAGTAATTCACAAACCTGTACTTTATGCATCAGCGTTGCTTATTATTCTAATTAAAGTGGAACATTGTGCCCTCGCCAGTCATTAGTGGGTTTTCATTCCGTAACTGACATTTGCAGAAATTAAAACGGGGGAATTCATGTGAAGTCCAGAGGCTTCCATGTTAAAATTAGCATTGCCATGGAAACAGTCTTCAACAATTATCAGAAAAGGATGTAGTCTTTTTCTCATTTCTTTTTAAAACCGAGACACACAAAAAAAAATACTTCAGCAGAGAAAGGATTCAGATATCTAGGTGGACAGGTAAGGTTATAGAACTTAAGAAACAAATGCTAGATAATGGCTGGGAGATACAAAGTGTTCTCGGTGTAGTAGATAGGTTGGACGAGCTCTTTGTCTCCGAACGTTATCTCAGAAATGATCATGTCAGGGACAGTTATGAGTTGATTGCAGTGCCGGAAAATAACTCGCTTCTGAGAATTAGGGCGAGCTGTGTTTTTAGTTCTTATAATATGTCAAGTGTATGTAGGCTGATATCTGGTAAATTAAGGACAGGTACTAAGCAAATGGAACGGTGGTGCTTGTAGACTCGTCTTCCCTATTCTTACAGCCTTTGTTGGGGAATATATATATATATATATTTACTACTGCTTAGATATGTACATGCAAGGAAAGAGTGTGTGAGGACAATGGGGGCAAACAAGTACAACGTTCTCCTGTCCAGGCACTTAAGAGTGGCAACTGGCAATTGAAGGACGTCATATTCTAATCTGTGCTATAGGGCAGTGTTTTTCAACCAGTGTGCCGCGACACATGGTCGGGTGTGCCGCGGGGAACGGGAGTCAGCTGTTCTCTGTGCCGACTGTCAAGCTGACAGCCGGCACAGAGAAGCTTCAGCGCGCCGGCTCCCGGAGATCAATTGTACTTGCAGACATCTACCAGCTGCGAGTACAATTGAGGCTCTCACTGCCGGGTCAGAGCGACGCCAGCAGCGTGATCAAGTCATGTGATCACGCTGCTGACGTCACTATCCGGCGCGCAGGAGAAAGAAGAGACTTGGTGGTAAGTGCTCCTGTGCTGTGGAGCTGAAGACACCGAAGATTCAGCGTGGGGTGGGTTTATGGGGAGTATGTGGGGGGATTTATTAAGTGTGTGGGGGGATTTATTCAGTGTGGGGGGGGATTTATTCAGTGTGTGGGGGGATTTATTCAGTGTGTGGGGGGATTTATTCAGTGTGTGGGGGGATTTATTCAGTGTGGGGGGGGGATTTATTCAGTGTGTACGTGGGGGGGGCTGGAATTTATTTAGCATGTGTGGGGCAGGGTGCATTTATTCTGTGGAAGGGGATGGATTTATTCTATCGGAAGGGCAGTGGATATATTCTGTGGGGGTGAGTGGGGAGATGGGGGTGGACACAGTAGCGAGGGGAAAAATGTGTGCTGACAGTACTGGGAGCAACGGTGATGGGATGTGTGAGGACAGTATGGGGAGTCGGGGGAATGTGTGAGGGGGGAATGTGTGAGGAGGAAATATGGAGAGAGCAAAGGGGTATGTTAGCAGGGGGGGGATGTACAGGAGGAGGCTATTAGAAATGTGTGCAGACAGTATGGGGGGATGAAAGTGTGAGTGGACACATAATAGATACTGAGTAGTGTGAGGGTAACAGCCAGGAGGAGACAGTATGCCAAGTAGGAGGAGTGTAATGAAGGGGCACAGTAGAGAGACTGGGCTCTCTATGAGGGACACCGTATGAGAAGGCAGTGTGAAGTATGGAAAAGAGAGAGAGGGTAGTGTGGATGGCATGTACCATAAGAGGGACAGTGAGGGTCATATTATGTGCTGGGAATAAAGTGAGGGGCAATTATTTACTCAGAGGCTCAGCCTAGGGCAGATATTGTTATTCCGGAGCATTATAATAACACTGCTATCTTTAAGGGTGTTGTGTCGGGATGTGCTGCAGAAGACAGGAGAAGATGGAAGTCTGCAGAAACGAGCTCTGCCGGTGGATGAGAAGAGTCATCATGGCATCTGGACAAGGTGAAGATGAAAAGAAAGAGGCGACTCCACAAACAACGTCATCTATCAGGTACCTGGATGTAAATGTGTTTTTTTTGTGATACTAATTCTCATTTTTATTTGTTAGGAACATTAAAGGGGATGTCCAAGGTTGTGATGAGTCTGCAGTCATACTATGTGACTGCAGACTTCTGAATTCTCACAGTGCACACTGCTATCATAATTCTCTGATGTTGGTGATTTACATACATGCGGTCACGTGCTGACTAGACATGTGTGGCCTCATTCAATGAAAATGAATTGACTGAGGCCGGACACGTCTAGTTAGAATGTGACCAGAAGTATCCAAATCACATACTTGTGCTGTCATGACCGTCCACTCTGGCCACCGGCAAGGGAGAATCCTGAAAGTGTGCAGTGCTTGCGCTGTGAGAATTCAAAAGCCTGCAGTCACATAGAATGACTGCAGACTTTCATCTCAAACCTGGACGCACCATTTTGTGCCATTTTGGTTGGTGGTGTGCCTCGGGATTTTTTAAGTATAAAAAATGTGCCGCGGCTCAAAAAAGGTTGAAAATCACTGCTATAGGGCACCTTCGCCACCATGTGCACTCATATGATTACGCGTCTGTTATTACTGGTTTTTGAGCCCCAACAGTTTGCTTGTTCTTTTTCTTTTCTTCTTTTTGCTTCTTATTTATTTTATTTTCTAATAAATGCAAAATGGCCACAATGACAAGCCACTCTACTGTACATTTTGGTCCCTGAAATAATGATAAGTGTTGTGGATAAACTCATTCTCTGCCTCCTTGTATTAAGCTCGTTGGCGTGGAACAAAAGCTGTCTAGAGAGCATAGTAATAAAATTTCATGGAAATTCCCAGAATTCATTGTAATTAATTTTAACCTCAAAGGTTTGTAATCAAGGCATGTGTGACCTTGATATTATGGAGCAGTTGTATTTATCTGTAGATAAATAGATTGTATGATAACCGGACACTACTGTATACTGTATGCCACACAATGTAAAAGGACTTTTCAGAAATAGTACAACATATAAAAAAAACCTATGAAAAACATGTGCATTACAATTCTTAATGAACTAGTTTGGCAATAAACACAAAAATGTGGCCAAAAGGCAATTTTCTGGATGATTTTCCAGTTGAAAAGTTGTAGAACCTGTCATCTGATTCGTTCTGCCCAAACCGCACAAGTGCATTTATCTCATTCTCTGGGGACAATAGCTGGAGACAAGACTAGTCCAGCACCATCTTTGGCAAGCTCTTCTTACTGCCGCTACAGGTGGTTGATAGGTCTCTATCTCGTGTGCACATAAGGAGAAACCTGTCAATCACTTGTAGCAGTGTTGGGAAGAGCAGATCATGGATGGCATTGGACTATTCTCATGTCCCCAACTGGATCTTTAAAGTACCGTATTTTTCGGACTATAAGACACACCGGACTATAAGGCGCACCCAGGTTTTAGAGGTGGAAAATAGGGAAAAAAATATTTGAAGCAAAAAAATGTGGTAAAATATTTATTAACATACTATTATATGTGGTGTTATTATATATAATAGTATGTTATTATGTTGGAAGCTGCGGGACCAGTGTGGTGTCTGTACAGTACTATATGAAGATGCTGGAGGGTGAGTATAAGAATGGGGCACAGGGCTGATATTGAAAACACCACTCCAGCACTGCAAAATAACACTGGAGTGCTGCTTTAAAATCCCATGGGAGAACTATAACTCCCAGCATGTCCTGCAGATCCTATGACATGCTGGGAGTTATAGTTCACTAAAGGAGTGGCAGAGTGCTTTATTGTGTTTTGGAAAGACTAACCTCTTAATTGTGGCAGCCAGCCTGTAGTGAGGTAAAAGCATCCCATGACTGCACACACAGAGCCCTCCCTCTTGATGCCTTTCCACAGCACAGGTAATGGAAGCCTGCAGATTCTAGTGGGGAGTCTGAAGGACCTGTGATGATGTCAAGAAGAGGGAGGGCTCTGTGCTGCCATGTGATGCTCCAGCCCGCCCACTTCTGACATCATCACAGGTCCTCCTTGTGCACACTGCACAGCACTCAGCTCCAGCCCAGGAAGGTACCAGCGATCTCCTCTCCCCCGGACCCTGCTGCTGCTGCCTCCTCCTCCCCCGGACACACAGATCTCCCCAGCTGCTGCTGGAATCAGCGCTGAGGAAACCATGTGTGTCCCTGCTTAAGTGCAGTATTCATTTGCTGCTCCTGGCTCAGCTGATAGGTGGGCGGGGAGTAGCTAATGAATATTCACTGCACTTAATCATCGGGACCACATGGTTTCCCCAGCAAAAAAACGGTATATTTTCTCTGAAGCACCACTGCTTTTCGAAGAAAAATACACCTGGCTGCAATTATGCAGCCAGGCTTCGATTCATGCTGCCAGCGGTTTGTCAGATGAAAGGTTCCCTTTAACAATTGAACTGCTCTAAATGGAAACTTCTTGCCATTTTGTGTTTGCCCTCTTGTTAAGGCTAAGTTCACATCTCCATTTGGGAGATTTGTTTCATTGCTCCATAGACAAACAGAATTCATGCCCAGGGGTACGCCGCTCCTGCATGCTTTCTTTCTTTATGTATTCTGCCATTATAAAATTTGACAACAGATGGAAACCAGACAAACCCCATAATAATCAGAGGGGTCCCTTTGCTTCTGTTTGCATCAGTTAGCATTAGGATTGGTTTCGGGCACAAATTCTACTTAAACAGACAATCAAAACTGCCAAAAGGAAACACAGCCAGAGCCTAATAGAATAATTTAGAAGCTCATTATTGGCAAGTGGATTAAATCTTACATTGGCCAAGTCATAAATATGAGCAAGGCCACCTATTAAATGCATACACTATTTAAAAACTAACTATAAAAATGCATCATTAAATGGTTTGTAACTAGAGATGGGCAAACCCAAACAGTAAAGTTTGGCATCCATACCGAGCACGTACCGTTCAAACATGGACTTCAACAGGATGTCTGTGCTAATGTTCGGATTCGGCCCCCCGAACGCCGGGTGTTTGTCAAGCTCTTGGTAACCAGCCTGGCAAAACTGACAGCTGGAGGCTGTAGCCCTTAGCTGTCAGCGTTAGCAAAACTGGTTATCAAGAATAGAGGTGTCCCCATGCTGTGTTTTAATTATTTCAATAAATAATTTTAAAAACCAGCATGGGGTGCCCCATTTTGACAGCCAACCAAGCTAAAGCAGACAGCTAGGGGGCTGGTATTCTCAGGCTTGTAAGGGACCATGGATATTGCCCCTCAGCCTAAAAATAGCAGCCCACAGCTGTCCAGAAAATGCACATCTATTAGATGCACCAATTCTGGTGCTTTGCCCAGCTCTTCCCACATACGCCACTGGCGGTGGCAAGTGGGATAATATTTGTGGGGTTGGTGTCACCTTTGTATTGTGCGGTGACATCAAGCCCACTGCTTAGTACTGGAAAGGCATCTATAAGACACCTATCCATTACTAATTCTATAGTTACATTGTAAATAAAGACACAGTTAGTATATTTTAATTGAAATAAAAACAAAACACACATTTCCATTTTTATTTAAAAATAACAAACATAGTTATGCTCACCTAACGCACATTCCATTAAAGCCCTTGATTTCTGTAAAAAACAAAAACAAAAATAAAAAACAACCATATCCCTCACCTCTCTGTTGTTCTGTCCCCTGCCGTAATGCATGTCTGGGGGATAAACAGTTTTCAACCTGGACGGTGCCAAGAAGTGACCATGCAGGCTGAGAACCACTGGTGAATGAGCTCCTGCGAGTGCAGCATTAGTGACTAGTGGTGACGTCATCGAGGTGACCACTGGTCACTGAGGCTGCGTGGGATAGAAGGAAGGATGGCTGGATGGTTGAGGGATGGCTGGATGGTTGATGGATGGTTGGATTGAGGGATGGCTGGATGAGGTATGGATGGATGGAGGGATTGATGGATGAGGGATGAATGAGGGATAGATGGGTGAGGGATGGAGGGAGGGATGCACAGGGTCCAGGATTCGGGTTTCGGTCCGGATACTGTTCTGGTACCCGAACCGAAACTTTTTTTTCATTGTTTGGCCAAACTAGCCGGACCCGAATATCCAGGGGTCTGCCCATCTCTATATAGAAAATAAATAGATCTGAGGTGCTCGAACTCCATTCCATTCAGATGGAGCTCTGTAAAGACCCTTTCACTGGACTGATGGGGGTCCAAAACATGTAAAAACATAGCAATTGGTAAGATAACTTCAAAACTTGATAAAAACCTTTAATTCTTTTTTTTCAAAAATTTAACCAGAAAATAATCTTTTAAAAGGGTTCCCTCAGGATAGCTCATCAATGTTACTGTCAGTTCTGAATTCCTCCTCTCCAGTATGTTGTATGTAGAAATCGCATAGAGTCATGGGAAAGCAATTGTGTTGCCAATTTACACCGCTCTATGGGATATATAGTTATAGTCCAATAAACATATATGCTCAACAACAACTACAAAAATACGTTCTAACTGGGATTAACTAGAAGCAAAGGGGTAAAATGTGAAACTGTGTAGAAGTGATGGCTCCCAAGTCCAAAGTGGTCTTACCTTTTGAACCTAAAATGTGGTAACGTGCCAAATCCTGTTAGAGGAAAAACCAATATGAGCCACCACATTCCAATCATACAAAGTGGCCCCTATTGTTGCCAGCCATACAGCCTAGTCTATGTAGCTGTCTACATAATGTACATTTACAGAATACACAACAGTTGGGTCACCGGTGAACTTTTCTTTGCTGCGATATAAACATGTATGTTATTAGAGCTCAGTTTGAAAAGAATCTATTGTATAATTTCAATTCCGCTCTACAGTAGGAAAGGTCTGAAGGATACTTCTCAAAGTCTATGTATATCCACTATAGTGGCCAATCATAACAGCATTTTTGTACAGCAAAATAAGCTCAGGATCTGTACACTGCGTTTTTCTAAAGTAAAATGAACACAGTCATATCAACATGAATTAATTTTTTAATATAAAAGGACCCATAATCTAATATTTCCATGATTTCATTGCCATTCTGTCAAGTGGCACAATAAAAGACTTTTGCTTAAAACTTCACATGCTCAAGTTTTGTTCTTTCAACACCTACGCAAGCCAATTAAACAAGAAATATGTACAAAAAATCCTGACACCTACACATTTGGCAAATTATGGCAATCTTGCCTCTAAACAAGGAATTCTTATAGCATTGTCACAGTATCCAGAATTATATACAGTATCATAGCGCGAGCCTGTAGACATGAGATCGATGCACAGACATTACATGGAATCACAAAATGTGTGTATGAGAAGGACAAATCAACTGAAGCCCTCCGGCTTTGGTAATAGACTTGTAATCAAGCATATTAATACATAGAATGGTGACCCCAGGGGTTGTCTTCAAAAGCACAACTATTAGCATATTGATGTGACTAATTATCATGAGAATGCTAGAGCTTTGAGAAAAATGAAAAATAAATAATATTGTATACTTGGAAAACTGACTGATGATTAGTATGTAACCTCATTAGCTCAGCTGAATTATAACGTGTGGTGGGTGTGACATCTTATTAGCTTGTCCCAACAGGAAGACATCTGCGAACAATATAGTGGGACGGGCACTTTAAAAAATGGTATAATAAATAAGCACCGATACTTAGCACCCACGAATTTGGCCACTTATCTATTTATTTCTAACACTGCCGATGTGTTAGCTAAATACTGTTATAAGTAGTGAAAATGTATAACTGTTAGGAACATATGTCTACAGAACATTTGTAATGTCGGTGGATGTAAGTCTGTAAAAAAAAAATTGAAGTGCTTATAGTGTAAAAATACGTATACTCCTCTACATCCTTCTCTGCCCAGGAGCTGTGGTATGATCAGACCATGTTCCTGTACGGTCAGACACAGATATTACACAGTACACAGCAGGGGCACATTTATAAGATTATCTCAGCACAGGAACATTTTTTTTAGAACATCCAATTTAAGAAATTATTTTTATACAAATATTTATTGAAGTAAATGTACTTTTTGTGTGAAAACACCCTTAACTGTCAGAAACCTGCCTATATATACAATATATCACAAAAATGAGCACACCCCTCACATTTTTGTAAATATTTTATTAGATTTTTTCATGGTATAACACTGAATATTTGATACTTTGATACAATTGTAAAGTAGTCAGTGTACAGCTTGTATAACAGTGTGCATTTAGTGTGTCTTCTAAATAATGCAATGCAGCCATTAATGTTTAAAGTTTAACTGCTGGCAACAAAAGTGAGTACACCCCCTAAAGTGATAATGGCCAAATTGTTCACAATCAGCCATTTTCTCTCCTCTGTGTCATATGACTCATTAGTGTTACAAGGTCACAGGTGTGAATGGGGAGCAGGTGTGTTAAACTGGTGTTATTGCCCTCATACTCTCTCATAGTGGTCACTGGAAGTTCAACATGGTGCCTCATGGTAAAGAACACACTGAGGATCAGAAAAAAAGATTTGTTGCTCTACATAAAGATGGCCTAGGCTATAAGAAGATTGCCAACACCCTGATACTGAGCTGCAACATGGTGGCCAAGACCGTTCAGCTATTTAAAAAGACAGTTTCCGCTCACAACTGGCCACGCCATGGTCAACCAAGGAAGTTGAGTGGACATGCTCAGCATAATATAGAGTGGCTGTCTTTATAAAATTGATGTACGAGTACTGCCAGTATTGCTGCAGAGGTTAAAGGGGTGGTGGGTCTGCCTGTCAGTGCTAAGACCATACGCCACACACAGCAGAAAATTTGTCTGCATGACTAAGGACATGTGTGTCGGCAACCAGGTGAGAAGTACAAAGACTAGTGTGTCTTTCCTACAGTCGAACATGGTGGTGGGAGTGTCATGGTTTGGGGCTGCATGAGTACTAAAAGCTGTGGGGAGCTACAGTTCATCAAGGAAACCATGAATTCCAACATGTACTGTGACATAATGATGCAGAACCTGATCCCCTCCCTTCGGAAATTGGCCCACTTTGCAGAATTCCAACATGAAAACCATCCCAAACACACCTCCAAGATGACTACTGACTTGCTAAAGAAACTGAGGGTAAAAGTGCTGGACTGGGCAAGCATGTCTCCAGACCTAAACCCCTATTCAGCATCTGTGGGGCATCCTGAAACGGAAGGTGGAGGAGTGCAAGGTCTCTTAATATCCACCAGCTCCATGAGGTCGTCATGGAGGAATGTAAGAGAATTCTTGTGGAAACCTGTGAAGTTCTAGTGAACTCCGTGCCCAAGAGAGTTAAGGCAGTGCTTGAAAATAATGGTGGCCACACAAAATATTGACACTTTGAGTACAATTTGGCAATTTGGTGTTGAGTAATTTAGAGGACACACCAAATTTACACTGTTATACAAGCTGTATGCTGTACATTGTATCAAAATGTAATAGATTCAGTGCTGCCCTATGAAAAGATATACGGTAATAAAATATTTACAAAAATGTCAGGGGTCTACTCACTTTTGTGACATACTGTATGTAGGCAGCCTTTAGGAAGGCATTACTTGTGAGCGGGACCCTCACACTTTTAGTGCGAATTCTATCATTATGAATTGCTCTGTAATGTCTGATACTGCTTGTACATGTACCCTCTGATTTGCAGCACATATTGGTGCTATATAAATAGAAAATATGTATAAATATTTATGCCCCTCCAACAGACACTAGGGAGAGATGCTTACATGGTGGGATCTGTGGGTTTAGTGTTGCTGTGCTGCCTTATTAGAACAGTCATTAAGATCTCTGCCTTCTAATTACGTATATTCACTATTGCCCTTTCTCTACAACAAAGCTGAAAAGTCTATTGCGTCTGCTCCACTGGCTAGTTTGCTAATATTTTAGGGGTTTTTTATATTGGTATGATATAACAACAATAATAAAAATATCCCAACATTTAAAAAATACCAGCAGTGTAATTAACAAGATCAATGTAATTAATTTAATTAGCAGACGATTCCCTAAAGGATTGTACGAGTGGATGATAAATCTGGCACATGCTATTTGTGTCATCCTTCGCACTCTTCCCTCCTGCATTATTACTTGCCAACAGACCACATTTTGGAATGTGCTATAATTTATTGTTACATAATAAACCTAATTTGTTTCTTTTCTTGTTTGACACATTTGTCAATGTGTAGAAAATCCGTGCAGTTCGGTCTGCTGTACATTTCCACAAATCATTTTTTTTTTCTGTCCTTTTTCACTTGTTGCTTGGATTAGATTGAGTTCTTATTGGATTTCCTACAGCATTTTGTATCGGTCAAGATTATAGGTCTACATCTTGTCCCTTGCTGTCTCATTAAGGAATCAAACAGGTTATCTTTCTCCACTGCAGTGGGCTTTAGCCAGATGTTATATTTCGCCGGTTTACCTGCTAAAAAGTACACATGAAGACAGGTTGGGATAAAATGAGACCCTAAATAAAATTATAAAAATCTTAGATTAATACACTTACTAGGCTGACCAGCTTAAAAACACTATCATATCTGAAATATAAAATGGAAACTTTTGGTGAAGCTTTTTGTCTTATAAACACATTTTTTGTAAGTTACTTTTTTCTACCTCAATAGTGTAAGGAAAGGTAATAAACATCATCAAATATTAGAGAAAAATGTCTTTCTCTCTCCACTTCAAATATTTATTTTCTCCTATACCCACATTGTACAACGTAACTTTTCAGAATCTCCGCGTTCTCTAAACAACACAGTAAAACTGTGAGGCATGGGAGTTGTGGGAGCTTCTTAAGTACCATAGGTATCATTACCCAGAGCAAAGGGGGGATACAGAATCGGTCTTCATTCCTTACTATGCTTCATAGAAGCTCCTTTGCTAATCAGAAGAACTAATTATTAAGGAGCATTTACACTGCACGATTATAGGGAACGAGAATTCTTAGGAGTAAAAAGGCTGCTGGTCTCCCAGCAAACATGCAGAATTCTAGTTCATAAGGTGAAATAATCTTTGGTTGACCAAAAAGTTCAATATTCTCGCCAATGAATTATCCTGAGTAAACAGGACCTGCACTGCGGAGATTAATGGCATCCCAAGCACATGGAACAAACTATTACATCTGAAGCATGCTCTGCCTGTGAAAACAGCCTAATAACATGACTAGCAAACATGCGGCCATTCTGCAATTATTTAATGCTGCGCATCATGCAGTGTAAATGCACCCTTAGGCTATATCACACCAGTAGGTAATTACAAGAGGAACATGATAGTGTACTATAATTACTGCTTTTTCCTTATGTACATCAATAATAACAATAGCTTCCAGGCATATTCCCAGTATATTTTCCATGAAACGCAGGAGAACATACTTTAAAGAAGCAGCCAGGGGCTGGAGATGAGACTATGCTGGCTCTGCCCCAGGACCGATGCAGGTGAATGACAGGTCTCTCACATAGCAAAAGATCTGTCATTCATGTCTGGCAGTGTTGGGGGAAGCTGGCTGAGGGCGGCTCCCGAGTTGTCTCATCTCTGGTCACCGGCCAGATATTTAAAGTAAATTTTCTCTGAAACACTCCAGCAAAATTGCTCCAGAAAAATTATACCTAGCAGAAATCATGTAGGCAGGCTCTGATTCATGCTCCCGATTCCCTATTGGGCAAGATTAATCAAGTGACAGGTTCCCTTCAAATATGAAGACTTATAGACCTAATGTCATGGGGATAGCACAACAGAAAGGGGTCAGACAATTGCAGGGTCTGGTGACACATACACCAGCGGTAGTTAGAACGGTTTCAACATCCTATTTACAGTTCTGGCTTTCTTTGTTCTGGTGCTGTAAGGGTTAAGCTGCTTAGTTAGACTAAGGGTACTGTCACACTCTGCAACTTTCCAACGATCACGACCAGCGATACGACCTGGCCGTGATCATTGGAAAGTCGTTGTGTGGTCGCTGGGGAGCTGTCACACAGACCGCTCTCCAGCGACCAACGATGCCGAAGGCCCCGGGTAACCAGGGTAAACATCGGGTTACTAAGCGCAGGGCCGCGCTTAGTAACCCGATGTTTACCCTGGTTACCATCGTAAAAGTAAAAAAAAACAAACAGTACATACTCACATTCCGGTGTCCGTCAGGTCCCTTGCAGTCTGCTTCCCGCTCTGACTGAGTGCCGCCGTAAAGTGAAAGCAGATCACAGCGGTGACGTCACCGCTGTGCTCTGCTCTTACTTTACGGCCAGCAGTCAGTCAGAGCGGGAAGCAGACTGCAAGGGACCTGACGGACACCGGAATGTGAGTATGTACTGTTTGAATTTTTTTACTTTTACGATGGTAGCCAGGGTAAACATCGGGTTACTAAGCGCGGCCCTGCGCTTAGTAACCCGATGTTTACCCTGGTTACAAGCGAACGCATCGTTGGATCGGTGTCACACACACCGATCCAACGATGACAGCGGGAGATCCAGCGACGAAAGAAAGTTCCAAACGATCTGCTACGACGTACGATTCTCAGCAGGGTCCCTGATCGCTGCTGCGTGTCAGACACTGCGATATCATATGGATATCGCTGGAACGTCACGGATCGTACCGTCGTAGCGACAAAAGTGCCACTGTGAGACAGTACCCTTAAACTCCTGGAGTTGTCTGTCTTGGATAGTATGAGCTGTTCTGAGTTTGTTACTCCCTGCAGGTATAAGAACCCTCCTCTATGCTTCTGACCTGGGTGGGGGAGGAAACAGATAAGGGTAAGATAGGATCATAGCAAGGTAGGAGACCCCAGTATCTTAACCATTTGGGGTAATTCAGGGAATAGGGATAGTCTAGGGCACCCCTAGTACAAGAAATCGGGTAGGTGCCCATAGTCCTTTGTCACTATGTGACATCTAGGTTGTTAAAGGTGCATTAGGAAGCATAAATTTTACCTTCTGAAAATGTTTCCTTCAGAAATTTGAAAATTAAAGTATAACTGTTGTTTTAATTTTATTTCATAATTCAATAGTACACATGAAAATTTGCAACTTTGTAATATATCTTATCAGAGAAATCTGCTTCATTTCTGCCAAAATTTAGCATTTATCAAAATAGATAGGAGATGAGAACTGCAACTTTATCCCTACTAGCTGACATCTCCTATCTCAGTAATGCGAAAGTCTCTCTTCATCGACTACAGATTTTACCTCAGAATTGAGAATTTGATAAGAAATGATCAATTTTGGCAGAGAGAGATTCCTCTGATAAGATATATTACAAAGTTGCTAATTTTCATGTGTACTATTGAATTATGAAATAAGGATAAAATGACGGTTACTCTTTAAACGTAGACGTCTAACAGATCAGTAAAGAAACTACTAACAACTGATTTCCTTTTCACTCAATGTGAAATACACTGCACGACTGACTGATCCTTTTTGTTGAAGATATTTCTTTTTTGGCAGTTTTTTCTTCAATTTGTAAGTTCAGTTTTTACTAAATCCGATCTCTGTGAACCCTAAAAATGCTTGTTCTAATCTGGGGGGCATCTCTTTATCATGATTGTATGGTTTATATCCATCAGAAGACCTCTGCACAGGTACTAATGGATTGGGAACAAACTAAACCTTGCAATTAATACAAGAAATTTACCACCACTCAGATTCATTAAAAAAAAAAAAAAATTCTTAATGGGAATTTGTACCCAGGTTTATGATGTGCTATTTCAGAGTAGCATATATAAGTTATATAGCACTGATTTTAGGGCTGTATTATGTTCTCGGTTCTTTCAGCTGTTTTCATAAGGTTCATGCTTATCCTCTGCACCACTGGTGTCCTCCATTGTGTTCGCATGTTGCTGAGTCCTCAGTATTCATGGGATGTAATTGCCTGTGCCTATGCACTGCCAAAGGAGAAAAGGATCAATCACTGGGGGCATGTGAGTGGGAATACTCTAGTATTGCAAAAAAAAACCCTAAGGATTTATAAAAAATGTGAAGAAAAAAGGAAATTTAGCTCTAGAATAAGGGCCTGTCTCACTAATTTATGCTGCCTTTAGATAGAGCAACATAAACCTGGTGACAAATTCCCTGCAATAGTCCAAAAGATAAAATAACCAGTTTATCATTTGACAGATATACGCACTATAGGGCTTATACACAGGGCTCCCTATAAGCCCATACAACTCGGAGCTTGCACTGGCCTATAATATAGAATTCAGATGCTGCTACTGCACCTCTTTTTTCCTATGATTTTGTGGCGCCCCTGAAGCTCCAGTAGCCACAGAGGTACTGCATCTCAGCCAGAGGTGTGGGACCCCAACTCTCTGGAAAGGAGGGGACACTGTACAGAACCCTAACACTTGCACCCAACACCAGACCTCCCCAGGCCATGGAGGGATTAGGTAGAAGGTGTGGGTGGAGAGTGAGGAGTTGTCAGGGGAAACAGGAGGGAGGAGTTTAAGGAGTCTGTTAGGAGTGGTAGAGCTGAGCAGACATGTGGGTCTGCAGCTCCTGACAGTGAGGAGGGAGAAAGAAAGTAAGGAAGCCGTGAGGCCCGCATCCAGGTTGACCAGCGTTAGGTGGAGGGACCAGGTCGCAGAAAGGGCAACCGGCCCCTGATCTAGTGGAAGAACTATAGGTCTCAACTAGAAACCCAGAGGCTGTGGCGTCTGTAGGAGTCACATCCACAACCACCCATAACTGGCTAAAAAGGCAGCCGTATAGAATCCAGGGGACTGAGAGGACATTGCCCGACCAGGTTCGTAGTTGCTGGCTTAGGACATTGGGGTGAGACGCTGGGCAGGAGAAGTGGAAACCAGTGTAGAGAGACGGCTAGGAAATGCTTATTAAAAGGGGGTTCTGGACAAGAGCCCTAAGTTACCAGAGAGTTTCCTGGACCACTCACCTGGAGGACACAGCACCCCGGCTTGGGCACAGCACCTGAACGGTGAGTAAAACGTGAATACTTCATCTTTGTGTCCTTCCAATTCTTTCCTGCGATGCCTGGCCTGCACCACCATTACCACCATCAGAACTTTACTTAACACTCTTTGGCTGCCCTGGGGCCCCGCTCCACCTGTGGGGAGCAGAACCATCTCAGCTGCACTACCACCGGCCCCAGTGGACTCCTTAGCAGCGTCGGCCATCTATAGCCGAGTACCACAGGTGGCATCACAAACATTCCCCTTTATCCCCCATAAACTTTATTCCTCAACATCATTCATCTCTTTTCATTACACGCTCAGGGCCACGGACCGGGTCACGACTTTAAAAACCGTCCGACCCGGTTCTGAGTACCCCAAGGCCCTAGCGGGTGTCGCTTTTCCATATAGAAGTACATGCAGGATTTTATGTGTTGGATTCATATAGGAAAAAATGGAGACATATTATATGGTGTACAGTTTTAGGGACGCCGTACTCATTCATATGCAAATCATTTTAGTTGTATAAATGGTCAGACTTTTCAACTAATTTTAGTCTTGTTGTGCATATTGATTTTTGAGAAGATAACTCCCTCTAAAATAACAAAAAGCTAAAAGCTCAAAAAACCATTAGATGACTTCTAATAGAACCTATGGTTGAAACTTGCATTCTTCCTTCTGATCTGCTGGGGTAAGTGACTATTAGTCTTAGAGCCAAGTTGCCCCTTAATGTCAGGAATAACAAGCTACTTTAGTATAACAGCATCTAAACACTGATCTAGAGCAGTAGAACTGATTGTTGTCACAATTGATGGAAAACCCAACTGTAATGGGATTTCAAGGAGAAAGCAAATAATTAAAATGGGGCTGTCACCAGATTGCACAATGCAAACTGTATACATTATTAAATATCTCTTGTAGACCTGTTGAGGTTCTCCTCAATTATACCATGCTGTCCACAGATCAAACAGCATGTGGTTCAACATGGCTATAGAAAGAAATGGCTGATGAGTCCAAGTGTATCCAGTCTCTGCCCACACAGCCTGACTTACAGATGCAGCTTGTACTGATCAGTGTGAGATGTCAGCTGCAGGAGGAACTCTGAGGAGCTGTCAATCATCCGAGAGACTGAGTTAAACGTTCAGAAACTATTCCTCATCAGGTCTAAGAGATCGCTTTAATACTCTATTAGTTTGTATCGTGAAATCTGGTGACAGATCCGCTTTAATAGAGACACAGAAATATTCAGAAAATATACAAGGAAAGCACTGCCAGCTATACATAATGAGGCTGAAGAGCGTCTTATTTTTGTGATCAAGCTGGTAAGGTCATTATTAAAGTTCTGGATCTGATAATAGGAAAACTCTTGACTGGTTTTATCTCCAGATGTATCAGTGGTAAGGTTACAATTACGTGCGCGTCTTCCAGACCTCTATTATTAAGGACAGCATTGTCCTGCTCATTCATTTTCTCTGGACACGCTGATTTCTGCATACCTCTGCGTGACTACTGCTGCTTTCTACCTTGCAATGTAAATGAAATCATTATATTTAATAAGAGAGGGTATCATGTGATCAATGGACTGTTCCTGCCTTCCCGACATTACGGGCAGATCTTTCTACTGTATAATCTGCAACATTAACATGCAAATAGCTGGCATAATGAAAAAGCGCAAGTGTTCAAACACCATTACCTTTTCCATCTGTGGCCCAGCGCTGTGCATTATTATCAAATGATCATTTTTATTGAATTAGAGATGGATACTAGCTTAGCTATACTTTGATGTAATATATACCAAATGAATTAGCATCGAATTGGGTAATGACAGATGGCTGAAGAAATTCCAAATAACATCCTCTCCTGATGGCTGAGCACAAAAGCAAAGGTTCTGTGACCTCCGAAAATCAATGGCATTTTACATTAGAATGAAAATCAACTAAGGCTGGGGTTTTTTTTTTTCATTTTATTCCTTTCAGAAGGGCAAAAGAATATTCATATTTGTGTTTTTGTAACGAGGCCACATCAAAGCAGAGTGTTAACATGTGTAATCTCCATCCTAATGCTTAGCTCCATAATAAATGACAGTGGTAAAAGCAAAGTGGGCTATGTAAGGGAGAAATTCCCAAAATATCAGCACCACTCTTTGAATAGCTAATTCCTTGCGGATGGTGACGGCTGTAACTTCGCAAGGTTCGTTCATCAATCACTGTCACATTAATATGCTTTATGTTCTATAGGAGTCTCGGAAGAAAGCTATAAAATTACCTTTGGATTGCCTTAAATGGCATAGGTCTAAAAAGGGATATCCCAACATTAGATGTTTATGGCATATTCACAGGATATGTCCTAAAGGGGTCTCAAGTCTTGAATTAATTAAGTTTTATATAGTGAAATAATCATTAAAACATTGACCACTTTCTGGGGGGGAAAAAAACATTTTTTAACTTTGTGCCGGTCTGAACTTAGGAAATTGTAGCAGAATCGCCTCTACAGGGACAACAAGGCAAAGCAAAGGTCAAACACCGGAGCTCTATGTTCTCTATTGTTTGCGTGGATGAACTTTCCATCGCTAGCCATAGACATAAAGATTCTGCTCTGATGTAAAATCACCATTTTCTGTCACATTCACTTGAATAGGGGCTAAGTGGTGATACCAGGCAGCCCATAGACAAGAGCGGCAATAAATCAGCCATTTATTTTATAATTCAGCTATGAATAAGGGTATTCTAACCTGAAAGGGGTGAGACAATAGATCTGCGCATATTCTGAACTTTAATTTTAATCACATGCTATTAAAAGTTATGTTTTAACTTTTTTTTGGTGCTGGAGACTGTCCTTCCATGGACTCTTTGAAGTTATTTTTTCATGTCCTATAACACTTTTCTATATAATTTGTATGTTTTTATTTACTTTACTTTCATGAATGAAAGAAAAGGGGTTTACAAAGATGCTCAGCAAACATTTATTGGCCAAACTTTTCAGGTTAGTAGGTTTTAACCTGTCAGCACCTCTACACCTACACCAAAACTTTAAATATGCTTATTTCTTGATTAGAACAAAGCCCTAATAATTGTTCCTGTTTTTTAAAACTTAATTTTGTTTGTTGTGCTATGCAAATTAGCTAGGACTCATCTAGCGGGGCATTAATTCCTCAGCCCTGCTTCGGCTCCTGGGTGTGATTGACCCTTTGGGTGTGATTGACCCTTTGGGTGTGATTGACCCCTTGGATGTGATTGACCCCTTGGGTGTGACTGACCATTTGGATGTGATTGACCCCTTGGGTGTGATTGACCCTTTCGGTGTGATTGACCCTTTTGGTGTAATTGACCCATTGGAAGTGATTGACATCTGGCTAGCAGGTCACGTACTTATCTGGTGTCTGCAAATCTCTGCATTCTGTTAGTGATGCTGGGTTTATGCCTCCCGGCTTCATTGGCGCAAAGCGCATGCCCAGAAATGCATTAATGATGAAGCTTATATGCTAGTAAGTGGCTCCTCTGGGATGCCTGCAAAGTGGAAATAGGACCTCTACCATCTCCATAGACATATACAGCATGTCCAGGAAGCATATAAACGTTTTCACTGTCCATGCCCATGCAGGTAGAACATTAAGATCAATGATAACTGGTCACCCAGTAGCTCACACGTCAGTCTTGCATCACCATATGCACCTTGATGCGCGTTCGCAGCCTGCTTTATCAGAAGGGGTCTGATAAAGGCTTATCTCCAGGAGAAAGAACATTGTGATCAACGGTTCTAAATCAGACCTGCCAGAATAACATTTCCCCGACAATCAGTTGATCTTGCTCCCATACACATTAGAGTGTCATCTGAGCCCGTCGATATCAGCAGGTATGGCTAACATTAGTCCAATGTGTATGGGAGCCTCATGGCACAAATAGTCTGGCCTAATTAATGCCATGTCAGACTAGTTTTGGCTAATTTATGTAGCACAAACATGCAATAAAAGTTGTCTTTGAAAAGTAGGGCTTTGTTCTAACTAAAGAATAGGCTTACCCTATATACTTGAGTATAAGCCGACCCGAGTATAAGCCGAGACCCCTAATTTTGCCACAAAAACCTGGGACAACTTAATGACTAGTATAGGCCTAGGGTAGGAAATGCAGCAGCTACAGGTAAATGTCAAAAATAAAAATAGATACCAATGAAAGTAAAATTAATTGAGACATCAGTAGGTTAAGTGTTTTTGAATAACCATATTGAATCAGGAGCCCCATATAATGCTCCATAAAAAATACACCCCATATAATGCTCCATAAAGTTTATGATGGGCCCCATAAGATGCTCCATACAAAATACGCCCCATATAATGCTACACAATGGTTGATTATGGCCCCATAAGATGCTCCATAGAAACATTTGCCCCATATAATGCTGCATAAAGGTTGATTATGGCCCTATAAGATGCTCCATAGAAACATTTGCCCCATATAATGCTGCATAAAGGTTGATTATGGCCCCATAAGATGCTCCATAGAATATTATGCCCCTTATGCTGCTGCTGCGATTAAAAAAAATGGCATACTCACCTCTTGTCGCTCAGGACACCGGCACTTGCGATATTCACCTGTCCCTGTTCCACCTCCGTGTGCCTCTGTGTCTTCCGGGTCTCTGCAGTGACTGTTCAGGCAGAGGGCGTGCACTAACCACTTCATCGCACCCTCTGACCTGAATGTCACAGCCAGAGGACGCGGAAGACGGAGCCCGGTGGTGGAATGCGGACAGGTGAATATCGCAATGCTCACCCTCCCCCATCATACTCACCCTCCCGGCGCGGTCCCTGGCAGCTTCTCCGATGCGATGGTCTCTGGCGCTGGCAGCTTGTTCCTGTGTTCAGCTGTCACTGGTACTGCTCATTAAAGTAATGAATATGCACTCCACCACTATGGGAGTGGAGTCGCGTCCATATTCATTACTTTAATGGGCGGTACCACGTGACCACTGAACACAGGAAGAGCTACCGGTGCCCGGAGACCATCGGAGAAGCAGGGACATGCAGAGACCGTGCCAGGAGCAGGTGAGTATGATGTGACAGCTGCCACTCCCCCTCCAACACCCTGGGACAATGACTTGAGTATAAGCCGAGAGGGGCACTTTCAGCCTAAAAAAATGGGCTAAAAATCTCGGCTTATACTCAAGTATATACGGTACTTAAAGTTATTGTGGCGGATAATGAGTCATCTGTTGGAAATATAGGACATACTAAAACTCATGTAACAGAATGTGGTTTATAGAACACAATTGTAGATAAATTCTCTATTGCCTTTGAATTGAAAGGATTATCTAGGGAAAAAGTGGTTGCTGCCCAAAAGAAAATAGCACATCCACTACATGCTTCTTTTCGAGACAGAAGAGAGCTTCCTCTGCAACTTTGTGAGGTATTCAATGAGGGGGCTGTCTCATGCTTCTATGTCTATGACTCAGCCCTAATGGGGATGGAACGTGGCTTAGTAGTAAAATGAGAACGCAACCCAGCCTCCATCATCATGTCATATTACACAGAACAGTAGGAGGAAACTGTCTGCTATGTGAAAAGGTTCCTTCTATGGAACTGAAATTGGGGCTTTGTAGGTAGAATTCAGAGTCAAAGTACAATGTATTAAATAATAAGGGCAACAACAAAATTACATTAGTTTCTTGGACAACCCCATTTAAACTATGATTTTCACATTAATTAGTATGTGATGATACCTATAGACCTTTGTAGTTAAAGATAGACAGGGAGATAAACAGAGAACATATATTTAGGTGTATACATATAAAAATTCATCATTTACATTAATTCCAGAAACTCCTTACATATTCCCCTGGCCTGGTTTCTTGCTTCCTCCTTATGCAATGATCCAGTACCAGACTTCGATGTCAAGGGTATAGTAGCACAAATGTTTGGAACTAGGTTTCTTAAGAGGCTGTGGCTTGAATAGAAAATTTACACTAAGGATTTGCAAACTGTAGCCAGTGCATTCATGATGCATAGCTTACATTTATTCTTAAAGAGCTATCAGCATGAATGATCCTGTGTAGTGACATATGAAAGTAATATAGGAGGTAGGTAAGGAGAGCGATTTGAATAAACATCTCACAAGCAGCTTCTCTTCCAAATGAATAACCAATGTGAAGATCTAAACAGACCCAGCACATGTCAATCACTCTGCCATGCACTGTTTACAAAAGCATCCATGGTCTGTTCTTAAGAAATATGCATCCATTTGATATATTTTTTCATTACTACTCGTATAAACTTTGTGTTTTGAAGCTGAAATTGTAAAATTATACTGGTGAGAATCAATAAAGGTAGGTAAGTAAAGAAAAGCAAAAAGAAGGTCATGACGGAATAAAACCATGATACCATGATGTTCAAAATCTGACATTCTGCATGGAAGTCCCATAATGCCAATTAATTCTTCAGCAGCTACACAAGTGAAGCTTTTTCTACAGCAAGAAATCAGTATATATTTAATCTTGACTGCATTACTTGTCTACTTTGTCTTAAGAATCCTCCAAAGTTCATATAAGCAGAATCTTGGACATTGGTAATTAATGAAGTAATACACGGTTTCAAGAGTTGCTACTTTGTGAAGCAAATACATGTATTTTGGGAGTATGGTTTAGAGGTAGGTGAATTTATATGTAAGTGTATTGATTTTCTTTTGTTGTTTTTGTACCGGAATGAAAAATTTAAGTAAAAAAAAGGCATTACAAACCAGCGTCAAATGTTATCCAATTCTCTGTTCATATTGATCACTTGGCTGTAGTACATGGGCATCTTCTGCACATGGCCTCCTCATGAGACTGAGGCATTATGGCTGATTATGTTCCTATAGTTCACATCTACTTCACATCGATTCTGCTGCATCTTCATGACGGACAGTGATCAGATTTCATATTTAGAAAATTCCCTTAGAAACTTCTGCCAAATTACAATTATTCTGATTTTGATTTAGTTTGCTTCTAAATTTATTAAGACTTTATGCACTTTTGCTACAACTTGCTGAGCACTTGAAATGGATCAAATCTTGAAAGTGTATTTATACATGAAATGTTACAGTATATATTTAGGATAAACTATAACATGGTGATTATTGGGGTCTAACCTATGAGAAAATGAAGAAATTGTGCTCTCCTGCACATGTAAACTCCATGGGAAGTAACTGCGAAACAGCTCAATTCAAGAGAATGGGAGGGCATTGTAGGTTTTGTATTGTGGTTAGCCAGGGTGGGTGGTCTGTTTACAAGGAAAATAGGTGACTAAAGTGCAGCGCTGGTTTGTTTGGACAATTGCATAGGTCTTCACACTTGGATCCCCATCAATAATGAAGTGAATGCAGATGCCAGCAAACACAACTAGAGGGTGCAACTCCTTCAAATGTAATGACTTTTTATTAGTGCTCATGCACAGGACCGTACTTTCTACCTGAGTGTTATGTATTAAAAGACCGGATCACACTTGGGCCAATGTTACTCAATGGCGTAGTGCAGATGAACAATTTTTTTCACTAATTGAATCTGCATGTGGAAAATAATAGCAGCATGCACAATTTTCCTCTGAAAATTGTACAAGTCTCACCCATTCAAGTCTATCAGATGCCATACGGAGCCACAGAATAGTTTCTGATTTCTTGCAATCCTGTAACATAGGAAACCGTAGATAGTCCTGTAAATGGTTTATAGCTGCTGAGTTAAAAAGCGCATTGCATACGGATGAGAACTCTGAACGATTTTTCATACTGTCGTGTGACCCTAGCCTAAATCACAAATACATACAATCTTCTATTTGTGCCTTTTGCCTATTACCGCTAATATTTACCCATTACCGCTGATGCTGATTTTTACTATTACCGCTGATGTATACATCCTCTATTTGTGCCTTTCTGTGTATTTAGTATGTACTTTATGCATCAAGTGTAGAAAAGGGAAAGTCTTACAATCAAATCTTACCTACAAAGGGTTACAGTCTTTCAGTTCTCTTAATTTGGTGTAGACTGCTCCATTTTAAACATTAATTTGCACGGAAGTTGTACAATTGGGTATATGACTGTGACTATGACAGCGAAATAAAACCAGAAATCCGCCATCCAAAACCTGCTCCATTTCAGTAACGGTGAACACTGCAGAATTATCAGCGAAACAGAGAAAAGTAATTATTCATCCAGGGGAGTTGAGTGAGTCCTGGGAGACTGTATGAGACAACTGCCGAGCAGAAATGATAAAGTGCTCTCCTGGAAATACAAAGCTAGGAGCAGTAACGGTAGTTTAGGATTGGTTTCATTAGGCGCAGCATTAAAAAAAAAGAGCTCATTATTTATCATCATTCACATTTGCTGTAAACTGTACAATGCGGCGTTCTTAAAATATTAATTAAAACTTTAGATGAAAATGGTGGCATTTTCCTTTTGTGCCATTATTTTACCTGCATCCTTAGAGGGCAGAAGAAATCCCCGAGCTTGCTGGGCAAAAGTTTTCACATCAGACTTTTTTTTTCTCTTCTTTTTCTACTTGTAAATATTGTTTTTACAGGGGAAAAAAATTGAATTTCTTCTTTTTTCCTTGTGTGGGGCAGAACAGCAAGAGATTTCATTATGAATATAGATCTAAACTTTGCTTAAGGTATTGTGCTTCAGAACATTTTCTCTTCAGATGTGTCTGTGAAAGGCTTTTTGACAAAAATAAAAATATAAGAAACAAAGTAGACTTTTACTAAGAGAACAATATAAAAAGGACAGAAGGAGAAAAGACCTGACCGCGGTTTAAGATCTCGCAGAATCCGTCTGTCTGGGTTACGCCATCCTGAATCTAACATTGACAGACTTTCTACAAACGGTAATGCTAAGCAGGTGCCAAGCTCACCTAGGGGAGTCTTCGTCATAAGCCCATTATATTCTTATTTAATCTATTACCGCTGATGTACACATACTTGGCATGTCATATGTGCAAATGTTTTTCTCACACAAGACTTTAAACGCCATTGCAGATGTTACCAGCCTAGCCAGCTAAACCGTTCTTGACAGCTGATGTCAAGGGAGCCAATTGCAAAGACTCAACATGGCATGATAGAGGCAAACCCTGCCAATAAATTCATGTTTGTTTTTAGTTCATATTTACTTCTGCTGGAATGTCTGCCAACTTAATAAGAATATATTATTTTTTCTTAAGCTTCTTTTGATTACCGGTATTCCTTTTTTGAAATTCTTGCCTAGAGGTTGGTTTACGCAGTGTTTTTTATTTTCTTATATGTAGCATACTTTAATATGGTTGTAGGGGCTGATGCGCTTACTTTTAACCCCGTCTTGATCTTGCAAATTTCTGTTTTTGCTTTTTTTTTCCCCTTCTTCCAATAGCCATAACTTATTTTTTATTTTTGCATCAATATTGTTGTATGAGGGCTTGATTTTGATGGGTTGTACTTTTGAACAACACCATTAATTATTTTACCATCAGTGAAATTGCAAAAATAAGTGCAATTCCACAATAGTTCTTTGAGTTTTTTATTTACCTATATGCCAATATGATTCTCCAAATCAGTACAAGTACTCAAATACCAAAGATGTATACTTTTTTTTATTTAAGTGGTGGAAAAAAATTCAGAACATTTTTTTGCTTAAATCACCACTTTCTGAGTCCCGTATCGTTCTAATTTTTCGGGATTTGAGGTTACGTGAGGGCTTGTTTTTAGCGACTTGAGATGACATTTTTATTGATACCATTACAGGGTAGATACAATGTTTTCGACTCTTATTGCATTTTATTGCAATGTTGCAGTGGCAAAAAAAAACGTAAAACTGACAGTTTTGATTTTTTTTATCTCTCAGCTGTTTACCGATCAGATTAATTTATTTATTCTGATAGATCTGACACTTCTGAACACAGGGATACCAAAAATGTGTATTTTTTTGTTGTTTTATTTTCAATGGGGCAAAAGGGGATTGATTTGAATTTTTGTGTTGTTTAGGTTTTTTTAATTTTTCTTTTCCCACTTTTTACTGTGTTCAAAAGTCCCCTTATGAGATTTGAAGCTGTGATCGACCAATTGCCTGTGTTATACAATATACAGCAGTATATAATTATACAGTATATAGCCATAGGTCAGAGTTCACAGGAAATTCACAATGACTGGCACTTGGATCATCAGCAGACACCCAGCTGTCATGACAACCCATCGGCGCCCCACAATCATATGACAGGGTCGCCGATTGGTGGGATTAATGACACACGTTTCTCCAACACGTGTTAAATCCCGTTGTCAATAATTGACACTGGAATTTAACAGGTTAAGAGCTGTGGGTGTGCAGATAAAGGCACTTGATGGCTGATTAAATCAGCCATCATGTGCTGGGAAAGATGTGGGCTTGGCGTGTGTGACCAAATCAAAGGCAGGGACACAACCTTTGATGTAAATATACTTCAAAAGTCCTGAAGGAGTTAATATCTCATCATTTAAAAGACAACTATTTCCTAAAGGAACAGTTTTTCTGCTACTTATGTAGCCACAACATATTCTGCAATGCTGTGATCAGACAATCTAATTTCTCACTCATCCAACACCCAATTTTATAGGAAGCCATTCAATGAAGAAGCAGTTTTCATTGAAGGGAATTAACATCTGATGGGTAACACATGTGCAGCACCCCAGAGACCTGGTTGTTGCAGTAACGTCGCTCTGCCACTAAGGGGGTTGATGGTATGTCTGATTGCACTAAAAGAGTTCACCTGACCAGGTATCACAGTCACACATTACACTTCACACTCTGGCCACCAGGGGGAGCAAAAGGTTCTATGTATTAGGCCACTCCTCACACTCTGGTAAAACTGGGGGTTGGATAGGAAGTTAGGGAGAAGCTGACTGGGTTTTGCCCAGGTAACATCTAGTGAGAGAAGAGGTTGCATGGGAAGATTCAGGGGGGTCCCTGTCAGGGGTGGGATCCTGACAGTGGCCTAGCACAGGACAGATCGTTACAGAGCCGTGCCTGCACCTCATTGCGGCAGCATCTTAAGAAAGGACACGAAGTGAAGTACACTCACCGGCCACTTTATTAGGTACACCTGTCCAACTTCTTATTAACACTTAATTTCTAATCAGCCAATCACATGGCGGCAACTCAGTGCATTTAGGCATGTAGACATGGTCAAGACAATCTCCTGCAGTTCAAACCGAGCATCAGTATGGGGAAGAAAGGTGATTTGAGCGCCTTTGAACGTGGCATGGTTGTTGGTGCCAGAAGGGCTGGTCTGAGTATTTCAGAAACTGCTGATCTACTGGGATTTTCACGCACAACCATCTCTAGGGTTTACAGAGAATGGTCCGAAAAAGAAAAAAAATCCAGTGGGCGGCAGTTCTGTGGGCGGAAATGCCTTGTTGATGCCAGAGGTCAGAGGAGAATGGGCAGACTGGTTCGAGCTGATAGAAAGGCAACAGTGACTCAAATCGCCACCCGTTACAACCAAGGTAGGCCTAAGAGCATCTCTGAATGCACAGTGCGTCGAACTTTGAGGCAGATGGGCTACAGCAGCAGAAGACCACACCGGGTACCACTCCTTTCAGCTAAGAACAGGAAACTGAGGCTACAATTTGTACAAGCTCATCGAAATTGGACAGTAGAAGATTGGAAAAACGTTGCTTGGTCTGATGAGTCTCGATTTCTGCTGCGACATTCAGATGGTAGGGTCAGAATTTGGCGTAAACAACATGAAAGCATGGATCCATCCTGCCTTGTATGGAGCATCTTTGGGATGTGCAGCCGACAAATCTGCGGCAACTGTGTGATGCCATCATGTCAATATGGACCAAAATCTCTGAGGAATGCTTCCAGCACCTTGTTGAATCTATGCCACGAAGAATTGAGGCAGTTCGGAAGGCAAAAGGGGGTCCAACCCGTTACTAGCATGGTGTACCTAATAAAGTGGCCGGTGAGTGTATATTGTGGAGAAGTGAGAAACGAGATCACAGCACAAAGGAGATAGAACCAGAAGGAGTCATGCCCCGAGATCGGCAACATCCTACTGAGGCGCGTAGCCGGTGGCCGGAACGCCGAGGAAGTAATAGACTCTACGCATTACTTTAAACTACGGCAGGGCAGTTAACTCTAGGTTGGCTGTCTCACCTTTACACCTAATGAAGAAAACGGAGGCAATTGTGGGAGAGGGGCGTCTCTAGGGTCCCTATAAAATAACTCCAGGCCTACCCCGTCATACGGGTGCGTCCTATCCATATCATCTGGGGGACGGAGAGAAAGAACAGAAACCTACACGACAGTTGTGAGGACTATCCCGTGGTGCTCAGCAGGGAGGTACTACAACACCCAGGCGCTAGTAGGAAGGCTACTGATTTCCACCTGCAAAGGGAACTCTGGATGTGCCTTCAGACCGGCCGGTCTCAGCCAGCCCTGTTAGCAGTGCTCTGGACTGTGGATGCCGAAGCCTTCAGTAAAGAGGTAAAGAGACTGCAACCCTGTGTCCTCCTCATTTACTGCGACCTACACCGTCACCTACATCTTTAATTGGGCGCCCCGTAGCAGGGCCATGGACCGGGTCAGGCCACCGTGACATCCTCAGAACCGAGAGACCTGGTACCGAGTACCCCGCTGCCCTGCACTTGGGGGCCGCTCCACATGTAGCCCTAAAAGACATGCAAGTGTCATGCAAATATTGCATTTGGTCGAATTAAAGTTCAGTACTTTTATGTTAGAAGGCTACATTGGTTAGCACTTTGCTTCCAAGATAAGCACTTTCCCATGAGCAGCCATGCCAAGGTTGGTCATAATGAGTATATGTATCAATCCAACTGGACCATTTTACTAGTGCAGTTGCATTGAACAGAATGCTATTCAGGCTGATATCTAGATTTACTAAGCAGCAAACCATTTTCCAGCAATGTATTTCTTTGGTATTAGTAAGTATTCCCAAATGTCTCCATTCCAATATGTTGATAATCGATCAAGCAAGAGTATACAGTATTTTCTCCTAATTGCAAACTCCATTTATTAGGAGAATAGAAAACCTGATGTATCACTATTTATCACTGGGAAAATTCCACTTCATAAATATTTCATTGAAACCATTACTACAGCAATGGCCACTTTTACTAGCAAATCTGACTGTCATGAGGTGCTGATACAAAGCGTCTTCCCAGCTTTTACACTGAATGACTGACATCTGCCATTACGTCTGAGCAGTCGATGACTTTCTGCTGGACATTGATTTACTATTCAGCAGCTTCTAATTGTTACCACTTACACGTGAATGTGTAGAACTAAGCTTTATTATACAAGGCAAACATGGAAAGAAACACTCAGTGATTGAGTGATAAATAATCTAGTCAGCTCCAAAGGAAAAATATTTTTATTACTGCTTGATATCAAACCAAGAGAGAAGAAAGTAAATCTTTATTAATTAGGAAAAACAAGATTTAGGTAAACATTGCAAAAACACAACTAAAACATGTGTAAAAGGAACTTTCAAACTCCATTTTCGACAATAGACCACCATTATCAAAAACAAGTTATGGGGCAGAGCAGAAGAGGAAGGGCTGTTCTGTTGACGTGAGATTAGAAGAAGCAGTAAAGTTACCACCTGAGTCAGGAGAGATCTCCGCAGGGCAGAACAGAAATGTAACTAGCCGCCTGAGTCGGGAGAGATCTCCTCAGGGTAGATGTCACGGGTATGTCAGAGGCTGCAGACCGTCGCTCTGCATCCGACTGCAGAAGGTCTCTGCGGTTGGCTTTCTAGACTTCTTCCTGGGCCTTCTGACTCTAGGACCCAGTGGCAACCTTCCCCTGGCTCTAATTGACACACCTGGACTGGGGTGGTTATAACTTACAGCTTGTTGCTGGAAAGTTGTGGATGTTTTTTCCATTTCCTGTTCTGGCTGGGAGCTATTACAGTCAGCTATCTTCCTCCTTGGTGTTGATGGAAGACGTTTGTGTTTCTCTCTGAGTCTACTCAAGCTAAGTGTTCCCCCTTGTTTATGTGTCCCATCTGTCTTTAGTGGTAGTGGGGATTGACTAGCGCTTATCCTGTCCTTCCCGCTACAAGGCTTATTGCCAGGGTCAGGAAGGGATTAGGTATCCTGCTTGGCGATAGGTGCAGAAATTATATGGGGATGATAGGGCAGACAGGGTGACATTAGATCTTTCTAGGGGTCTCCACTCCCCCCTTCCCTAGTGTTTGGTTCCCTTTCCTTTATCCCTTTGTGTTGCACTTAGACTTTCCTACACAGTGCATAACATTATCACGCGCCTTTCACGTTTGCAAAAGAAAAAAAATCACTTTTTGGGGGGTGTTTTTTCTGTGTGGGTTTTTTTTATTTTGCTGGGTTCATGGATCCTGTTTCTGTGCTGGCAGATCAGCTGCAGAGCTTGGCACTGGAGATGACTGACCTTTGTTCTGAGGTTCAGCAGCAATGGCAGTGGATGCAGGCTGGTTCAGCTTGAACCCAAAATTTCCCTTCCAGACAGGATTTCTGGGGGTAGGGACATGTAATTTGTGTTTAAGGAGGCATGCAAATTGTACTTTAAGCTTGGCTTTACTCCTCTGGAGATGAGGAGCAACTAGTAGGAATTATTTCACTGTTGCAGGGGCAACCTCAGTCCTGGGATTTTTCTCTGCCACAGGATTCTATATGTCTCCAATCTGTGGAGGAGTTTTTCAGGGCACTTGCCCTTATCTATGATGATCCTGACCATATATCCTTGGCTGAATCCAAGCTGCATCGCATTCAGCAAGGGAATCGTTCAGTGGAGACTTATAGCTCTGAATTCCGCAGGTGGTCATCTGATACCAAATGGAATCACCCAGCTCTCAGAAGCCAATTCCTTCTGGACCTCACTGAAAGGTTAAAGGATGCATCAGCAGTGTATGAAACTCCTGTGTCACTGGAGGCTGCCATGTCCTTGGCTATTCGGGAGGATAGACACCTGCGGGACAGATGGGTAAGACCACCTGCTTTTGAGCCCTCTTTCTGAGACAAGATCCTGTTGTTGGATGGAAGGTCCAGGGGTGAACCTATACTTGTGGAGTTAGAGGAACCCATGCAGTTGGGGGGGTACGTTCATGTCGTATGTTTCCCCGACATTTGCAAGAAAAAGGATGTATGTTTTTTTGTGAGAAGAAGGGACATTTTATGGGGCATTTCCTGTAATTCCAAAGCAAAAAGAGACTCTATTAACTCGTGGAAGCGATGAGCTTGATAATCAAGGGGTGTGTTCGTCTTCAACCTGCAATTCTTGTTTTGTCATGACAGCAAAGATGGTGCTAGAGAGCAGGTCTGAAAAAAAATCTGTGTTTGTGAACAGTGGAGCTGGAGTTGGTATGGTGGATGCTGAGTTTGCTAGAACTCATGGTTTTGTCTGCTCTTACTTGGCTGAAACTATTCCTATTTGCGCCATCGATACAGCACCACTTGCACAGAGAACACTGATACAAATTGTTCATAACATAAGACTGAAGGTGGGGTCTTTGCATTATGAAATAATTCCTTATTATGCCCTGAAGAGTCTCCAAACTCCAATGGTTCTGGGTTTGCCTTGGTTGGTGAAGCATAATCCAACTGTGGATTGGCAATCTAGAGAGATCGTAAAGTGGGGAGATTACTGTCATGGTAACTGCCTGAACGTTTCCCTTTCTGCTGTATCTACCAGGAATTTGCTGGCATTTTTGTCTGGCTTTGAGGACCTTGCCCCAATTTTATAGAATGGGGTAGGCATTTTGGCCTTGCACCCTGACCTGGAGGGTGAGGTGCTGGAGGCATAGTGGGATGCCCCTGCCTCCTGCCCTTCGGGGAGTTTGTTTGTGCCATCTAAATTGCGCCGCAAAGTAATTTGAGAATATTATGACTCTGTACTTGCTTGTCACCCAGTTGGTAAGGCAACTGTGGACCTCCTTTCTCATAGTTTTTGGTGGCCATGGTTGCATCGGGATGTGGTTGAACAAGTGTCTACCTGAAATGTTTGTGCACCTTCTAAAGTACCGCATACCTGTCAATCTGGTCCTGTTTCACCACTACCTGTTGCTAACCGAGTCAGGAGAGACAGGTATAAACGTATGACTGTCAGTAAACACATGCCAGGTCCGGACCTGAATGTGAATGATTCTGTGTGGTTGTCTACCAGGAATTTCAGGTTGAGGGTTCCTTCCTGGAAGTTGGGACCTAGATTCATTGGTCCCTATAAGACAACCGCCGTTATTGGTCCTGCGGCGTTATGTCTTGAGCTACCTCAGGATCTTAAGAGCTGCACTGGAGGGGTTATGGTCCGGAGGAAAGGATAAGGGTTTCTGCATCAGATGTGAACACCTCCAGGTTGGTTCGTTTGTTCCACACCTCTTATCTTACTCTATGAGTCAGTAGGTCACTCGTAGAAGGGGGAGTACTGTTATTGGTGTGTCAGAGACTGCAGATCGTCGCTCTACATCTGACTGCAGAAGGTGTCAGCAGTTTGCTTTCCAGACTTCTTCCAGGGCCTTCTAACTCTAGGACACAGTGGCAACCATCCTCCAGCTCTAGTTGACACACCTGGACCGGTATGTTTATAACTTCCAGCTTGTTGTTGGAAAGGTGAAAATATTTCTATTTCCTGTTCCATGTTGCAGCTTGGAGCTATTGCTGTCAGCTATCTTCCTCGTTGGTGTTGCTGGAGGACGTCTGTGTTTCTTTCTGAGTCTACTCAAACAAAGTGTTTCCCCTTGTTTGTGTATCCCATCTGTGTTTAGTGGTAATGGTAATTGACTAGCGCTTATCCTGTCCTTCCCCGTGCAGGGCTTATCGCCAGGGTAAGGCAGGGATTAGGTATCCTGCTCGGCGATAGGTGTAGAACCTATATAGGGATGATAGGGAAGACAGGGTGACGTTAGATCTGTCTAGGGGTCTCCAATCCACTCTTCCCTAGTGTTTTTGTTGCACTTAGCCTTTCCTACACTGTGCGTGATAGTAGAAAAGGCAGGTAGCTAGCTGCCTAAGCTGGGAGAGATCTCCACAGGGTAGAACAGGCAGGGAGTTATCAACGATCATTATTAGCCCAATAAGAAAAAAATACTTAAGTGCAGGATAACCTTTATCAGTGTCAAAAATTCTGCTGACAGATCCCTTTAAAAAAAAGCAAGAGATGACAAAACAACCACCACCTGGCTTCTCTCTTTCTGCTGAAAAAAATTATGACATCAGAGTATTATTCTTTTCTGCACTGAAAAGTATGTTAAGACAACATTCTGAATGGAGGCATTATACTGTGTGGGTGAATATACTGTGTGCGGGTGCTGTGAGGCATTTCAATGTGTGTAGGGGAATTTACTGCTCAGGCCTCTTACTGTGTAGGGGTGCTGTTGGGGCATTATAATGTGTGGGAAAAATATACTATGGGGGTGCTGTGGTGGCATTTTACCATGCTGTGAGTAGCAGCTATTGTATGGAACATACCATGTGTGGGGGCAATATACTATGTGGCAGTGCTGTGGGGGGCATTAAACTGTAAATGTAGGGGAATTAAATGCAGGGGAATGTAGGGGAATTAAATGCAGGGACATTATAGTGTGTGGGCCTCAATGGGCATTATACTGTGTGTGGTAGGCATTGCGGGACATCTAATGGAATTCTCGAGAAGCAATAATTCTGCATGGACCCATATAAAGAACTGGGCGAGTTTATTGAACTGACTTATTGAAAAATAAATATTGCCGCAGAGCACTACGCAGTCTGTCGCTCTTCATAACGTTAAGTTGGAAGGTTGGATGCATGTAATAAAGAGGTTTACTTAATTGATGTGGTTTTAGTTTGGTACTTTGCTTTCCTAAACTGGCTTCCTAGGGTGCATTTGTGTGTTTGACATATAGGAACTTAGAATATAAGCCCATTTAGGTAGAGGGACTGCTGTGAATGACGACTAATCTGTGTCTATGCAGGAAACAAGAAATAATTTATACAGACGCTATGCTAGACGGCTTCACATGCCAAATCTGGCCTTATAACTTTACACTATGCAAATCTTTGTTTTACCTACAATCACTTATCCACATGTGGAGGTTCGCCGAAAATGTGCCCTCATACCTGTATTATAATATGGTTGTATAACAGGAACCTTCTGCACTCATATGCTATGCAGCATGGCACTGAGTAATATACGGCTGTACAGCATCATCTAGTTGCTGGCAGTTAATGTTACACCAGTAATGGCTGCCTGGTAAGATGTCACGAGCTGGATTTTGACCTTCATAGACTGATGGATTACATTAGTATTTCCACAGCTGACAATGAAATGGATGTAACTTTGTTCTTTATATGGTTAATATATAAGCCCCAGCTTTAGCTCAAGACTTTCAATTGTTCTTGCGCTAGGTTACAAGTGAAAAGAAAATGGCTTGAAAAGGTATAATACACAGCTGGCGATGGCTGGTTGATAGCATATTTCAGACGCGTGCTGGGTTCACCATTTTCCTTGCCCGTTTCTGAAAGATGAAGAGCAAGTTAGCAGAAGCTAATGATTTAGGAAGGAATGATTTAACAAAGGTACACAAATGCTGCAGTTACGCGTATGTTAAAGAAAAGGAGGCTGAGCAAGGAGCATGTCAGCTGCAGAACAGAGATAAAATATTGCTACTCATTTTTAATCTCCCACCGGGTGAAGGTAAGATAGGAAGCAATTGTTTATTTCCAACATGGCATACACACAGAAGTGAACACTGGATTCCCACTCTCCCAAGCTTTAATACAAGTAGCTTAAACAAGGCCTCGTATTTTAGAACCATTCTGCAAATATTCAATTTCTATTTTCATCAAATTGACCATAGGGCAAAAAAAAAAAAATGTTACATTGTCTCATGGTGTTCATAGTAATAACGTGAAGACAGGTAAAAACTGAGTTACCCTATTTCACCTGCGATTTGTTTCATCTTTGTTATTCAGACAGGCACGGCTCCCTCTCTCGTGGCTACATGCTTGCCGGACGGAGGTGGTGTGCTTTTCATTGACAGAGGCAGCTAGCTTCAGAGTTCTATCAGGATGAGCTTGTAAGCGCTGTACTCCTTCTTTAAGAAGGCCAACCACCACTGACAGGATTCAGCAGTGGCTTGTAACCAAGACAACAAGCAGTGAACAATAACATTAAAAATCCCACTGTTCTTGACAGTGATGAGGACTTTTAAAGAGACCTTGTCATCAGGGTTAGGCATATGGTATGCCCATAATGGTGCTGTTAAACTGATTTAATACATACTGTCAATGAAAAAAATCCACAGCCTGTTTTTTTTAAATCATTATTAGAAGGTTTGTTCTCAGTGCATTGGGGCATGACTGTTGGGCAGGACTTTGGGTAGGGTCTTCGGCTCCGCCACTGTCCCTCCATGGCCTCTATTGTCTCAACCCCTTCCTTATTTAAATTTCATGGCTGCGCCATCCTAGCCACGGGCAATGCTTGCGCAGATTGATATTGCCGTGGGCTTCAGTAAAATGGTATAATTAATATGCACATGTGCCGGCATCATTTTCCTGAAGACTGCCGGGAGATCAGTCTGTACATGTGTCACCCACGACTAGGATGGTGTAGCCACAAAATTTGAATAAGGAAGGAAAAAGACAACAGAGGCAAGTGGAGGACCTGTAGCAGAACTGAAGACCCTACCCAATGCAGAGACCAAAACTTCTAATGATGATTCTAAATCAACCAAGATTCGTATTTCTTCTCTGTAAGTATGTATTACGTCAGTATAACAGCGCCATTATGGACATACCTTTAGTTTAATATGTATAACCCTGATGACAGACTCTCTTTAACAACGAGTACATTCCAAAGTTGCTTATGTTTACAAGGGCCTTTCAGCAATACTCGTTTAGGATGATAAAATAATCCCTTTAAAAAGGTATTCCCATTGTAGACATTTATGGCATATCTACTGGATAGGCAATAAATGTCTGATCAATTCAAGAGCTGCACCTATCTCTAGAAGAGCAGTCCCCCTGTGTAAGTGGCTGCTGTGTGAATGGAGAGGTGGTTGCCCTTGTGTGGCTCCCTACATTTACTTCTATTGGACGTGAAGGATCCTAAAGGTGGGACCAGACATAACCCTTGTAAAGTGGGCTTTTTATATAAGCTGGGCCAACGTTAGCTCATGAAAACAAAGGGACCTCTTTTCTCAGGATAAAGTATAAAATGTATTCTAATTATATAATAAAACGTATTTTAATTAATTTTAATCTATTTCTTCACCATTTCACTTAGGAAACTTGAATGCACTGTTCCTACAAAAGACAACTGTGACCGTCCTTCCATTTTTATCTCCTTTCCAAAGTATCTCATCATGTACAGTACATAAAGGATGCTCTGCTGACTTGTTTCAATATATTGCTTTAATTCTTCGGCATACAACTGTTATTTCTTTCTTTAGATCACTGGGTGACATCGTGAATGTATGAACTTGAGTAAAGCGCATTATACTTAGTAGTCAATGACCTTTTCAGTTTCTACACATTGGGTCTTCGCTTCCTTACAGTCCCTGTCCTCATTAGCTTAAATGCAGCACCAGGAAAATTAGTTTTACCAATATCATTTCTGAAGGTTGCAGAAAGGTGTTGACTAATGCATTAATAAGTATCCTAATATTGGCTCACATACAAATATTCACACACGTCTCATCACACACCTTCATTATGTACATTAACATTTATATTTTCAGGATGTAAATCCCTAATATACATTTAAATCCATAGGGGACTGTAATGTATTTTTTGCAGGGTGGTCAGGGGACCGTAGATGACAATCTATAAAGGCAGGCCAAACGATGCAAGGTGTACTTCATGTGCACATCTAAAAAAAATTCTGTGGGCGTATTATGGAACTTTTTATGGGATTTCTAAATATATTATCACTTTAGGGAGATCAATACACTGTAGTTTATATTGTATGTCCAAAGTACAGTGATAAGGATTTTTTAACATATCTTTACAGAAATTAGATTTTCATTTTTTGGTTCAAAACTCCAACTTGCATAGGCACTGAGTTAAATAATAAAAAAACATTGCTTCTGCAACCACCACTAGTGGAGGCTTATGAACTTAAATGTAATCTGTCAGCAGGTTTCTTCAATGTAATTTAAGAGCAACATGATGGAGGAGCAGAGACCCTGATTGCAGCAACGTGTCACTGACTGAACTTATTTTGCAGTTTAAATAAAATCAGAAGGAGATTATCACTGCAGGACAAGCTGTCTTGTGCCTCCTTGTCCAACCCCACCACTGATTAGCAGCTCTCTGTCGATATACAGGATACATGGAAAGCTGCCATTCAGTGGTGAGGACAGGGTTACACACAACTCCGCATTCTGCAGCATAGAAAACTGATTCCATCACAACTACTGCACTGAGTAAAATAAGTAATTAATCCCTGGAATCAAGGTCTCAGCCCCTACATCATGCTGCTGTCATATTACATGGTAAAAACCTGCTGACAGATTTGCTTTAATGCATACATTATGTGTTCAATGTATAAACAGTAGCTCCCTGTAGTGGCAGGTACAAGCAGCAATGGTTTTATTAGTTAGCTATGTCTATACAGGGGATTGAGAGCTCTTTATCAGAAAAAAAAAGTCTAGCCCAGAGTGGGAGTGGATGAGTGGAAGGGAAAGTGACAAATTCCTGTTAGAGTGTCAGACAGGGTCTGGAGTGCATAGAAAAAAGACCTAAGGTCCATTGTGAGCAGTGCCACATTCTCGAGTGTCCCTAAAGTGAGAGGAGACCGAAAAAAAGAGATAGCGAGATCCAGAGCAAAAGTGACTGAGAGATGAAGTCATCAATCAGAGAAGGTTCCTGGGAGAGGACGTCTAGCAGTAAAGGCCTAGAGTTTTCAACTCGCAAAGTAATGGCCTAGACAGGGCTGAGTATGTGAGACAAATAGATTATCCCAGGTGGGAGTACCATAGCGTGTCAATAGAGAACATAAGTACATACTGGCACCCTAAATGGAGAGAAGATGAGTAACCACGGAGCGAGTAAAGGACTTTTGCTAAGCAGGACTGTAAAGTTGAGCTTTAAGGAGACATAGGACAAGTATAGAAAATAAAGAGGAAAAGTAATGGAGAAAAAAGGAAGGAATCTGTGTGTGGAAAATGCTTCGAGTTGTAAAGGAAATGTTCATAAGATTGTGTACCAGCTATCTCTTGTATATTTTCCCTACCAACTTCCCATTCAGTAAAAAGTTTATTTTCTATTGGTTGTCTCCCTCATTGAACTGTCCAACACCTGGCCATGGCATATCAGCAACACCGGTTATATGCAGCCTGCCCGTACATAGCGCCCTCACAGCACAAGTCCACACACCCAGCCAGGACCCCCACTTTCATGCAATGTGCAGGGGCACAACAAACGAGTAGCTCGCCCATGGCTACCACCCCTCGCTACTTTACACTAGTTCTTAAATCCTTTTACCTAATAGCAGAAAGTCTGTGTGCTAGACCATTTAATCCATACCCAAGTAGAAACCTAATTACCAGCAATGGTGTTTGAGGGCATACTTCTACCACCCTTCTTCTCTCTATGGCAATCATTTGTCACTTTTCATTAGTCTACAAGATTCCTGGCTATTGTTTCAGCTCAGCCTTGGTAGCACGATCATTGTCTCCCGCACAGGTCACGAGCTCCTGATGTATCTTTAACCTTACTTGTAATCATTCCTGGAAATAATATAAACTCTTACAGGTTACATGGCCTCTAATACCGAGTGTCTGCCAACTTGTAGCCCGTATTTTCAGTTTGTTTCAGGTGCCTAAGCCTAATCCAAAAACTGTTTAGCTTTGCACTTTACTATATATCTCCATGAAGTCTTGTCTTCAGATATCATTGTCTTCAAAGAAAAGTAAATTCCATATTCAAGTAATGATCCTGCTTTTATGAGATGTGTGAGAATTGCACATTAACCTTTTAACTTCATTTTGTTGAAATGATTTTATGGAAATCATTAATGTTTTTTTAATTAGCATCTGATATCTGAAAACACAATTTGGTAATATTTAAAGCAGAGAATCACAGATCCGCATGAGTACTTCTCTGCGGTACTGTTTATTATGCTTATTTTATCCATTCTGTGTTAGTAACTCTGAAATAAAGTAAAGCTACTATTAGTAAAGTTAAAACATGGTCAATTCTTCAGAATACTTGTGCCTCGGGTTTACAGTAACACATAACAATGACCTATAATGTAACTAGACTTTTGAATTTTATTATTTATTATTATGCTTTGCATATATAGCGCCATTAATTCCACAGCAATGTACACACATCATCATCACTGTCCCCATTGGGGCTCACAATCTAAATTCCCGATCAGTATGTCTTTGGAGTGTGGGAGGAAACCCACAAACACGGGGAGAACATATAAACTCCTTGCAGATGTTGTCCTACAGTGTTAGCCACTGAGCCACCATGCTGCCCCTTAATTTAGAGATAAATTTGGGTTTACACTGGCCGATCAATCAGATGCTAACAGGAACAACCCATCGTTCCCGATAACTGTGTAATGTAAGTGGGTACAGCAAAAGTATGACATGTCCAAAAGCAATTGTTCATTGTGCATGATAGCGTTTAAAGGAGCAAAAAAATGAAAATACATCTTTCATACACTGTGTAATGTGAATGGAGATTGTTCACTCATTGGATCATCAGGCTTCAGAAAGGAAGAGTGGAGATGCACAGGTTCAATAGTGATGTGGCTTTGTATGACAGGCTGATTTGGCATGTCTGGAATACTGATGTGAATGTGTTCCAAGGCAGCTCTTCAGCAGCAGGTGAAGCATTGGAGCAAGTGAATAATTGTAAATACGAGTATTTTATTTAGTGTCAAAGAGGTATTTTTATTCCTAAAAAAGTCATCTCTGAAAAATACTCATGGCTCTCTACACAAACCTGTCTCTCCAGACCAGAGTTTCCCCAAATTCCAGTCCTCAATACTCACCAGCATGTCATGTTTTCAGGATTTCCTTAGTATGTGTTGGAATTCTTATTAATGTGAAGTATAGTGTGGCACTACCGTGAGGTGCTCAAGTAGGTTACCAAAACCAATGTGCAGTAAAATAAAGAACTTGGCACTCAACTTAGTATGTCATGGCAAAAGGACATAAGGTGCGGGCACAGTCGACCTATAAATATATGTCCCCCAGGGTGGTGGTTAGAGGTTACCGCATCTCTTTGGCACACATTAACCCCTATTCACCACTTCCCCTGGAGGACATATATTTATAGGTCGACTGTGCCCTCACTTTATTTCCACAGCAGGGACCCTTTACACGGAGAACATTAAGGAGCTCATTACTCCAATCCTGTGTATACAATTTTACACCATAATCTTTCTGTGACAAGCAGTTGGACTGATGAAGGTCTAGGTAAGACCAAAATGTTTACAGACTGTAAAAATGATTAAAAAAAAATCCTTCTGCAATGACATACTAAGTTGAGTGCCAAGTTCTTTATTTTACTGCACATTGGAATTCTTATTAAGGCATCAGAAACTGACACAGGTTTTCTCCCGTGTGTGCAATACTAAGGAAAGCCTGAAAACTTGGTGTGTTGGGGACCGTGAGGACGCAGTTTGGGAAAGACTGCTCTAGACAAACTTTAAACCATTCGGTGCAGAACACTGGATACACAACATTGCTGAAGAGAAGGGGCATTAGAAAAGCTAACTTTAAATGTGTGCGTGTAATGTAGTGAGTGTATCCATATACTGACCTTCTGCTGCTTTCTCCAGAGTCCAGCACCAATCTTCTCCGCTTCCCAGTGATGTTACCACAATTGTGACTAGCTCACTCTATGCTCTGTGTGTCGATTTTACAATGATATTCTATGGAACCTGATGCAGAATGCAGCATGACGCAGCCAGTCTATAGAGCGCTGATGTCACTGAGAAGCAGATCGGCACTGGACACTGGAGGAAATGCAACACCTGCTAGGGCCGTGGGGTACTCAGAACTGGGCTGGATGGCTCTTAAAGGGTGGTCACGGCAGCAGTGACCTGGTCCGTGGCCCTGGGCACGCAATAAAAGGGATGAGGGTAATGTTTGTAGGGGATTATTCGTGACGCCACCTGTGGTGTTCAGCTAGAGATGGCCGACGCAGCTTAAGGGGACCGCTGGGGACGGTGGTGTTGCAGCTGAGATGGTTTGACTCCCCACAGATGGACCAGGGCCCCAGGGCTACTAAAACAGTCATTGAGGGGTTGTGGATGTTGGGGTGCAAGAATAATTGGAGGACACAGGGACTGTAGTCTCTTTACCTTTATCTGTAGGTGCAATACCTATTAAAGGGGTTTTCTGGTCAAATCAAATAGTCTGCAGACTTATGAATGGCCCCAACGCACACACTGTGTGCTGCAGGGATTCACCTGTTTCTAACTCGGGACCAGAGGGTATGAAAGAGTTATATATACTCCAGGTCAGTGGGCGTGGCCTCGCTTCTGTACATTTCTATTGAGCCGAGGCCACGTCCCAACTAGGGATGCGGCCAACCAGTGGGCGTGTTTGACTAGAAGGCTCACAGAGTGACTGCAATCTTATTGATTTAGACCGTATGACCCCTTTAAGGCATTCATATGAGTTGTCTAATAGAGGGAACTTGACATCTAATTATTTATACTGCAGAAGACACTGTTGCCCACTGTGGAGGGAGGCTGATGTTGCGCCACCCACTCACCAGTGTAGCGGAGAACGTCACCTAGTACACTCACAGTCAGTGCCCACATCAAAGTACTGGACAGGAATGTACAGCATGATATGGGCTGCATCAAGTGGGGGGAGAAGAAAGGCTCGTAATTCTACTAAGTAATTTTCTTGAGCATTTCTATATATAGATTGTAGTTATGTCCTGGAACCTCTGCCCTTAAGTGGCTGCATTTTCTATTACAGTCACTGACCTGGGATGGGCTGTCTACTAGTATTTTATAAGTTTTTAAACTTGAATAATAATGTCTAGAAAATTACCATTTCCAGGAATAAGAAAACTTTGGATTATAAAATATGAAAATCTAAATGAAAAAAAAAACAAATACTGTATATTGCTATTTTTATTTTGCTTAGATGAGCTGCATGTGCAGGGCGGCTGTAGTATAAAAAGTACTGTCACAATAAATCATTCTATGCCTTTATCTAACTGTCATAGACACATAAAGATGGCTGCAGTGACGTCAACTGCACGTTTGCGGTGTCGCACATGTTGTGCCTTTCTTTCAGGTGTCAAGCAGCATGAGTCAGATATTGAAATGCCAGTGGTCATCAGGCAACCTTTCCTGATCATGTGAAATGGCTTGATGCTCTGAGTCTTCAGCAACACAGACCCTGCTTTTTATCATTTGGTTTTTGCATTGTGTCGGTGACATGGACCCAGCGCAACAAGGAGGAATGCACCACATCCATTTACTTGATATTTGGAGTACAGTTCATTTGCAATTTTGCCCTCATGTCTCCATCTGTCAATTAAATTCCATCACTTTCTGTCTCGGTGACCACTGATAGTCTCCTTACAGAACTAACTGTAGTGACTCTGGATAGAATAAAGCAGGGAGAGGGCACAATGAAGCCAGAAATAATTCCCGATGATGGATCCTAGTCCAAATCTAAACTGGAACAATATGTGATAAAACTAGGGAGTGAGATGCTAGTATGTAAGGAGAGGTGCATAGTCGTGGACCTAACAAAGACTGTAAGCTTTATCATTAGCATTGCACACACAGGACACATTATCAATTACAGTGGGACGAATAGATTATTTGTGAATCAGAAGACACAGAGCGCCCAGTGGCAAAGGATTGGCTCCAAACTGACTTCTAGTTATGGGATATCTTCTGATGGACTTTTGGTCCATTTATTGTTCCAAAGCCTGGGCTTATTGGAAGTTATTTGTGTGCTTAGACTGACCAGTGCAAAAAAACTGAAATTAGTGTTATGGATGTTTTGTTGGATTAGTGAAGTATAAATTTTAGAAGGAAATGTGGCTTTGAAGCCATTGAGAAAAAGAGACCTCATATGAAGAGATCAATAATATTATACAGAACGTACAGAAAAGGTAAAACATTTATTTTATATCCACCTTAATAGAAGTAAATGACAAATGGAGTTATAAGTGTTTATGAAGATATTCATTTAATTAAAATCTTGCATATGAGCTGCTTTGCACCATCAACATGTTAGGATAGGAACTACATGCAAAAATTAAAATGACATGTTAATACTGAGAAATTCAGGTAAAACTAATGTCAATGTTCTTTTTTTGCTTGCCTTTATTTTGTAGCCCAAAATTATGGAGCTGAATACATGACATTCCACATAACGACACTGACAGGATTTGGCTGTCTTTCTGCTGATCCACCACTAATGGCTGATGTTGCACACTTGTAAGGCTATGTTCACACGGTGTGGTTTTTGCTGCGGATCCACAGCGGATTTGCACTGCAGATCCGCAGCAGTTTTCCATGTAGGTTACAGTACAATGTAACCCAATGGAAAACAGGACCCGCTGTGCCGACGATCCTTTTTTCCACAGGCAAATCCGCAGCGGTTTTGCCTGCAGAAAAAAGAAGTACCATGTTAATTCTTTCTGCGGATTCCACTGCGGGTTTCCAGCAGCACCAATAGGAAACTGGAAACCCGCAGTGGAATCCGCAGAAGAAAAAGGATCAAGAACCGCAGCTAAAATCAGCGCTGAATTTAGCTGCGGTTTTTCAAAACAGGACCTGAAAAAAAAAGGATGAAAAAAAGGAACGTGTGAACGTAGCCTAAACATTGTGCTGCATGTTCAGTCCTTACCTCTAGAGGCCTCTATTTTGCAGCTGAATTCGCCCTTATCTAAGATGGCCAAGGCTGTTCCTGTAGAAGCTATCTTGTAAAGTTGCGTTGACTCCAAAAGATTATCTTGAGGCTAATTCATGATAATCTTTCATTGGTAAAGGATGCCAATCAACCAATGACTGAGCAAAACAATTGTCCATTGGGTAAAATGATCTTTTATGTACTGCATCGTTCTTGGCGGTGCATCATCAATTGTGTAAACAGGACCTGTGCTACGGAGAATAATAGAATAATGGCTGCCTATGCCAACTGAGAGATCTATTACTGATGGTTCAGTGCACATCATTTACTATGGTCTGCCTGTGTAATCAGCCTATAAAACTACCGCCAACTAGTACATGTTTAGTGTGGCCAGTCAGTCTGTTTAAATGGACTCAAACTCTAGGAATTGCTTGAGTATTTTGTTTAACTTTCTGATGAACGACAAGTCTCCAACTCCTGTGAATGGTCTTCTCTAGATTGTGCCTACCCCTTAGAGCAGGGGTGGGGAACCTCAGGCCCTCGATGACCTTTTATCAGGCCCCTGGGCAGATTCTCAGGGACCGCATTCTTGGGCAGGAAGGTATATTTTGATTACAACCAGCTCATTAATTTATTCTTTCTCTGTTAGCACACACATGCAGTGTTCACTACTGAACACTGAAGGGAATGCAATGAAAGATTACATCCTGAAACCAGTGCCAGAGTCAGGATGCACTTTGTGGGTGGAGTTTGAACGGCCCCTGAAGGATAGTATAAATATCTAAATGGCTTTTGGCAGATAAAAGATTCCCCACCCCTGCCTTAGAGGGTTTAGTCCTATTGTTCGAAGCAACTATTGCTCCCAAGGGCATTATCTACGAACTTGCTCTGTCCTGTGTATGCTCTTTCTTCTGCCCATTGGATTTCAGCAGTGCTTCACCAGTATCGCAACCCACATGCTAACAAATGCTTCTAATTATATTGTATGATCCCCAAACACTGTGATAGAACTAAAGCTGGTCATACACAATAGAATATCAGCCAAATCCGTTGATTTTGGTTGGTCCAGTCATTCATCTAATGTGTATGGGGTGCCTCTGTCATTCAGAAGGAATGACCAGTTTGGACGATAAAATTATATTAGGCTGAGCTGCTGTAATGAAGAGTCTGATAATTTCAGGTGTTCATGGAAGTTATGCCTACACACAACATGCTCAGGGGAACACCTTGCTTTTACTTTCCTAGTACCCAAAAGGGTGTCACCCGATGGTCTTGTTCTCTTCTGTCCCCTACAGGTTTTTTTACTATTCAGAAGGAATGGTTGCTTTTATTTTAACATGCCGGATCCTTTTGTTCACAATCTAATAGTCTTCCCATAGTCATACTAAATGTAAGTCATCAAATCTGAATTGGTTTCCAATTATCAAGTACATGCAAAAACTATTCTTGAGCTAATGTTTGTGTTCCATGTTAGGAAGTGAGCAGTAAACAGCAGTTTGTATTGAGCTCGCCATGTTCCTGAAGGAAATCTAAGGCATTATGATCTATTTGCCCACGCTCAGCACAACAAATTTACACAGAAAATCACCTTGACAAGTAGTTCCCAGCTGGCCAGGAGTCAAATGAAGATCAAAGAGCCTAATGTCTCCCAGTTTATAGGAGAATAAAGGGCTACGAGTGAGTTATGGATTTATCTTCTCTTACACACCCAAGGTGTGCTATGAAGTGTAAATCTCTAGAGCAATGCAGCATGATATCATCACACACCATGGATTAGGAAAATGCCTGCAAACACAAGGCTTTCCATGCTTTCTGCCCTTGCTAATTACTGATGTTAGAACTGTCTGCATGCGAATGTGTCAACAGAAAGATTGATTTCTTCTTAAAAGTCAAATACTGTACTAGGAATACATCTCTTTGCACACAGGGATGTCACTTTCTTCCTCCTAGCAGGCATTTCATTTATTCTGCATCACTGCTAGCTATGGCTCGTGATGTTACACGAAGAACACCTTACATGCAACTAAATGATATTCTCCTATGGACTTATGAGTTGAGTTTAGTTGACCTCAGCATTCTTCTGCGCAAGTTTCTCCACTAAAAAACCTTAAATGGCTAAAACACTGGCATATGTCTGCAAACTTGTTACTGATTCCTCTTGTTTTCCGTTTAATGTAATAATGGAAAAATGCTGTCCACGATTGTCCATTTACTGTGTCTAGCCTTGAAATATTGCAATTGGGGTTCATTCACTTAAATAGGTTTTACTGTAAAAGACATTTATGAGTTATCTAAAGAATACTGGTATAACATGTCTGAGACCGCCATAGGAAATAAGAACTTGGGTTGTTCATCACTTCCCCAAACAATGAATGGAGCTCCATGGTCTGGCACATGAAATAGACTGTTATCTTTAGCAGTCCTACAGATATTAAACAATCATAGCTGCTTCTCCATTTATTGACGGAGGAAGCAAAAAAGAATGTGCGAACAGGACCTACAGTCTAGCAATCGGTGGGGATCGCAGCGGTGGGATTCCCAATGATTCTACATTTATCCACAGGATAGGCATTTAAAGTCTGGTCATAAAACCATTTTAAATGGGGATGGGCTGCAAGTAAAACTCAAGGACAGGCATATCACTGCTTCTATAAAAAAAGACAAATACTAATCTTGGAAACCAAAGATGAATCATAATTCGAGATGAGCTTCACTTCACGCAACGTTAGTCCATAGTTGATGTCAGAATTTCCTGACTTTCTGAGATAACTGGCTTGTCTTATGTTTTGCTGTGCTGGTGCCCAGTTCTTTTCCACGGCCACAGAGCACTGACCAAGATCATGGACTTGTGCGAAGTGATCGACTAATTTCTGATCTTTATCAATATATATAATCAATATTGTCTTTCATTCACTGTAACGGATAGTCTTCAACGTGTCTATAGGTTTTTTTGTTGAGATACATCACTTGAGAAGTTTGAGTATTGTGTTAATTTGTGTCTTGGGTATAGCACAACATGGATGGTATCAGCAGCTCTATTTATCTTTGTGTACCAATGTCAAGTAAGGAAGAGTAATAGCAGAATGTGTAAATTTGCTGAGAAGGGGATGAAAGCCATGAGCGTGAATGTGTATCTATTATGATATAGGGCTCGGTGATTATACACGGTGATAGATTAATGCCCCTTGTACATTCTCTTTTGCTGTTATATGATTTGCAAGAAGTTTTTTTTAAGTAATATAAATCATTTGGCTTTAGAGGTAGATATAACGATATGGCAAAAAGAAATCGTAATGTCCGGCAGGGGAAAAAAACATTGCTCAAGTTTAGCATCTTGCCAAGCTGTTGACAATAAAATAAAGAATATGGCAATATTATATTCAACTCAGATTTATATGAAATAAGCACTATATTTTCTACATCTGACAGTGTAGCTAAAGGGTTCATGTAAAATTATAACTTGGATCAAATGCCATGTCATTCATATAATACATTGAGGCCTCAAGGGAGTCACATTTTCCCTATCCCCTTACGGCAGAATTAAGGCCGGAATAGGTAAGCCATCAATATTCTCTTCACCTATTGTAGGCTATCATAAAGCACGGATGGATTTGAAGGGTTTCCCTCACAAAAGGGCCTTAGTGCCATCAATATGCTGATCAATGTTCCATCAATGTTAAAATATTGGTACAAATACCTTTACATAAGCAAGATAAAGTAAAAATACCTTTTTGTTTTTGCTATAAATGCATCAGATGAGTTATTAATAGTAATTATATTAATTATTTCTTTCTTGATGTAACCATTCATTATATTGAGCCAATTTATAGATCGGGCACTTGTCGGTCAGTCTGGTATATGTCAGACCCTGTAACAAGCCAAACAGACACAAAAAAGACAGCAATTCATCTGTTCCCAGTTCTAATGTTAACACGGGATGTGACAGCTGGAGAAGGAAGAAGCTGTCAAGAAACAATAGGGCAACATATGTTGATGATGAGAGAAGTGAAAAAATCACCCTTAACTGAGCGCATTTAACATTTTGAAGGCTAGTTTCACTAAACTGACCTATTTTTTTGGAGAGTTAGCATATGTATTTGTAATGCAAATATATTCATAAGAGCTCATGAAAATGTATTCACTGAAATAGATTTTGTTTGTGTATACATAATTACCATACATGCACCATGAATTTCATCTCGGAGCCCGCTTGTTATTTTTATTGTATTACGTCCAATACAGACTAAATTTAAATAGCATCTAAGTTTCAATTTCATAGCAACTAAATATCTATACAATTTATACAACCTACTTAGGGGCGTAAAAATAACTCACACTATAGAGGTAATGAAATGTGCTAAGATATTGCGTGTGATAAAGAAGAAAATACACCCACTGAGAACTTTTTATTATTTTATTTTACTCTTTCTAATAGATGAGCCTTTTTTTATTTTTAAGAAACTTATGCATGCTGCTTTTTCCATGTCAGACTATCTAGGTTTCGTGAATCAATTCAAGGAGGGGCTATCTGTTTAGAACCGGTGGTGGACACTACAAGCAGAGAGCCCTTTATGAGAAGCGTGTATGGACTCGCCTACCTGCCGGCTATCTAGTGCAGTCTTTCCCATTGAGAATGAACGGAGTGGGTGCCAGACCTCCACTCCATTCAGATGGGGTTCTTCAGAGCCCCTTTCTCGGAATTGCTGGGGTCCCGGCAGTCAGACTCTCAGCCAAAAGGAAATGATTTATAGAATAGATGATTCTTCATATCTTGATACATACTTTAACTTTCTAGTCATCAGCTAGTTAGTACACTCGACGAGGACCAGGTCGAACAATCTTTTACTTCCAAACTATAGTTGTAAAGGGTCCACATCACCTCTGGGCTCCTGTGTAGCTGCTATATGTCCACACTTGGTTTAAACTATCCCTTTCAATATAAATACTATATGAATATGGTAATAGGAGACTGATGAAGGTTTCAACCTCTAATGTAGAGTAGAAAGTTACTATAAAGAGTAACTTTTCCCATGGAAGAAAACAGGGCATCTATGAATTATATTGACAACGAATTGATTTTAGAAGAAATGAAGACTGGCCAGATCTACCCGGTGTATAACAGTGTATTCTCAATAAGGTTGTTCAAACCAGACAATTTTTCAATATTACCAATACATATAAGATAATAACCACAGAAATGGATGATGTCTTCCCTAGCTGTTTCAGTTAAATGAATGATCATTCGTTTAATCCAGGATGGACTAATGAAGGTTCATTATCGTTCAATGCTCCATATTGGATTTTTCAACCAATAATTATAAGCCTTGCTGCATCATCAGCTTAAAAAAAAATAATCTAAACTTACCCAATGCAGTCTGAGATGTAATTTGGGCTATTGATGAACTATTATTCATTGACCCATTTTCATCTGAAAGAATAAATATATTTCATTATATAGGGCATATAGGGCATGATATAATAAAAGTTGAATTTAAGTTCTAAAAAGCCTCCTTGTCTCTGGTTTAGTCAATTCTGCCATGAGATGAAGAACTTACATTTTAGCGAGACTGCAAACATTACCATCCTAGAGAAACAAAATAATTTTTCCCCAGTTGCTTCCTAGTTGCTTCAGTTTTTACTCATCCCTTTAATTTCACAGAAGCAGGTAGAAGTCTGAACTATTTTTGTCCATTTACTCATAACAATGTGTCAGTTAAAAATGGATGAAACTAGGATGGCACTCTAAAGTAGAAAGTATGTCTTACTAGTTTCATTCATGTCTCACAGATCATCATAGACATTAAAAGCTTGAGTCTAATCTGCAAAATCCGATCAGAATAGGACATGCTCTGAGACTCACCAACCAGACACCAGCATTGGTGAAACGCGCGTCGGGTGTTTTGTGAGTGAGCCTCATTTTTATCTACTTTATTTTATGCACTATCTGCACCTTATGTGATAAAACAAACAGGGAATTATACTTGCTGGCACTCCAATCTTTACCATGACATCACTTTAATGCTTGAACAAATCTTTCTTACTATTTGCATGATTTATATATACAGCATACAGTATATTGGTCTTTATAGTGATTGGACATTGATTTGTGCCTCGTAACTTTGGGCTTTATCCTTGTGACTCACCCACCAGTTATCTTTGTGTCTGTCATGTGGGATAATTACTTGTTTTTTTAATCTGTTTAATAAAAACATGCTTTTAGTATTTGCATTTACTTTAGTTCTGGCACATTTTTTGTCTTATTGATTTTCTATTCAGGCTGTGCCTTTTGGGATGTCCCACACTGTTAGGTTACAGTCCCTATCTTTACTACCTGAGAAGGTAAAAAGCTCTTTGGTGTCAATGAACTAATAATATTCCCCATTGCCCACTATCATATTTATATAATTTTCTTGAAATTGTAAGTGCACATAGTGAGCATCCTTAAAAAAATTCAATTAAGGTGGTGTAAGTCTAAGGCTGGTAGAAGTCTAAGGGTGCGCTCATAATGGCGTATGTTCTCTCTTGCTAGAAAATCAGGCCAATTATTCTAATGACATCCTGCTCAAACTCTGTCAGCATTTGATCCGAGTGTCATCTGAGAATGATCTGATTCTCTTGCATGAGAAAATCGAGTCACAGGTGCAGAGAGGATGGAGAATGTTGTGAATTCCATTCTCGGACTCCCTCCTGTGGTCATGAATGGTACTTTGGTTGGTTCTGCTCTTGGACTCCCTCTGGTGGCTTCGAGAGGAACTGCTGGTCACTGAGGTTGGCTTTATCAGCTGCTCTCGTTTATTGCTGTGCTGGCTTCCCTATTTAACTCCACTCAGATCGTTACTTCATGCCAGCTGTCAATGTTTCAGTATTGGTTCAGATCTCTCTTGGACTTCTCTGAGGACCTGTCTACTCCAGCAGAAGCTAAGTCTTTGCTAGTTCATTTGTTGTTACTGCTTTCTGAATATATTTCTTAGTCCAGCTTGCTATCATGATATTCCCTTGCTAGCTGGAAGTTCTGGGGGTGCAGAGTGGCACCTCCACACCGTGAGTCGGTGTGGGGAGTCTTTTTGCTTACTCTGCGTGGTTTTTTTGTAGTCTTTTGTGCTGACCGCATAGTTCCCTGTTCTATCCTCTGACTATTTAGTGAAGTCTGGCCTCCTTTGCTAAAACCTGTTTCATTCCTGTGTTTGTGACTTTCCTCCTAACTCACAGTCAATATATGTGGGGGTCTGCCTTTACCTTTGGGGAATTTCTCTGAGGCAAGGTAAGGCTTCTATTTCAATCTTTAGGTGTAGTTAGTTCTTAGGCTGTGAAGAGGCGTCTAGGGAGAGTTAGGTACGCTCCACAGCTATTTCTAGTGTGTGTGTGTCAGAAGTAGGGTTTGCGGTCAGCAGAGTTCCCACTACCCCAGAGCTAGTTCCTATTTTGAGTTTACTCATCAGGTCATTCCGGGTGCTCCTAACCACCAGGTCCATAACAGGAGAACTTAATTTATCCATCTTCTACATTGTCTCTGCAATCTTACATCGAATTGCTGGCATCCGAGTGCAGTCCGATATTTCACATGCGCTCATAGACTTATGTAGGTGCCCATAGTCCAAATATCAGAGCCACATGTAGCATGTTATGATTGTTTTCTCATGCCGAATCGGCATGAAAAAATAATCACAGATCTGATCTGACCTGCCCCATAGTATAACACTGGGCCGAGTGCTATCTGATCAAACATCGATAGCACTCAGTTGTGGTATACACCAGTGTACGCGTACCGTAAGAGTGTATTTACACTGCACGATTATTGGGAACAAGTGTTTCTAGAAACACTTATTCCCTGGGTTCGTTACATAAAATAATCTTTAAGCTTGTTTAAAATATCATCATACTAGGCATCAAAATGTCCTGTGTAAACAGGATATATGTTGCTGAGAACAGTGACGGCGTATGTGCACAGAAGGCTGTTTAACAACCACCAATAGACAAGCGTGTAGTCAATGAGCAGCATCATGTAGTGTAAACCCAGTCTAAGTATGGGGAAGACGATCTTTTTATTCATAGTGCTCACCTCTGATAGCAGTTCTACTTTACAGATTTGAACCTTCTTCTCTCGCTTTGACCTTCCTATATAAATGACAAATAATGAAGCAAAGTTAATAGGTTATATAAAATTATTTACCGGGAAAGAACATTTTAGGAGTAGTTAGATATTGGTTCAACTTGTTGGGCGACTAATCTTACTTCTGTATAAAGAACATTGCAAATACAGTAAGTAGAATATAACAGGGTTATTTATCTCCTTGAATGCTATGGTGTATGAATAGGATAAGCTATAATATTATGATTAATGGGGTCCAACAATTGTGTCGCCAAGTGATTTGGAGATAAAGGGACTAAGGGTCCATTTACACTACAAGATAATTGTTAATGAGTGTTCCTATCACAATCATTTTGTAGGTTAAATAGGCTGCCTATCACCTGCAAAATGCTCTTCGTTGGGTGCAGTGATTGTTTTGTGTTGCACAGAAGATCATGCTTCTAGGTAACTCATCGTCCTGTGTAAACACCACTCAACGGCAGCCTATGCTCACTGTGTGATTTATTACAGATCGTTCAGTATACATCATTTAGAGCGGTCTGTCTGAATCTTTAAACGCCTCTGGTCGGCTGACATAAATGGACCTTAAGTGTTCTTATTGTTTTCTTCTGTAGGGAAACACCCCTGGCCACCCTCTGGGCAGTTACTGAGTGAATTCCTATTTCCTGTACACAGGTGGCCTACAACATCAGTGTACAGGAAAACTACATGTACTCACTCCTAACATTTGAAGCCAATCAAACGGTAAGCAACAACATATTCTACCAAAACTTCATCACAAATGCTGGCCATACACTTCAGATTTAGTTAACATACAATTGTTTTTCTGACAGCTATTCCGCCACATCACTCCGTATACATGAACACTCAAATCGGCTGAGCATGTGTTTTCAGTATAGATTAAATAGGTAAAAAAAAGGTAAAAAATAAATAAAAAAAAAAAGAGATAAAAAAATTGAAAAAAATTAAATTTTAAAAAATAATTTAATTTAACTAATTTAATTTTAAAAAAAATAAAGAGGTACAAAAATTGCTTCCAGATATCTTTGGCAGCGGATTATCTTCTGTTAGGGTTAAAGCTCCCATTAAACTTTGAATAGTTGTCAGTCCAACAATTGTGGTGCCAATCGTTCAGCCAGTAGCTATGTTTCCCAACTATCGCACAACAGGAAAGGCCAATCGTTCCTCTCTTCTCTGTGAGAAAGCCGCTGCCAGGCACCTGTGGCGGTGACTTACCTGTGATTGTGGACTCCTTTTGTACTCTATTGAGGGACAGTTAGGAGACAGCTATATCCATTAGTCTGTCGATATCTGCGGGTTTGGCCTACATAGGTCTAATGTTTATGGGAGTCTTACGGAGGCATATCAAAATCCAACATGCCCAAACCATTTTTAGCCCAGTATCTTCAGCCAGGACGCAACCATAAAAATTAGACAGAAAGTCTGTTGAATAATGCGAATTAAATGTGTACGGGTAACTTTGGTGTGATAGCAAAAACCCATTTAAGAAAAAAATTAGCTGCTATATTCAGAACTTGGAAAGACAGATACAGGCAGTCAGCACTTTGTGCCAGTAAATCTGTAAATGGCAGACTCCACATAGTTAGCATTTAAAATTGCATGACATGTGAACTGAAAGGCAAAATTTGGGGTATAAGAACAAAAGGCATCTTCATATTGAGAAATGTCTCTATATTCTAGTCAGCAATGTCTGCAGCATTCCATTTAGAAACTGGGCAATGTCGCTTTTCTGTGAGAGGACTTACATTGCATAATATAGCAGCAATTTGATGTGTAACAGTTCATGCAGATTAGATGTAGTTTGTAGCTAGCTTCAATGGTGGATGTGTAATAATCCATTTGCTGCCACAGGGGCACACAAGAAAACACTGTATAATGAGTTTTTCTTCCCTTTGCCAATGAAAGGGCAGAAACTAAGGCATCTTAAAGCTTAATATCTTGAGGACATCGTATTATTTTTGTAAATAGCGTTAAGTTGCTAGAATATTAATGTATCATACTTTGAATAATTTCTAGAAAAGTAAACTATTCAAGAAGGCAAATGGTTTTGTCTTAGATGGGATGGATGAATGGATAGATAGATAGATAGATAGATAGATAGATAGATAGATAGATAGATAGATAGATAGATAGATAGATATTAGATGGATAGATAGATATTAGATAGATCGATGGATACATAGATAGATCGATCGATCGATAGATAGATAGATATTAGATAGATCTATAGGTAACAGATAGATAGATAGATAGATAGATAGACATGCGATAGATAGACATTGGATAAATATTAGATAGATGGCTAGACAGATAGATAGACAGACAGATAGATAGATGATAGATAGATAGATAGATAGATAGATAGATAGATAGATAGAGGATAGATAGATAGATATATAGATAGATAGATATGAGATGGATAGATTGATATGAGATGGATAGATAGATAGATAGATAGATAGATAGATAGATAGATAGATAGATAGATAGGCATTGGATAAATATTAGATAGATAGATAGATAGATAGATAGATAGATAGATAGGCATTGGATAAATATTAGATAGATAGATAGATAGATAGATAGATAGATAGATAGATAGATAGATAGATAGATAGATATGAGATGGATAGATAGATTTTGGAAAGATATTGGATAGCTGGATAGATAGATGGATAAATAAGAAAGATAGATATGAGAAAGCAGTTAAATATTGGGGAAACTGAAGAAAGTTTTTGGTATGTAGATTGTAAGATACAGATCCAATTGTGCATCTGCTTATTGGTGGCTCCTTTTAACCATTCTTCCCTTTAGCTCCAATTGTTCCCTCTTCTCGGCTGACAAACCCGTTGGATTAACATTACAGAAACAACTCCTTCATTCCTCATTCAGCTGGAACCATTCGGAAATCAGCTGGGTAAACCTCAGCTTTCTTCCATGTTTTCACTTCCACTGAAAACATTTCACTAGAATTTGTTTTGCAGATAATCAAAGGAGTTATTCATAACTATTTAGATTGGGGCTCAGGGTCTCCTGTCAGTGAAGGTGAAAGTGAAGTGTGATGTGCAGGAAGCTGGTAAGACCCCAAATAACGTATTCCCTAATAGAATTTTCTACCTGCTGCTAGTCTAATTGAATATTACACTCATTTGTAGCTTACATAGGGAAGAATAAAGAATGGGATGCCAGCAATGGAGTCACTGCTCAGAACAAAGAGACAGCGTCTTAGTGAGCAAATATGAACGGCATTTAAGGAGGCAGGGACGAGTTCCTTCCAAACGCTGCGGAAGAGTTGGAACATGAATAATGCTAGTCAGATTGGAGGAATATCCAAGAATCGCTTAAAGATATCACATCAAAAGATGAAATAAGAATGCCTTCAGCTAGGCAGGGCACTGGAGAGAGCTAATCGGGGCCCACCGTTGTCTGAGAGCAGAGGACGTGTCGTGAAGGTGGATATATTCTACACTGGTATGAGGTGTCTCCAGAGACTGGAGCTTACGCATTTGTAGAGAATGAGATTTTGATGCTTTCATTTAAGGAAAAAAACAAAACTAATTAGCCAGGAGAGAATAAGGAATGCAAATGTTTCTGAATTAGATGAGAAGGAGATAGCTGAGGCGGCTAATCCATCACTTGTCTGTTCTGTACTGTGGAGATGCAAGCTTCACACAATCTGCCCAGTGCCATTTCACTTGTGCGCTGCAAATCTGTTTGTATCGCAAGGTTACAAATATGCAAATTCACTTTTAAGTATTCATTTTATTGGCAAATAAATGTACATAAGATAATTTTATACTATAAAAGAAGGGACAAATCATAAATGAAGTGATAAAATACAGACCTAACAGTAGAAGCAGTCTATATATAGTTTATATTAGATTTTTTTTTAACCATCATCATAAAAATTGGAAGGAGAATAACATGGTTTATGTGAAAAACGGTTATCTCCTGCAAGAATCTGTCCTCTTCTAAATTACCTTTCACTTATAGAAAATACATTATATGAGACGGGCTTTCATTTTTAGAAAAATGTTGTCTTGCTAAATAAGACTTCTTTATTATGACAGCTAGTGGACTGTCATGATTCCTGCTCCCGACAGCTGATTTATGAGTCACTGCAGGGAAAATATAGTGATACATGGCTGCCATTCAGACAAATGGGCATCTATGTGCTGTATAGACAGCTCATGTCAGTGCCTGGCAGTGGTCCTCCGCTTCTCCTCATCGAAGGGACCTAAACGGTGTTCTTCTATGATGTCCATCTGACCCAATATCACATATGTAAATAGGGAGGCTCCACAGCAAAGGAAAAGTATGTAAGATAAGGTACATTGACATTGGAAAAGATTGTTTTTTACATTTTTAGCCCTTAGGAAGTAATTATCCCAATGGAGAAACTATTATGTCTTCACACAGCAGAAGTTAGAGGAGTAACTTGGATATTGTGCACTCTACCTTGTCCTTCTCCTTTACTACCAATTATTTCTTATACCACTGTATCTAATAATGACATGCTATCTAAGATACACATGAGACCTCAATAACTGGTTATAGGTAAGGTCATTTGAAACATTATTTTTTTAAGCAGTCATGCATATTATTTTACCACCAAATATAGTACCACCAAAAAGATGCGGCTACCGCCCAAGGAACAATGACAAGAAAACAGCTCCACGGGGTGTGGAATGCAAGGAGCTATGTTATGATTGTGCAGAAGACATGTAGTTGATCTAGTTGAACAAGTGAGAAACCTTGAGGAACAATATTTGTGTAATGTAATATTACTAAAAGTAGTGGATAAGTTCTTTTTTTACTCTCTCTTTGTGCAATATTTATAAAGCGCTGCCATTATTATTTCTTCACATCTCTAACAAGGTCATTATATTGTATTAGGTTTGTATTTTTTTAAGACATCTTTAAATGTGTAGTTTTCTAAAAAGGATGAATGTTAGGCAATACATTAAGCCTAGTAATACCATTCTAAGCAATATAGAGGTTAATACTTACATTACATGGCTATGTAAAAAAAACAGTCTATGGGGTATACCATATCCCATGAACAGGTATATAAAACTAAAAAATGATAGACAGGTTCAAGGTTAAATGTGTTTTATTATTATTATTATTATTATTTATTATTATTATAGCGCCATTTATTCCATGGCGCTTTACATGTGAGGAGGGGTATGCATAATAAAAACAAGTACAATATTCTTAAACAATACAAGTCATAACTGGTACAGGAGGAGAGAGGACCCTGCCCGCGAGGGCTCACAATCTACAAGGGATGGGTGAGAATACAATAGGTGAGGATAGAGCTGGTCATGCAGCGGTTTGGTAGATCGGTGGTTACTGCAGGTTGTAGGCTTGTCGGAAGAGGTGGGTCTTCAGGTTCTTTTTGAAGATTTCGATGGTAGGCTAGAGTCTGATGTGTTGTGGTAGAGGGTTCCAGAGTAGGGGTGATACGCGAGAGAAATCTTGTATACGATTGTGGGAAGAGGAGATAAGAGGGGAGTAGAGAAGGAGATCTTGTGAGGATCGGAGGTTGCGTGTAGGTAAGTACCGAGAGACGAGGTCACAGATGTATGGAGGAGACAGGTTGTGGATGGCTTTGTACGTCATGGTTAGGGTTTTGTACTGGAGTCTCTGGGCAATGGGGAGCCAGTGAAGGGATTGACATAGGGGAGAGGCCGGGGAATAGCAGGGGGACAGGTGGATTAGTCAGGCAGCAGAGTTTAGAATAGATTGGAGGGGTGCGAGAGTGTTCGAGGGGAGGCCACAGAGCAGGAGATTGCAGTAGTCAAGGCGAGAGATGATGAGGGCATGGACTAGGGTTTTTGCAGATTCTTGGTTGAGGAATGAACGGAGTCGTGAAATATTTTTGAGTTGAAGTTGGCAGGAAGTGGAAAGGGCTTGGATATGTGGTTTGAAGGAGAGATCAGCGTCAAGGATTCCCCCGAGGCAGCGAGCTTGTGGGACTGGGGAGAGTGGGCAGCCATTTACTGTAATGGTTAGGTTCGTTGGGGGGGTCGTGTGAGATGGGGGAAAGATGATGAATTCTGTTTTGTCCATGTTAAGTTTCAGAAATCTAGCGGAGAAGAAGGATGAAATAGTGGACAGACATTGAGGGATTCTGGTTAGTAGGGAGGTGATATTTGGTCCAGAGATGTAGATCTGTGTGTCATCAGCATAGAGGTGATACTGAAAGCCATGAGATTCTATGAGCTGTCCCAGGCCAAAGGTGTAAATGGAGAAGAGCAGGGGCCCAAGGACTGAACCTTGTGGGACTCCGACAGATAGGGGGCGAGGTGAGGAGGTGGTGTGTGAGTGGGAGACGCTGAATGTCCGGTCTGTTAAGTATGATGAGATCCAGGATAGGGCCAAGTCTGTGATGCCAAGGGATGAGAGGGTCTGTAATAATAGGGAATGGTCCACTGTGTCAAAGGCAGCCGACAGGTCGAGGAGGAGGAGGACAGAGTAGTGTCGCTTGCTCTTAGCGGTTAAGAGGTCATTGGTGACCTTAGTTTGGGCAGTTTCAGTGGAATGGTGTGACCGGAAGCCAGATTGTAAGCGGTCAAAGAGGGAGCAAGAAGAGAGATGGGAGGACAGTTCAAGGTAAACGTGTTGTTCCAGTAGTTTGGAGGCATAAGGGAGAAGTGATATAGGGCGATAGCTAGATACAGAGGATGGGTCAAGAGAGGGCTTTTTGAGGATAGGTGTGATGGAGGCATGTTTAAAGCTTGAGGGGAAAACACCAGTTGTTAGTGATAGGTTGAAGAGATGGGTTAGGGTTGGGATGAAGACTGTGGTGAGGTTTGGGATGAGGTGGGATGGGAGCGGGTCAAGTGCACAGATGGTGAGATGCGATCTTGAGAGTAGAGTGGAGAGTTGATCTTCTGTAATGGTGGAGAAGTTGGTTTTGGAGGTGGAGGGCTGGGAAGTCGGGAGGAAGGGCTCTGGGGGTTGTTGACCAAAACTGTCTCTGATGCTATCAATCTTCTGCTTGAGAAATGAGGCAAAGTCTTCAGCGGAGATAAGTGGGGAGGGAGGAGGTGCTGGGGGACAGAGGAGAGAATTGAAGGTGTTGAATAACTGTTTAGGGTTGTGAGACAGGGAGGATATGAGAGATGAGAAGTAGGTTTGTTTAGCTGTGGCGAGTGTGGTCTTGAAAGTAGTGAGGGACTGTTTGAATACGATGAAGTGCTCGTTGGAGTGGGATCTTTTCCATCTGCGCTCAGCAGCCCTGGAAGCTTGCCTCAGTTCTTTGGTCAGGCTGGTGTGTCGGGGCTGTCTGTTGATTTTGCGTGCTTTGGTATGTGTAAGTGGGGCAGCAGATTCCAAAGCTACAGCTATTGTGGTGTTATATAGAGCGGCAGCGTCATCCGCATTGTGTAAAGAACTTATGTCTGTGAGAGGGAGGAGGGATTCAGAGAATGAATGTAGGTCAAGATGTTTAAGATTTCTGCGAGGGTGTGAAAGTTTGTGGGGTGGGGATTGTAGACATGGAGTGGAGAGAGATGAGAATGTGAGAAGGTTGTGGTCAGAGAGTGGAAGAGGTGAGTTAGAGAGGTTAGATAGGGAGCAGAGGCGGGTGAAGATGAGGTCCAGTGTGTGACCATCTTTGTGAGTGGCTGCAGAAGACCATTGAGTGAGGCCGAAGGAGGAAGTGAGAGATAGAAGTTTAGTGGCAGCTGAGAGGGAAGTGTCAATGGGGATGTTGAAATCGCCCATGATGATAGTGGGGATGTCCGCAGAAACGAAATGAAGTAGCCAGGTGGTGAAGTGGTCAAAGAAGGTGGTGGCTGGCCCTGGGGGGCAGTAAATGGCAGCCAGTTGGAGGTTGGAGGGGGAGTAGATGCGCACAGAGTGCACCTCAAAGGAAGGGAGGGTAACAGAGGGTGGCAGTGGGATTGGGGTGAAGGAGCAGTTATCTGACAGGAGAAAACCAACTCCTCTGCCATGCTTGCTGCTGGGGCGGGGTGTGTGAGAAAGGTGGAAGCCACCATAAGAGAGTGCAGCAGGGGAGGCTGTATCAGAAGGGGTGAGCCAGGTTTTGGTGATGGCGAGGAAGGAAAGTTTGGTAGTAACAAAAAGATCATGGATGTAGGAAAGCTTGTTGCAGACAGAGCGAGCGTTCCACAGAGCTCCTGTTAGTGAGACAGGGGAAGCGGTGGTTGGGCAAATGGGTATAAGGTTAGAGAGGTTACGGAAGTTTGTGATGGAACGTGGATGGGAGGTAGAAATGACTGTGGGAATGTGGTGAGGAGGACCAGGATTTGGAGAGATATCACCAGCAGTGAGAAGGAGCAGAGATAGTGTTAGCAGGTGGGAGCAGGAGAGGGCATGAAGGGGCTGCCTGTGCTTTGAGACAGAGGATTGTATGTTAAGGAACAGTTCTGAGGAGGAGGTGAGATGGATGGGGAGGATTGAAGCAGAGATAAACAGTTCCTTACTTGGTGTGGGGATTAGGGGAGTTAGCAGAAAGTGAAAGATTATAGGGGTAAAAGTGAAAACAAACTGAAACATTGTTTGCAGAGACTGGCCAGTTACCTTCAGTTCCCTTCAGGTTCAATTCAGGTATTAATTCTACTGTAATCCACACTTTTAGGACACACTTCTAGGAATCACACTGCAGACTAAAGTCATTGCAGACTTTGGCTATGCAATATATGGAAAACTAAGTGTGTTCAGGTGAGAAGCAGAGAGGAGTGGTCTCTGCTCATCTTGGTCAGAGAATTAAGAGTGGACCAGATGCATACAATCAAGCCTGAGTAAACAACGTCATAAATAACACAGGGTAAGCTGTCAATATTTGTGGGGGGCTGCCTATCCTTTGGGGTTCTGCTCTGAGGCAAGGTAGTATTCCTATTTCCATCTATAGGGGTATTTAGTCCTCCGGCTGTGTTGAGGTGTCTAGGGTTTGTTAGGCACACCCCACGGCTACTTCTAGTTGCGGTGTTAGTTCAAGATCTGCGGTCAGTATAGTTTCCACCTACTCCAGAGAAAGTTTAATGCGGCTCCAAGGTCACCAGATCATAACAGCAGTCCCCCATAGGAGTATAATGCAGTCCTTCCATAGGAGCATAATACAGCTCCCCAAAGGAGTATAATGCAGCCTCCCCACCAAAGGAGTATAATAACTGTTTTAAAAAAAGAAATAAATACAATACTCACATCTCTTTGCTCCCCGCTGCAGCGTGTCTCCTCACCTCAGCAGGTCTACTGCCTGGCACAGCGTGGTGCATGTTAATGTGACATCATCACGTCCCCTGCATCAGAGGCAAAGAGGGGAGGATGGGAGAGTGAGTGTCCCATGACTCTCTCTCCTCCATCATTGCTTTTCAACTGTATTGGCATCTATGATGCCGATACAACTGAATGCGTGATACATGGGGGCGCAAGCACTGGGCCCCCATGACTCACAGACCCCATAGCGGCTGCGAGGTCGCCCGCTATTAGTGGCACGCCATTGGCTGGGGCCACTTGGATAGTGGGGGCCCTAGGCAGATTCCTAGTCTGCCTGCTCCTAACTCCGTCCCTTCTCATATACAGTGAATCGAGTGGAAGTGCTCATACATGATCATAGCACCATTCATGAAGGGAGCAAAGGACTTCCACTGTTAATATTATTGGAAGTCCTGCAGTGATCATACATTTATTGCCTTGTCCTGTAAGTAGGCGATAATATTATTCATTGTACAACCCCTGTAATTTAAAAGGAATCTGTCAGCAGGTTTTTGCTATGTAATTGAGGACCACATGAAATAGGGGTTAAATCACACAGAATTCTACGATGTGTCACTTGTCTAGCTGTGTGATGTTATTTACTCACACTCTAACACTAGTACATTATCATTACTGTGACTAGCTGGCCTGTGCTGCATCTTTGGATTCAGGGTCTCTTTCTCTACTTCATGCTGCTCTTGGACCAACCACAGTTTGTACTGATGGGAGCAGTTGTGTCTGGCAGTCTGTTGAGCAGCATAGATGCCCCCCAGGGAACGAAGCTTTCGCCTTTTCTATTCACAATGTATACAGCAGATTTTCAGTACAAATCTGACTGTTGCCGCCTTCAGAAATTCTCAGATGACTCCATGGTAGTTGGATGTATTACCCATGATTCCAACCCTGTGAATTGATTGGCAATGGTGATCACATGACATAAACAATGTCTCAAGATCTCCAGAGGACACAGAACTCGGAGCGGAGGAGCGGCGCTGTGATGGAAGGTAAGTAGGCTTTTTTAAATTTTTCTCTGCTGTCAGGGTGAGCTGAAAGACATACCATGTGAAAGCAAGGAGCAGGGGGAAGTCTATGTGCAAAGCTGGGTGATGTACTATGTGCACTTCATAGACAGACAGCAGGAGAGCTGGGTGGATGAACATACCATGTGAAAGCAAGGAGCAGGGGGAAGTCTATGTGCAAAGCTGGGTGATGTACTATGTGCACTTCATAGACAGACAGCAGGAGAGCTGGGTGGATGAACATACCATGTGAAAGCAAGGAGCAGGGGGAAGTCTGTCATGGTTCTCAATGGCAAGAGAACGTAATTAAGCATACAAAAGGACTAGCTCTTGGAAGATGGGAACTCGAGCTGACCATGAGCTAAACCTACCGCACAACTAACAGTGGCCGGGTAGCGTGCCTACGTTTTATCCCTAGACGCCCAGCGCCAGCCGGAGAACTGACTGACCCTAGCAGAGGAAAATACAGACCTGGCTTACCTCTAGAGAAATTTTCCCCAAAAGGCAGACAGTAGCCCCCACATATATTGGCGGTGATTTTAGAGGAAAATGACATACGAAGTATGAAGATAGGTTTAGCAAATTGAGGTCCGCTTACTAGATAGTAGGAAGACAGAAAAGGGAACTTCACGGTCAGCTGAAAACCCTTTCAAAATACCATCCTGAAATTACTTTAAGACTCTAATATCAACTCATGACACCAGAGTGGCAATTTCAGCTCACAAGAGCTTCCAGCCTCAGAAATATTCAATCACAGAGAACTGGAACAAAAATGCAAAACAAACTTAGGACAACAAGTCCAACTTAGCTGATAGTAGTCTAGGAGCAGGAACATGCAACAGAAAGGCTTCTGGTAACTTTGTTGGCCGGCATAGAAATGACTGAGGAGCAAGGCTAAATAGAAAACTCCCACATACTGATGGAAAACAGGTGAACAGAGGAGATGAAGCACACAAGTGCAGTACCACCAGAAACCACCGGGGGAGCCCAGAAACCAAATTCACAACAGTACCCCCCCCTCAAGGAGGGGGCACTGAACCCTCACCAGAACCACCAGGGCGATCAGGATGAGCCCTATGAAAGGCACGGACCAAATCGGAGGCATGAACATCAGAGGCTGTCACCCAACAGTTATCCTCCTGACCGTAGCCCTTCCACTTGACCAGATACTGAAGTCTCCGTCTGGAAACACGGGAGTCCAAGATCTTCTCGACAACGTACTCCAACTCACCCTCAACCAACACCGGAGCAGGAGGCTCAACGGAAGGCACAACCGGTACCTCATACCTGCGTAACAATGACCGATGGAAGACATTATGAATAGAAAAAGATGCAGGGAGGTCCAAATGAAAGGACACAGGGTTAAGAATCTCCAATATCTTGTACGGGCCGATGAACCGAGGCTTAAACTTAGGAGAAGAAACCTTCATAGGGACAAAACGAGAAGATAACCACACCAAGTCCCCAACACAAAGACGAGGACCAACACGACGACGGCGGTTGGCAAAATGCTGAGTCTTCTCCTGGGACAACTTCAAATTGTCCACCACATGCCCCCAAATCCGATGCAACCTCTCCACCACAGCATCCACTCCAGGACAATCCGAAGACTCCACCTGACCGGAAGAGAAACGAGGATGAAACCCCGAATTACAGAAGAAAGGAGAAACCAAGGTGGCAGAACTAGCCCGATTATTGAGGGCAAACTCCGCCAAGGGCAAAAAGGCAACCCAATCATCCTGATCCGCAGACACAAAACACCTCAAATAAGTCTCCAAGGTCTGATTAGTTCGCTCGGTCTGGCCATTAGTCTGAGGATGGAAAGCAGACGAAAAAGACAAATCAATGCCCATCCTAGCACAGAACGCTCGCCAAAATCTAGACACGAATTGGGTTCCCCTGTCAGAAACGATATTCTCCGGAATACCATGCAAGCGCACCACATTTTGAAAAAACAGAGGAACCAGCTCGGATGAGGAAGGCAATTTGGGCAAGGGAGCCAAATGGACCATCTTAGAGAAACGGTCACACACCACCCAGATGACAGACATCTTCTGAGAAACAGGGAGATCAGAAATAAAATCCATGGAGATGTGAGTCCAAGGCCTCTTCGGAATAGGCAAAGATAACAACAATCCACTAGCCCGAGAACAACAAGGCTTGGCCCGAGCACAAACATCACAAGACTGCACAAAACCTCGCACATCTCGCGACAGGGAAGGCCACCAGAAGGACCTAGCCACCAAATCCCTGGTACCAAAGATTCCAGGATGACCTGCTAACGCAGAAGAATGGACCTCCGAGATGACTCTACTGGTCCAATCATCAGGAAAAAACATTCTACCAGGCGGGCAACGATCAGGTCTATTTGCCTGAAACTCCTGCAAGACCCGTCGCAAGTCTGGGGAAACAGCAGATAATATCACTCCATCCTTAAGGATACCTGTAGGTTCAGAATTACCAGGGGAATCAGGCTCAAAACTCCTAGAAAGGGCATCCGCCTTCACATTTTTAGAACCTGTAGGTAAGAAACCACAAAATTAAACCGAGAGAAAAATAACGACCAGCGCGCCTGTCTAGGATTCAGGCGCCTGGCAGACTCAAGATAAATCAAATTCTTGTGGTCGGTTAATACCACCACCTGATGTCTAGCCCCCTCAAGCCAATGACGCCACTCCTCAAAAGCCCACTTCATAGCCAAGAGCTCCCGATTACCAATATCATAATTTCGCTCAGCGGGCGAAAATTTACGAGAAAAGAACGCACAAGGTCTCATCACGGAGCAGTCGGAACTTTTCTGCGACAAAACCGCCCCAGCTCCGATTTCTGAAGCGTCAACCTCAACCTGAAAAGGAAGAGTAACATCAGGCTGACGCAATACAGGGGCGGAAGAAAAGCGGCGCTTAAGCTCCCGAAAGGCCTCCACAGCAGCCGGGGACCAATCAGCAACATCAGCACCCTTCTTAGTCAAATCAGTCAACGGTTTAGCAACCTCAGAAAAACCAGTTATAAATCGACGATAAAAATTAGCAAAGCCCAAAAACTTCTGAAGGCTCTTAAGAGAAGAGGGTTGCGTCCAATCACAAATAGCCTGAACCTTGACAGGGTCCATCTCAATGGAAGAGGGGGAAAAAATGTACCCCAAAAACGAAATCTTTTGAACCTCAAAAACGCACTTAGAACCCTTTACACACAAGGAATTAGAGCGCAAAACCTGAAAAACCCTCCTGACCTGTTGGACATGAGAGTCCCAGTCATCCGAAAAAATCAAAATATCATCAAGATACACAATCAAAAATTTATCCAAATAATCACGGAAAATGTCATGCATAAAGGACTGAAAGACTGAAGGGGCATTTGAAAGACCAAAAGGCATTACTAAATACTCAAAATGGCCCTCAGGCGTATTAAATGCGGTTTTCCACTCATCCCCCTGCTTAATTCGCACCAAATTATACGCCCCACGAAGATCAATCTTAGAGAACCACTTGGCCCCCTTTATTCGAGCAAACAAATCAGTAAGCAGTGGCAAAGGATACTGATATTTAACCGTGATTTTATTCAAAAGCCGATAATCAATACACGGCCTCAAAGAGCCATCTTTTTTAGATACAAAGAAAAAACCGGCTCCTAAGGGAGATGACGAAGGACGAATATGTCCCTTTTCCAAGGACTCCTTAATATATTCCCGCATAGCAGCATGTTCAGGCACAGATAGATTAAATAAACGACCCTTTGGAAACTTACTGCCCGGAATCAGATCTATAGTACAATCGCAATCTCTGTGCGGAGGTAGTGAACCAAGTTTAGGCTCCTCAAAAACGTCACGATAATCAGATAAAAATTCCGGAATCTCAGAGGGAATAGATGACGAAATGGAAACCAAAGGTAAGTCCCCATGAGTCCCCTGACATCCCCAGCTTAACACAGACATTGCTTTCCAGTCGAGGACTGGGTTATGAGATTGCAGCCATGGCAATCCAAGCACCAACACATCATGTAGATTATACAACACAAGGAAGCGAATAATCTGGTGATCCGGATTAATACGCATAGTTACTTGTGTCCAGTATTGTGGTTTGTTACTAGCCAATGGCGTGGAGTCAATACCCTTCAGAGGTATAGGAACTTCCAGAGGCTCTAAATCAAACCCACAGCGTTTGGCAAAGGACCAATCCATAAGACTCAAAGCGGCGCCAGAGTCGACATAGGCGTCCGCGGTAATAGACGATAAAGAGCAAATCAGGGTCACAGATAGAATAAACTTAGACTGTAAAGTGCCAATTGAAACAGACTTATCAACCTTCTTAGTACGTTTAGAGCATGCTGATATAACATGAGTTGAATCACCACAATAGAAGCATAACCCATTTTTTCGCCTAAAATTCTGTCGTTCGCTTCTGGACAGAATTCTATCACATTGCATAATCTCTGGCGCCTTCTCAGTAGACACCGCCAAATGGTGCACAGGTTTTGGCTCCCGCAAACGCCGATCAATCTGAATAGCCATTGTCATGGACTCATTCAGACCTGTAGGCACAGGGAACCCCACCATAACATCTTTAATGGCATCAGAGAGACCCTCTCTGAATTTCGCCGCCAGGGCGCACTCATTCCACTGAGTAAGCACAGACCACTTACGAAATTTTTGGCAGTATATTTCAGCCTCATCTTGCCCTTGAGACAGGGCCATTAAGGCTTTTTCAGCCTGAATCTCTAAATGAGGTTCCTCATAAAGCAACCCCAAAGCCAGGAAAAACGCATCCACATTGAGCAACGCAGGATCCCCTGGTGCCAAAGCAAATGCCCAATCCTGAGGGTCGCCCCGGAGCAAGGAAATTACAATCCTGACCTGCTGTGCAGGATCTCCAGCGGAGCGAGATCTCAGAGACAAAAATAATTTACAATTATGTTTGAAATTCTGGAAGCGAGATCTATCCCCAGAGAAAAATTCAGGTAAAGGAATTCTAGGTTCAGATGTAGGAGCATGAATAACGAAATCCTGTAAGCTTTGAACCTTCATAGCGAGATTATTCAAACCTGTAGCTAAACTCTGAGGATCCATATTTAATCAGGTGAAATCAGAACCATTCAAGGATTAGAAGGAGAGAGAGACGAAGGCTGCAGTAAGCAGAGATGCTAGTGAATCAACTAATGAGCAAACTCAGGAGAAAAAAAAAAAAAAATTCTCTGCAGACTTCTTTTCTCTCCTTTCTTCTGCCAATTATTTTAACCCTTGTCCGGCCAAACTGTCATGGTTCTCAATGGCAAGAGAACGTAATTAAGCATACAAAAGGACTAGCTCTTGGAAGATGGGAACTCGAGCTGACCATGAGCTAAACCTACCGCACAACTAACAGTGGCCGGGTAGCGTGCCTACGTTTTATCCCTAGACGCCCAGCGCCAGCCGGAGAACTGACTGACCCTAGCAGAGGAAAATACAGACCTGGCTTACCTCTAGAGAAATTTTCCCCAAAAGGCAGACAGTAGCCCCCACATATATTGGCGGTGATTTTAGAGGAAAATGACATACGAAGTATGAAGATAGGTTTAGCAAATTGAGGTCCGCTTACTAGTTAGTAGGAAGACAGAAAAGGGAACTTCACGGTCAGCTGAAAACCCTTTCAAAATACCATCCTGAAATTACTTTAAGACTCTAATATCAACTCATGACACCAGAGTGGCAATTTCAGCTCACAAGAGCTTCCAGCCTCAGAAATATTCAATCACAGAGAACTGGAACAAAAATGCAAAACAAACTTAGGACAACAAGTCCAACTTAGCTGATAGTAGTCTAGGAGCAGGAACATGCAACAGAAAGGCTTCTGGTAACATTGTTGGCCGGCATAGAAATGACTGAGGAGCAAGGCTAAATAGAAAACTCCCACATACTGATGGAAAACAGGTGAACAGAGGAGATGAAGCACACAAGTGCAGTACCACCAGAAACCACCGGGGGAGCCCAGAAACCAAATTCACAACAGATGTCTATGTGCAAAGCTGGGTGATGTACTATGTGCACTTCATAGACAGACAGCAGGAGAGCTGGGTGGATGAACATACCTGTTGGAAGAATAGAGATGCTTGTTAGAGTGCGATGGTGGTAGGTTGTTGTGAATTCCACTCTTGGGCTCCCTCCGGTGGTTGTAAGTGGCATTTTTGCGAATTCTGCTCTTGGGCTCCCTCCGGTGGTTTTAAGTGGTACTGCTGCTCCTTGGATTTAGTAGTCAGCAGCTGCTTCCACTGATTGTCTTTCTGGCTCGACTATTTAGCCTGGTTCTATCCTTCAGCCTGTGCCAGTTGTCAATGGTTCCTGGTTGGATTCACATCTCTGCTTGGATTTCCCTGATATTCTGACCAGCTCAGCAAAGATAAGTCCTTGCTTTGTTCTTTTGCAGTCCACTTGTTGTGGACTTAATCTTTCTGCACTTTCTATGTTTTTTCTAGTCCAGCTTGTCAGTATGGATTTATTCAGTTAAACTGGAAGCTCTGGGAAGCAGATTTACCCTCCACACCTTTAGTCAGGTGTGGAGATTTTTGTAAACTCTGTGGTGGATTTTTCTAGTTTTTAATACTGACCGCACAGTTTTCTTTCCTGTTCTATTTATCTAGTTAGACTGGCCTCCTTTGCTACATCCTGGTTTCATTCTGCATATGTCATTTCCCTCTCCACTCACAGTCAATATTTGTTGGGGGCTGTCCTATCCTTTGTGGATTTTCTCTGAGGCAAGATAGCTTTCCTGTTTCTATCTCTAGGGGTAGTTAGTCCTCCGGCTGTGTCGAGGTGTCTAGGGAGTGACAGGAACATCCCACGGCTACTTCTAGTGTTGTGTTAAGCTCAGGAACTGCGGTCAGTACAGGTAACACCTCCTCCAGAGCACGTCCCATGTTGCTCCTAAACCACTAGTTCATAACAGTACAACTGGCCAAAAATGAATTAAATGCATCTTAAAAGAAGGAAAAGGAAGTTCTGAGCCATTTTTTTTTCTGCAGTCTGTTTTGTTTTTTTTTTCCTCTTAATCTCTGGGTGGTTCAGGATTTTGGCGCTGGCATGGATGTTCAGGGTTTGTTTTCTCGTGTGGATCAACTTGCTGCAAGAGTACAGAGTATCCAAGATTATGTTGTCCAGAATCTGGCTTTAGAGCCTAGAATTCCAACCCCTGATTTGTTTTTTGGGGACAGATCCAAGTTTTTGAACTTTAAAAATAACTGCAAATTGTTTTTTGCCTTGAAACCCCGTTCCTCTGGTGATTCCATTCAGCAGGTTGAAATTGTCGTCTCTCTGCTGCGTGGTGACCCTCAGGACTGGGCATTCTCCCTAGAATCAGGGGATCTGGCATTGCTTAATGTAGACGCATTTTTTCAAGCGCTCGGATTATTGTATGATGAACCTAATTCTGTGGATCATGCAGAAAAGACCTTGTTGGCCCTGTGTCAGGGTCAGGAAGCGGCAGAAGTATACTGCCAGAAATTTAGAAAATGGTCTGTGCTCACTAATGGAATGAGGAGGCTCTGGCAGCAATTTTCAGAAAGGGTCTTTCTGAAGCCGTTAAAGATGTTATGGTGGGGTTACCCACGCCTGCTGGTTTGAGCGAATCTATGTCTCTAGCCATTCAGATTGATCGGCGCCTGCGCGAGCGCAAAGTTGTGCACCATATGGCAGTGTCCTCTGAGCAGAGTCCTGAGCCTATGCAATGTGATAGGATTTTGACTAGAGCAGAACGGCAGGGATTCAGACGCCAGAATAGGCTGTGTTTTTACTGTGGTGATTCTGCTCATGTTATTTCTGATTGCCCTAAGCGTACTAAGAGGGTCGCTAGGTCTGTTACCATCAGTACTGTACAGCCTAAATTTCTCTTATCTGTGACCTTGATTTGCTCATTATCGTCCTTTTCTGTCATGGCATTTGTGGATTCAGGCACTGCGCTGAACTTGATGGACTTGGAATTCGCCAGGCGCTGTGGTTTTTCCTTGCAGCCTTTGCAGAGCCCTATTTTTTTGAGGGGCATTGATGCTACGCCGTTGGCCAAGGATAAACCTCAGTATTGGACTCAGCTGACCATGTGCATGGCTCCAGCACATCAGGAAGATTGCCGTTTTCTGGTGTTGCATAATTTGCATGATGTTGTTGTACTGGGTTTTCCATGGTTACAGGGACATAATCCTGTGCTGGATTGGAAATCTATGTCTGTGACTAGTTGGGGTTGTCAAGGGGTACATAGTGACGTTCCTTTGATGTCAATTTCCTCTTCCCCTCTTCTGAAGTTCCTGAGTTTTTGTCGGATTTCCAGGATGTATTTGATGAGCCCAAGTCCAGTTCCCTTCCTCCACATAGGGACTGTGATTGTGCTATTAACTTGATTCCTGGCTGTAAGTTCCCTAAGGGCCGACTTTTCAATCTGTCTGTGCCAGAGCATGCCGCTATGCGGAGTTATGTTAAGGAGTCTTTAGAGAAGGGGCATATTCGGCCGTCTTCGTCACCATTGGGAGCGGGATTCTTTTTTGTTGCCAAGAAGGATGGCTCCTTGAGACCCTGTATTGATTATCGCCTTCTTAATAAGATCACGGTCAAATTCCAATATCATTTACCTTTGCTTTCTGATTTGTTTGCTCGGATCAAGGGGGCTAGTTGGTTTACTAAGATTGACCTTCGAGGGTATATAATCTTATTCGTATTAAACAGGGTGACGAATGGAAAACTGCATTTAATACGCCCGAAGGCCATTTTGAATACCTTGTGATGCTTTTCGGGCTCTCTAATGCTCCTTCTGTATTTCAGTCCTTCATGCATGATATTTTCCACAATTATCTTGATAAATTCATGATTGTGTATTTGGATGATATTTTGATTTTTTCCGATGATTGGGAGTCTCATGTGAAGCAGGTCAGGATGGTATTCCAGATCCTTCGTGATAATGCTTTATTTGTGAAGGGGTCTAAGTGCCTATTTGGAGTTCAGAAGGTCTCTTTTTTGGGTTTTATTTTTTCTCCCTCGTCTATAGAAATGGATCCTGTTAAGGTCCAAGCCATTCATGACTGGATTCAACCCACATCTGTGAAGAGTCTTCAGAAATTTTTGGGCTTTGCTAATTTTTATCGCCGTTTCATTGCCAACTTTTCCAGTGTGGTTAAGCCCCTGACCGATTTGACGAAGAAAGGCGCTGATGTGACGAATTGGTCCTCTGCGGCTGTTAAGGCCTTTCAGGAGCTTAAACGCCGATTTACTTCTGACCCTGTGTTGCGTCAGCCGGATGTTTCTCTTCCTTTTCAGGTTGAGGTTGACGCTTCTGAGATTGGGGCAGGGGCCGCTTTGTCTCAGAGGAGTTCTGATGGTTCTTTGATGAAACCGTGTGCCTTTTTTTCCAGAAAGTTTTCGCCTGCGGAGCGCAATTATGATGTCGGCAATCGGGAGTTGTTGGCCATGAAGTGGGCATTTGAGGAGTGGCGACATTGGCTTGAGGGAGCCAAGCACCGCGTTGTGGTCTTGACCGATCATAAGAATCTGATTTACCTCGAGTCGGCCAAGCGGCTGAACCCTAGACAGGCTCGATGGTCCCTGTTTTAATCCCGTTTTGATTTTGTGGTCTCGTATCTTCCGGGATCTAAGAATGTTAAGGCTGATGCCCTCTCTAGGAGTTTTTTGCCTGATTCTCCTGGAGTCCTTGAGCCAGTTGGCATTCTTAAGGAAGGGGTGATTCTTTCTGCCATCTCCCCTGATTTACGGTGGGTGCTTCAGGAATTTCAGGCTGATAAACCTGACCGCTGTCCTGTGGGGAAGCTGTTTGTTCCTGATAGATGGACAAGTAAGGTAATTTCTGAGGTTCATTGTTCGGTGTTGGCTGGTCATCCTGGGATTTTTGGTACCAGAGATTTGGTTGCTAGGTCCTTTTGGTGGCCTTCCTTGTCGCGGGATGTGCGTTCTTTTGTGCAGTCCTTTGGGACTTGTGCCCGGGCCAAGCCTTGCTGTTCCCGCGCTAGTGGGTTGCTTTTGCCTTTGCCGGTCCCTGAGAGGCCCTGGATGCATATTTCCATGGATTTTATTTCGGATCTTCCTGTTTCCCAGAGGAGGTCTGTTATCTGGGTGGTTTGTGACCGGTTCTCTAAAATGGTCCATTTGGTACCTTTGCCTAAATTGCCTTCCTCCTCTGACTTGGTTCCATTGTTTTTTCAGCATGTGGTTCGTTTGCATGGCATTCCGGAGAATATTGTATCTGACAGAGGCTCCCAGTTTGTTTCTAGGTTTTGGCGGGCCTTTTGTACTAGGATGGGCATTGATTTGTCTTTTTCTTCGGCATTTCATCCTCAGACAAATGGCCAAACTGAGCGAACTAATCAGACCTTGGAAACCTATTTGAGATGCTTTGTCTGCTGACCAGGATGATTGGGTGGCTTTCTTGCCGTTGGCCGAGTTTGCCCTTAATAATCGGGCTAGTTCGGCTACTTTGGTTTCGCCTTTCTTTTGCAATTTTGGTTTTCATCCTCGTTTTTCTTCGGGGCAAGTTGAGCCGTCTGATTGTCCTGGTGTGGATTCTGTAATGGACAGGTTACAGCAGATTTGGACTCATGTGGTAGACAATTTGACGTTGTCTCAGGAAAAGGCTCAACGTTTTGCTAACCGCCGTCGGTGTGTTGGTCCCCGGCTTCGGGTGGGGGATTTAGTCTGGTTATCTTCTCGTCATGTTCCTATGAAGGTTTCGTCCCCTAAGTTCAAGCCTCGGTTTATTGGTCCTTATAAGATTTCTGAGATTATCAATCCGGTATCTTTTCGATTGGCCCTTCCAGCCTCTTTTGCCATCCATAATGTTTTCCATAGATCTTTGTTGTGGAGATATGTGGTGCCCGTTGTTCCCACTGTTGATCCTCCTGCCCCGGTGTTGGTTGATGGGGAGTTGGAATATGTGGTGGAGAAAATTTTGGATTCTCGTTTTTCGAGGCGGAGGCTTCAGTATCTTGTCAAGTGGAAGGGTTATGGCCAGGAGGATAATTCTTGGGTTGTTGCCTCTGATGTCCATGCCGCCGATTTGGTTCGTGCTTTTCACTTGGCTCGTCCTGATCGGCCAGGGGGCTCTGGTGAGAGTTTGGTGACCCCTCCTCAAGGGGGGGGTACTGTTGTGTTTTCCGCTCTTGGGCTCCCTCTGGTGGTTGTAAGTGGCATTTTTGCGAGTTCTGCTCTTGGGCTCCCTCCGGTGGTTTTAAGTGGTACTGCTGCTCCTTGGATTTAGTAGTCAGCAGCTGCTTCCACTGATTGTCTTTCTGGCTCGACTATTTAGCCTGGTTCTATCCTTCAGCCTGTGCCAGTTGTCAATGGTTCCTGGTTGGATTCACATCTCTGCTTTGATTTCCCTGATATTCTGACCAGTTCAGCAAAGATAAGTCTTTGCTTTGTTCTTTTGCAGTCCACTTGTTGTGGACTTAATCTTTCTGCACTTTCTATGTTTTTTCTAGTCCAGCTTGTCAGTATGGATTTATTCAGTTAAACTGGAAGCTCTGGGAAGCAGATTTACCCTCCACACCTTTAGTCAGGTGTGGAGATTTTTGTAAACTCTGTGGTGGATTTTTCTAGTTTTTAATACTGACCGCACAGTATTCTTTCCTGTTCTATTTATCTAGTTAGACTGGCCTCCTTTGCTACATCCTGGTTTCATTCTGCGTATGTCATTTCCCTCTCCACTCACAGTCAATATTTGTGGGGGGCTGTCCTATCCTTTGGGAATTTTCTCTGAGGCAAGATAGCTTTCCTGTTTCAATCTTTAGGGGTAGTTAGTCCTCCGGCTGTGACGAGGTGTCTAGGGAGTGACAGGAACATCCCACGGCTACTTCTAGTGTTGTGTTAAGCTCAGGAACTGCGGTCAGTACAGGTAACACCTCCTCCAGAGCACGTCCCATGTTGCTCCTAAACCACCAGTTCATAACAGTAGGTAGCAGGGCACAGTCTGTATACATCTTTCAGGTATTAATTCTACTGTAATCCACACTTTTAGGACACACTTCTAGGGATCAAACTGCAGACTAAAGTCATTGCAGACTTTGGCTATGCAATATATGGAAAACTAAGTGCATTCAGGTGAGAAGCAGAGAGGAGTGGTCTCTGCTCATCTTGGTCAGAGAATTAAGAGTGGACCAGATGCATACAATCAAGCCTGAGTAAACAACGTCATAAATAACTGTCATGGTTCTCAATGGCAAGAGACCGTAGTAAAGCATACAAAAGGACTAGCTCTTGGAAGATGGGAACTCGAGCTGACTGTGAGCTAAACCTACCGCACAACTAACAGTGGCCGGGTAGCGTGCCTACGTTTTATCCCTAGACGCCCAGCGCCAGCCGGAGGACTGACTGACCCTAGCAGAGGAAAATACAGACCTGGCTTACCTCTAGAGAAATTTTCCCCAAAAGGCAGACAGTAGCCCCCACATATATTGTCGGTGATTTTAGAGGAAAATGACATACGAAGTATGAAGATAGGTTTAGCAAATTGAGGTCCGCTTACTAGATAGTAGGAAGACAGAAAAGGGAACTTCACAGTCAGCTGAAAACCCTTTCAAAACACCATCCAGAAATTACTTTAAGACTCTAATATCAACTCATGACACCAGAGTGGCAATTTCAGCTCACAAGAGCTTCCAGCCTCAGAAATATTCAAAAACAGAGAACTGGAACAAAAATGCAAAACAATCTTAGGACTACAAGTCCAACTTAGCTGATAGTAGTCTAGGAGCAGGAACATGCAACAGAAAGGCTTCTGGTAACATTGTTGGCCGGCATAGAAATGACTGAGGAGCAAGGCTAAATAGAAACTCCCACATCCTGATGGAAACAGGTGAACAGAGGAGATGAAGCACACAAGTTCAGTACCACCAGTAACCACCGGGGGAGCCCAGAAACCAAATTCACAACAAATAATACAGGGTAAGCTGGGGTGAGCTGAAAGACATACCATGTGAAAGCAAGGAGCAGGGGGAAGTCTATGTGCAAAGCTGGGTGATGTACTATGTGCACTTCATAGACAGACAGCAGGAGAGCTGGGTGGATGAACATACCATGTGAAAGCAAGGAGCAGGGGGAAGTCTATGTGCAAAGCTGGGTGATGTACTATGTGCACTTCATAGACAGATAGCAGGAGAGCTGGGTGGATGAACATACCATGTGAAAGCAAGGAGCAGGGGGAAGTCTATGTGCAAAGCTGGGTGATGTACTATGTGCACTTCATAGACAGACAGCAGGAGAGCTGGGTGGATGAACATACCATGTGAAAGCAAGGAGCAGGGGGAAGTCTATGTGCAAAGCTGGGTGATGTACTATGTGCACTTCATAGACAGACAGCAGGAGAGCTGGGTGGATGAACATACCATGTGAAAGCAAGGAGCGGGGGAAGTCTATGTGCAAAGCTGGGTGATGTACTATGTGCACTTCATAGACAGACAGCAGGAGAGCTGGGTGGATGAACATACCATGTGAAAGCAAGGAGCAGGGGGAAGTCTATGTGCAAAGCTGGGTGATGTACTATGTGCACTTCATAGACAGACAGCAGGAGAGCTGGGTGGATGAACATACCATGTGAAAGCAAGGAGCAGGGGGAAGTCTATGTGCAAAGCTGGGTGATGTACTATGTGCACTTCATAGACAGACAGCAGGAGAGCTGGGTGGATGAACATACCATGTGAAAGCAAGGAGCAGGGGGAAGTCTATGTGCAAATCTGGGTGATGTAGTATGTGCACTTCATAGACAGACAGCAGGAGAGCTGGGTGGATGAACATACCATGTGAAAGCAAGGAGCAGGGGGAAGTCTATGTGCAAAGCTGGGTGATGTACTATGTGCACTTCATAGACAGACAGCAGGAGAGCTGGGTGGATGAACATACCTGTTGGAAGATTAGAGATGCTTGTTAGAGTTCGATGGTGGTAGGTAGCAGGGCACAGTCTGTATACATCTTTCAGGTTTTAATTCTACTGTAATCCACACTTTTAGGACACACTTCTAGGGATCACACTGCAGACTAAAGTCATTGCAGACTTTTGCTATGCAATATATGGAAAACTAAGTGCGTTCAGGTGAGAAGCAGAGTTTTATTATTTCTTTTTTTTTCATATCACAATCTCTTTTCAAAATTATAATGAGAAATCTTGGTGTTTTCACCCTAACATTATGGGCTACTCTAGAATGATACTAGCACATTAGCAGCTGTAAATTGACTTGGAATATATCTTTTGTATTGAAGAATCTAACGAGCATACGCAAAAGTCATTGTTAATGGAGGGAGTGCAGGGTCAGGATTGGTGGATTCTGTGTTATCAGCTGTGCATAGAGGCGTTAGCTGTCATTGCAATCCTGCCTTTGATGATAGTGAAACTTCCGAAAACTGTTCCTGAAAGAATAGAAAGTATGCGTCTAAACTTCATCCTGTGAAAACTGCAGGAATTCATTTTTTTATACAGATTTTGATATATATAAAATACAAATTATCATTTAACACGAAAACTTGATTTAACGAAAAGGTAATTTTATGTTTTACATTCCTTTTAAAGGGAACCTGTCACCTGAATTTGGCGGGCCCTTTTTTCGGGTCTTTTATTCACCCCTTCCTTTCCCGCTGGCCGCACGCTGGCCGCAATATTGTCTTGAAGTTGATTCGGTTTCCTCCGTAGAACACGCGTGCGCAAGGCAATCTTGCCTTGCGCACGCGCAGTATGCTTTGCCCAACTGCGGGCAAAGCCGAAAAGCATTAGTGAGCATGCGCCGGCGCACTATGTCCCGGAAGTATTTCGCTGTGTTCCGGGACATAGTGCGCCTTGCGCAAGTGTGTTCTACGGAGGAAAGCGAATCAACTTCAAGACAATATTGCGGCCAGCGTACGGCCAGCAGGAAAGGAAGGGGTGAATAAAAGACCCGAAAACACCACCCATTGGACCGAAAAAAGGGCCCGCCAAATTCAGGTGACAGGTTCCCTTTAAGACTTACACAACACGTCCGGCACTGAACTGACATAGCTTGGATTTAGAAGCTTGATTTGCACAATCTTATTTATAGACACCAATAACCTTTGTCATTACTACAAACATATTGTGTTCATACTTAGCAGAGGAAACAGACTAAGACCAAAATGTCAGTTTTGTTACAAAAAAAACCCTATTCCTCGTGCTGCACAACTATGGCACCTATGGCTGAATTTCATTGTTTCCCCTCAATTGCTTTAGAACACTTCTCTTAAAAACAATTTATCGCCACTGACACTTGATTACATTAATTTTCACTTGACACACTCTTAAATGACAAGAATAAGCATTGTGCTATGAAGCTATTGCCGCTGTTTGTTGCAGATGCTGGGTGAATTACTGGGTTCTTCTATCATGACAAGACGTTTCCATGTTTTCACAACAATCTTTGCCACTTTAAAGCCGGCCTGAGCTAAATTAGGCTATTATTCCCTGATAAGTACCATGCGAAAGGTATAGCTGCTCAACTGCAAGCACTTTAGCTGGCAAGTATAAAGTAATCTAATAATTTTCTCTTTTATTCTAAGTGGAAATATACTGTCATGTATTTACCATAAATCAACCTTCATAGTTTTTTAAATAAATCCTGAACTATTTCTTATCATTGTAATAGTTCCTTTCCAATAAAACAAAAAACCCACAAATTCGGAATACTAAAACCTTAAACGTCCTCATACTACTTATCTGTTAATGTCGAACTTTAGGGCTCGATCAGATGAGCAAATTATATGGACGTACGCTGTTCGAGTAAGGATCGTCAACACACTGTTCAATGTAATTCAATAGGGCTGTTCAGATGACGGTAGTTGTTTTTATCGGATCCCATATGGACTGATCATTTGTGTAGCATCCATTTTTAGCGGATACCATGCCCATCATTAGCCTAGGAAACTATATTTGATCATGTGTATTTTAAAATGTCGATACAGAAATATGGATGATACACAGATGTCACACGCATGATAAACTGACAAACAGATGGATGGCACATGGGATGAATACAGATGAGAATCGTCGAAATTTTCTTGATGAAAATCAACCCATCTATCTGACCCCAGCCTTAAACTGGGTGAAAGCAGTGCAGCGTCTCATCAATCAGATTACTTAAACACTCAACAGCAGTACAGAGGTGACAGTTCAAAATCAGCTGCCATGTATGCGCACATGAGGAACAATACTATTCCTAGCCATTATACGATTTGCATCCTCCTTTTTTCTCAGACTCCCTCTTCAGGCTCTAGCTCTAATTTTCTCTTCTGTTTGATGTAGTGGGTAGAGATTAGCTGCTATATTGTCTCCATTGCACAGTACACAGAAACAGGAGTCCTGCTCTTTTATTTCTTTGTTACACACAGCCAGATTCAGGAGTTGCTTTGGAGAACATTATGCAGTACAGCAGTACTGGGCAGTGTAGCTGTGAAGCCATCATTGGGGAGAGATAAACACTTACTAGTAAGCTGCAGCAGGATCTATTTCTCTACCTCTCTCTCACAGCTTCTCCATTCACCTCTCTGCAGCGTTCATTAGGTAGTTGTGATTTCGGTAATCAGTTAGTAGGCAATTCTTTTTGTTTTGACCAATAAACATTTTAATAGTTTTTTAGAGTGAACAATTAGTTCAAGAGGCTGGGTTAGGAGAAGTGGCTTAAACGTGGAGAAAGAAGGGGCTCATATTTTGAAAAAGAAGCATTATTATCTGATAAGATTAATTATAACATTTCTTATGTATGCTTTTCCTATGGAAATATTCTGAATCGACAGTTACCATTAAAGGGAACCTCACAGGTGATACATGCTGCCCAAACCATAGGCGACATGTATCAGCCACTGGCTGTACGATCACAGCCATGTATGATTGACTCATGACTATGAAAAGCATTCTTTTAATAACTGCCAGGGTCAGTAGGTGATATATGCTGCGCAGCATGTATTCCCTGTCAGGTTCCCTTTAAAAGAAATCATCCAGTATTATGATACTAGACATAACACTATATTTCCTAAATAATATCATTATTATTATTATTGTTTCCATTCTGAATGCAACAGTGGTCCTATGAATTCAAAATGGTGTTATACCAAATGATAGTGTTAAGGGAAGTGCATCAGGACTAGTAGTAGCAGGATGTTAAAGCCCCTGTAATGCAGGAGAGGCAGGGGATGTAACTGGCGCCATATGAGGAAACGTTATGCACTTATGTGGTAGACACACGTCATAAAGGGAATCTGTCACCATTTGAGGTTTTGGAGTTAATAATATGGGCATACAGGTTGCATACAGCTGAAATTAGTCATACCTGTATGCCTCCTGGATGTGACCTGGAAGATTAGACTACCTTCAGTCTTCATTATACAGGTTTTCTCCTCCCCTTCTCTTCAGACGTCCCTTTCATGTCATGTGCATGGCCTGAAATTCCGTGCCGGTGCATTCTGTCTGCCGCTGCTCCTCTGCTCTGTGCCGCCCTTCTGTTGGCGCTGTCTTCAATGTTGATGTGCGCAGGCGTTGGAGAGTCAATGTGACTTCTGGTCCCAATGATCTCCGGTAGATAATAGGCGAATTCCCCATGGTACAGAGGAGCGACAGCAGGCAGAATGCACAGGCACGCGATTTCTGGCTGCACACATGACATGAAAGGGATGATTTTTACTTAACAAGGCCACATCCAGGAGAAATACAGGTATGATTAATCTTACCTGTATATACCTGTATGCCCATATTATTAACTTGAAAACCTCAAAAGTGTGACAGATTTCCTTTAACCCCTTCATGACCTTGGGATTTTCCGTTTTTCCGTGTTCGTTTTTCACTCCCCTCCTTCCCAGAGCCATAACTTTTTATTTTTCGGTAAATTTGGCCACGTGAGGGCTTATTTTTTGCGGGACGAGATGTACTTTTGATCGACATCATTGGTTTTACCATGTCGTGTACTAGAAAACGGGAAAAAAATTCCAAGTGCGGTGAAATTGCAAAAAAAGTGCAGTCCCACACTTGTTTTTTGTTTGGCTTTTTTGCTAGGTTCACTAAATGCTAAAACTGACCTGCCATCATGATTCTCCAGGTCACTACAAGTTCATAGACACCTAGCATGACTAGGTTATTTTTTATCTAAGTGGTGAAAAAAAATTCCAAACATTGCTAAAAAAAAAAAATACAATTTGCGCCATTTTCCAATACTCGTAGCATCTCCATTTTTCATGATCTGGGGTCGGTTGAGGGCTTATTTTTTGCGTGCCGAGCTGGCGTTTTTAGTGATACCATTTCTGTGCAGATACGTTCTTTTGATCGCCCGTTATTGAATTTTAATTTTAAAATTCTGGCGTTTCAAATTTTTTTCTCGATACGCCGTTTAGCGATCAGGTTAATGCTTTTTTTATTGATAGATCGGGCGATTCTGAACTCGGCGATACCAAATATGTGTAGGTTTGATTTTTTTTATTGATTTATTTTGATTGGGGCGAAAGGGGGGTGATTCAAACTTTTATATATTTTTTTTTTTCACATTTTTTTTTACTTTTACCATGCTTCAATAGCCTCCATGGGAGGCTAGAAGCAGGCACAACGCGATCGGCTCTGCTACATAGCAGCGATCTGATGTTCGCTGCTATGTAGCAGAAATGCGGGTGTGCTGTGAGCGCCGACCACAGGGCGGCGCTCACAGCTACCGGGGATCAGTAACCATAGAGGTCTCAAGGACCTCTATGGTTACTCTGCAGAAGCATCGCTGACCTCCGATCATGTGAGGGGGTCGGCGATGCGATCATTTCCGGCCGCCCGGCAGGAAGCGCCGGTTAAATGCCGCTGTCTGCGTTTGACAGCGGCATTTAACTAGTTAATAGGCGCGGGCAGATCGCGATTCTGCCCGCGCCTATTACAGGCACATGTCAGCTGTTCAAAACAGCTGACATGTCCCGGCTTTGATGTGGGTTCACCGCCGGAGCCCACATCAAAGCGGGGCTTCTGACCTCGTACGTACTATCCCGTCCAAGGTCAGGAAGGGGTTAAAGGAGCATAAATCTGTAAAAATCTGATTTTTGAGTATTGCTGTCACATTCTTATTGCTCTTGCATAATGATAGGGTGAGTGATACCCTTTGTCATTTTTACTGTTCTACAGAACACATTCAGACAAAAGGAGGGGACCTTGTCATGAAAACGTTACACTGGTTCAATCATGTGTTGTAGGATTGTATAAAGATATAGACGTAGAAAAAGAGATTATTGTGATTTTGCTTCTGAGAACAAAGAGATGTTTAAAAATACAGTTCCCAAAACACATTGCCTGGAAATAAAGCAGAACTTTTACTGGATTATCCACATAAGCTTTCATTATTTTACTCAGAAGTAGATATGAAAAACAAATTTCACCAAATTTAATGGTGTTACTTTCAACCTGGCCCAAATCCCGTCGCCCTAATTATATGTAAATGTGTAAGTGAATACCATGAATAAAAGCTGTAAGGAATGCAGATTACCATATCACAAAGGATCACTGCTCATTTCTGCAGCAGAGCCACGAGAATCAGCCGAAAACTCCACATAATCTTTCTAAATTAAAAATGAACAACTCTTCTGGGCTTCTAATTAAGTGTGAAATTTTATCTTAACTCTGTTGCTGATTTTCACATGTTTAATACAAACATTTATCAGGATGTAAGCGCCTGCAGGGAAAAGCAGTGACGTGAAGAATAAGGGGGGACTGACTGACAAAGGGAGGCAAAGAAAACAAGTGGATATAGTAGAAGACCTGGTGTGACCTGCCAATTGGATCCAGACAATATACAAGTGTTTCTCAGAAAATAAGAATATCATCAAAAAGTTAATTTATTTCAGTACTTCCATACAAAAAGTGAAACTCATATATTATATAGAGTCAATACAAACAGAGTCATCTATTTCAAGTACTTATTTCTGTGAATGTTGATGAATTTGGCTTACAGCCAATGAAAACCCAAAAGTCATTATCTCTGTAAATTAGAATAAATTAACAAAAAACACCTGCAAAGGCTTTCTAATTGTTTAAAAAGGTCCCTTAGTTTGTTTCAGTAGGTTCCACAATCATGGGGAAGACTGCTGACTTGACAGATGTCCATAAGGCAGTCATTGACACACTCCACAAGGAGGGTAAGCCGCAAAGGGTCATTGCTAAAGAAGCTGGCTGTGCACAGAGTGCTGTATCCAAGCATATTAATGGAAAGTTAAATGGAAGGAAAAAGTGTGGTAGAAAAAGGTGCACAAGCAACCGGGATTACCTCAGCTTTGAAGGATTGTTAAGAAAAGGCCATTCAAAAATTTGGGGGAGATTCACAAGGAGTGGACTGCTGCTGGAGTAATTGCTACAAGAGCCACCACACACAGACGTATCCAGGACCTGGGCTACAAGTGTCGCATTCCTTATGTCAAGCCACTCATGACCATGTCCAGAGGCTAATTCAGCCTTCCGGTCGTTGGGGGAGGTCTGGAAGGAGGTTCATAGAAACATTTGGGAGGCTCAGAGCAAATATAATTTTTTTGCAGATAAATGACATTCTGTGGGGCCGGCTTACCAGGTGGGGGACAAGGTATGGTTATCCACCAAGAATATAAGATTTAGGATTCCCTCTGCTAAGTTGGGTCCCAAGTTTACTGGCGATTATGAAATTTTAGAGGTGGTTAATCCTGTGGCCTTTTGCCTGCGTTTGCCTCCGTCGTTGCGGATCCCCAATGTGTTCCATAAGGCGCTTCTGAAGCAGTCGGTGCCTTCCTCAGGTTAGTCTCCCTTGCATCCACTGCCTGTTGTGGTGGATTGCCAGACTGAATATCATGCGAAACGGGTGGTGGATTCTCATATGCTCTGCCATTCACTTCAGTACTTGGTCCATTGGAAAGGTTACGGTTTTGAGGACAGGTCGTGGGTGCTGGTGTGTTCAGTCCATGCGGATCAGTTGGTCCAGGCCTTTCACCCTCGTCGCCCAGGGAAGCCGGAGGTTCCTGTGGCCCCCCATTTAAAGGGGGGTACTGTCATTATCCAGTCCAAAGTTTGTTTTCTGCTATCCTCTCTCCGGACTGGTCATGCGGGGGTTAACCCCTTCTGCCTCATTTTGGAGCCGACTGGGCTTTTTCAGTCCTCTACAGTCAGCTGGCCAGCGTCAGTGATAGTTCATGCTTCCAGGCTAGAGTAGCTGACCCGTATACCCTGGTGATACTTCTGCCTCTGACTTCCCGTATTTGTGTGAGACTTGTTCCCTATCCCTGACTTAGTGTTCGTCTGGTGGTTTTCCTTACTGTGTATGACTCGGTCTGATCTCTGAACTCCGCCTCTTGATTTCCATCTCTGATACCTCATTCCCCACCTGGCTTTGACTTCTGGCTTGTACCCTGACTTCGTCTTACGTCTCATGTTTTGGATACCGCGCTCCCACTTGGCTCTGACTTCTGGCTTGTCTCTGACTACATACATTGCTGTGACCTCTGGTACTTCTGCTCCTGACAGTTTCTGACTCTGCTCATCTTACCACTGTTTCATTACCTGTAACACCTTTGTGGCTGCTCAGTGTTGCTACGCTGTGAGTGTGCAACCTCTCTTCCTTCACCAGCACCCCCTGGTGGAGGTTGCGCTAAACTGAACTGCAGCTGAATCACATCCAGCTTAGCACTTTCATAATTTATCTCTCATACCGTAAGGCCAGAATATACTTATCCATATCAGCTCTTCTGTGTGGAACTACTCACAAATGTCACTGTTTGGAGACCTGGTACTACTACACAGGTGGGCCAGGATGCCACATGTTAGGGACCCCCTCTGTAGCAAAAAATTAAGGGCATGTTTACAGCACTCAATTTGCAGCGTTACCACCAGTCAGTTGCTTATTAGCTGATCGGATGTCGTATAATAACTTGTTTAGTCAGACAGATGACATTTCCAATTCCCACAGAACAATCAGTAATAGGTCATTCTGCAGGCATAGTATGTCATTCATCTTTGCAGCACATATCCTGCTTACACAGGTGTGCTGCCGAGAATGATGATTTAACCCCTTAACGACTGCCGATACGCCTGAGGGCTTAGGGCTTTATTCCTCAGCATTGCATTTTAGTTGCGCCGAGAAAAGAGTTTATAGCGCCCCCAGAGTAGGAAAATCTCCAGGGTCTCAGCTACCAGGGGAATCCGCATACAACGCATGTCCCTGCGTACCCAAAGTTAAAGATAGGCACGCAGGACGCATACAGAAGTAGGCAGAGCGTAGGCAGAGCTTCACAGAGGAAGAAGGCAGGAAGTACACAGCCATACGCAGCCCTCCAGCCCACCTCAGCACAAATGTGAAATATTTTATCCCCTAGCTTATACATTAATAATGCTGAACTAAAATCTACATGGCTCCATTCAATAGGGTTCTATAAATGTGGCCATAATATCTGTAATTTCTGCCAACACATTGAGAACGCCACGGCATTTACTTCTACAGTAACAGGTAAAACATATCCAATAACAACTTTCATTAATTGTAATAGCACATTTGTTATCTATTCAATTCCTTGCAAAGTGTGTCAGCTACAATATGTAGGATGTACTACCAACATATTGAAAACCCGCATCAGAAGACTTTTATCAGATGCGGTAAGCAAATGAACTAATAAATGCTCAGCTGCCTCAAGACATGTCAGTCGAAAACACAGTGGAGTTACTGCATCCTGTATTGTTACAGACATAGAAAAAAGGTAAGAAACCTTTGTGAGGAGGAGATTTACATAGGATACTTTTAAATATAGAAGCTTGATGGATATTTAAATTAAATACTAGAATCCTGCAAGGATTAAAAATTAAACATGATTTAATATATTATTATTAATATTGCAAACCAAAATTGTGATAATTATTTGCATAAATTATTTCTATATAATATTTTTTAAATATTTTTTTTCCCTTCCACCTGATATGATGTTTGGTTAATTGATTTCTATTGAGCCCTAGAGCATAAATTAAACTCCAAGATATTAAATTGAGAATGGAGAAAAGGATGAACTCTTATGCAAATAATAGGAAAATATATGGATCACTTAAATGTTAATATAGTTTTCAATGGATTAATTTGGCTATAATGAATTTGTACCATGCATTATACGTATCTTCAAAATTTTACTTGTATAAGTAAGAGCTTGATGACATGTGATTGGTGGTTCTATACCAGATGACTGCACAGGATATGACATAAAAAGCTATTCAGTGTTAAAATAGTATGCAACCAATAAGGATTACATTCCGAAATGCGTCTGAGAGATTTGCACATTTTTTTTGCCCATTTATACTGGTGCGACTTTTTAATTCTTCAATAAAGACTTCTGAATTTTATTCAATATGCTGGATATTTTTCTATTTCTACATACAAGTATTGAAAATGTTAGATTTTAACATTGTTCATTGGTGATAAGCAGCTATAAAGGTGTCTGGCACAGCTGATCCTCCTCCACTAAGCACAGTATTGGCAGATACAAGCATGACTTGTTAAGGAGAAGGAGTGATTATGCTGCCTGTCGTGACTCTGGATGGGCTGGTTCTGGCTCTGTCCTGGTCAGGTCTGGGTTAAATTAGTCTGCCTCTCTTTGGCTCTGGGGAGGCTATTTAATGCTGGTGGTTCCTGGGTTCTGAGTCGGTTATACTTCCATCTACTCGGTTTGAGATAGCTGACCCAGGTTATTCGTCTGTAATTGTTGTGCCTCTGTGCATGTGTGCTTTTCTGTGTATGACCCAGTTTGTCTCCTAACTACTGCCCCTGTTTTCTGCTTGATACCTCTCTGTCTATCCTGGCTTTTTGACCCCTTGGCTTGTCTCTGACTAATATGCTGTTTTGCCCCTTGGTTCCTTGCTCCCGTCTGGCTCCTGACCCTTGGCTTGTCCTTTGACCACGTCTCTGTCTTTGTACCCCGTGTCCTGACTTTCTTGCAGACTCCCTGTTCTCGCGCGGTAGCTCCACCTCTTTCATCCCTGCAGTGATCACGTGACCACCCTAGTTCAGGTCCTGTGCGCACTGCATGTCTTATTCCTCCCTCTCCCTGCACTCCTGCTAGGGCCCCCTAGGCTGTCTTTCTATTACCCCAGGAAGCGTCATTACACTGCCATTTTTCCTGGGCAAGCAGATAAGGGAGGGCAAGTCCTCATACAGATGCGATTTGGTTATCTGCATAAGGTACGGAACTGTTAGGCCACGTTCACACGTTCAGTATTTGGTGAGTTTTTTTATCTCAGTATCTGTAAGCCACAACCAGGAGTTGGTGATAAATATAGAAGTGGTGATGAGTTTCTATTATACTTTTCCTCTGACTGTTCCTCTCCTGGTTTTGGTTTACAAATTCTGAGGTAAAAAAACTCACCAAATACTGACCGTGTGCACGTGGTCTTTCTATCTGATTGTAAATGCTAAGGTACAATGTATATGTAATGTATGACTGCCTTAGGGTCTGTGCACACGTTAAAGTTTTGTCGTTTTTTTGCCACGTTTGCTGATTTGACAAAAAACCTGAAGGATTTCCTAGTGCTAGCAAAGTGAATATGAGACACACCACACAAAAACAATAGTGAATAATATTTCCCTCATGTCTTCTTTACTTCAGCACTATTTGTAAAATGTTGTTCGATTCTGTTACTATTTTAAAAGGTTTATAAATGTAGCAGTAATTTTTCATTTTTTTCAAGGAAATTTACAAAACTTATCTTTTAGGGACCAATTCAGTTTTGAAGTGACTTTGGGGGTCCTGTATATTGGAATCCCCAAAAGCTGATATCATTTTAAAAACAGCGTCCATCAATGTATTCAAAATTGTTTTCAGGCAGTTTATTAACCCTTCAGGTGCTTTTCAGGAATTAATTCAAAGTAACATGACAGAAATGATAAAAAAATATTTTTACCGCCTAAATGTTTCTAACTTCTGATCAGGCCGCTATAGCTGGAAGACTTTAAGGCCATATTTGGCCATGAATTTCTATGGCAAACATCAGGACCACACAATCAAGACCTCAGGGTGCCGATGGGCTTAAAGGGAACCTATCACCCCGTTTTTTTCGGTATGAGATAAAAATACTGTTAAATAGGGCCTGAGCTGTGCATTACAATAGTGTAGTTTGTGGACCCCGATTCCCCACCTATGCTGCCGAAATACGTTACCAAAGTAGTCGTTTTCGCCTGTCAATCAGGCTGGTCAGGTCGGATGGGCGTGGTTTCTTCCCCCAGATATTGCGTAGTTTTCCGTTGGTGGCGTAGTGGTGTGCGCATGTCCAAGGTCCCGAATCCTGCACAGGGGTGTGAAAATAGCAGTGATGTCCGTTATTCCATTGGTGATCGGTGGGCGCGGCCATCTTGCTTTGGCCGCGCATGCGCAGAAGCGGCGCTCTGCTGGCCGCGGCTTCAGGAAAATGGCCGCGGGATGCCGCGCGTGCGCAGATGGATATCGCGGCGGCCATTTTCCTGAAGCCGCGGCCAGCAGAGCGCCGCTTCTGCGCACGCGCGGCCAAAGCAAGATGGCTGCGCCCACCGATCACCAATGGAATAACGGACATCGCTGCTATTTTCACACCCCTGTGCAGGATTCGGGACCTTGGACATGCGCACACCACTACGCCACCAACGGAAAACTACGCAATATCTGGGGGAAGAAACCACGCCCATCCGACCTGACCAGCCTGATTGACAGGCGAAAACGACTACTTTGGTAACGTATTTCGGCAGCATAGGTGGGGAATCGGGGTCCACAAACTACACTATTGTAATGCACAGCTCAGGCCCTATTTAACAGTATTTTTATCTCATACCGAAAAAAACGGGGTGATAGGTTCCCTTTAAAGAGGGAGCCCCACACTCTGTCAACCATCTGCATTCTGTAGTCACTATTTACAGCAACAGTCAACACTGAAAGCGGCTGATGCAGAAAGTTGTCAGCTATCGTGTACAGCCGACAACTGTTGGATTGTCACCCTTCATGGGATGCTATTCTCTTATATCTCAGGTCAGTTTTAAGTCGTATTGGTGGTCATTAAGGGATTAATGAATGGTGGCTCAGTGGTTAGCATAGTAACTTTGCACCAAGGATAACATATGTAAGGAGTTTGTGTGTTCTCTCCATGCTGATAGTGAATACTGATAGGAAATCTAGATTGTGAGCGCCAGTTGGGACAGCGATGCTGATGTCTGTAAAATGCTGTGTAAATTAATGGTGCCGTAAAAAAGAGTAAAACATTGAGGTCCAGCCCTTATATTTTTCCAATCTCTGGGGTTTATAGCATAAACGGTCTGTTTATTTCTGAACAGTAGGCAATAAATCTCTAATACATTCATAGCAAAGGTCCAATTGCTAGTGATCAGCGTAGGGACATCACTGATGTCTAGATATGGCAGATCTTAGTGACTCCTGCATCTGGCTACATAATTTAATCATTCTACATCTGTTGTCCTAAAATGTTTCTTTCCCAGAATTATTGAGAAAAGTCGCTAGAAGTCTCAATTAGCATATAAAATTCCCCGGTAAGCTGATTAGTTCACAATATTGGGCTGAACACTGGTACAGGTTAACAAATTGGAACGCTGGTAGATATCTATAAGATGTGAATGATGACTCATGAGTCATGACAGCTTTTTCTTCTAGCCACTACAATATACATATACAGCGGTACTAGAAAGCTTATTAACCCTTCATAATGTGTGCATGCATTTTATCGAAAATGTGTTTGTCTTTCTCTAATTCACAATTCTGAATCAATGGAGGAATCGAAACACAACTATACTCCATATAACAAACATTGTTATTTATCTTATTACAATATAAAAAAATATAAAACATTTCACCTTCTGTCAGCACTGTGGATGATGCTTCTGTGAATTTTTTTAATAAATCATCATTTACCATGTAGTCTAGCTGCGTGACCTACATAAAATTGTTCAACTTATATAGTAAAAAACAAAAATGCTTCCATACTTTTAAAATTAAAATGTAGAATTTTAAAATTAACGTATTAATGCTAATCCAATTAAAGGGGCCGTCACTTCTACTTTCAAAAGTATCCTGATATGTATAAGAAGTTATACAAAAACAAACTCTGCTTTATACACCCTTCTGGGGTCCAGCGAAATGTGCACTCTGCGGCTGTGGCCTCAGTCTCTGTTATTTGAGAGGGTATGTATAGTACAGTTGTTTTTTATTTCAACTAACTGTGCCAATAGGGAAAAGTTGTCTGAATGATCTGGCATTCTATACAGCTTCTTAAAAAGTACTGTGCAGACTATCTATGTATATGCAATTACAGAGGTTAGTCGCTTCCTGTAGTTCTTGAACAAGTTTGCATACATTGCAGCAGGGATTTTGGACCACTCCTCCATAAATATATTATCCAGATCTTTCAGGTTTCGTGGCTGTCGTGGCAACATTGAGTTTCAGCTCCCTCCAAACATTTTCTGTTGGGTTCAGATCTGGAGAAAGGCTAGGCCACTCCAGGACCTTTAAATGTTTCTTACGGCGCCACTCTTTAGTTGCTCTGGCTGTGTGTTTTGGGTCATTGTCATGCTGGAAAATCTTGGCCAAAATCTCGCGATACGTGACCCCATCCATCTTCCATTCAATATGTTGCCGTCATTCTGTCCCCTTTACAGAAAAGCACCCCCAAAGTATGATGTTTCCCCCACAATGCTTCATGGTTTGGACGGTGTTTTTGGGGTTGTACTTATCCTTCTTCATTATATTTTGGTCTCATATGACCATATGACCTTCTCCCATGCCTCCTTTAGATCATCCAGAAGGTCATTGGTAAACGTCTAATGGGCCTAGACAAGTGCTGCTTGCCTATTGTCCTGTAGCCCATCCTAGCCTTTTGCAGGTCTACAATTTTGTCCCTTGTGTCCTTAGACAGCTCTTTGATATGGTCATGGTGGATAGATTGGCATGTGATTGAGTGTGTGGACAGGTGTCTTTTATACATGTAAAGAGTTCAACAGGTGCAATTAATACAGGTAATGAGTGCAGAGTAGGAAGACGTCTTAAAGAAAAACAGGTCTGTGAGAGCCAGAATTCTTGCTGGTTGGTAGATAAAACACTTATTTCATGCAATAAAATGCAATTTAATTATTTAAAAATCATACAATGTGATTTTCTGGATTTTGTTTAAGATTCTGTCTCTCACAATTGAAGTGTATCTAAAAAATACAGACCTATCCATTCTTTGTAAGTGGGAAAACTTGCAAAATTGGCAGTGTATACTTATTTTCCCCACTGTGTGTATGTATATACTAGACGGTAGCCCGATTCTAACGCATCGGGTATTCTAGAATATGTATGTAGTTTATTTATGAAGATTTTAGAATAATACATTGAATACACAGGATCCGGAATGCGCCTGTCGCTGATTGTTCGCGGCTGGCCATGTAGTATATAACAGCCCATGTAGTAAATAGCACAGCCACATAGTATATTGCACAGCCACGTAGTATATAGCACAGCCACGTAGTATATAGCACAGCCACGTAGTATATAGCACAGCCACGTAGTATATAACACAGCCAAAGGAGTATATAGCACAGCCCACGGAGTATATAGCACAGCCACATAGTATATAACACAGCCCACGGAGTATATAGCATAGCCAAGTAGTATATAGCACAGCCCACGTAGTGTATAACAGCCCACATAGCATATAATACAGCCACGTAGTTTATAACAGCCCACGCAGCATATAACACAGCTCACGTAGTATATAACAGCCCACGCACGCAGTATATAACACAGCCCATGTAGTGTATAACACAGCCCATGTAGTGTATAACACAGGCCATGTAGTGTATAACACAGGCCACATAGTGTATAACACAGCCCACGTAGTGTATAACACAGGCCACGTAGTGTATAACACAGCCCACGTAGTATAATGCACAGCCCACATAGTATATAGCACAGCCCACGCAGTATATTGCAAAGCCCACGTAGTACATTGCACAGCCCATGTAGTATATTGCACAGCCCACGTAGTATATTGCACAGCCCACGTAGTATATTGCACAGCCCATGCAGTATATTGCACAGCCCACGTAGTACATTGCAGAGCCCATGTAATACATTGCACAGCCCACGTAGTATCTTGCACAGCCCACGTAGTATATTGCACAGCCCACGCAGTATATAGCACAGCCCACGTAGTATATTGCACAGCCCACGCAGTATATAGCACAGCCCATGCAGTATATTGCACAGCCCAAGCAGTATATTGCACAGCCCACATAGGATATAGCACAGCCCATGCAGTACATTGCACAGCCCACATAGTACATTGCACAGCCCACGTAGTATATTGCACAGCCCACGCAGTATATAGCAATGTGGGCATCATATCCCTGTTAAAAAAAGAATTAAAATAAAAAAAAATTATATACTCACCTTCCGTTGGCCCCGGATCCAGACGAAGCGTTTACCGATGCTCCTCGCGCACTCCGGTCCCAAGAGTGCATTGCAGTCTCGCGAGATGATGACGTGCGGTCTCGCAAGACCGCTACGTCATCATCTCGCGAGACCGCAATGCATGGAGCGGTCACCGGAGCGTCGTGAGGAGCGGGAAAGGCCGGTTCTGGATCTGAGGGGCCGACGGACGGTGAGTATATAACTTATTTTTTTTTTATTATTATTTTTAACATTAGATCTTTTTACTATTGATGCCACATAGGCAGCATCAATAGTAAAAAGTTGGTCACACAGGGTTAATAGCTGCTGTAACGGAGTGCGTTACCCACGGCATCATGCGGTCCATTACCGCTGCCATTAACCCTGTGTGAGCTGTGACTGGAGGGGAGTATGGAGCGGGTGCCAGGCACTGACTGCGGCGAGTAAGGAGCGGCCATTTTGCCGCCAGACTGTGCCTGTCACTGATTGGTCGTGGCCGTTTTGCCACAACCAATCAGCAACTTGGATTTCCATGACAGACAGAGGCCGCGACCAATGAATATCTGAATATCTGTGACAGACAGACAGACAGAAAGACAGACAGACGGAAGTGACCCTTAGACAATTATATAGTAGATAGTAGCAATCAGCTAAATGAGATTTGTCTTATAAATTATACCATATCTGGGCATACATTTTTGCAATTCTGTTGGGCAGCAGACTGGTTCAGGCCATTAGCGTAACTTGACCCTCCTGGGCTCCATCAACAGGCTCCCTAAATGTAATAAGTCTGTAATTGTATTGGTCTTCTCATATTATAATAATAATTGTATTTTTACAGCCAACATATTCTGCATCACTCAAATGGGGTACAAGGACTGTTTAGGCCCCTTAGTCTACAGGGCCCGATGTGACTGCAACCCTTTCACCTACCATAGTTACGACCCTGGTCAGGCCCATCTCACCAAACCATGCACACTTTCATAGCAATGTTTGAAAAGTGTCAAGAGAAGTGCAAGGCAGCAAAAAGACATAAATTATTGTGTAATTGTAGCATGTACCATAATTTTGAACTTCTTTTACACCACTTTTGTGACATAAAGCCAATAATAAATTCTGCCCATTTTTGTTATCTTTTTTTCTCTATCACAGCTTTTGGATTTGGAGGTGGTATAAAGATCTAATTTAAGGTTTATGTACTTTTGAAATGAAAGACAATTCAAATAAACCCTTTAATAAAAAGTTCCCTTGTAGCATACATTGTAGAGTTTATTTAATGACATGACCAGTTGGACGACTTTCCAGCAAGTGGCAACGAAAATCCTTCTAAGTAAATGTAATTTTACTCCCAAAGTGCATCTCCAAAAACATTGATCCCTGAAATAAAAATCTCGGTATTCTTTTCTTCCACATTATCATTACGGCTCAGACTGTTCCAGATTCGCCGTCTCTATCCCCTTGATCCTCTAAGACCACAATCTACAATCAAGTGAGCCCAGAAAATCCACACATATATGAATTATAGACAGTGAAGTTTACAGCTTCATACACAAAAAAACCTCCAGCTTGAATTGAAATACCTTCAATGTCATTTTCTTCTGGGCTACATTCCAACTTTCTTATTTCCACTATTTTTTGTCCTTTAAATCAGTTGTCAAATGAGATCATTTTTGTAATTTAGTAGCAAAGCTTCACCTTCTCCAACAGAGAGATCAGAGACGACCTATTGTATAAATCAGAATGAAAAGAGACCCAACAGCCGGCACAGCTTTTTTATAGCATGGTCGAGGTGTTTACATCTATCATATACTATATCTGGTAGACGGTAATGAGTATTTTTCCCAGGTGTGTCATTCTATTTAAAATTTCCTTTCTGCAATGGGTATCATTTGTCCTTCCCTCCGATGCATTTTAAATCAGTATGTAAAAGAACCTGCAATATAATCATTTTGCATTGTTTATTGGTCTTTATCACAGAACTCATTCTGAAATTGAAGCTTAGTGCCATTCATTAAAAGTTGTGTGGGAACACATATTGATTCTGAATTGCTAATTATGCTTTGTTTTATGTGAAGGAAGGGCAGGGGGTACAGTACTTATGAATTGCCCATTGACTTATGTGCATGTTCTGGCCACTCAGAAATCGGTTTACAGATATTAGGGCATCTAAAGTTTATTGGCAAGTTTACAGGGTAATAAAACTAAGCACTGGCATTCTGAGATATAAATCAAGCAGGTGAAATATATTTCTTTGAGTTAAAGTTAACAGTCATAGGACTTTGTCCTGTTTTCTATCATAAACACCATCGAACCTTCCCCGTATATAAATCTAGCACTTGGAGCTGTTCTTCACTGCTTTTTCTTGGAGACTATCCATCACTTCTTTTCTGTAACTATTTCGTGACATGGCAATGTGCTGTATAATGAATGATAACAAGGCCAGTATGGATAGCTAAATAATGGTTCCAACCAAAATCTTTAAGGAGATTATCCTTCTATTCAAATAAATAGGAAGCAGATGCGCAGTACCTGGCCGCTGCAACTATTCTATTGAGGAAACTGTGCAGCTCCATAACTGGATGCTGCCAAGACTGAGAACAGCTGATTGGTGGGGGTGCCGGGTGTCACACTCCTACTGGCCAGACACTGATGACAAATCCCAAGGAAGGGTGATCAATATTAAAGTAATGGACAACCTCTTTAATTGAGGCAAATTTACAAAATCTTGTTCAGCTAACCCAGAGTCTGATATTAAAGTGTCTGCATGATTTCACCAAAATCGCACCATTTTACCTTAACCCCTTAATGACCGCCGATACGCCTTTTAACGGCAGCAGTTACGGGTACTTATTCCTCAGCTTTTCAACGGTACTGAGAAATAAGTTTATAGCGCTCCCAGCATCAGAAAATCTCATGATTCGGGTCAGTTTTTACTATCCCCAGTGCTGCAATCACTGTTAAAAAAAAAATATTCTGATTTCCTATTTATTTCTCTCTCCTCTGATATGATCTAGCACATCAGAAGAGAAATGGGTTCCCCCGAGCCCCCCGGTACCTCTGGCACCTCCTGCAATCCCCAGTCCTGTCCCTTGGCCCTCGGCATCTTCTTCTGGGAAGAAAATGGCGGGCGCATACGCTGCGCCGGCTGGCACTTGGCAACAATAAATTTTTCCTATTGGTTCATTTTGATCACTGTGATAGACCCTATCACAGAGATCAAAATAAAAAATAGTAAAGTAAAACAGTAAATCAAACCCCCTTTATCGCTCCCCTTAATTAAAAGTTTGAAAATGACAAAATGTTCAAAATTTTTGCCAAATTTCAGTTTTTTTCATAAATAAATACAAGTCAAATTGAATAAATTTTACCACTATCATGAAGTACAGTATGTCACAAAGAAACAATCTCAGAATCAGTGGGATCCATTGAAGCGTTCCAGAGTTATAACCTCATAAAGTGACATTGGTCAGAATTGTAAAAATTGGCTCGGCCGTTAAGAACAAAATTGGTTTTGTCAGTAAGAGGTTAAAAAAAAGCAATTGGAACTGGTTAAAATGGAAACATGAAATACTAGGAAACTAAAAGAAATGAGCTTGGTATTTTTTTATAAGTTCTGCCACACGCACATAACAATATCCATGGAATCTAAAAAATGTTTTATTTCTACTGTTGTCATGTTTTCCTAGCGATATTATGTCCAGATGGTCAAATGGAAATCATATTTGCATGTGCTTTGCTCTGTAACCAATAGATTTGCGGTGCCATTGTGATGAAGAAAATGTACAGTATTGTGATAATGGCAAGTGACCAACTTTGCATAAGCTTCACGTGGTTTGCAGCCGTAATGTTGCACATATGTTAAGCTTAAGCTTCTATTTATCTTTGACATTTCTAATATGGAATCCAAAAGAAAAAAGTTGGAAGCCTCATCATCATTAACTGTAGTAAATGATAGAACATCTCCAAAATATGGTGCACCATCCAGATTACCATTTTGCAATACAGAGTAGTGTTGAGCATTCCGATACTGCAAATATCGGGTATCGGCCGATATTCGCTGTATCGGAATTCCGATACCGAGTTCCGATATTTTTGCGATATCAGATACCGGAATCGGAAGTTCCCACAGTGCAAAAATGCAGTATAATTGAGTGTGGGCGGTGCGTGGGCGGAGACTGCGTGTCTCTATGCGGGCGGGGTCTTTGCGGGACCGTGGGTGGTCTGTGCGTGCCTGCCGGGGGGTCTGTACGGCCTGCCGGGGGTCTGTGTGGCCTCTCCGGGGTCTGTACGGCCTCTCCGGGGTCTGTGTGTGCCTGCCGGGGGGTCTGTGCGGCCTCTACGGGGTCTGTAAGGCCTGCCGGGGGGGTCTGTATGGCCTGCCGGGGGTCTGTGTGGCCTGCCGGGGGGTCTGTGCGGCTTGCCGGGGGGTCTGTGCGGCCTCTCTGGGGTCTGTACGGCCTGCCGGGGGGGTCTGTGCGGCCTCTCCGGGGTCTGTGCGGCTTTCCGGGGGGGTCTGTACGGCCTGCCGGGGGTCTTTGTGTCTGTGCATGCATCGTCTGATGGGTCTACAAGTCCCATCGGGCTATGCCTTCTACAATGACAGTGATTGACACATTAGCCAATGATGGGACAGTAGTAGTTCCATCATCCGGCTAATGTGTTGAATGTAAAAAAAAAAAATACTACATACATGCTACATGCATGCTACATACATGCTACATACATACATGCTACATACATGCTACATACATACATACATACATGCTACATACATACATGCTACATACTACATACATGCTACATACATGCTACATACATACATGCTACATATATACTACATACATGCTACATACATACATGCTACACACATGCTACATACATGCTACATACTACATACATACATGCATGCTACATACATGCTACATACTACATACATGCTACATACATGCTACATACATACATACTACATACATGCTACATACATTCTACATACATACTACATACATACTGCATACATACATACATGCATACTACATACATACTCCATACAGTACATTCATACATGACATACATATAGACATACAGTACATTAAACATAGACTACAGACTCACCATTTTGATCCCCGAAGCCAGTGTCAACCTGTAAAAAATATGAAAAAAACAAACAACCAATATACTCCCTGTCCGCTGAAATCCACGAGTGTCCCACGACGAACTCCCGTGGAGAAAGGCAGCAACAGCTGTTGCGACCGCTCTCTAGGGGCCCCAGAAACACAATGATGGGAGGAAGGTATTCCTCCGCCGCTGTAAAAAAAAAAGTCCCTAGTCTGACTTATGGCATTGCTGTATGAGAAATTTTCCCAGGCAGCAATTGCCATAAAGTGAGACTTTGAACTTTAGTAACCTCAGTGATACACTGCAGGAGCCATTGTCTCCTGTCAGTGTGTCACTGAGGGTCCTATAGAGCAGTGACATCACCCGATGTCACTGTTCTATATGGGAGATCGTCGTGGGACTCTCGTTTTTAATTGGAGTACGGCGGACAGGTAGTATACGGTTTATTATTTTACGTTTTACGTTTTTTGCAGGCGCTGAAGTATGGTAAGTATGGTGAAATGAAGAATATTAAAATACTTTTTCCTAATGTGTGCATGTTTTATTAACCCTTTCTTACTATTGGATCAATAATGGATAGGCGTCTTATTGACGCCTCTCCGTTATTAACCCGGCTTAATGTCACCTTACAATAGCAAGGTGACATTAACCCCTTATTACCCCATATCCCACCGCTACACGGGAGTGGGAAGAGAGGGGCTAAGTGCCGGAATTGGCGCATCTTACAGACTGGTATTTGTACCAGGGGGGGGCCAATATCCATAGCCCCTCTCTAGGCTATGAATATCAGCCCGCAGCTGTCTATAGGGGGACCCCACGTCATTTTTTGGGGGGGTCCCCCTATTTTAATAGCCAGTAAAGGCTACGCAGACAGCTGCGGGCTGATATTCATAGCAGGCTACAAATATTGGTCCCCGGCCGTCGGCTTTCCCCCTTTGGCGCAGAAAATTGTGTGGGAGCCTACGCCGTTTTTTTCCGTTTTTTTTTTTAATTCAACGCTCATAAAGGCCTCTTTCACACACACTTGCGTCGGTACGGGTCCGTTGCTATGCGTCGGGCCGACGTACCGACGCACGTTGTGAAATTTGTGCACGACGTGGGCAGCGGATGCAGTTTTTCAACGCATCCACTACCCATTCTGAAGTCCGGGGAGGAGGGGGCGGAGTTTCTGCAGCGCATGCGCGGTAGAAAATGGCGGACGTGACGGACAAAAAAACGTTCACTTGAACTTTTTTTCGTGCAGACGGTCCACCAAAACACGACATGTAGTTTTTGGTGCAGGTTTTGATGATGGTTTTGATGCGGTTTTTGATGCTGTTTTTAATGCAGTTTTCGTTCCGTTTTTTGACCGGTTTTGATGCAGTTTTTGGAAATAAATAAATAAACGGAAAATGTGCATGATTTGAATGGAAACATGCATGAAAAAACGGATTCGGAGGCCGGATTCATCATTTCATATCTCAGTTTCATCCGTTTTTTGCTGGATCCGTCGCTGTGCGTTTTTTCTCCGGACAGAAAAACCGTTCCTCTGTGTGTGTTTTCTGTCCGGCGGGAACAGCTTTTTTGACGGATCCTGCAAAAACCGGATGAAACGCGTGGCCAATCCGGCGCTAATACAACTCTATGAGAAAAAAACAGATCTGGCAGAAAAAATGGATCCGGTGGAAAAAAAACGGATCTGGCGGAAATAAAACGGATCCGGTGGAAAAAACGGATCAGGCGGAAAAAACGGATCCGGTGAAAAAAAAACGGATCTGGCGGAAAAAAACAGATCCAGTGGAAAAAAACGGATCTGGTGGAAAAAAACGGGTCCGGTGGAAAAAAACGGATCCAGTGGAAAAAAACGGATCCGGTGGAAAAAAATGGATCCGGCGGAAAAAAAGGATCCGTTTTTTCTAAAACTCGCCGGATTGTGCCTGACGGCATAAACCTGATGTGTGAAAGCAGCGAGATATATGGATAGATACATCTATGTATCTATAGATATATTTATCTATAAATATATCTATAGATAGATATATCCATGGATATGTAATAGAAAGGCCGATGTTTCTAAGGCTACTTTCACACTTGCATTTTAAGCGATCCGTCGCAATCCGTCGTTTTGGGAAAAAAACGGATCCTGCAAATATGCTCGCAGGATGTGTTTTTTTCCCATAGACTTGTATTAGCGATGGATCGCGATGGGTGGCCACACGTCGCGTCCATCGTGCAACGGATCCGTCGTGTTTTGGCGGACCGTCGGCACGAAAAAACGTTCAAGTGAACTTTTTTTGTCCGTCGCGTCTGCCATTTTCTACCCCGCATGCGCGGCAGAAACTCCGCCCCCTCCTCCCCGGACTTCAGAATGGGCGTTGAAAAACTGCATCCGCTGCCCACGTTGTGCACAAATTTCACAACATGCGTCGGTACGTCGGCCCGACGCACAGCGATGGACCCGTACCGACGCAAGTGTGAAAGAGGCCTTTATGAGCATTGAATTTAAAAAAAACAAAAAAAACGGAAAAAAAAAACGACGTGGGCTCCCGCGCAATTTTCTTTGCCAGAGGGGGAAAGCCGACGGCCGGGGGCCAATATTTGTAGCCTGCTATAAATATCAGCCCGCAGCTGTCTGCGTAGCCTTTACTGGCTATTAAAATAGGGGGATCCCCCCAAAAGAACGACGTGGGGTCCCCTATATTTTATAGCCAGAAAGGCTATGCAGACAGCTGCGGGCTGATATTCATAGCCTAAAGAGGGGCCATGGATATTGCCCCCCTCCCGGCTACAAATACCAGTCCGCAGCCACCCCTGAAATGGCGCATGTAATAAAACACGCACACATTAGGAAAAAGTATTTTAATATTCTTCATTTCACCATACTTACCATACTTCAGTGCCTGCAAAAAATGTAAAATAATAAACCGCATACTACCTGTCCGCCGTACTCCAATTAATAACGAGTGTCCCACGACGATCTCCCCTATAGAACAGTGACATCGGGTCATGTCACTGCTTTATAGGACCCTCAGTGACACACTGACAGGAGACAACGGCTCCTGAAGTGCATCACTAAGGTTACTATAGTTCAAAGTCTCACTTTATGGCAATTGCTGCCTGGGAAAATTTCTCATACAGCAATGCCATAAGTCAGACTAGGGACTTTTTTTTTACAGTGGCGGAGGAATACCTTCCTCCCGTCATTGTGTTTCTGGGGCCCCCAGAGAGTGGTCACAACAGCTGTTGCTGCCGTTCTCCACGGGAGATCGTCGTGGGACACTCATGGATTTCAGCAGACAGGGAGTATATTGGTTGTTTGTTTTTTTCATATTTTTTACAGGTTGACACTGGCTTCGGGGATCAAAATTTCAAGTAATGGTGAGTAAGTACTCTATGTTTAATGTACTGTATGTCTATATGTATGTCATGTATGAATGTACTGTATGGAGTATGTATGTATGTAGTATGTATGGATGTAGTATGTATGGAGTATGTATGGATGTAGTATGTATGGAGTATATATGTAGTATGTATGGATGTAGTCTGTATGTAGTATGTATGTAGTATGTATGGATGTAGTATGTATGTAGTATGTATGGAGTATGTATGTAGCATGTATGTAGCATGTATGTAGCATGTATGGAGTATGTATGGAGTATGTATGTAGCATGTATGGAGTATGTATGTAGCATGTATGTAGCATGTATGTAGCATGTGTGTAGCATGTATGTAGCATGTATGGAGTATGTATGGAGTATTTTTTCTTTTTCATTCAACACATTAGCCGGATGATGGGACTACTACTGTCCCATCATTGGCTAATGTGTCAATCACTGTCAGTGTAGCAGGCATCGTCCGATGGGACTTGTAGTCCCATCGGACGATGCCTGCACACACGCACAGAGCCCCAGCACGCCGCACAGAGCCCCAAACCGCCACACAGAGACCCCCCCACACCGAACAGAGACCCCCTCACGCTGCACAGAGACCCCCCACGCCGCATAGAGCCCGGGCAGCCCACATACAGCCCCGGCAGCCCGCATAGAGCCCCGGGTAGGCACGTACAGATCCCTGGCAGGCCCGCACAGTTCCCGCCCGCACACACAGACACTCACAGTGTCCGCCCACGCACCGCCCACACTCTTCCCCCCTCCAGAACAGCATATAGAAGGACAGAAAGGGCTTATTTACGTTCCGATATTTGTATCCCATTGACTTGCATTGGTATCGGGTATCAGTATCGGCGATATCCGATATTTTTTGGATATCAGCCGATCCGATACCGATACTTTTGAATATCGGAAGGTATCGCTCAACACCCATTGAAAATGTTTTGTCAGTATTTAGCTGCAGCAGAAACTGTTTTGTTGTGTGCATCAACACTATGTCTTGTCCTAATATTTTTCCTCTCTTTTGTATCAACACTTAGCTAAAAAGTACATCAAAACCTGCATCAAACTGCCCTTTGTGAACCTGGTCCACAACTCCAGGTTTTTTTCTATTTTACCATTGGAGTGGTGTTACTAATCTAAGTTCCTTGAGCCTAGTCTTTTACTGCTGTCTTCATCTCTTCCCGCTGTTGGTCCAGTCCCAAGCTGCCATATTGCGACCGGAACTCCTGACTGACTGTAAGTCAGAGTAGTCAGAGGTAACGGTCACAAGAACTTCATACAAATGTATGAAAGCCTCGTTGTGGCTCTCTTAGACTTACATTGTGCTGTGACTTCCAGATCTTTCCAGGTCACAAATTTCTGGAGGCCAACAATAGTGGCGGCAGGAAGAGCTGAAGAAGATGGCGGCTGATAAGAACGAGACTAAGTGCAGGGAACTTAGATCAGAAGCACCTCTCCAGGGCAGCAATAAAAAAAACCTGCTGGAGTGGTGCTTTAAATATATAAAAAAGATTTTTGCACTGGAATCAGCATTACTGAGATGCTAATCTAAAAAAATATACACAATAATAAAGAGTGGGAAGTAAACAGTTAAAAGATCCGAATGAGAAGTTTACTTAATTTCACTGCCCAAGGGTGAGAGTTTACAATATCGCTAAGCTAGAGATGATGGATGTAAGGTTATTTATAGTCAAATGTACAACCTGTATTTAATTATAAGAAATTAATCAAACCCCAGAGCAATTTCATTCAAGAACAATGTTATTAAGCCAAAGATATGGTCACATGTTTGCTAGGTATCACAATGATGTTGTATAGCTCCTCTCTAGGATAGGCAGACAATGGAAAGTTTCAATTATACATGTTCATGATGTACCTTCACAAGCCACCCCACTCTGCCACATAATTATTGGTATGTAAATCTCAGCTTTTAAATAAGGAAATAAGTGGATAGGATAGAGATCTGTAGTATATAAAATTGTCCCATTGTAAGAGCTCATACTCATTTGTGTTTAAATCGGATGAGTGCAATCTGATAATTCATGACTAATTGTGACTAATGTTATTGAATGATTATGTGTTCATCTGCATTTTTTTCTTAGCTCAGATCAAACCAATAAAAAAATTGCAGCATATTGCGAGTTGCTGTGTATATCGGACTAGACATGCCAATCCAAGTCAATGGGTGCGAGAAAATAATCACACGGCACACAGACCATATTTGTGCCATCCGATTTTTACTCACACATCTTGTAACAAACACAACATTTCATCGGTCAAATACAGTAAATTCACAACCCAAACTGTCAGAATAGACTAGAAAGGATATATACATAGAATAGAAAGATGGAAAGATGTCAGTGACATACAGTTATATGAAAAAGTTTGGGCACCCCTATTAATGTTAAGCTTAATGTTTTATAAAAATTGGGTTTTTTTGCAACAGCTATTTCAGTTTCATATATCTAATAACTGTTGGACACAGTAATGTTTCTGCCTTGAAATGAGGTTTATTGTACTAACAAAAAATGTGCAATCTGCATTCAAACAAAATTTGACAGGTGCATAAGTATGGGCACCTCACCAGAAAAGTGACATTAATATTTAGCGGATCCTCCTTTTGCAAAAATAACAGCCTCTAGTCGCTTCCTGTAGCTTTTAGTGAGTTCCTGGATCCTGGATGAAGGTATTTTTGACCATTCCTCTTTACAAAACAATTCCAGTTCAGTTAAGTTTGATGGTCGCCGAGCATGAACAGCCCTCTTCAAATGATCCCACAGATGTTCAATGATATTCAGGTCTGGGGACTGGGATGGCCATTCCAGAACAGTGTAATTGTTCCTCTGCATGAATGCCTGAGTAGATTTAGAGCGGTGTTTTGGATCATTGTCTTGCAGAAAGATCCATCCCCTGCGTAAATTCAACTTTGTCACTGATTCATGAACATTATTGTCAAGAATCTGCTGATACTGAGAGGAATCCATGCGTCCCTCAACTTTAGCAAGATTCCCGGTGCCGGCATTGGCCACACAGCCCCAAAGCATGATGGAACCTCCACCAAATTTTACTGTGGGTAGCAAGTGTTTTTCTTGGAATGCTGTGTTTTTTTGCCGCCATGCATAACGCCTTTTTGTATGACCAAACAACTCAATCTTGGTTTCATCAGTCCACAGGACCTTCTTCCAAAAAGAAATTGGCTTCTCCAAATGTGCTTTTGCATACCTCAGCCGACTCTGTTTGTGGCGTGCTTGCAGAAACGGCTTCTTTCGCATCACTCTCCCATACAGCTTCTCCTTGTGCAAAGTGCATTGTATAGTTGACCGATGCACAGTGACACCATCTGCAGCAAGTTGATGCTGCAGCTCTCTGGAGGTGGTCTGAGGATTGTCCTTGACTGATCTCACCATTCTTCTTCTCTGCCTTTCTGATGTTTTTCTTGGCCTGCCACTTCTGGCCTTAACAAGAACTGTACCTGTGTTCTTCTATTTCCTTACTATGTTCCTCACAGTGGAAATTGACAGGTATTTAAATCTCTGAGACAGCTTTTTGTATCCTTCCCCTGAACAAGTATGTTGAATAATCTTTGTTTTCAGTTCATTTGACAGTTGTTTTGAGGAGCCCATGATGCCACTCTTCAGAGGAGATTCAAACAGGAGAACAACTTGCAAGTGGCCACTTTAAGTAGGTTTTCTCATGATTGCATACACCTGGCTATGAAGTTCAAAGCTCAATGAGGTTACAAAACCAAAAAAAGTGCTTTAGTAAGTCAGTAAAAAGTAGGTAGGAGTATTTAAAACAAGAAAATGATAAGGGTGCCCATACTTATGCACCTGTCAAATTTGGTTTGAATGCAGATTGCACATTTTCTGTTAGTACAATAAACCTCATTTCAAGGCAGAAACATTACTGTGTCCAACAGTTATTAGATATATGAAACTGAAATAGCTGTTGCAAAAAAAACAATTTTTATAAAACATTAAGCTTAAGATTAATAGGGTTGCCCAAACTTTTTCATATAACTGTATATAATTTAGTACAGTGTACATGTATTTAGCTAATAAATAAAACAAAAAATGGCTTAGGATTCCTCTTATTTTTACTAATCAGCTGAGGGAAAGCAGACAGCTGAGAGCTGATCTTAAAAGTCTGGGAACGGGGCAATATCCATGGATCTTCCCAAGGAATTAATATCAGCTCACAGCTGTCTGAGTAGCTCTTACTGGTTATTCAAAAGTGTGAACCCTAAAAAAATGACATGGGGTCCCACCTATTTTTAATAACTAGAAAGAGCTAAACAGACAGCTGTGAGCTCATATTAATAGGCTAGGAAGGGGCCATGTATATGAGCCCCCTCCTAGACTGAAAGAAAACAACCCTCAGCGCCCCTAGAAAAGGCTCATCCATTGGATGCACCTATTCTGGTGCTTAGCCTCAGCTCTTCCCACTTGAAATTTCTCACTCTGCAAGGCAATCAACTATGGTTACCTTACTGACATCACTGCTCAACACTGAAGGCGTGTTCTCATGTTACTGTCAGTGTGTTCTTGCTGGCATGCCACCACTCAACACAACGTCTGGATGTAGCAGAGTTGGAGATCCTTGTGAGATGTTGGATGGATTTACTGCGGACTTGTTTGGAATATTTGATTTGTTAAAAGCAATAAATGGTTAAAAGAGGGTCAGGGAGTGCTTTGTGCATATAAAGGAGGGTGGCCATCGGAAGAAGATGGGGGCCGCCGAACCAAGACCGGCGACACCCATCGGACCAGACCGCCCCACAAGTGAGTATAACTAAACATATTTTTTCAATTCTTCCAGGACGGGTTGGGGCCTTATATACAGCAGAATGCTGTACAAAAACCCATGAAAGTTGATGGCCGCATCTTATATCGGCCAAAACTGCTTACAGGTTCCCTTTAACCAGCGGAGGGAAAGCAGACAGCTGTGAGCTGATATTAACAGCCTGGAACTATACATGGATATTGTTACATTCTCAGACTATTAAGACCAGCGCTCAGCTGTCCGTTTTCCCTCAATTGGTTAATAAAAATAAGGGTGGCCCCACACCATTTTTTTCTTACATTTGTTAGCTAAATACAACTACAGAAAACTACACACACAAAGCACTTATTATTTATCTCACTGACCTACTTCTTTCTATCTGTCTATCTATCTATCTATCTATCTATCTATCTATCTATCTATTATTCTATCATCTATCTATCTAAAACTGTCTATAAGATTGTTTTATTAGCTAAAAAACTAGTTTTAAATGACAGAGAATTACTATGTGTAAAAGCTGATGTTAAAAACGCATTCCATACTGATGTCATATGGATGTTAGGTGAGAAAAATCGCATTGTACTCGCATGACACTCACCACATTTTTTAGGAACAACATGAGAGTGGTTTTATTTATGCTGATGAGTGCGTGCCCTAACACAGTAAATCATTGCCATCCCTTAAAAAATACTGTATATTTTCTTTTCACCTCCCCATCAGCTCCGGAAAATGTGTTCATGCAGATTTGATGTTGACATATATATGAAATTATTTAAGTAATGACAAATAGTGATTATTATAAAATCTTATTGGTTGTTCAAAGTAAAGCTGGGTTTACACCAGCTGACTTGCAGAATTAATGCCCACCAATCAGCTACCTTTTTGCTGACTGTCAGATGTTTAATTGTCTGCTTAGATGAGCAAAGGCCGTTTCCTATACAGACAGAACTATCAGTAATAGATTGTTCTATGTGCATAGGCTGCCATTTTTATCAGCAGCACAGGTCTTGTTCACACTCGATGATGTGCTGTCAAGAATGATAACTTTTAAGCCTGCTTAAAAATCATTTCTCCTGATGGACAAGAATTTTTCTTATTGCTCAGGTGATTAGTGGCTTGTTTTCACCCCCCGATATTCAGGAAACAAAAGTTCCAAATAAAGCTTGATTATTATAATTAGCCAAAGACAATAAGCCAATGTTAAGTCATCTTAACATTCACTACATAGAAGCCATTTCCACATATTATCAGAATGGCAGTATACCGAAAGGTGTATCTAGTCATATTCACTAATACCAATTGATATTGTTGTGTCTCCATGAATACAGACCGCAAACTTTGTAGACAACAAGCCAACTTTGTGAAGTCAGATCCTGTGACCACTGTCCTGTATAATCTACAAAAGTATAAAAGGGAATATGACCTAAACATCAGACTACACTGAGATTGTAGTCTGTTACTATGGAGACACACTGGTTAGAATAGAAGCTGTGGCATAGATATAATCAAGATTTTTGGCAAACTTATTCAGTTTTATTTCTGCATTAAAGGGAACCTGTCAACTGATTCATGCAAAACCAAACCAGTTTTGGGCTGGATACCATACTTTAAATCCATAACTCAATCCAAAAGATGCTAAAACTTTTACGTGTTTATAAAAATATAGTGGTCCAGCACTTGAGCATTAAAATCTTTTATAACAATATTCACGTCTTCATAAAAACTTCATATTGGCAATTATGATAGCATGTGTAAACTACCAATGTGTTTTAAGTACCTATAGCCAGGTTTCAGCCATTGTTAGCCTTTCGATAAAAAGCCTGGCTTATTATTTATTGTAACATGCCCTGTGTGTGAAGCTGAGCAATCCTCTCTGCTGAGATGCCATTTTATTCTGATTCTTGTGAAACGTCTGAGTGTAAAGAAAATGAGCAACAGTTTGGAACATGCTAATGCGCCTCCTTTCAGATACTGTCAGTTAGCCTTTATCTGCTCATAGACATATCTCACTGACTGTTATCTGTTTCATAACTGATAAAGACACTTTGAGGCACAATCACATTTCTTAATGCAATCTTTCTCATTATGTTATTTTGCCACTGCTTTTTTTCTTCTTCAAGTTTGTCAAAATGCACAAATGGAAATGACTTTGAGTCAGACAGAAATTGCCCGCTGGCCTAGTTACGCACCTATTCCTACATTAAGAAATGCAGAGAGTATGTATTGTTTTGTCCAGTTTATTTCTACCAGAAATTGTCTATGACTGATGATATTGATATAGAGTTTAGGTTTTCCTTATACAAACAGCATGATTTTACCTTTGGAACCATACAAGTTTCTGTGAGCTTATCTACAGCTACATAGACCTGTCTACAAAACAACCACAGGGTTAAAAGGTCCTCTACCATTACTGATGTACATGTACAGCTGACCAGAACACAGACTCTGGTCACCATAGAAAAGTGTGACTTTTTTACATTTTCATTGACCCACATGTATTTTTCTCAGATAACAGTATCTCAGTAATTGATACTCAGTAAGTATCGAGGCATATTGGAAAATATTGAAGTTATATGAGACAATTGTTCCTATTTCCTATATTAGAAAGTTTAACAGGCCTAATTTATATCTTGTTTTACAGACTATTAAAGGGGTCGCCCACTGCTGGGACAACCTCTTCTCAATATGTATAGTGGTGTGAAAAAGTGTTTGCCCCCTTCCTGATTTCCTATTATTTTGCATGTTTGTCACAGTTAAATGTTTCAGATCACCAAACAAACTTAAATATTAGACAAAGATAACACAAGTAAACACAAAATGCAGTTTTTAAGTTAAAGTCTTTATTATTGAGGGAAAAAGAAATCCAAACCTATGGGGCCCTGTGTGAAAAAGTGATTGCCCCCATCCCTCCTAAAACACAAATTAACTGTGGTTTATCACATCTTTGAGAAGCTGAGTTCAATTTCCCTACCAACATGCAGGCCTGATTACAGTCACACCTGTTTTCAATCAAGAAATCACTAAAATAGGATCTGCCTGACAAAGTAAAGTATACCAAATGATCTTCAAAAACTGTCAAAAAAAATTCTGGAACAAATGAGAAACAAAATAATTGAGATCTATCAGTCTGGAATAGGTTATAGAGCCATCTCTCAAGCTTTGGGACTCCAGCAAACCACATTGAGAGCCATTTTCCACAATTGGTGAAAACATGGAATAGTGGTGAACCTTCTCAGGAGTGGCCCGCAGACCAAAATTACCCCAAGAGCACAGCGACGACTCATCCAAGAGGTCACAAAAGACCCCAAAACAACGTCTAAAGAACTGAAGGCCTCACTTGCCTCTGTTTAGGTCAGTGTTCATGGTCAGTGTTCATGACTCCACCATAAGAAAGAGACTGGGCAAAAATGGCCTGCATGGCAGAGTTCCAAGAGGAAAACTACTACTGAGTAATAAAAACATAAAGGCTCATCTCCGTTTTGATAGAAAACATCTTGATGATCCCCAATACTTTTGGTAGAATACTCTGTGGACTGATGAGACAAAAGTTGAACTTTTTGGAAGGGGTATGTCTCAATACATCTGGTGTAGAAGCAACACAGCATTTCAGAAAAAAAACATCATACCAACAGTAAAATATAGTGATGGTCTGGAGTTTTTTTGCTACTTTAAGACCTAGAAGACTTGCTGTGGTAAATGGAACCATGACTTCTGTTGTCTACCAGAAAATCCTGAAGAAGATTGTCCGGCCATCTGTTTTTAACCTTAAGCTGAAGCAATCTTGGGTTATGCAGCAGGACAATGATCCAAAACACACCAGGATGTCCACCTCTGAATGGCTTAAGAAAAAACAAAATTATGACTTTGGAGTGGCCTAGTCACAGTGCTGACCTTAATCTGATTGAGATGTGGCTGAACTAGAGCAATTCTGGAAAGATGAGTGGGGCAAAATAACTCCAGAGCGTTGTAAAACACTCACTGCCAATTATCGCAAATGCTTGATTGCACCCTGCTAAAGGTAGCCCAACCAGAAATTAGGTTTAGGGGCAATCACTTTTTTCACACAGGGCTCTGTAGGTTTGAATTTCTTTTTCCCTTAGGCTAGGTTCCCATTGCATTAATGGGTGAGCGCTAACGGACAGCGTTGCACGGCGAAATTAACGCCGTGCACCGCGTCCGTTAGCGCTCCCATTGCCAGCAATGTTTAAGCGCATTGCTAGTGCGTGTCATTTTCGGCACACGCTAGCGATGTGCCGTTCTTTTGTAGCGCGCCTCGGACGCTGCTTGCAGCGGACGCTGCTTGCAGCGTCCGCGGCGCGCCCGAGGTCCGTTCCCCGCTCTGGCAGATCGGGGATCTGCGCTAGCGGGGACGTTTAATGCGACCCCTTAAAACACATTGCGTTAGCGCAATCCGCTAGCGCTTAGCGCTAAACGGATTGCCCTAACGCAATCTGAACCTAGCCTTACTAAAACAGACCTTCATTTATAAACTGCATTTTGGTTTACTTGTGTAATCTCTGTCTAATATCTAAATTTGTTTGGTGATCTGAAACATTTAAGTGTCAAAAACATGCAAAAGAATAAGAAATCAGGAAGGAGGCAAACACTTTCACACCACTGTATGTTTCTGCCTTTTAAAATAACACTTATACTCACCTCTGGTGCTGGCGCTGTCCCAGTGGTGTCAGCACTGTCTTTCCTGGAAATTGTGTAACTGAAGTCAAACGAAACATGAGGCCAATTAGGGGCAGCTTCACACTCTCCACCTTCAGAAGTACCACATACATCTGGAGGAAGAAAGAAAAGAGCAGCCCTCATTTCCTCCGGACGTAAGCAATTTGTTGAAGGCAGTGAATGTGAACTGGCCGCTGATTGGCCACAGGGTTCCTGTGACATGACATGATTGCTAGGAATGACAGTGCCAGCTCCACTGGAATCATGCTGGCACTGGAGGTGAGTATAAGTGTTGTAATTTTAAAAGGGAGAAAGATGCAGATTGAAAAGGGCTTGTCTGAGTAGTGGACAACCCCTTTAACAAGGTGTTCTCTCTTTATCTTTATCACCCAGGATATTTGATAGAATGTGTCAAAATAGAGATTGATATGTTATCGGGTCAATTTATAATTATGGTTGACTAAAGAATTTTATATTGAGGAAATCCAGAATCTGGTTTATTTTGCGGTGATCCTCCCTGAAGTTGAACATGCAGACTATAATAACTTCAATCACAGCATGTCCTTCCATACTGTTTGACTGTGATCTTAGAGGAAATCTGTCAGCAGGTTTTTGACTACTAATCTGACTGCAGCATAAGACCACGTTCACACATTCAGTATTTGGTCAGTATTTTACATCAGTATTTGGAAGCCAAAATAAGGAGTGGTGAAAAATGCAGAAGTGGTGACGTGTTTTTATTATACTTTTCCTCCTATTGTTCGACTCCTGATGTTGGCTTACAAATACTAAGGTAAAAAACTCACCAAATACTGAACATAGCCTAATGTAGAGACAGAGGCCCTGATCCTAGTGATATGTCACTTATTGGTCTGCTTAGTATAGTTTTCATGAAATCATTTTTTCATATAGTCAAGCATATTCATGAACGTTGTATAACCTAGCCCACACCACCGATTGGCAGCTTTCTGGGTACACTATGCATAGGCAGAAAGCAGCAAATCAGAGATGTGGGGGCCGTTATACAAAGCTCAACATTCAGATAACTGCTAGATGTGCAGCAGATAAAACAGTGATTTTATTAAAATGACAGCAAGCAGTGATACATCGCTGGAGTCAGGATCTTTGTCCTTATATTATACTGCTCTCAGATGGGGTAGCAAAAACCTGGTGACAGATACCCTTTAATCTAAACAGGGAAAAGGTCTTATTCTAGTATTGAATTTAAAGACGTTTTCAGGGTCAGAATATTCATGGCATGTGGTTAGTCCGGTCCATGAAGTGAACAAGGCAAATGTATAATATAAGACAACCCTACCAATTACAAAGATGGCCCTATTTAAGCTGTGAAGGGAATGCTGAACTCATGTGAGATCTGCCGTCCCTATAACCAGGCAGTCAATAAGAGCTAGACTCCCGTCCACGTTATACTGATGGCCTATCTGATTAATTGGCCATTAACAATCAGATCCCAGAAAGCCCTTTTAAATGCATTATCAAGGGATCCATACTTCCGCATGCAACTGTTGGCAGAAATCAGTCTTAAAGGGAACCCATCATGAGATTCATGCTGCCCTAACCAAGGACAGCATGAATCAGAGCATGGCTGCGCAATTGCAGCTTGGTATATTTTACAGAGAAACACTGTGAGGTTTCAGACAAAACAGCTTGAACAGCTGGCCAGGTACTATAGGGAGAGACCTGACTAGTCTGGTGCGGCCCCTGGCCGACTTCTTCCTGTCCCACACCAGGTGATAACAGGTCTCTACCAATGTACACAAATGAGAGAGACCTATCAATCACCTGGAGCGGAGCGGAGAGAAGCCTGCCTGGGGTCATGCCGCTCTCCTCAGGTTTCTGCCTATGCTCTTCAGCCAGGTTTTCAAACCATGTTTTCTCTGAAATGCTGCATTGTTCCAGAGTATAACAGAATGTACAGTGATCACTGTTTGTCCAACTGAAATTGCTCCTGATCCCTTTGCTTCCCTAATACATATATACTTTTAGTTTTAAAGGGGGAGAGAGTGGAAGCAGCTGCTACCAGACTCTTCTGGCAATATAAACCCGCTCCTGTAAACCCACTAAAACCATCTACATCATCTGACATATAAGAGACATCATCTGACATATAAGAGACATCTGACATACTGTATAAGACATCATCTGACATATAAGAGACATCGTCTGACATATAAGACATCCTCTTACATATAAGAGACGTCTGACATATAAGAGACATCACCTGACAAATAAGAGACATCGTCTGACATATAAGAGACATCACCTGACAAATAAGAGACATTGTCTGACATATAAGAAACATCATCTGATATATAAGACATCGTCTGACATATAAGACATCGTCTGACATATAAGAGACATCATCTGACATATAAGACATCATCTGACATATAAGACATCGTCTGACATATAAGACATCGTCTGACATATAAGAGACATCGTCCGACATATAAGAGACATCGTCTGACATATAAGAGACATTGTCTGACATATAAGACATCATCTGACATATAAGACATCATCTGACATATAAGAGACATCATCTGACATATAAGAGACATTGTCTGACATATAAGGGACATTGTCTGACATATAAGACATCATCTGACATATAAGACATCATCTGACATATAAGAGACATCATCTGACATATAAGAGACATCGTCTGACATATAAGAGACATCGTCTGACATATAAGACATCATCTGACATATAAGAGACATCATCTGACATATAAGAGACATCATCTGACATATAAAACATCATCTGACATATAAGAGACATCATCTGACATATAAGACATCATCTCACATATAAGATAGTCGGCTGGTTCTGAAGAAATTGATGGGTCCAACTGATATGTCTCTAATGTGATTAGAGAGCTCAAACTCAAGTAATAGCAATGCATCTAAGCTGCTTGTTGACAAGTAGGAGAATCTTACATCATCAAGTGATACATTTTAATAAACTTTTCCTAAGTGTGAACTAAGAGAAAGAAGAGCATGGAGAATCTGAATTTCCTTCTAACTGACAGGTCGGTAATTTCCAAATGTTCCTCCGATTCTTGTAATAACATTATATCAGTGAATTGCTAATGAAGCCATTCTCTGATACTTTCATCAAAGAGGAATGATGAGATTACTGCAAGGATAAGACCCGTTGCGTGCTGTGATATAATCTCTAATACAGTTTTGATGAACCTGTGTTTCAGCGCATTCAGTTCATGCTCAATGTAATTTAAAGTGCTGTAAATAAAGTAATGACTGATCCCCAGATAATATGTTAATTTGGCCATATTGTTTGGGCTCTAGAAAGGTGGCTTGCCTGGCCCTGTGGATGTAGATGGGTTTAAAAGGGAATTATGTCAAAATGTAGCAAGGTGAAATGAGCGTGTGCTGTGGTGAGAACTGGGAAACGATACGCTGTGGCATGAGAAATGTGCTATTTAAACCAGCAAGGTTTTTCTTTTCAGCACATTTTTACACTAACGATTATGCCAGCATGATGTGTTACAATGCTTTGATGTTTAAATAGCTGTTTCTTCTTCTTTAGACTGATAGGTTTGTCTCATATTTTTATTTCCCTGCAGCAAGAGCATGATGCCATATGTGACTACACTACTAATGTCTTGCTGATCCACAATGTCATCTATCTAGCGCTTTGTGTAAATGTAGCTAAGAGTAAGCAGCACCTATATTGGATAATCATATGGACGTTCCTATGGAACAGTAGCAGAACCCATTGTCTTTATGTTGGGAATTGGAATGTGCATGTTTCATCCATGCCCCCTCATAAATCAGAAAAGGATGATCTTCATTGACTTTTACTGTCTGTTCTTTTAGGAAATCTACATGTACAATACCAGCAACAGTCTGACTCCGACCCTACACTGGTATTGAAGCATCTAATAAGTGTTTGCAAGGTCATTGTAAAGGGTGGCAGAGCAGGATCAGCTGTGAAATCACTGGCTGTGAATAGTGTATTCCGAGTTATCAGCTGTGCAGGGAGGTGTTACCTTCATTGTATCCTGTCAGTGATGATAATGAGGCTTCTGAAAAGTCTTCTGTAAAGAACAGGGAGTATAGTCTTAAATAGCCCAAGTGGCCAGTGTGACAGTTACAATTTTTTTTTTTTAATAGAGATTGTGATGTTTAAAGAAAAAATTGACAAAATGAAAAATAAAATACCCTCAAAACCTTGTTTAAACAGTACGTCATTTTCTTAAGAGTTTTTCCCTTTTAGTTGAGAGCTTATCCCCTGTAGAGGGTGTCTGACCCAGCTACAACTGTTCCAATCCCTTGAAGCATCACCACAGAGGAAACCCCACAGAGAACATTTCTTCCACCTCCCACGGCATGTTTGTCACATTTCCAAATCACTGCCGATGTACATTTATTGTATTAACTTGCTCATGACCCGTGACCACACCCTATCCTCCCAAGACCTGTCAAAACTGTCAAGGTAGGAACAAGAAGTGTTAAAAAAAACATATCATACATTTGGTGCACGTCATGTACACTATTTGCTGGGAACATTGTGCTTTTATAGAGCAATACGTTTTGGACGAAGGGTCGGCAGGTCTGGGAATGCTTTGTCTGTGGCTGATAGGCAGGTTGAAACAGAAAAATCCTTTCCTACTGCTTTGTCTACAATAGGAAACTAGGCCAACCGAGCTCTGTCCCCATCTAGTCTGAGATGGAGAGGACAAGAAGGTGACAGACCTCTGTTTTCTCAGCCAGATTTGAACAAGGACATGCGTCTCGGGACTTTACAAAGATCCTTTCAGACTAATAAATAAGTGTTTCTGCTTTATTTTATTCTTTCCCTATTTGTAGACTTACTGTCCCTTTATTGTGAGTTCAAATGTTTGTAAATTGTTACTTTTCGGTATGGAGGTTGCTGTGAATATCGGCACCATTTTATACATAAAATTATTGCATATTCTATGACTAAGGGCAGCTATGCCGGAAACGCGCTAGAATCGCTTTGCATTTTTAACCATACCCTAGCTTATAACGGATGAAATAAAAGGAAGTTTTATTTATTCAAGTCCCGACAAGAAAGGGCACGGTGAGGCTCTTTATATTTCTGTATCTTCTATAGACATTATTCTGTTGACTGGTGAATTGCCCCGTGCGAAAATAAATTTTTCTCATCTATATATACAATTTTTGCACAATTTTACAAGATTTTTTTTCCTGTCAAAAGTTGCGTTTAAGTATTGATCACTTCTATATTCAATTTTCTAAATACATGATTGCTTGTGATCATTCAAGCTAACCTACATATATGCAATTACAATACCAATATGGATCTACAACATACAAAACTCACGTGTTTGGGGATTCTAATCAAGACTTGTCCACATGTCTTGAATTAATGGGGTTGTCCACCACTATGACATGGATCAACATGTTTGGCCCTAATAAAATGAAAAAGCTTATACTCTCCTCCCGTGCTGGCACCATTCCCACGGTCTTGGCACTAGCGCTCCGCGGGGCACTTGTGCGGTGTTGTGACACGTGACGCCGGCACCCAATCAGCACTGGTGTCATTGTCTCTGCCTTTGGACAAAACTAATATGAAGATGAAGTCTTATTTTCTCTTCATGTTCGATTTGTCCGAAGACGGGGACAGTGACGCCAGCGCTGATTGGGCGCTGGCGTCATATGTCACAACAGAATGGGAGTCCCGGGAGAACTAGTGTTGAGACCGCGGGAAAGGTGCTGGCATAAGAGTTGAGTATAAGCTTTATTATTTTATTGGGGCCAAGCGAGGGGTATGAGAAGAAGTTGGCCAAGTAGTGGACAACTTCTTGATTGAGTCAACTTGAGAAAGTCTCTGATCAGGAACTATGTACATGGTGGGACAGAAACAATCTCAGTACATATATGGAGAGACAAATAATTCCTAGAGGAATTCAAATAAAAAAGATACCTACCTATGTTTTTTCAGACAAATTCCTGATGGAATAATGTACCATCTAATTGTTCATTCGACCTTATGAAACTCATAATAAAAGAAGAGGAAACAAGGTTGACCTCCCTTAAAACTGAAATGGACTCTATTAAAACCTCCTTTTCCAGTTTTTCTACTTCTGCTGATTATGACAAACTAAATACCTGTGTGTTAAAAAAAAAAAGCTGGAAGAAATCATTATGACCAACAAGAAAATTAATTTCCATAGAGATTCCATGGACAAAAAACATAACTAACTCTACTCATGGAAACACAATATGTCTGAACATACACCTAAATCAATCCTTAAAAGCACCTCTATAAATAAGGATCAATATCGACCAAAACATGTCAATTTCTCAGCAACTGAATTTGACACATCTGAAAGCTCTGACCTGACATCCAATTTTTCTGACATTAATGAATTTTCAAAAAAGAAAAGGAGGAGGACGAGATCACAACAGCAAAAAAAGAGGATCCCACAAGTGTGAGATATTTTACACGCAGAAAGATGAATTAACAATAGCTTCCAACAGTGTTGTTATCCTGACTCCCACAATCTTCACTGTGGGTGCAGATCTTCACCACGATCTCACACTTTCCAAAGCATTCCAACCCTTAACCTATTCTATGGGCAGGAGTTAGATCACAATATGCTGATGCTACATTTCCTAGGATGATGTAAAGTCCCAATAAACACTAGACTCAGCCAACAGCTATCTCTCCCGACTCCCCCATACACAGAAATGCTTGGCCAAGCACATCTGAGTTCCCTAAGGAGACGCCTCTGGCCATGGCGCATCTCCAGGAAAAACCAAATAATCAGTGATTGGAAGCCCAACAACTGAATTCTTCTCTTCCCCAAGACCATCTGTCAGGGGAGAGGCAGGAGGCACCGATACACATTAGACTGATCCCACCAATATCAGCGGGTTTGGCTCACTTTAGTCTAATGTGTATGGGGGCCTAGTTATACAAAACTTTAGTATTTTTTTCTTATGGTGTAAGAACTTACAGGCAGGTAGTAACTAACTACTTACCTGTTTTGTCTGACACTGATCTCTGCCGGCTCAGTGCGGTCACAGACCACTCCTGCCGGCAATTCTGTGGATTCCGTTGACGTCTCATCTATAGAACAGCTTCTTCTCTTCTGCTCTGTTGTCAGTTCGTGTGTTGCTAATGGCATGCTGATTGACAGCCAACTCGAAGTGCGGGGATTCAGCTGTCAATCAGCATGAAGTTGGCAGGGACACCTTGTCAACAGAGCAGACAAGAGGACGAGCTGCTCTGTTGACGTGAGGTCTAATGAGACAGCAGGATAATCGGCAGGATTGGTCTGTGACCACTATGAGCAGGCAGAGATCCGCACTGGGCAGAACATTTCGTAGCCCCACAGGGAAAAATACACAAGTCCCAAATAACCCATTTAAGTGATTATTGTCGTGCAGCAACCAGCAGGTTGCTACAGCAGTGACATACGAGTTGCAAAGAATCCAAACCCACAGAAATTGTGGTGACTGTGCAGCAATGTGCTGGTTACAATGCGCTTGCAGTGTAGTAGCTGAATATTGCCATCTTTGGCAGCACAGTGAGTCACAGCAAAAATTGCCTTTGCATCCCAAGCGACAATATGAGGTTACTATTGCCATGTTTTTTGCAGTGTTTCTATTTCATGTTTTTCAAGCATTTTTTCCAAGAAACTCTATGGCTAAATGTTTGCTGAAGCTTTATATTCCATTCTTGGCTTTAGCTGAAAAACTGCATTAAAATTCAGAACTTAATAAAGTCTATAGGGTATGGTATAATGCTCAGCAATGGTACGGAGGCATTATGAGGTCTGGTGCCACCTCCCCAGTTGCCTAACATTTGGAGAATAATTTCAATTAAAACAGAAACTCAATTTTGTATGGAATATCACATCCCCAGACTGCAGTAAGTAGGAATCGGTTGTTGCAGCGCTCTGGCATTGCACATAGTCCCTGAGCTTCAAAATATAGTGTTCAATTCTGGATAAAAATGTTCTTTATGGAATTACTGGAAATAGTGAATGAGAGATTTCCCAGTGTGTAATAAACCTGTGCAAGGTTAATCAGTTTATGCCCCGAGCAGTCATTGTTGTGACTGTATTAGGACACACACCAGTGCTTGGGTCACATACAGGTAGACACGCAATATGTAATATGCAATATGCTTCCCTGACCTTTCGTTACAGTGGGCAAACTGAGCGGGCAGGGGGGACCATTAGTGATTAGATATGTAACATACATATATATTATATATTACTTACCAACACATGTGTATATGAATGTATGGACAAAAATGTCCAGCCAAAATGTCTTTCAGAATGTACCAGCAAAAGATGCTGCCATACGTTAGAAATATGTATACAAAGTGTGTGTGTATGTATGTGGATATTGCACGTTCAAACATTGCAAGTTCTGAAAGTCAGAGTACTAAACAGAAAAAAAGGAAAAAGTTAGCCAGCATCCATACAAAAAGTAGCAAAAGTAGAGAAAACAATTTTGAGGCTGTAGATCTAAAGCCTCTGTCGCTCTGGCTCTATTATCCTACCAGGGCTGCCTTCTGTTTGAATGACAGTTCCTTTGCCTGAAGTCACACAGCACAGAAGCTGTCAATCAAGCAGGAGGAGGCGGCGGTGGTCAGGGAATAGAGCTGGAGTGACAGAGGCTTCAGATCTACAGTAGTCATTTGCATATCAATTAAAATGCTAATTTCTCAGTAATGAAGGAACAGACTGGTCATCTAAAGATATTGGTGAACTTGTCTTGAAAGGGTGACATGCATATATAAATAGTAGGTGGAGGTGAAATCCTGCTGACAGACTCCCTTCAAACTGCATTTACACTGAAAGATTATTGTGAATGAATGAACGAACGCTTATTCCGCCATAACCTCATCATTTGATGAACCAGTGGGTGAAATGATCTTTTTATCATTCTTGGCATTGCATCAACAGGAGTTACATTGCTGGGGCCAATGGCAGCCTATGTGCACTATGGTTTATTACAGATTGATCAGTTTGCATTGTTAACCCTGGTCTGCCTGTGCTAGTAAAAGTCTGCCGATCAGTATTCTTTACCGATCAGCTGTCGTTTAGTGCCGCCAGTCGGTCATGTAAATATACATATTAGACTAATGTCGGCCAAACCTGCCGAAACCCATGAGTTCGTCTGACGGTCTAATGTATATAAGGCAAAGGTGTCAATTGTGCATGTCTGACCTTGGACTGCTAATCGCATTGTTCTCCTAGCCACATTGACAATCATTAGTTGCAGAATTGCAACATGGCATCGCAGTGTAGCCCTAGAGATGAGCACCAGACACAGGAACGCCACCCTTGTGACCATCACCCGGAATCTCCTCACCAGGTTAGATAGCTGTGAAGAGGATAAATGGCAGCCAGACCCTCAATGCTGACGGTGGTTTCTGCTTTGACTAGCTAGTTTCTCACTCATATCTTAAAGAGGACCTGTCACCAGGTCAAAAAGGCCTTGTTTTCGCTCTTATTTTATTCCTGCTGCTCCCCTGAGTGCTTGGGCTTTTTTATATGGCTTTTTATTTTCGATAATTTTCATGATCTTACCAAACAGATCACAGTGTTCTGTGGGGACATGTCTGTAGGCCATCTGCGCAATGTCCCCTTGTAAAGTCCTAAGCCACTAACCCACGGTTTTCAAACTGAATTTTAATTTCTCACACACTTCACCTTTTTTTTCTGCATGAGAGAGAAGCATTTGCCACACTGATGGTAAAATGAACCCATAGACCTCAATTCATCAAAGCTTTTAATCCAGAAAACTGGTGTAATAGCTTTAAAAAGTCAAAAAGTTTTTGCACAACACAAGGCTGCTGGAAAGTTTTGTGAGTTTTGTCGTTTTCACAACATTTTCGTCCAGCTATGATAAAGTGGGAGTAGGGAGCTGGGGTATGCTGGGGTGTCAAGAATCCCGCTCATCCAAGTCACAAGGAGCGTCGATGCTCCATAGATTACAAACCTTACTACAGTTCCTAACTGGAGTAAGACTTATGGTGAGGTGCAAGCAACTTCATGATTTACCAGATTCATTAAGAGCCGTGTCCCTCTTAATGCATCAGGTGCCTCGCTCTCCACCCCAACCCCTTCTCAGGACTGGCATGGAAATCGGAGCCAGAGGCCACGTTCATACCTTCAATATTTGGTCAGTATTTTACCTCAGTATGTGTAAGCCAAAACCAGGAGTGGGTGATAAATACAGAAGTGGTGCATATGTTTCTATTACACTCTCCCTCTGATTGTCCCTCTCCTGGCTTTCACTTACAAATACTGAGGTAAAGAACTCACCAAATACGTGGCCTCATTCAGAGGTCCATGCATATCAGTCCTAGATCGGCCCACCATGCACGGACTGGCCACGAGTCTCCAGACCCAAGCGTGAAAGAGTCATGTATTTCTATGAGGCTGTCTTGGCAGTGCATTGAGATCCATTCTCAGACCGATTCTCAGACCGATTGTCAGACCAATTCTCAGACTGATTCTCAGACCAATTCTCAGACCGATTCTCAGACCGATTCTCAGACCGATTTGTACGGACGTCCGAATGAACCTTTAGACCAAAAATGCATGAATATCAGATGGAGGGTGGAGCGCCCCCACGTAAGGCCAATGGGGTACTCGGCAGCGGGTCCTTCTCAGTTCTGGGGATGTCACGGTGGCCTGACCCGGTCCGTGGCCCTTTGAGGGGCATCCGATTAAAGGTGTAGTTTGTACAGTGTTCGTGACGCCACCTGTGGTATTCGGTCAGGGTGACCGACGCTGCTTAGGGGTCCGCTGGGGTGATGTTACAGCAGCGAGATGGTATACCTTCCCACAGGTGAAGTGTGTCCCCAGGGCTTCCTAGAAGTGTAGATGGTAATAGTGGACGATGTGAGGCGCAGAGAATAACGAGGACACAAGGTTGCAGTCTCTTTACCTTTTACTGGAAGCTTCAGCATCCACAGTCCAGGGTACGGACCACAGGGTAGGCAGAGTCCGGCCAGTCCGAAGGCAAATCCAGAGTCCCCCTATCCAGGTGGAAATCAGTAGCCTTCCTACTAGCGCCTGTGTGTTGTAGTCCCTCTCTGCTGAGCAACTCGGTAAGGTCCTCACAACTTTCGTGGATGTTTCTGATGTCTTCTCTCTGTCCCCCAGATGGTATGGATAGGACAAACCCGTATGACTGGGATGGCCTGAGGCTTGTTTATAGGGACCTTGGAGACGCCCCGACCCCCACAATTTGCCACCGTGTCTTCTTAGGTATTAAGGTCGGGCAGCCAACTTGGAATTGACTGTCCTGCCGGTCTCTGAAGTAATGCGTAGAGTCAATTACTCCCTCGGTGGTCCAGCCACCGGCTACGCGCCTCAGAAGGAGGCTGCCTATCTCGGGGCAGAACTCCTCCCGGTGTTTTCTCCTTGTGCTGTGACTTCGTTTCTCACTCTCTACAACACAGTTCGCTTTGTGTCCTTTCTTTGGATACTGCCGCACGTGGGGCAGGTGCAGCTCCGTAGCTTTCTATCCTGCTAGGCCTCTGTCAGGATCCCACCCCTGACAGAGACCCTCTGTCTGCAGCTCAGATGTTCCTCCTTTCCCCCTGTCTGCCTGACAGGTTCTCCCTGGGTCAAACCCAGGCAGCGTCTGTCTTTCTATCCAACCCACCAGTTTTACCCTTCTGTGAGGAGTGCCCTACTAGATAGGAGCATGGCTCCCCCTGGTGGATTGGAGTGTGAAGTGTGGTGTATGTTTGGTGATACCTGGAAGGATGGACTCCTTTATTACCCTCAGACGTAATATCACTCCCCCTGGTGGAAGAATGACATTACTGCAGCAACCAGGACTCTGGGGTGCTGTACTCCCCCTCCGTTAAGTCCAGCACTCCCGGGCTGGGAAAAGAAAACAACAATACATCAGCAAAAAGACATACAAATTTTGGAATGCTCTAAACAAGTAAATATAACAATGCTTCCCTTTATGTGAGGTGAGAACACTTGAACGTTGCAAACAAAAACATATTTACATTGTGCGTATGACTTACAATTATTAGCTAACTATGAACGACCATTACCCATACGGGTATACTATCTATCTATCTATACTATTAAGTGCAAGTATAAACGGTGTCTTTCTTTATTCAAGTGCGAGTACCCTTTAAGGGTATACTAGAAAACTTCAAAGTGCTAATTAAAATTTCTTCCTTTTTCTTTCACATGCAGGACTATCTATCTACCCCTACGGGCTCACTGCATTTTTCTTTAGTTTACTTCAATTTTATTCATTAACATTTCCTATTCTTGGCTACATACTACCAGCTATGTATAAACATTATCACTATCTAACTACTTAAGGCAACATTATCACTTTTAGGCGAAAGTGCAACAAACGAACATTCCCTTTAAGAGGAAATCTCAAGTCTTTTTGAGGTAGCGCAAAATTATCACATCAGCAATCTGCAAGTTTACTTAAAGGCAACATGACGTGGTAGAAGGTGAGGGACCCGTTACAAACCCCAGAACGTTGGTCTTGGGTGGGCTACAAGACGTGTAATCCTGACCCGGAATTCTGCCGCACCAACGGGTTTTTCTTCAGGTCTGTGAAGCAAAGCAGTTATTTTTACAGCATAATTAACAGCAGTTTCTGTTAAGAGGCAGTCTCTGTAAAAGCCTTCTATGTAAAACCAGTAGAGAGCATCTTTAAGAAGGTGCAAACTATTTACAGCAACAGTTTGTGAATCATTCATCGACCATGATTCGGCAGTTCTTTTGGTAAAACAATGATGAGCTTGTGCAAAACTAGAAACAATAGGGATCCCGGGTAAACAAAGGGATCCCTTTAAGAAGAATAACCCCGGACGGGTTCAAGCAGCAAAGAAACAGTTAACTATTTACATTGCCGTGGCTCGAGGCTTATTTAAACCACTCTGGAGGTAGTACCGGCAGGGGTAGACCTTTTGGGTATTGGCTACCACCTGGTACTACATAGGGAGGTCTCTCATCCCATTTGGGGGTCTGAGTACCCACTGCTTTCCTCTCGGGGGTAATCTTGGCGTGGACCACCACGGGTGTTGGCTCAGTAGCCAACAGTCGTGATGACAGTGCAAGTGGTAATCCGAGTCGCGGTATAGGTGGGGGTGACAGTGGTCGTGGTAGTCGTAGCAGTGGTCTGGACGCAAGGCGGCGCCGTTGCCACAGGAGACAATTTAGCTGGGCCTTTTGCAGGATGTGCCACAGTGTCTCCCCTTTTGTGCACGTTTAAGGCGAACCAGCCCTTTTCACCGAAATGTCTGGTGTAAGTAACGGTGTCTCCCGGGTAAAGGTCTCGGTCTGGGTGGCCTTCCCAGAGGTGGGACTCCACGTCCCTCCTGCTCGCAAAAACCTCTGCGTACAGGCCTGGCTCCTTGATGAAGCCCCATCCCCCTTGGAGTTTGAAGGTGACAACTGTGCCCTGCTTACGCGGGGCCTGGTGGGTGGTGCGGTTCTTGCGGGCCTTGGCCTTTACTGCCAGGTCGCGTTGGTCGTGGGCCTGACATTGGGCCTGGTGTCTTTCCTCCTCCTTCTCCCAGTTACGGGCAAGCTGGGCCTGGTAATCCTCCCAGCTTAGGACCTCAACAGTCTCCCCTTTTTGTGTTTCAGCCCCGGGGAACCCTATGAAATCTGGTCCGGGGTTCACCCAGCGGTACACAGTCCGCTCCGCGTACACCTAACCCGGCAGGGTAGTGGGCGCGATTGGGGCCTTCAGAATGTGTTCCATGCCCGTGGCCTGGTCCCATGGTGTTAGACGCTGCAGGCGATGGGTACCGCGAGGAGGTGGCGCTGCGACGGGGCCTATCAGCAGTCCCTCTGTCTCTGGGGCAGGGTCGGCGCGCTTACCGGCCTCAGCGATGTCCCCGGTGTTGACTGGTTCTGTCGGCGGCATCATCTGCGACGGTGCCGGCAGCGGCTCCTGGAGCGGAGGGGTGGCGGTTTCGAGGGATCCTCCTCAGGTGTCGTCCGGTATGCGGCCTTGGTGTTTACCCGCATCTGCAGGAGCCGGTCAATCAGCTCCTCCATTCCGGCCTGCAGGAAATCAGCATCAGCGGTGGAGGACTGGTTACGGTGCCCCTCCGGGTAGCTGGGGGAGTCCTCTGCTTCGACCCCACGCTCTGGTCCTGGGCAACTCGCCATGGCGTCCTCCACGTGGCTCGCCTTTTCCTGGTCTTTTTCCCGCTCTCTCCTTCGTGGGTGGTTTCGTTTTTGTTGTCTCCTCCCGCCATTAAGGATTAGGAGGTGGATCTCGGCTGCTGACGGACACGTCCTCAAGGTACAGAGATATTTAGATTGGGCGGCCATTGTCTTTCGCGCTTCTCAGTTCGTTCACAACTCCATGCCCTTCTACTTCTCCTGCGCTCCTCGTGGCACTGTAATGGCGGCAGTTTTGGCGGGAATTTTGGTGGCAAATGGCAATACACAGTCTTTGCAATAAATCACAGTTCCAATCACAATTCTGGCACAGTTCTTAGGCACACATGACCCGATTGTCAGGCTTAAGTAGATCCTGTTCGTGACGCCAAGAATTGGAGCGCCCCCACGTAAGGGCAATGGGGTACTCGGCAGCGGGTCCTTCTCAGTTCTGGGGATGTCACGGTGGCCTGACCCGGTCTGTGGCCCTTTGAGGGGTGTCCAATTAAAGGTGTAGTTTGTACGGTGTTCGTGACGCCACCTGTGGTATTCGGTCAGGGTGACCGACGCTGCTTAGGGGTCCGCTGGGGTGATGTTACAGCAGCGAGATGGTATACCTTCCCACAGGTGAAGTGTGTCCCCAGGGCTTCCTAGAAGTGTGGATGGTAATAGTGGACGATGTGAGGCGCAGGGAATAACGAGGACACAAGGTTGCAGTCTCTTTACCTTTTACTGGAAGCTTCAGCATCCACAGTCCAGGGTACGGACCACAGGGTAGGCAGAGTCCGGCCAGTCCGAAGGCAAATCCAGAGTCCCCCTATCCAGGTGGAAATCAGTAGCCTTCCTACTAGCGCCTGTGTGTTGTAGTCCCTCCCTGCTGAGCAACTCGGTAAGGTCCTCACAACTTTCGTGGATGTTTCTGATGTCTTCTCTCTGTCCCCCAGATGGTATGGATAGGACAAACCCGTATGACTGGGATGGCCTGAGGCTTGTTTATAGGGACCCTGGAGACGCCCCGACCCCCACAATTTGCCACCGTGTCTTCTTAGGTATTAAGGTCGGGCAGCCAACTTGGAATTGACTGTCCTGCCGGTCTCTGAAGTAATGCGTAGAGTCAATTACTCCCTCGGTGGTCCAGCCACCGGCTACGCGCCTCAGAAGGAGGCTGCCTATCTCGTGGCAGAACTCCTCCCGGTGTTTTCTCCTTGTGCTGTGACTTCGTTTCTCACTCTCTACAACACAGTTCGCTTTGTGTCCTTTCTTTGGATACTGCCGCACGTGGGGCAGGTGCAGCTCCGTAGCTTTCTATCCCGCTAGGCCTCTGTCAGGATCCCACCCCTGACAGAGACCCTCTGTCTGCAGCTCAGATGTTCCTCCTTTCCCCCTGTCTGCCTGACAGGTTCTCCCTGGGTCAAACCCAGGCAGCGTCTGTCTAACTTTCTATCCAACCCACCAGTTTTACCCTTCTGTGAGGAGTGCCCTACTAGATAGGAGCATGGCTCCCCCTGGTGGATTGGAGTGTGAAGTGTGGTGTATGTTTGGTGATACCTGGAAGGATGGACTCCTTTATTACCCTCAGACATAATATCACTCCCCCTGGTGGAAGAATGACATTACTGCAGCAACCAGGACTCTGGGGCGCTGCACTGGCACTTATAAAAACCTGTCCTTTCTTCAAGTACAAGAAACATGGCTGTCTGAGTTTGGCTGTGTCCTGCAAAAAATCAAATGAACCAGGCTTTACCCAGAGTTGTTCTGGACTGGTCATAACCATTGGGATCGAGGTTTGGTAGGTGCCACACTTTATTGATTTGAATAAGTCTTATTTTCAAAGGTTTGATGATTTTGGTTTCCAATACAATCATACAGGTAAGGATGCCCTGCATAAAATATATTGGGGTTCATCCTGGTCCAACCTGGTTATGGGCATGGGTGCTGGCATCACAGTGGGCAGAGAGTGATCCTTCACTGACTGGAGTAATCGGCTAAGGATGACTGATCAGTGATCACAGTGTAGGCTACTTTCACACTAGCGTCGTACTCGGCCCATCGCAGAGCGTCGGGCCGACGTACCGACGCTAGCAGTGAATGCGCCGCACAACGGGGGCAGCGGATGCATTTTTCCAGCGCATCCGCCGCCCCATTGTGAGGTGCGTGGAGGTGGGGGCGGAGTTCCGGCCGCGCATGCGCGGTTGGAAATGGCGGTCCGTCGGCAGCAAAAAACGATACATGTAACGTTTTTTGCAGCCGACGGTCCGCCACAACACGGCGCAACTGTCGCACGACGGTTGCGACGTGTGGCAAAGCGTTGCAATGCGACGCTAATGCAAATCAATGGTGAAAAAACGCATCCTGCAAGGACTTTTGCAGGATGCGTTTTTTCAACCAAACGACGCATAGCGATGTGCAGTGCACGATGCTAGTATGAAAGTAGCCGTAGGTGCATATAGCAGGATGACTAGAATACCATTCAGGACCCAACCAGGAGTCCAGCCTGGCCCAAAGTGGTTCTAGGCCGTGATGGACAGGGAATATAAGGGCCCACCAATAACTGGCTCTGGGGACCCCTAGCTGCATGCACATATTACATTACCCTCACTCACAATCTCCTCTGCCTCTATATAATGATGCACTGGTGCTTTGTTAGTGAACAGCGAGATGCTGCTTTGTCAGTACATAGAGATTCACGTGTATTGTGCCAACTTCTGCCCATATAAGTGGCCCACCAGGGGATTCATCGGTTCCCCGTGGGCCAGTCCGAGCCATAAAAATGTCACTTATTAGTGACTAACTGGTGTTTTTAAAGGGTTAAATGACTTTGGATCATTCACTGGTCACATAAATTGCATAACATTCATCCTGGTCACTAGGCACGGTCACTAGGCACCAGCAGGGAGGAGGCATGGACAAGTGTCAGTGGTAAAGTGCAGCCACCAACGTGGAACCTGGCACAGCACTGGCACCTACACGGGCAGGCAGAGCCCTCCTTGCCTTCATTCCCTGGTGTGCAGAAAGGGTTACTGGCAGTCCCGCCCCGTCTAGCCTGCAGGCGGCCTCCTCCGTCCTCCTCCCGTCCTCCTCCTCCGCCGCTCTCCTCAGCCGGTGTAGTGCTGCGATCACTGCAGTGCGAGCTGCCGTCTCCCGGTCCGTGTGAGCCCGGAACTTCACCTCCTGCAGCCAGAGCCGTACTTCCCCAGCCATGAGGGAGCTGCTCAAAGGGTAAGTGAGAGCCGGTTCCCACAGATGCAGCAGAGCCGGAGGGATGGAGCAGTCCTGGGAAACTTTGTGCAGCCCAGGGGCTAGCACCGGTCCCGGCTCCGGGGGTGTGCGGTGCTGTGCCCGGGACCGGAGGAGGCTTCTGAATCCACAGATCCAGACCCCGTCCATTGTTCTGGGGCTGGATCCAGCTCGGTAGTAGCGGACACATCATTATTATGACGGCTGCTCAGCTCCGGATTGTCTGTTACCTGCAGCTGTGCCAAATGCCAAACTCGGCGCTGCTGCCCCTCACGGTACCGGCGCTGCTGCCCCTCACGGTACCGGCGCTGCTGCCCCTCACGGAGCCGGCGCCGCTGCCCCTCACGGAACCGGCGCTGCTACATCCTGACATGTCCCTGTGGATGGGCAGGCTCCAGTGCTGCCCAGTAGGTGACTGAACACCTTTGTGGTGCTGCCCTCCCCCTTTCACAGCTCCATTCAGACTTCCAAAAAGGTCAACTTTCTGCCTGATTTCTTGTGGGGGCGCACAATGGCGTGTCGGTGCCCACCGCTGTCCACGTCCCTATATTTCCTGTGGTGAATGGGGGTCTGGCTGGGCTGGAGGTGGGGGGCGAAATCCCAACAAGTTTTACTTTGGAAGTTGTGCCTTCTAGCAGTGGTGAGAGCCCCCTGTCACATGTGCAGGGTTCGCTTTCATCGCCCCCTGTAGCAATACATTATCTTGTGACTACTTTACATCCTCCAGCCTGTGGGGAGAACCTGATGTGAAGAAGCCGCTGCGCTCATAAATATCCTGTGACAGAATCCTGCCTGAGGACCCTACCTGCCCTGTGTGGCCAGGATGGGTGGGCTGGCGTAACCCCGCACCATTATCTGTACCCCTATGGCCCATAGTCGGGATTATTCCTTAATCTGATCTGATATTAGAGCCACGTGCTATTTACTCCACAGAGGTGACATCAAAGCACCGTCCGCTCCAAGATCTGCGTCTGTTCCTGAAGTGATCATTCATTTCTGTAATGAAGTAGTTCAGACTATACAGATGTAGCAGAGCTGAATGTACTGGGAGGTGTGCCGTCTTCAGAATCCGCGTACAGCAGAATGTAGGACCACAATTGTGATATCAGGATCTCTGATAGATCTGTATACCCGGGGCTGTCACTTCTGCCGCTGCACCTGGCTCAGTTGCATCTGGTGCTTCTGCCGCTGCGCCCGGCGCAGTCGTTTCTGCCGCTGCGCCCGGCGCAGTCGTTTCTGCCGCTGCGCCCGGCGCAGTCGTTTCTGCCGCTGCGCCCGGCGCAGTCGTTTCTGCCGCTGCGCCCGGCGCAGTCGTTTCTGCCGCTGCGCCCGGCGCAGTCGTTTCTGCCGCTGCGCCCGGCGCAGTCGTTTCTGCCGCTGCGCCCGGCGCAGTCGTTTCTGCCGCTGCGCCCGGCGCAGTTCCTCATACATTTCCCTTCTACATTTTGGTAACACTGGACTGTGGTATTTTAGGATAGCTATTTGGAGGAGGTCTGAGGATGTGTATTGGTCCCAGTCTTCAATGACTGCACCGACAGCGGCTACCAGTAAGCACAATCGGGCTGTGCACCAGTTTGGACTGGGGCTCTGTCTTAAAGACACCGTAACGTGTAACTGTTGAGTAGGTAAGAAAAAAAAAATCCAGCTCCGGAGTAAAAGTCATCAATTTTATTTCCACATATTTAAAATTCGGAAAAAGCTGCTTGCAAGTAACTGCCCAACTATTTCAGAAAAGAAGCCATAAGTTAGCTGAACGCGTTTCGAGCACGCATGGTGCTCTTTGTCCACAGCATTTCTTTTCTGAAATAGTTGTGCAGTTACTTGCAAGCAGCTTTTTCCGAATTTTAAATATGTGGAAATAAAATTGATGACTTTTACTCCGGAGCTGGATTTTTTTTTTCTTACTTACTCAGCAGAGGACGTTGGGCGGTGGCGTTTTCCTTGCTCGGATGTTCCTGTGGACTCTCATGGATTTGCTGATGGGGGTGAGCTGAAACATAACTTTTTTACTGTTCAACGTGCAACTGTTACCTGTGTCTTCCTTGAGAAAGTAAACAGTTGTGTTATGGTATATTTCTTTCTTGCTCACCACTGACCTTTGCACTGGGTTCAGGCTCATTTTACACAGTGCTTCCCAATCTCAATATTTACCTAAGCCCTTTTTATTGTTTTTTTTGCATTCATAGTGCCATCATGCCTTATAACTAAAGTTCTGCTAAGATGAGCCTGAACCCTGGATTTAGACCCACTGATTGTGCGTATTTACATTCCAGATATGTATATGCAAGCAGGCAGAAATCCTCTAAAGTCCGGGGTTCTTATTCTCAGACATCCTGCTTCAGTACCTGCCTTTCCCCCATTATCTGTACCTCTGGTTCTCCATTTGTCACTATGGTGCCCGGGATGCCATAAAATATGGTAATTTCTTTTATTTCTTCCCTCCTAGAGCAATTTCAACAATATCTATTTTACAACCATGCAAATAGAGGATATCTAGATACAGATGGGTGCCAGGTTGTTTGATTATTCAGGCTGCGATAAAACACTTGAGATTGAGGATTTAAAACTAGGTCAGCTTTGTGGGACAGTAAAGTCTATGGATTTTCTTTCTGGTGCGGGAAATGTCTAGTGGAGTTTAGCGTTCCTGGAAGCTCCAGGCTGAGCTGTGTTCTACACTACATAGGCAGGGTGCTGAAATGGTGGAGCGGGGGTCTGTGGGCACGTGGCGGGCCGTTTACTAATATACAGATCCCATATTTCCCAATACTGTGAGTCGTTGTTATATTAAATGTTTATATTTTCCAATAATGTATCATGATTCATGATGCCTGCAGAAACTGTACCACAGTCATACAGAGAGCGATCCTCACATTCTGTAATGAAATGATGGGGTGCACATGTTCTTCTTTTTGGAAGTCTAAACTTTTATATAATCACCTAAATCCAAATTTGCTTTTCAAATCTAAAGAGACCACATAAACCATTTCCTTATAATCTAGGTTATATGTGGTTTAATAGTTACTAAGCAAAAAAAACTTTAAAAAAATGAGTTTCCTAAGCCTTGGAGGAAGATTAGTAATGAGCCCGTGATCATCTTACTTTGCAGTTACTCCCTATGATGGTTTCTGGAGCTGTAGATTTTACCTTTTTTCCTCGCCCCGTTTCCATGTTCTGATTTGCCTGGCGTTCTGTTTTGTCCTTTTTGAGTCCTGTCCTTTGACCATCTTTCTTATATGTCATTGTATTACTAAAGGTTAATCACAGAGCTTTGCTAAGATCCCCGCTGATCTGTCCTGAATAGTGGATAATCCTGATTAACTTCATTATTTAGGAGTAAAATGGAGAAAAATCCTTATTTTGTGCTAGCTATGCCGATTCTGACCTGTAGGCTGGATTAGTCAATCTACACATTTTCTTGGATGCTTTGTAGCTAAGGAGCATGTCCATGGGATTAACTCATTCTGTGTGCTATGGTAATGTTAGCGCTTTACTCATTTCTGTTGCTTCTCTTAGGGCAGGCGACTGGGAACACAAGTGACCTCCAAAATCCTGTTTACTTTGGGTATATATATAAGGAATGTGTAGCCCGGCTGATAAATACATCAGGTTGATGATTTGGGTTCTTCGAAGAGCAGATGTCCCTCCTAGTGTTATAGCTAGCGAATTGTTGGTAATATCTCCCTAAATATGTTTTTTCAAGCACTTTAATATGATTAGAAGTACTTACAATGTCAGTTTATGTTGTTTTTTGAGTTTTTGCATAATTAACGATGTAATGGGTGAAGTGCATTGTCCTGAATGATCTGAGGGTACTTTTACACCCCACAGTTATAACTGCCACCAGTATTTATATGGGATATTTGCAGTGCAGTAATGGAGTGGCTATACGCCGCACGATTACCACCGCATATACTCCGCACGATTACCACCGCGTATACTCCGCACGATTACCACCGCGTATACTCCACATGATTACCGCCGCGTATACTCCGCACGATTACTACCGCGTATACTCCGCACGATTACCGCCGCGTATACGCCGCACGATTACCGCCGCGTATACGCCACACGATTACCACCGCGTATACTCCACACTATTACCACCGCGTATACGCCGCACGATTACTATCGTATGTACTCTACATGTGACTGCAGGTAAACTCAAATCTACCTTCCCCATCATTCTTGTGGATCAAAAAAAAATCTGTTCTTAGGAGAGTTGTCCACACAGTGGTAAGCTGATTCTCACCAATAAGTTTCTTTTTTAAGGAGCAAGATCTGCAGATTTTCACACATTTTTCTCTTTAGAAGTGTGAAATCTACAGTGACTCCCTAAGAAGTTACATTCTGTGGACATTAAATCTACAGAAATTGTCAATTTATGCAGCATGTGCAAGACATTTTTAAAAAAATCTCATTCATAATGCTGCGATCGTAATAAGCATTGGCGTTTCTACGTGCTTCTGAAAACTTGCTGCATATCTACTGCAAATGTACTTTGAGGTTACATTCTCGGGTTACAATCTCAGATACAAAAAAAACCAAAACAATCACAATCTACTTCTAGCAATGTTACCTTTTTTTTTCCTGTTCTTGCTGCAGATTTGCAGAGCGTTTACTGCAGAAAAACCTCAATTCCTCACTATTGCAATTCCACATACATTTTTTTTTTTTTAGGGTTCGCGCCAATGTTTTATCGGATAGCACTTTGTCCAATGTTATACTGTGTGACAGTGCCGATCTGTGTCTTTTTTTCCTCCCCGTGTCCATTCAACATGAGGGAACAATTGCAACATGCTGTGAGTGCCTCCGATGATCAGATCATGTGCACCCTAACCTGTACAAGTGTATGGGTGTGTGTAAAACATCAGACTGCACTCAGATGTCATCCGAGTACAGTCCAATTTACACAGACAATGAGGAAATTACTTTCTCTGTCTTTTTTGCACCTCTGATTCGATTCTTTTTATGCGAGAGAATTGGATCACACTAAAACATGGCACTCTACTCTAGCAGAGTTTGATCCGAGTGTCATTAGCACAATAAGCCCGATTCTCTCACATGAGAGAATACACGTTGGTGTGAGCGAACCCTAAGATTCAACACTACGCAGCCTGCCGTGTCTATAAATGCATTGTGTGAAGAGTTTACATGGAATCACATAGGGCCCGATTCATCATTTGCGATTTATTGAAGTCACCTCTTTTTCTTGGCTTGTGGTGTTTGCTGACATCTTTTGCTCCAAATTCTTCAAAATGATGAGCGTGGTTAATAAATTCGGTCCAAAAAATGTTTTTGTGACTTTTCAGAAACAAAAGTTGTGAATCCTCTGAAAAGTCGCAAAAATGCGTGAAATTAAAAACTTCTCTAGAAAGCTTACTGCAGACAGGGACCTGAGTGAGATGCACCAAAAATGGAAGTATTTGGTAAAAGTTGCATTTCATGAATCTATCTAAAACATCTGGATAAGCAAAGTTGTCAAGGAAAAAAATGTAAAAAAAAAAAAAAAGAACAAACTTAAAAACGGCGCAAAACGTATAGAGGTGCAAATACTAAAGCCATTAAACAGCAAATTAGTCCAGAAAACCACTATGTTGAATCGGGGCCATAGACTTTTCTTAAACTGTTAAGGCTCATTCAGACAGCTGTGCATGGACTGACCATGGGTCTTTTGACCTGAGCGTGACCGCTTCACGTATTTCTATGAGGCTGTCACGCTTGGGTCAAGAGAGCCAGAGCCAGTCCGTGCGTTGTGGTGGGATCTCAGACTGATTTTCACTGACATCTCAATACACAAACAAAAAAGCTGCCGAAAAAAAAAATAGTACTTGTACTACTTCATTACTTTAAGGAAGCTGTCCACTACTTGGACAACGCCTTCTCATACGTTACGATTGGCCCCAATAAAATAAAAAGGCTTCTACTCACCTCCCATGCTGGCGCTGTTCCTGAGGTGTGGGCACTCGCTCTCCCCATGGCTTCCGTCGGTGTCTAATCAGCGCTGGCATCACTGTCCTTGCCTCCTATCAAATTAAACATGAAGAGGAAGTCTGAGATCGGCTGCAGCCTGGACGTCCTCTGCATGTTCAATTTGTCCAAAGGTGTGGACAGTGATGCCAGCGCTGATTAGGTGCCGAGGTCACATGTCACAACAACCGCATGAGAGCCCCGGGGAGAGTGAGTGCCGACACCTCGGGAACAGGGGCAGCACGGGAGGTGAGTATAGGCTTTTTTTTATTTTATGGGGGCCAAGCATTTAGATTAATTAAGGGTTGTCCGGTGTAGTGGACAACCCATTTAATGGTATGTGCACACACAACGTCTTTTTCAGGCAGATTCCCCTTGAACAAAATTGAACGTAAGCTCAGCAATGTAAGAATGACATTGCTGTGCACGTGTTCAGTGTTTTTTCAATTCTATTAACTGCTTCAGATTTCGGAAACTGTAAAGTGTTTAAAATAAGAATCGTGGCCGTACTTCTGCTAGGAAGGTGCTCGCTAGTGATGTGTTGCCGGTGATAAAAACGACAGAAAAAATGCCATCGAAACCGTTTTATCAGAAAGATGGAGGCTTTTTCCTGAAGTGGGTCCACCAAAGTCTAATGCCGTGTGCTTATTTTCTTATGCTTGTTTTGTACAGTATTACTTTTTTTACATGTAAAAAAAAATGTAATGCGTTTTTGTGGCTCAGGAAAAATAGCCATACTAAGCGTGTGCTGTAAAATGTGAGGGGAGGAAGCCACAAGGACACACTGCTCATAGTGTACTTTATATTTTCCTAGGGAATTACAGCTGCAGCAGTTTTTGCCACAAAAAAGTGTCTTAAAATGCAACCAAAAAAATCCAGCACGTGAAACCCCCTTAAGCTGCTATTTTGTGTATAAAGGGAAAACGTCTTAGGTTTTCAGTGGAGTTTGGCTTTAATCTCTTTGTATTTCCTCTCTCTATACTTCCATGACAACTTTCTTGACCGTGAAAGCCAAGGCTTTCTTAAGATGCAGAATCCGATACGTGTTTAATGTTTCATCTGAGACCAGTGCCTATGGCAAGTAAAATCTCCCAAGTTTAAAGGACTGTAAAATGTATCATTGATTTGGAAGAGTGTACGTGCTGTAAAAAACCCTTCAGATCTCATTGTTTGTGGATCCCATCTCCACCAATTTCACACTCCTGTGTCAATCTGCTGCTGTTTTATTTTCTCTCTGCATTTTCTCCTGTAATGTGGTGGTTTGTGCATTATATCAGCAGGAGGATGTAGACTTGCTTATCGGGGCTTCAAAAAAAAAAAAAAAGGTTTGCAGATATTTTAATCCATTTAGGCACATCACTTTAATAAATGACTGCAAAGAAAGAAATAATCCCCCAGTGTGATCTCGAGATCAAACCTTTTTTTCCTGCTTCCTCCCAATCACTATGACTACCTTCTTCTTATCAAGTCCCAATTAAGGTTTGTCAGTGTTACAAGGTGTTGTGCAGCCACCGCTATATGCTGAGCTGGCATTTCATTCTACAGGTTTAATGCAACCAGCTCTTGCCTTGGTGCAGCCCACCTTCCATTCCCAAAGCTAACAATTAAATGGCCTTTGAAAATGGCAAAGCAGCTTAGGAAAGGAACTCTCACTGGAGTCTAACCTTTTCTTAAGCTGCAAGATTGTGTTTGGAATTAATGATAACTTTCTGAGCGCCAATGTGCAGGGGAAGCAGCAGCGGTAGTACTTTTCAGAGCAGAAGTGAAATAGCTGCAGCCTCCTTGTGTTGTGCATATAAAGTACCCGAGAAAATCTGCCCTCTGTGTTATCAGCCACTAGGCTCTTGAAAGACCCGTTTTCATTGCAGTGGCAGACAGCAGCCGCATCCCCGTTGGAGGATGTGTAATTGTTTTCCATGTGACGTAAGTTTGCCAGTCTCAGTTCAGTCCATGCAGAATAATTTTCGACACTTTAAATTCTTCACTTGTCAATTAGCACAGCGGGAGCTCTGCCAGGGGACATACTCTGGAGTTTGCTATGTTAGACATTGGATTTCCATCTGGCTATTAGGGGAAGTTTTTTCTTCTTTTTAATTGATGAAAGGTTATTGTCATAGCTCTCGCCAACATTAGATGTTATTTCCCACTGGATGGAGAAAGTTACACAGTTGCGAAAGTCTTGGACATGAAAAGACTCTGCCTGAAATATATCTTCCAAGGAATTTTGCATGCAGACAGACGGACATATTGTAAATAAAGCCTTGCCCATCCACATCGTTCACTAGGAGCTCTGTTACTATTATTATAAAATGTAAAAAATATTAATACTACTTATTAATTGTGAGAGTTTTGATAACTTTTTAGGTCGTTTTCTATGAACGTACATAGATTCTTTTATTGTCTGTACACTAAATTAAATTTACACCTGGATTGTTCAAACTGGCTCTTCAACAATATGTATCATTATAAATACACTAGACCGGTTGCCCTCTGTGTAAATGTTGGAGCAGATGTACATTAGAAAAGATTTGATGAGATCCTACCCATAAAGCATGGTTTTTGCAATGTATTTGTAATTGGACTGATACTTTTAAATTAATATTGGCCTTTGGTTATATTCAAGCCAAAACCGCCACCTTCCGAGGCCCCTGCCTTCCGAGGTACATGGAGACTTTGGCCATGACACAGGTCACACAGCCAAATATCGCTGTGTGTCGCTGATATCTTGCAGCATAGTACGAGTGGGATGGTGATGTGACCCCTCCAGGTTACCACAACTGTGTTAAGTAAGTCGCAATTAGTTGGGACAATATGGAGTTTTTGCAACATGCTCCTCATGATACCTTGTGGTTGCAATGCGATCCCACTTGCTTGAGTTACGCTGCAATGTAGGGGTGACATGACCTGTATTGAAGCCAAAGTCACTGTCAAGCCCCCGCCTAGATAGTATATGTATTGTTTTGTTTCTGTATTATAATTGGTTGATTGACAGACTACAATTTGGATGATCTTCTTTTAAACCTACTCCCCCACCTTCTTATTTGCACTTGGTGATCTTTCTGTGCAAAAATGTAAATGTTGGCCAAAAGTACAATTGGATGGTCATGCTAACTTTAAGTTATGCATTTATTGGAGGAATGCCCAGTTCTCTAAGACCCTCATCAGTTACAATTAAAGTAGAAAACTATGGCATACTTATATTCAACAAATGATAGTGTTTATTTGATGGTGCAGCAACAAATCTGTACAGAAGAAAGGCCAACGTTTCGGTCAGCAGCCCTTGTTCAGGGCCAAACTGAAGAACAGATACATGCACTCCTCATTAGTTACCATGAAGAATGGCTATAAAAAGTCTTAGGCTTCTTTCACACTTCCATCTGTCGGGGTGTGTCATAATGCAGTGAAGCGACGTATCTACGGATGTTGTGAAAATAGTGGAAAACATGTGCAACGCATCCAGTGTTATGACGGATGCGTCGAAGGAGTTCCTGCCTGCATTTTCAGGTATAAGATTCTAGAGAGAGAGAGATTTTTTTTTTCCCGTGACTTGAAAATCCTTCTGGGCCCAGAACGAAAAAACGGGATAGGTCTCTGGATTCCTGTGCTTGACGGTCAGCGACGGATCCTGCGTCCATAGGCTTCCATTGTAGCCAACAACGGACAGCGCAGGACCCGTCGCTGAGCGATTTTTCCAACATGCAGAAAAAAACGTTCCTCTGAACGTTTTCTCCGCACGACGGACCGCTATTTTCCGACGGATCCAGTGCACGACGGATGAAACGGATGGCCATCCGTCACATTCCTTCGCTAATACAAGTCTATGGGAAAAAACAGGATCCTGCAGAAAAATTTGCAGGATCCTGTTTTTTCAAAAATCGACGGATTTCGACGGGAGGAAAAAGACAGAAGTGTGAAAGAGGCCTTACATGACATGTACAACTCATTGATTTGCATAGAAACTGTGTACAAGTTACAAAAAGGGGAAAAGTTATCATAATCCCCAAATGTTAATGCACAGGAAAAACAAAGGAAAGCCTTCACCAAAAAATTGTAAACAATGAAAAATTTTATTGAAATAGTAAACAAAAATCCTGGTATCAAACATAGACTAAAAATTAACAACAAATGGGGAAGGGAAAAAAGGGGTACAAAACCTTGCGCGTTTCGTACAGACATGTCCTTAGGTGATTCGTCCAATCATGGAGTTAACACGTGATGTTCTTGATTAATGCAGGCTGAACTATTTTGAAACGGGCAACAAGAAACAGAAATTAAACAGGAAAGACTTTCTTGACATTCTATTGAAGAACGCACATTGAAGAACATATATTCAATAACAAAGCAGAAGGTCAGACCGACCAACTAGTACAAATGGCCATATGTACCATGTACATGGTACAATAGTCAATTAAGGATTTAATGTTATATGTGACATTAGTTTTACTGGTGAAAGAATGAGCTTTCAGGATGTATTTGTATAAGTTGCATTTGCTACCACCTCATCTATAGGAGCCCTGGAGATCAAGCCAGGTGTATTTCTGAGATCTACTACTAGGGGATACTAATTATCCAATATTGGGAGGTTTTTTTTTTTAGAAACACACCTAACAGCCTCACACAACATATCTCCTAGTTTTTCATCCTGTTAAAGTATAGGTATCTAGGTTTCATTAATTTGTTCATGCCAGAATAATCAATACTAAAAGGGGTCGAAAAAGTAATATGTCTACTTTTGATGTAAGGACTAGTTATTATTAGTGATGAGCGAGTGTACTTTTTCTCGAGCATGCTCGGGTGTCCTCTGACTATTTTGGCATGCTCGGAGATTTAGTTTTTGTTGCTGCAGCTGCATGATTTGCGGCTGTTAGACAGCTTGAATACATGTGGGGATTGCCCATTTGTTAGGGAATCCCCACATGTATTCAAGCTGTCTAACAGCCGCAAATCATTCAGCTGCAGCAACAAAAACTAAATCTCCGAGCATGCCAAAATACTCAGAGACCACCCGAGCATCGAGTACTCTGTCTTACCATGATTATTTTATTTTTTTTTTTTTAACTATTTCAATAAATTTTTCATTTTTGCAAATTTTTGGTGCCGATTTTCCTGTTCATTTTTCCTGCGTCCAAATTAGTTGCCTCCTTAGGAATTTTGAGCATTCGCTGTTCAGTTGCCCCACGTATAAGATCGGAGTCACATGGTTGTCAATTCTCTTTTGCGAGAGTCAGGGGCTGATTATTTTAATGACGCTTGGATCAAATGCTATCACAGTGTATGAGCCGAGTGTCACTTTAGTGTGATCTGATTTTCTTGCATGAGAGAATCGCAGCACAGGTGCAGAGGAGACGGAGAAAGTAATTTCTCCATCTTCTTCTCCATTGACTGTGTTTGTGGCAATTGCACACGGAGTGCAGTCCGATGTTTCGCGCATACACATAGACTTGTAAGAGTGCGGGTGAGTCTCGCAGCCACTCACGGCACTGCACAATAATTTTCTGATGCGAATAATGGCAGATCTGCGCTGCCCCATAGACTAATGGTGGTAAAACATGGCACGGCACTTGGCCGTGTTATACGCTCATGTGAGCCAACGCTTATAGTGAGTGGCAGTGGCCACAGCAATGGGAAACCCTGTGATGAGAATCCATTAAGAAAGGATTGTCCAAAGTGTGGAACCTCTTAAAGGGAACCTGTCGTGTCCTTTTTTGCTATTAACCTGCTCCCAATGTCTTGTTGGTGTAGCACATTGCATAACTAATATGTTTATCTCAAGCAAAACGTCCCAGTATTTATCGCAAAAATCACTTTTTATACTTTGATTGTCCCTCATAATGTCTGCTTCAGTCATAGGGGTGGGATCTCTAGCTCTTCAGTCACGGTCAGTCAAATTCTCCACGCCCATGGCATTATAATTCCTTCCCGTCACTGCTCCCTATGTCACCTCAATCTCCTGCGCTTGCCCAGTTACTCTCAGCTTTAGTATTACTAAGTGTGAACACAGGCATGAATGATTAAGCTTTTTTTCTTTTCCATTCTATTTTTTGTGTTTGCTATTGTAATTTAATTGTTAGTATAACATGGTGTTAGAGAACAATAGATTTGCTATAGAGACAGTTCTAGAAATAATACATATTGACTGGGACAAAACAACATGTATGAGTTGTTCATGCAGTTGTGGTCCACCATTGCACCACAACACATCAAAATGACCCACATCTGCCTATAAGGGTCCATTTACATGGGCTGATTGGTAAACTTTTACCGATCAGTGGCAATCTACATACCTGTTTACACAGGCAGACCAAAGCAAAAGATGCTCACTGTGCATGGCCTGCCTTATTTCTTGGCATTCTGAGTCTTATTTAGGAAGCTTGATGCAACACAGATTCTGATCTCTTGTGCTGCGTTGATCAGCAGGCTGCCTACACAGCAAGATAATCATGAAACAAGCGTTAACAATGCATGTTCACTATTATCTTGCAGTATAAAGGTACCTTCACACTAAACGACTTTGCAGCGATAACGACAGCGATCCGTGACGTTGCAGCGTCCTGGATAGCGATATCGTTGTGTTTGACACGCAGCAGCGATCTGGATCCTGCTGTGATATCGCTGGTCGTTGCTGAAAGTTCAGAACTTTATTTGGTCGTCAGATCGGCGTGTATCGTTGTGTTTGACACCAAAAGCAACGATGCCAGCGATGTTTTGCAATGGTAACCAGGGTAAATATCGGGTTACTAAGCGCAGGGCCGCGCTTAGTAACCCGATATTTACCCTGGTTACCATTGTAAAAGTAAAAAAAAAACCAGTACATACTCACCCTCTGATGTCTGTCACGTCCCCCGGCGTCCGCGCTGCTGCTCAGAGCTTCCTGCACTGAATGTGTCAGTGCCGGCCGGAAAGCAAAGCACAGCGGTGACGTCACCGCTGTGCCCTGCTACTGCCGGCGCTTACACAGTGCAGGGAAGCGGACGCCGGGGGACGCGAATGTAAGTATGTAGTGTTTGTTTTTTTACATTTACACTGGTAACCAGGGTAAACATCGGGTTACTAAGCGCGGCCCTGCGCTTAGCAACCCGATGTTTACCCTGGTTATAAGCGACGCTGCAGCGATATCGACAACGATGCCGATCGCTGCAGCGTCGCTGTTTGGTCGCTGGAGAGCTGTCACACAGACAGCTCTCCAGCGACCAACGATGCCGAAGTCCCCGGGTAACCAGGGTAAACATCGGGTTGCTAAGTGCAGGGCCGCGCTTAGTAACCCGATGTTTACCCTGGTTACCAGTGTTGAATGTAAAAAAAAAAAACACTACATACTTACATTCACGTCTCCCGGCGTCCGCTTCCCTGCACTTTGTGAGCGCCGGCCCTAACAGCAGAGCGGTGACGTCACCGCTGTGCTTTGCTTTCCGGCCGGCACTGACACACTCAGTGCAGGAAGCTCTGAGCAGCAGCGCGGACACCTGGGGACGTGACAGACATCAGAGGGTGAGTATGTACTGTTTTTTTTTTAACTTTTACAATGGTAACCAGGGTAAATATCGGGTTACTAAGCGCGGCCCTGCGCTTAGTAACCCGATATTTACCCTGGTTACCATTGTAAAACATCGCTGGCATCGTTGCTTTTGCTGTCAAACACGATGATACACGCCGATCTGACGACCAAATAAAGTTCTGAACTTTCGGCAACGACCAGCGATATCACAGCAGGATCCAGATCGCTGCTGCGTGTCAAACACAACGATATCGCTATCCAGGACGCTGCAACGTCACGGATCGCTATCGTTATCGTTGTAAAGCCTGGTAGTCCGACACGCCCCCTCCTGTGATAGGCAGCTCACTGTCTATGGATATTGTACATATAAAGCTTGTTGTGGCAGCTTCCTCATTTCTGCTGTATTGCTAAATCTAATAGCTCTGGTTGTGCCAGAACGGCTGCACCCAGATACATCGTTGGATTCAGCCTCTTTGCCTTCATCATGCTGCTGTCAGGTGAGGTAGAAACACCTGCTGATGGATTCCCTTTATTTGGCTTACTTTAGACCTTTAATTTGCACCTACAAATGGCAATAATAAATTTGGCACACTTCTGGTTTTGCCAAATTGACACCTCCATTGTCTAGAAACTTTTGAAAAGTCTGGTAAAGTGCAAACATCTGTTTTTGTTTTTATTGTGCAGGTGTGGGAAGGGTTTAGCTGATCAGTATTTAATTTGCGTAAAATTATTTGTGCAAAAAAAGAGGGGGACAGCGTGTGCCAGAATAATCGTGAAACCAGCGTTAACAATGCTCGTTAGAGATTGTCCCCAATAGTAAATGTGGGGCCATGTATGAGCTTATCCTGAGGGCATGAAATAGTGATGACGTACATATGTGTCAGTGCCCTGTGCAAGGATGGAACGTCTTGGTGCCTTACCTGTACAGCTGCACAGGGGCTCAGAGGGTGAGAAGACCAGTGCTGTATTCGAAGAACAATAGGACTCCTTGCTGCCTATTAGACTGTATATAATACTAAACTAATGGTTTTCATAAATTGCTCACAAAGCCATTTTTGATTGGCAGACCAGTAAGGGATCATCTGGCGAGTGAAGAATGAAGTGCTCTAGGAATAGCCTCATCAAATAAGCAGCAGTAAAGCAATCTGCCCTTATACTTTATATGTAAAATGTCTCTTTCTTGGCTCTGTCCTCTGCTGGGCCCCTGGTAGGCAAATGACGAACATAGTGCATTATGCCCCCCAGGCTGGGGGTTGTGATGGCAGCCTGTGATGTAGTAATATCACTATGCTGACGTATATTGAAATGCCATTTCATTCCATGCACCTCTTCTTCCTGGCTGTCTAGTGCATCTTATGCAGGCGCTTTTAAAATAAATAAAAGGGATTAAAAAAAGATTAAAATTCAATTTCCTACAAAATGTGATCTCTTCATTCTGTTTTTCCCTCTGACTTAGTAACTAGAATGGGTGTATGGTTTAATTCTTTGCGATCTCTGATTATAAAGAATTGAGAATTATATGTGACCTGTTTATAGTTTTAATAATGAATAAAATTCTATTTCTAGCCGTGAAAAATGCATGTGCTCTCATGTAAAGAGGACTTAAGCCTCAATTCGTGTAGCCTTCTCTGGTGTAAAGCAGGTAGCGGATAAATCTAGACCTGCCCTATAGAAAGAGTGTCTGCCTCTTCCCCCAGTGTAGCGGGGGACGTATTCACCAGCAGGTGCACCACCTTTTTAAGATACTGGCGGATTCATAAGTGGTATTTCCATCACATTAAGGTATGCCATTGCTTTCTGATTTATATGGCCACATGGGTAAAGCAGATTTCTAATCTTTTTTACATTTTTCTTTCATTGGCACCCCCCAGCCACCGATGTCATGACTTTCTGTGACCGAAATAGCTATTTTGAAGTCCAACTAGAAAAGTTGGAAATACTTCCTTTTTTTTTTTTTTTAAAGCTTATCATTCCCATCCTGCAAAATTTACATCATGTATGTTAGCAGGATACAGCAGCTAATTGCTGTTCTTTATTCTCCTATTCCTCCTTATGGCTACCACAAGCAAAAGTAAGCATTTTAGGGAATTACCGTACTCCTATATGTGGTAAACTTCTAAACAAATGTTCTTGAAAAGTAATCTGGGAGAGAAGTTAAATTTCAGTTCTACTCAGAATCATTTTATTCACCTCCCTATGACCTGCATGCCCGTATAGACGGCTTAGGAGGGTGACGATTCTGACAGATTCCTTTTAATGTATTTCACCTACTGATGACCTTTTGCTGTTAGCTCACAGAAAATGAACCTACACAGGTAAACTACTGCTATAATGCAAAACCGCATCTGTGTAAGGAAACCTTTAGGGGACTGAAAAAAACCAGTTCCATTCTTCTGAACAAGCTTATTTTTATGTCAGATCAATGTCTTCAATCTAATTCAGATCAGTTGCATACATTTCTGCAATAGAAAACTTCTGCTTGTGAACGTGCTGTCACATTTTATGGAATTACCGTACTTTATAAGATGTTCCCTTCTAAACAAATGTTCTTCAAAAGTAATCTGGGAGAGAAGTTACATTTCAGTCAATTTCTGCAACACCACAGAGTCTCTGAATCTTGTGTACACTTCCCGGCTTCAGAGGTCCCGGCTTCAGAGGTCCCGGCTTCAGAGGTCCCGGCTTCAGAGGTCCCGGCTTCAGAGGTCCCGGCTTCAGAGGTCCCGGCTTCAGAGGTGCACTGCGCATGACTGGAACTTCAGAAGATTGCTGCTGAAATGAGCGGCGCACATGCGTGAGATATGCATCAGCTGGTGATGACTCCGGCTCATGTAAGTTATCACACCCAGGAACATGGATGTGATAACATGGAAAGAGGGCTGACTAGCCTGGGAAAACTAACGCTCCATCAACTAGTCAAAGCCCTCATTAGCATAGCAAACGAGGACATTATACATGCTTTTTTTATACCTCATTTACACTGAATAATGTTTATACAGGGCTGGCTAGGCACTGAATTTACTCATACATAGGTGACTGCTGCTGGGTTGGAGGGCATGGGGGACCCTTCAGTTTACCTAATGGGTGCACAAAATCTGTAACATCAAAAACAAATAATCATGGGAACTTGGCCTAAAGGTGGGTTTACAGCACCCAACTTGCAGCATTGAACGACCACCAATCGGTAAAAATGTACCAATCTGCTGTAGTTTGATATCCCATTTAGGGTATGTCTCCACGGTCCGTTTCGCCGGCGGGATCGCCGCAGCGGCGAAGCCGCTCGGCGCTAAGCCCCGCCCCTTTTCTGGGACGCGATGGTGCCGGATGTGTACAGTACACATCCGGGATCATCGCACTCCTCGCCATAGGGCCCTGTGATATGCCTTGCGGGGACGCTGCGTCCCCGCAAGGTGTACGGACATGCTGCGATCTGAAAAGACGCGCAGCATGTCCGGAGTCGCAGGGCCGCCGCGTGCGGGTTTCCACGCATAGTGGAGACGGGATTTCATAAAATCCCCTCCACTATGCTGGAACATCTGGACGCTGCTTGTTTGACGCTGCAGCGTCAAACAAGCAGCGTTTACTTACCGTGGAAACATACCCTTACTCAGGCAGACTGTGTTAATGATGAGCACTGAACAATCTGTGATAGATCATTCAGTGTACCTAGACTTCCATTATTGTCGTCAGTGCAAGCCCTGTTTACATGGGATGATGTGCCTCCGAGAATGGTGATCTTTTGTGCAGCACAAGCGATCACGTCATTTGATGAATGAGACTTTAGCTAGTTTATAAGGTGATCGGTAGTGTGTTTACACTGCAAGATTATCATAAAGCGAGCATTCCTAGGAGCACTCATTCATGATGATTTTGCAGAAGAAATGGACCCTTAAGCTACGTTCACATGCAGTGGTCTTGTTTGTCTTTTAAATGCAACAGCCTTGTGCCACTCCCGTCATTTACCTGTATTACGTCATTTCTACTTGCAAGGCCACGCAGCTAAGCATAATGGTCACCCGGCTATACAGCTATTTCCCTACAAGATTAAATGATTGTGCAGGGAAAGCGGGAAAAGACTACAGCGGTACAGCGCTATTGCGGTTAAAAGCCAAAGCATGACTGCTGCATGTGAATGCTGTCTTATAAGGGCCGTCTTATCTTAGTGGTGCTTATCAATGGCATAGTAAGTCTTCTATGTCCACAAATTGTGACTGTGTACATATGCAGAAGCATTCTTCTCCTGTTATGCATTTCACATATTTGTCGGCCTTAACAATCCCGTTTACACGAGTTCTGCCAGCACATAAAATGCCAACATAAAAGATGCGATCAACGACAAACCAGCATTTTGTTGCTGAATCACTGGGCAATGACCAGTAATGAATGATCGTTCAGGCGGTCACTGGCCGTGTGAAAGTTCCTTAAGTGTCGGGGCAGGAGTATGTCAGGGGTGATTAATTACTCATGGACATGTCAGTAATTATGAGAGCCCCGTTAATTGCCTTCTGCTTTGATATGATCTCGCACAGCAGCTGGTTTGAAGCATTCAGTACTTGAGTCTTTCCCATCTATCCGGCTGAATTGTGGCATTTCATGAACGCACAGGCAGAGCGATTGCATTTGTGTACATAAGCCACTTTTGTTCTAACATGTCGTCTTTAAAAGTTCACGTTTTCGGATCAGAGCACAAAACCGTATCCGTCAATTCCTTAATATATCCCTATCGGATGCCTCCCTTCACATATGGGGGTGATCTGATAATAATATTGCAGGGGACCGGAAGTCGCATTTCCCTGCCGCTTCCCCAAGGATTTATCAGTGGAAAACAAGCTGCACACCAACACTTTCATCTTCTAGGAATCGAGCAGATGTGGGAGGAAACCTAGCACGAGCATTTGAAGTAAAACAGGTCTATGGAACATCACTCAACCTATGCTGCATCTTTCACTACAGAAGAAAGTTTTTCTATCCCTTCCAAAGTTTTATGTTATCTTTAATGTGTTCTTTAATAAAAGCTGCTAGGATTTCCTATATATCATGCCTGTTGTTGTACTTATCCACACATTGAGTCATTTTTCAAAGGTAATAACCATTCTAAAACCTTACCAAAACACAGCCTAGCTCCGAGTGATAAATGGAGATACTTAGGGCCGGAAAACAACCTATCAATGTAATTGGCTCGTACGAAGACACAAAATAAACGATTAAGTTGTAATAAAACTTCAGCTCGGCTGCTGTGGAAAGTCAATGCATTATCAAGCGGAGTCATCAAAATCATACTGATCGTCTATATGTGCCATGGCAGCCATTACTTGTCACGTTACTCTCTGGATTACTGTGCGAGGTTCTGGACAAATCTTTGTTGTTTACATTATTAGTCACCATTTCTTTAATGTCTTTTTTTTTTTTTTTAAGGCCTCTTATACACCTCTCTGTTATTGATCTAATAAATCTATAAGCCCATGCCATATGTCTACATGTCCTCATATTTTAGCAATTATTAACCAAAAAGGTAACAAGACACTATGTAGTGGCACATGGAATACGTATGGCTTTATAACATGACTCCATTTGCCACCATATAGTCTGTGTAGTCTGCTTTGTGGTCAAGGTACCACTAAATGTGCTGTTACTCATGTCTGTTCTCAGACATCAGTAACTCTTCCAATGAGAGTAGGTGTGGTCACCAAAACCAAAATTGTGAGGTGGCTGTGTATAAATACTACTTTCTACTGGAGCCCAGGTCTAAAAGTTTTTATTTATGCGTGCTTAGCTTATAGAGTTACTGATAAAATAACTAGTCATTTTGAATGGAGTGGAGGTGCCCATGCTCATCCTCGGCTCCATATTTTGTCTATGGGACTGCAGGAGACAACTTGGTGCGCTGCTCATTTGGAAATGGTGGTGGCTCCATAGTTTGAGAATGCTCATCTCCACACCATTCAAGACAGGTCTCCACAGCCCGTTCTTGTAATCTAGTGTTCCCAGTGGTCAGACCCCTAGCAACTAGTAAGTAATTTCCTCTCCTAACGGTAGAAGATAACTTGTTATTTTAGTAACTACTCATTAAAAATTGTCATAAGAAAAGGAAGGCATAGGGGGCAGTTCTCGCAAAACCACTTTGACAAATTGTCAATTTTGCACAATGGGGAGTTGCAAAAAAATGTGGCGACTTGACTTCTGGCGTTTTTATGCCAGTTTGAAGCAGCATTGCCAAAATGGCCGGAATTGAGGTGGAGTCGGGGCGAGATGTAGCTTTACCCACCTGTCAATTTCAGGAAAAGTGACGACTTTTCTTATGCAAGAAGTACTACTCCAGTCGATGACTGGAGTGTTATTTCTGGTGAGGAGTAAGCAGGGCTGTGGAGTCAATGTCCATTTTGATGGTGTTGGTATAAAATGGACCGACTCCTAAAATATATAATACATTGGGTACAGTAGTACAATGCAGGATGTGCTGTAAATGTTTTTATAAGAATTTGGGAAAGTTATGAAATGTCCTATAAATGTCTGTTCTGTTCCTGATCTAAGGCTCTGCTCTTAGTTGAGATGAATCTGTGCTGCACTTTATGTACATGCTCAGTAGTGAGACAGTGCTGCAGAGTCGGAGTCGTGGAGTCAGAGTTGCAGTCGGAAGTTGGGGAAATTAAGGATTCTGAGTCAGTGGTTTGGCTCACCAACTCCACAGCCCTGGGAGCAACAGAGGTGCCTGGACGAGTTTCGTGGTACCTCGCCACAAATCCTACTTAAGTCCCTGCTAGAGAAAGATTTGTGGCATAGCGAATGCCGCTGCTTGTCATGAATTTGACAGGCGGGGTTTACCACGCCCACTTTGTTGCATTGTTTTAGTGCAGTCTCCAGTTGTGCCCAAATTATGCAACTTTTCCAAGCTTTTTACCCCAGTATATTGGTATAATAGCTTTGATGACTTGGCTCATAGACTTTACTAGAACACCTCCCTTAGGAAATTGATCTAAAGTACCTAAGTTTCCCTGACTGTAAACAAGTACTTAATCATGGAGTCACCATCATCCATGATTAAGGACTGGTTTACAGTCAGAAACACATAGGAAATTGAAGATGTCATTCATTGTTTAATCGTACTGGAATAAAGTTCTATTTTTCACCTGGATTTTCTGCAGGAGGAGTTTTTCTATTGGCACTGTAGTTGTGCTGCCCCCGATGCCGTAGTGTACACAATATTTTCTCTGGAAACCTTCCGCAGTGTGGCTTGCATGCTTCTAGATATTCCATTTTTGTCTGGAAACTGTAGAACTGTAATGATATGCTTGTTTAACAAATGGTTTGAGGCAACTAGATAACATATATATATATATTTTTTTTCTTTTCTTTCAGTCATGATACTCAGACAACCTGCTGGGATCATCCCAAAATGACAGAGCTCTACCAGTCTTTAGGTAAGAATAAGATCAAATACAAAATCTAAGTGGAGCTCCACCAATTATTTTATTTTTTTCTTTTTAGATATAAAATCTAACCTCTTGTAAATAAAGATTTAATGCCATGGTAATCCCTAGAACAAAGAGATTGAATCAATAAATTGCAGCTTCCACTAAATATTATTTCCACCTTGACCTGCATTGTGTAAAAACAACCATTACTTATCCCACTCTCTGTGACACCGCCCTTTCATTCTAGGCGGTCGCTGAACGTCTAATTGTTTAATCACTATGTTGGGAAACCCATTGAAGAAGCCCTCTCATAAAATTAGTTTTTTTTGTTTTCTTTAACTCTGTGCATTTGTGTATGTAGTGCACTGTCAATGTGTTAATATACTCGCCTACCACCATCTTCTCCGGAAGCCAAGCTGTTTTGCTCCTTTTCCGAGTGATGTCTATGACCTAATGTAGGTCTATGGAGCTTTGTCCTGACACTACATAGGCTTACATTGTAAAAGCTACACCTGGGTCACGCAGAGCGCAGTGTGACCCTGAGATCCTGCAGAGAGTTGACCTCACTCGGAAGGGGAGCAGAATGGCGCTGGATACCAGAGAAGACAGCAGCAGGTGAGTATATTAACACACAGTTCATACACGTATACATAGATTTAAAGGGGGAAAAAAGTCATGGGAGGGCTTCTTTAAGAAGTTAAAGGGGTATTCCCATCTCCAAGAGCCTATCCCAATATGTAATAATATTATTAGCAAATGCCTCCAATTAGAAATGTAGTATAGTTTTATTTCGGGTTCGCTGTCTATCTTTTCTCATATGCAGGTATTTCAGGACCTTGGGTATCCATGGTTACGACCACTGATATAGTGACAGCTAGTTGCTAGTGGACGTAACCATGGATGCCTGAGGACCTGCAATGCCTGCACATGAGGAAAGATACACATCGAAAAAAACAAAACTACTACATTTCTAATAGGAGGCATTTGTTAATATTATTCTTATTACACCTACTACATATTGGGATCAGATCTTGGAGATGGGAATACCCCTTTAAGGAGCCCTTTAGACCAACATCCATCCAGAGGGGTACGCTTAGGCCAGGTTCAGATGTCCATATTTCATGGTTTGTTTATGGTCCACAATGCCTTTTCTGAACCACAGTGCCTGAACTGACTGTGGCTCTTCTGAGCTGAACTCAGCCTCGTATATCATAGCCATGGTTAATCCTAGTTTTGTGGCCCATGTACATGAAATACGGCAATCCTGAACCTGGCCTAGGTGACCTCTCTGGATGGATGTTGGCCTAATAGGCTCCTTAACTTCTTCCTGCCATAGAGTTAATATGCAGTCAAACCTCCACAGAAGCCCAGCATGAATGGGCAGTGTTACAGTGAGTGGGATAAGTCATTGTGTTCACACAGCGCAGGTATAGGTGGCGCTCTATAGAAAGAAAATAGAGGGGAAGCTGAAATGTATCTATTGCTGCAACCCTTTCATGCTAGGGATTGCTGAGATAATGGATCTTTATTAAAAAAGAAGCAAGGTTTTACATTTCGTACTGTTTAGTCCATTGTTCTACGTTCAGGAATGTTGTTTACAGATACCTATGATATTATGTCTATCCTTCTGTTGCGTAGATACGATGTATTATAATATGTCGGAATCATCTTCTTAATTTCACGGTATGTGTATGATAGTCTATCAATAGGCTTGCTTTGTTTTCAGACTTGTCTATTCATGGTATTTGCAGACTCAACCTTTCTGTTTTAACAAAGAACTATATAATTGACTGCATTCGCAGGAACAAGCAGAAGTCTCACACAGCTGTCTGCCCATATATAAGCAAAGCAAAAAGGATTCAGTGTACTATTAAGCCCACAGGGTTTTTCCCAAAATTTTTAAGGTGTTGGCGGCAATTAAATGTATTATACAGGTTCTTCATGTGTCCTTAGGCAACAAATGCAAATGAATGAGTTTATAAATGCATGCCTTACCTAGGATGGTAACACACCCTGCCCAGTAGAAGCCATTCTTTTCATATCTTACACAGATAAGGAATGAAACCTGAAGCAGCATTTTAGTTGGAATGTTGAGGTGGTAATGCCCCCTCCCCATAGACTTAAGATAGCTGACGGATTAACGATGGGTCAAACGATTGTTCAGCCAACAGATATCTTGTTCGACTTTGCCATACACAGAGCTTTCTCTTTGTCAAGTTCGCTTGTGTTCTGTAGCAGAGAGCAGACATATCTGGTGGGTCTTATGTGTATTTGGGCCTTAAGCTTCATATCCTCAATATTTATTCTACCCATGAGCAGGTGTTGGCGTCAGCTTCTGCAAAGAAGGAGCCAAACCCTCAAGTAGAAGTGTGTATTGTGGCGCTGACAAACTTTGCCACGTCACTGGTAGGTGTTTGTTATCAGAGGAAGACTCTGTATTGTGGGATGGAAAAGTTTCAGCTCTCCCGGTCAAAAATACTGTTATGGTGAACAGTTAAGCAGGTCTAAGATGAAATGATCTATAAAAGGCCTAAAGTTACAGAGGACAAATTTGCTTTGTGTTTTAAGCTAAAAAACAAATACAAAATATATATATATATATATATATATCAGCACTCTATGCCAAGACATATAGTGTCAATGGAAATAACTGCATTGTCCCTCAGAAAGATGTACTTACAAAAAAGCAAAGGTTCTTAGTTCATAAATTGGCCAATTCATGTGCCCGTCAACTGCGGCAAGGTGACACTTCTCTGACGGGTCCTTTCATAACCCTTCCATGTCCTACTGTACATGCCACTTTCGGGCTCAAGAGCCTACAATAATGGACAAACATGTCTCTCCTGGGATGCAAGCCTACAATTTGAAGGGGCAAGTAGAATTGGATGAGAACACCTGCAGGTCAATGGGAGGAGTGCAGTGTCAAAGTAGAGGGAGTCACACCCTCCAAATCAGCTGTACAAAAAATCCTGACCAGCACCTCCTAAGTGTGAGTAGGTGCAAGCTCTAGTGACTGCAAATTATGTATAATAAAGCGCAGCAGCACTCTGTGAATGCCAAGACATATAGTGTCAATGGAAGTGACAACTTCCAACCTCATTGTCCCTCAGCGAAATTTTATATACTTTTTTTACATTTTAAAAATTAGAAAAAGGAGAGTGGGCTGATGCAAAAGTTTGGGTATTTATGTGCTTACATAACTTTGACCAAGGTTTCAGACCTTAATTAGCCTGTTATGGTTATTGCTTGTTCACTATCATCATCAGGACAGAGCAGGTAATGCAAATTTCCCAGTTTTATAAAAACCCAGCCTCCTCTAACCTTGTACCAAAAAACAGCAGCCATGGGTTCTTCTAAGCAGCTTCCTTGCACTCTGAAAAGGAAAATGGTGGAAGCAGGAGAAGGCTATAAGAATATAGCATAGTGTTTTCAAGTTGCCCTTTTCTCCGTTCTAAATGTAATTAAGAAATGGCTGTCAACTGGAACACACAAGGTCTGGAAGACCAAGCAAAGTTTCAGTGAGAGCTTGCTAGAGAGGCAAATCCGAACCCGCACTTGACTGCAAAAGACATTCAGAAAGATTTAGCAGAGTGAAGATGTGGTGCATTGTTCTACTGTGCAGAGACTCCTGCAGAAATATGGCCTTCATGGAAGTCATCAGAAGAAAACCTCTCCTGTGTCCTCACCATTAAAGTCAGCGTCAAAAGTATGCAAAATAACTTCAAAACAAGTATGATGCATTTTAGAAACAACCCTGTTTACCGATGAGGTTAAAATAAAACTCTTTGGCCACAATGATCAATGGTATGTGTGGAGAAAAAAGGGCACAGAATTTCATGAAAATAACTTCTCGCCAACCATTAAGCCAGTGTCACAGGGAACATTTCACGGATAGAGAAGAATAGATGCAATGAAATTCTTGATGCAAACATAACACCATCTGTAAAAAATGCTGAAGTTGAAAATAGGATGGCTTCTACAAATGGATAATGATTAATGGTGAGTTAACGTGCTCTCATAAGGTCTTATCCGAGCTTGCTCGGTTGCTATCAGAGTGTGTTGGCATGCTGGAATAATATGTTATGTTATGTTCGGTCTAACAGACCGAACTTTCAGTGTCTCCCTCTCCAACACCACCTCCTCACCACGCCCCTTGTCTGTCGGTGTCCCTCAAGGCTCAGTTCTAGGACCCCTACTCTTCTCCATCTACACCTTCGGCCTGGGACAGCTTATGGAATCCCATATCATCTCTATGCCGATTACACGCAGATCTACCTATCAGGACCTGACCTCACCTCCTTACTCACCAAAATCCCACACTGTCTGTCTGCTATCTCAGCCTTCTTTTCTGATCGCTTTCTAAAACTGAACATGGACAAAAAAGAATTCATCATCTTTCCCCCATCTCACTCTACCCCTCTACCAAGGTCAATGGCTGCTCACTTTCCCCAGTCCCGCATGCTCGGTGTCTCGAGGTGATCCTCGACTCTGCCCTCTCTTTCAAGCCACATATCCAAATCCTTGCCTTCTCCTGCCGTCTCAAACTGAAAAATATTTCCAAGATCCGTGCATTCCTTGACCACAAAACCACAAAAACACTAGTGCACTCCCTTATCATCTCCCGCCTTGACTACTGCAACCTCCTCCTCTCTGGCCTCCCCTCTAGCACTCTGGCACCACTCCAATCCATCCTACACTATGCTGCCCGACTAATCTACCTGTTTCTCCGCTACTCCCCAGCCTCTCCGCTATGTCAAGCCCTTCACTGGCTTTCCATCGTCCAGAGACTCCAGTTCAAAACCCTTACTATGACATACTAAGCCATCCACAACCTGTCTCCTCCATACATCTTTGACATGGTCTCCCGGTACTTACCTACACGCAACCTTCGATCCTCACAAGATCTCTTTTCTCTTCTCCCCTCTTATCTCTTCTTCCCACAAGTGCATACAAGACTTCTCCTGTGCTTCCCCCATACTCTGGAACTCTCTACCCCAACACATCAGACTCTCGCCTACCATAGAAACCTTCAAAAAGAACCTGGAGACTCACCTCTTCCGACAAGCCTGCAGTGATCCTCAACCTACTGAACCGCCGCACAACCAGCTCTACTCTCTCCTAATGTATCCTCACCCATCCCCTGCAGACTGTGAACCCTCGTGGGCAGGGTCCTCCCTCCTTCTGTACCTGTTAGTGCCTTGTTTTTTGCTCATGTTTATTGTATTTGTCTATATTTGCCCCTTTTCACATGTAAAGCGCCATGGAATAAATGGCGCAATAATAATATGTTCAAGATACCGCGGCTGCATGTCTCGAGATTGTTAGACAGCCGCAACACTATCACACTTACAGGGATTGCCTGTTTGTTTGGATTATTTGAGCACTCTAAAAACACTCGGTTAGCACCTGAGCATGTTTGTATAAGACCTTGTCCGAGCACATTCGCTTATCACTAATAATGATCCTAAACACACAACAAAATCCACAATAGACTACCTCTACATTTGCAAGCTGGAGGTTTTACAATGGCCTTCACAGTCCCCTGATCTGAACATCATTGAAACAAGAATTGAAAGACAAAAGTGTTTACAAGCTGTGATAGTTTCAAAAGAGGGTGCTACTAGGTACTAGCCATGCAGGGTGCCCAAACTTTTGCATCTGCCCGTTTTCAGTTTTGTCAGTTTTAAAATGCAAAAGTTTTAAAAATAAAAAAAATATATATATATATATATATATATATATATATATATATATATATATATATATATATATATATATATATATAATTTTTTTTTTTTGCCTAAATACAAAGTAAATGCCATCTTTAACTTTAGGCCTTTTAGAGATCATTTAATCTTCAACTTGCTTAAAGGGAACCTGTCACCCCCAAAATCGATGGTGAGGTAAGCTCACTGTCATCAGGGGCTTATCTACAGCATTCTGTAATGCTGTAGATAAGCCGCCGATGTTACCTGAAAGAGGAGAAAAAAAGAGGTTAGATTATTCTCGCCCAGAGGCGGTCCGCTCCGATGGGCGTCTCAGGTCCGGTACAGCGCCTCCCATCCTCATACTATGACGTCCTCTTCTTTGCTTCCTGTCGAGGCTCCTGCGCAGGCATACTTTGTCTGACCTGTTGAGGGCAGAGCAAAGTACTGCAGTGCGCAGGCGCCGGAAAGGTCAGAGAGGCCCGGCGCCTGCGCACTGCAGTACTTTGCTCTGCCCTCAACAGGGCAGACAAAGTACGCCTGCGCCGGAGCCGCGGCGTGAAGACCAGAAGAGGACGTCATGGAATGAAGATAGGAGGTGCCGGAGCGGACCTGAGACGCCCATCGGACCGGACCGCAGCGGGACCGCCCCTGGGTGAGTATAATATAACCTCTTTTTCTCCTCTTTCAGGTAACATCGGGGGCTTATCTGCAGCATTACAGGTTCCCTTTAACTTAACAATAATTTTGACCAGGGGTACCCAAACTTTTACATGCCACTGTATATGAAAAGATGTGAGAAGCTGATTGTTATTCTGTTGGAGCAGTAGGCCTGAGCTTGTCCACTGAGGCATATACTAGTTGGCTGACAACGTTGGCATGCGGGTATTAGCTGCAAACATACTTGGACTACTTAGGTGAAAAGTCTCTTGAAATTTTGCATTGCTGTCTTAACATTGGAAGTGGCAGAGAGTCCTGTGTAGCAAGGCTGAAATAAGTGTCTTATGGACTCTGTAGGGCTGAGCCCTGAGAGAAGTTGTAGCTGGTTTAGAGTATGGACCTTTAGCCCTGAGTAGAGCTGTTTCTGAGAGTGCACTGCGGAAACGCAATAAAGACTCTTTCAAGTCTATGGGGCAAATTTGCCAACAAAACATATTTACTGCAAGAAAAATTTACATTCTGCTATTTTCAAACTTGCACTGTAGGTCAGATTCTGCAGCATAAAAAAGCACAGTGAGATGTATATAAATACCCTATATACTTTACCTGAGTAGTAATTTGCAGAGCTTTTTTTTTTTTTTTTTTTTTTTTTCGCAAGCGACAATTTGCAGTGCAAAAACATGCTAAACACTCATCATGGGAACTTAACCTAAGAGAGGTGGCATTCCTTGCTAACCTAAATTGTGATGACTTTGTATCTAGAATAAACCTTTACTTTTTATATTCTAGTTTTACAAAAATATATTTAATAATTCTGTAGACTTAGGCTGGGTTCACATTGTGTCTTTGGCGTCTGTTAGACGGACTAACGTGGTGTAACGCAGTCCGTTAACGCCGCCATTAAGTCCTATGGCGGAGGCATCGCTAGCACACGACCAAGATGGGCGTGTGCTAGCGATGTGCCGTCATTGAGTGACGGACCCTGGGACGCGGGCTGCAGCGTTTCCGGGTCCGTCACTGCTAGCGCAGATAGAGCATCTGCTAGCTCTATCTGCTCTAGCGCGCTGACATATCGGCACTTGCGTTAACAGCAGCCCGTTGAGCATGTGTTGAATGGGCTGCTGTTAACGCAATGTGAACCCGGCCTAAGTAAAAGCCAGGCAATTACTAAAGTTTGGTTTCTACTCTTTTGATTTATAGACATACTGTTATTTTTATATTTTGGTTCTAATATGTCAATCTGTTTTTATTAATGCACCCTAGTTTGGTCAGAAAAGTGTAAATTGTAGTACACAATTGAAAAAAAAAAAACTACTTGGCAATTCCTTAAAATAAAGTTTATTCAAATAGTAAAGACAAAGTTGTAAGATCTACAGTATTTATTTTTACAAAATAGATCTAGGCCTACTTTCACACTAGTCCGTCGGTACGGGCCGTCGCAAACAGTCAGCCCGACGTACCGACGGACAGTGTGTTAAAGTAGCACAACGTGGGCAGCGGATGCAGTTTTACAATGCATCCGCTGCCCCATTGTAATGTCCGGGGAGGAGGGGGCGGAGTTTCAGCTGCGCATGCGCGGTCGAAAATGGCGGACTCGACGTACAAAAAAAGTTACATGGAACTTTTTTTGTGCCGACGGTCCGCGAAAACACGACGCATCCGTCGCACGACAATCCGTCGCAATGCGTCGCTAATGTAAGCCTAGGGAGAAAAAACGCATCCTGCGGGCAACTTTGCAGGATGCGTTTTTTCTACATAATGACGCATTGCGACGTCCATCACATAACGCAAGTGTTAAAGTAGCCTAAGCTGTCAAGGTGGAGGCCTGAAACTTTGATGAAAATATGGCACATGTAAGCAGAATTTTAGCTTTACAGGTGAGAATTCAAAGCTCCAAGCTACCATATGTCTGAAGGCAACTATTCTCACTGTCTGACATTACTGACTGAGGAGATCAACTTCATGCAAAAATTCTTTATCTGCTTGAAAAAAAGAATAGAGTTTAGGCTCTGGAGGTGACAATAACCGATGGCAAGCATTAACCCATGAAGATGATTCATAGTTTCATAGTGTTGCAGGAAGACATGAGTCTGTCACATTCAGCCTATAGCCTAACATGTAGATCCAGAAAAAGGCAAAATCCCCAAAGGGCAGACATTAATAGCTCCAGGTTAGGGGGAAAAAGTCCTTCCTGACTCCTCATAAGGCAATCAAGCTAGTTCCCTGGATCAACGCCTCATCACAGAATCTAGTGCCCATAATCTGTAATAGTTTTCAAGAAAGACATCCAGGCCCTCGGGCCCTCCTTGCACTTTTCTAGTGAATCAACCATTACAACATCATCTGGCAAAGTGTTCCATAATCTCACTGCTCTTATAGTAAAGAATCACCTTCTACAGTTATTAATAAGCTTTCTTTTCTCTAGACATAGAGGGTGCCCCATTGCCATCATTGCAGGCCTAGATGTAAAAAGATCATTAGGAAGATTTCTGTACTATGCCTCCATATATTTGTACATATAATGTACAAATATATGGAGGCTTGATTGACCCTTTTTTGTTTTCTTTTTTTTCATATTTTGTGGATTTGTTATGGATATGCAGTGCTGGTTGTCAAAATGAAAATCCGTATCATCATTATCTTTCATTAATTATCTTTCATTTGTGTGAATTGGACTATTTTTTAAACCTGTTTATATGATGCTGAGAGCTGTCTGGCATCAGTTGTGTTATAAACATATATTGAATGTTAAGGAATTTTCTAGATTTTTAACGATGTCCTTGTTGTTGCTGGCATCCTGAACCTGTTATCAGAAAACCAAAATCACAGTGCGGGCCACATGCAGGCAGACTTATTATGACTTCCTATTGAACATGGGCTTAAAGGGGTGTTCATATTTGGAATGGCACGCCATGCTCGATCACCGCTCTATTCATTCTCTACAGTACTGCTGGAGCACAATACTCCACTTTCTCTAGCTGTCCCATAGAGCATGAATGGTGTGGCTGTGGAGCATGAACACTGCTGCTCTGTTCCAGTACTGATAAAAGTGCCCTGTTCTGGTGATCCCAGCAGTCGGACCCCCATGATCTAGAAATCATCATATCCTGCCTCTCCTATGAGTAGGGGCTACCTTCTTCTAACTAAAGTATCCCTTTTGATCAAGCATTATGGGTTTGCGAAACGATCACCTAAAGTGTATTTCATACTAGCAAAGTAAAATGAAACTTCAAAAATCGCATCCACACGTTGCAGAATTTTGACACTTTGGACGCTGCAGATTTATTCTTTCTTTGAGAAACTTAGCCTATGTTACGCATAGCGTAAGAACCACGTTAGATACTCAACAAGATCCGCATGTAATAGATGTTGATTGTTTTTGATCCACATCAGAACCCGCAACAAATGTTTTCATTGACATGTCTTTATGGGTAGAGTTGAGCAAATTCTTCAAAATTCAATTCCATTTATGATCGTTGGCGAATATTGTTTTTGGAATATTCGCCGAACACAGCCGAACATCAATGGGAGTAGAAATGACTGAACATGTTCAGAACCGATCATCAAACATAAATTCGGCACGGATAGGGCATTAATATGGTACGCATATGGCAAATTTGGATTCGGTGACCAATTCCGAACATATTCGCTCAACTCTACTTATAGGTCTCCAATTCAAGCATACAGTTAAGGCCAAAATCCTTGAGCCTGACATACGTTTTTAGTTTTCACAAAGTTCGGTGCTTGTGTTTTTTAATCTTTTAGATGGAAATTTCTATGGTAACTGTAATACAATTTTAGCATTTAATAAGCTTTTACACATTTGTTAACAATTCTATCAAGTTCATGAAAGACTCCAATATTTACAGTGTTGAGTTCAGTTCGCCCTCGCATGCTCGGTATCTGCTTCTGGCTGATGTATGGCAGTCTCAAATCTCTTGGCCATTACTGTACAATGTTTTGTATTCTTTTTTGGATTGCTGACACTACTTCTGGGGTGGAATAGCTTGACTCATGGCACTGAATGATGCCAACACATGTAGGTCGCACTGCTACATACAAAGGATGGCATTGCAAGGAGGCTGTACAGGTCCTCCTCCACCTTGTGGAATTGTTGCAGTTTTTTATTTCTTGGTCACACAAAAAAATGGCAGTGTGTAACCATAGCCGTCAGTCATCACTAATTTTATTTTTTTTTTTTTTTCTGTCTGGAGTTTCTGTCTTTCTCAGTGTGTGGGGTCTCCCAGAAACAGCAGGTGCATATTTAATATTCCATTTCGGAGCGCAATACATTTGTCCATCAGCCGCTTCAACCCTTCCAGTAGTTTTACGCCAGCTTTAATATTGTATTCATTCCCTTCTTTCTTGCTGCCTCTTTTCTGTAAATGAGGCGTTATTATATAGTGTTTGTTGCCATCTGCACATTGACCAGGTAGCTGTGCTGAATTTTTAATCTGTCAAATGAATTAAAACACTTGATTCTGCACTAGCTTGTAACAGTCTCATCTCAGCGGCAATGCAAATTGCTTATCTGTGTGTTGTAAGCAGATCTTCATACAGTTTTTTAATAAATCAGCAATTCTTTTGTAACATTTTCATTTTTCATATTTGTTTAAAAATACTGGTATATAAATTTGCTGAGGAACAAAAAGTGATTAATGTGCAGTAAATAGTCGTGATTGCAAAAATTGTTCCTTTTGGAACAATGAAAAAAATAAACAGATTAGGGGCTGTTCTTTAAGGAGACAGAAATGGCTCTCTGCTGGGTTTCTATTGTGGATTGCACCTAAAACTTCTGTTGGAGTAGTATTTTTCAGACAAGTACCCACTAATGCAAACACAATACCCACCTGACATGAAATATACCCCTGTAAATGCAATTTTATACACCATTGCCGCAGACAGACCGCTTGTTACATCCACAATTAGGATTGACACCCCTGTTGAGGTTGGAAAATGCATTGATTTAGTTAGCAGTATTGGAACCTTTAGGCTATGTTCACAAGGGGCAGATATGTTGTAAATTTTCCATGCGGAAAACCTGTTGTATTTTCCAGTACTAGCAGAGGATGAGATTTTGCCAAATTAAATCTAATGCAGCAATTAGGGTTTGCTCACACGCGCATATAACTTGGACAAGTGCTACTTGTACAGTACAGACCAAAAGTTTGGACACACCTTCTCATTTAAAGATTTTTCTGTATTTTCATGACTATGAAAATTGTACATTCACACTGAAGGCATCAAAACTATGAATTAACACATGTGGAATTATATACTTAACAAAAAAGTGTGAAACTGAAATTATGTCTTATATTCTAGGTTCTTCAAACTAGCCACCTTTTGCTTTGATGACTGCTTTGCACACTCTTAGCATTCTCCTGATGAGCTTCAAGAGGTAGTCACCGGGATTGGTTTTCACTTCACAGGTGTGCCCTGTCAGGTTTAATAAGTGGGATTTCTTGCCTTATAAATGGGGTTGGTACCATCAGTTGTGTTGTGCAGAAGTCTGGTGGTTACACAGCTGATAGTCCTACTGAATAGACTGTTAGCTGCTTTTGTCTTGCCATAATAGAAAATTCTAAGTAAGGAAAAAAGACTGGCTATCATTACTTTAAGAAATGAAGGTAAGTCAGTCCTAAAAATTGTGAAAACTTTGAAAGTGTCCCCAAGTGCAGTGGCAAAAACCATCAAGCGCTACAAAGAAAGTGGCTCACATGAGGACCGCCCCAGGAAAGGAAGACCAAGAGTCACCTCTGCTTCTGAGGATAAGTTTATCTGAGTCACCAACCTCAGAAATCGCAAGTTAACAGCAGCTCAGATTAGAGACCAGGTCAATGCTACAAAGAGTTCTAGCAGCAGACACATCTCTACAACAACTGTTAAGAGGAGACTTCATGGTAAAATAGCTGCTAGGAAACCACTGCTAAGGACAGGCAACCAGCAGAAGAGAATTGTTTGGGCTAAAGAACACAAGGAATGGACATTAGACCAGTGGAAATCTGTGCTTTGGTCTAGTGAGTCTAAATTTGAGATCTTTGGTACCAACCACCGTGTCTTTGAGCGACGCAGAAAAGGTGAACGGATGGACTCTACATGCCTGGTTCCCACTGTGAACAAGAAGGAGGAGGTGTGGAGGTGCTATGCTGGTGACACTGTTGGAGATATATTCAAAATTGAAGGCATACTGAACCAGCATGGCTACCACAGCATCTTGCAGCGGCATGCTATTCCATCCGGTTTGTGTTTAGTTGGACCATCATTTTATTTTTCAACAGGACAATGACCCCAAACACACCTCCAGGCTGTGTAAGGGCTATTTGACCAAGAAGGAGAGTGATGGGGTGCTACACCAGATGACCTGGCCTCCACAGTCACCAGACCTGAACCCAAGCGAGATGGTTTGGGGTGAGCTGACCGCAGAGTGAAGGCAAAAGGGCCAACAAGTGCTAAGCATATCTGGGAACTCCTTCAAGATTCTTGGAAGACCATTTCCAGTGACTACTCTTGAAGCTCATCAAGAGAATGCCAAGAGTGTGCAAAGCAGTCATCAAAGCAAAAGGTGGCTACTTTGAAGAACCTAGAATATAAGACATATTTTCAGTTGTTTCACACTTTTTTGTTAAGTATATAATTCCACATGTGTTAATTCATAGTTTTGATGCCTTCAGGGTGAATGTACAATTTTCATAGTCATGAAAATACAGAAAAATCTTTAAACAAGAAGGTGTGTCCAAACTTTTGGTCTGTACTATATAACTAGGACCAATGTTATATTATGGGGCAGTGCAGATCTGTCTTTTTTTCTACAGATCGAATCACGTGCACCCATCCAAGTCTATATGTGTGTATAAAACAATGGACTGCACTTGTATGTCATCCAAGTGCAGTCTGATGGACATGGACAATGGAGAAGATGGAAAAATTGGTTTCCATCTTCAGCACACCTGTGATAAGATTCTCTGATGCGAGAGAATCAGATCACAGTAAACTGATTTTCTGATCAAACTCGATTAGAGTTTGAGCTGAGTGTCATTAGCAAGATCGATCAGATTCGTTCGCATGAGAGAATCAATGATTGTGTGACCCACGGCCTCAAAGTGAAGCTGATGGGATGATTCACCCTGCCGGAAGCACAGGCAGCATGAATCCGAGTCTGGTTGCGTTATTACAAATGTGTATGTCTTACTCAGATGCTGTGGCGTGTCAGATAAATCATACTTCAAAAAGCCAGCCAGGAATGATGCGTCTCAGATGACTTTTCCAAGATAGGTCCCCGGTGTTTCTCCCCGAGACTTATAAATCTCTCCTTATATATACACACACATGTAGAGAGAAAGCTGTTATGGGAAGCAAGGGAGAGGGAGAGACAGCCCAAAACCTTCCTTTTCGACTAGTCACAGGATGTGCACAATGACTTATGCAGGTTTTGTTAGAGATTTGTTTTCGCCCACTTTGCATCCCATATGCATATTCCCTTAATGAATTTAGACAATTTACATTCACGTTACATAATGTAGAGTTGCTCAATGTCACTGCAGAGTGTAATCTCTAGTGTGTCAGTGCTATATAGTAGTGTCATGCAAGTGACATGTGAGGCTGCATTGACACATCCGTGTGATACATCCGTGTGATACATCCGTGTGCTGTCTGTTTTCCTCTCGGACTGCACACAGACCCATAGTGTCATTGATCCGTACACTCATCTGCTTTAAAAATGGATCCATGTGTTCGGTCCATGAGTCTCCGAGCATGTTGTTTTGTTATCCATTTTGCAGATGACACTCAGCCACTCACCCAGCTACCGTTGAGATAAGTACCGTTCCTTTTTACTTCTCATTATACTTACCCATACTTACCGTGCCTTGCAGCTTCCTTTATCTTCAGCATAAATATCTACCTTAACCCCTTCACCCCCAAGGGTGGTTTGCACGTTAATGACCGGGCCAATTTTTACAATTCTGACCACTGTCCCTTTATGAGGTTATAACTCTGGAACGCTTCAACGGATCTTGGCGATTCTGACATTGTTTTCTCGTGACATATTGTACTTCATGATAGTGGTAAAATTTCTTCGATATAACTTGCGTTTATTTGTGAAAAAAACGAATATTTGGCGAAAATTTTCCAACTTTGAATTTTTATGCCCTTAAATCACAGACATATGTCACGCAAAATTCTTAATAAGTAACATTTCCCACATGTCTACTTTACATCAGCACAATTTTGGAACCAAAATTTTTTTTTGTGACGGAGTTATAAGGGTTAAAAGTTGACCAGCAATTTCTCATTTTTACAACACCATTTTTTTTTAGGGACCACATCTCATTTGAAGTCATTTTGAGGGGTCTATATGATAGAAAATACCCAAGTGTGACACCATTCTAAAAACTGCACCCCTCAACGTACTCAAAACCACTTTCAAGAAGTTTATTAACCCTTCAGGTGTTTCACAGGAATTTTTGGAATGTTTAAATAAAAATGAACATTTAACTTTTTTTCACACAAAATTTATTTCAGCTCCAATTTGTTTTATTTTACCAAGGGTAACAGGAGAAAATAGACCCCAAATTTTGTTGTACAATTTGTCCTGAGTACGCTGATACCCCATATGTGGGGGTAAACCACTGTTTGGGCGCATGGCAGAGCTCGGAAGGAAAGGAGCGCCATTTGACTGAAAGTAGACCCCTTAAGGAACTTATCTAGATGTGTGTTGAGCACTTTGACCCAACAAGTGCTTCACAGAAGTTTATAATGCAGAGCCGTAAAAATAAAAAATCATATTTTTTCACAAAAATGATCTTTTCGCCCCATTTTTTTATTTCCCCAAGGGTAAGAGAAGAAATTAGACCACAAAAGTTGTTGTACAATTTGTCCTGAGTACGACGATACCCCATATGTGGGGGTAAACCACTGTTTGGGCGCATAGCAGAGCTCGGAAGGGAAGGAGCGCTATTTTACTTTTCAATGCAAAATTGACTGGAATTAAGATGGGATGCCATGTTGCATTTGGAGAGCCCCTGATGTGCCTAAACATTAAAAACCCCCACAAGTGACACCATTTTGGAAAGTAGACCCCCTAAGGAACTTATCTAGATGTGTTTTGAGAGCTTTGAACCCCCAAGTGTTTCACTACAGTTTATAACGCAGAGCCGTGAAAATAAAAATTCTTTTTTTTTTCACAAAAACGATTTTTTTAGCCCCCAGTTTTGTATTTTCACAAGGGTATCAGGATAAATTGGACCCCAAAAGATGATGTCCAATTTGTCCTGAGTACGCTGATACCCCATATGTTGGGGTAAACCCCTGTTTGGGCACACGGGAGAGCTCTGAAGGGAAGGAGCACTGTTATCCTTTTTCAAGGAATTCAGATCGGATGCCATGTCCCGTTTGGAGAGCCCCTGATGTGCCTAAACAGTGGAAACCCCCCAATTATAACTGAAACCCTAATCCAAACACACCCCTTACCCTAATCCCAACAGTAACCCTAACCACTCCTCTAACCCAGACACACCCAACCCTATTCCCAACCGTAAATGTAATCCAAACCCTAACCCTATCTTTAGCCCCAACCCTAGCCCTAACCCTAGCCCTAACCCTAGAAATAGCCCTAACCCTAGAAATAACACTAGCCGTAACACTAGCCGTAACACTAGCCGTAACACTAGCCGTAACACTAGCCCCAACCCTAGCCCTAACTCTAGCCCTAACCCTAACCCTAATGGGAAAATGGAAATAAATACATTTTTTTATTTTTTTATTTTTCCCTAACTAAGGGGGTGATGAAGGGGGGTTTGATTTACTTTTATAGCGGGTTTTTTAGCGGATTTTTATCATTGGCAGCCGTCACACACTGAAAGACGCTTTTCATTGCAAAAAATATTTTTTGCGTTACCACATTTTGAGAGCTGTAATTTTTCCATATTTGAGTCCATAGAGTCATGTGAGATCTTGTTTTTTGCGGGACGAGTTGACGTTTTTATTGGTAACATTTTCGGACACGTGACATTTTTTGATCGCTTTTTATTCCGATTTTTGTGAGGCAGAGTGATCAAAAACCAGCTATTCATGAATTTCTTTTGGGGGAGGCGTTTATACCGTTCCGCGTTTGGTAAAATTGATAAAGCAGTTTTATTCTTCGGGTCAGTACGATTACAGCGATATCTCATTTATATCATTTTTTTTATGTTTTGGCGCTTTTATACGATAAAAACTATTTTATAGAAAAAATAATTATTTTGGTATCGCTTTATTCTCAGGCCTATAACTTTTTTATTTTTTTGCTGACGATGCTGTATGGCGGCTCGTTTTTTGCGGGACAAGATGACGTTTTCAGCGGTACCATGGCTTTTTGATCGCGTGTCATTCCACTTTTTGTTCGGCGGTATGATAATAAAGCGTTGTTTTTTGCCTCGTTTTTTTTTTTTTTTCTTACGGTGTTTACTGAAGGGGTTAACTAGTGGGGCAGTTTTATAGGTTGGGTCGTTACGGACGCGGCAATACTAAATATGTGTACTTTTATGTTTTGTTTTTTTTTTTTAGCTAAAGAAATGTATTTATGGGAATAATATTTTCTTTTTTTTTTCATTTAGGATATATATATATATATATTTTTTTTTTTTTTTTACACGTGGGGAATTTTTTTTTTACTTTTTTACTTTGTCCCAGGGGGGGACATTACAGATCATTGATCTGACAGTGTGCACAGCACTCTGTCAGATCAACGATCTGCTGTGCAGGGCTGCAGGCTTACCAGCGCCTGCTCTGAGCAGGCACTCGGTAAGCCACCTCCCTCCCTGCAGGACCCGGATGCCGCGGCCATCTTGGATCCGGGACCTGCGGCGAGGAGGGAGGTAGGAGACCCTCGGAGCTACGCGATCGCATTGCGTTGCTCCGGGGGTCTCAGGGAAGCCCGCAGGGAGCCTCCTCCCTGCGCGATGCTTCCCTATACCGCCGGTACACCGCGATCATGTTTGATCGCGGTGTGCCGGGGGTTAATGTGCTGGGGGCGGTCCGTGACCGCTCCTGGCACATAGTGCCGGATGTCAGCTGCGATATGCAGCTGACACCCGGCCGCGATCGGCCGCGCTCCCCCCGTGAGCGCGGCCGATCGCGTATGACGTACTATCCCGTCGGTGGTCATACGGGCCCACCCCACCTCGACGGGATAGTACGTCAGATGTCAGAAAGGGGTTAAGGCTACTATTTATCCCAACGTGGTAAATACTACATTTTATTGATTACCACCACTCGTAGTGATAGATTGTAAGCTTGCGAGCAGGGACCTCACTCCTAATGTCAGTTTAAATTGTCTTAACTCGTACCGAATTTATTGTTTGTACATGTCCCCGCTTAATTGTAAAGTGCTGCGGAATATGTTGGCGCTATATAAATAAAAATTATTATTTATTATTATTATATACTAGGTTCTGAATCTCTTCCATATTACCCTCTCCTTTAGTGGTACCACCGTTCAACATACCCTAGCCACAGGATCTATTTGTTTCTCCAAGGTGGCCACTAGTGTAAGTTTTTTCCATATCACGTTTTTACCTTTCACCTTTTTTTTCCCCCCTTTTTTCCCTCCTCTCCCTCCGCTTCCCCATTCCTAACACATCATATGACACCTATTGGATACAAGACTATTCCATTATGGGGTGCTTACGATTCTTTGTGAATCCTCATGGTTCTCTGTTATCCCCAACAGGACAGACCTAAACAATGTTTCTCTTCTCCCTGATGGGATTATGCAAATATGATTAATACTTTATTGCAACGGTACGTCCTCTTTTGCACTTTCGCCACACATTCTTCCATCTAACTACGTGTACATCATGGTTATTTTCGGCTTTTTCCTATTCTCGGCATGTCTACACATCCTATGATAAAAGTGATTTGTTCCAACACCTATTATCAGTATATGTTCTGCTTCACTTATGCACTTCTTCCATGACATGACTCAATTTCTTTGTATATATGTACCGTATATATTTCTACCTGGCTGTATATATTGTATTTTTATGTATATATTTTTTTAATTTTTTTCGGTGACATTGTGATCAAGGCCACAGAGTGGCCGAAACGTCAAATTACCTGTCGCTTATCACCTATTAAATTAATAAATCTCACTTGAAGCAAAATCCGCTCTGATATGAGTGCAGTGATTATTGACTTTGCTGTTTATGGGATCCCTGAATCCGTTTACTAGCACCATACTAAGTTGTGTGCCAGCCATCCGTTTCTTCTGACACTCGGCCATTAACATCTATGGGGATTCTTATAAAAGAAAAATACGGAAAACATGCACTTCAATTTTCCTTCTGTTTCAATCGTTTTTTTATTGATCCATTGCTTATCGGTGGATAAATAAAAGTCCAGACAGTCTACCTCATTCAGTTTTTAAAAACGGATGCAAAATAGATGCGAGAAAAATGGTCTGTTTTACTTGATGTAAAATGCGAACCGATGTGTGATTATAGCCTAAGACTTCTTAGAGATAGGCAGTAATAAAAACCTACCCTTCTTTGTAGATGAACATGGCTCCTGCCTCCTGGAAACTGCGTTTAGCTCCAAGTACACTATACGTGTAAAATATGTCACATTCTGTTTTAGTTTTCCAGCATCGAGTTTATAGACCGTAATGTACTGCAATCCTCTTTCATTATCCTGAATATTGCTTTTGTGCATTTTTCCAATAAACAAGTTACAGTCCTCACTATCATGTACTGAGTGTGCAGCAGTTCCTCTAAACACCATTTCCTTATCTCTTGTGTACAGTAGCTTCTCCCATTGCACCACTACTATTGATTCACTACAGCCCAGTAGATAGAAGTGGATACATTGCTTTCTATCTGCTACATTTATGTTCTGTTCAGTTAAAATGTTATTACCCCCAGTGCATGCTGTAATGGTGGACTGAAAAACTGGGAATACAAATGTTGGGCCATTTACAACTATAGAACTTTTGCATTATACTCTAACTATATAGAATTCGGTCAGCTGTCTATATATTGACACATAAAAAAACACATCTTCCCTGATGCTATTTAATATAAATAACAGCGTTGCAGTCTCTACATACTGTATACATAGTGCAAGTCATCCAAATGCAATATTTTCGAATATTGATGAAAACGCACAACATTGCAAGTGACCCGATTGTAGAATGGTCCTCTGTTAAGACAGGTCATAAAACCACAGCAGACTAGAATGTCTAAACATTTTATTTAGATTTTTGATTCTTGAAAGTGTGGATGTTGCTGTGGCAGAGAGTCTTGCTGGGTGATACGTGAAACATTGAGGACGTAGGACAAATGGAGTTTGCAAGACGACAGATGGAAAAACAAAGCTGGAAGCGCCCCCCCCCCAAAAAAAAACACAAAACACTGAGCCAAATGTACAGATGTACGCAGGAACATTTAGGTGTATAGTCAATCTGAGGCTTGCAGCAGAAAAATAGTTAATACCAAAGTCATATGCTAGCAGCAAACATATGGTCGATGGCAGAGACATACACTACCGTTCAAAATTTTAGGGTCACTTAGAAATTTCCTTATTTTTGAATGAAAAGCACAGTTTTTTCCAATGAAGCTAACATTAAATGATTCAGAAATACACTCTATACATTGTTAATGTGGTAAATTGCTATTCTAGCTGCAAACGTCTGGTTTGTAATGCAATATCTTCATACAGTGCCTTGCGAAAGCATTCGGCTCCCTGGAACTTTTCAACCTTTTCCCACATATCATGATTCAAACCCAAAGATACCAAATGTATAGTTTTGGTGAAGAATCAACAACAAGTGGAACACAATTGTGAAGTTGAATGAAATGTATTGGTTATTTTTAAATTTTTGTGGAAATTCAAAAACTGAAAGGTGGGGTGTGCAATATTATTCGGTCCCCTTTACTTTCACTGCAGCAAACTCACTCCAGAAGTTCATTGTGGATCTCTGAATGATCCAATGTTGTCCTAAATGCCTAATGATGATACATATAATCCACCTGTGTGTAATCAAGTCTCCGTATAAATGCACCTGCTCTGTGATAGTTTCAGGGTTCTGTTTGAAGCACAGAGATCATTATGAAGATCAAGGAACACAACAGGCAGGTCCGTGATACTGTTGTGGAGAAGTTTAAAGCCGGATTTGGATACAAAATGATTTCCAAAACTTTAAACACCCCAAGGAGCACTGTGCAAGAGATCATATTGGAATGGAAGGAGTATCATACCACTGCAGATCTACCAAGACCCGGCCTTCCCTCTAAACTTTCATCTCAAACAAGGAGAAGACTGATCAGAGATGCAGCCAAGAGGCCCATGATCACTCTGGATGAACTGCAGAGATCTACAGCTGAGGTGGGACAGTCTGTCCATAGGACAACAATCAGTCATACACTGCACAAATCTGGCATTTATGGAAGAGTGGCAAAAAAGAAAGCCATTTCTCAAAGACATCCATAAAAAGTGTCATTTAAAGTTTTCAACAAGCCACCTGGGAGACACACCAAACATGTGGAAGAAGGTGCTGTGGTCAGATGAAACCTAAATCGAACTTTTTGGCAACAATGCCAAATGATATGTTTTGGCGTAAAGGCAACACAGTTCATCACCCTGAACACACCATCCCCACTGTCAAACATGGTGGTGGCAGCATCATGGTTTGGGCCTGCTTTTCTTCAGCAGGGACAGGGAAGATGGTTAAAATTGATGGGAAGATGGATGGAGCCAAATACAGGACCATTCTTGAAGAAAACCTGTTGGTCTGCAGAAGACCTGAGACTGGGACGGAGATTTGTCTTCCAACAAGACAATGATCCCAAACATAAAGCAAAATCTACAATGGAATGGTTCACAAATGTGTCCAGGTGTTAGAATGGCCAAGCCAAAGTCCAGACCTCAATCCAATCGATAATCTGTGGAAAGAGCTGAAAACTGCTGTTCACAAACAATCTCCATCAAACCTCACTGAGCTCGAGCTGTTTGCCAAGGTCGAATGGGCAAGAATTTCAGTCTCTCGATGTACAAAACTGATAGACATACCCCAAGCGACTTGCAGCTGTAATCGCAGCCAAAGGTGGCACAACAAAGTATTTAAGTTAAAAGGGGCGAATAATAATGCACGCCCCACTTTTCAGTTTTTTTAATTTCCACAAAAATTTAAAATAACCAATAAATTTCATTCAACTTCACAATTGTGTTCCCCTTGTTGTTGATTCTTCACCAAAAATTTACATTTGGTATCTTGGTACAGTGCAAGGCACTGTAGGAGTATAGAGGCCCATTTCCAACAACCATCACTCCAGTGTTCTTATTGTACTTTGTGTTTGCTTACTGTGTAAGAAGGCTAATGGATGGTTAGAATACCCTTGAAAACCCTTGTGCAAGAATGTTAGCACAGCTGAAAACAGTTTGGCTGATTAGAGAACCTATAAACCTGACCTTCCTTGCTAGTTGAGAATCTGGAGCATTACATTTGTTGGTTACATTAAACTCCCAAAATGGCCAGAAAAAAAAGAACTTTCATGTGAAACTCTACAGCCTATTCTTGTTCTTAGAAATGCAGGCTATTCCATGCGTGAAATTGCCAAGAAACTGAAGATTTCCTACAATGGTGTGTACTACTCCCTTCAGAGAAGAGCACAAACATGCTCTAACCAGAGTAGAAAGAAAAGTGGGAGGCCCTGCTGCACAACTGAGCAACAAGACAAGTACATTAGAGTCTGTAGATTGAGAAATCGACGCCTCACAGGTCCTCAACTGGCAGCATCATTAAATAGTACACGCAAAACACCAGTGTCAATGACTACAGTGAAGAGGCGACTCCGGGATGCTTGCCTTCAGGGCCGAGTGGCAAAGAAAAAGCCATATCTGAGACTGGCTAATAAAAGGAAGAGATTAATATGGGCAAAAGACATTGGACAAAGGAAGATTGAAAAAAAGTGTCATGGACAGATGAATCTAAGATAGAGGTGTTTGGATCACACAGAAGAACATTTGAGACGCAGAACAACTAAAAAGATGCTGGAAGAGTACCTGACGCCATCTGTCAAGCATGGTGGAAGAAATGTGATGATCTGGGGTTGCTTTGGTGCTGGTAAAGTGGGAGATTTGTACAAGGCAAAAGGGATTTTGAATAAGGAAGTCTATCACTCCATTTTGCAACGCCATGCCATACCCCGTGGGCAGCACTTGATTGGAGCCAATTTCATCCTACAACAGGACAATGACCCAAAGCACACCTCCAAATTATGCAAGAGCTATTTAGGGAAGAAGCAGGCAGCTGGTATTCTATCTGTAATGGCGTGGCCAGCGCAGTTACCAGATCTCAACCCCATTGAGCTGTTGTGGGAGCAGCTTGACCGTATAGTACGCAAAAAGTGACCATCAAGCCAAACCAACTTGTGGGAGGGGCTTCTGGAAGGATGGGGTGAAATTTCTCCTGATTACCTCAAAAAATTAACTTCTATAATGCCAAAGATCTGCAATGCTGTAATTGCTGCAAAGGGAGCATTCTTTGATGTAAGGAAAGTTTGAAGGAGAAAATTATCATTTCAAGTAAAAAATCTTTTTTTCAAACCTTGTCAATGTCTGGACTAGATTTTCAATTAATTTGGCAACTCATTCGATTAATAAAAGTATGAGTTTTCATGGAAAACACAAAATTGTCTGGGTGACCCTAAACTTTTGAACGGTAGTATATGCAATCCATAGTCATGGTTAATCTTAGGATAGCAGTGATGCATGCACAAACCTAATACTTGATTGCAGAAGATTACACACTGGGCTGTCTGATCAGTCCTTAGGGCTTGGGTGATAGTGTTGAAGCTATTTGCTGGTGTATCTGCCATAGGGGATGAAAAGAAAGCCCAGTGCCTGAGCCAGATCAGGTTTAACAAAGAGTATGTTTGAAAATGCCCTTAAGTCACCCTTGCACATTAAATAGCTGATCATTGAGCCAATAGCTGACTTCCTAGTACACAGGACTGTTTGGCTCACTTCACTACGAGAGAACCATTGCCGGACTTCTGTTGCAATGTCTTATCTCGAGGGACAACAAGAGGATCAGCTGCTGAAATTCAGCAGGGCAGATCCTTCTCTCCCTGAAGTCATCTGTCTGGGGCTACCTAACTATCCCCATAAGCATTAGGCAATTTGCCCATCTTGCCAACTTTGGCCAGTTTGGACTATTTTAATCTGATGTGTTTTGTGAAAAGACCAAGTGTAGTTTTTTTTTTTTTTTTTATATGGTATAACTTGATATCTAAATCCTACAACATCCCAGTTCCCTCACAAGCTTTATTTTACATTTGTCTGAACAGGTTAGTGTTATGAGGGGTTGGAGGGTGACAGGGGCTTGTACTTATCTCAGAATGATGACCGAATAAGATCCAACTTGGCCAATCTTGGATTGATATGCAAGAGGTGTCTGCCAATGCCCATACAAATTAGGTTGTCAGAAACAGCTGAGCTCAATGGGATCTGCCAACTGAAGAATGAATGTGTGTGGCTAGTGATTTCCTAATTCACTATCCTGAATACTGCAAAAGGACTTATGGGCCATCATCTGTGTACAGTGCTGTGTAATATGGCGGAGGTATACTCCACAGATGTCTTTGATTTACTGGTTCTATTAATGGCAATCTAACACGTGTGAACCTGAATCCTGTAAGAAAATTAGGATTTTGTATAATGAGAGCCCATCTGTTTTGTATTTAAACCCGTAAGGCTTTATTCTGCTATAAGCAGCACATTCTCCTTGGTTATTGGTAATGTCTAATATCTAGGTGTATGTAACTTGAGGTTTTGCAGTGGTTTGGATACAGATGTGCACATTCCAGTCTGCATTCCTATGTCACCAACATTCTCGGACTGCACTGAATTCTTACAATGCAGAATAATCTTTCTTACTTCTGTGTCTCTTGGCTACATGGTTGTTTTGTTTCCTAAAGCAAAAAGACACATTCAAAGCAAGCCAGAAATCTATCCGTCATGTTGCTTCAGATTACATTAATACCTGGGTTTATGGCAAGTGAGGATGTTTTGCCCCCAGCTGTGTATTCACATAGACTATCTGTAAAATAATGCAGAAAATACTATCCTGCCATTCCTTTGTTTTGGAATAATACATGAATACTAAAGAATTCTCATTTTGCCTGTTTTTATTCTTTGCTATGAGTAGTAATGCACAACCTGATTCATGTTATGTGATATCTCCAAGTAACTTGTACTTTGTTTTAAAACTTTTCCACTTTTTCATAAGCAGAACAAATTTTGCTGCTAAAGAAGACAAGGTTCTGCTCAACTCATCGGTGTCCTGCAACAGTGCACATAGAAAGCATTGTACTTCTCTCTACTATAAAGAGGCTGGCCACTGCTTTTTTGATGGGCCATTCTCAGAACTGGCTATCAATATCTGATCGGTGGGAGTACTATACTGGGCACATCTGTCATTAAGCTGTTACCAACAGTGGCTGGAAGTTATTGGATGCTACCTGAACGCAGCAACTCTGTCAAAACTATAGTGGCTAGGCACTGCAGATCTACCCCTATTCATTTGGATAGGGGGCAGTTCAGCAGTGCCCAGTTGGGGCTACTATAGAATTGACAGCTGCTGTTTCTCAACAGCATCCAAAAGCTTCTGGACATTGCCAGCGTCGGTAGCAGCTGATCGGCGGGATTGCCTGGTGTGGCACCCCCACTGCTAAATTATTGCTAGCCTATCCTAAGGATAGGCCATCAATGAAAAAAAAATAGTGGGCAATCCTTTTAAGGTACTCATTTACTTCCTACAAGGGATGACAGGTATACAGTGGGGGGAAATAAGTATTTGAACTGTTGCTGACTTTGTAAGTTTGCCCACTAACAAAGACATGAAGAGCCTATAATTTTAAGGGTAGGTTAATTTTAACATTGAGAGTTAGAATATCAAAAATAAAATCCAGAAAATTACATTGTATGAAATATATATATATATATATATATATATATATATATATATATATATATATATATATATATATATATATATATATAGTGCCTACAGGTAGTATTCAACCCCCTGCAGATTTAGCAGGTTTAGGGTACCGTCACACAGTGCAATTTTGATCGCTACGACGGCACGATTCGTGACGTTCCAGCGATGCATTTACGATATCGTTGTGTCTGACACGCTACTGCGATCCGGATCCCCGCTGAGAATCGTACATTGTAGCAGATCGTTTGAAACTTTCCTTCGTCGTCTAGTGTCCCGCTGTGGCGGCATGATTGCATTGTGTGACACAGGTTGTATACGATGTGCGCACAGTAACCAACGGCTTCTACATCGCAAATACGTCATGAAATTATCGCTCCAGCGCCGTGTATTGCAACGTGTGACCGCAGTATACGACGCTGGAGCGATACTTATACGTCGTAGCGATGAAAATGGCACTGTGTGACGGTACCCTTACACATTTGGAATTAACTTGGCATTGTGACATTTGGACTGTAGATCAGCCTGGAAGTGTGAAATGCACTGCAGCAAAAAAGAATGTTATTTCTTTGTTTATTTTTTTTTTTAAATTGTGAAAAGTTTTTTCAGAGGGTCATTTATTATTCAACCCCTCAACCCCCCAGAATTCTGTTTGGTTCCCCTAAAGTATTAAGAAGTAGTTCAGGCACAAAGAACAATGAGCTTCACATGTTTGGATTAATTATCTTTTTCCAGCCTTTTCTGACTATTTAAGACCCTCCCCAAACTTGTGAACAGCACTCATACATGGTCAACATGGGAAAAACAAAGGAGCATTCCAAGGCCATCAGAGACAAGATCGTGGAGGGTCACAAGGCTGGCAAGGGGTACAAAACCCTTTCCAAGGAGTTGGGCCTACCTGTCTCCACTGTTGGGAGCATCATCCAGAAGTGGAAGGCTTATGGAACTACTGTTAGCCTTCCACGGCCTGGACAGCCTTTGAAAGTTTCCTCCCGTGCCGAGGCCAGGCTTGTCCGAAGAGTCAAGGCTAACCCAAGGACAACAAGGAAGGAGCTCCGGGAAGATCTCATGGCAGTGGGGACATTGGTTTCAGTCAATACCATAAGTAACGTACTCCACCGCAATGGTCTCCGTTCCAGACGAGCACGTAAGGTACCTTTACTTTCAAAGCGTCATGTCAAGGCTCGTCTACAGTTTGCTCATGATCACTTGGAGGACTCTGAGACTGACTGGTTCAAGGTTCTCTGGTCTGATGAGACCAAGATTGAGATCTTTGGTGCCAACCACACACGTGACGTTTGGAGACTGGATGGCACTGCATACGACCCCAAGAATACCATCCCTACAGTCAAGCATGGTGGTGGCAGCATCATGCTGTGGGGCTGTTTCTCAGCCAAGGGGCCTGGCCATCTGGTCCGCATCCATGGGAAAATGGATAGCACGGCCTACCTGGAGATTTTGGCCAAGAACCTCCGCTCCTCCATCAAGGATCTTAAGATGGGTCGTCATTTCATCTTCCAACAAGACAACGACCCAAAGCACACAGCCAAGAAAACCAAGGCCTGGTTCAAGAGGCAAAAAATCAAGGTGTTGCAGTGGCCTAGTCAGTCTCCTGACCTTAACCCAATTGAAAACTTGTGGAAGGAGCTCAAGATTAAAGTCCACATGAGACACCCAAAGAACCTAGATAACTTGGAGAAGATCTGCATGGAGGAGTGGGCCAAGATAACTCCAGAGACCTGTGCCGGCCTGATCAGGTCTTATAAAAGACGATTATTAGCTGTAATTGCAAACAAAGGTTATTCCACAAAATATTAAACCTAGGGGTTGAATAATAATTGACCCACACTTTTATGTTTAAAATTTATAAAAATTTAACTGAGCAACAAAACTTTTTGGTTTGTAAGATTTATGCATCTGTTAATAAATCCTGCTCTTGTTTGAAGTTTGAAGGCTCTAACTTATTTGCATCTTATCAAACCCGCTAAATCTGCAGGGGGTTGAATACTACTCGTAGGCACTGTGTGTGTGTGAGTGTGTGTGTGTGTATGTATATATATATATATATATATATATATATATATATATATATATATATATATATATATATATATATATATATATGTATATGTGTATATATGTATGTATTTTATAAATATATATTTTATAAATTTATTTGAAGTGAGAAGTAAGCATATGACTTAATACTTGGTGGCAAAACCCTTGTTGGCAATCACAGCAGTCAGACGTTTTTTGTAGTTGATGTTTGTGCACATGTCAGGAGGAATTTTGATCCACTCCTCTTTGCAGATCATCTCTAAATCGTTAATTTTTAGGCTGTCACTTGGCAACTCAGAGTTTCAACTCCCTCCATACGTTTTCAATGGGATTAAGGTCTGGAGACTAGCTAGTCCATTCCATGATCTTAATGTGCTTCTTTTTGGGCCACTCCTTTGTTGCCTTGGCTGTATGTTTTGGGTCGTTGTCTTGCTGGAAGACCCAGCCATGACCCATTTTTAATGTCCTAGCAGAGGGAAAGAGGTTGTCACTCAGGATTTTACGGTACATGGCTCCATCCATTCTCCCTTTGATGCGGTGAAGTAGTCCTGTGTCTTTAGCAGAGAAACACCCCCAAAACAATGCTTCCACCTCCATGCTTGACAGTGGGGACGGTGTTCTTTGGGTCATAAGCTGCATTTCTCTTCCTCCAAACACGGCGAGTTGAGTTAATGCCAAAGACCTCAATTTTAGTCTCATCTGACCTCAGCACCTTCTCCCAATCACTCACATAATCATCTTGGTGTTCATTGGCAAATTTCAGATGGCCCTGCATGTGTGCCTTCTTTTGCAGGGGGACCTTGCGGGCGCTGCAGGATTTTAAACCTTTATGGCGTAATGTGTTAGAAATGGTTTTCTTTGTGTCTGTGATCCCAGCTGCCTTGAGATCATTAAGAAGTTCCACCGTGTAGTTTTAAGCTGATTTCTCACCTTCCTCATGATCAATGATACCCCACGAGGTGAGATTTTGCATGGGGCTCCAGATAGATGTCAGTTGACCGTCATTTTGTATTTCTTCCATTTTCCTACTATTGCACCAACAGTTGCCTCCTTCTCACCCAGTGTCTTACTTATGGTTTTGTAGCCCATTTCAGCGTTGTGCAGGTCTATGATCTTGCTCCTGACATACTTATAAAGCTCTTTGGTCTTGCCCATGTTGTAGAGGTTAGTGTGATTGAATTAATTGAATCTGTGGACAGGAGTCTTTTATAAAGGTGACTATGTAAGACAGCTGTCTTTAATGCAGGTAACAAGTAGATTAGGAGTGTCTAACTGGTCTGTAGGAGCCAGGACTCTTAATGGTTGGTAAGGGATCAAATACTTAATTCTCACTGCAAAATGCAAATTATATAATTTATGCAATTTGATTTTCTGGATTTTATTACTGATATTCTATCTATCAATGTTAAAATTAACCTACCCTTATAATTAGAGACTGATCATGTCTTTGTCAGTGGGTAAACTTACAAAATCAGCAAGGGATCAAATACTTATTTCCCCCACTGTATAGGCAAACAAATTTCAATAAATGCTTGTAATTTTCATTTGCTGTTGAAGAGCAAAGGTCCTGATACACATTCAATTAATGTTTGCCTAACTCGCCGATATCAACAGGTTTGGGTAACACTCTAATGTGCATAGAGGTGCTGGCCAACTGATAGTTGGGGGAGATGTCGATAGGGTACCATCTTGACTGTTGATCCTTTTATTCTATGGAAGATAGTATATATATATATATATATATATATATATATATATATATATATATATATATATATATATATATATATATATATATATATATATATATATATATATATATATATATATATATAGGTATATCTAAAGATATAGAACACTGGAGCGTTTGTCTGAGCGAGCACTTCTGTGTATTTCAGTGATGGCCGAGGTGACATTTGACCAAACGAATAGCCAAAACATTGTTTGGCCATCTTCCATCTAATGTGTATGGCTGGCCTAAGGAGAGGTCCACATGTCAGATTTTACTGTTCAATCTGCCTTTCGTGTGACATCATGAGACTTGCTGAGAGATGTGAAGATCATGATGCTAAAAGTTTGCCTTGTAACCACTAGTATTGTCTCCATGACAGGCTGTTCCATATTTTTTAATACACATAAGTCTGCCTATTACTGATCTGACAGGTGGGGCAAGGTGGCTATGCTCTATTCATGAGTACAGTACATCGGACTCCTTAATTATGTGTCTGATGCATTCTTTGTAGTGGTCAAACGGAAAAATATTTTTACATTGTTGTAGCTACTTGGGGTAGAGACCTGAAGCTGTAATTTAATGCCCTTACATAGGACAGCATATTAAGCTGACAGATCCGCTCTAACTTCATTTTGAATACGAATAATGGAAATTCCCCATGTAATCTTTTCTTCCTTTTGTGTGATGCCCAGTATGTGGGCTGGAAAGATAATGTAGTGCAATTTCTCTTTTATTCCAATATAATAGCTATACATTAAATGCCTTAATCAGTGACATTGAGGCCTTCTCCACAGTTTGAAAGCACCCAGGAGATCAGCACCTGGTACATAAAATAAATGGTGTGTATTATAAATGACGCTTTTGAAGTAGAATGCCTCTTAATTACTCATTTTATTTTAATACTGAAATTGTTTTTGTCAAAATAAGATGGTTTGGATAAAGTATAATGGATAATTCATATTATCCCGTAGTTTCTGAAATCCAGAACGTAACAAAGACCTCAACTAGCCACTTACCTGAGATGATGTCAATCACACAAATAGGATGTTTTATTTTTATGTGGATTTAAGTGCATAATACAATACATTTCTACTGCAAATATATGCTCACACTATCAGCCATTCTTTTAATGGGAAAAGTGTATTGTGGATTTTTTCCCTGCGGATTTAATATCCACATCACAGGAAGCATGGCGGACATCCACATGCCCTTTTTAAGAGGACTGTTCTGTATGCAAGTGTACTGCATTGATTTATGTGTTACAATTCAGCAAAGACTATAATTCTGATCAATTGTTATAGAGGGTGCCCATTACTCGGACAACCCCTTCTGAATTTCTGTGTTTCACACCCAGTGAAGTAATAACACTTGTACTCTCCTCCGGTGCTGAAGCTGTTCTAGCAGTGTCCGCACTTGCTCTTGTGAGGCTTGTGTGATTTTTGGCTGCAAGGATTATGTGACGATCAACACTGGCTTCACTTGTATAAAAAAAAAAATTGCTTGTAGACCCCTCTATTCTTGATAACCAGCCTTGCTAAAGCTGACAGCTGAGGGTTGCAGTTATCAGCTGTCAGTTTTGCCTGACTGGTTAGCACAAATTTTTTTTTTAATTATATCACAGGTGCCGGTTGATGAATACTCCCATCAGCCGCCGCCTGCTCTTGTTTTTATTAGCAGCAGCATGCGCAGGTTGATGGGCATAGTAGTCCCATCAGCCGACACCTGTGACCAGGGGTAAACTTTTCACCTCTAGTCACAGCTGCGGGTTCTCGCCGCAGCACTCCAAACGGCGCGAATGATCTTAACGCCAGTCAGAGCGGCCAGTGTTTCTTACACTATCATGCAGACAGCAGTAAAGGCCCGGTGTTCGGGGTGCCAAACCCAAACAGTAACATAGACTTACGGGCACTTTACTGTTTGGGTTCGCCCATCTCTAGTGCAGACACTTGTCTGTACCATAATAATTAAATGAGCAGCTGTTTTTATGTATGTTTGAAATTTTAGTTATTTTTTTATTGTCCTCATCGCTGAATGCTACATGGACGTCCCTGCATTATGACATTTTAGATGGAATTACTGTTTACGAGATTAGTGCTGTGCTGGAAATTATATAGAACCTTAATTACAGTTTTACTTTGCTTTTAGGATTAGCTTTCAACTTCAAAGTCAATCATAATTTTAATGCCATGGATGCAGATCCATGTATTTATTAAAGCAGGGAATGTCTATTTCTGGTCATCAAAAACTTTTATAAAGAATGGTGTGACTGGGCGTGAAATGAACCTTGTACCCATTCTCCGATCATGGAATTAATCAGCACTACCTTTTATTTTTTGGGAGCTTTTTAAAGGTGATGTGTTCATTATAAACTACTTTTTATTTAAATTTACGTTCATTGTTAACTAAGTTTGTAATGTTTTCCTTAAAAATGTGGATCTCAGGTAGCACAACAAGAAGTGGCTTGATGGATGTACAGTAGTGTTCAAAATAACAGCAGTCCAATATGACTTACCAGATTAAAGGGAACCTGTCACCCCCAAAATGTAAGGTGAGCTAAGCCCACCGGCACCAGGGGCTTATCTACAGCATTCTGGAATGCTGTAGATAAGCCCCAATGTATCCTAAAACATGAGAAAAAGAGGTTAGATTATACTCGCCCAGGGGCGGACCTGGTCCGGTTCTGGTCCGATGGGCATCGCGGTCCGGTCCGGCGCCTCCTATCTTCATCAGATGACGTCCTCTTCTTCTCTTCACACTGTGGCTCCGGCGCAGGCGTACTTTGTCTGCCCTGTTGAGGTCAGAGAAAAGTACTGCAGTGCGCAGGCGCCGGGAAAGGTCAGAGAGCCGCAGCGTGAAGTGAAGAAGAGGACGTCATCTGATGAAGATAGGAGGTGCTGGACTGGACCGCGAAACCCATCGGATCAGAACCGGACAGGGACCACCCCTGGGTGAGTATAATCTAACCTCTTTTTCTCATCTTTTAGGATACATCGGGATGCAGTAGATTCTAAGAAAACCAACAGACTCAGCGTTCATGATCTGCAGGTTTTTGAGTCTGTATATTAGAATAATTAATTGAGAGGTGGTTTGTTCAAAATAATAGCAGTGTGGATTAGTGAGGTCAATCATTCTGTGAAGAAACAGGTGTGAATCAGGTGACCCTTATCTAAGGCTACTTTCACACTAGCGTTAACTGCAATACGTCGCAAATGCGTCGTTTTTGCGAAACGCCGCATCCAGCAAAAGTTTTTGCTGGATACGTTGTTTCGTCATAGAGTAACATTAGCGACGCATTTGCGACGCATTTGCGACGCATTTCCAAACGGTGAATGCGTTTGGCGGCGTTTGGGCGTATGGTAGCGGTCCGTCGGGAAAACAAAACGCTACATGTAACGTTTTTTGCTCCCGACGGTCCGCTTTTTCCGACTGCGCATGCGCAGTCGGAACTCCGCCCCCACCTCCCCGCACATCCCCGCACCTCACAATGGGGCAGCGGATGCGTGGAAAATATGCATCCGCTGCCCCCGTTGTGCGGCGGAGACCACACTAGCGTCGGGAACGTCGGCCCGACGCGCAGCGACGGGTTGTTCCCGACGCTAGTGTGAAAGTAGCCTTAGGGAGAAGGACATGTTGTACATGCCTTTCTCCTTAAAAGCCTGAGACATATGGGTCGTTCCAGGCATTGTTCAGACGAACAGCGTACTTTGATTAAAAAAGTTGATTGCAGAGGGTACAACTTATAAAGAAGTGCAGACAATGATAGGCTGTTCTGCTAAAATGATCTCCAATGCTTTAAAATGGAAAGCCAAACAAGAGAGACGTGGAAGAAAACGGAAGACTACCATTTGGATAGATGAATAGCCAGAATGGCAAAGGTTCAGCCAATGATCAGCTCCAGGATGATCAGACAGTCTCAAGTTACCTGTGAGGACTGTGACAGTGAGAAGATGCCTGTGTTAAGCTAATATATTAGCAAGAAGTCCCTGTAAAGTCCCACTGTTTAAAAAGAAAAAAAAAAAAGACGTACTGAAGCTGATATAATTTGCCAAAGAACACATCAGCTGGCCTAACGAGAAATAGAGAAACATTTTGTGGGCTGATGAAAGTAAAATTGTTCTATTTGGGTCCAAGGGCCACAGACAGTTCATTAGACGACCCCCAAACTCTGCATTCCCAGCCAGAACCATTAAGCCTAAACACACCAGTAAAAGAGTGAAATCTTGGTTCTAGTCCAACAAAATTGAGGTAATGAGGTGGCCAGGCCAATCCCTGGACCTTAATCCGATAGCACACTTGTGGGATAACATCAAAAATGCCTTTTCTGAGGCAAAGCCAACAAATGCCAAAAAACTGTGGAATATAGTGCAAGCATCCTGGGCTGAATAACAGATGACAGGTGTCAGAAGTTACTGTAGTTGACTCTATGCAACATAGATGTGAAGCAGTTCCAAAAACCTGTGGGTATACAACTAAATATTAGGTTAGTAATTCACAGGCATGCTAAATCCTCAAAAATAGTACATATTGTGAGTTTGTAAAGACAAATGCAGACACTGCTATTTTTTAGAACAGCCCAGTGTTCATTTTTTGTTATTTTCTGTAAAGTTATTGAAAAATATATACATTTCTCTTCAAGTTTTGAATGACAAAACAGTGTGCAATGTTCCCAATGCATGGAAATAAAAACTAGTAGAAAGATTTTCTGATTAACTCGTATTTTTGAGCACACTGCTATTATTTTGAACACTACTGTAGCAAGATGGTTACAGGTGGTAGACTCCCTGTTATGGTCTAATAAACAGTGACCGACAGGGACGCCCGGGAGGCAAGCCTAGTATGGAAGGAGGATCTATCTCATGAATACATATTTTTATTTAGTACATCTCACAGAATTGAAAAAATGTAATATTTAAAAGGCTGGCAGTTTTAAAAGGGAACCTGAGCGCTAAGTGCTGCTCCATCCACAGGAAGCATGTATCGGGCATGTGTGTCTGACACTGAAACGCTGCAGTATTCCAGAGAAAACAATTTAAAAGCCAACAGACACTGAGCCACATGGGGGACTAGTCGGACAAGCGGGTCTATGGCTGCTTCTCCCCATCCGCTGCCCTGGTGTGACAGGTCTTTCCCTATACATGCACTTGGTCCCCAGTGGCTATTAAAGTGTGTTTTTTGATGAAACACCGCAGCTTTTCAAAGTCATACTACCTGGCTGAGATCATATAGTCAATGTCTGTTTTATGTTGCCCATGGACCTGGCAGCATGCGTCTGCTGTCAGGTCACCAACACCTCCCAAACCAGTGATCTAATATTAAATATTCTTATGACTGTATCACAATAAAGTCCTTAATGTACCAAATAAACATTTGTATCTTTTATAAAACCTCTTTTAAGGCCCATCTTGTGCAAATTAAGATTGCTTCCCCAAGACTTGTCCTGCCTCTGATCCCGTAATTAAGCCTAAGGCTACTTTCACACTAGCGTCGGGAACAACCCGTCGCTGTGCGTCGGGCCGACGTTCCCGACGCTAGCGTGGTCTCCGCCGCACAACGGGGGCAGCGGATGCATTTTTCCCACGCATCCGCTGCCCCATTGTGAGGTGCGGGGAAGTGCGGGGAGGTGGGGGCGGAGTTCCGGCCGTGCATGCGCGGTCGGATAAAGCGGACCGTCGGGAGCAAAAAACGTTACATGTAACGTTTTTTTCTCCCGACGGTCCGCTACCACACGCCCAAGCGTCGCAAAACGGACGCAACGTTTGGCAATGCGTCGCTAATGTTAGTCTATGACGAAAAAACGTATCCAGCAAGAACTTTTGCTGGATGCGTATTTTCGGCAAAACGACGCATTTGCGACGTATTGCAGTTAACGCTAGTGTGAAAGTAGCCTCAGAGAGTTGTACACACAATTGACTTTGTCGGGATGCAATAAATCTAGTTACTCACGCGATCTTGTGCACATGGGGTGTGTGGATGAAGCTGGGGACAGTACACCCAGTTTGATTGTGCATGTCCAGGCAGGCAGAAGATCACATACAAGTATTGCTTGTGTTGGGGACATCATTCACACCCTCATAGTAATGATTACTGGATAAGATTATTCTGAGGCAAGTAACCAGTACTGGCTAATTTGCATATGACAAATTAGTCCAGGCCTATTTAACATTGCTCTGGTGTTTGGGAGATGTAAGGGACTTTTTAAAAACTTTTTTTTAGCTAGAGGGATATTACTGTATTCCTGCAGTCTCCATTTACTAATTTGGCCACCCGCACTGTCTTTCACTCTGAATCGGATATATGTTGAGAAATCCTCCTAGAGAATAAATTATAACCTTTTTTGTATGGCATTCCATATAAAAAATACAAGAGTCAGTGATGGAGAAGTCTGTATACAGTGCAGCCAAAAAGGAGCTGGCCCACCATGTGCCGCAACATTCAGATCCTGGCTCCTTCTCTCCTTTGGCCACCCTGGCACCTGGAGAGCACATCTTTACACAATCTACGCCTTACAAATACTGCAGGAAAACTTTGCCCACATGCCGTCTGTATCACATGTGCCATAGGTGACTGTATCTTGAGTGAGAGGAAAAAAGCAATTTGTAAAGTTAATGTCTCCAGTCCCAATATTCGCGATCTGTAAGCCTGCCTCACGCATTTAAATTTGATGTTGTCCACGGGTGTCTCTATGCCTAGTGTAAGAGACATAACTGAGAACAAAATGTTCACTCCATAGGCTTCCAATTAGATTCTATGACATTTGGCCATTAGAAGACATGGTTACAGCTAACTGCATTTTGCTGAGATTTATCTGATTAAACAAGGGTGAAATTAAAGTGAACCCAGTCACATTATGCTAGGATGTAATGTTTTTCTATTAATATGTTTTCACATCAGATTAGGCCAGTGTATTTGATTTCCATACATTATCACTAATCAGTGTTGATATAAGCAAGATTCATTGTTGTCTAATTTATTAGCCGAGAAACGAGTCCATGAGAATCAATTTCTTTTCCTGTGAATCGGTGGGTCATATAATTGCACACAATCTCCCATTTACGATCACACTTCCTGAGAGGACACTCCATTACCCTCTGAATATGGATGAAAGGTGAAGGTGTCCTATTTGGGAACAGGTCAACAAAGTCCTCTCTCAGGATTTCACATTATTGCACTCGCTGGTGTTGAGTAAAAATGTTCAAACTTTTGAGTTTTCACCAATATTTTTGGTGTTTGTTTATTAGCATAAAATCTTTTAAAGGGAACCTGTCACATCCCCAAACGCCGTTAATCTGCAGGTTAATAGCGTGCTAAAGCTGCCTGGCAGCTGAACTGAAAGCGCGGCAAATAATCTTTATTCCTTTCAGCAGCCCCAGGCTTTCAGTCACAGGGACGTGACGGCGTGGCTTCAGTCCAGGTTTGCCAACATGAACATGTTTTTTTTTTTCTCGACCGCTTATCAAAAAAATCACAAACGATGTTTTTTACCAACACATTGGAAAACCATAATAAATCATTAAGACACAGTGATGCTTCTACAATTTAGATATGAAGACATCAGCTGCATTAACTGTAAAATGATAATTGCAGTTAAAATCTGTAAGTTTCTTCAGCTTCATAAAATCACGGTCGCCTAATTTTTATTTTTTATTTTTACGGACAGGACAAAAACATTCCCTACTTTTATGGAACGTCCTGTAATTTCTGGATTGTTGGCGCAACCCAGCTTCAGTCACCGCTCAGTATACGGTGAGCAGCAGGTGTACGTATGCCTCGGCACTATCACTGACATCCAGCTCTGCGCTGATACGCTGCAGTGATGGCTAGACGTCTATGTGCCAGGGCATTCTCCCAGCTGCCGCTCACCCTATACTGAGCAGTGACTGAAGCCCTGCCGGCATGCCTCTGTGACTGAATACCGGAGGCTGCCGTAAGTAATAAAGTCTTCCGTGCAACGGCAGGGCAGCTTTAGAATGCCATTATCTTCTATCTGCAGGTTAGTAGCATTTGGAGACACGGCAGGGTTCCCTTCTCAGCTTCTTTATGGGCTGTAGAATGACTGACTAAGGCTATTTTCACACATCAGGTTTTTGCCGTCGGGCAGAATCCGGCGAGTTTTAAAAAAAAACAGATCCTTTTTTTTTCCGCTGGATCAGTTTTTTTCCCCATAGAGTTGTATTAGCGTCGGATTGCGCCTGATGGCCACACGTTTCATCCGTTTTTTTTGCAAAAATTATTTTTCCAGCGGCCGGAGAAAACGTCAAAAGGAATGTTTTTTCTGTCCGGCGAAAAAACGCCCAGCGACGGTTCCAGCGATAACCGAATGAAACTGAGATGTGGAATGATGAATCCGGCCTCCGAATCTGGTTTTTCATGCATTCTCCATACAAATCATGCACATTTTCCGTTCTGGGGTGTCTTTCTCGATCTCTCGAAGTCCAAACTCTATCCCCGGGTTCATTGGAAAAAAAAATGGATCCAGCTAAAAGACGGATCTGTTGCATCAGTTTTTCACAATTGGCAACGGATCCGTTTTTTCAAAAATTTGCCGGATCCTGCCTGACGGCAAAAACCTGATGTGTGAAAGTAGCCTAAAAGTGCTAAAAAGAAAAGTAAGCCAAACCATAGCAAGTAGTGTCCGCATGGAAGTATAACAGATGAGCTACATTTCGATTTTCCTTGTGTCTGAGGCACTTTTCAGACGCTATTTTTGTGGATTTGTTTTGCAGTATTAGATGATGAATTTTTTTTTCCCTGATTTTGATTTTTCATAAAAATAAACATTTCTATAAATTTATTTGCAAATTTTGCTTTCAACTATTTTGGCGCATGCTGCAGAACAACTCTGTTGGCGCAGCTGTGTTTTGATCAGTGGATTTGCATCTTTATTTTCGTGGGTATAACTTTGTCACAGAGGGGTACAGAAGGCAACGGATCTTTCCGAAAAAAAACAGGAGTGCTCGGCTGTCTTTGGAGGAGTCAGCTGAGATAGGAAAAAAGTGGTTCTCCAGTGATGATAGAAAAACAGGTAAGAATAAAGCTTCACATTAAATGAAGCATCTTAAAAGTCCAACATATTGATATGACAGAGTGCCGCACTACAGAAAAAAAAATTGTTTTTGCTAGCGTGCCTTAGTCATGGTCTCTTGGTTTGAGCCGAAAAGCTTTTTTTTTTTCTGTAGTGCTACACTCTGTCATGTCGATAGGTTGGGCTTTTAATATGCTTACATAAATGTGACGTGTTATACTTTACCAGTTTTTCCACCATCGCTGGAGAACCACTTTTTTTTCCACATGATTAAATCTGCCTTGACTAGGACGTCTCCGTGCGGGGTATCCTGCTGACATGGGGCTTCCGATTTGCGGTGAGCTGACTCTCCATTGTTCCCTCTACCCCATTTATAATTATGTCAGCGGAGATAGTTGCAGACCTAACTGTCATCCAGATATCAAAGATGTACGGGGGGCTTAAGTTTGTGAAAAGCACATTTCAGTGGGGTGCTGTAGAATTAAAAAAACAAAACCGACCCAACTTGATTTAATTTTTGTTTTCTGCTTGGACCCTTAGGGCCTCTCATCGTATCTAAATGTCCCCCTTTTTCCCTGGTGCTTTGGTGGGCCAGTTCCACCCTTACTATAGAACACTGCACTAGGTTAACTGGTACTTTCATAAATCCGCATCATTTTGAGTTGGGTTTTAGATGCTACCGGGTATTTCCAGCTTTATCATGGCCTCCGAGCAGACCTGTGGTATGTTATTGGAATTGATGGGAATAGTCCCTTTATGCTTCTGCATTTAACCATCTTGTGTTTCCTCCTCAGCTGACTTAAACAATGTGAGATTCTCGGCGTACAGAACTGCCATGAAATTAAGGAGACTGCAGAAAGCGCTGTGCTGTAAGTACTCATTGTGTGCTCATTGTGTTCCCCTGTCGTACAGTCTCTAGCTTTCCAGTCCCTGCTTTTTCCTACATGAATTGACTTGCAAGTGCTTAACAGCTAGAGAAAAAAATCTTGTGGTTGTTGTGCCTCATAAATAAATTACCCACAGCAATGCAGCAGCTGGTTAATGATCTTTAGATTCCTGATTATATTTTCGGTTCTGTAATTGAGGTTGGCGTTAACATTTGTGCACTGAACTTTGTGATACACCTAAACAGTCAGATAACACTTTATCAGTTTTATGTCCCACTGTTTTGTCTCAGTCTCAGGGGAGAGCCATTATCAATCCTTAAAACTAGGAAACGTAGTTTTGTCTTATGTCTTAGAAGCGGATTCCAGCAAAGGATAATGGCTTAATTTCCTGAAGAGGTAAAGCAAAAATTAGTGAACCACAAACACAGATTTAGGCCTCTTTCACACGTCCTGATATTTCCGGTACCGGAAAAACCGGTACTGGAGATATCCGTGTCCGTATGTCCGTGTGCTCAAGTGGCACATCAGTGTGGCACACGTGCGGCATCAGTGTGCCGCCCGTGTGCCGCCTGAGGACCACACGGACCGTGCAGGAGAGACAGCGCTACACTAAGCGCTGTCCCCCCCGCATGTGGTGCTGAAGGCAGAATTCATCTCTTCTCCCCCAGCGTTCGTTGGAGAGAAGAGATGAAAGATCGATTTTTTTTTTATTTTTTTTTTTCTTGTGAAAATTAAATTTTGCATGTGCCCCCCGCCTCCCCCCTCAGGGCGCCGCCTGGCCCCTTGCCGCAGAAATACTCACCTAGCTCCCGCGATGTCTCCTCTGTCCTCTCCGCGCTGGCAGCTTCTCCTGTGTGAGCGGTCACGTGGGACTGCTCATTACAGTCAGTGAATATACCCTGACTGTAATGAGCGGTCCCACGTGACCGCTCACACAGGAGAAGCTGCCAGCGCGAAGAGGACAGAGGAGACATCGCGGGAGCTAGGTGAGTATTTCTGCGGCAAGGGGCCAGGCGGCGCACTGAGGGGGGAGGCGGGGGGCACATGCAAAATTTATTTTTCACAAAAAAAAAAAAAAAAACTTGATCTTTCATCTCTTCTCTCCAGCGGGGGAGAAGAGATGAATTCCGCCTTCAGCACCACAGCGGGGGGGACAGCGCTTACTGTAGCGCTGTCTCTCCTGCGGGCGGTACGTGCACACGGAGGAGAGTGCACACTGTTCTCCGTGTGCTCGTGTGCTTTCCGTATTGTGGTCCGTGCTGCCGGTCAAAAACGGACATGTCTACGTGTTTTCAGCACGGACATACGGTCCGTGTGAAAACACGCACATGTGCATAGACCCATTCATTTAAATGGGTCTACGTGTGTCAGTGTCTCCGGTACGTGAGAAAACTGTCACTACACGTACCGGAGACACTGACGTGTGAAAGAGGCCTTAAAGAGCAAGGTTTGGTTCAGAGAAGAGGGGGAGGGGCAAAACTTCTGAGTTGGCCTCTAACCATGTAACTCTGATTACAACTATGGTGGTGCGCCCTAATAGTGGATGTAGGAGAACCTCAGCAGGTGACTGCTCTCTTACTAATAAAAAAAAAAATCTCTATACAAAGACCAACACTGATATTACTGCCATATAGTGATCATATAATGGTAGATACCAGTCCTGCAGAACATAAGGGATTACAGTACAGTAACAGATAGACTTATAGCTGACGATGTAAACATAGGCTTAATAAGGAACTGAACAAATTTTACTAGGTCCAGATGGCGATGGCTAAGTGGCTGGGTCAGAACTCCGCTAAAACAGCAGTTCTTCTGGTGTGTTTCCAACATGCAGTAGTTATGGCCTACCAGAAGCATCCTTGTGTTAGTGAACCAGCAACAAGGTCATGTGTGTACAAGGCTCATTGATGTGCTTGGGGAGTGGCTCTGATCCCACAAAAGAAAGCTAGTGCTGGCCCAGATCGACATGACAACTTTTCACATTTCCAGCACTATCCCCAACCTGCACCATCTCCTTATCCTGCTGGTGCCCCAATGATAAAAAGGTGTCTGACACACAAGTCTACATTTATGAAGCAGTGTAGGCCAGATTTGGGTATTAACGGAGCCAGAAAAAAATGAAATGTTTTGCAAAGAGAAAAACCATGCAATATTTTTTGACTCTTTTTTTTGCCTTATTTGCTTAATGTTGAAAAAGTGGACATGCAGTACTTGGAGCTGGACTGAGTCATGATGCTATGCCTCGTACTCGACAAAATGTCACACATTCTGACTTACACCTGCCATGAGCTTGTGAAGATTTGTGTTTCATTTTCTGACTTTATATTTAAAGTGGAATGGGCTGTTTATCAAATTTGGCACAATTTACTCCTTTTACCTTTTCTTAGATTGACCAGTGTTGATATAGTGCCCTTGAAATCCGCTTTCAGGCAAAGTCATCTATCGGACCATATTGGGCAGGAATTTAAAGTAATGACTGATTGGTGTTATAGTGTGACACTGTCATACAGACGCATGTATTATTGCTTTACGTTGGCAAATCTGGTTGGAGATTCCCCTGGCAAATGCACCAAGCGTGAAAAGGAAACAATGTGTGCACAGTTTTATGGCTGGTTTCCGATCTCTGTACATTTTCTCGATTATGTGCACATAACTATTTCAATGTAGTCCGTCCCAAAAACGTCTAAGGCTCAACATAATTCAATCTGAGAAGGACTTCCGGAAATTGTAGAATAGTTTAAAGAGACAGCAGGAGTGTAGCCTCGTGATGGCTTCCCCACTAGCTTGTAGAAAGGGATTTATCACATTGAAAAGGCCTGAATGTCTGTGCAGTTACTATACGTGTGCCGCCTTCTTCTTGTAGCGCATTCACCTAATGTGCCGGAAGGTTTCTAGTAGTACAGCACAGTAAAAGCATTCACCCCTTTCAGTCTTTCACTTCTGTGTTGTGCAGACATGAGATGTCAGGCAGGTAGAGAAAGCTTCCTGGGGGGAGGTCGACATGCTATTACCATGACAACCAAAGATTTTCCGGGACCATGATTACCACTGCCAAGGCAATTCAGTGATTTTGTCCACTCTATAAATCAAAACTCTGGAGTGTGCAAGTGTTTCTAGCTGTAAACATGTAATTAAGGGATATTTCACCAACATCTTCATGGATTGTTATGCGCTGTTGTGTTTTCTGTGAAGTCTTTCGTGTTTTTATTTTGACGCATGTGTTTTAGACCTTTTGAATCTAAAAACTGATCTTTCTTCAATGTCTGAAAATTCTCCCATTGCCGTTAATTGAATATTATTTATATGATATGCTTCATTCGTCTTCAGTTGTAGAATCTACACTGGTGTGCACAAGAGGTATTGATGCTGATGGACCAGCGTGGTCTGCAAACATTTGGCTTCTTAGATACACTCCTCAACGTTGCGACACCAACAAGAAAAGAAGCCGAAATATGGAACTCATAGGATCGATAGACATGTCTATCTGTTTTGCTATTTAGAGTATGCTCACGTCTGCTTATATAAAATAGGTGAGCTTTTCGGCCAGAAAAGTTGGTGTCATGCGTGTTTTTTTTCTCACCTAGCATCTATATGCCATGCGAGTGTGCCTTTTTCCCTCACCTAGCATCCGTATAACATGCATATGCAATCCCTATGCAATGTATTTAACATTGCCTTTTAGATACAGTAATTGTTATTTCAAGCTAGTCTTCCAACTAATAAAACAATCTTATATACAGATATAGATAGAAATATATTAGTGGGATATATAATTAGTGCTTTGTGTGTGTAGTTTTCTGTACTTGTATTTAGCTAATAAGTAAGTAAATAACTAAAGAAAAAAATCGTGTGGAGTGCCACTTATTTTTATTAACCAACTGAGGAAAGCAGACAGCTGAGAGCTAATTAATATCAGCTCACCGCTGTCTACTTAGCCTGTACTGGTTAATAAAAAGGGTGTTCCCTCCCAAAAAAATGTGAGGTGTTCCAAATATCCATGTCCCCTTCGCAGCCTGTTAATATCAGCCCACAGATGTCTGCTTAGCCTTTGTTGGTTATTAAAAATAGGAGTGACCCCATGTAATATCCCTTTTTAACAACCAGTAAAGGCTAAGTAGACAACTGTGAGCGGATATTAATAGCCTGGGAAACTCCATGTTTATTGCCCCCTTCTCAGACTAATTAAGACTAGCTATCAGCTGTCTGCTTTCCCTCAGCTGGTTAAGGAGGACCCCACCACATTTTTTTCTTTTATTTATTAGCTAAATACATGTACAGAAAGCTACACACACAGCTGTGAATTTACTGTACTTGGCTGATGAAATGTCTGGGATCCTATGAGATAGGAGTGTAAAAATCGGACAACACATGCTTGGTCCGTGTGCCGTGCAATTTTTTTTTTCTTGCACCCATTCACTTGCATTGGTGAGTCTAAGCCATTTTACAATACCATACGCAGCATGCTGTGAATTTTTAAAATTTTCCTCACCATAATTCCATACAACTAGGAAAAGGAAAAACTGGGAGATGAACACTGCTTAATTGAGTTAAATCGCTGCGAGTGCAATTTTTTTTTTTTTAAATATATTCTTTCTCACCTTGCACTCACCGATTTTTTTTTTTTTAATATGCAGATGTGAACGAACCGTTACTTTGAGGGCAGCAGAAAGCTGTGTGCTTGTTGTTTTTGTACAGTGAGTTTTTTATCAGCAGGAAATTATCACTGCCAGACTAGGTGCCCCATGAATCCTGATCCAACTTTGCACCCACCCACTAATTGGGTTCTTACTGGAAATATACAATGTAAATAGAAAGCTGCTAATCGGGTATGTGGGCTGGGTTAGCTTGTTGAGCACTGCTGCATGGTACATCTGAAAACTCTTCTCACAATCATGGTCTCTTTAACATCATTATTATGCCGTTCTGAAATGAGGTAGCAAAAACCTGCTGACAGATTCCCTTTAGTGATATGTCAATGATTAAAAACTGTAAACATTTTCGAAGCCTCTCAATTTTATTTATTATGAAGCACGAGTCGCACAGACAAAAAAAAACAAACACACAACTTTGGCATGGTGTAGACCCCTTCTGGTGCCTTTCGGTTAGTGTTTGATGTCCAGTTTCACTTGCAATACAAAATTGATCACTAAGGGTATGTGCACACGTTGCAGATTTGTCTGCAGAATTTTCTGCACAGAATCTACATTTCTTGGCAGAAAACGCAGGTAAAAATCCGCACGTTTTTGATGCATTTTTTTTGTGCGGATTTTCATGCATTTTTCATGCGGATTTGTCTGCATTTTTGTAACCTAAATAAAGATCTATTATTTAACAAAAAAAAAATTGTGATGTCATTTTTGTCCAACCTCGTATTTTACATACTCCGTTGAACAATAATGTTTACACACACGCACGCACACGTTAGATAGGTAAATAGATCATAGGGAAATCGTAGATAGCTAGATAACAGATATATCATAGATAGATGATATAGATGATAGATATATCTATAGATAATGATAGATAGATGATACACTGCCTTGCGAAAGTATTCGGCTCCCTGGAACTTTTCAACTTTTTCCCACAGGCCACATATGCTTCAAACATAAAGATAACAAACGTAAATTTTTAGTGAAGAATCAACTACAAGTGGAAGTGTTTGAAGCATGATATGTGGGAAAAGGTTGAAAAGTTCCAGGGAGCCGAATACTTTCGCAAGGCACTGTAGATAGATGATAGATGGATAGATAGATAGATAGATAGATAGATAGATAGATAGATAGGTGAGTGATAGGTGAGTGATAGGTGAGTGATAGGTGGGTGATAGGTGGGTGATAGGTGGGTGATAGGTGGGTGATAGGTGGGTGATAGGTGGGTGATAGGTGGGTGATAGGTGAGTGATAGGTGATAGATGATAGGTGGGTGATAGGTGATAGATGATAGATGGGTGATAGGTGATAGATGGGTGATAGATAATACCAAGGCTGATGTTTAGTAATAAGCCTAATAAAATGGTACATAAATAGTTACATAAAGACACACACACAAAATCTGCACGCAATACCTTTAATTTTTAAAAAAGGGGAAAAAATGGTGTGGGCTCCCGTGCAATTTTATGCGCCAGAGAGGGAAAACCAACGGCTCGGGGCCGATGTTTCTAGCCTGGGAAGGGGTTAATACACATGGAGCTTCCCAGGCTATGAATATCAGCCTGCAGCTGTATATTTAGCCTTTACTGGCTATTAAAATAGGGGAACCCCACCAAAAAAAAATGACGTAGGGTCCTCCTATAATTAATAGCCAGAAAAGGCTATTCAGACAGCTGTGGGCTGATATTCATAGCCTAGAGAGGAGCCATGGATATTGCCCCCACCCCGGCCACAAATACCAGCTCTCAGCCACCCCAGAAATGGCGCATCTCTAAGATGCTCCAATTTCGGCACTTAGCCTCTCTCTTCCCACTGTCCTGTAGCGATGGCATATGGAGTAATAAGGGGTTAATGTCACCTTTGATTGTAAGGTGACACTAAGCCCGGTTAGTAATGGAGAGGCATCATTAAGATACCGATCCATTACTAATCCTATAGTAGTGAAAGAGTTAAATAAAGACACAGCCAGTATAAAAGTATTTTAATATTTTTAATTTCACCATATTTACAACCACGCCTAATTCCCCAAAACCATCGATCACCTGCAAATTATAAAAAAAAAATAAATAAACCAACGGTATACTCCCTGGTCTGATGCAGTCCAATTAATAACGAGTATCGCACAACGATCTCCCCTATAGAGCTGTCACATCAGGAGATGTGACAGCTCTATAGGCCTCCAGTGACACACTGACAGTAGACAAAGGCTCCTGCAGTGTTATCACTGAGGGTTCAATGGCACTGCTGCGTGGGAAAATTCTCATGCAGCGGTGCTGCAAGTGACACTATGAACTATACTGTGATCACAGCGGCTTAGGGATACAGTGCAGAAGGATACCTTCTGTCATTGTATCCCGGAACCCCTGGAGAGCGGTTGCATCTGCCGATGTGACAGCTCTCCTCGGGAGATTGTCGCGGGACACTCATTATTAAATGTATTACATTGGATCAGGGAGTATACTGTTGGTTTATTATTTTTATTTTATAGGTGATCGAGGGCTACCTGTCACTGTAGCAGGCATAGCCGGATGGGACTAGTAGTCCCATCGGATGATGCTTGCCTACACCCACACACACACCCACACACACCCACACACACACACACCCACACACACACACACACACACACACACACACACACACACACACACACACACACACACACACACACACACAGCCCCACACACACACCCACACACACCCACACACACCCACACACACACACACACACACACACACACACACACACACACACACACACAGCCCCACACACGCACACACACACACACACACACACACACAGCCCCGCACACACGCACAGCCCCGCACACACGCACAGCCCCGCACACACGCACAGCCCCGCACACACGCACAGCCCCGCACACACGTACAGCCCCGCACACACGCACAGCCCCGCACACACACTCACACACACACAGCCCCGCAGACACACACAGACACACAGCCCCACACATCTTCTCCGCACACACATTTTGTTTTTACACTTCAACACAGTAGCCGGATGATGGGACTAATACTGTCCCATCATCTGGCTACCTGTCACTGTAGCAGGCATAGCTGGATGGGACTAGTAGTCCCATCGGATGATGCTTGCCTACACACGCACGCACGCGCGCACGCGCGCGCGCACGCACGCACGCACACACACACACACACACACACACACACACACACACACACACACACACACACACACACACACACACACACACACACACACACACACACACACACACACACACACACCCCCGCACACACGCACACACACACACCCCCACACACACACACGCACACACCCCCGCACACACACACACACACCCGCGCACACACACCCGCACACACACACACACCCGCAAACCCACAGACACACAAACACCCGCACACCCACAGACACACAAACACCCGCACACAGCTCCGCACACGCATTCTCCGCCAACACACAGTATTCGCCCACACTCCACCTACACACTTCCCCCCCCCACCCCCCACCCGATCTGCAGCGTTTCTCGCAGGCAAATCCGCAGATCTTTTTTAAACCTGCGGTTTTGCTGCGGATTGGCCTGACACAATGGAAGTCAATGGGTGCAGAAACGCTGTAGAGCCGCCAAAAGAATTGACATGGTGAGGGAAAAAAAGCTGCGATTCCGCTTTTTTTTTTTTTCTGCAGCATGTGCACACCAAATGTGAATTTCCCATTGACTAGCATTGCTTGTCCACTACTGCATGTGTTGCGATTGTCGAACAGCTGTGAGACATGCAGGTGCGGGGGCTCAAACATATTTTTTGAGCACGGTGAAGACACTTGGTTATCACATGAGCATGCTTGGATAACGCCTTATCTGAGCACGTTCTCTCATCACTAATGGCGGGTGTTAATTTTTTAATTTTTTTGTCAAGATTTCATTTTTAAGTGAAGTTTCAAGATTTTTTTAGATTCCTTGTGAGATAGTGACAAGACAACAGGTTGGAATTGTTATATTCACCTAAGATTTCTCTTATGTGCATACTAGGCCACTGGAAATAACTAATCCAGGAAAAGATGGGCGAGGTATAAGGAATCCATGAAATCTGGACTTCCTAGCAAAGTATATTTTGCTAAGAGCTTTGATAGCTCCTCCGATCTGGAGTTTTAGGGAATGATAGTCTAGTTGGCCTGCTTTTCTCTCTAGCCCTCAGTCAGTCCAGAGGTTGGGCTGATTTGTTACTGGGTTTAGATAGGTGTGTAATTTAGATGGACGAAAAACTGTCGGAAAAGGAAGAAAGAGTCTATTCCACTGCTAGTCTCCAGCTGGTGCTGTTTGTGTGAGGTAGCACACATCCTATATTGTTTCTTTTTCGGGTGGTTGGTAGTAGGCCACCTGTATCAGTGAAGCTAAATTCTAGTTAGTGCTCAGCCGAGCAGGAGATAATTTGGGTTTTGTGCCTGGATGGAAAGGCTTTGCAATTATTTTGTACATGGAGAGAGAACGAAATAGCCCTGTTTGTTCTGAACTTCTGTGACGCTGTCTGACTGCAGTGATCACATTTTGTCTACTGCGGCACGGCTACTCTTCTAAAACTTAAAAGAGCCGGTAAAAAGTGAGAAATAGCTTTTGACATCTCATGATGTTTTCTGTTACACATATGCAAATAGAAATTTGACATGCTGATCATGACGCTATAACCTACAACGCAGACCTCCATCCATTTCCTAGCTTCGTTCTAGCATTACAAGTTTTTTTTTTTTTCCCTTTTGAATGGAAATAGACTTTTCTTTTTTTTTTAATCCTAGGGCAGAACGCCCTTAACTAGTTTCAAAGATTAATTCAGCTGAGAAACGCTTCTTGATGTTTGGCTAGAAAGCCTAGAGAGTACATACAATTTTGTAGCTATGGAAATCAATACATATTCAATGTTCTCCTTTATGTTTTATGAGTTGGAAATCCACTAGTTGGTTCTCTTCATAGCTAAACTGAGGTTATCATATATCCTTATTTTCAAATGTGTCTTGTTCCGATAGGCTTGATGGTCTGGCAAGACCTAAAAATTACATTTCATTTGGCTGTCAGAAGGCTTTGAACTATTGTAATATATATATATATATATATATATATATATATATATATATATATATATATATATATATATATATATATATATATATATATATATATATATATATATAATATATATATATATATAACGCTGGGAGCGTCACTCTGTCCGAAGCCTCTATAGACTGCGCAAGCGCCGGCGCAGTCTGGACCGCACAGAGCGACGCTCCCAGGAGATCGCGGTATGCGTAAGCGCTGAACGCACACCGCGATCTCCACCGGACAAGCAGGGACGAGCCAGGAGGCGGAGGGTGAGTATACTTACCTGACCCGTTCCACCGACGCGCTTCCAGGCCGTGACTGTCCCCCTGCTCCCGGAATCGGCGCCTGCGCAGTCCGCGCTTTCCGGCGCCATTTTCTTGAAGACACATTGCAGTGTCTTCAAGAAAATGGCGCCGGAAAGCGCGGACTGCGCAGGCGCCGACTCCGGGAGCAGGACCAAGAAAATGGCCGCACCCAGCACAGCCGCCGCGCCCAGCACAGCCACGCACAGCCGCCCACAGCAACGCACAGCCGCCGCACCCAGCACAGCCGACCATAGCCGCCCACAGCCACGCACAGGCGCCCACAGCCACGCACAGCCGCCGCACCCAGCACAGCCGACCACAGCCACGCACAGCCGCCGCACCCAGCACAGCCGACCACAGCCGCCGCACCCAGCACAGCCGCCCACAGCCACGCACAGCCGCACCCAGCACAGCCGACCACAGCCACGCACAGCCGCCGCACCCAGCACAGCCGCCCACAGCCACGTACAGCCACCCATAGCCACGCACAGCCGCCGCACCCAGCACAGCCGACCACAGCCGCCGCACCCAGCACAGCCGCCCACAGCCACGCACAGCCGCCGCACCCAGCACAGCCACCCACAGCCGCCGCACCCAGCACAGCCGCCGCACCCAGCACATCCGCCGCACCCAGCACAGCCATGCACAGCCACGCACAGCCGCCTACAGCCACGCACAGCCTCCCACAGCCACGCACAGCCGCCCACAGCCACGGACAGCCGCCGCACCCAGCACAGCCGCCCACAGCCACGCACAGCCGCCCACAGCCACGCACAGCCGCCGCACCCAGCACAGCCACGCACAGCCGCCCACAGCCGCCGCACCCAGCACAGCCGCCCACAGCCACGCACAACCGCTGCACCCAGCACAGCCACCCACAGCCGCCGCACCCAGCACAGCCGCCGCACCCAGCACATCCGCGGCACCCAGCACAGCCGCCGCACCCAGCACAGCCACGCACAGCCGCCACAGCCATGCACAGCCTCCGCACCCAGCACAGCCACGCACAGCCGCCTACAGCCACGGACAGCCGCCGCACCCAGCACAGCCACCGCACCCAGCACAGCCGCCCACAGCCACGCACAGCCGCCGCACCCAGCACAGCCTCCCACAGCCACGCACAGCCGCCTACAGCCACGCACAGCCGCTGCACCCAGCACAGCCGCTGCACCCAGCACAGCCACCGCACCCAGCACAGCTGTCCACAGCTGCCGCACCCAGCACAGCCGCCCGCACCCAGCACAGCCACGTCACATACAGCCGCCCGCACTCAGCACAGCCACATACAGCCGCCCGCACTCAGCACAGCCGCCCGCACTCAGCACAGCCGCCCGCACTGATGGGGGCGCAGGATGGAGCAGCACGTGATAGGATGGGGGCGCAGGATGGGAGCACATGACAGGATGGGGATGAGGATGGAGCAGCACATGACACGGTGGAGCAGCACATGACAGGATGGGGATGCAGGATGGAGCAGCACATGACACGGTGGAGCAGCACATGACAGGATGGGGGCGCAGGATGGAGCAGCACATGACACGGTGGAGCAGCACATGACAGGATGGGGGCGCAGGATGGAGCAGCATATGACAGGATAGGAGCAGCACATACCAGGATGGAGACCATATTCCAATATAAATGCTCGCCACCCGGGCGTAGAACGGGTTCAATAGCTAGTATATATATATATATATATATATATATATATATATATATATATATATATATATATATATATATATATATATTTTCCATTGCACAGATGAATAGAAAAAGTAATGTCTCTATGTTTCTGTGCACGCTGATTCAGTGAGGAATGGCTGCATTGACCAGTTTATATATTGTACTTGGCTCCTTGTGATGAGAATGATTGCAATGGTTATTTATCGCCTCAGCCCTTTTTACTATTCAATATGGCAATAAAAACCATAATAATTTCCCTCTGTACGAAAGAGTTATGCACGGCTTTTGCTGAAATGATGGGAAAATGTGAGCTGTTGAGTCGTACGCTGCAGGTAATGTGCAATAGAAGCAATTCATTTGGTACTATGGCCAAGAGCAATATTTATAGGGTGTGGGAATGTGGTCCTTTGTTTGCATTGAAAATGACTCTTATTCTCCATTATGTAATGATATGCTTACGTAGAATGGTGTTTTGTGCATATTTGTGGTTCAGTGAGTAATAGTACATTTACATATGATATCGATTTAGAAATGATGACATGTTTTTAATATATGATCCCAAATAGTGAAATATTTTTCCAGTAAACATACTGTAACAGAGTAACCCTATAAAATTATTAGTTTTTTTTTTTTACAGTTTGTAGTAAGGCACAAAAGCAGACAACATGGGTATTCCAATATTAGTTTTACCCTTCCAGAGAAACCAGTGTTTTAGCATTCAGGGGCAAAAGAGTTGGTAGTGAACCCAACATTGTAGTCACCCATTTCCCCAGGATGTTCCAACCCACTCAGAAAGCGGATCACAGTTTGCACGGAGCACATAGCTTTTACAGACTTTTTATTGGAAGGTTCAATACCTAATTGTTTCTGCAATACTATGTCCCAAATGGCTTGGATTTTCCTCAAATGCCAATTGCAAAACAAGTCCACTGCAAAACCTGCCACCTGTGTCTTCACCCTCCCTGTGCTCCCTTCCAGCATATACATACCTTTCAGAAATTTGGGTCTGCTCTCTTCAGTTGGGTACATGCACAGCCAACTATGATTCTTGTGACCACAGGAGAGAAGGCACCGATATCAAGACCCCTCTGTCTACTGCAGCAGCCCCCTTTCTTGCAACTGTATCACAATCACATTTTCCAGCAATGGCTCAACGCTCAACATGCTTGGCACCAATTATATCCATACATCTATCCAAGAGAACATCAGAGTGCAGCTTACCCCTTTCATACCCTCCTATACAGGACCCAAGTCACATGGACATGTCACTCAATTCCCACTCTCGCAGTTCTGGACACATTGTCATCTAAACCATGCCGAGTTCATGAGAAGGAAAAACCGCTATGTGCCAACCATCACAATATGTATTAAATATCCCGTTATTCCCAGAAATAGCCAGCCATATAATAAAGTGAATCACCCCTGTGAAGACTATCTGCAGTGACATTATCTCAACAGATACATATTTAGAAAGCTATATGCAACAATATAGATAGTGTGCGTGTGTATGTGTGTGTATATACAGTTGTGTGAAAAGTGTTTGCCCCTTCCTGATTTCCTATTCTTTTGCATGTTTGTCACACTCAAATGTTTCAGGTCACCAAATAATTAAATCAATTAAACGTTAGACAATGATAACACAAGTAATCAGCCTCTGTGGCCTTCCAGAAAAGGTGTGTATATACTGACTGACGATGTCACACTTAGATTGCACTCAGGTGGACTTCATTTCAGAAGTGAAGGTAATTGCTTACACCAGAAATATTTAGGGGCTTCATAGTAAAAGTGGTGAATACATATGCACCTAGTGGGTTTTGAAAGGGTGTATTGGCCTAAATCAGAAAATGTTATTGCTGAATTTGCCAGAATGGGAAAACAATGGAAAATGACCACTCTTATTTACGTACTCCCAGAGTTTTGGTCCTTCTAGAAGTCTACATTTATTCATCAGGTACTTAAGACTGTGACACCAGCCCCATCTGCAGTCTAGAGGTGAGTGACCGTGTTAGTTCTCGGAGGACTGCAAGGACCGAGCATTGTCACCTATGATTTGCCGCACAGGTTGCTAAACAACCACCCTGACATGCAGTAAGTGGCGAGCCATAAAGATGGATGTATATATGTGCTTTTCATCCTCGGCGTGGTTCTTGACAAGTGAGGTGCACACACAGCTTTCAGGTGACCCTACATGTATCCTCTTCCATATATCATGAGGTACTGTGTGTTTAGCAATGATTTTGTATAGCACCCAGCTATGTCCTGGCTGCTCAATCATGTTTTTTTAGAAGCATATGTTAATTATGGCGGCGCCATTGTTAGATTATTGAAAGCCACTGCTGAAATAAGACATACTGTATATGTGAGGTAACAAGTGCAGAGTATAGAAATCTGTGCATATGACTTCTCTCCTGTTTTCTGCTTCACTTGTATTTCTATGAATTTGCATGTATAGCTGAACAGATGGAGATAGCTTTGTTAAGTGACAAGCCCATAAAAATAGCTGCGGCTGCCAAGAGACGTCTTGGAACTGGAAGCCCTGTGTGTAACCGCTTTAGGGAGAGGTGCTCTCGGGTGAATTGAGCTGAGGTACACGGCTCCCCTCGTTGTCAGCCTCGCAGAATAAAGATTCATGGGAAAGGTGAACTCTTGGTAATCTGGTTACAGGGATACAGTCATATATTAGCGAAGTCACCAGCGTGCTGGAGGCAGAGAGAGTTATATCCTGCCAAATAATCTCCTTCACCTTCACTGGTAGTTGCTTCATGCCTTACATAAATTATTTTAGCCTGGGGAAATATATATTCTGTCCCCTTGACAGTGGAGGTTGGATTAAATCAATACTGAGGCATTCACTCTTCGTATAACTACGTGTAAAAGGTGTTCTGATATGTAGGGTTTTTTTTTTTCCTTTTTAAGCCTTGTTGAAGATTTTTTTTTTCTCTGCAAGCCAGTGTAATCCTTTAGAGGTTCTGAAACAAGGAACGTGGGATTTCAGAACCTCGAAACACTTATAAACAGCATTGATTCGTTTTATCAGGTGAATGTGTTATCTTGCTTGGCGTATTGATGGCTTTACTTCAATATTGTGTATGATTGAGAGATACAACCACATATTCAGTCACGGCTCGCTCCTTACTATAAAGGAGGTTTATTGTGTGTCTTTTTAGATCAGCTAAAAACATTGACAATCCTAGTCAGATGGTAAAGTGGCATACAAACAGGTGCAGCGAAACGTTGAGCACTGTGGAAGATTTGTAATCATTATTTTGCCTATTCAAAGTAGTTTCTATAAGTCTTTACACGTTGTAGCAATCATAATCAAATATCAAAATTGTTAGAAAAAAAATTGGATTAAATTCCCGTTCAAAGAATGCCCTCCAAAATAATATCCATAAATTATTCTTGGTCCGGTGTGTGTGCACGTGCAGAGAGATTTGCAGGATCTTGGTCCGGTATCCGCATCTGTATTCTGTGTCATCCGGACCAGGGCAGTGTGCCCTCTTAGTCGACAAATGGCCTCAATCTCTGCGCGTCTTGTGATGGATCCTGTTTTGTAATTGATGTTATTTCAATTGCCTTTTAGGCTGTGTGCACATGTTGCGTTTTTGTTGCATTGTTGACACATTTTTTTCTGTGCAGATGTGTCACTAAACCTGGAGGGTTTCCTAATGCCCGAAAGTGAATGGGAATCCTGAAGTCTCATGCACTCGTTGCTTATTTGAGATTAAGGGTATGTGCACACGTTGCGGTTTTTTATGCATTTCTGGACGCGCGGAATTGTCTCAAATCCGCAGTGCGTTGTGCACGCAATGTTAATGGGAAATTCAAAAACTCTGTGCACATGCTGCAGAAAAAAAACGCGCGGATTCGCAGTGTTTTTTTTAGCAGCATTTTTTTTACCGCAGCATGTCAATTCTTTGTGTGGAACTGCAGCGTTTCTGCACCCATTGACTTCCATTGTGTCAGACCAATCCGCAGCAAACCCAGAGATGTAAAAAAGATGTCTGTGTGGGTCGGCGGGGCTGTGTGCGGGGGTCTGCAGGGCTCTCCATGGATCTGCGGGGCTGTGCAGGGGTCTGCCGGGGCTGTCTGTGTGTCTCCGGGCTGTCCGTAGGTCTGCTGGGGCTGTGTCAGTGTGTGTGTGTGTGTGTGTGTGTATGTGTACCGGCATCGTCCGATGGGACTACAAGTCCCATCTGGCTATGCTTGCTAGAGTGACAGTGATTAGCACATTAACCAATGATGGGGATAGTAGTAGTCCCATCATGCGGCTAATGTGTTGAATGTAAAAAAAACAAAAAAAACCACATACAGTACATATATAGTTCATACTCACCGTCTACACCTAATCCCCGAAGCCCTCGCTCACCTGAAAGAAAATGTAAAATAATAAACCAACAATATACTCCCTGTGTCCGACATAATCCAGTTAATACGATTGTCCCACGACTACCTCCCATGGAGAGCTGTCACATCAGCTGATGCGACCGCTCTCCAGGGGCTCCGGTGATACAATGAAGGAGATAATCCTCCGCATTGTATCACTCTGCCGCCGACAGGTCACCGTAGTTCACTTGTCACTTTGCGGCATTACAGCATGAAAATTTTCTCATGCTGTAGTGCCGTAAAGCTAGAGGCTTATCTCCGATGACACACTGTGGGAGGGTTATCTCTGGTCAGTGTGTCATCGGAGGCCTATAAAGCGATCACATCTGCTGATGTGATAGCTCTATAGGGGAGATTGTCATGGGACAATTGTTATTAAATAGGAACTACATCGGACAGGGAGTATACTTTTGGTTTGTTTTTGTTTTTTTTCATTTTTTTGCAGGTGATCGATGGCTTCGTATGGATATAGGCATACAATAATAATTATGAAAAACGGTGTCGTGTTTTATTTAATTAAAATACTTTATTCTTATGTGTGTTTTTTTTAACCCTTACTATAAGATTAATAATGAATAGTCCAACAATAAAGAGGCAAGAAAATCCGCACCGCTGCTTGTCAAAAACCCATAAATTCCATATCACCACATAGCTGTATTTTCAATGCCTCAAAAAACTTTTTGTGCCACCTCGGGTGCTACATCCATAAACAAAAACATAGTCCAGAATCAAAAGAAAAAATGATGTGCACTCACCGGTCCCGTAAAATTAATTTCTTTTATTAGGACATTTGGCGGTTACAGACAGGGAGAAACGTGTAGGTGAAAGGATGACAGCTGTTTCGCACAAATGTGCTTCTACAGGTCCCAATCTTATTGACGCCTCTCCATTATAAACCAGGCTTAATGTCACCTTCAGGGCCGTATTTGCCACTAGGCACTTGAGGGCACGTGCCTAGGGGGGACGATGCGGGGGGCGGCACCTGAGCAAGTTTTTTTTTTTTTTCTTTAAGTTCTGGGTCACCTCCCGACCGCCCCCCAGCCCCCCCCCCCCGCCACCTGCCTGCCTCCCACCCTCCTTGAGGACGTCATACTCACCTACTCCAGCGATGCCTGGTCTCAGCGCCTGCAACTCGTCCTGAGTGAGCGGTCACGTGGTATGGGCATATTCATGACCTTAGTGAGCGGTACCACATGACCGCTCACGCAGGAAGAACGTGCTGCGCCGGGAGTCGGGACAGAGCTAGAGGGATGTTCGGCGTGGCCGTGCGGTGTGGGAAAGGCGAGTATGAGGGACGGGGGGACAGGGGATGGGGGGGTGAATGAGGATGGGGAGCCGAGCCATGCAAGATGGGAGCGGGGGGGAATTGAAAGATGAGCCATGCATACAGGAGGGGGGGGAATATGAGCCATGCATATGGGATGGGAGGGAGATGAGCCATGCATACAGGAGGGGGGCAGATGAGCCATGCATGCAAGATGGGAGGGGGGCATTATACAGTATTGAGCATCATGTGGGGTCATTATACAGTATGGAGCATCATGTGTGGCCATTATACAGTTTAGAGCATCATGTGTGGCCATTATACAGTATAGAGCATCATGTGTGGCCATTATACAGTATTGAGCATCATGTGGGGTCATTATACAGTATGGAGAACTGTGTGCGGCCATTATACAGTATGGAGCATCATGTGTGGTGGCCGTTATACAGTATTGAGCATCATGTGTGGCCATTATACAGTATTGAGCATCATGTGTGGCCATTCTAAGGTATAGAGCACTGTGTGGCCACATTTTTTTTGTTGTTTATAATTGTTTATGAAACCGTGTGATCAGCAGTGCTAAATGGGTGTGGTTGGGACGTGGATATGGGTGTGATTAGTTGTGAAATGGGTGTGGTCAGAGGCGTGGTCTAAAATTTGCCGCAGCGCACTTCGCGCGCCGCAAACTTTATACCTCTTTCCCTTCTTCAAAAGTTGGGAGGTATGGTACCGCATTTGCCAGATCACGGCAAAGTGCCGCAAATCCCATAGGGAATGAACGAGGCCAAACGCAGTGTTGCTGTAAGTGATCCGTTACGTGGCAGATGCAGAGAAACTGCCGGATCTGCTGCAAAAGGCTACTTTCACATCAGCGATTCTTGCCAAAGTCACTGCCGATAGTGTCATACTCACCAAAGGGGGAGGCAGCACTAAAAGTGCCTAGGGCAGCATAAACTCTAAATACTGCCCTGGTCACCTTACAATAGCAAGGTGACATTAACCCCTTATTACCCCATATCCCACCACTACTCGGGAGTGGCAAGAGAGTGGCTTAGAGCCAGAATTGGCGCATCGTACAGATGCGCCATTTCTGGGGAGGCTGCGGGCTGGTGTTGTAGCCAGGGGGGACAATATCCATGGTCCCTTCCTAGGCTATGAATATCTTTCCGCAGCTGTCTGCATAGCCTTTCTGGCTATAAAATATAGCGGGACACTACGTCATTTTTTGGGGGGTTCCCCTATTTTAATAGCTAGTAAAGGCTATGCAGACAGCTGCGGGCTGATAATTCATAGCCTGGGAAGGGGCCATGGGTATTACCCCCTTCCCAGGCTACAAATATTGGCCGTCGGCTTTCCTCCATTGGCGCAGAAAATTGCACAGGAGCCCACGCCATTTTGTTTTCGTTTTTTTTTTAATTAAACATATTGTTCATAAACATTGGCCTTGCTATTATATATGTATGGGTATATCTAGGGATATATCTATAGTTGGATATCTATGGATGTATCTATAGATATAACTATGGATATATCTATAGAGATAGATATATCTATCTATAGGTATATTTATAGATAGATCTATCTCATTCCTTCTATCTATCCATCTATCTAATTCCTTCCATCTATCTATCTATAAATCATCTATCTATCATCTATCTAGCTATCTATAGATAGATAGTTAGAAGGAATGAGATAGATGATATATCTATAAATATAAGGAATAAGATAGATAGATCTATACATAGATCGATAGATATTATCTATACATCTATCGATCTATCCCATATCTATCTACCTATGTAACAATCGGTCTATCTATCTGTGTGTAATGGAGTGTGGGTTGGACACATGTAAAAGAGGAGGTTGGACAAGAAATGACATCACAAATCATTTTCTTTTTTTGTTCAATAATAGATCTTTATTTAGCTTTCAAAAACGCGCAGATTTTTACATGCGTTTTCTGCCAAGAGATGCGGATTCAGTGCGGAAAAATCTGCAGGCAAATCCACAATCATACCTCCCAGGACAGTCCCGCGGGATCCGGGACGGTTGATTTTGACAGTCAGCCCCGCGATCCCGGGCGGGACATTAGTTGTCCCGCACTACGTGCCTAGGGTGGAGACAATGCAGGGGGCGGCACCTGAGCAAGGTTTGTGGCTGTTTTTTTTTTTTTTTTTTTTTTATAAAAGCTGGGTCACCTCCCGACCGACCCCGCCCGCCTCCCACCCACCCTCCTTGAAGACGATACTCACCCTGCTCCAGCGATGGTCTCGGCTTCTGCAGCGCTCCTGAATGAGCGGTTACGTTGTACCGCTCATTAAGGTCATGAATATGCGCATATTCATGACCTTAATGAGGTATCACCTGACCGCTCACCCAGGAAGAAGGTGCTGAGCCGGGAGTCGGGACAGAGCGAGAGGGATGGCCACGCGGTGAGGAACAGGTAAGTATGAGGGACAGGGTGGGGGGATGAAGGAGGACGGTAAGCCGCGCCATTCAGGATGGGAGCGGGGGGAGCGTGGGGGGGTGGAGAGATGAGCCATGCATACAGGAGGGGGAAATATGAGCCATGCATACAGGAGGGGGGGGGGAATATGAGCCATGCATACAGGAGGGGGGGGGAATATGAGCCATGCATACAGGAGGGGGAAATATGAGCCATGCATACGGGGGGGGGGAATATGAGCCATGCATACAGGGGGGGAATATGAGCCATGCATACAGGAGGGGGGTCATTATACAGTATTAAGCATCATGTGGGATCATTATGCAGTATGGAGAACTGTGGCCATTATACAGTATGGAGCATCATGTGCAGCCAGTATACAGTATGGAGCATCATGTGCGGTCAGTATACAGTATGGAGCATCATGTGCGGTCAGTATACAGTATGGAGCATCATGTGCAGCCAGTATACAGTATGGAGCATCATGTACGGTCATTATACAGTATGGAGCATCATGTGCGGTCATTATACAGTATGGAGCACTGTGTGGCCATTATACAGTATGGAGCACTGTGTGGCCATTATACAGTATGGAGCACTGTGTGGCCATTATACAGTATGGAGCACCATGTGCGGCCATTATACAGTATGGAGCATCATGTGTGGCCATTATACAGTATGGAGCATCATGAGTGTTCATTATACAGTATGGAGCGTCATGTGTGGTCATCATACAGTATGGAGCGTCATGTGTGGCCATTATACAGTATGGGGCACTGTGTGGCCATATTTTTTTGTTTATTATTGTATATGAAACAGTGTGATCAGCAGTGCTAAATGGGTGTGGTTGGGACGTGGATATGGGTGTGACTAATTATGAATGGGTGTGGTCAGAGGCGTGGCCTAAAATTTGCCGCTTCGCGCACCGCAAACTTTGTCCCTCTTTCCCATCTTCAAAAGTTGGGAGGTATGCCACAATGTGTGCACACGTGTTCACATACCCTTACAGATTTGGTACAGATTTAAATTGGCAACATGCCAATTCTTTTAGCATTTTTGCTGAGTGGGGAAAAATCTGCACCAAAAACGCAGGTAAACAAAAGCAAAGTGTGTATTTTTACCCTGTATTTTTCCTGCCACAAGATGCAGAAATGGTGCAGAAATTTCTTAATCAATTACTTAATGTGTGTACATATTTTATAGCCTCTTCTGATGTGAGAGAAAAATATAGACTTCAGATTGGCATAAATAGCACTCTCCGGGTTCCAGAAAGACTTTTGCCAGTAGACCACATGAAGTCAAGTTTCTCTCATTTGCTTTTCAGTACATTCAGATAATTCTACTTCATAGTCTGCTGATATGTAGGAAGGAAGCCTCCAAAGACGTTTCCTGCAAGTTATTAGATTGCTCATGAAACTGAAAAGTCATGTTGTAAATAATATTAGAATAGTACAGTGGCACTGGCATGTAAAGGTTTGGGCACCCCTGGTCAAAATTACTGTTATTGTGAACAGTTAAGGAAGATGAAGATGCAATGCTCTCTAAAAGGCCTATAGTTAAAGATTACACATTTCCATTGTATTTTAGGCAACAAAAAATAAATATATGTTGTCCTCTTTTACATTCTAAAAATTACAAAAAGGAAAATGGGCTAATGCAAAGGTTTGGGCACCCTGCATGGTTGGTATCTAACAGAACCCCCTTTTGAAAGTAGGGCCTGTCCCACACGTCCAGATAATTCCGGTACCGGAAAAATCGGTACCGGAGTTAGCCGTGTCCGTGAGCGCACGTGGCACATCAGTGTGGCACACGTGCGGCAGCCGTGTGCCGCCCGTGTGCCGACTGGGTACCACACGGACCGTGCAGGAGAGACAGCGCTACAGTAAGCGCTGTCCCCCTGTGTGGTGCTGAAGCCGCCATTCATCCGTTCTCTCCAGCAGCGTTCGCTGGGGAGAAGGGATGAAAAATCTTTTTTTTGGGGGGTTTAAAATAAACTTTCGGGCATCCTCCCCCCTCCCACCCCCTGTGCGCCCGGCCGCCGGCATTGAAATACTCACCTGCCTCCCTCGACGCTTCCTCTCCGCCCCGCAGCTTCTCCTGTATGATAGATCACATGGTGCCGCTCATTACAGTTGATGAATATGCGGCTCCACCTCCCATAGGGGTGGAGCCGCATATTCATCACTGTAATGGCCGGCACCACGTGACCGCTCATACAGGAGAAGCTGAGGGGCGGAGAGCAAGTGTCGAGGGAGGCGGGTGAGTATTTCAATGCCGGCGGCCGGGCGCACAGGGGGTGGGAGGGGGGAGGATGCCCAAAAGTTTATTTTAAACCCAAAAAAACAAAAGATTTTTCATCCCTTCTCCCCAGCGAACGCTGCTGGAGAGAAGGGATGAATGGCGGCTTCAGCACCATGCTGGGGGGACTGCACTTACTGTAGCACTGTCTCCTGCACGGCACACGGACTGCACACGGACAACATCCGTGTGCGGTACGTGTTTTACCACGGACCCATTGACTTTAATGGGTCCGTGTGATCCGTGCGCTCCCACGAACACTGACATTTGTCCGTGTTTTTCAAACGGACACACGGTCCGCAAAAACACGCTGACATGTGCAGAGACACATTGATTTGAATGTGTCTACGTGTGTCAGTGTCTCCGGTACGTGAGAAAACTGACACCTCACTTACCGGAATCACTGACGTGTGAAACCGGCCTATCACAGCTTGTAAAAGTCAAGAGTCTTTAATTTCTTGTTTTGAGGTATTTTTATCCATTCTTCCTTGGAAAATTCTGTTCTGAATCTGTTCTGTGAGATTCCTGGGTCGTCTTGCATGCAGTGCTATTTTGAGGTATAGCCACAGATTTTCAATGATGTTCAGATCAGGGAACTGTGAGAATCTTTGTAAAACCTTCAGCTTCACCTTTAGGTGGTCTATTGTGGATTTTGTCGTGTGTTTAGGATCATTATAGGTTTGTAGAAACAATCCTATTTTTAACTTCACCTTTTTTACAGATGTTATGTCTGCATCAAGAATTTGTTGAAATTTCATTGAATCCATTGTTCTCTCTAACCGAGAATTGTTCCCTGTGCCATTGGCTGCAACACAACCTCAAAGCATGATTGATCCACCTCCATGCTTAAAGGGAACCTGTCACCCCCTAGGGTGTGTTTAAGTAAAAGTAAAAATCCCAATCTCTTTTGTCTGTTCGCCGCCTCCTGTGTTGCTGTTACCTGCTCTTGCCCCCATCTCCCTCTTTCTCTTTCCTCCCTCGGCAACGTCTGATGAGCTGAGCTCCCCACACGCAGTTCACTGGCAGGTCAGCTCATTAGACGCTGCCGAGGGAGGAAAGCGAAAGAGGAGGAGGGAGATGGGGCAGGCTCTGGGCACGTAACAGCAACACAGGAGGCAGCGCACAGACACAAGAGATTGGGAAATGATGGATGGCTGGGAGGCGGCTGAAACAGGGGGGAGACATGATACCTCTGGGACTCAATACAGGTATGGGGCGCAATTTATAAAAGTCAATATTTCAGTGTTACTAGTGATCAGAAACATAAGAGCCACCGTCACAGAATGCAGCCTTAGTGTTGCTGAAGGTGGCTCTTTTACTTAAAAATGTCCTGTGGGGGGTGACAAGTTCCCTTTAATGGTGGGCAAGATGTTCTTTTCCTGAAATGCTGTGTCCTTTTTCTTCCACACATATCTGTGATCATTGTGGCCAAAGAAATCTATTTTACCCTAATCGGTCCACAGGTCTTGTTTCCAAAATGCATCAGGCTTGTTTATATATTCTTTTGCATACTTCTGACACTAAATTTTATGGTGAGGATGCAGGAGAGGTTTTCTTCTGATGACTCTTCCATGAAGTCCATATTTGTGCAGATGTCTCTGAATAGTAGAACAATGTAACAGAACTCCAGAGTCTACTAAATGTTTCTGAAGATATTTTGCAGTCAAACGGGGGTTCTGAGTTGCTTCTGTAGCAATCCTATGAGCATCTCTCACTGAAATTTTGCTTGGTCTTCCAGAACTTATCTTGACCTCCACTGTTCCTGTTAACTGCCATTTATTAATTACATTTCAAACTGGGGAAAGGGCAACTTGAAAACGCTGTGCTATTTTCTTTTAGCCTTCTCCGTGATTTGTGGGCCTCCACCATTTTCATTTTCAGAGTGGTAGGCATCTGTTTAGAAGAACCCATGGCTGTTGTATTTTAACACAAGGTTAGAGGAGGTTGGGTTTTTATAAAGCTGGAAAATTTGCATCACCTGGCTTTTGCTAATGATGATGATAAACAAGCCTTGACCCCAACAGGCTAATTAAGGTCTGATACCTTGGCCACACAAATCTTCACACTAAACTTTTGCATGAGCCCATTTTCTTTATAATTTAAAAAAAAATACAATATATATTTTTTTACCTAAAATGCAAATGAAATGTCATCTTTAGCTTTAGGCCTTTAAGAGATCATTTCATCTTCAACTTGCTTAACTGTTCACGATAACAGTAATTTTGACCAGGGGTGCCCAAACTTTCACATGTCACCGTATACACCAGTTTAAGCAATTTTCTAATATTTGATGATTATCAAGTATCTGATAGTGTAGATAAGATATAGGGGAAACATTAAACATGGAGATAATTTTTTGGAAAGGTTTTCTTAGTTTATTTTACCATTTATTTGTCTGGCAGCATTGCTTTTTGGTAGTTTTGAGCATTATTTATTTTATTTATTTATTTAATTATTATTTTTTTTTTTTTCTTGACAGACGCTAGGTATTTTTTTTCCTGATAACTATTATAGACTTCTTTAGCGAGAAATACAGTAAAAACACCTGTGTGACATACAAAACGTCTCACAGAAAAATTCTTGTAAAAGCCTCATGAAAGTTGTGTTGGTTAAGCCTAAATGCTTCCTTGTGAGTTTTCTTCTGCTGACCACACAGAGTAATGGACAGCTTAGCTTTCCATGTCTACTTACAGATAAAAAGAAACAGAAATCTGCCATCAACTGTTTGAGGGAGAAGCAGGATTCGCAGGCTTTTTCTATATATTTTGGTAGCATTTAATTAGCTTTTTACTGTATATAACAATGCTATATCTTGGTTACTAAACCAGTTATCAGCTGCGTATACGGTCAGGAGAAGATCCTCGTGAATCAACGGATGTAAAGCTGTCATCGTATTAATATTTCACAAAATGTGTAGAACATTGACGTTTATTATTAATTTTTAGTTTTCATAACTAGAACCTGTAAAACCAATTCAGACTATGCATCAGATACCTTAAATTAAATCTAATGCTGCACTGAACCCTTAAATAACTCCATAAAGGTCAGACCTGAAAATGATTCCAGACCTAATATGTATTCAGACTGCTAATATTCATTCACCTTCGACCGGACACGCTCACATCTTCCACACTGTCCGGCACTGTCACACTCAGCATGACACTGGGTGACGTAGGGACTTTGTGCACTACTCTTTGGTGGTAATTGATCTATGGTGGAAAGTTTGATGTCAGTTGGCAGCTCTGTCCAGATTCACACCATGGTCCACCAGTTGGGCATCACCACTCTGCATTAGTGCACCATACCTCCTTCATGCTCTGTGACTTGGTAGCATGGGATACCTGATGGAATTCTGCCTTGCTGACCTAATTTTCCACTGGAGAATTTGTTTGCTTAGTCTCGTCTGCCATATATTGAATAGCATTGTTGTTGGTCCTCTGCACTGCAATTGTGACTTCATCTCTGGCCACAAGATTATTAGCCCTGACGATCGATCTATTTTTTTCTCTTCATACATCTTAATTGCTCAACTCCTGTTAGTTTCTTTTATGGTTCCTTCTTTATTGTCTTGGAGAACTTGCAGTTGATGAAAGACGTCCGTCACTTGTCCCACTTCATCTTCACTAATTCCTGTCCCTCGATTGAAGCTTGATTTCTAGCGTAGAAGCTTGTTTGTTGGTATCCCTTAGTTTGTGCTCATGCACTGTTCTGTGGCCATCACAGCCATTACGTCTTGTATCTTCAAGCACGGCAAGACAGATGGCTTAGTATAAAGTGTTCTAACTACTTTAAGGACGCTGCTATCTATTAGTGTGAAAAGTTTGTCAGCAGTCATGCGGATAATTGAACTGCCACCCAAAAGCTTGAGGGGTTCACTTAATTACCATTGATCCTGATTCCCAGAGGAGGCGAGCATTTAGCCAAAAGCCTAGAGTTAAAGGTGTTCTGAAGACATCACAGCAATTCCAATCTGCTTAATAAATTGGTATTAGACTGAAGTGTTTGTGTGCGACCCATGGGGAATGTTGCTGATAAACAGGCCTTTCCTTGATTTGCTGATGTTGGACAAGGCTCCAATCTCAGCATGGTTAAGGTTTTATTTGTCAGCAAATTAAGACACAATACTTTCCAGTCTCACAAATTAGCTCTTTTTCTCTTTTTAGCTTTATAACGAGCTTGAAACTTTTTATTCATAACAGCTTTGAGAGAGTATATTTTTGGTATCTAATTAAATAAGCTTGCAAAAAACTCACCTATATCTATAATGGCACCTGATTTCTAGATTAGCAACTTCTTCTATTTTGTGTATTTTTGTTGTTGTTTTAAAGCAATTCACTTCAATTACTTATAATGAGTTTAAAGAGAATCTATCACCAGTTTTTGCTACCCCATCTGGCAGCAGCATGATGTGGTTGTAACGAACCTCATTTCGGTATCGCTTGCTGGGCTGCTTGCTGCAGTTTTGATAACATCCCTGTTTTAGCTGCTGCACATCTATCTGTTCCCTGATTTATTTATTTATTATTTTTAGCTCTATGTAATCTCACCCACACCATTCATGGGCAGCTTTCTATGTATACTCTAAATAGGCAGAAAGCTGGAAATCGGTGATGTTGGTGGGATTATATAGAGTTTATTGATATTGAGGACTACTACATGGTAGCAGGTTTACTAGTAGTCTAGGGATAATCATCTGCTAATAAAGCAATGATGATATCAATACTACAGCAGTTGGCCAATTATGAGTCGTCGCTGGAATCGGGGTCTGTCTCTACGTTTTGCTGTTCTCAGATTGAGTGCAATAGACCTGGTGACAGATTCTCTTTCAGGATGATAAAGAGAAATATTCAAGATCATTCAAAGACCTGCTCTAAACTCATAAAACACTTTAAAACCAAATGCCCTCATGCACATTACACTAAAGTCAGCTGAACCCACCAATATCGGCGGGAACAGTTGATAGTCTGTGTATAGGAGCCTCACAATTCTTCACCGTAAGATAATTTAAGTGGACAGAAGGATCTGGCCTGCTGCAACATGGTGCCCCATCCTTTTGTTCTTTCTAGAGATAATCTGCCATTGGATTAGAGTGTTCCTGAGTTGGGAGAGAGAACGGTCGGCCAAACAATTGTTCAGCCTTCAGATATCCAATCTACTTGAAAGGGAGAGCGTAGTGAAGGGAAGGTAACATCTATCCCTAGGTGATGCGTTCTAGGTCGATGGAGGTCCAACCACTAGGTCCTGCACCGAACACATATTGGACCACTCTTACAATTATCATGGCCCTGTTCTGTAATGGTGACATTTGTTTTGACGAAAAGAATAGAGTTGGATGTTTCATTGTCTCACCTTTTAGATTTTTTAAAGTGCCTCCAACACAAATGTGAAGATTGCCTACAGTGCCGGTTTTAGACAAAGTGGAGGCACCCCGGGAAAAAACTTAAACTGGGTTCCCAAATGCAAACGTATTACACCATCACACAGAAACCTTTTAGTTGTAATTACATGCTCTGAATTAAAGCTGGTAAACGGGTGTGATCAGCAATTTTGAAGTCATTTGATGCTTGTTTCCACGCCTCTTTACAACAACTGACAAAGAATGATGGGGACAGAACAATCACTGGTAGCTCAGTCTGTCCTCATACAGTATCATGTTATCAGCAGCATATCTGCAGTTTTCACCGGACGATATGCGGCTGAGAACAGTGATTTTTGTTCTGGCAGAAACAATCCAATCACTCGATGAATAGGCAGCATTTTGCTCATTAAGTGTAATGCACACCCCATATTCTTCCATATAGTATAATGTGCCCCCCATAGTCCTTCATATAGAATAATGTGCCCCAAAGTCCTCCATATAGTATAATACACTCCTGATACCCCTCCATATAGTATAATGCACGCTACATAGTCCTCCATATAATCTAATGCACCCCAAGTCCTCTGTATAGCAGAATGCACCCTTGTTGTAGAAAGCACCCAATAGTCCTTATAGAGATCCTGTCACCCCCAAAATGGAAGTTGAGCTAAGCCCACTGGCATCAGGGACTTATCTACAGCATTCTGGAATGCTGTAGATAAGCCCCCGATGTATCCTAAAAGATGAGAAAATGAGGTTAGATTATACTCACCCAGGGGCGGTCCTGCTGCGGTCCGGTCCGATGGACGTCGCGGTCCGGTCCAGGGCCTCCCATCTTCTTAAGATGACTTCCTCTTCTTGTCTTCACGCTGCGGCTCCGGCGCAGGCGTGCTATATCTGCCCTGTTGAGGGCAGAGCAAAGTACTGCAGTGAGCAGGCGCCTGGCCTCTTTGACCTTTCCCGGTGCCTGCGCACTGCAGCACTTTGCTCTGCCCTCAACAAGGCAGATTAAGCACATCTGCGCCGGAGCCGCAGCGTGAAGACAAGAAGATGGGAGGCCCCAGACCGGACCGCGACGCCAATCGGATCGGACCTCCCGCCCAGGTGAGTATAATCTAACCTCTTTGTCTCATCTTTCAGGATACATCGGGGGCTTATCTACAGCATTCCAGAATGCTGTAGATAAGCCCCTGATGGCGATGGGCTTAGCTCAACTTCCATTTTGGGGGTGACAGGTTCCCTTTAATATAGTATAATGCACTCCTCATAGTCCTCTATACAGTATAATGCACCCCATAGTTCTCCATACAGTATAATGTAGCCCCCATATAGTACACATAGTCCTCTATATACAATGCTCAAAATAATAAAGGGAACACTAGAATCCCACATCCTAGATATCATTGAATGAAATATTTCAGTTGCAACTCTTTATTCATTACATAGTGGAATGTGTTGAGAACAATAAAACATAAAAATGATCAATGATCAATAAAGCAAAATGAATATCCCATGGAGGTCTGGATTTGGAATGATACTCAAAATCAAAGTGGAAAATCATATTACAGGCTAGTCCAACTTCAGTGGAAATGCCTCAAGACAAGGAAATGATGTTCTGTTGTGTGTGTGTGTGTGTGTGTGTGTTGCACATGGAAGACTGTGAGGCCCTCCAAAGAAATGCCACCCCACACCATTACTGACCCACTGCCAAAACCGGTCATGCTGAAGGATGTTGCAGGCAGTAGATTGCTCTCCACGGCGTCTCCAGACTCTGTCAGGTCTGTCACATGTGCTCAGTGTGAACCTGTTTTCATCTGTGAAGAGCACAGGGTGCCATTGGCGATTTTGCCAATCCTGGTTTCCTGTGGCAAATGCCAAGCGTCCTGCATGGTGTTGGGCTGTGAGCACAACCCCCATCTGTGGACGGCGGGCACTCAGACCATCCTCATGGAATCGGTTTCTAATCATTTGTGCAGACACATGCACATTTGTGGCCTGCTGGAGGTCATTTTGCAGGGCTCTGGCAGTGCTCCTCCTGTTCCTCCTTGCACAAAGGCTGGGGTAGAGGTCCTGCTGCTGGGTTGTTGCCCTCCTATGGCCCCCTCCATGCCTCCTGGTGTACTGGCCTGTATCCTGGTAGCACCTTCAGCCTCTGGACACTACGCTGACATACACTGCAAACCTTCTTGCCACAGCTCTCAATGATGTGCATTTCTGGTTGAGCTGCACTACCTGAACCTCTTGTGTGGGTTGTAGAGTCCGTCTCATGCTACCACGAGTGTGATAGCACAAACAACATTCAAAAGTGACCAAAACATCAGCCAGAAAGCATTGGTACTAAGATGTGGTCTGTGGTCCAAACCTGCAGAACCACTCCTTTATATTGAGTGTGTCTTGATAATTTCCAATAATTTCCATCTGTTGTCTATTCCATTTGCACAACAGCATGTGAAATTGATTGTCAAACAGTGTTGCTTCCTAAGTGGACAGTTTGATTTTACAGAAGTTTGATTTACTTGGTTATATTCTGTTGTTTAAGTGTTCCCTTTATTTTTTTTGAGCAGTGTAGTATAATGCAGCCCCCATATAGTATATTGCAGCCCCCAGATAGTACATACAGTATAATGCAGCCTCCATAGTCCTCAATAGAGTATGATGCAGCATCCCATAGTGTATAATTCAACCCCCTATAGAGTACATATTCTATAATGCTGCGGCATGCCCCACTGACTCACAGGCACATGGTGTGCCACTGGCTGGGGGCCCCTGGGTTAGTGGGGGCACTGGGCAAATGCCTAGTTTGCCTGCCTTCAACGCCAACCCTGATAGCCTAAACCTCATGTATATAGATGTGAATTTACCATTTTGTGCAAAACCTGATAAAAAGCAGTATGTCAGTGGGGCACTATACTATGACTAAAAACAGTTGTTTGAAAAGTGTCAATCGGTAATTAGGATGGTTTTGTCCTTTGTTTAAATAAAGCTGCTGGTTTTATTCGAGGCTATAGCAATGTGGACTTTACTATGGAATCTATTAGGGATATGCTGACTGGTTTGTACAAGCCTGGTCCACGGTCCAGGTCAGTGCTCTCTGGCCGTGGGAAGGAGCTGACCGAATTTCGAGTTTCCAGTCCTTCCAGACTCCTCGGTGCGGCGTTGGATTCGCCACCCTTGTGTGACCTCATCTGTGCTGTGCACAGGTTACGATTCGCCAGTACAGCATATTGTAAGGCGAGCTCAGATTTCTGGAAGGTCTAGAAATTCCAGCAGCTTCGGTCTACGGCCAGAGAGCACTGACCTGGATTGTGGACCGGGGGTTGCACAAAGTGATCCAGTCATCTCTGATTGTGTCCTTTCAATGTTGTGCACATGATGGTTAGATGATTTTGCAATTAAGCATATAATATCCAGCTATGGCATTATGTTGCGTACAAGAGGGTTAATACGGTTCTGAAACTCCTATATTAAAGCTGTGATCTTCATGTTACCGTGTTGATTGCAGACGGTACTAGATTTTGGCTTGCGTCTGGAGGTGCTTCCCTGTAGGACGGCACGTCTCCGCTTGCTATGTGTCCTTACATAATGCCTTTTCTAATTGATGCACACTGCGTTTTTTATACGCCCATCTCTTTAAATTTAGCTCTATAATACGATGGAGGCTTTAGTGCTGTCTTAATTACTGTGTTAAGTGTGTGCCTTATTGATTTAGATGTAGTGAGCCTCAAGTTTCCATCTGAATACAAGAAATATTAAAATAGCGCTGTGCTTGATTGCTGTGGCAGAAACTAATGACTGTGACTAATGCGCAGGTTATCTGTATCGTTAATGGTTTTGCACTCTCTAGGAAAGCGAATATCATCTGCTTACCAGCCATGGCTCTCTGCTGTATACAAAACATTTATGATTACATGCTTGACTTGCGTGATTTAATGGGACTGTTATTTCTGATGGTGTAAATAATTTACTGGATCTTCTTAGATTTATAAAACTCAAAATAAAATATGCTTAAAGCCCCAAAATACAAGGACGTCTTCAATGAGATGTCATAAAGAAACTTTATATACTGGATGGAAGGCATTCTTTTATCAGCACGGTAGAGTGAAAAGTCATGCTGTATGTATGCGGGATGTGGGAAAAACCTCACACCGTGAAGGGATGTTATTCTTCACTCGCCTGACGATGGCATTCATATGTTAGAAAATCCAGGATGCCTATGTTAATGAAATGACAACAGGGGGTATTAAGCGGTTAATGAGCTAATCACACCTATAATATGTTTACAGCACTTCACCCTTGTGCACTCAAAATAATAAACCGAGAGACCCATAATAAAGGTAATGAGATCTGTCGACAGCACATTGTGTGACCGCTTCCAGACAAAAGATAAACTGAGCAGAACCGAAAACGGCACAAGCTGTAATAAAGCAGGTTCTTACGTCGTCTGATTATAGCCAATTTTTGTCAGTGGTAGATCATCTTTGTAAGCTTTAAGGCCATGTTCACACACTGCGGATTTTGCTGCAGATCCGCAGCGTTTCCATCTGCGGGTCCGCAGCTGTTTCCCATGCGTTTACAGTACAATGTAAACCTATGGGAAACCAAATCTGCAGTGCACATGCTGCAGAAAAAAACGCGTGGAAACGCAGCGGTTTACATTCCGCAGCATGTCAATTCTTTGTGCGGATTCCGCTGCGGTTTACACCTGCTCCACAATAGGAATCCGCAGGTGTAAAAGCACAGAGAAATCCGCACAAAAACCGCAATAAATCCGCAGGAAAACCGCAGTGCTTTTTAACTGCAGTTTTCTCAAATCTGCTGCGGAAAAATCCGCAGACCTCCAGAATACGTGTGCACATACCCTAAGACCTCATTCAGACTTCAGTGATTTTTCTTTCGACATGGCAAAAACGGACAAACCACTGCTGAAAATCTGATTCAAAACACTGCTGAAAATTTTATTTTGCAATCAGTTCTATACATACGAAAAAAAAATTGCAAAGCTTCTCGTCAATTACAATGTTAAAACCGGACAGCTCACAGATGGCAATTATTATTATGCTTTGTTTATATGGCGCCATCATGTTCCGCAGCGCTTTACAGACATCACTGTCCCCATTGGGGCTCACAATTCAAATTCCGTATCCGTATGTCTTTGCAGTGTGGGACTAAGGTCTTGCTCACACGAGCTTATAACACGGACGAGTGCTATGCGATAAAACATCGGTCCAATGTTATTCTATGGTGCAGCTCAGCTCTGGGATTACTTTCTCATGCCGATTTGGCATGTGAGAACAATCGCTGCATGTTGCGAGTGCATCTACGGGTGCATGCGAAACACCCCACTGCTCTCGGATGACATCAGAGTGCAGTGCTATTACTGCAGACACAGGCAATGTGTGCTCTTACTAATTTTTTACAGACCCATAGACTTGGATGGGTAATTTTAATCCATGACTTGTGTATGAAAGACGGACATGCCTCAAAGATTGTTGTTTTTTTTTGTTTGTTTTTTTTTGGGGGGGAAGGCAAGGTCCACAAAAAACACCCAGATGTACAGCTCCATAAATTATAATGGATATGTGTACTGTCTGTGAAAAACACACATGAATTAGGCCTAAGAGAAATATTTAGGCTATACTCGCCCAAGACAGATTTGTCATTAATTTCTGTGGCTGTTGCATTAATGTGCTTACAACTAAATAGACCCATTTAGATTGAAGGGATTTAGTAAATACATAAACATATTGAAATCTTTCCGCTGTGTCAGAACAGCATAAATATGTTTTTAGATGGTTTATATGGTATGTACCAAATGATATAGTCATTGTTTCTGATAATCCATCACACAAGGACAAAAGCATTGTTTGAATCTTGTGATACAGTTTCGGACCATGTGTGTGCTCCATACAGATGTGGCACTTTTTAAAGAGAACCTGTCAGCAGGATTGTGCACAGTAAACTACAGACAGTGTCAGGTCGGCGCTGTTATACTGATTAAAATGATACCTTGGTTGATGAAATCCTTCTTGTGGTTGTTGTGTAATCTTTATATTTTGTTAATGATAAGCTTGTGCTCCAGTTCGGCCTGTGGGGGTTTATGTGGTGCCCTGCTTACATATTCATCAGTTTGGCTTCTGACCGGTCACTGATCCCTCACTGATCTTCCCCCTAGATTATTGTGTGTGATTTTTGCAGTATTGGATGCACACAAAATTCAGTCATTTGTCTGGGCTGTGTATAAAATGAATGCTGGACCTAGATGTCCTACGTGCTCACTAAATTGACAGATCTGTCATATGTAAAACATTTTGCTTGTACATCTGATCTGACATTGTGTAGGAGGGCTGACATTTTTATTGGCACTAAATATGACATAAATGTGGAGCATATTTTGACAAGTTGAACCAAATGTTGGACATGAGGGAATCCTGTACAAACTGTCAGCTCAATTCCTAATAAAGCCTGCCCTATTTTTCTTAAATAAAAAAAGTCAAAAACTTTTTTTTTTTTTTTTTAACTAAATAATGAGCACATTTATTTCTCCTTGTTAGTAGTCCATTGCTGCTTTACTCCCACCTAGGACAGGACTTTCAGTCTGTGGTCAAGTGCTTAATGATGTCCCGATTACCGCTATGTCCCTTTATATCTCCGCAGTGGAGGAGCAGCTGCTGCTGAAGAAGTATTGCTTTCTTTCGGGAGAACAGGGTTCCTAAGGGACCCATCTTTTCTGCTGTATATACAATGCATAATGTACGGTGTCCAAAGGAAACAAAATATGGCAAGGGACCTGCTAACAAGAACACTTTTAGTTATGTCTTGTTTTGGGAGGTTTTACATAAGCAGGTATTAAAGTTTCCTTATGGGTATTTGCACAAGATTAGCTTGTACTTTATGTTTAGTGATCCTTTTACACCTTCTACAGAATACATTTATAGAGCAGATGATGGTTGACTGAGAACGTAGAGGTGGAAGGAAGAACATGCTGACTCTTCTCTACCAAGCAATAAAGTTCAGCGGAGGACTGATATTCGTCTTGAAAGGCACTCGGAGTGAATAGACCTCTAGTTGGTGGTAGTAATAGAGGAGAGACCTTTTCAAATTAATTTCTCATTAAAATAATATCTATGCATAATAACCTGAAGGCCAACATGTCAGCATGATAACTTGCTTAGGTATTTACATCTTGGGGATAATTAAGGTTAGGTTAATCATATGTTAATGAATGCAGTTAGTACTTTTATCTATGGAATTTTAACAGCTTCACCGCGAAACCTGTTTTCAATTTCCTGGCGGCCAATGTGTTTTCAATTTTGAACAGCATCACTTTTAGGTAATAACTTCAGAACTCTTCAACGGATCTAATAATTCTCAGATTGTTTTTTTTATTTTGTGACATATGGTACTTCATGATAGTTTGTTCTATATGACTTGCATTTTATTTGTGAAAATATTGGAAACATTGTTAAAAGTTTGCAGTTTTTAAAGCTTTTCATTTTTATGCCCGTAAAACAGAAATATAGCTAATAAATAACATTAACCACATGTCTACCTTACATCTGCATCATTTTTTAAACATAACTTTTTTTGGTTAGGATGTTAGAAGGGTTAAAAGTTGATTTCTCATTTTTCCAACAAAAAAAAATTTTTTTTTAGGGACCACATTACATTTGAAGTGATTTTGAGGGGCCTATTTGACAGAAAATACCCCAAAGTGACATCTTTCTAAAAACTGCACCCCTTAAAGTGCTCAAAACCACATTCAATAACCTTCATTTTTAACCCAAGTGCGTCACAGGAATTAACCCTGAGCCCACCTCAAAGCCGCGACATGTCATCTGTTTTGTACAGCTGACATGTGCACACAATGAGCGCGAGCGGAATCGCGATCCGCCCGCGCCCATTAACTAGTTAAATGCCGCTGTCAAATGCTGACAGCGGTATTTAACTAGCGCTCCCGGCCGCGCGGCTGGAAGTGCTCGCACCACTGACCCCCGTCACATGATCGGGGGTCATCGGTGCATTGCCATAACAACCAGAGGTCTCCTTGAGACCTCTATGGTTGTTGATGGCCGATTGCTTTGAGCGCCACCCTGTGGTCGGCGTTCAACGCAACCCTGCATCTCTGCTACATAGTGGTGATCTGTGCTTCACCTCTATGTAGCAGAGGCGATCGTGTAGTGCATGCTTCTAGCCTCCTATGGAGGCTATTGAACCATGCCAAAATTAAAAAAAGTGTTTAAAAACATAAAAAAATAAAATATATAAAAGTTCAAATCACCCCCCTTTCGCCCCAATCAAAATAAAACAATAAAAAAAATCAAACCTACACATTTGGTATCGCCCGATCTATCAATAAAAACAAAGGATTAACCTGATCGCTAAATGGCGTAGCGAGAAAAAAAATCAAAACGCCAAAATTACGTTTTTTTGGTCGCCGCAACATTGCATTAAAATGCAATAACGGGCGATCAAAAGAATGTATCTACACCAAAATGGTATCATTTAAAAACGCCAGCTTGGCACACAAAAAATAAGCCCTCACCTGACCCCAGATCACGAAAATTGGAGACGCTACGGGTATCGGAAAATGGCACAATTTTTTTATTATTTTTTTTATTTTTTTAATAAACTTAGTTGTTTTTTTTTTACCATTTAGATAAAAGAGAACCTAGACATGTTTGGTGTCTATGAACTTGTAATGACCTGGAGAATCATAGTGGCAGGTTAATTTTAGCATTTGGTGAACCTAGCAAAAAAGCCAAACAAAAAACAAGTGTGAGATTGCACTTTTTTTTGCAAATTCATCGCACTTTGGATTTTTTTCCCGTTTTCTGTTACACGGCATGGTAAAACCAATGGTATCGTTCAAAAGTACATCTCGTCCCGCAAATAAAATAAGCCCTCACATGGCCATATTGACGGAAAAATAAAGAAGTTAGGCTCTGGGAAGCAGACGAGCCGAAAACGAAAAAAACGAAAAAAGCTCCAGGGGTGAAGGGGTTAAAGCAATGTAGAAATAAAAAAAAGAGCATTTTACTTTTTTCATAGAAAAGTTCTTTTGGTCCCATTTTTTATTTTTTTTAATTTTCACAATAGTAATAGAAAAAAATGGACCCCAAAATTTGTTGTGCAATTTCTCCTGCGTATGCCAATACCCTGTACACTGGGGAACATTTGTCATGTTTTCCCACCTACAAGGAATGGAGCGGTCTGTAATTTTTATCGTAGGTACACTTCAACTGTGAAAAAACAGAATCTAAAAAAAAAAATTCCAGAAAATCACTTTGTATGAGTTTTACATAATTAATTTGCATTTTATTGCATGAAATAAGTATTTCATACAATATAGAAACAGAACTTAAAATTTGTTACAGAAACCTTTGTTTGCAATTATAGGTCAGATGTTTCCTGTAGTTCTTGACCAAGTTTGTACACACTGCAGCAGGAATTTTGTCTCACTCCTCCATATAGATCTTCTGCAGATCTTTCAGGTTTCGAGGTTGTTGATGGGCAACATTGAGATTCAGCTCACTCCAAAGATATTTCTATTGGGCTCAGGTCTGGAGACTGGCTAGGCCACTCCAGGACTTTAAAATGCTTCTTATGGTGCCACGCCTTGGTTTCCCTGTTTGTTACAGGTCATTGTCAATGCTGGAAGACTCAGCCACGACCCATCTTCAGTGCTCCTACTGATTAGAAGGAGGTTTTTGGCCAAAATCCTCATGGTACATAACCACATCCATCCTCCCTTCAATATGTTGGTCATCCTGTTCCCTTTGCAGAAAAGCACCCCCAAAGTATATTTCCCCCACCATGCTTCATGATTGGGACAGTGTTCTTGATATTGTACTCCTCCTTCTTCTTCATCCATATTTCCTCCAAACACTGCGATTGGAGTTGATTAGAAAAAGTTATATTTTGGTCTTATCTGACCCACATGATCTTCTCCCATGTCTCCTATTGATTATCCAGTCATTGGTCATTGGTGAACTTCAAAAGGGCTTGGATATGTGCTGGCATGAGCAGGGGGACCTTGCGTGCCGTGCATGATTTTAACACATGATGTGTTAGTGTGTTACTAATGGTAATGTTTGAGACTGTGGTCCCAGCTTTCTTCTGGTCATTGATCAGGTCCTCCCGTGTTGTTTTGGGCTGATTCCTGACCTTTCTCAGAATCTGGTCTGTGTGAGAGCCATAATACTTGCTGGTTGGTAGGTGATCACTTATTTCATGCAGTAAAATGCAATTTATTTATTTAAAAATCATATAATGTGATTTTTCTGGTTTTTATTTTTAGATTCTACCTCACACAGTTGAAATATGCCTACGATAAAAATTACAGACCACTTCATTTTTTTGTAGGTTGGAAAATTTGCAATTTGGCAGTGTATCAAATACTTATTTTCCCAGGTAAAAACTACTGCTTGGGTGCATGGCAGGGCTTGGAAGGTAGTGAGCACTGTTTGACTTTTTAAGGCCTCTTTCACACTTCCGTCTTTCAGCTCCCGTCACAATCCGTCGATTTTTGAGAATGCAGGATCCTGCCAAAAAATGTGCATTTTCCCATAGACTTGTATTAGCAACGGATTGTGACGGATGGCCCTCCGTTTCATCCATCTTTAACTGGATCCTGCATAAAAACAACGGTCCGTCGGGCAGAGAAAACGTTCAGAGGAACGTTTTTTCTGCACGTCAGAAAATCGGTCAGCGATGCATCCTGCGCTGCCCGTCACTGGCTACAATGGAAGCCTATAGGCACAGGATGCGTCGCTGCCTGTGAAAAGCAGGAATCCAGCGATGGGTCCCGCCTCTTCAAAGAGCATGTGTGGAAGAATTTCCCATCAGGGAAATTCTCTCACTCGCTCTCGTTCTCTTTTTACTATTGATGCTGCCTATGCAGCATCAATAGTAACAAGATACAATGTGAAAAATAATAAAAAATCGCAATATCCTCACCTACCGGAGTCCCGCGCAGCGATGCTCCCGACAGCTAGCGTTCCTAGTGGAAAACCGCTGCGAAGACTCATAGACAACAGGTGCACATAGCCTCGACGGCTCCGTCAGAAAGACGGGCCCAGTGCACACATTTTCCACAATCTGCACAGGATCCGTCATTTCAACCTCTTGACGGATCCTGTGCAGATTTGGAAAACGGAAGTGTGAAAGTAGCATTACCGCAAAATTGGCTGGAATAGAGAGCCGATACCATGTCATGTATGGAGAGCCCCTGATGTAACCAAATAGTGGAAAGCTGGAAAGCCCCCACAAGTGACCCCCATTTTGGAAACTACACCCCTCAGTTTATCTAGAGGCATAGTTATTGTAATGAACTATAATTCTTTTGGTTTTACTGGTGTATGAATGTATAATGTGGTGGTATGTGTAACTTGCACGGAGTATATCAAATTAAAAATGGTGTTGTGTCAACAGGGTAAAACCAAATTGTATTAATTTATAGACATGTGATACGCTTTGAAGCAATCCTTAATGCAAAGGCCAGGTTTCTCAGGGCAAGTTTCACAATGGTAAAGTGTGTATTTTTGTATTCCCCACTTGGAGCATACTCTGCACCTTTTTGTGTTCTTTCTGTCTTCGCTGTTTGGGGAACTTGACCCGGAAAATGTTGACTTGGTACAATACGGGATCCATCAGTTTTAGAAGTACTGGGAAGCTCCCCTTCCTGAGTGCCAAACATTAGGGCCTTGATTGCTACCTCCTGAAACTAAAGGAAGGTCCCTGTTTTGTCTTTGACGTTCGCTACTCTGCCTATAGCTAAAAAGTTCCCTTGGCGCAGACTTTGATTAGCAGTGATACTGATCAGAGTGCTGCGGCCCTGGGAAGAGCATGAATGCTTAGTGCAGGATGCTGTGCACACAGAAAAGGCACAAAACGTGTGCCAAAAATACAACTGGGAGTGAAGGGGTTTGGGGGTGAGGGGATGGGGGGAAACTGGAACAGGGATTTGGGAACTGTTGCTGATGCTGTTATCACAGATCGATCACATATCATGCACAACAGAAGACAGATCGCACTGGCCACCAATGCAAATTGTTTTTCTCAGATATGCAGAGGATCTACACAACCGCTCTGCACACCAGCTCTGAGTAAAAGATGGCATGCAGAGTGGTGATCGCTATTTTAGATCAACCCTTTTGATACCGATTGGTCAGTAATTAATGTTCAGCCAATCAGCGCCAAAAGGGTTAGTCAGCCGAGGTGACTTTGCTATCACCTCATCCATTGTAACTGTGTGTCATATTGATATTTTTTCCCCAACTTTATTGTCACATCGTTATGATTGACTGGTCAGAATTGATCAGTCAATCACAGTGATCGCTGACACAGGGATGGCCTGCAGTCAGCAGCCATCTTAACTCTGTCACTGTGCGATGGCCGAAATAGCAGCATCGTACATGCACTGCAGTTTGCAGTATCACACTTCCAGCAGCGCCATACCTGAATTTCATATGTTGCAATGAGGTTGTCTGACCCCAAAAACCAAATGTTTGTTTTTTTTAAGCTACTCTCTGCTGTATTGTAATATATAACACCCCTATAAATTTAGTTTTTTGTTTCTACCTTTCGTCCTTTCAGAGGCTGACTATAATCAGATGGTGGGGTACTAAAAAAATTAACAATGGAACAACAAAAACAGTAGCCATAAAACTATAAAATTAAAAAGCTCCTTTATTGAAACAATTTCCTGCTAAAAATGCATGTAAAGTCATTCAGCGTTTTTTTTTTGCAGTGTAATTTACCCATTCCAAAATGGCTGTATTTTTACACAGCGTTTTTTTTGCCATCGATCTGTGTTTTGTTTTTTTTTTCTGCAAAAAATGTGCTGTGAAAACGCAGCGTGTGCACTTTACCATTGTCATAAAAGGTGAGATTCTAGGACATAGAATGGATTGTCTGGTGTACACAATGCATTTTGAAATAATCTATTAAATCATTTTAAATTAAAGGGATTATCTAGCACATTGAATAAAAAAAAAAAATCTTCAGTGCACACCTTTATTTTAATCACATCAGAGCAAAATGTGTCTCTCTTCAGTGTAATTTTAACCCTTTATAGCCTCTTTATTGGAGCTTTGCTCTGTACACGTTCTGTGGTCAGACATCAGGTTGAACAGAAACTCTCAGGAGGCAATTGCTGTCAGCTTCTGCTAACGCAGTCTTTTCTGTCTCCCTCTATAGACCTGTAAAGAAAATATTCAAATAGTCCCTCGCACCAACTCAATTTAACATTTGTGCTGATTTAATTGTTTTCTAACTTGCAGGTTTGTGTAGGGAAGCTAGTACCTCTGTAGTCTTTCCTAAGTATTGTCTAAAGTCTAGCTTTTGTAAGGAACCTGTTACGCCATTCATGTTGCCCACTCACGGGTCTATTTTTCTTTGAACCGCTCCAGCATGTTAGAAAATTGGGCCGGGGTCCATAGCCACAGATGGGACGAGTCCAGTGCTGCCCCTTTCATTCTGCCTGCACTGCTTCGGGTGATTGACAGGTCTTTCCTATATGAGTATATAGTGAGAGTCATCTGGAGTGATGCTGGGAGAAGCCGACCAGGGATTGCGCCAGACTAGTCTTTTTCCTTACTTGTGTCCCGAGCTGGATCTTCTACCTATATTTTCGACTTCAGCATTTCACAACAAATATACCTGGTTGCAATCAAGCTACAAGGCTTTGATTCATTGGATGGAGTAGGATTGGCAGTGCAACCTGTCTGTTATGGACTGGTAATTTAGGAGCGACATGCGACTAGCTCTGGGCAGGTGGTAACTATACAGACCGCAGTTCCTGATCTTAACACAACACTAGAAGTAGCCGTGGGATGTTCCTGTCACTCCCTGGACACCCCTTCGTGTCAACTTATAATTCAGCGAGTAATGATGTCGGTAGGATCTTAAGGAAGCATTGGACCTTTTTACAGCGTGGTTTGCCGTCGGTCATGGGTTTTAAATCTTATCCTATGATGTCATTTAGGAGGGGACGTAATTTGGGCGACAGATTAGTCAAATCGGACATTGGTACATCCAAAATCTCCATTCAACAAACTTTGAGCACACCCAGAAATGGAAATTTTCCGTGTCTGGGATGTGCGTGTTGCAATAACATGCTTAAAGGAGAATTTTTTTGCCACCCGTTAACGGGTAAAAAAATTTTTTTGAAAGAAAGATATACATGCACATCAAGTTTTGTTGTGTATATGATTACATGTCCGTGTGGTCTTGCCTATGTTGGTGAGACCACTATGGAGGTGAAGGCCCGTGTCAGCAAACATAAGAGCACCATCAGGATGGGCCTCACCGAATTACCTGTCCCTAAACATTTTTTGGAGAAAAAACACTCGGTAAACCAACTAAGGTTTAGAGTCATAGATAGTGTTCCTTCCCTAAAGGTACCTTCACACGAAACGACTTTGTAACGATATCGCTAGCGATCCGTGACGTTGCAGCGTCCTGGCTAGCGATATCGTTTAGTTTGACACACAGCAGCGATCAGGATCCTGCTGTGATGTCGCTGGTCGCTGAATAAAGTTCAGAACTTTATTTGGTCGTCCGATCGCCGTGTATCGTTGTGTTTGACAGCAAAAGCAACGATACCAGCGCGATATTTTACACTGGTACCCAGGGTAATATCGGGTTACTAAGCGCAGGGCCTGGTTACCAGTGAAAAATGTAAAAAAAACAAACAGTACATACTTACATTCGCATCCCCCGCCGTCTGCTTCCCACACTGACTGCCGCAAAGTGAAAGCACAGCACAGCGGTGACGTCACCGCTGTGCCCTGCTACTGCCGGCGCTCAGTCAGTCAGTCAGTGCAGGAAGCGGACGCCGGGGGACGCGAATGTAAGTATGTGCTGTTTGTTTTTTTTACATTTTACGCTGGTAACCAGGGTAAACATCGGGTTACTAAGTGCGGCCCTGCGCTTAGCAACCCGATGTTTACCCTGGTTACCCGGGGACCTCGGCATCGTTGGTCGCTGGAGAGCGGTCTGTGTGACAGCTCTCCAGCGATCAAACAGCGACGCTGCAGCGATCGGCATCGTTGTCTGTATCGCTGCAGCGTCGTTTCGTATGAAGGTACCTTAAGGAGAGGTGGGGATAGATTACAATTACTTAAGAAAAAAGAGATGAGGTGGATTTATAGTCTGGGCTCCCTACAACCTAGGGGCTTAAATTTAGATTTTAATCTACACTCACTCGCCCCATAATGTGCTTAATCTCCGTTGGGGAAGTGTTGTGATTGGTTATGCTGTTTTTAATACAGTTTTTATCTGTGTCTTTGTCTTTCCATACAGGTATTGATGTGACAGTCGGTCGACGGATTGATAATGATATCGTGACTTGGATTATGATCTTTGTGCTATGTTTAGTCACGAGCGCTTTAAAACACTATAAAATTTAATTGATGGTTATGATTTCATGGTTTACCTACTGTCTGCCGACTGCCCCATTATATATGCTTTTTTTGTTTTCTTGTTCCTTTTGTGTGTGTTAATTGGGTGGATTTTTACATGTGTGCAGGCTCCGTTTCCGATTATGTTGGAGGCCCTGGCTGTTTACCGATGTCACCTAGGTTACTAGTTTGGGTTGCGATCATGTGGGATGGTTGTGGTGTCATGTGGTGGGCACGGGCACTGGGCGTGGCCACGTTGCGGTCACGTGATGTGGCCTCGTCGGGCTGCGGCGCTCCTGCATTTGTATACCACGCTTTCACTATGGGTCAGCACCTTGGGGTAGCCTTTTGGTTAGTACTGTTGCCTGGCTTATTGATTTATGCACGCATTGGGAGTGACCACTGCGGTACGTGGATTGATCGCGCCGAGGAGGGGCGAGGCCTCATGGCGGTCATGTGATGGGATCACGCCTGCTGTGAGGTGCGCCTGCGTCGTCCGCTCCTGGTCATTGTGATGAATTGCTGGATCGTGCCGTGGTGGGCGTGGCCTCATTGCGATCATGTGATGGGGTCACGTCAGGCATGTATTGCGCATGCGCCTCTTATTATGCGCTTATGGGGAGCTTTGGAGAAGACGCATAGCGATGATGCAGGTACAGGGGTTAGAAGGGTGCACTGGATTGGCTGGAGATGTTAGGTAGATGTGTATGCAACGTGTGGATAGGTTGCCCTGGTCTTCGGCGCTATGATTATGTTCTATGGAGCCTTCACTCGTCTATGAGATGTATCCTCCCATTGGTTGGAATTTGCCATGACAACGCCGATACAGGAAGTGGAGCGTCTGGATACAGGATAAACAAAGAGCGGATCCTATGGTTACATCTGGAAAATTGGATCTTCTTATATAGCAGATGTATTAATATGGGTGGCCAGTTAATATCTGTATTTCTGATGTCTATTTTGTGTATTATTTGTTATTTATTTTAATGGGCTGGTCTTATGTGGGGATTGGTGCCCTGCGTGGTGTCCACCCTATATAAGCCAGCCACTGGCAATGTCTGTTATGCTTGAAAAAGACCACTTGTTGGTCGAAACGTTGCTTTTTATGGCTTAAATAAACACCAATTTTTGATATCTATTCACCTGGTTGGAGCGCTGTTCATCTTTTTTGATTGCTGGAGTTTATCCAGGAAGGTTCCCTGGACTTGGAACGGGCGCCCCTTGAGCGAGTGCTGTCAGCCCTCCTTTTATATTGGATGCTCCCTGGACACCTCGTCACAGCCGGAGAACTAGCTACCCCTAAAGGTAGAAACAGGAAAGCTATCTTGCCTCAGAGAAAATCCCCAAAGGATAGGATAGCCCCCCACAAATATTGACTGTGAGAGGAGAAGGAAATGACATACGTAGTATGAAACAAGATTTAGCAAAGGAGGCCACTTCTGGCTATATACATAGTAAGGAAAGAACACTGTGCGGTCAGTAATAAAAACTAGAAAAAGTCCACCGCAGAGATATGCAAAAATCTCCACACCTGACTAAAGGTGTGGAGGGCAAAATCTGCAGCCCAGAGCTTCCAGCTTAGCTAAATAGATCCATACTGATAAGCTGGACAAATGAGCAAAACATAGAATGTGCTGAACAATAAAGTCCACAACAAATGGACTGCAAAAGGACAAGCAAGGACTTATCTTTGCTGAACTGGACAGAGTGTCAGGGAAATCCAAAAGAGCAGTGGCTCCAAGCAGGAACAATTGACAACTGGCATTGATTGAGGGCTAGGGCCAGACTAAAATAGCCGAGCCAGAAAGACGATCAGTGGAAGCAGCTGCTAAAGCTAAATCCAAGAAGCAGCTATACCACTCAAAACCACAGGAGGGAGCCCAAGAGCAGAATTCACAAAAGTGCTACTTACAACCACCGGAGGGAGCCCAAGAGCGGAATTCACAACACGTGTCACTCTGTGTTTTTAGTAAATGGTTTGGTTTGTTTCAGTTAAAACGAAGCATTTCAGCTGGGCTCAGAAATCCAGACTAGCAGTAGAAAAACATAAGTCATGTAGACTTTGAGAAAACGAGGCCAACCGAATGCCATACTAGTCTGTTTACTACCTAGGTGAGCTGTTTGTGTTGTTAGTGTTTATTTTTCATGTCCTGTGATTAATTTTTCTATATGTTTAAGAAAATAAACCTGGGTTTAAACAAAAACCACTCTTGAAGTGAAACTTTATCCTGTATCAAACATATTTCCCAGACGAAGCATTCCCATTACCCAACTTGTCCCTGGAGTAAAATGCTTGAAATAAGCAATAAAATTAAGTTCAGAATAAAATCCCAGCTCCCTAGAATCTTGAGCACAATATTAAGTTTTCTCTCTGATTTTATTTATTTTTTTTCACCATGTACTTCACAACTTATTGATGCGATATGGTAAATTTTCATTTTATTGTGTTCTATTGTAATATGCTTGGGACTTTCTGTCCAGAAAATTTGGTGCAAAATTTAAAATGCATCTGCCCTGGTTTAATATACTTTTAGGGTATAGTAAACGCTGTGGGTGTGACGCTGTGTTCATCTTAAGCGTCAAACCTGCAGCGGCCAGATGTTACAGCATAGTGGAGGGGAGGATTTAATGAAATCCCATCTCCACTATGCGTGCAGGAACGCCTCCGACTTCCCTGCGGAGACAGACATGCGGTGCGTCTTTCCAGACCGCAGCATGTCTATTTATCTTGCGGAGACGCTCATTCTCTGCAAGATAAATATCACAGTCCAATATATTGGATGCGGTGATTCCGCGCGGTTCAATGAACACATGCGGAATCACCTGCGTTCAAAAGCAGGCAGCGCTTAGGATGGAGCGGACATGTGCTGCGTCCAAAGCGCTGCCGGTTTTTATCTGTGGAAATACATACAAAGTCTTGAAAATACATACAAAGATATATCTCGGAGAAAAGATAACACATGTGACATTTCCGTACACCCTGGACCTTACTCTCGTAGCCGCAGAAGTCGGGTAGTTGAAGAGCTTAGGAACGGCGCTGATAGACTGCTACACGCCACTCCTATGCTCTGAAGCTACCTGACTTCTGCAACTGCTAGGGTACGGTACGCGATGTACATAAATGTCCAGATTGTAATGGCACATATACTATCTTTTTTTTCTGAACCTGAAAGAAAATGCATCATTGTGTGTACGGTATTTTCAAATAAAGACTCTTCTAACTTTGACAGTGATTTTGGAGAGTGCTGCAGACTTTATTGGAATTTATGTGGAAGACCTTATTTTTTAGTAACAAAGTTCAAACTATACAGTACAGTTTCTAGGGAGATCTTACACAGCCTGAAGGGTTTCCTGTAGGAAACCATATTGTTTTATGTCCAATCTTACCATAATAGAGAAAATAAAACCTTTGTACTTTTTGACTTTGTAACCAGTGATATTTTAGAGGTGCAGCTTTAATCCACTAGACTAACAAAATCAAATGGATTTGCTTGCTATCCGCCACCTTGTTCTATGTTGCTAAAACAACCTTGCAGTGTACACTCTTTGTCATACCATGTATTCCATTATCATTTTTCTGTATTTATCTTTCTTGTGTTTTGCCAGTTCCTCCATTAGTGAAATAATTTTTATTTGCTAAGGTGTTTTTCAAGTATTTAATTGTCATAGCTGGAAGCTCACATCATTTTTATCACATTTTGCACTAATTTCGGTTGAAATCAGATTCTTTCAGTATTACAACATTGAGTTCATAGAGTGAAGTGTTAATGTTGTTCTTTTGATTGCTGTAGCCATCTATAGAGGACAAGATGTCGGTGATATACTGTCAAAATAGTACTCGAGAGCTCTTCACAGAGAATAAAATGCTTTCTACAAGGAGGGGGACACCTAAATACATTCATAGATACAATGTCCAAGTGACTACAAAATAATGTTTAATACAATTAGTATATACACCACAACGTTTTTATATACAGACCTTCCTCAAGCTGTAAATATTGGGTTAAATGATTTAGTACCAAAGCATTAAACCAGCTGCGTTTCACAACTTATAAGGATAGGTAAGGCTTGTCTATTGAGCATCTCATAGCCATAATATCACCTTCCAATGTACTCACTTCCTCATTTATGGTGGGGCGGGCTCTCCTCTTTTCAGTGACAATTCTGTTGAGTAGCAGACTTCTAGTAGTAGTAGAGCTGTAAAGCTCAACACTAGCTCTGCTGTAACACATTCAGTTATGAGCGGTTTGTTCTGGAATGTACACTATCACTATATTTACTTATACTGATAAAAAATAGGCTGGGGAGAAAATGATAGGGTCTTATCAGTATAAAAGAGGGAAAACCGAAAACTTTTTGCTCACGTCATGAGGTTGTGAAAGTCACAGCTCCTGTTTTAGCTTGTGAGAGCAGAAGGCTTCTGCGGATTCATCGACGCAGATAAAATGTGGAAAGATGGATCTAAAATCATTCTGCCAATTTCCCACCAGATGATGAAAGAACAGTAAAGGGTATTTGGAAGCCGTTTTTATTTGTCTTCTGTTTTCGAAGCATACACTACTTCATCAGGACAAACCACTAGAGGAGTATTTTTGATCCATCTTTCCATTTATGCCAAAATGTAAATATAGACAATAGGGCATTTGAATAAGCAGAAGACTCAGGAAAGTGAGAGCCATGATTTGTAGAAGCCAATACTGCAGGCTGGTGATTTGACAAGATTAAGAACAGCAGCTTGCCAAGAGGTAGGAGGGAGGGGAAAGGAGTTGAGCATCTAACTGCTGTGTGGAAATTAATGGGCTGGAGAGATAATACCTGGATGTTAGTAGTTAAGCCCTCTCTCGGCATGAAACTACTGTGTACTCTTAGGCAGGCTCTGAACAGGTACTAGGGGCCGTGCTTCATGAAAACCAGCTGTACATTAGGTAAGATAAAAGCTCTCATTGTAGGAGAATGGCAGCAAATAGAAAAAGTAAATCATCAATTGCAAACTGTCTTATAGAATTGCTATCTAACTAATTAAAGCAATTAAATCACTTGAGAATACCCATTTCAGCCTTCCTCCAATTAAACACCTTGCGGAAAACACGCATGACAAAATGTTGCTATTTTCATACTTCTAAAAAGAACCATTAAAGGGGAATTGTCATTTCCAATCTCCTATCTCAATATGTAATAGATGTAATAATATTAGCAAATACCCCCAATTTGAAATGTAGTATAGTTCTTCTGTATTCACAATGCTGTTTACCCTACGTGCAGGACATTACAGTAGCTTAGGTATCCATGGTTACGACAAACTTGTCACTATACGAGTGGTCGTGACCATGAATGCCTAAGCTACTGTAATGCCCTGCGCATGGGGTAAGTGACATTGCAAATCATAAGAACTATAATGCATTTCTAATTGGAGGTATTTGCTAATATTATTATTATTATTATTATTATTATTCTTTTTATTATTACACCTACTACATATTGGAATAGGAACTTGGAGATGGGAATACCCCTTTAATGTTTTTTAGTGGTTCCTTGGACTTCTTGCAAATGAGATGTTTCCAGATTTTTTATGTCCCTTTGTAAGCCAGTAGAGGATGGATTAAGAGATTTTCCAACATGTTGGAGAATCTTTTTTGTGATCTTGAGCACTTAATACCTGCATTCAATTTAAAAAAAAAAAAAAAGTGCTGACATTCCCAATTGTTTTGTTTTCTATTCTAATTAGAACTGTTAAGATTTTTATTATGACGCTTCCAAGTGTTATCAATAAGTAGCATTATACGTTCCTTCCAGTGATCTCATTTCTTATGTTCTCTTTTCCATTTATGCTGTATTTTAATTTCATGAAAAGGTCTATAAATAGGTGGATGCAGCCAGATTTATTGCTAATTCTATATATGGTGAAATATGACCAAATATAGCCCTAATGTGCTTGCAGGCAGAATATATTCATCATACATTACAGCGTGTGCACACACAGCATATTTCTTCTTCATTATTCCTGGAGATTTTATGTTCTAGAGAAAAGGTATTGTTTTCATTAATCTGCTGTTAGGTAAGTGCCTTTTCGGAAAGTGTCAACACAACCTGCACGAGGCATTGACCTCTTAGAAATTAGAGACGTTCTGCACAATTATTAGCAGTATGTTCAGGTTCCTATGGGACTGCGCACATTAAATTACCAATTACTACTCTCTGACTTCTCTGTATATACCTTTAAACCACGAGGGACACCATGCATACTTGGACGTGTGTATATCTGTACTTTTTATTATTGCTTCCATTTCTCACCGGCGTACAATATGTAATATTGCATTTGTTTTCACTTACAGTGGATTTACTGGGCTTGTCTGCAGCGTGTGATGCCTTGGACCAGCACAACCTCAAGCAGAACGACCAGCTTATGGACATCTTGCAGATTATTAATTGCTTAACCACAATTTATGATCGACTGGAGCAAGAGCACAACAACCTGGTGAACGTGCCCCTCTGCGTGGATATGTGCCTGAACTGGCTCCTGAATGTTTATGACACGTGGGTGATTTCAGTACATGAGATTTATGTATAGATAGGCTTAGTAATAGAAGCAGGGGAATTGGCTGGAAGGCATAGGTGAGAGTTCACAGCTCATAAGGTCACCACTGTCTTCTACGTGTGTAATATTCTCTGATAGATCGGCTAATAAGGCCTTACAGAATACGTGTTCTTAGCCCGATGTTCCATTTGAAATCTAATAGCAGTAATACAGTATTTTACAATCCTCTCAATATTTAGTATCATAGCTGGTGAAATCTATAAATCACAAACTGCAATATACTGAATCCCTAAATAGTATGAGACTATAACAAGACATTTTCTAGTGCCCAGTTCAATAAAATGACACATCCGAAGTGATCCATGTGCCAAGTATTTGAATTACTTTTGTAGCAAATGCATTTATCTTTACAACTGAAATAACTTTGTGAGAAAGTAACACGTCTTATGTTATGCTCCATACGGCTACACTTTATTCTAAATATCATTGTCAATTTTTGCTAAATATTTTAAGTGTATTATAATAATAAAATAAATTAAATTCTAGACAAAATATTGAAAAAAGAATCTTGGAATACAATAGTGGTTCTTGTTGAGAGTTGAAAATCATTACTGAGCAGGATAAATACTTCCAGTATCTGATTCATGCTGTCGTTCCCCTTAAAGTTTTTTTTTCCTTTTTAAAGCTATTTATTTTAATCCTGCTAATTTCTCAACTTTTTTTGAGAAAAGAATATTTATAATGGCTAATATTTGAAAGGATTTTTCTAACATCTTTGTTTTCCTTTCTTATTTCCTCATAGTGGTCGGACTGGAAGAATCCGTGTTTTGTCTTTTAAAACTGGTATTATATCTCTATGTAAAGCACATTTGGAAGACAAGTACAGATGTAAGTATATATTGTTTTCATGTCAATTGAGAAACTCAGAAATTAAAGCTCACAAGGACACCTCAATGTATTGGACCACGAGTTGTCCATTCCCATGTTTGGGGTATATAGAAAGAGGGCATGTTGGATTTTAACATGCCTGATCCTTTTTCCTTACAAATGAAACAAGCTACAGCTAGAATTTTCGAAAATTTATTATAGCTTGATTTTCTTAAATCTGATTAGAGCACTTAAGATACTACATAGACTTTTAGGTTCATCAGTAATATTACACTCTGCGTAATTTATTGGTCACTACTGACCCCCAAATTAGCTCTTGGATAATGTGTAGCCACATTACTTGAGATAGAAGACATCTGAAAAGAATTTGGGGTTTCTGACTGTAAAGGTTGTTTTGAAGAATCTGGGAAAGGTTCCAGAGATGTAATAATATTGATAAGAATTACAAGTGGAATCTGTATGCTTCAGTATCATTTTTCCACATTCATTTATGCCTAGACAAATTCCAAGTTGTAAACAAATCGGTAAATCAAAAGTGCTGAACTTGAAAAACATGCTGAGGCTTAAGGACAGAAAAGCACCAAAACAACATGGTGTTAATGGAGGGAGCTGGAAACAGCCTCCAGAGGGTGATAAAATGGCAGCACAGAGAAGCACAATAATTTGTCTGTGTCATGCTTGTGACTTGCTTTGAAATCGTGTTGGAAATTGAGCTTAGTGGGAAAGTGCTTATTTATTAACCAGCCTTGTTATTTAGCGAACAGGGAAAAACACCTTACACGGGGCGAATTTTGCCTTGCTTGAAGCTGCTAGGAAATAAGATATCTCTAACAACCAGCACATAGAGTTCAGCTCTTTTTGCCTTGAAAATAAAAAAAAAAGTAAGTTTAGTTAGTTTTCTTAAATATCAGGTATTAGTTTGTAAAAATGATTTAAGAGGCTGTCCAGATTTTAAAAAATGTAGGTAACTCGAAAATTTGCTATAATGGAAAATATTGGCAATACTCATCTGGTCTACTCCCTGGCCAATCTAGCACCATTGTTCTGGTGGTCTTCGGTGATGTTGCCACATCCGTCCATGGGCTTGCTGCAGGCAGTCTCTAGCCTTAATTGTGTTGTGCTGTACATACTAGCTGAAGGCAGTTATTATGTGGATGTATATGGCAACTGGGAATGACCGATGGGGGATTGAAAAGGTGTTATGTTTTATCTTATAACATTTGTGACTCTAACCCAAAATGTTAAAATGTTTTAAAGGCTTCTTTCAAGAGAATGGAGTCAAGCTGTAATACTGCAAGACTCCCTTTCCTGATGATACACAATATTATTTTCAGTAAATGTAGCAATTAAATGAGTAACATAGCCCAGACCAGTGTATAGCCCAGTGCCGCTCCTGAGAATCATCCAGACCTTTGGTAGTTCCTGTCGGGCAAATGGACTAAGGCAGCCATCGGGTTAAAAAATAGATGTAAATAAGAAGCAGAGAGGAGCGTAAGTGGGCAAGAAGGGAGCGTTAGAAGGAAAAAGTGAGAACAGAGATTGGGACTATAGTAGAGAAAGACATTGTGACCAATGATTGCAAAGGTAGGAGAGATCTTGGTGGGAATCGGAGCTAATCAAGCCATATCTATGCCTATTAGGCTATGCATACACATTCAGTATTTAAGTTTTTTACCTCAGTATCTGTAATCTAAAACCAGGAATGGGTGATAAATGCAGAAGTGGTGATGTGTTTCTATTAGGCTATGTGTGCACATTGACTATTTGCGTGCAGAAATTTCTGTAAGATTTCTGCATCTCTTGGCAGCAAAAATACTGTGGCAAAAAAGTGTGTTTTGCCGCAATTTTTGGTGCGTTTTTGTACAGCAGTTAAGGCTTTTTTGAGTGAAATAAAAATATTACAAAAAGTTTTGTGATGTACCGTATTTTTCTGACTATAAGACGCACTTTTTTTCCTCCAAATTTGGGAGGAAAGTGTGGGTGCGTCTTATAGTACGGATATAGCATGTGGGGAGGGGGGCAGCAGCGAGTGGGATCGCAATGATATCCCACTTCAGGATGTCCCCGCTGCCGGAATCAGCTGCTGGGGAAACCACATGGCCCCGCTGATTAAGTGCAGTGAATATTCATTAGCGGCTCCCCGCCCACTGATCAGCTGAGCAGTGAGCGGGAAGCAGCAAATGAATACTGCACTTAAGCAGCGACACACAGTTTCCCCAGCACTGATTCTGGGGAGAATCTGTGTGTCCGGGGGAGGAGGCAGCAGCAGCAGGGGCCAGGAGATCGCTGTCTACCTGCCTGTGCTGGACGCTGAGCTGTCTGTGGTGCACAAGGAGGACCTGTGTGATGTCAGAAGTGGGCGGGCTGGAGCATCACATGGCAGCTCAGAGCCCTCCCTCTTCTGACATCATCATAGGTCCTTCAGACTCCCACCTAGAATCTGCAGCTTCCTCTTATGTCCTGCGCGTGCGCTGTGGAAAGGCAACAAGAGAGAGGGCTCTGTGTGTGCAGCCATGGGATGCTCCAGCTTTTACCTCACCACAGGCTGGCTCCCACAATTATGAGGTTAGTCTTTACAAAACACAATAAAGCACTCTGCCACTCCTTTGGTGAACTATAACTCCCAGCATGTGATAGGATCTGCAGGACATGCTGGGAGTTATAGTTCTCCCATGGGATTTTAAAGCAGCACTCCAGTGTTATTGTTGCAGTGCTGGAGTGGTGCTTTCAATATCAGCCCTGTGCCCCCATTCTTATACTCACCCTCCAGTGTCTTCATATAGTTCTTTACAGACACCACACTGGTCCCGCAGCTTCCAACATAATAACATACTATTATATATAATAACACCACATATAATAGTATGTTATTTATGTTATTAAATATTTTACCACATTTTTTTTTGCTTCAGATTTTTTTTCCCCTATTTTCCACTTCTAAAACCTGGGTGCGCCTTATAGTCTGGTGCGTCCTATAGTCCGAAAAATACGGTAATTTCTTGGTTCAACACCACCTTTTTCATTCTGATGCAGTAGCATTAGAGTAATGGGATTAGGGCTTGGTGTCAGCAGCTGTCATTGACACAAAGCCCTAGGCTTAGTAATGAAATGAAAAGTTGTCAGCCCGACATTGTCATTACTAAGATGGTAAGTAAACACAAACACACACACAGTCACCAGCCAATGCAGGAGCATTAACATAATGAACCTACATAGGTTGGAACCAAACAGCAACTTTTAATTTAAAGAAACAAATGGGGAAAAAAATAGCGTGGGCTCCAGCGTCATTTTCATAACCAGCTGAGGGAAAGCCATTTGCTTATGTCTGATGTTAATATTCTGGGAAGGAGCCAAAAGCCACAAAGGTTCCCAGGCTTTACTGGCTAGTTTGCAGGGTGACCCCAGAATTTTTTTTACATAGGGTTCCCCTATAAAAGCTTACTAGCAAAGGCTAGGCAGACAGCTGCAGGATGATATTAATAGCCTAGGAAGAGCCATGGATATTGCCCATCCCCCACAGGCTAAAGATATCAGCTCTTAGCCGCCCTAGAAAAGGCGCATCTATAAATCTGGCGCTGACTGACTCAGTTGAAGTCAGTGTGTAGGAAACACTGCAGAAACGCACAAAGAATTGACATGCTGCAGAAAAAAACGCACTGCAAATACTCAAGGAAAATTACTGATCATGTGCGCAACATTCCAGGATTGTCATTGAATTAGCTGGCAGAAGGTTTCCAGAGCGTTATTGGCCCATTTCCGCTAAACTCTTGCTTTTTGCTTACAGATACTGAGGTGATAAACTCACCAAATACTGAACGTGTGCTTGTGGTCTTATACTGAATTCTGAATAGCAAGGGCATATAATTTACTGATTTTTATTAACTTTATTAAAATCTCTATATTATCTGGTTTTGGTTGGCTGGTACTGATAAGAATACTTGTTATGATAAGACTTTTTTTTAAATTTTAAATATCATAAGACTTTTAACATGTATGAGCAGTAGCAGTTAATCTACATACTTGGGGCCCTATATTCATCACTGCATTTTCACCATTTTTGGAGCGTGAATAACTCATTTAGCAACTTTTTGATTTGCTACAAATTCATCAATCGATTTGCACTTTTTTTTATCGTTGTCTTTTGTTGTTTATTTTTCTGATTTTTATATCAGTGGGGCTTTTCCATATGTATAAGGTGGATACATCAAATGCAACTTTTTTTTTTTTTTTTAAAAAGTCGCAAAATTTTGCCGCAAATGCATCAGTCCCCTGCAGTGATTTTATGTTTCCCAGTTCTTTTGCCCCAATTTTTGCACACATTTTGCATTTCATGCAACTTTTTTTCTACAAAAAGTAAAAAAAAAAAAAAAGCCTTTTTGATTTTTCTTAAAATTCATTGTTTTCTCCTTTGAAGAATTTTGTTAAAAAAAATCGACAATGAATATACCACAGTTGCCATGAAGCTAAACTACAGAGACATTGTATTGAAGAGTTCTGTGCAGGACATGACCAAGGTATATAGATGATGGCGATTAGGTGATGAAGTCTCTAAGCAGTTACCCCATTTCATCCAGCCATGTAGGAACTCTATTGACATTGTTCTCCTCTTCTGTATCTGATGTATGATCACGTGGTTCCACTAAACACCCCCCAGGATAACTTTTGACTACTGGTAGGAGAAATCTTATTAATTCCTCCTATGTTGTGTGGGACAATCCAACATAAAATCCTTTCTATCTTTTTGTTTAGTGGCTACAGTCATATTATTTATAGTATCTACAATTCCTCGTTTCAGGCCTAAGTGGGCCTTTTAAGTAATAGTTTGTAAATGTTTTCACCGTCTACCACGTACCAGATATGTTTTACAGATTCCATTAGGAAATTGAACATGATTTCACAAAGTGAACAAGGAAAACAAATGAGATGGTTCCCCATTGCTCTGTCGTTCAACGTCATGTTCCTAAATGAAACAGGTTGAACAATATGTTAAAGTATTTAGTCCCATTGGGGGAATAGAGTGTTATGAAAATTGCAGTGCAACACGGCTTGCCTCAGTTTTATATCTTGTTGACCAATGTTAATAACATTTGTTAATTAACGACTTCCTTGGAGCTATCTCAATGACATCAAACACTGCAAATGATATTACAGCAGAATACTATGTCACAATGTGAAATAGTCACTTTGGGAGGCTTCCAGGAGGAGTATTTTGCCTCTTCCTGAGTCTCCTAGTGGTTATAATCTAGAAAACGTCAGCCAATATCTTCAGCAAGATGAATTAAAAAGTGATAAAGAGCCCAATGGTGTATAATCATTTAGTCATACTCTAATGTTCAAGGATGAGATACTGAGCAAGACGATATTAGTAGTGAGCCCAGCAATAATAGCAAAGGTGTGATTATATTATATAAAGGCCCCCACACACATTAACTAAAGGGAATCTGTCAACAGAATTTCACACCCTAAACTATGTATACATAAAAAGACTAGTCCAGGATAGGATATTCAAGATGCCGACAAATCCGCGCTCCTCCAAAATCAGGCAAGGGAATCACAGGGTTCAGAAGAGTTGCATACTTTCTTCAGGGCTATAAGACTACGCGTTTCGTGGACTTCCCTTCCACTTCCTCAGGTACATAGCGAAGACAATACTGAGGAAGTGGACAGGACGTACACGAAACGTGAAGTCATATAGCCCTGAAGAAAGTATGCAAATTTTGAACTCTGTGATTCCCTTGCCTGATTTTGGAGGATCGCGGATTTGTCGGCATCTTGAATATCCTATCTAGAATTTCTTGAAGATCCTTCGCGGGTCCTGTGCCATCTGCAGCCCTCCTATCATACTTACTATATGTGTTGTGTATACCCACGACGTGTAAAGGTTGAGAATTTCACCTTACAGTAAACTGATTATTTTGGTAACTGAGCTATTGCACCCTGCTCTTTACCGTTAAAAGACTAGTCCACCAATACCTTTACCTAAACAGTCTGTTACTGAGAAAGCAGCAATTGAATTGATATGCAAATGAGGTTAAAAAGCTATCTGTGACTTTGCAAAGGTATTTGATACAGTTTCACATAACAGCCTTATACTGAAGCTACGGAGGCAAGCATTGGGGAAACTATGCAGATGGGCAAGGAATTAGTTAAATGACAGGAAACAGTTATCATAAATGGTATATTCTCTAAATGGGATTTATAGTCAGCAGTGGGTACCGCAGGGATCTGTGCTAGGACCAATTCTTTTTAACCTCTTTATTAATGACCTTGTGGATGGGATTGAGAGTAAAGTATCAGGGTACTGTCACACAGTGCCATTTTAATCGCTACGACGGTACGATTCGTGACGTTCTAGCGATATCCATACGATATCGCAGTGTCTGACACGCAGCAGCGATCAGGGACCCTGCTGAGAATCGTACGTCGTAGCAGATCGTTTGGAACTTTCTTTCGTCGCTTGATCACCCGCTGACATCGCTGGATCGTTGTGTTTGACACCGATCCAGCGATGTGTTCGCTTGTAACCAGGGTAAACATCGGGTAACTAAGCGCAGGGCCGCGCTTAGTAACCCGATGTTTACCCTGGTTACCAGCGTAAACGTAAAAAAAACAAACAGTACATACTCACATTCCGGTGTCTGTCCTCCGGCGTCTCAGCTTCTCTGCACTGTGAGCGCCTGTCAGCCGGAAAGCGAGCACAGCGGTGACGTCTGACGTCACCGCTCTGCTTTCCGGCTATGGCGCTTACACAGTGGAGAGAAGCAGAACGCCGGGGGACAGACACCGGAATGTAAGTATGTACTGTTTGTTTTTTTACGTTTACGCTGGTAACCAGGGTAAACATCGGGTTACTAAGCGCGGCCCTGCGCTTAGTAACCCGATGTTTACCCTGGTTACCCGGGGACTTCGGCATCGCTCCAGCGCCGTGATTGCAAAGTGTGACCGCAGTCTACGACGCTGGAGCGATAAGCATACGACGCTGCGACGTCACGAATCGTGCCGTCGTAGCGATCAGAATTGCACTGTGTGACAGTACCCTTAGTCTTTCCTGACAGCACCAAACTATGTAGGATATCAAAATAAGAGCATGGCGTTATAATATTGCAGAATGGTCTGGATAAGATACATATACTGGGTATATGTGCCTGCTAGCTTTCCTTCTAAAGCTGATGTTGTAGAAAAGTAAGATTAGACTTGTTGAATTTCAATGCCCCATCCTTTTTTCCTGCTGAACAAAGTGCATATGTTTATGTGGGGAGTGAGGAGGAATAGCAGTCAGCAGACAACCGTCTAAGGTTTGCTGACACCTTTTTGAGGACCGTTCACATGTGGGAGGATGAATGTGATGTCTCTAGGTGATTTGATACCTGTGTCATTGTAAGCTAAATTCAATCTGCAGATCTTTTCAAGCAAGTGGCAAGTTCTACTGGATTTTGTGACCAACGAAGACTGGGCCTTCTCCTCCATGATGCAATTCAGATTCCACGGCAGCTGGGTGAAGTGGCCTCCTTTGGTGGAAGTAACATAGAGCCCAGTGTCAGGAGCTGCTTTCAGTATGTAAGTATTCATTTTCTAACATTCTTCTTCTAGCGAGCTTATTTGCATTTGTAAATTAAATGAAGTTGGTTATAGGAAACGGATGAACTTTTTTCTTTTTCTTTGAGGGGTTTTCTCCCATATTTTCTCATTATAGATCACTAATCTCTTTCTTGGCACAGTGTTCTGAATGTTTGGTTTTATTTGCCTTTTGTTTCATTTTTCTGTCTACATAACAAACATTGCTCAGAAACAGCAGGGTTCCAGCAATCTTAAGCTCCTTAAAGATAACAAGGATTTAAAGATTTATTTTTGATGAGTAAAGAATATGTGTAAAACTGCACTGTCTTGATTAAGGGTGTATGTTTTGGAGGTTTTTTGCCTAAGTAACTTCAGGATTTTCTTGGAAGATAAGAAAAAAAATTGTAATGGCGATATAAGATGTTCTTATTCTGCACCTTATCCTGTATAAATCCTCTTTCTGTTGACAATATTGTGCATTAATGAACATTTCCCTAAAGCGCCTGTATAAGATTTGAATGACATGTTCACTTCACGTTCACTCTAATATTCCTTTTGCCTTCAGTTTTGAAGTGTGCAGATGAACAGGTTTCTTGAATGAAGTGTATGGAAAATGACTTGCTAAGCAATCACAATGTTTTATGCCTTGGCTACATTACTTTAGAAATGATAGGACTTTCATGGTAATAAAGTCCTTATAATTGTATGCATTTATTCTATATTTATGTAAACACTTTAATATTCTAAATAAAATAAATATTCTAGATTGTATGACTTCCCCAAATTATCATATTGTGATAAACTATGCAAGATCTGTAAGATAGTCCTGTCTTTTGTATAGAATGGTGGTAGACCTTTTCTTCCCCGTTAATATGCTCAGAGGCAAATTGAGGCACTGGTCTCCCTGATTTTCCATATTGTAATTGTGTACTTTATAACCACACTAAACTATGGGTATAGATTGTGTACCCAAGTCCATGGAATCTTCTGGTTACCGCCAGAGATAACTACAAATGTATTAAATCTCTCCTCGACTATTAAGTACCGTATATACTCGAGTATAAGCCGACCCCCCTAATTTTGCCACAAAAAACTGGGAAAACTTATTGACTCGAGTATAAGCCTAAATAAAAATAGATACTCCATACCGTTCATTATGGCCCCATAGATGCTCCACATAAAGCTGTGCCACATATAATGCTCTGCACCGTTCATTATGGCCCCATAGATGCTCCACATAAAGCTGTGCCATATATACAATGCTCTGCACCATTGCCCCATAGATACTCCACATAAAGCTGTGCCATATATACAATGCTATGCACCGTTGCCCCATAGCTGTGCCATATATATAGTGCTCTGCACCGTTGCCCCATAGCTGTGCCATATATATAGTGCTCTGCACCGTTGCCCCATAGCTGTGCCATATATATAGTGCTCTGCACCGTTGCCCCATAGCTGTGCCATATATATAGTGCTCTGCACCGTTGCCCTATAGCTGTGCCATATAGTGCTCTGCACCGTTATTGCCCCATAGCTGTGCCATATAGTGCTCTGCACCGTCCATTATTGCCCCATAGCTGTGCTGCTGCTGCAATAAAATAATAAAACACATACTCGCCTCTCTTGCCGCAGCTCCTCGGCGCCATCTTCCCGGAGTCTCTCCGCACTGACTGATCAGGCAGAGGGCGGCGCGCACACTATATGCGTCATCGCGCCCTCTGACCTGCACAGTCAGTGCGGAGAGACGCCGGAAGATGGAGCGGTGCCCGGCGTGTGGAACGAGGACAGGTGAATATGTAATACTTACCTGCTCCCGGCGTCCTGCTCCTTCCCCCGGACAGCTGGTCTTCGGTGCCACAGCCTCTTTCTCTGTCAGCGGTCACCGGCACCGCTGATTAGAGAAATGAATTATGCGGCTCCGCCCCTATGGGAGGTGAAGCAGCCTATTCATTTCTCTAATGAGCGGTCCCACGTGACCGCTCAGGGGAAGAGGCTGCGGCACCCGGAGACCGTGGGACGGGCAGGGGGAGCGCCAGGATCGCCGGGACTAGGTAAGTATGCCTCAGCGCCCTCTCCCCCTCACCCGCCGACCCCACCACCGATCATGACTCGAGTATAAGCCGAGAGGGGCACTTTCAGCCCAAAAATTTGGGTGAAAATCTCGGCTTATACTCGAGTATATACGGTACCTCTCTACAATCTAGGACAGATTTGTGACACGCCTTTGCCTAGTTTCCCCCCTGGTCCTCCTAACTCTTCTTTTACAAAACCTGAAACTGGGCACAGCTGGAAATTCCTTGTTATTTTTGCATCCTCCTTTTCTAAAACTAAGGATTAGAGCTACAGTCCTAGACTATGGTATAATAACACAAGCTGTTATAATGGGAGGCTCACGACCTCCTGCAAGACCTTAAATGCAGTACTTACTGTTGTGCTTCCACCTCAAGTCTTTGGCACCAGGTTTGGTCCTTACAACTCCATTTACAACATTTGGAAACTATTAGTCTCCTGTAGACTACAGAATCTCAACTTAAAAATCCTCTCACAATGGTAAAAGATCCCTGCAAAATGACATAGAATGTGCCCCTCAGTCTCACATTTGTGTTGGAGGTGTCCTTCAACCCCAGGTTAAATGTTGGACGTCTAGTGATGGTGTCCTCCTATATTTCTATTATGGCAGGAGATCTCCTCACTGTACAATGTGTTATCTCACACTTCTCTCCAAATGACTTCTGAGGTGCCCTTGCTTTGTATGCTTTATGGAACCATTTCTTCATTTATAAAGGGTCTTCTGAGACACTTTATACTTGATTATTCCTAGACTAAGGAAATACTCAGTACCAGTTACCAGGCTATAGGTGGCAACATTAAATGTAATAATGCGCACGGAGGAAATGCAAGTGGGAGTGGTCAATGGCATAAAAAGATTTTTTAACCCATGTATCCTTGGTCCTCAATTAGGTCTTCACTGGCCTTCTGACCCCGGGTGACAAGTGGTGAGACCCATTTGTAAGCCACTTAGGTAGAAAGTTTGACCTCTGCCTTTTCAACTCTTTTTCACATACCTGTGTCGGGGATGAACTCTTAAGGTGAGACCTAAAATGATTGCCTGTACCTGACCTAATAAATAGCCGAGTGCTAGCTTAAGGCCCCTTTCACACATCAGTTTTTTGCCATCAGTCACAATCCGTTGGCTCGATGGATCTGTCACAGATTGTGAAAAACAAATGTGACAGATCCGTTTTTTGGACAGATCCGACTAGCTGATCTGGCTAATTGGATTGGAGCACTCTGTTAAAAAAAACAAAACGAAATCCGTCGCCGGATTCCGTCATTTTATGGATTCGGCGCCCATAGCCTTTCATTCTAGCAAACGACGAACGGTGATGGATCCGTCGCTGTCCGTTTTTTCAACGTACGCAAAAACGTTACTTTCTTGTCTCCAGCCGCCAGACGAACAATTTTCCGGCGAACGACGGATGAAATGTGAGGCCATCCATCGCAATCCGTTGCTAATGCAAGTCTATGAGAAAAAAAAAACGGATCCGGCAGCATCAGTTGCTGGGTCCGTTTGTTTTCCAAATTCGACGGATTACGACTGATGGCAAAAAACTGATGCGTGAAAGGGGCCTAGAGACACATCGAACACATAGTTAGGTGTACACTCCTTACTCAGCAAAGGCTTACACACAACTGCACTTTATTCTCAGGACAAAAGAATCTTGAAACAGGCAGGAAATGGGTGGTGCACAACGTCTGAATAGTAATGGTGTCAGTCTATGATTGGTAAATTCCAACTTCACTTCCATATATGGTATTCAGTCCAATGTCCAGTGACTTCTTCACATTCCAAAAATTCCTTCCAGGGTGCTGCTCAGGACATAGACGCCATCTTTGCCACACTATATCTGAACTAGCTTATGGAAGGTTTAATGATTGATTTCATTAGCCATTCTCTCCTTCACACCTGAGATCTTCCTTGTTAGCAGATTTCTGATTTTATGAATGACATTTATTAGTAGGATGTAAATGTATATCTGTGCTTGCTAATTCTTGATGTCAGATGGACGCTGGGTCCTCTTACAAATTAGTCATTTTTAGCTCCGGTTTCCTGTTTTTTGGTACCTACAGTAGGATTACAATAAGTTAGTGAACAACAAATTATTTTTGTATAGTTTTTGTTATAATAAAATAATCTACACTACATGAACATATTTATAATATTACCATTTCTAGGACAGTACTTATGGGTAATGTTAACCCTTATAGTACCATCTTAGGTGTGAATGGCATCTTTTTTTGCTTCGCCATCATGCACAGCTGTTATATATTATTGTGTGTACTCGGCAACATTGGATTAGTGCAGGAGGTGAACAACTCTCGCTTTCTCTCCCGTCCATTAACTATTCTATGTATAATAATTCCTGTGCCGTGCGTGGGAAGAGATATACTGACAGATCTCACACAGGAGCCTCATAACACACAGTACTATGAGCTGCGCTCTAGCATTTTGTCCTCCTAGCCAAGCACCGCTCTTAGCTGAAGGGAATACCAGTTGTGTGCTCACAATATGCTACAAAACAAATCTCTCTCAGCTTGGGAATATAATACAGACTCCATTTTTACCAGCGACCCAGGGCAAGCTATTTTATCTCACCGTGCCTCAGTTTACTAAAGTGTAATTGGGTGAGAAGTAATAACTGTAATAACAGCGTTGCTTTATCTGAAACCCTTCTCCCCATCAAATTTGCCACTCAGAGTAAATGTTTGCTTGCATATATATATTTGTAAAGTGCTTCTGTCATAGATTTCCAGCAGTAAAATACAATTTCGCCGATGAGGCTGCCTTAGTGAATACTACAATTTTCATGATACAAAAAATGCTTAACCATGTCTCGAACAGACAACTGGCTATGAAGTGGAGTACCTAGCTCATGTTTGTTGACTACCTTAAATGGAATGTGATAGCAGTTTTTGCTATGTAATCTGACAGCATCATGAGGTAGGGACAGAGACCCTGATTCCAGCGACGTGTCACTTAGTTTACTGGGTGCAGCAGTCGTGATGGAGAGCTGCTAATCAGTGCTGGGGGCGTGGTTGGACTAGGATGTATGAGGTATCCTGTCCTTCTGATAAAACACTGATTTGTATTGAAAGAGAAAACCACAGCCCAGTGAGTGATAGCTCGCTGGAATCAGGGACTCTTTCCCTACATCATTGTTCACTCACATTACATAGCATAGCCTTGTGACAGATTTTTTATTGAGAAACCAGAGTTTGAAACGCGCGTTGGGGCTTGTGGAAATTCTCGATACTGTCTGGATAACTATTAATCACATCTGTGATCATGATTTACTGTATTTGTTTTACTATCATGTATTGAAGTGCACTATTGCATATGCATTGTAAACAGATGGATACAAGGTAACTAGATACAATATGTTAGTGCAAATCTGCATGACTTATTATAAACCTTGATCCTTGATTTGATATGGTACTATACCCTTACCAATTTATGTCCACTTATATATTTTGTACTTTTCCTGGAAAGCATATACTTAAATATGACTTAATATGTTCGTTTAAATATTTCTAATAAAAATGATAGCTATTTTAAGTTTTGGTTTTTTTACGTGTAGTACATTACTTGTAGGGTTATAGTTTAACTGTACGCATTCAATTATCTTTGTTCTTTGAATTTGTGATCTCATGTTTAACATGTTGCAGCAAAATGGAATGTAAAATTCAAAATTCTTCATAAACTCTGTTATCGTAGAGCAGTACAAAATGGGATATCAGATGACCGATATAATTAGAGCTTAGTTGTTAAAGGGAGCCAATAACCCACAAAATCGATATAAAAAGAGCCATACATTTACTTTAACCCTTTAATGACAAAATGGGATATCGGATGACCTTTATAATTAGTGCTTAGTTGTTAAAGGGAGCCCATAACCCACAAAATAGATAGATATAAAAATGAGGCACACATTTACTTTAACCCCTTAATGACATGCAGATTTTAGTTTATGCGCTTACTTTTTTTTCCCTCCCCTTCTTCCAAGAATCCTCACTTTTTTTCTTTTCACATAATGCTTATGTTTTTGCAAAAAAAAATTGTAGTTTTGAACAGCACTATTTACTTTAATGGTTACTGTTACAGAACCCCCCAGCACCCAGAATATGTTATGCAGTTATTTGTATATAGAATAGGTTCCATGTGAGATATATGTCCCTAATGCATCAGCCCACAGGCTGCGCCCCTGGGCAGAGGAGACAAGATATCCCCCTTCTGACCTCCCCCACCTTTGTAATTCCCACAGTAAATATCAGCAGGCTCCGGCCACCTGCGGCTATTGTAATGTATGTCTGGCCTGCCCTCTGTATCAGTTGTGATATATATTCTGTGTTCGGTGAGTAAAGAGTTGTCACACTGGAAATACGTGGAGAAGCAGTGATATTTTATATGCGCCCATGTAATCAAGGAATTCCAGTCAGCGTCCTTCATTCAGAATCCAGCCAAAGCAGAGTGGACCTCCTGAACCACAGGGTGGTACTGAAAGAGGTACTCCAGCACAGCAGACCCCGTTACAGTTACAAAAATATTTTTTTCTGAGACCCTTAACTTTTTTTTTATATTTCCTATTTGAAGGCTTGTTTATTGTGTGCTAAGTTGTAGTTTTAAAGGGTATCTGTTATTTTATGAAAGTTTTATATATTGTAGTTATGGATAGTGCTTCTGTAAATTCACTCACTCTTGTGTCCATTTAGACTTACTATTGAGCCTGTACACTGCTCATGCAGGAGGAGCACACTTTAGAATAGTGATATGATCGATCGGTGGGGTACTCAAGACCCAGACCCCCACTGATCAGAAGCACTATGCATTGTCTATATTTAAAACTTTTATATAATGACAGTTGCACTTCTAAGGTACAATTTTGGATTAGATCATCATATGTGATTTTTTTTTTTTTTATTAAGTGGAATGTGTGGTGATCAAAAACGGCAATTTTTATGTTTCATTTTTCTTTCTGTGTTTTATGACATTTAGCATACTAGTTATCCAATTTTATATTTTCATCAGACATTTACAATTGTGACAATACCAATTGCTTATTTATTTTTTACATTCTGTTATTTTGAAATGGAGAACAGAGAGATGATTCAAATATGGTTTTATTTTTTTTTTATTTTTTTTTTTTCACTTTTTTTTTCTGTCCCCATTGGGGATTTTAACCTTAACGTCAGTATTTCAGTATATAGCCCTGATTCCTGTATATGCCTACAGCATGTACCCAGCTATTATGGGAACCCATCGGCACACTGCATTCCCATTACATGAGGCTCCAGAACAGCAGATTTGTGCATCATTTGACCCTAAGCAGGTCACACAGTCTAGAGCACTTTTGCACCGAAGGTTTGGCTGCTAGCTCAGCTCCCTGCATTGATTTTTAGTGCGGAGTCAGCTGGTAGTACTGTTAGAGGAAGGGTGTTCTGGACCACACTATCCGGCTAAGTACTCCAAGCACCTTATTTGAATATATATATATATATATATATATATAAAAAAAAAAAAAAAAAATTCAAAAATTATCCAGCAAATTTTAAAGATAAAAATAGGGTTCTTTTTTGGCATGTTCTCAACGATAATGACCTATGCTGACTTTGAAATGGATTTTGGAGCTTACTGACTTCCTTTTAAAAAGGACCTGTCACTTGCTAAAAAAAATCCGCAAAATACCTTAAAATAAGCCTTATGATCTCCAGTTTCTGCTGCTTTTCCCATTTTGCGATGTCTTTCTCCATTGCAGAAACATTCACATTTGTTTCCTTTAGAGAGTAATAGGTGAAGTATCTACTTGTTGTTCAACGGTGTTTCTTCAAAGTTTTTTTTTCTTGGGTGCATTAACCGTTAAGTGTTAGATGCTGTCTATCATGACTGATCGGCCCAATGGCAGCTGATCTAGCAGACTCATACACTGCCGAGATGTGGCAGCATCTGGAAGGGTAGTGTGAAACCTTATGCCCCTGAAAAGACTGTGAAGAAACAACCAGTTGTACTACAAGCTGAGATTTCACATATTGCACTCCAAGTAACCTTTGCAGTGACGCAGCGCAAAACGAAAACATTTTTACAAAGTATTTGATTTTTTTAGGTCCTTTTTAAGGCATAAGAATCTGTGCAGGGGTCAAATAAAACACATATAAATTGTAAAAATGCGGCAACCTTTTTGCTTTCACTTTGGTGGTGTTGCACAGCGAATAGTTTAACTTTTGAAGGTAAAGTTGAATGTTTAAAATAGAGTGCACAATGAAAAAAAGGCTTCAAAAATGTTGTTTTTTTTTTAAAAAAACAAAGCATTGGAAGGGCAAAAATGTCTAAAAATGACTAACAAGTGGAACCATATAGGTAAGGCAAATCTGTTTGAAAATAAGAATTTGCCCTGAAATTCCTCTCCTCTCCCCCTGTAGTGGAGCTGTCACTGGACATTATGTAGTTTTCCTTTGTTCTCATTGATAGAGACAATGTTTTCTATTAGTAAACCATCCTGGGCTGTTTCAATTTCCCATTAGGGAAGAACATTACAAGCACATCAGTTTGTGAACCGACCCTATACTCTGTAGCCGGTCTCCAGTTTTCCTCTAGGCTCCAGTGAAAGAGATTGCAGTATGAGACTTCATTAAATGTGGCCTTCTCATTGTACATTGTCACTTGTAATATAGATTGCATGTTTACTACTGACATCCCATTCCCAGATACAGAAATATGCTGTCAGCTTTCCCAATGAAGCTTTTCCTAATGTCTCTGCCATGGAATGATCTCTCCTAACCCCTTTTATTTTAATTTAGCGATTGTTGTGGCATATTCCTTCTTCTTGCCTTAAGGGAAATCCGTAAAATAACAAAAGTTTTTGGATGGGAAATGGTCTTATTTCCAAATCATTGTATTCTTTTTTTTTTTTTTTTCTCCTAGAATTTACATTTAAGGTATGTGCACACGTCAGGATTTCTTCAGGAATTTTTGTGTTTTTTTTGCGGATTTCCCCGATAAAAACGCTATAATACCGCATAAAAAACGCATACATTATGCATCCTATCATTTAGAATGCATTCCGCATTTTTTGTGCAAATGTTGCTTTTTTTTCCGCAAAAAGAAAAGCATTCCGGAAAAAGAAGCAACATGTTCATTATTTTTGTAGATTTTTTGCGGATTTCCCATGGAATTGGAGTGTCAGGGAAAAAACGCAAAAAATCCGCAAAATAAAGCACAAAAAACACGCAAAAAAAACACATGCGGATTTCTGGCAGAAATGTCCCGATTTTGTCAGGAAAATTTCTGCAAGAAATCCTGACGTGTGCACATAGCCTCATATATTTTTTTCAAATTGTTAAATGGAATGTGTCATTAAATTTATCTTTTATGTTTATCCATTCATGACCAGATGTATTCTCGTTTTTGCAGTTTCGTTTTTTTGCTCTCCTTCTTCTCAGAGCCATAACATTTTTATTTTTCGGTCAATATGGCCATATGAGGACTTGTTTTTTTGCGGGACTGGTTGTAATTTTTGAAGAACACCATTAGTTTTAACATATCTTGTACTGGAAAACGGGAAAAATAATCCAAGTGCGGTGAAATTGCAAAAAAAAGTGCAATTCTACAATTTAAAAATTTTTTTTTTTAACATGTTCACCAAATGCTAAAACTGACCTGCCATTCTGATTTTCCAGGTCATTGCGAGTTTATAGACACCAAACATGTCTAGGTTCTGTTTTATTTAAGTGGTGAAAAAAATCCGAAGTCTGTTTAAAAAAAAATAAATAAAAAGGGCACCATTTTCAGAGACCGGTAGCGTCTCCATTTTTCGTGGTCTGGGACTGTGTGAGAGCTTTATTTTTGTGTGCTGAGAACTTTTTTTATTGATATTATTTTGGTGTAGATACGATCTTTTGATCACCCATTATTAACGTACGGTAATTCTGACATTTTGAATTTTTTACTCGTTACACCGTTCGGATTACTTAGTTTTCTATTGATAGATCGGACGCTTCTGAACTCAGCAATACCAAATATATGTATATTTGATTTTTTTTTTTGTTTGTTTTTTTTTATTTTGAACAGGGCGAATGGGGGGTGATTTTAACTTTTTATATTTTTTTTATTATAATATTTTTAAAAACATTTTTTTTTACTTTTTGAATGCTTCAGTAGTCTCCATAGGAGACTAGAAACTGCAGTACTTTGATCTCCTCTGCTGTACACAGGTGATGATGAGATCGCCTGTGTGTAGCAGAAATGCTCAACTGATATGAGTGGCGAACACCGGGCGGCACTCAAAACAATCCAGCCATGACAACCATAGAGGTCTGCTGGAGACCTCTGGTTGCCATGCTGACCAATCGGTGACCCGCAATCATGTGACGGGGTCACCGATGGCCGGATTTTTGATGCGCTTCCGGTAAGCGTGAGTAAAGGGCAGCTATCAGAAATTGACTTTGGCATTTAACTAGTATATATCTGCTGACACGTGCCCGGAAAGGTGCGGGCTCAGTACCAGAGCCTGCATCAAACGGGGAGTCCGACATCGGTGTACTATTATGCCTGATGTTGGAAAGGGGTTAAATTTGCTTTTTAATTATTTTTGTTCATTGATTTTTCAGTTTTCCATATCAAATGTTTTATGAAACCACAAATATTTCAATTTTCACACTGGCCAATAGGCCTTTTATAAGACTTATGTTTCTTGTTCTGTATAAATGACTTTCCAGCAGTCTCATTATCATCACAGACCATTTAGAATCCTTAACAAATAAATGTCAGTTAATTGCTACTAATATCCATAGTAACAACAGGAAGTAGAAGTTTAATTTTAGGCCTAGTGGCTAGTGTGGAAATAGCAAGATTTTGTTTTTCCAATTGTTTGTTTTTTATTTCAAAGAGTTTATCTGGCACCCCTCATTTTTGCATTAATGATGATTGGTGCCAATGACCCTCACACCTGCCGAGATGTTCATGATCTGCATTTGTCAGGAAAGATTTGTATATTTTGGCTATACTTTATCCCGTGTCCTAGCTTGGAAAGCTTGGCGCACACTTCTTAATGAGTCTATTGCATTTTAAAAGTGGCGTGCACTTCCATGCATCTTGCACAAATCTTACTCCAATCTGGGACTGCAGTAACATTTCCGGTGTAAGGTATAGCGTTACTCTCATTAATTAGATGCACTGTGGCGCCCCACAACCGTTCCTCCCCCTCCTGCACCAGGTCAGCCCGTTTGGGTGGAGGTGGGCAAAATTGATGTGAAAAAATTTAGCAACTTCAAGTTGCACAAAAAGTGTAATATTTAACAGTGTTTTACACCAGATTTCAGGCGAGAACATTTTAATGAATTGGCGTCAAAGTATTTTATATCATGAAATTTATTTTATATGACTCAAATTGGCTACTTTTATAACATTCATTGGTTCATTTTAGCCGATGTGCATAATATACAACCTAAAGCATGACTTAGAAAAACAAGCTTTGGCATAGGAGGCAGTAATTTGGACCGGAATTGGGAAATATGCTGTTAAATGTCTTCATTGTGTCTGTGTCCTGCAGATTTGCAGCAGTTGTCATGCAGCTCAATTGAAGCAATATAGTGTAAGAATTGGAAAAAAATACACACTTTTAGTAGAAGTTCCCTTTGGGTCTTACTAGATAAGACGGGAGATTACAGAAAATCACTTACCAGTTTTCATAACATGTTTCATGCTGCGTTTGGACATCTAGCTTATGATGAGATTGCCAAATCTGTCTTCAACGCTCTCATCATTGTTCTGTAGCCTGACTAGTTGAAGTCAAGTGGATTTTTGTGCATGCTCTTCTGTTAAATACTTTCCTTACGGAGTATGATTTCTGTGTAATAAAATTCCAGGTCAAGAAAAGGTTGCAATGAGTTTCGTTTTCTTCTCTTGAATGTAAAGGGATTTTCCTATTTGGATTATCGATTTTCTTCTGTTTATTCTTATAAACAGACAAAAGGAAAAACTGCCCATAAAGATGAAAGCCTGACAGCTATTTCTTATTGGCAAAGTAGTGGCAATAAAGGCTTCTTTCACACTTCAGTTGTTTGGCGTCAGTCACCTCCGACATAGTGACGGATCAACGGATCCGTCACAATTGTTGAGAAAACTGTTCTAACGGATCCGTTTTTTTGACTGATCAGTTACTTGGGGGTTGTCTGGGAAAAGTATCTACTTTTTGGAGCATGCGCAATTGAAAAAGCAGATTGGGGCGACGGATCCGCCAAAATGACGGTCGCGACGGATCCGTCGCCCATAGGCGGCCATTCTATGGAATGACGGACGCGACGGATCCGTCACGAACCGCCATTTCAGTGCAGACAAAAAATGTTATAATGTCCGTCAATGTCTAGACAACGTCCGCCAAATTTCGACGGATCCGTCGCATGGCGGATGGAACGGACGACCGTCCGCCACAATCCGTCGCTAATGCATGTCTATGGGAAAATAGTGGATCCGCAAAAAAAAATGGCGGATCCGCTATTTGAGGAAAATGGCGGTTTCAGACTGACGCCTTAGGCCTCTTTCACGCGTCAGTCTGAAGCCTAAGGACCCTTTGCTACTGTACTGGAATAGTGTTATACATTTGGGATTAATATACAATCATGCGACAAGCACCCTTTTATCCACATGGGACATGGGATCAGAGTAGGACATGCTTGAAGTTTCATCGATAAAAAAAAAAATTGGACAGCACTCAGACATTTCACGTGGCTGCGTAAATTCACAGTAAGGCTATGGTCACACATTCAGTATTTGGTCAGTTTTTTTTACATCAGTGTTTGTTCCACTCCTGGTTTTGGTGTACAATCAGAGGAAAAATATAATAAAAAAGGCAATCCAGGTTTTGGCATACAAATACTGATATAAAATACTGACCAAATAATCAATATGTGCACGTGGGCTTAGACCTATACTTCCTGTCCTTTCAGGAAGACTTTTCACCAGGCTCATTATCATCACACGCATATTACGGGATCCTCCATTCACAATAAGTGATGTAAATCCTCTCCTCTCACCCCATATCCCCTTCACTTATAAAACAATACAAACCTCTAATACAAAAAAAAAAGTCAACAATTAAAACAAAATCATTTATTGTAGAAACCTGATTTAAATAGCAGGTGTTTTCTTGGTGACACATTCCCTTTAAAGGTCCAACACTTATATTCTAAAACTTATATACCGTAATTCTAATTAGTATTAGTAAATATTACTAATGAGGTGGCAGCATTGTAGTAGCTTCGCCACTGATAAATGGGTACTGTATTATGTCATGATCAGGGCATTCCTGCTGACATGGCACAAACGCTGTGTAATTTACAGGCAGATAAATCCAGCTTAGTTGTAATCTCGCTTCAGTCAAACATCTGGAGTAAACATTGGATTGTAATGAATGTAGGAAGCATCAAGATCAAGCTCGGTAAATTGCAGCTTGTGGAAGATGTGTGTCCCGCAGTTATTATCGAAGAAGCTACTTATTCTGATTACTTAGAACCGTCCGTGTCGGGAACCTTCATCTGCTTGAAATCATCATAGTGATCTGCTGCAAGCCAACTCCCTGACTGGTCATTTCCATGGGTGGTGTTGTTTGGGTCACAAGTGCTAGATAAAGACTGGGTAGATCCGTAGATTAAGATTATTTTTGTTACCACTGTTCAATCCTGCGCCCAGCCTACTTTTCTTTTACGTTTGCATTGTTCTGTAAAAGATATTGTGAAGTTAATTGGCACGTTCTTGTACATTCAGTAACTAAATCCAGTATTTTAACATGAAATGAAGGCGTACGTGTAGAATTGTCTGTTTGTTTTGTTTTTTTTTTGTTTTTTTTTACCACGCTGCCCCATCACGTTTGTGCTTTCTTATTGGCACTGTCATTCTTTTTCTATGAAATACTCCTTGCTGACTAAAAGGAACAATACGATGGAAAGAAACTGTCAGGCATTGATTTTTATGTGCATTTTTTTCCTTAAGTCTATTTATAAGGATAAATAATGAAAACCGGAAAACAGCCTTTTTATTTTCCTTTAGGGAATATAGGACAATCCGGAACATGCTGATTGCAGTATTGTATAGCACAGCGGAATGAGAAAAGCTCCTGCTTGTTTGTTTGGCATATTGCGTGGTCCCTTGACAGATCATGTTAGCCCTTGGAGAACAGTAATGCTCTCTGCTCAACCCCCAACTCTTTGCAAAGCAGGACTGTAAATGTCATCAAAACAGCTCTACCTCTGCCTCCACTTCACTCAGGGTTTATGTGCCCTGTTTGTATGGCAGAACAAACGAATGTGACCAGTTTTCAAAAGCAAATATAGGCAGCAGATTTTTCAGCTAGGTGTTTGCCCGCAGGGAAATGAAAAGCTGAAAGCAAAGCTCTGCTCTGTGTAAGGAACAATTACTTTAAGGTTACCAGGCTGCAATGGCCGCTTTACAGATTTCATACTCTGCATAGGGAACTGTTCTACCCAGCAGAGATGAGATTTCCTTTTTTGGTACAGTTACAGAATATGAATTGTATTCTTTATTTAAAGGAGGTATTAGTATTTAGTCAACCTGTGCACGCACCGCGGAGCTGCCTCGGAAATATAGATTTTTGTAACATTTGCTCTCAATGACTATTTGATGATTTCACCTAGTCTTTCTTTAGATCTCAGTAACCTTATTTTGCACATTAGCTCAACTCCAGTGCATGAGCAAATAAGAGAGTAGACAATGCTAGTATTGTCTATTTCGTTCAAGGAGTAGGGGCTGCACTTCTTTCCTACAAAACTTTACTCCTCTTGTCCTGGTTTTTGAAAAGAATGATTTCAATCAGAAATCCTGAAACTAAAGCAGTTTTGCACTAAACCCACACTGTGTAAATGGGGATAAGTAATGGCACTATCCTACAAATACAAGTAAAAAATCTAAGTAGTAATGAACACCAATATTTTAACCTTGCCAATTCACAAATTAAATACTCCTGTATAATTTTCTTCCCGTTTAGCCACTGTACTCACCTTTTAGCAGAGGTACGTCTCTGAGGGGTAGAGGGGTATTGACTTTTTACCTTGCATGTCGTTCAGAATGTTAGAAAAGACTTTGTGTGTGATATGATTATTATTATTATTTATTTATATAGCACCATTAATTCCATGGTGCTATACATGTGAAAAGGGATTACATACAGGGTTATAGATATCGTTAACAGTAAACAAATTTACAATGACAGACTGGTACAGAGGGGAGAGGACCCTGTCCTTGCAGACTTACATTCTTCGGGATAATGGGGAAGAGACAGGAGGTCGATGTGCTGCAGCTTGGGTGGTTGGTGAGGCGGCAGCTCTGGCGGTGGCAACACGGCAGCTCGGGTGGTTGGTGAGGCGGCAGCTCTGGCGGTGGCGACACGGCAGCTCGGGTGGTTGGGGAGGTGGTAGAATGGTTATTGCAGGCTGTAGGCTATCCTGAAGAGATGGGTTTCCAGGTTCCATCTGAAGGATCCGAGGGTGGTGGATAATCGGACGTGTTGAGGCGTGGAATTCCAGAGGATGGGGGATATTCAGGATAAATCTTGGAGGCAGTTGTGTGAGGAACGAATAAGTGTGGAGGAGAGTAGGAGGTCTTGGAAGGATCAAAGATTACGTGAGGGAAGATAGTGGGAAATTAGTTCAGAGATATAGGGAGGAGACAGGTTGTAGATGGCTTTGTAGATCAGTGTTAGTAGTTTGAACTGGATTCGTTGGGGAATTGGGAGCCAGTGGAGGGATTTGCAGAGGGGTGAAGCAGGGGAGTACCGAGGAGAGAGGTGGATTAGCCGAGCAGCAGATTTGAAGACAGACTGGAGTGGTGCAAGGGAGTTAGCGGGGAGGCCACAGAGGAGGGTGTTGCAGTAATCGAGGCGGGAGATGATGAGGGCATGCACAAGAGTTTTAGTAGATTGTGGGCTGAGGAAGGGACAGATTCTGGCAATGTTTTTGAGTTGGAGGCGACAGGAGGTGGCAGGAGTTTGCACGTGCGGTTTGAAGGACAGGGCAGAATCGTGAGTTACTCCGAGGCAGCGGATTTCAAGTGCGGGAGAGAGCGTAATGCCGTTTACCATAATAGATAGATCAGGTAGGGGGGATACGCAAGATGGGGGAAAGATGATGAGTTCGGTTTTGTCTACATTGAGTTTTAGGAAGCGAGAGTTGAAGAAGGAGGATATGGCTGACAGACACTCCGGGATTCTGGACAGAAGAGAGGCGACATCTGAGCCAGAGAGGTAGATCTGAGTGTCGTCCGCTTATAGGTGGTACTGGAAGACATTGGACTTTGAGTTGTCCTAGGCCAAGGGTATAGATGGAAAAAAGTAGAGGCCCTAGGACAGAGCCTTGAGGGACTCCAACAGAGAGGGGGCAGGGTGAGGAGGTAGTGGGAGTGGGAAACGCTAAATGTGCGGTCGGAAAGGTATGAGGCAATCCAGGACAGGGCAAGGCCTTTGATGCCGAGGGAAGAAAGAATCTGTAGCAGTAGGCAGTGGTCGACTGTCGAAAGCAGAGGACAGGTCGAGAAATAGGAGGATGGAGAACTGTCTGTTAGCTTTGGCTGTAAGTCGTTAGTAATTTGATATAAGACATGATGGCGCACAGCTCTGCTCTGCTCACTGTTATCACCTATTATGATTACAAATGGGAGTTGAGCCAAGCTTTGTGTAATTATGAGCACCTACTGCATCTGCAGCTCTCATTTCACAGCATGGTCAGCAATGTTGTATGCTCCCTCTCTCAACAGTGCCATGGGGTGAGAACTGCAGAGCTGTGTTGTACTGACACACTGCTTATAATCATTTTATATGTTGGCAGTGAAATCAGTGAGTAGAGCAGGGCTGTCTTTACATGTCTCACAGAGAGAAAGCCTGTTCTTCTCCTCTCTATGGGTGTGTTCTTTCTCCACACCTGCATAACACATTCTACTTGTGATTGGACAATGTCATGCAGGAGGAAAAATCAATGCCATCAAAAACGAATCTCTGAAAATGACCCCAAAGTGGAAACTAACCAATAGAAATGGTTTTATTCAAATCTGCAACCACTATTTCATGATATGCCCAGTTTAAAGTGCTGTAACTGGTGAAAGTTCCTCTTTAACAACTGCAAAATTTATGAGCAACACACAAAAAGTCATGAATGCCCTTGACCAAACTAGAGCCACATTGCATTAAATCTTCAGACATTTCCTGGTGATCAAGAACAATCTGCGAGTGCTAATCACCACCGGGCTTATCCATTTGACTGTGCAGACTACACAGATATGTTGGATCAGCCTTCGTCTTTATGACAATTAACAAATTAACATTGATTATAGGCTGGAATATAAATCAGATATATCGTTTTAGTGACTTGAAGCTCTCTGTGTTCTTTTTTCTGTCTCCCTAATTTATGCTGATTACCACGAGGCAGCCTGATGCTTTTAACTGCTGATTCTAATTCTAGTTGTAACATGCAGTGCACTATTCAATGCCGAATGCATCTTTTCCCATTAAAAAATGCATATTAATCAGCAGCTCCATTAATGTACTGGAATATTGATTTTTGAGGAATCCGAGTCTCCGTAGATAAACATCCCTCTAATGAGAAGCTCACTGTTTCTGGAAATGTATATGCGGACCTATTTTTATATTGTAACAATTTATCTCCTGTTCACATATTCTAGAATAATATGGTTAATTTGCATTAAATTATTGGACGACGTCTTTGTGTGAGAGAACAAGAGAAAATACTCATTTATAGTCATTACAATCAAGCATGTTTCATCTGCCATCTATCTAATTTGTTTAGCATTCCCCCAAAAAATCAATATATCACATAAAAATGCAGTGTAGTCGACTTTCAGCTGGCACTGGGGTTAGGTTGTGTTGTATCTAATGTATCATTTCTGGATGCAGAGCTCTTTGTGTTTCCTGGTTGCAAATGGAGACTGTTCTGCCAGAACAGCTGATCTCTGTTAAATCCATGAGAATTTGGCTGCAGCCAGCCCAAATATGTCATATCTGCTACTGAGATATGGGTTATTTAGTAGTTCTTCATACTGAAGATGATGGTCGCCAGTTATAAACACGAAGAGAAGTGGGAGACATGATTTCCACTATTATTATTATTTATTGTTATAGCGCCATTTATTCCATGGCGCTTTACATGTGTGGAGGGGTATAAATAATAAAAACAAGTACAATAATCTTAAACAATACAAGTCATAACTGGTACAGGAGGAGAGAGGACCCTGTCCGCGAGGGCTCACAATCTACAAGATACATTTATGGAATGTAATAATTATTAGCAGTGCGTTTATAATTGTGCTAGAATTTATTTTCATTGCATATGAAATGGGCATAAAACACAGCATTCCTGTGCATTTGTGGAAGAATATTGTGCTTTAGATGCGTTTTCTGTGTTTAAGGTTCCTGTCACATTGATCATGCTGTCCCATGTGCTGGAAAATGTTATAAAGGAGTTGCTAAGGAGATTGATATACTGTATAGATTAGTAGGATAAGTGCCTGTTCAATGTTCTTTTAAATCTTAAAGGGGTGTCCAGTACTTGGATAACCCTTTATGAAACCCTATCCCCTCTTGTAAAATAACACTTTTATACTCCCCTCCGGTACTGGCGCCATTCCAGTGGTGTCGGCACTGGCTCTCCCAGGGGACGGCATGACATTGTCATGTCTACAGCCAATCAGCACTGGCTTCTCTCTCCCCACATGCCAACATATAATGTACATCTGGAGGAGGTAAGAGTAGCAGTGCTCACTTCCTCTGGATGTATGTGATTTGTCCAAAGGCGTTGTGAGTGAAGCCTGGGCTGAGTGTTATGTCACTCCATCTCTGGGAGAGCCAGTGACAACACCGCTGGAACGGCGCCGGCAACGGAGCAAAGTATTACGGTATTTTGCAAGAGGAAATCTAGGGATTCAAAAGGGGTTGTCATAGTAGTGGACAATCTCTTTAACAAAATCCACAACACATGCACATAGTCTAGAAGTCTGTGCAGGCTCTCAACAGTTTTCAAGTTGAATACAGCTTCTAATATGGCGCTCATTGAGGTCTCTGAGGCCTCACTTTATCACTGAATAACTCTGTTCTAAAGAGTAGAGTTGAGCGAATTTGTTTGGATTTGGTTCCGAATACGATCGGCTGCGAATATTGTTTTTATATTCGTCGAACACAGCCGAACATCATTAGTCAATGGGAGTAGAAATTACCGAATATGTTCAGAACCAATCAACAAATATACATTCGACACGAATATAGAACCAATATGGAACAAATATGGCAAATTCAGATTCAGTGGCCGAATCCGAACATATTCGCTCAACTCTAATAAAGGGGCATACAAAAGATTATTTTTCTGTTAGTTTCCTATTGAATTGAACAGAAAATAAACTGAAGGCATTCTCCATCAGATGCCAAGTAAGGGTAAGGGGATTGCTTCTAGCCTAAAATACCTGTAATACGGTGCACCAAACAGTAGTACATGGAGTGCCGATGGCTACATACCATGGTGCTACAGTAACATTACACGTTGTGATACAGGCTTTTACTGTGGTTTAATTTTTGTTGCAACTTTTCATGTTTTTTCAGGTCTCAATTACATATTTTACTTTTGTTAAGACTCCTTAACCCTTTGTAGTTTCATACTTTTAAGGTTGAAAGTAGTCATAAATCCATTGAGTACCATTTATAACCCAATATGTTGATCCAAAGGTGGGCAAAAACCATCATGAGGAAGGTGTTAATTCCCTATATTAGGGGCATAATTCCTTTCTGACTTCACATATGGCAATCGGACTACTTCCCTGGATCAACGGTCCATTGTGGAATCTAATACCCAAAACCTGTAGTATTATATTTGTCAAGAAAACCTTCCAGACCCTCCTTGTAGTTTTCTTTTTTAGTGAATCAATGGTCATTGGGTTGTTTGGCAGCTAGAGGGCCTGTACAAGTCATTCTGCCTTGGCTAGGTTAGGTATTTAGATGCAGGACTAGTGTTAGAGCTGATCGTTTTCACTTGCTGGTGGTGCGTCTAGCTTTCACCATGTATTAGTCCATTATGGTTATGAGATTGGAAATAAGTGGGGTATAAGTGATGGTTTAGGGTATGAATAGAGTTAGACTGTCTCCGATTAGCGCCTTAATCTTATCTACCGCTTCTGTATGTATAATTTCTTAACTGAGACTTATTACTAAACACCTTGCAAGAATTTATTCACTCACTTGTGGCTGCCCCGTGGGATTTAACCAATTTCCTTAACACCAACACGTTGACACACAGGAGGCTGACTTTCATAGGAATACAATTAACCTACCAGTGTGTTTTTCTTAGAATGATAGCTGGTGTGTATATATAGGTGCATGCAATTTCTGAATTGGGTCATTTCAGGTCGTTCATTGCTGAAGACTGAATACTAAAAATGCTCTAAAATATAGATTAATGTTCCTTTAGCCAATTATATGTGGGAACTTGACAAAAATAAATGTTTATTTGTTGCGATTTGTGTGTTTTGTAGACATTTGGAAAGCATATTCTCTGATCTCATATTCATGTGTCAGACCAAAGCGAGATCACTGGCAGAAATCTAACTTTCACATCCTCTTAATTGTTAGGTTTTCACCAGGCTTTCTTGCAGCATTTAAGATTCCAACGTTGCCCCCATAATGGGGATTCTGCATTTTCTAAATTTATTAAATGTTTTCTGCTTTCATGTTTACAGCATATCTTGCATTTGATCTTACAGGCTAACAATAAGCCAGAAATTGAGGCAGCTTTGTTTCTTGATTGGATGAGGTTGGAGCCTCAGTCGATGGTTTGGCTACCGGTGCTTCACAGAGTTGCTGCGGCTGAAACTGCCAAACACCAAGCCAAGTGTAATATCTGTAAAGAATGTCCAATTATCGGTTTCAGGTAAGATGTCTTTGTATGAAGCAGATCTAGCTACCGTTTTTACACAGCAGGATTACAAAGTGCTAGACGTACCGTATATAAAAATAGCAAGGCGTAGATTTAGAAAATCACAAAGCCAAACATTCGTCATGAAAACATGACAAGACTTCCAGAGAGCCTGAAAAAAACTTGTAAACAGGTGACCCATCACTAGTCTGCTTTTGGTACCTGGTTTGTTTTCTTTCATTAATAGGAAAGTTTTTATTGTCTGACTACTAAATAAAGGAAAAAAAAAAGTATACCTACTCTTTGGCTGCGTTTTCACGAGTATTTGCTTTGTTTTTGATGATGCAGCACTTCTGCACCTTAGTTACATTAGGCTACTTGTAGGGGAGGGGGGTTGTGTGTATTCTTATTATATTTTTTACGCTGAAGTTTTTATTTTTCTTTCATACGTTATGATTTAAATAAAGCTCCTTTGTATTTTATATTTCCTTGACAAAACTCGATGCAGTCATGTGCGGCTTACATGCATTTTTAGGGTGTTTCTACAGCAGAAATGGCCTACAAATACATATGTAATTTTTACCTGTGGTTTTTCGACTGCTAATGCAGTTCTGTGAGGAAAATTTGCAAATAAAACACACAAAAACCATCTACATGCAAATGAAATTGAAATTTTGCGATTATAAAAAATAAAAATGTTTTCGTAATCCTATCCACCGACTCATATAAACTTGATTTCCTGTGATGGTTTTACCTCTTTAAAGGGTTGTACCACAAGGTTCATTTTAATCAATGGATATTGGAATGAAAGCAAGTTTCTACAATTGGATGTGTTCTCAAAGGGAGAACGCAAAAGAGTATACAGACATTACATCATGTGAATGCAGTAGTTTCTTTCTGTGAGGTAAAACATTTCACTGCCTGGTTTTAAACAAGTTTTACCTCACAGAAAGAATCAGCTGTCACCCTATGCTGTCTTGTCTGTCTCTTCCTTCCTCCCCTGCCGAGGAGCTGTGGTATGATCAGACCATGTTCATGTACAGTCAGACACAGCCATTAAACAGTACACAACATTTATAAGATTCTCAGCACAGGAACATTTTCTTTTTTTAAACGCTTCCAATTGTGGAAATAATTATTATTCCAAGATCTATTGATTAAGATGGACTTTGTGGGAAAACCCCTTCTAAGGTTATATTCATAAATGGTCGATTTCTTACCCCAGCATATCCCACCCCAATCGGTAAAAACTGCAAAGCTCACTGTTCAGACAAGCAATTTGAAACCAGAGACTTTGTGTGCCTTTAGCACATTTTTTTCATGTGTGTATATTTGGGATCCAGTGCCTGTATTTGCTGCCCTTGTCGGTGAGTTGTGATGGATACTTTGTACTCTATCTGCTGAAATGGAAGAGGAGGAAGATGATTTCCAGAACGTCCAGTAATGCCCTCCGCCTGGCCTGGTTGAATAACACGCTCGCTTGTTATCTTGTTATAGATAAAAAATGCATGTGCTTTACAAGAAACATTATTGACACAATCTTGTTTATATGATATATATGTACGGTCATCAGTAAAAAATCACTTCATACTGCTGCCCAGAGCAGTCCAACTTCATCAATTATGCATCCACTTTATTTTCTCTTCCTTCATATCCACTACCATGGATAATCCACCTCCATGTATTTCTGAAAGAAAACCTAAAGGAGAAAAAAAACATCTCAAAGCTACCTTGCAAACGCTCCATGTTCTATGGTTTGTAAACTTCTCTGTAGAATTCATACAAAATGCATTTACCCAATAGACTGTGAAATCATTACTACCTCTGAGAGAAAATGGCAGCTTTTTATTCACTCCCAGAGCATCGCGCAAAAATCCAGTAAGCACCTCGACTGTGCTAAAATCCGAAATAGAATTGTTCTCCGCAGACAAGTATGAAATGCACCATAAAATAGAACAGCAGGACAGGGCTTTTCAGCAACAGGTAATGAACATTACCGGGTGATGTACAATGATTTTAGCATGTAGAGTTGATCTTTGGGGACAATTGTTTATACTAGCCATGATTGACATCCCGATGTGTGCGCCATTGTGTAGGGGCGCTCATTCCACCCAACAAAGCTTTGTCATTCAGACGCCTAGTTTTGTACAGTCGATAAAGTACTCATTCACATCTAAACCACACGGCACGTCTGACTGGCTCCTAGGTCCAAAGTGCATTTGTAGAAAAGTATACTGAAGGGAAAAAGGAGAGGAAAAGAGGCCGACTCTGCTGGGCTCGTATCCAGAATATGTAGTGACGGTTGTGTGATTCTAGCCATATGTATGTACTGTATGTAGCTAGCTTTATAGAGTTTCTCAATATTTAACCACATCAGTTACCGGTCATTCCTATAATTTATATGGTGGGTGCATTCCTTATAGGTGTCACTGTGTAATACTTCAGTCATGGTACCCCCTCATCCTGTTTTGTTTTTTTTTTGGGGGGGGGGGTTTATTACCAATACAGATTATTTTGAGCTCTTTCTTTTCTGAGTATCCCTCTTCAATGCTTAAGTATTAATCATTATGATCCCTTATTAATTATATTGAATTATATTAAAATATTGAATTTCTGTTTAAATTCATTGATATATAAATTTGATATGTGCCAGTGGCTCGTGCTAACCATCTAATACCCTGGCCTGCCACATCATTGCATGGTTTCTGGTGTCAGGAGGAAAAATTGGACAAGCTGTTTACTGTGTCATTTTGTTATTTTCCTAGAGTTAATCACTTCCCAAGACGTATTATGTTGTCGGTGATCTCCCAGCTCCATAATACTAATTTCTAAAGTACATTTTTTATAGCTCGGCATAAAGTGTACAGTTTGCCCCTGCTCGGGCCAGGGATACTATTTTTTTATATTGTGCATGGTCCCATCTAAAGGGTTTATCCAGAATTTAAAAAAAAGAAAAAAGAAAAGGATTTGCTTAGTTAAAAAAAAGCAAAACAATCTTGTACAACCGCTATTAAATATGTATTTGATAAATAGTATTGTTTCAATGTAGTGAAAGTAGAGTCCATCAGTTGGCCAACCATGCTGGCACACTCATGAGTAGGCAACATAAATCCTTTTAAACCATAAGAAGATAATGTGCAGAAATCTGAAAGCAGAGGGCTTATTTTTTGTTATCTGTGGACTTTCCAACATCCAATGTAACAGCCCTAATACACACCTCAACATTGAAATGGCAACACCAAGAAGGAATAGTTGTAAAAATTATGGAAATGACAGGATCAATAGATATGTTAATTATATGCAAATGATAAAAAAAAGTGGAAACACAACATCTCGATTTATTCAGTTTTGAGTATGAGCGCAGAATTTAACAGACTTGCATACATACCTTTGCTGCTATAATGAGGCTATTGTAAGATTGTCCAACGAATCTTCTGCCACTCTGAATGCACTTGGGCACCAAATTACCAAGATCCCCTGCCTGTCAGCTCCCTTTTTTAATTTCCGACCAACAATGTCCCAAATGTGCTCGATACTGGAGACAATGCAAATTAAATGTTGAGACTTGTATTATGTTTCCTCAGAAACTTGAAAAAATTCTACTTTGAATGTAATAGTATTTATTTTATTCTGAACATATATTTTAATTTATTTTTTAATTTTTTATTTTTTTTTATCTTTTAGGTACAGAAGTTTAAAGCACTTTAACTATGACATCTGCCAAAGCTGCTTCTTTTCTGGCCGAGTTGCAAAAGGACACAAAATGCACTATCCAATGGTGGAATATTGCACTCCTGTACGTCTATGATCTTGTTTTTTTCCCTATAAATATATACCCACTCACTTTACTTAATAGCACCTTTTCCATTAATCCTTATGATTAGTTCCCATTCATCCATTTAGGAGGGATGAGTGCGTAGCTGTAGTTCAGCCCTGTTGATAGACAGCATAAGCAAATTGATTACATGATTCCAACTAATTTACAGTAGACAAGACCGCTATTACCAGATCGGCTGAAAGTCTTCTGATGTGTATTGTGACTCTTCATCAAACCTAAATGTGGATTAAATTCTCATCAATACTGGGCTACACAGCAGCACATACAGTAGGAATTCTCTCAGTAAGGGTCCAATCAGACATCCGTAAACATCTGACCACAATGCACAGTGTGGCCAGCAGCTCTTCCAACCCAAGCGTGACTGCTTCATAGAAATATATGATGCTGTCACGCTCTGGTTGGGAGTTGCGCCTGCCTCCTAGTGCATTGCTGTCTGATCTCAGTCCAATTTATTTGGTTGTCTGAATGCATCGTAAATGTTGTAGCATGCTTTGCCTCCAGGTGGAACTAGATCACACCATGGAAAATTTTCCATGTGACTGCGCTAATTTCTGTCTTTTTCCATGCCTTGCCTACATATTCTTCACACATAACCCAAACCCACAGATTTTACATTTGGGCACTACCGAAACTTGCTTTTGATGGCACTTGGGAGATTTTTACTTTGTAGAAGCCTTCCAGACGTTTCAGGAGAGTTGTCAAATATGTGTTTTGGCTAAAATAAGTAAATCTTGACGTTGCGAAGCAGGCCTCTTTTAAGAAAAGGATTGAACTGCCCAGCAAATTAAATGATGTGGTTCACGATTTTACTGAAAGCCTGTTAAAAGAAAAGATCTCTAGCGCTATTATCATGAATGCTCCACTCTTAGCTAGTTTCAGGTTGAATGACTAAAAATGGATGTTGACGCCAGGTTCTTTATTTTGCTCGGTGTTTTTTGGCTTCAGTAAACTGCAATCCATGACTGAATTTAGCTTTGAACTTTTAAAGTACAATAAGAGGGACTAAGAAATGCTAAGTCCCATTGTCATAAGCCACTAAATAAAGGTAGGTGCCAAGCGCTTCCTGTAAAACATTTAATACCTGAATGCCTACTTTATCACGGAGAATGCCAAGCAGAATTATAAATCCATTGCAGGATTTGTTTTCTTTTTTTGACACGGTTGCTACTCCACTGCTGTGTGCTTTTCAAAGCATCGCCACAGTTTTCCTGTGTACTGTTTAATTCATGCTATCAGGAGCCACATCCACAAAGAGATTTGTTTGCTTTCAGACTACATCTGGAGAAGATGTACGCGACTTTGCAAAGGTTTTGAAGAATAAATTCAGGACAAAAAGATATTTTGCAAAACACCCAAGAATGGGTTATCTTCCCGTTCAAACTGTCCTAGAGGGAGACAACATGGAAACGTGAGTACTTGCCACTTGGCTTGCATACGAAATGCCTCTCATCTTCCTCTCGTGTTTTTTTTTTTTTTTTTTTATTTAAGACATGCCATTTTGTTTTGTTTTTTTGTTCTAGGAAACACAAGCTGATGTGACTTAAACCAACATTTGTATTTCACATGCATACCTCACGATATTAAATACTAGCCAACACAAGAATAATAGTGCTGAGGGTTGGGTGCTTCTGTTGAAGACCGTTGAGCCATAATTTTCTACCATTTTTTTTTAGTATGGTGTTAACCAGTATCTGCACAGTACTCCTTAAAAGGCATGCAGCATGTTGGGGTACATGACACATGCTACCCATTTAATTACACACCTGGCATCCAAGACCGCCCATTAAGATTTTGGTGTATTTAATGGCAAAAATAGGGTGAAAATAAAGATATGCTCCATATTAGTAAGGGTATGTTTTCACGTGGCGTAATACATCAGGATTTGCTTCGGATTGGACGCTGCGTACATCCGCAGCGTCCAATCTGCAGCGTCCAGATATCACAGCATAGTGGAGGGGATTTTATGAAATCCCGTCTCCACTATGTGCACACAGCCACATCCGGCGGCCCTGCGTGTACGCACATGCGGTGCATCTTTCTAGACCGCAGCATGTCTATCTTGCGGAGATGCTCAGTCTCCACAAGATAAATAACACAGTCTATGAATGTGATGCGGTGATTCCGGATGTGTTCGTTTAACACATCCGGAATCACTGCGTGTACAACAGGGGACTGAGCTTTGGGTATCCGCTGCGTCCAGAGCACTGCAATTCCTGACTGTGGAAGCATAGCATAACTTGTTCCCTAGGGTATTACTAATATCCTATATTATCCATGCAGCTTTTTGGCTCAAAGATTGAGGTCCCCTAATATGACTTCCATATGCACTAAAAAGGTATCTGGTAAGGAATTCTTTTCATGAGACATTGCCTTTAAATTTTAGTCTCAAGCCACTTTTGTAGACATTGGAGCCCCAAAAATGAAGAATTACATTTGCTAAGAATGTCACTTATGCTTTGCTATGAATAGGTAAATGCATACATTAGATGATTAAAGAGTGCATAATAATATGGAGGAGTTCCATACTATTCTACAGTTAGAAAATGTGAATTGTGCCTTTCATTCTCATGCTCGGCATTACTTCGAATTCCTCTTCCTGTTATCTTGTATAATTGCCAAGTGTTAATTCTTTAATAAGTATCAAAATAACTAAGAGCCCTATTGCTCGCTACTATAACAAGTAGCAGGTATGATGTTGATAAAGCATTCATGTGTAATGTGATTAGATCTTATTTCCATGGTCTCCTTCAATATTGGCTTAATGTACACCATGCTAAACCGTTTCTAATCTAAAGAGTATTTAATCATGGCGATATCAGACACAAAGCAGGTGCAAATGTGAAACTGTTTGCTGCCCCATCTGCCAAGAAGATAACATTTAACATGAATAGTTTAGAAAACCTCCTGTTGATCGCAGAGTTCCAGGAGGAGGGTGATCTCTCAATAATGCCATCTGTCCTGTTGCTTGCATGGATTCCCAATGTCCTCATACACAGTAAAACAATAGCGAAGCAAAAAACCTATTACATATACACATTCTACAATGTTTACCATGAATAAATGTTTAACAGAAAATGGCATTCTCCTTACTCATTACAAAATTCAGTGCAAAGATCCATTTTTGCTTTCCAGGTATTTGATTTTTCATGTACAGGTTCAGCTTGTATTTCAAAATTTTCGATATGTATGTATGCAAAATTTTTTGCATTGGCTGCTTTAATTGTCATTCGTGTTGATGTCATAAACCTCATTCCATTTTTCTGTTTTTCTGCTCTTTCTCTTCACCTCCTCATTTTTGTCTTTCAGTCCTGTTACACTGATCAACTTCTGGCCAGTAGATTCTGCGTGAGTATTTTTTTTTGTTTGTGCTACTGCTGTTGCTGTTGCCTCCATGTGTGCTAATTACATCACTTTTCTTTTATCCATGAATTCATTTTCATTTTCTTTTGAACCTCTACGTTTGTGATGAGATGCAATAAGAAATAAAAAGTACTAGATAGTTGGATAAAAAATTGATAGGAGATTAAGAAGTGAACATAGACTCTCACCAGTTTACCATCAAATTAGTCAGTATGGGGTAACCACACTATAAGCTGAGCCTTCTTTTGATTCCTGTAACTGTTTAGTCCATAAGTAAACCATTCCTACAGTTAGGGTACTGTCACACTCTGCAACTTTCCAACGGTCACGACCAGCGATACGATCTGGCCGTGATCGTTGGAAAGTCGTTGTGTGGTCGCTGGGGAGCTGTCACACAGACAGCTCTCCAGCGACCAACGATGCCGAGGGCCCGGGTAACCAGGGTAAACATCGGGTTACTAAGCGCCGGGCCGCGCTTAGTAACCCGATGTTTACCCTGGTTACCATCGTAAAAGTAAAAAAAACAAAAACGTACATACTCACATTCCGGTGTCCGTCAGGTCCCTTGCAGTCTGCTTCCCGCTGAGTGCCGCCGTAAAGTGAAAGCAGATCACAGCGGTGACGTCACCGCTGTGCTCTGCTTACTTTCCGGCCGGCAGTCAGTCAGAGCGGGAAGCAGACTGCAAGGGACCTGACGGACACCGGAATGTGAGTATGTACTGTTTTTTTTTTTTTTTACTTTTACGATGGTAACCAGGGTTAACATCGGGTTACTAAGCGCGGCCCTGCGCTTAGTAACCCGATGTTTACCCTGGTTACAAGCGAACGCATCGTTGGATCGGTGTCACACACACCGATCCAACGATGACAGCGGGAGATCCAGCGACGAAAGAAAGTTCCAAACGATCTGCTACGACGTACGATTCTCAGCAGGGTCCCTGATCGCTGCTGCGTGTCAGACACACCGATATCGTATGGATATCGCTGGAACGTCACGGATCGTACCGTCGTAGCGACAAAAGTGCCACTGTGAGACAGTACCCTTAAGCGAGACAAAGATACACAGGTAGCTTTGGTATCGAGATAAGTAACAACACTCATGCTTTAATGCAATTGTTTAATGCAGATTTTGATAGCAATGCAAGTGCTGGATTTTCCACTCCTTTTAAGAGAACTTCAGGCTTTGGCTTAAAGAGAACCTATCACAAGGTCAAAATTCGGCAGTTTTTGGTCTTATTTAATTCCTGCTGTTCTCATGAATATTCTTTTTTTTTTTTTCCTCTTAAATCCGCCATACATTTATAGAGACATGGGCCTTTAAATTTGCTAATTTTTATGGTCCCTATCATGGTGGGGGTGGCTCACAAAGTAATAATACAGAGTTGCCTAAGAACATGCGCCCAGGGAATCCTGTGCACCATGATCCCTTAGCACCAAGTAAAAAGACGCATTTCTCTGCAAACGTATGGTGGATTAAAATAAATAAAACCAGAATACTTAGGGGAACATGAAGAATAAAGTAAGAACTGGCACCTGGTGACGGGTCCTCTTTAAATTCAGAAAAATTGCTCGTGTTTGAAAAAAAATAAATAAAAGGTATGTTTACAATTGATGTAAATCTGAAGTGCAAGTTGGAAAATGCAATTTGTAATATTTTAATAGGTTACTCAAATACTGGCATATACAGTTGGGTCATAAATATTTGGACAGTGACACAAGTTTTGCCATTTTAGCGCTTTACCAAAACATATTAAAGATAGTTATATAATCAATATGGGCTTATAGTGCAGACTCTCGGCTTTAATTTAAGGATATCCTTGGAGCAAAGGTTTAGGAATTACAGCCCTTTAATAAGTACAAATAAGGGACCAAATGTAATTAGACAATCATCTCAAAGTACTTTAATGAGTTGTTACCTCTTTAATCCTTCCTCAATTAAGCGGGTAAAGGTTTGGAGCTGATTACAGATGTTGCATTTGCAAGCTGTTGCTGTGAACCCACAACATGTGGGCAAAGGAGCTCTCAGTGGAAGAGAAACAGACAATCATTAGGCTGAAAAAAGAAATCCATCAGCGAAAAATAGAAATGTTAGGAGTGGCCAAATCGGCAGTTTGGTACAATTTGCAAAAAAAGGGGAGCACACTGGTGAGCTTGGGAACTCAAACAGCCCCTGGACAACCACAGAAGACAACAGAGGTGGATGATCGTGGAATGCTTTCCATGGTGAAAAAAAAACATCACAATGTCCACCCAAGTGCAAAAAATGTTCTAGGGAGTAGCTATTTTCAGTATCTAAGTCTACCATAAAGAAAAGACTTTATAAGAGCAAATTCAGGGGGTTCATCACAAGGTGCAAAACTTTAATCAGCCTTAGAAATGGAAATGCAAGATTAGACTTTGCCACTAAACCTCTACAGAAGCCAGCCCAGTTCTGGAAATGCATAATTTGGAATGATGGGAATAAGAAAGTTTGGAGAAGGCTTGGAATTGCTGATGTTTCAAAACACACCATATCCTCTGTAAAACATGGTGGAGGCAGTGTGATGGCATTGGCATGCATGCCATCCAATGGTACTGGGTTCATAGTGTTTATTGATGTGACTGCATACAGAAGCAGCTGATATTTCGGAAGTGTACAGGGCAAAACTTTCTGCTCAAATAAATGGCGCAGGATTGTTTGGGCAATGCTTCATGGTACACATGGACAATGACCCAAAACGCACTGCAAAATCAACCCAGGAGGTTTTTTTTTTAAGGCAAAAGAGTGGAATATTCTGCAATGTCCGAGTCAGTCACTACATGTCAACTGCATCAAGCATGTGTCACATGCTTAAGACAAAGGTTAAAGGGAATCTGTCAGTAGGTTATCGCTATCTCATCTGAGAGCAGCATGATGTAGACAAAAAGATGTATCATTTAGATACTGGGTGCAGCCATTCTGACAGAATTTTTAGATTTAGCAGTGCAGCAGAGCTGAGAATGGTAACCCCACCTCCGCTAGATAAGTGGGCAGACAGTGAACTGCTTATCACCTTTAAGGGTGAAAGACCCACAAACAAGCAACAACTGAAGTCAGCTGCAGTAAAGGCCTGACAAATCATCACAAAGGAGTACACCTAGCGTTTGGTGATGTCCATGGCTTCCAGACTTCAGGCAGTCATTGCCTGTAAAGGATTCTCTACAAAGTATTAAAAATAAACAGTTTTTTTATAGTAAAGTTACCGTATATACTCGAGTATAAGTCGAGATTTTCAGCCCCAAACAATGGGCTGAAAGTGCCCCTCTCGGCTTATACTCGAGTCATGGAAGGCGGGGGGGTCGGCGGGTGAGGGGGATCGACGCCTGTCAAATACTCATCTGCTCCCAGCGCTCCTGGCGCGGTCCCCACATGTCCCAAGGTCTTCGGGCGCAGCGGCTTCTTCCCCTGTTCAGCGGTCACTGGTACCGCTCTTTAAAGTTATGAATATGAACTCCACTCCCATATGGGTGGAGCCGCATATTCATTACTGTAATGAGTGGTGCCACGTGACCGCTCACTACAGGAAGAAGCTGCCGCTCCCGGAGATGTGGGACATGCAGGGACCGCGCCGGGAGCAGGTGAGTATGTCATATTCACCTTTCCGCGTTCCACCGGCGCTCCGTCTTCTGCGTCCTCTGCAGTGACTGTTCAGGTCAGAGGGCACGATGACGTATTAGTGTGCACGCTGCCCTCTGTCTGAACAGTCAGTGCAGAGAGACGGGACGCTGAGGAGCAGCGGGCGCGGCGAGAGGAGAGTATGTCTTTTTTTTTTTTTTTTTTTTTAGTGCAGCAGCAGCATTACATGTGGCACAATGCTATATGGAGCATCTATGGGGCCATAAAGAACTGCATGGAGCATGATATGGGGCATTTATGGGGCCATAACTGCATGGAGCATTATATGGGGCATCTATAGGGCCATAAAGAACTGCATGGAGCATTATATGGAACATCTATGGGGCCATAACTGCATGGAGCATTATATGGAGCATCTATGGGGCCATAAAGAACTGCATAAAGCATTATATGGGGCATCTATGGGGCTATAACTGCGTGGAGCATTATATGGGGCATCTATGGGGCCATAAAGAACTGCATAAAGCATTATATGGGGCATCTATGGGGCATCTATGGGGCCATAACTGCATGGAGCATTATATGGGGCATCTATGGGGCCATAAAGAACTGCATGGAGCATTATATGGAGCATTACATGGGGCCATAAAGAACTGCATGGAGCATCTATGGGGCCATAAAGAACTGCATGGAGCATTATATGGAGCATCTATGGGGCCATAACTGCATGGAGCATTATATGGGGCATCTATGGGGCCATAAAGAACTGCATGGAGCATTATATGGGGCATCTATGGGGCCATAACTGCATGGAGCATTATATGGAGCATCTATGGGGCCATAAAGAACTGCATGGGGCATCTATGGGGCCATAAGTGCATGGAGCATTATATGGGGCATCTATGAGGCCATAAAGAACTGCATGGAGCATTATATGGAGCATTTTTGGGGTCATAACTGCATGGAGCGTTATATGGAGCATCTATGGGGACATAACTGCATGGAGCATTATATGGGGCATCTATGGGGCCATAAAGAACTGCATGGAGCATTATATGGGGCATCTATGGGGCCATAATGAACTGCATGGAGCATTATATGGAGCATTACATGGGGCCATAAAGAACTGCATGGAGCATTATATGGGGCCTATTTTGTATGGAGCATTATATGGGGCTCCTGATTCAATATGGATATTCAAAGAGACTTAACCTACTGATGTCTCAATTAATTTTACTTTTATTGGTATCTATTTTTATTTTTGACATTTACCGGTAGCTGCTGCATTTTCCACCCTAGGCTTATACTTGAGTCAATAAGTTTTCCCAGTTTTTTGTTGCAAAATTAGGGGGTCGGCTTATACTCGAGTATATACGGTAATTTGTCCAGTTAGTTTTGAGCCTCTGAAATGAGGAAGCTTTGTAGAAAAATCATTGAAATTCCTAAATGTTTCACAATATATTTTTGTTCAACCTCTTTAATAAAACCTGGATGTCTACACTTCAATTGCATCTCAGTTGTTTCATTTTAAATCCAAAATAGTGGCATGTAGAAGCCAAATCACGAAATATGGTCACTGTCCAAATATTTCTGGACCTAACTCTAGTAGTTTTTATAACGGATTATAGATGACCGTTACCTTTGTAGAAGAGGGATTTTGAGATTTTGGGATTCCATTGAATGTATCAAACAATTTCAGCATGTTTGCCTCTGTAATGATTTACAGAAACTGGCATCCATCGAGATACTAATAACTAGGGTCTCGGAACTCCAGAGCCTTCCATAACCTTGCTAGGTAATGTAGCTGAAGATTGTTAACAGACTTTGAATTGAGGGGCAGAATCTTCCCATTGATGGCAATTGTCTTGAATAAATGAGGAGGCCTTAATACCTGTTACTTCAACACCATTTTGCTAGTTGTTTAGTTATGTTATGTATGAACATCAAATGAATTTCTAAGACTTTTTAGAAATGTACCAAACAGAAGGGATCATTATAAAATAAAGAAATGAAAGAAGTATTAACCGCTGATGCTGTATGGCTCACAACTAGGACCGGTGCAAGTCACGTGTCCCTGCAGTAATCAGTGACCTCAGTGGTCAGGTGACTCTGTGGATGGAACATCATCACTTCCTGTCCAAGGGGCTCAAGCACTTCTTTTGATATTTTATAACAATCTCTTCCTTCTGTCCAATGTTGAAAAACGTGAAAACCCCTTTTAAGCCCTGGTCTATAAAGAGAGGCATCAGCATGGTTTGATAGGTTGTTCTTCTGATCCATTGAGGTCAGAATAACTTCTAAGATTAACTTTGTAGCGTTGATTTGTTTGACAGCATATGGTATACAAGGTGTTTTGAAGTAAAACTGGAAAATGTCAAGCTGTAGGTGCCAATGTCAATGAAAACGAAATGCTGGCATATTCAGCATTTTTTCTTGAACACCCAACCCTGTGATTCCACTGTATTCATTGAACCTATCATTGTACATATTGAGGATCATCAAGAGAATGAATTGCCTTTCAGCTCGTGGCTCAAGCACCCATGTATAAAACTGCACAAAGTTTCATGAGCTTGCACAAGGAATTATTAGACTACTGCAGGCTTAATAGGTTTTGTCAGAGAAATAGATCTCCTTGGTAAAGGGTGTAAAGAATGCAAATTGAAAGGGCTCTCAGAAACACGGGCAATGCAAATTAAACTAATGTCTATGTGACCTGTATTTGTTATGCCCCAGCGTGTAACAGGAGAGCAGGGAAAGATCTGCCATGCTATAGGGTACATAAATTCCTCCACTGAAATATGAGAATGCATGTTGTATTTTATATGCTGGCTGCATGCTTAGAACTAATGCTATCTAACCACTGCAAACTATTTGCTGTGATAATTATGGAACGCAGACTGAACGGAAGAGATTTGCATTCTAGCATAAACTCATGCATATTACCGCTCTGTTTCTTAGCATAAATTCTCACATTTTTATGTAAACAGGCAACATGCCATAAATTAACTAAGTAAATATGCAGTACTGTAAATGGAAGCAATCAGGTGTTTTACAGAGGTTTTCCTTGCTTTGTTAAATTTTAACAAATTACTCTTACTTAACTATCTGTTCTCCATCTCTGAAAGTAAAGGCGCCTCTAAGGACAGCTGGCTACACAGTCAAATGTCCTATTATTCTTTGCCACTCCTTGTATCAGGGAATTAATGAGATTAATCAGCTTGTGGAACATAATGAGATTAATAAAGAGAAATGGCTCCATTTTTAGGGTACGTGTAATGCAAAATAACGCTCATCTCACAGCCTGTTGTATAAGATGGTTGACAACTAAAATGTCAAATCCCCCATTCCCACATTCAATTAATTTCTGTGTAAGCTGGAACAAACAGATAAGAACTGAAATGGTACTGATATTGTATGTACTGGAAGTTTTTCCTTTCTATATTGTTGTACTGTTATTTAAATTTCTATATTTTAATTAGACTACATAAGCCATTCTATTGGTTTTTTTTGGCTTTGTCTTGGGTTTTCTTTTCTGTAAAATTCCATATATTAGCATTTTATAGCCCATTCCTCCAGTTTCTGTTCAACTAAGTTGTCAAAAGGTGTAGTCAGAATGGTACAGTATAGAGTTACATCATTACTACACCACAAATAAACCTTGGTGTACAACAATTTAAGTTTTTTATTTTATTTTTAAAAACATAAACCCCCGATATATCAAGACTGGTGTATTTTCATGTCAATCATGATGAATGGTGCTGTAGAGTAATATATGCCAAATTTATTAACCCCTTTCTGCCATTGGACGTACGGTACTATTCCGTCCATGTGGGGTGGGCCCTACTTCCCAAGGACAGAATAGTACGTCCAGCACGATCGACCGCGCTCACGGGGGGAGCGCGGCCGGGTGTCAGCTGACTATCGCAGCTGACATCCGGCACTGTGCCAGGAGCGGTCACGGACCACCCCCGGCACATTAACCCCCGGCACACCGCGATCAAACATGATCGCGGTGTGCCGGCGGTATAGGGAAGCATCGCGCAGGGAGGGGGCTCCCTGCGTGCTTCCCTGAGACCCCCACAGCAACGCGATGTGATCGCGTTGCTCCGAAGGTCTCCTACCTCCTTCCTCGCTGCAGGTCCCGGATCCAAGATGGCCGCGGCATCCGGGTCCTGCAGGGAGGGAGGTGGCTTACCGAGTGCCTGCTCAGTGCAGGCGCTGGTAAGCCTGCTTTGCTCTAAGTCAGATAGGTGATCTGACAGAGTGCTATGCAAACTGTCAGATCACCGATCTGTGATGTCCCCCCCTGGGACAAAGTAAAAAAGTTAAAAAAAAAATGTCCACGTGTGTAAAAAAAAAAAATAAAAATAAAAAAAAAATTCCTAAATAAATAAAAAAAATAATAATTATTCCCATAAATACATTTCTTTATCTAAATTAAAAAAAAATCAAACAATAAAAGTACACATATTTAGTATCGCCGCATCCGTAACGACCCCACCTATAAAGCTGTCCCACTAGTTAACCCCTTCAATGAACACCGTAAAAAAAAAAAGGCAAAAAACGCTTTATTCTCATACCGCCAAACAAAAAGTGGAATAACACGTGATCAAAAAGACGGATATAAATAACCATGGTACCGCTGAAAACGTCATCTTGTCCCGCAAAAAACGTGCTGCCATACACCATCATCAGCGAAAAAATAAAAAAGTTATAGTCCTCAGAATAAAGCGATGCCAAAATAATTATTTCTTCTATAAAATAGCTTTTATCGTATAAAAGCGCCAAAACATAAAAAAATGATATGAGGTATCGCTGTAATCGTACTGACCTGAAGAATAAAACTGCCTTATCAATTTTACCAAACGCGGAACGGTATAAACGCCTCCCCCAAAAGAAATTAATGAATAGCTGGTTTTTGGTCATTCTGCCTCACAAAAATCGGAATAAAAAGCGATCAAAAAATCTCCCGTGCCCGAACATGTTACCAATAAAAACGTCAACTCGTCCCGCAAAAAACAAGACCTCACATGACTCTGTGGACTCAAATATGGAAAAATTATAGCTCTCAAAATGTGGTAACGCAAAAAATATTTTTTGCAATAAAAAGCGTCTTTCAGTGTGTGACGGCTGCCAATCATAAAAATCCGCTGAAAAAACCCGCTATAAAAGTAAATCAAACCCCCCTTCATCACCCGCTTAGTTAGTGAAAAATTAAAAAAATTTAAAAAATGTATTTATTTCCATTTTCCCATGAGGGTTAGGGCTAGGGTTAGGGCTAGGGTTAGGGCTAGGGTTAGGGCTAGGGTTAGGGCTAGGGCTAGGGCTAGGGTTAGGGCTATGGTTAGGGTTGGGGCTAGGGTTAAGGCTACATTTAGGGTTGGGGCTAAAGTTAGGGTTAGGGTTGGGGCTAAAGTTAGGGTTAGGGTTTGGATTACATTTACGGTTGGGAATAGAGTTGGGATTAGGGTTAGGGGTGTGTCTGGGTTAGAGGTGTGGTTAGGGTTACCATTGGGATTAGGGTTTCAGTTATAATTGGGGAGTTTCCACTGTTTAGGCACATCAGGGGCTCTCCAAACGCGACATGGCGTCCGATTTCAATTCCAGCCAATTCTGCGTTGAAAAAGTAAAACAGTGCTCCTTCCCTTCCAAGCTCTCCCGTGCGCCCAAACAGGGGTTTACCCCAACATATGGGGTATCGGCGTACTCGGAACACATTGGAGAACAACTTTTGGGGTCCAATTTCTCCTGTTACCCTTGGGAAAATACAAAACTAAGGGCTAAAAAATAATTTTTGTGGAAAAAAAAAATATTTTTTATTTGCATGGCTCTGCGTTATAAACTGTAGTGAAACACTTGGGGGTTCAAAGTTCTCACAACACATCTAGATGAGTTCCTTAGGGGGTCTACTTTCCAAAATGGTGTCACTTGTGGGGGGTTTCTACTGTTTAGGTGCAAGCGCAATGTGACGCCTGCAGACCATTCCATCTAATTCTGCATTCCAAATGGCGCTCCTTTCCTTCCGAGCCCTCCCATGCGCCCAAACGGTGGTTCCCCCCCACATATGGGGTATCGGCATACTCAGGACAAATTGTACAACATCTTTTGGGTTCTATTTTCTCCTGTTACTCTTGGTAAAATAAAACAAATTGGAGCTGAAGTAAATTTTGTGTGAAAAAAAGTTAAATGTTCATTTTTATTTAAACATTCCAAAAATTCCTGTGAAACACCTGAAGGGTTAATAAACTTTTTGAATGTGGTTTTGAGCACCTTGAGGGGTGCAGTTTTTAGAATGGTGTCACACTTGGGTATTTTCCATCATATAGACCCCTCAAAATGACTTCAAATGAGATGTGGTCCCTAAAAAGAAATGGTGTTGTGAAAATGAGAAATTGCTGGTCAACTTTTAACCCTTATAACTCCCTAACAAAAAAAAATGTTGGTTCCAAAATGGTGCTGATGTAAAGTAGACATGTGGGAAATGTTACTTATTAAGTATATTGTGTGACATATCTCTGTGATTTAATTGCATAAAAATTCAAAGTTGGAAAATTGCAAAATTTTCAAAATTTCTATTTTTTTCACAAATAAACGCAGGTTCAAAGAAATTTTACCACTATCATGAAGTACAATATGTCATGAGAAAACAACGTCAGAATCACTAGGATCCGTTGAAGCGTTCCAGAGTTATAACCTCATAAAGGGACAGTGGTCAGAATTGTAAAAATTGGCCCGGTCATTAACGTGCAAACCACCCTTGGGGGTGAAGGGGTTAAGAAGCTTGCTTCTCTTAGTGAGTTTGCCATATATTTTAGCTACCATACACTAGTCAGGGACTGTCTTATATTTGTCTACAAATGTATGAATTTGTTGGCTGTGATCGTCTATGACTCGTGCTGCTAAGCTTCATGCACTTTCAAAAAGTTCTCGGAGCTGACTGGGACAAGTTCTGCAAAAATTTGTAACATTTCAAACCCTTTTACACCAGAATTCTTGCAAAGACTGTCTGCTAAGTCAGCAACTTAGAGTCAAAGATGCGCAAGGATAGATTTATAATGTCCAAATCTGACGTACCCCTACTGAGTAATGACTGAAAGGGGCAAATCAATGTGCATTTAATTACTTTGTGGACAGCTGCTTCTTTGATTAGGGTCAAAAATCCTAATGTAACCTTAAACATTAGATGAACATCAGCCGGGATCTGATATTATGCGGAGGGTGTCATGACTTGGGAATGCATGTTGATTTCATATTGCTTAAAGGGTAGCTGTCCGGTGATTCATGTTGCCCAATCATGCCTGGCTGCATGATTGCAAATAGGTATATTATTCCATGAAATGCTCTTGATGGTTTGCCTTCTGTGAAAATATTTCAGAGAAAATCTACTTTGAATATCTAGTTGGGGACCTTAGCCGGAGACCACACTAGTCCTGGCCGCCCCTGGCCGGCATTTCCGATCGCTGCTGGAGGTAATTGGCATGTCTTTCCCTATGTAGGCGCAAGGGAAAGATCTGTCAATCACCTGCAGCGACACTGGGAAAAGCTGGGCAGGGGTGATGCTGGACTAGTCTGGTCTCGGACTAAAGGTACCGTCACACTAAGCGACGCTGCAGCGATACAGACAACGATGCCGATCGCTGCAGCGTCGCTGTTTGGTCGCTGGAGAGCTGTCACACAGACAGCTCTCCAGCGACCAACGATGCCGAGGTTCCTAGGTAACCAGGGTAAACATTGGGTTGCTAAGCGCAGGGCTGCGCTTAGTAACCCGATGTTTACCCTGGTTACAAGCGTAAAATGTAAAAAAACAAACAGTATATACTCACCTTCGCGTCCCCCGGCGTCCGCTTCCTGCACTGACTGAGTGCCGGCCCTAACAGCAGAGCGGTGACGTCACCGCTGTGCTGTGCTTTCACTTTCACTTTCCGGCCGGCAGTCAGTCAGTGCAGGAAAGAAGCGGATGGCGGGGGACGTGAAGGTGAGTATGTACTGTTTGTTTTTTTACATTTTACACTGGTAACCAGGGTAAACATCGGGTTACTAAGCGCGGCCCTGCACTTAGTAACCCGATATTTACCCTGGTTACCATTGTATAACATCGCTGGTATCGTTGCTTTTGCTGTCAAACACAACGATACACAGCGATCTGACGACCAAATAAAGTTCTGAACTTTAATCAACGACCAGCGATATCACAGCAGGATCCTGATCGCTGCTGCGTGTCAAACTCAACGATATCGCTAGCCAGGACGCTGCAACGTCACGGATCGCTAGCGATATCGTTTAGTGTGATGGTACCTTAAGGTTGCCAAAAGGATGTTCAAAGTCTAGATTCTCTCAAATGTTCTCAGTAGATAAAACACTGCCAATTTGTCTTCCCCTTCCCCTGTTAACACCTTAATGACCGAGCCAATTTTGTACTTAATGACGAAGCCAATTTTTACATTTCTGACTACTGTCACTTTGAGGTTATAGCCCTGGAATCTGGAACACTAAAACAGATCCCACTGATTCTGAGACTGTTTTTTCGTGACATATTGCATTTCATATTAGTGGTAAAATTTCTTCGATATGACTTGCGTTTATTTATGAAGAAAATGGAAATTTGGCAAAAATTTTGAAATTTTCAAACTTTTTATTTTTGTGCCTTTAAATCCGAGAGTCATTTCGCACATAATAGTTAATAAATAACATTTCCCACACGCCTACATCAGCACAATTTTGGAAACATATATTTTTTTTTTGTTTGGACGTTATAAGGGTTAAAATTTGACCAGCAATTTCAAATTTTTCCAACAAAATTTACAAAACATTTTTTTTTTTTTGGACCACCTCAAATTTGAAGTGAGCTTGGGGGGGTTAATATAACAGAAAATACCCAAAAGTGACACCATTCTAAAAACTGCACCTCTCAAGGTGTGCAAAACCACATTCAAGAAGTTTATTAACCTTTCAGGTGCTTCATGAGAAAAAAAACAATGTGAAAGGAAAAAATGAACATTTTTACTTTTTTCTCCAAAAATAAACTTAGAAACGAAACTTTTTTATTTTTACAAGGTATCAGGAGAAATTGTACAACAAATTTTGGGGTCCATTTTCTCCAGAGTATGCCGATACTTTGTATGTGTAGGGAAAGCCACTGTTTGGGTGCATGGCAGGGCTCGGAAGTGAGGGAGCACCGTTTGACTTTTTGAACACAAAATTGGCTGGAATCCATGGCAGGTGCCTTGTTGTATTTGGAGACCCTCTGATGTACCTAAACAGTGGTAAACCTCCCAAATATAGCTCCAACCCTAACACAGCCCCAACCCTAACCATAATCCCAACCCTAACCCCAACACCACAAGCTTAGCCCCAACACCACAAGTCTAGCCCCAACCCTAACCCTAATGGAAAAGTGGAAAAAATACATTTTTTTTACTTTACTATTTTTACCTAACTACGGGTGTGATAAAGGGGGGTTTGATTTACTATTTTGTTATTTTGATCACTATGGTAGGGTCTCACAGTGATCAAAATGAACCAATAGGAAAAATCTCCTATTGTTGCTGGGCTCGCCATTTTCTTTCCCGGAAGAAGATGTCGAGGGCTGGGAAAGGACCGGGGATGCAGGAGGTACTGGGGGGCTTGGGAGAACCCATTTCTTCTCTTCTGATGTGCTAGATGGGAAACCGGACTTTTTTTTTTGCAGTCACTGTTATTCGGTGAATAATGGTGATCATAACACTGGGGGTGGTAAAAACTGCCCCAAATCATGTTTTCCGATGCTGGGAGGTGTTATAACCTGATTTCCCCTTAAAAAGTGACGCTGAAGAATAAGTACCCTTAACTGCTGCCGTTAAAAGGCGTATCTGTTGTCGTTAAGGGGTTAAGAAAGCTTTCATGCTTGGGCAACCTGAGTGTGTATTGGGTAGTTGGAAGGTATGAATGCCAGCTTATCAAGTAGTTGCCCTATGAATATACTAGATGAATGGCCACCTTATCTAAATTTACTACCTTTTAATTCAAGACCATAAATGGTAAAAGATAGACACTCATAAGGCAATACTAATAGATACACATGGATTGCAAAGACAAAGATGACATAACCAAAACCAAAGTTTTAAGAACATGCAGTGACTAAAAAATATCCAAAGAGATTTTGTAAAATAAATTATTTTTCTAAAGTGTAGATTGTACATATGAGCATATTCTTAGTGAAGTTTGTGAAGATGTCTGCTGGATAATGGTAGTGTACCTATTTTCAGTGGTATGGACACGTGTGTGAAAGATTGGAAATTACTGTTAGGTCAAGTTGTGCAGTTGTTTGTATATTTTTTTTTATGGATAGTTATATATAAATATTGATCTGATTAAAAGATGTGTACTCAATAAAAGGCCTTCTGACACTGATAACGGATGACATCAGGCTCTGTCTTATTTGAGTTTACTAGGAGCAAGTAGTCCATGACACAATGAACCTCGAGCACCGTTCTTAATGTGAAGATTGAATTGTGTTTACATTCTTGTTTCCACAGCCCTGCTTCATCTCCCCAGCTATCACACGATGACACTCACTCACGAATTGAACATTATGCTAGCAGGTATGACTTTATGGCACAAGAATCCAAAACAAACCAGAGAGCCTTGTACCTTTTAGCTCATTCCATTAGGAGAGTCTTCTGAGGCTTTAGAACCACTTCCATAACCTGCAATGATTCACTGATTTTTTCCTATGTGTCAGTCTGCCATTGAACCTCTATCTATCTAGCATTTCATGCCTGTTACCCATCAGGGCCTGAGAAATGAAGCGGTAAAATGTATGCACCTTAATTCCATGCCTTTTCTTTCAGTAGTGTATCTTTTAGTTTTCCCCTATGTAAATACATTCAAGTAGGAATAAGTGGGTGTGCTTGTGGCTATGAGTGAATGATTATACTAATACAAATGTGTATGTTCTTCTCAAAACTGTTTTTGTATCTGTTGACCCAGCAGATCTCCATATCTCCCAGTGACAAATAGCACATTTCAAGAGAATTCTGATTCAGTGTACCAGGAAAATAGTTTCTTTCAAGTTGCTGCTGTGTTGACCCTTGGATACAAGGAATGCAGGCTTAGTTGGTCCCTTCCCCTTTCGATACTCAGTGGTAAAACTTTTTGCAGGTTTTCCCTTTCCAAAAGAACGCTTTGTTGGTGAAAATGGGGTGAGCTATTTATGAGGAGGATGCAAAAAGCCCATCATATTCCAAAGGCATTTGGATGGAGAATCTAATGTAGAATTCAGAAACCAAAAAATGAGTTCAGTGATTAATTCAAGCTCCGCAACAAAATACAATTGGTGTAGACTTTGCCGCGGCTGCTATGATCCCTGCTGTCTTTGTTTTCTACCATTTAGCCATGTGGTACCAAGTAGATGTCTGACTGCTACAGCCATTCACAGGCTGTATTGTCCATGCGTCTACAAAGACAAGTAGGAGACCAAGGGTGCATTGCAATAGTAGGGTCAAGGGTGGAAAAACCAAGGAAGTATTGCAATGGAAGGGCCAAGGGTGGTGAATATAGTGGGGTTTCTTGTTGATTTTTTTTTTTATTTTTTTTAGATTCTGCCTTTTGAAAATGTATGCATATCAAATTTTGCACAAATTTTCAACAGTAAACCCAGTACACTTGATCATACCCCCAAGGGAGATCTAAAGCACTGCACATTTGTAGTATACATTTCTCTGGCTTTCCTGTTTATTCAAATGGATCCAGCAGATATCTGTGTGTGCTACAAAACCAATCCCTTTCAATCCCCACAGTTACTTGCAATTCTGAATTTGCATCCAAGACATAAGAGCAGGAATCTGATTAGTTGCTATGAGAAACTGCTCCAATTTTGCACTCTTTATATAAATCCCATCAGCCATGTTATTGGACTATGTTATAATTACTGTGCAATGGAATTTGCTGCATAAAATCACATACAGGGCAAATTACTTCTCATTGCTAATTGTAATCACATAATAACAGGGAGGTATGGATTTGTGCACTCTACCACAGGTCACTTTGTAGTTTTTCAGTTTGTTTGTAATGTAGGTTTGTATATGAAGAATTTGTAAATGTGTTTCCTTCTCTGCAAGAAAAACAGAGTCACTTTGTATGAAAATATTTGTGTCCCTTCCATTCACCTCTGCATGCATATGGGTACTAACCTTTATTTCAGTAATGACCTAATATGACCCTTTTTGAGGCTTTGTGATGCCTTTTTGCCTTGTTTTATCTTGCGAACTACTGATTTTGTGACTGTTGCATGTAAGCGCATTAGTTTTTTGTTATGTTGTGAAGAGGTTATTGTAATTCATTGTCGCTGTTGCTATGACAAGAACTGAATTTATATAACAGAATATGAAGATTTTGCTGGTTGAAAAAAGGAAATTGGCATGAACTTCACCATTCAGTAGAAACATGATGCCCAGTCATGTTGAACAAAAATGCAGTCATGATACACAGGGAGAAAGGTTTAACAGTAAAGTTTTCCATTACTGCTTCTTATCAAAGCCTCTTAATAAGGTTAAAACTAAACTGATCACAGGTTATGTGAGGCACTCAACAATTAGCATTACATAGTTTTTACTAAAACATGTTTATAATGTAGTAATGTGTTGGGTCTTCAATAAAGAAGTGCTTGTTGTAACCACTCTTCACCCCAGCTAAGGAATGAAATCCCAAACATGGAACTATCTTCTATTTGCTCATAGGTATTCTGAAAATAAGTCTGTTTTCTAAATTTAACAAGTATAGGCTAACCTAATGGAGTTGTCCTACAATTACAACAGGATAGGGAATGTGTGGCTAATCGCTGAAGGTCCTATCAATGGGACCCAACCCTATCCAAAGAACGGGTGTTCCATGTTCTCAATCTGAATAATGCAGCTATCACTTGGTTCACTCTACTTCTCTGTGCACTCTGCCGCTCTGTTTGTTCACTCTGCCACATTCTATGGGAACAGCCGAGTACAGCACTCTACCTTTATAAATCCTATAGAGAATAAATGGTGTGGCCGCATTCGTATGTGACTGCTTCTCTATAAAAGAAGGGACAAAGGATATCCTTTTCTCATCATTGATGGCCACCTAGTAGTAAGATGGGAAATGACTTATAGCTGAGGGACAACGCCTTTAAAATCCTAGGCAAGTATGTTTTGGATGAAAAGTACTCATCTATACCAATTGTATGATGGCACACGCTGTGGGAATATATTGCTTTTTTTTTTACTCATTTCTTGCTTATCGTTACACAGAAACTCAAATAACAGTTTTTTCTGTGTCGGCTGCACTGATGTGTATATTCTGAATACAATGACTTTAATTATATTATATTATTATTATGTAAGCACATTATAATATTCCTATTTCAATCTTGAATTCGCCTATAGGAGTTATTGCATATGAAATATATCCTTAATATAGTGCAAATGAGATCTTGCACGATTCTTGGTTTAGGAAGGTACATACTGTATTTCTCTTTCCCCCATGATGGCACCACGGAGAGAGGGAATCCACCCCTCAGGGACAGGAAACCTACAGATTAAAAAGGCGGTATCTCAGTCCCGCATCAGTTGGTTTCCTGTCCCTGGGGAACCTGCAGTTAATGTGCGTACCTCAGGATCATCGTGGGATTCCGGGGCCGGTCAGCTCGATTCAGGCAGTGGGGGTTTCCTGCCTCAACTGGGGCGGTTACCTGAAGCGCCACTGCCAGGGTCAGCGGGCCTTTGAGGGTGTGTGGGGAGAGGGCCGGAAATGAGCGCATCGCTGACCCCCGTCACATGATCGGTGGTCAGAGATGCGTCGGCATGACAACCTGAGGTCTCCTTGAGACCTCTATGGTTGTTGATGCTGGCTTGCTGTGAGCGCTACCCTGTGGTCGGCGCTCATAGCAAGCCTGTAATTCAGCTACATAGGAGCGATCTGATGATCGCTCCTATGTAGCTGAGCCGATCCAGTTGTGCCAGCTTCTAGCCTCCCATGGAGGCTAATGAAGCATTGCAAAAGTAAAAAAAAAATGTTTAAAAAAAATATGAAAAAAAAATGAAAGTATAAATCACCCCCCTTTCGTCCCATTCAAAATAAAACAATAAAAAAAATCAAATATACACATATTTGGTATCGCTGCTTTCAGAATTGCCCGATCTGTCAATAAAAAAAAGGACTAACCTTTAACAGCGTAGCGATAAAAAAATTTGAAATGCCCGAATTACTTTTTTTTGGTCGCAGCGACATTGCATTAAAATGCAATAACAGGTGATCAAAAGAACGTATCTGCACCAAAATGGTATCACTAAAAATGTCAGCTCGGCACGCAAAAAATAAGTCCTCACCCGACCCAGATCACAAAAAATGGAGACGCTACTGGTATCGTAATATGGCACAATTTTTTTAAATTTATTTTTTTAAGCAAAGTTTGTAATTTTTTTTCACCACTTAGATAAAAAAGAACCTAGACATGTTTGGTGTCTATGAACTCATAATGACCTGGAGAATGAAAATGGCAGGTCAGTTTTAGCATTTAGTGAACCTAGCAAAATAGTCAAACAAAAATCAAGCGTGGGATTGCACTTTTTTTTGCAATTTCACCGCACTTGGAATTTTTCTCCCGTTTTCTAGTACACGACATGGTAAAACTAATTTTGTCATTCAAAAGTAAAATTTGTCCCGCAAAAAATAAGCCTTCACATGGCCATATTCACGGAAAAATAAAAAAATTATGGCTCTGGGAAGGAGGGGAGCGAAAAACTTAACACTGAAAAATGGAAAATCCCAAGGTCATGAAGGGGTTAATTAGGCAAGAAGGCTTTATACTATAAATGAAGAAAGTCCAGATTTTACCTATAAAAATATTGCCAAGAGTAAGTTTAATTGCAAAGGGATATGATTGCAACAGATGAAAGTGCAATATTAGACTTTACAAGACGTTGCCTGTAGTGTAATATTAATAGTAACCTACCCCTGGCCTGTAACCTATTCAGGAAGTTCTAGTTATTTATTCTTCAACCAGTACCTGGTGTTGATTAGTTACATACATAGATGGACTGTATTGCCTGTTGTAATTTCCATGAACCTGAAAAGCAGTGTGAACTTTGAAAATATGTCAAATGCAATATGGAGCACCATACTAGACCATGTTCCAAATTATTATGCAAATTATATTTTTCTCGGATTTTCCTAAATGGTCGGTGCAAATGACAGTCTAATAAGTCATCACCCGATAGAGTATACATCGAATTTTATTGAAGAAACCTCCCAATGATAACAGTATAGTCTCCAAAATGAATAAAAACTCAAAATGCACTGTTCCAAATTATTAAGCCCAGTAGAATTTCTAAACATTTGATATGTTTTAAAGAACTGAAAATGCTCATTTGTGGAATTTGCAGCATTAGGAGGTCACATTCACTGAACCAAAAAGCTATTTAACTCCAAAACATCCTAACAGGCCAAGTTACATGTTAAGATAGGAAGCCTTTTTTGATATCACCTTCTTAATTCTTGCATCCATTGAACGTGAGTTTTTGGAGAGGTTCTGCTTGTATTTCTTTGCATGAAGTCAGAATAGCTTCCCAGAGCTGCTGTTTTGATGTGAACTGCCTCCCACCCTCATAGATCTTTTGCTTGATGATACTCCAAAGGTTCTCTATAGGGTTGAGGTCAGGAGAAGATGGTGGCCACACCATGAGTTAATCTCCTTTTATGCCCATAGCAGCCAGTGACTCAGAGGTATTCTTTGCAGCATGAGACGGTCCATTGTCATACATGAAGATGATTTTCCTCCTGAAGTCAAGTTTCTGCTTTTTATACCATGGAAGAAAATTGTCAGTAAGAAACTCTGTATACTTTGCAGAGGTCATGATCACACCTTCAGGAACCTTAAAGTGCCCTACCAGCTGTTTCCCCATGATTCTGGCCCAAAACATGACTCCTCCACCTCCTTGCTGATGTCGCAGCCTTGTTGGGACATGGTGGCCATCCACCAACCATCCACTACTCCATCCATCTGGACCATCCAGGGTTGCTCGACACTCCTCAGTAAACAAAACTGTTTGAAAATTAGTCTTCATGTATGTCTGGACCCACTGCAACCGTTTCTGCTTGTGAACACTGTTTAGGGGTGGCCGAATAGTAGGTTTATGAACTAAAGCAAGCCTTTGAAGGATCCTACACCTTGAGGTTCGAGGAACTCCAGAGGCACCAGCAGCTTCAAATATCTGTTTGCTGGTTTGTAATGGCTTTTTAGCAGCTGCTCTCTTAATCCGATGAACTTGCCTTGCAGAAACCTTCCTCATTATGCCTTTATTAGCACGAACACGTCTGTGCTCAGATTCAGCCACAAATCTCTTAACAGTACGATGATCACACTTAAGTTTTCGGGAAATATCTAATGTTTTCATCCCTTGACCAAGGCATTGTACTATTTGATGCTTTTCGGCACCAGAGAGATCCTTTTTCTTTCCCATGTTACTTGAAAACACTGGCCTGCTTAATAATGTGGAACATCATTTTTATGTAGTTTTCCTTTAATTAGAATTACCTGGAAAACTAATTATCACATGTGTTTTAAGATTGTGTTTTAAGATTGATTTCAGTGATCCATAGAGCCCTGAGACGCAATACCATCCATGAGTTTATTTGGAAAAACAAAACCATTAAATCTTTATGACACTTAAATCCAATTTGCATAATAATTTGGAACACTGTGTATTGCTTATTGGGGTCAAAGTAGTCAGATGCTTATTGTTACTATAACAACATAGGACATGTGTAGATCAAGGTCGCAGTCAAAAAATGGAAACTCAAGTATTGAGATGAGACATAATCTGTTTTAGTTTTCATAACATGATCACACATTGTCATTTTGCTAACAATTGATGTTGACTCACCAGCTGCACAGTTACCTTTATTAACCATTTTCTTTTTTTATGTTTCCATAGGCTAGCTGAAATGGAAAACAGCAATGGATCCTACCTAAATGATAGCATTTCACCCAATGAAAGCATGTATGTATATTTGCATAGTGAAAACACAAAATAAGTGAATTTATTTGAAACAAATTGTTGTTGAAACAGAAGTACCGTATTTTTAGGATAAGATGCATTTTTTTCCCAAAATTTTGGGAGGAAAATGGGGATGTGTTTTATAATCCAAAGGTAGCTTACCGGGAGGCAGCTGCGGTGGGGCGGTGTCAATAGGAGTGGAGCGATGCTGCAGGCTTTGGGCTGGGAGAAGATGATGTCTCAGCGGTGCGAGACGGCGTGCCATAGGCTTTCAGAAGATATTGGCGGTGAGTCCGCTTCCCATTGATTTCCCTATGGTGGGCTTCAGGAAAATGGCTGCCGGAGGAGGCGCATGCGCAGATTGAAATCGCCCCATTCCTGCCGCCACCTGCCTCCTGCAGCAGCAACCATGGCTCCTATGACCTTGCTCCACCACAGCCGATCCCCAACTGTAAAATCAGACTGTAAGAAGCACCACCAGTTTATTTAAAAAAAAAATGTTTTTGCCATTTTCTTCCCCAAAATTTAGGGTGCGTCTTATGGTCTGGTGTGTCTTATAGTCCGCAAAATACGGTATTTGTAAGGATGATGTCATGGTAAGGAATGGAGGGGGCTTTAGAATTGAATTGTCTGATTTATTTATTTTTTTCTTTGTTTAGCATGAAGATCAACTACTGTTTGATAAATCTGGCAACAGCTTAAGGGAAGAGTCAGATGGCCATATAGCTCGGACGAGGATCGCAATGTAGTGATTGGACTGATCGACTGCCCTCCCGACCTGAGTGTGACCACTGCATACCTGCTGTCATGCTCTGGTCAGGAGAGCTGTCGGTTAGTCCAAGCATTGCGTTGCGATCCTCGTCCGAGTTATACGACTATCTGATTTTTCCCTAAAGGAAAGCCATAATCAAAAATTAGATATCGCTTAAATCTGTTTTGTTTTGTTACGTTTTTTTTTTGTTGTTTTTATTTTTTTTAAATGCTGAAAATGTTTATTTTTTTCATATCATGATCTTTATTAACAAACAAAATTAGTAATTTGTCAATTTTACACTGCCCTCTTGGGCTTTTTTAGGCTACTTTTTTCCACAGCTGTGTTTTTTATGCAAATAAGCTACATTTTACTGTACTGGCAAAAGCTGAGATTTATCAAATGTGATTTTCACACTTTCCTGACTGAATTTGAGAACTTCGCAGCAGGTCAGTTCTTTAAACGTTTTTGCATAGTTTTTTCACTCATATAAAGCAATGAGTGCATTAAAGCTGCAAAAAAATGCAGCAAACTAGTTTTGTTAAAAACTTGGTGAAAAAAACGTAATCTTAACAAAAAAGATGGCTAAAAAACGCTGCAAAACTTAGATAAACCTTTTGTACTGCCAAGACAGCAGATTTTGGCTGCATAAAAAAACCCGCTGCATGTGAACATAGCTTTAGACTTAGGGTACCGTCTCACATAACGATTTACCAACGATCACGACCAGCGATACGACCTGGCCGTGATCGTTGGTAAGTGGTTGTGTGGTCGCTGGGGAGCTGTCACACAGACCGCTCTCCAGCGACCAACGATGCCGAGGTTCGCTGGTAACCAGGGTAAACATCGGGTTACTAAGCGCAGGGCCGCGCTTAGTAACCCGATGTTTACCGTGGTTACCAGCGTAAAAGTAAAAAAAAAAAAACAGTACATACTCACCATCTGATGTCCGTCAGGTCCCTTGCCGTCCGCTTGCTGCTCTGACTGAGATCCGGCCGTACAGTGAGAGCAGAGCACAGCGGTGATGTCACCGCTGTGATCTGCTTTCACTTTCCGGCCGGCAGACAGTCAGAGCGGGAAGCAGACGGCAAGGGACCTGACGGACATCAGATGGTGAGTATGTACTGTTTTTTTTTTTTTTACTTTTACGCTGGTAACCACGGTAAACATCGGGTTACTAAGCGTGGCCCTGCGCTTAGTAACCCGATGTTTACCCTGGTTACAAGCGAACGCATCGCTGGATCGCTGTCACACACAACGATCCAGCGATGACAGCGGGAGATCCAGCGACGAAAGAAAGTTTCAAACGATCTGCTACGACGTACGATTCTCAGCAGGGTCCCTGATCGCTGCTGCGTGTCAGACGCTGCGAGATCGTAACTATATCGCTAGAACGTCACGAATCGTGCCGTCGTAGCGATAAAAATGCCACTGTGTGACGGTACCCTTATACTGCCTGTCCTTTCAGGGAAAGCTGTCAGCAAGGTTCCATTTTATCAGAGGCAGGATAATAATGACTGATAACACCTGTTCACATCTAACATCACAATAGATGATGTCACGGATCCCCCCGACTCCCCCTCCCTTTTCTTGACTTTTGCACACTATTAGATACGTCAATACAAAAGAGAGGGTCAGAGTCTGTACATGGTGGCTAATGTACATGTATTGTTTCCTGAAACACCATGAAGTTAGAGTCTAAAAAAGGGCAAATGTGAAAACTGCAAGATTTCTATTTTTGATAAAGAATGTGGTATGATAACAAAGAAACTTGGCCAAAGATTTTAAAATATGTTTAACTAATATATAGAATCTAATATAAACAATGGGTAATTTCCTGTTGATGGCTTCCCTTTAACCCCTTTACCCCCAAGGGTGGTTTGCACGTTAATGACCGGGCCAATTTTCACAATTCTGACCGCTGTCCCTTTGAGGTTATAACTCTGGAATGCTTCAACGGATCCCGGTGATTCTGACAATGTTTTCTCGTGACATATTGTACTTCATGATAGTGGTAAAATTTCTTTGATATTACCTGCGTTTATTTGTTAAAAAAAATGGAAATTTGGTGAAAATTTTGAAAATTTCGCAATTTTCCAACTTTGAATTTTTATGCAATTAAATCACAGAGATATGTCACACAAAATACTTAATAAGTAACATTTCCCACATGTCTACTTTACATCAGCACAATTTTGGAACCAACATTTTTTTTTTGTTAGGGAGTTATAAGGGTTAAAAGTTGACCAGCAATTTCTCATTTTTACAACACCATTTTTTTTTAGGGACCACATCTCATTTGAAGTCATTTTGAGGGGTCTATATGATAGAAAATACCCAAGTGTGACACCATTCTAAAAACTGCACCCCTCAATGTTCTCAAAACCACATTCAAGAAGTTTATTAGCCCTTCAGGTGTTTCACAGGAATTTTTGGAATGTTTAAATAAAAATGAACATTTAACTTTTTTTCACAAAAAATTTACTTCGGCTCCAATTTGTTTTATTTTACCAAGGGTAACAGGAGAAAATGGACCGTAAAACTTGTTGTACAATTTGTCCTGAGTACGCCGATACCCCATATGTGGGGGTAAACCACTGTTTTGGCACATGGCAGAGCTCGGAAGCGAAGGAGCGCCATTTGACTTTTCAATGCAAAATTGACTGGAATTGAGATGGGACGCCATGTTGCGTTTGGAGAGCCCCTGATGTGCCTAAACATTGAAACCCCCCCACAAGTGACACCATTTTGGAAAGTAGACCCCCTAAGGAACTTATTTAGATGTGTGGTGAGCACTTTGACCCATTAAGTGATTCACAGAAGTTTATAATGCAGAGACGCAAAAATAAAGAATCATATTTTTTCACAAAAATGATCTTTTCGCCCCCAATTTATTTTCCCAAGGGTAAGAGAAGAAATTGGACCCCAAAAGTTGTTGTCCAATTTGTCCTGAGTACGCTGATACCCCATATGTGGGGGTAAACCACTGTTTGGGCGCATGGGAGAGCTCGGAAGGGAAGGAGTGCCGTTTGACTTGCAATGCATAATTGACAGGAATTGAGATGGGACACCATGTTGCATTTGGAGAGCCACTGATGTGCCTAAACATTGAAACCCCCCACAAGTGACACCATTTTGGAAAGGAGACCCCCTAAGGAACTCATCTAGATTCCACAAAAATTATTTTTTAGCCCCCAGTTTTGTATTTTTCCAAGGGTAACAGTTGAAATTGGACCCCAATAGTTGTTGTCCAATTTGTCCTGAGTACGCTGATACCCCATATGTGGGGGGGGACCACCGTTTGAGCGCATGGCAGAGCTCGGAAGGGAAGGAGCGTCATTTGCAATGCAGACTTAGATGGATTGGTCTCCAGGCGTCACATTGCGTTTGCAGAGCCCCTAATGTACCTAAACAGTAGAAACCCCCCACAAGTGACCCCATATTGGAAACTAGACCTCCCAAGGATCTTATCTAGATGTGTTGAGAGCTTTGAACCCCCAAGTGTTTCACTACAGTTTATAACGCAGAGCCGTGAAAATAAAACCTCTTTTTTTTTTTCCACAAAAATTATTTTTTAGCCCCCAGTTTTGTATTTTCCCAAGGGTAACAGGAGAAATTGGACCCCAAAAGTTGTTGTCCAATGTGTCCTGAGTACGTTGATACCCCATATGTTGGGGTAAACCCCTGTTTGGGCGCACGGGAGAGCTCGGAATGGAAGGAGCACTTTTACTTTTTCAACGCAGAATTGGCTGGAATTGAGATCGGATGCCATGTCGCGTTTGGAGAGCCCCTGATATGCCTAAACAGTGGAAACCCCCCAATTATAACTGAAACCCTAATCCAAACACATCCATAACCCTAATCCCAACGGTAACCCTAACCACACCCCTAACCCTGACACACCCCTAACCCTAATCCCAACCCTATTCCCAACCGTAAATGTAATCCAAACCCTAACTTTAGCCCCAACCCTAACCCTAACTTTAGCCCCAACCCTAACTGTAGCCTTAACCCTAGCCCCAACCCTAACCCTTGCCCTAACCCTAATGGGAAAATAGAAATAAATAAATTTTTTAAATTTTTCGCTAACTAAGGGGGTGATGAAGGGGGGCTTGATTTACTTTTATAGCGGGTTTTTTAGCGGATTTTTATGATTGGCAGCCATCACACACTGAAAGACGCTTTTTATTGCAAATAATATTTTTTGCGTTACCACATTTTGAAAGCTATAATATTTCCATATTTTTATATCATGTGAGGTCTTGTTTTTTGCGGGACGAGTTGACGTTTTTATTGGTAACATTTTCGGGCACATGACATTTTTTGATCGCTTTTTATTCCGATTTTTGTGAGGCAGAATGACCAAAAACCAGCTATTCATGAATTTCTTTTGGGGGAGGCGTTTATACCGTTCCGCGTTTGGTAAAGTTGATACAGCAGTTTTATTCTTCGGGTCAGTACGATTACAGCGATACCTCATGTATATCATTTTTTAATGTTTTGGCGCTTTTATACGATAAAAACTATTTTATAGAAAAAATAATTATTTTTGCATCGCTTTATTCTGAGGACTATAACTTTTTTCTTTTTTCTTTGATGATGCTGTATGGCGGCTCGTTTTTTGCGGGACAAGATGTCGTTTTCAGCGGTACCATGGTTATTTATATCCGTCTTTTTGATCTCGTGTTATTCCACTTTTTGTTTGGCGGTATGATAATAAAGCGTTGTTCTTTGCCTCGTTTTTTTTTTTGCAGTGTTCACTGAAGGGGTTAACTAGTGGGACAGTTTTATAGCTCGGGTCGTTACGGACGCGGCGATACTAAACATGTGTACTTTTATTGTTTTGTTTTTTTATTTAGATAAAGAAATGTATTTATAGGAACAATATTTTTATTTTTTTTGAATTTTTTGGGGGATTTTTTTTTAATTTTTTTTACACATGTGAATATATATTTTTTTTTTACACTATAACATTGCCTCGGGGGGAGGCATCATGTTATAGTGTAAGATCGCCGATCTGACACTTTGCTGTGCACTGTGTCAGATCGGCGATCTGACGTGCACAGATCCTAGAGGCTTCCCGGCGCCTGCTCTGAGCAGGTGCTGTGAAGCCACCTTCCTGCAGGACCCGGATGCCGTGGCCATCTTGGATCTGGACCTGCTGCAGGGAGGAAGGAGGAGGTAAGAGACCCTCGGAGCAACCCGATCACATCGCGTTGCTCCGGGGGTCTCAGGGAAGCACACAGGGAGCCCCCTCCCTGCGCGATGCTTCCCTATACCGCCGGAATGTTTGATCGCAATGTGCCGGGGGCGGTCCGTGACCGCTCCTGGCACTTAGTGCCGGATGTCAACTGCGATAGTCAGCTGACACCCTGCCGCGATCGGCCGCGCTCCCCCCGTGAGCGCGGCCGATCGCATATATAATAATAATTATAATAATAATTTTTATTTATATAGCGCCAACATATTCTGTAGCGCTTTACAACTTATAGAGGGGACTTGTACAGACAATAGACATTACAGCATAACAGAAATCACAGTTCAAAATAGATACCAGGAGGAATGAGGGCCCTGCTCGCAAGCTTACAAACTATGAGGAAAAGGGGAGACACGAGAGGTGGATGGTAACAATTGCTTTAGTTATTTGGACCAGCCATAGTGTAAGGCTCGGGTGTTCATGTAAAGCTGCATGAACCAGTTAACAGCCTAAGTATGTAGCAGTACAGACACAGAGGGCTATTAACTGCATAAAGTGTATGAGAACACGATGCAAGGAACCTGATTATGTGTTTTGTTTTTTTTCCATTTTTAATAGGCCACACAGGGATTGTTAGGTTAATGCGTTGAGGCGGTAGGCCAGTCTGAACAAATGCGTTTTTAGGGCACGCTTAAAACTGTGGGGATTGGGGATTAATCGTATTAACCTAGGTAGTGCATTCCAAAGAATCGGCGCAGCACGTGTAAAGTCTTGGAGACGGGAGTGGGAGGTTCTGATTATTGAGGATGCTAACCTGAGGTCATTAGCGGAGCGGAGGGCACGGGTAGGGTGGTAGACTGAGACCAGAGAGGAGATGTAGGGTGGTGCTGAGCCATGGAGTGCTTTGTGGATGAGGGTAGTAGTTTTGTACTGGATTCTGGAGTGGATGGGTAGCCAGTGTAATGACTGGCACAAGGTAGAGGCATCGGTGTAACGGTTGGTGAGGAATATGATCCTGGCAGCAGCATTCAGGACAGATTGGAGCGGGGAGAGTTTGGTAAGAGGGAGGCCGATTAGTAGAGAGTTACAATAGTCCAGACGGGAATGAATAAGAGAAACAGTAAGAGTTTTTGCAGAGTCGAAAGTAAGAAAAGGGCGAATTCTAGAAATGTATTTGAGATGCAGATAAGAAGAGCGAGCCAGTGATCGGATGTGGGGGGTGAATGAAAGCTCGGAATCAAGGATGACCCCAAGGCAGCGGGCATGTTGCTTTTGAGTAATGATTGAACCGCACACGGAGATGGCAATGTCAGGCAAAGGTAGGTTAGTAGAGGGAGAGAACACGAGAGAGCATATGACGTACTATCCCGTCGGTGGTCATACGGGCCCACCCCACCTCGACGGGATAGTACGTCAGATGTCAGAAAGGGGTTAAGGTGAATTGAAAATACTGTATACGATTATCAATAAATGTTCTCCCTCCCCGACCCCCCCAATTGTTAATCAGATGCTGCAGTTACTCTGCCCCCATTATGCTTCCATATATGAATAATGCCCTCTTTGTGCCTCCATATAAGACTACGTTCACAAGTCAGTATTTTATCTCAATATTTGTAAGCCAAAACCAGGAGTAGGTGATAAATGCAGAAGTGGTGAAGTGTTTCGATTATACTTTCCCTCTGATTGCTCCACTCCTGGTTTTGGTTTACAAATATTGATGTAAAATACTGACCAAATACTGGTAGTGTGATCGAGGCCTAATAGTAGTAATAACCTCTTCTTTGCCTCCAATAATAACCTCTTCTGGGCGTCCATGTTATAATAATGGTAACCCTTACGTGCCTCCATATAATAAGAATATCAATACATTTTAACAACCTTGGTTCTTGGAAAGAACCCGATGCATAACGACTGCCAACACCAACTAATAAACTGGTGGTGGTGATTTATAATATAATTAAAAATACCAACCTCTTGTGTGCCTCCATATAGTAATATTAACCCCTTCTGTGCCTCCATATAATAACAATAAGTCCCTTTTTGTGCTTGGTTCCATATGAAAACAATTCCCCCTCTGGGCCTCCATATAATGATAACCCCTTCTTAGCCTTTATAAAATACAAATAATCCCTTCTGTGCCTGGATACAGGAATAATGTAAAAAAAAATATTGTTAATTCCTTCTTTGTGTCTGTGTCCATGTGATACTAATGCTCCCTCTGTTCCTTCGTACGGATTGAACATGAAGAGGAAGGCCAGGCTGCAGCTGATCTGACGTCCCCTTCATGTTCAGTTCGTATGAAGGCATGGACAGTGATGCCAGCACTGATTGGGTGCCGGGCTCACCTGTCACAGCAACTGCATGAGAGCCCCGGAAACATAAATGCCGACACCGCTGGAATGGCGCCTTCACGGGAGGAAAGTATAGGCTTTTCTGTTTAATCTGGGCAAAACCTTTAGATCAAGAAGGGGTTGTGTTAGTAGTGGACAGTCCCTTTAAGATGTTTCAAAAGATGGTAATAAGGAGCTTTGCAAGATAGTCTAATATTGGCTGTAAGAGGGGTTTAAGATAAACATTAGTCTGTTTATACTCATATGTCACAAGATTTATCAATACAAAATGCATGCATTATTAAAGTGATTGGGACTTTTACATTGCTGGTATGTCCTTTGGATAAGTCATCAGCGTCTGATAGGTGGGGGTGCAACACCTGGTACTGACGATCAGCCGTTCCCAGTACTAGCAGCAGCCCATATGTGCTCAGTTGCCGAGTTGCACAGCTCCTTCTACTGTATAGTGGTACTGCATATCTGCTCCCTATTCAAATTAATAGGTGGGGGATGTGCAGATGTTGGCTGTGGCTACTGAGCGGTTGATGAAGCTGTGCTGTGCAGCTGCGCAACTGATCTTCTCCATTAGCGCTGTCATCCAGAACAAATGACCAGCAGGGATGTGAGGTATTGCACCTCCACTGATCCGATATTGATGACATATACCAAGGATAGGCAATCAATATAAATGTCCCGGGCAATCCCTTAAAGCAGATTTCTTAGACTAAATAAGGCTTGTGTACTTTGAATATTCAGTTTTCCTTGCCTTACATTAAAATAAGAATGACCACTAGCTGGACTCTTTAAAATACAAATTTCAATATTCTAGCCATTCTCACATATATTTTTAATATACACAGGAGCTTCATCAGGTCTAATAGATCTATTTAATAAAGTATGCGGTGTGTATTACAAAATCTGGTGAATAATCTTCTGAAAAGGCAAAGTTTAAAAAAGAGCACTGTCCTAGTTAATAAGACAAGTGCAAACTTGTGACCCTGAGTCTTTCAGTGGATTTCAAGGCAAGGTATACATCAAAAGAAGTAATAATGTTGGTTAAATATACATGGATGGTAAAAGCACAGCTTGTTCAAATTTCATTATAAATGCTCTTCTTTAATGTTTGCTGTTTCTTTTAAGTTTTCTTTTTAGTATTCTTGTGCCTTGGTGATTAAGATTACTTTCCTATGTCTGCCTGTTCATAGGACAGATTTGGATGGTGATAAAAGACTAATAGATATTGACATATTGCTCCATCTCACTATAGATTACTGCTAATGTAAATCCAATAATTATACCTGAGGAAGATAAATAGTTGCCTGGTATCTAAATAATGATTTGTGCTTTATTATTACACAATTAAAACCAAATAGCTCAGTTACCTTGAAGTGCTTATCCATATAGTATTCCTCCATTAGCGGAGTGCATCTTTATATGCTTACTAGGATTTAACAATATTATCCACTAATAGCCGATCATCAGTCCATCATTTCTGTAATAACCGATTCATTCATAGTGCATTTTATTAGCTCTTAAATTACCGTTTTGCTTGTAGAGAAATGAGCCTTTGAGTCCTCATGTCAGTTTCATCCCTTTTTTCCAAGGCTTAACGACAGATTGTATATGTTGTTTTCTTTAGTGTGCATTCAAGGAAGAGCACTAATTCTTATGTGTTTCTCAGAGATGATGAGCATTTGCTTATCCAGCACTACTGCCAAAGCTTGAACCAAGAGTCCCCACTAAGTCAGCCCCGAAGCCCTGCCCAAATACTTATCTCTCTGGAGAGTGAAGAGCGAGGGGAGCTTGAACGAATCCTCGCTGATTTGGAAGAAGAAAATAGGTGTGTATATTATATTATCCGGAATATCTGGATGTGAAAGTTCCCTGTTGTGTTCGAATCCAAGAGCTCTACAGACAGAATTGCATTACTATAGCTAGCCTCATCCAAAGATTTATAGAGTAACTGTAACTTTGGGATACACAAACCATACGCAAACAATTTCAGACGAGACTTTCACACAATTTTCTATGTTAAATGAAGCAGAAATCACACTGCATAATTGTACCTGCAAATCAGAAGCCTGAAATAGATGTATCAGATTTGTTTAGTGCCGACTCAAATGTGTCATGTCCTTCAACTAAGATTGCAGGGAGCAAAACAAAAATGCGCTAGCAGAACATGTCTCCAAGAGTAATCACAGGTCTCCAAATATTGTTTGATAGAGAAGAGCCTGCTGACATAAATAGATTGTCAGAGACAAAAATCATTAGGGTCTAAAGGGCCTTTGCTATCAGATGAATTCCGAGTTGTTAAGACATTTAGCCATAGGAGCATCCACACCAACCAGATAGCCTACATAGTCCTACGAACAAGTCTACAAAAGTTGGCACCATGAAACAAGTCTTCACTAATTACATACTTTGAAAGGATTCAGTAGTTTGCACGTGTTCATCTGGAAGACCAAACAGTCCCCCAACCTCAGGAATAAGGCGTTTATGGTAAGTGTGAATACACACATGGACTTCATCTTGGTTGATAGATGTGTTAACAACAAGGCCTGTGTCTGGTGACCGATGACCAGCTCTACCTAATTTTAGTGCCCCATAAAGCATTTTTATGTGAATTGATGCTCTAAGCATTCATGCGTCTATTCATTAATGAGTTGTCACCAGAATTCTGTTGTAAAAATCCTTTAAATGTCATTAGTTTTTGTGACTTATGGCATATCACACCAGTCCCCGCCAGCTCAGGTCAAAGTGGGTGGAGATGGGTGGGAATGGGTATGAAGAAAAACCGCTCAGCAAATTTATCATAATTTACACAACAAAAGTGGCATACGTTACACCAGAAATGTACACTAGCCTTTGGTACACCCTCTTAATGAATGTGTCACGTCTTACACTATTGTTTGCTTCATTAAGACTAGTGCATAAACCAGTCTTAATGAATTGAGGCCTCAGTTCAGGAATAATTCATTGAATTGACCATGAGTGAATACTCATTTTGTTGATACCTATGGTAACTGTATACTGCTGTATACAAATAGAAATATATCTGTTGCTTCAGCTGATGTGTAATTGACAACTTGTATTATTCTGTTTTCCTTTTTTTTGTCTGAAAAACAGAAATTTACAGTCTGAATATGATAGACTGAAGGAGCAGCATGATCATAAGGGATTGTCCCCACTACCTTCCCCTCCAGAAATGATGCCAGCCTCCCCACAGAGTCCACGAGATGCAGAACTGATAGCAGAAGCCAAGTTACTGCGCCAGCACAAAGGACGTCTGGAAGCCAGAATGCAGATACTGGAAGATCACAACAAGCAACTGGAGTCGCAATTACATCGGCTTAGACAGTTGCTAGAGCAGGTATGCCAATATCGGCTCCAAGGTGGCCCACAAATGAGTGTATTGCTTCATAGCATGCACCTTTAATTAATTTTTATAGGGAAATTACTGGTAGACTGATAATAGTTGACTAACAGGGTAATCTGACTCTTAAATCCTTATCAAGGTTCTAGTATGAAGGATACATTGTTGTATCCTTATGTAATACTCAAATGATACCACTAATTTCTAAAGTTAAAAATCTTCCTAGAGCTCTATAGGATCACTTTCCCCTCTGCCAACAGGTGTAGGCGGCCCCGCTAAGATCCCGGTATTCTATAGGTTGGAAACTTAATCGATTTTTGCTTAAAATTATTCATTGCGCCACCATCAGGGAGAAACTTAAGGAATTCTTTGATATCAATCCTGGTTTGGCCCCTAATAATGCGGTTTGGGATGCTATGAAGGCTTTTTAATCCATTAACGTCCAATGACGGATATATCCGGTGGTCATGTGCCTAAATTCTACTATTTTAATGGAAAAAAAGGTTTATATAAAGAGGGGGTGCATGGCCAAATTTGAGAAGCAGTGGGGAAACTGGATTAAATGACCAACTGTGGTATCTGAAGCCCTCGCTATGGATGAGCTTTTTAATATGTTTATTCTCAGTTAGCACTTATGGTATGTGCACACGTTGCAGATTTGCCTGTGGAATTTTCTGCGCAGATTCTGCATCTCTTGGCAGAAAATGAAGGTAAAAATCCGCATGGAATTTGATGCGTTTTTGATGCGGATTTTCATGCAGATTTGTATGCGTTTTTGAAAGCTAAATAAAGATCTATTGTTGAACAAAAAAAAAGAATTGTGATGTCATTTTTGTCCATCCTCTTATTTTACGTACTCCATTGAACAATAATGTTTACACACATAAAGATAGATAGATAGATAATAGATAGCTAGATAATAGCTAGATAATAAATTGATGATAGACAGATAATAGATTAATGATGGATAGATTTATGATGGATAGATTGATGATGGATAGATAATAGATAGATAATACCAAGGCCGATGTTTAGTAATGAACCTAATAAAATGGTACATAAATAAATAAAGGCAAACACACAAAATCTGCACACTATCTTTAATTTAAAAACAAAATGTTGTGGGCTCCTGCGCAATTTTCTGCACCAGAGAGGGAAAGTCGATGGCGGGGGGCCGATGTTTCTATCCTGGGAAGAGGGTAATACCCATGGAGCTTCCCAGGGTATGAATATCAGCCCGCAGCTGTATAATTATCATTTACTGGCTATTAAAATAGGGGACACCCCCAAAAACATGACATGGGGTCCCCCTATAATTAATAGCCAGAAAGGCTATGCAGACAGCTGCGGGCTGATATTCATAGCCTAGGAAGGGGCCACGGATATTGCCCCCACCCCGGCTACAAATACCAGCTCTCAGCCTCCCCAGAAATGGCGCATCTCTAAGATGCGCCTATTCTGGCACTTAGCCTCTCTATTCCCACTGCCCTGTAGCGGTGGCATTTGTAGTAATAAGGGGTTAATGTCACCTTTAATTGTAAGGTGACATTAAGCTTCGTTAGTAATGGAGAGACGTCAATAAGACACCTATCCATTACTAATCCTATAGTAGTGAAAGAGTTAAAGGGAACCTGTCACCCCCAAGATCGTATATGAGGCAGGGTGGATAAAAATCAATGTTTTTTTAAAAAAATCAAAAAAATCGGATTTTTTTTATTTAAATCGGATTTTTTTGATTTAAATCGGATTTTTTTCAATAAACTGCTTTTTGAGGAAAATATTTTACCATCCAAAGGTTCTTCCATCATGAGATAAAGCGGAGTTGTTTAACTCAGTAGAATAAAGGCTGTATATGTGTAACATTCACAATGCCATGCTCTTCCAGAGGTTTCTGTAGGATGCTGACTATCCAACAAGTTTGGGCATGTCAACTGAATGGAAAAAGAAACTAAACCAAAAGTGAAACCAAGCTAGAAGTGTGGAATTAAAGGGGCAGTATGAACAAAATGTGGAGGCTATTAATAGTTTATACAATTAAGACATGCTGCTTTTAAACACCTACCTATTGCCATATAGTAAAACAAAAAAGATTTTTACTTACTTTGGGGTCCCCCCCTCACCCTGGCGTTAGATCGTTGCCCCTAGTTTCGTCCGTGTAACTATGGGCGCACATGCGCACTGCTCTCACTTCTCATTTTAATCGTGATTTATATTAAAAAAAACCTTTTGATTTAAATCAGTGATTTAAATCATGATTAAAATCATGATTTAAATCGATCCGATTTAAATCATGATTAAAATCATGATTTAAATCGATCCGATTTAAATAGAAAAAAATCTTTTGATTTAAATCGTGATTTAAATCATGATTTAAATCGGCGTGATTTAAATCAATCCACCCTGATATGAGGTAAGCCCACCGGCATTAGGGGCTTATCTACAGCACTCTGTAATGCTGTAAATAAGCCCCCCGATGTATCCTGAAAGATGAGAAAAAAAGGTTAGATTATACTCACGTGGGGGGGCGGACCGATCCGATGGGCGTCGTGGTCCGGTCCGGGGCCTCCCATCTTCTTACGATGACATCCTCTTCTTGTCCTCACCCTGCGGCTCTGGCGCAGGCATACTCTGTCTGCCCTGTTGAGGGCAGAGCAAAGTACTGCAGTGCGCAGGCGCCGGGAAAGAACAGAGAGGCCCGATGCCTGCTCACTGTAGTACTTTGCTCTGCCTTCAACAGGGCAGACAAAGCATGCCTGCGCCGGAGCCGCAGCGTGAAGACAAGAAGAGGACGTCATCCTATGAAGACGGGAGGCGCTGGACCGGACCGCGGTGCCCATCGGACCGGACCGCGATGCCCACCGGACCGAAGCCCCTGGGTGAGTATAATCTAACCTCTTTTTCTCATCTTTCAGGATACATCGGGGCTTATCTACAGCATTACAGAATGTTGGAGATAAACCCCTGATGGCGGTGGGCTTAGCGCATCTTTGATTTTGGGGGTGACAGGTTCCCTTTAAATAAAGACACAGCAAGAAAAAAGTATTTTAATATTCTTAATTTCACCATACTTACAACCAAGTCTAATTCCCCAAAGCCATCGAGCACCTGCAGAAAATAAAAAATAATAAACCAACAGTACACTCCCTGTTCCGACGCAGGCCAAATTAATAATGAGTGTCCCACGACGATCTCCCCTATAGAACAGTGACATCAGGAGATGTGACTGCTCTATAGGCCTCCCATGATGCATTGACAGGAGATAATGGCTCCTGCAGTGCATCACTGAAGAGATTACTTGAGTTCAGGCTCACTTTATGGCAATTCTACGTGAGAATTTTCTCACACAGTGCTGCTGGTGAGAGAATTAACTCAGGTGACCTCTCTCCTGACAGCAGCTGAGGGATTACCTCCGCCTGTCAGTTCATCGCGGAGGCCCTGTAGAGCAGTGACATCACCCGATGTCACTGTTCTACATGGGAGATTGTCGTGGGACACTCGTTATTAACTGGACTACGGCAGAAAGGTAAGTATAGGTTGGTTAATTATGTTATTTTTATTACAGGAGATCGAGGGCTTCGGGGACTAGGTGATTGGTGAGTATGTACTGTATGTTGTATGTCCTGTGTGTCTGCTGTATATTCTGTATGTTTTTTGTTTATTTTTTTAATACTGAACACATGCATTGTCTGATGGTACTACTTTCCCATCATCGGCAGTGCTGTCACTGTGAGCATTCATAGCCGGATGGGAGCAGTAGTCCCATCAGACAATGGATGCCTACACAGACCCGCACACACACATACACGCAGACCCCCGCACACAGACATGCACATAGTCTCCCCCCACACACTTCTCCCCCCTCCCAATCTGCAGCGTTTCTCGCACCCACATCTGCAGCAAATACACAGATGTTTTTTACACCTGCGGTTTTGCTGCGGATCTGCCTGACTCAATGGAAGTCAGTGGGTGCAGAAGTGCTGCAGATCCGCAAAAAGAATTGACATGCTGCAGAAAATAAAATGCTCCATATCTGCACAGTTTTTTCCACAGCATGTGCACAACAATTCTTCATTTCACTTAGAATAACATTGGTAGTGCACTACACTGTGGATTTGATGCAATTCCGCGCGTCCAAAAACACTGAGGATCTGCATCAAAATTTGCAACTTGTGCACATAGCCTTATACCGCCTGAGAAATAACTTCTTTGCTCTTGAACACTGAAAAAAATGACTTTATCTGTATGTAGTCATATTGGTCTGCATTCTAAACAAGGGTGGGTGGTTGTGGTGGGAATAAGTAGGTTGGGGTAGGCGGTTGTTGTCACTTATATTTAAGATCTGAAGTGAATGCTCTTTTCATATGTTTTATGCTATTACGCATTTTCTTTTATATTGTTTGCAAATATCAATCTACTCACTTGATCCAGTACTTTATATATTGCTATGTTTATACCTCAATAAAAAGTTTTGATAAAAATATATATTTACCGATTAGCGGATGTTTGATACGGCAAAATCTGGTGGTGTAAATGAACGCTTCGGCTATAATTCCAGATTAATACAAGACATTTATAAAGTTTAGGGCTTTTTACATGGTGAGATATTGACTCGAATGATCGTACACAGTCACTGCCCTTTTTAAATATACTTTGATTGAACAAATCACAATTCGTCCATTGGTTGTGATTCAGATCTTTTATGTTGATATCAAAAACTATCAATTTTTTTATCAGCCTGACTCTCATGTGCATAGGCATGTGCCTAAAACTTGTAATGGAAACTGAAGAATGCGAGAGACTTAAATGATCACACCAAAATCCTCACAATTTTATAAGCATATAAAAATAAGGGAGCAAAACACTTTATCATCAATCAACTCTAACAGCAACTTGTCTCTAAAGCTTCTTTTTAAATAATTTCTATAAAGGTTTTTATGCATTGTTTTTTAGTTAGCTGGTTCTTGAATATTTTTATGTAATTGACACAAATTTAGTCTTTACTTGAGACTTAAGACACTTTTCTGCAAATGCTTTATACAATGATCTGAAGCTTATTCTTACATTTTACCACTAAATTTGTTTTTTTAATTTCCAGAAAAGGAAATGTTGTGCTATGGGTCACTACTTTTTACTTGTGTGATCATGTGACAACCCAAAATAACCTGAACAGGGATGCCAATGTTTAGTTTAATATATAATCACAATATATCATTGAATAATCCACCCTTGACACAGAGGTCAGTTAAATACGTGGACGTGAGGGAAATAAAGTTTGTCAACCGCATTTTTGTGGACATATAATAACAGGATTCTACCGGATTAGAAATTCCCATTAGCCAGACTATAATGGGGCCTGATTTGTATGAAATCAATGATGTCTGGTCTTTCTGAGGAACAACTAGTGCAGCACTAAAGAGCAGCCGACAATGGGATGCTCCAGTGGTAGCGGGCAGGGAATTACAGTTAATCACTTATCTCCCTCCATGCTTTTCGTCTTCCAAGCATCATATACTCACTAAAGGGATGCAGTCTTGACATGTGTTGTATTTGACACTCATTGTTTAGTCTGAAAATCATTGATTATGTGACTGCAGATTCCTGCAAGCAGAAACCTTTATTTCCGTTTTTTTCTTGTGTTTTAGCCGCAAGCTGAGGCAAAGGTCAATGGTACAACATTTTCCTCTCCTACTCCCTCGCTGCAGAGATCAGAGAGCAACCAGCCCATGTTGCTTCGTGTAGTTGGCAGCCAAACATCTGAAACCATGGGTAAGACTTTTAGCTACAGAAAAATGCTTGTTCTTACTAGCAAAAAGGTTCATGAAACATTTATCACTTCCAGTCCTAGGTTTTCATGTTTGTATATGCTAATGTTTCCATTGGATTAAAGCAAAGCATACAAGTTGGGATAAAAAATAACTACTTTTAAATAAAGGTTGCAGTATCTCTCATGTTAACTAATTATGTTGCCTTAGTGTCTTACAAGTCAGGACAAACCTTTTCCAAACATACTATTACAGCATATGGACATCATAGAGCGCATAACCTCAACTGTCTTCACTTCTGAGTCCAGCATCCTGTACCTCTTTCCCCCTTGCACCTTTTGTCTCCCAATATCATTACCCAAGCAGCACCGAGGATGCTGTATGCAGATGTGTAGAGTACCCTGGTATGGCTGCCACAGAAGACCATACTGGATGCTGGACGAGACCATTAAGAATCTTTTTGCTCAACTCTATAGTTCTTTTGATATAATACTAGTAGCTTCGTGTTAGTGACATATTGTTTTATTTGGTGTGGATGTGTGAACTGGCTGTTGGGTGCGCTTAGCTCACTGTTAATCTATTGCAAGAAGTAAGTGGAAAAGCCAGTGTGAAAAGCAGAGTTCCCCTTTGTAGTTACATCTGAGTCACATGTGCAGCTAGAGGGCCTTTTAGCATAAAGCACTAGCCCAGAAGTGCCGCTGGCCCTCCTTAGGCTTGAGTCTTGTGTATCACTCGGCACTTGCATGAGATGCAGCTATAAACAGCTCCTTTATATTACAAATGTTTAAGTGAAAATGGTCTTTTAGTTTCTTGGCCCAACTAGATCCAGTATAGACCTATCTGCTGACACTACACTTAGTAGCACTCACATTCTGGCTGTCGTAGTGTCTGTTACTTAGACACGAAGTAGAGCGTTGTACGCAAATGTGAACAGAGGATAGAGCTAGTTTGCAGGAAATGTATACTACCATATTTAATGGGTTCATTACCAATATATAAGTTGCATGTATCAACTTAGATTAATTTATTTCAATTTTATGATAGGTCACTAAGGGCTGTATGAAGTGGGCTCAGGAGCTGAGCTTACCAAGCATATGCCGGCTGTGTTAAATAGCTGGCATCTTCCTGTAATTACAGCTACCAGAGCTTGCTTCAGTAACTGTAATTAAACCATTTAATTGACACTGTCCATCATTGACAATGGCATATAAAGGATACCATTACCAGTGTGAGAAGGCCCAAGTAACTTCCATCATAGTTCTCCTGTGCAGTTCAGCCACAATCTGGGCTTCGTAGGAAAACTGCAATTTCACTGCTGCAATATTGAAGTATTTCAGTATACAGTACTAGTAATCAGTTGTCTGCAAATTAAAGTTCTATAAGGTAGTAAAAATAATAAAAAATACAAGGAATGCAAAAGTTTAAATTGCACATAATAATCCTTAAGCAAATGATTATGTCCTTACTGCAGCATTTCCCTGTGGTAATGCCTATAATCAATAACGGAGATCATTATTTCTATGGCAGCAAGAGATGTATTTAGAGTGTGAAAAAAATATGCATACCAAGTCATCGCTAATATTGTCCCTGGCCTTCACAGAACATTGATTTCTCATGTAAGTAAAGACAATAATGCATGCTTATTGCTTATTTGATATCTTAATATGAGTGTGCTTATCCACACATGCAGTCATATGTGATGTACTCCAATGGTTCCTCATATGACCATGAAACATGTCTACCTATAGGCTCGGGACATAAGACGTTGCTCCACAGTAGAGATGCAGTACTGATAGAAAACTGCTGCTACAAGTAAAATCATTTAATAATACAAGTACCAGATAACCACATCGTCACAAAACCATGCACAAAATTGTGCCATGCAAAACCTCAAAAGAAAAAGAATAAACCAACTCCCTAAGATTATGAAAAAAATGGAGAAAATAGGAGTACGTAGGTTAAAAAAGCATTTTATTATTAACATGTCATAGTAAAACTAAGTACAAAGCACGAATCATGATAGTGAAAAAGGATGATGTATAATATCACCGGTGCCAAGTACCCCATCATGAAGAGCAAGTAAAATGGAAAGCGTGTTATCACCAAAGTGCAGACATAGTATGACCAGATGGTCTTCAGATAAATATATATGAAACAGCGCTTACCAGCAAGTAATGAATAGGGTAGATGGCACCAGAATAGATCCAGCAGAGCCCCCAACTTACGTTTTGCTTCTTAGTTTATAGCTTTCTCAAGGAGATAACTCATAATCCCGGCAAGGACCTTTATATCTCATTGGTGTTCAACGATATAGCTGATCACATGATGTGAACTAGCCAGTCATATCGGGGTTAATGGCGCGTGCGCACTGACACCCGCAGGTACTCCACCAGCCGCCGGCGTCAAGCGCGACCGTGCATGTGCGGGACCATTAAGTTCACCGGCCATGCACAGAGGGCTGTAGAGATGCCGCGACGGGGGAGGAGCCACTCAGCCAACAGCGCGCGCACTGCCGTATGAGCCTCTATAACAGGTATTGATTTCAACCAAACATATGTCCACATGTTCAAAACATATCACGTAATGTCCAATTATCACAAAATAAATATCAGTGACAATCCAGAAACAGCTTGCATTTCATAATGGATTATATAGAAACGACATGCAGTGAAGAGGACGGTACATGTGCTCAAATATTCCAATCCTTGCTAAAAGTTGGGTTCAGGGTCAAAAATACAGTAGATTCTGCCAAGATGACATGCGGTATGACCGAAGATATATACGGATAAATATGGATACCACATGGTCCTTGCCAAAGAATAGTTTAAGACTGAAAAATAGTGAACAAAAAAATTATGATTAAAATAAATACCATAAAAAGCAAAACAAATATCTGGATCCAAGCAAAAAAAATTACTTGGCACTCACCATTTGAAAAAAAATTGATTCCTTCTTTATTGTACATCCAGACTAAATAAATGAAAGTAAACGTTTTCGGTCCATCATAGGACCTTCATCAGAATATTCTTATTGGAGAAAACCAGAGTATACAAAAAATAGAAAAGCAAGACAAGATCAACAATATGTCATAGAATACAAAATACAAGGTAATATTTTAGTATGATTCAACTAGTCAAACGATTTGGCGTTATAGGAGGTGACAGAAGATATTCTATCCAAGGGTGCTTGAAGTGAACGAGAAGTCCGGTGGTGACTCCACCTGTGCTGGTACTATCTGTTAATGGAGGATTTATAGTACTAATGAATCTGTTGGTGTCATCATTACCTTTTTTTATTACCATTTTTTGTTGTTGCATATAGTAGGTCACTGTCACTACGCGGCGTCTTCCTAGCCCTGTCAAAGCACGCTTGGTGCTCCTGCGTCCATAACCGCGTGATTCGAATCGAGATTGCAAATCAGCAGCCTGGGTGTAAAACTCGGGACATAAGACGTTGCTCCACAGTAGAGATGCAGTATTGATAGAAAACTGATGCTACAAGTAAAATAATTTGTTAGTTGCATCTATGTTTATGATTAGACGATCGAGTTTAAAATTTTCTAGAACTTCGTTTCTAAAATGATTATTATGAGTAAGCGTTCATTTAATTTACAATGGGTTTAAACCGCATATATAAGTTGGCAGCATCTAAAGTGCTGAAATTTGGTATCCTTGGCTGGTTTCACACAACCAAATTATAGCTGTATTTTAGCGTTCAAGACACTGTAAGCCCACAGAAATCCCAATGTTGTCAAGACATGATAAACCCACAGAAATGTATATGGTTTCATGACACAGTAGGCCCACATAATAACACATGGCTTCAAAACATGGTAGGCCCACGGAAATCCTAATGGCTTCAAGAAACTGTTGGTCTACAGAAATTCAAATGGCTTCAAAGCATGTTAAGCCCACAATAATCCAAATGTCGTCAAGACACAGTAGGCCCACAGAAATCTAAATGGCTTAAAGACACAGAAATTCAATGTAAAGTAGAAGCTGCAATGATTCTACCTTTAACAGTTACTGACAATATGGCCGATCAAAGGTGGACCATAAATTGCAATTATTATGCTCTATAGCATGCATTCTGGATTAAGCAACTATTCCCATCAGTCTTAGATCGCTCTAGTGTTTCATGGAGCGAGTCAGAGTTCACAACTCAATACAAGTCTATGAGCGCCTTCTTCTGGCTCTCAAAACCTTGCATTAAGAGCTTGTGACTTAGCTTCTGACATTCAGCCAGTGAGAAACAAATGCACAATATGGTGCCATGTGGTTGGAGCTGCACCGAAAAACAGTGCCTTTCTACACATGGTTAAATGCTGATATGCAGTTACCAGAAGAATAGTAAAAATGGCACTTAGGAAATTTAACGCAGTCCTCAAGTGAATAGTGCAATAGAACATCCATCTAAATAGTAAGGTTTCCAGCGTGTGCTGTACAGTTGCATAGTGCCCGACTTTACTGGACTCCTGGGAAGTTAGTATCTTAAGGTACCTTCACACTAAACAACTTTACAACGAGAACGACAACGATCCGTGACGTTGCAGCGTCCTGGATAGCGATCTCGTTGTGTTTGACATGCAGCAGCGATCAGGATCCTGCTGTGATATCGCTGGTCGTAGCTAGAAGACCAGAACTTTATTTGGTCGTCAGATCGGCGTGTATCGTCATGTTTGACAGTAAAAGCAACGATGCCAGCAATGTTTTACATGGAGGTAACGACCTGTGAGAATGATAAGTGCGTCACCGCTACGTCACAGGATCGCTCCTGCATTGTTGTGGAGCTGCTGTGTTTGATGTCTCTACAGCGACCTAAACAGCGACGCTGCAGCGATCGGCTCGTTGTCTATATCGCTGCAGCGTCGCTGAGTGCGACGGTACCTTTAGTCCAGGACTTTAATGAAAGGCACTGTGCAATGAATGGCTGAGGGCCTAAGAAATATTCATAGTTGTTTGCTCATGTGAACAAATCCTTTTTTGCAGACTCCCTCTCAACCCCCCCAAAAAATAAAAAGCATTGATGAGGCTTGACATGTTTTGCTCCATATCATGCATTCTTACAGCCAGAGATCTGCTATCAGTAGCTGCTTGGCTTCTGATTACTGGAAGCAGAAGAGAGAGTGCAATTATGGCGGACAGTAATCACTGGGCTTTTGATTATTCTATTTCTCTCATGTAATAACTGATTTTTTTACAGACGGAAACACTAATGGCTTTTGTTCTGTGGTTTGTGAATAATCTGTAAGAGTGTTGGGCCTATGCTGCTCATCAGGACAGTGAGGAGTATGTACTCTGACACGATGTTGCCCTTCACTGATACCTTCCTACTGCATTCCTTGTAGTTCTCTCAGCTGTCAAGTTATATGAAAATATCTTTACTTGTATATTAGCTGTTCCTGTTTGCCGTTTAAGAACCAATATGGCTGCCGTTAAACCTCTCAAAATGCTGATTCCCAAACTTTTGGCTATATATGAGGCTGTTGAGATTGGGTCAGGTCTAGATATCTTTAGTCGTGAATGTTTGATATGTGAAACCAACCTTAAAGGGGTTGTCCGTAATTGGGGAGATTTTCTTTTCTTACTTAAATGCACATCTAAAAATATTTTTTTGCAATTGGGTTTCATTAAAAATTTTGCACAGTTTGCCTTCTATAGCTGCTGATTTTCTCTGCAGAATGAGGTAACTGGGGTGGCCATATTTTTGTTGTTATAACAGATGTGTTGAGGACATGATTCTGTGGTACTTATTAATATACAGGTATGTCCAGTTCTCCTCCTGCTGTTGTTACCACAGCTTTTCTCACAGAATGCTCAGATCTGTCCATAAAATGGCTGATGGTGGAGGAGCATGTGACCAGACCTCTTCATCAGTCTCCTGCAATAGAAAAACCGTTTTCGCATGTGAGGTATTCAATTAAAGAGACTGATGAACAGCTCTGGTCACATGTCCATCCACCAGCAGCCATTGTATGGACAGTAGCTCGGTGTAGTCTGTGAGGAAATCTCTGAGCACTGAACAACTTTGTAATTCTTGGCTCCAGGGAGGCTGCAGCTCTGGAATATCACAGCACTGGAGAATAATGGGTTTCTGGTCACTTCACGTATGATTTTTCTCAAATCTATAGAGATTGTGTGGGGCACTTACAAGACTCTCCACACTGTTGTTCATTTGTTAACCTAGTGGTTTTTTTTTATTGTTTTTAACTTGTTTGTGGCTTGTCTAACTTTAATTGTCTTAATAAAATTAATATTGTTATTTGTTATATTGTTTGTGGTGATCCTTACCTTTACACGCTACTTTCTTCTCTTTGGTCTCACATTTTTCTAAAATCTTTGGCAGTTATTGTGCATCTTTTTTTTTTCAACAAGTTTTTGCAACCTATTTGACTATTTACAACAAAACTTTTGATGGTTCTGTGATCACACCCCAATATCTTTGCAATTTCAAGAGCGCTGCATCATGTGTAAGTTTATTAACAATTTTTCACTTTTCAGAGTCAGGGAAATCTTTTTCTGGCTCATTTTGCCTGAGGAAAACAAGCTGCCTAAGAATTCTGCACACCTTGATAGAGGGTGTTGTTAATCGAGATGGGCGTACCCCTGGATGTTCAGGGCCGGCGGGTTCTGCTGAACAGTTTAATAAAAAGAAAAAGAAAAAAGTTCAAATACTAAAACAGTACCCAGACTTCTTCACTTGAATAGGGGTCTGAACATCCAGTGTTTGCCACGCTGTCATGTGCATGACGGCGCAGATAACACTGCTTTTGAACGGCGGTAAAATCATTAACGGTGGTCAGATAGTCACGGTTCCCACGCTGTCAAATGACAGACTGAGCCCACAGCTGTGATCGGAGGTAAAAAGTTTACGTCCGGTCACTGGCGTCAGCTGATGGGGCTACTGCTCCCATCAGCCAGTGCCTGCTACTGCTAATAACAGCGAGAGCAGGCGGTGGCTGATAAATGTATCAGCGCTCTAAATAATTTAAAAAAAAATCTGGCTTGGTTTCCCTGTATTTTTGATAACCGGTCAGGCAAAACTCACAGCTGGGGACTGCAGTCCTCATTTGTCAGCTTTACCAAGGCTGGTTTTCAAGAATAGAGGAGTCTGCACTCCAATTTTTAAAAATTATTTAAGTAAATAATTTAAAACAAAATGCCATGTGGTCCCTTTTTGACAACCAACCAAGCTAAAGCAAACAGCTGGGTGCTGGTATTCTCAGGCTGGTAAGGGCCCTTCGACATTGCCCCCTACCTCCAACCTAAAAAGAGCAACCCACAGCTGCCCATAAAAGGCGCATCATTTAGATGCCCCAATTCTGGCACTTTGCCCTGTATAAGTGACAAGTGGAGTACATATTTGTGAGGTTGATATCACCTTTGTATTGTCTGGTGACATCAAGCCCACGGGTTAGTATTGGAGAGGCATCAATAAGACACTTATCTATTACTAATCCTATAGTTATATTGTAAATAAACACACACTCAGAATAAAGTCTTTTAATTGAAAGAATGACACACTCATTTAATGATTCTAAATTAAACCATACGTCATCACCCAGTCCACTGAAGCCATTGTCTCCTGTAATAAAACAAAAATAAAAAGCAACCATATCCCTCACCTGTCCGTCATTCTGTCCCACGCTGTAATCCATATCTGAGGATAAACTGTTTTCAACCTGCACGGTGCCAAGATGCCACAGTCCAGGCTGAGAACCACTGAGGAATGAGCTGCTGCAAGATCAGCATCAGTGACTAGTGGTGACGTCATTGAGGTTACTGCGGATCACTGAGGCTGCGTTCCCAGTTGGGCCCCTGAACTGCAGTGATCACCGCTAGCACAATGCAAAAAAGTTTTGCGGTGCAACGCAAATTCACTGTGAGAAATTTCTGCAGGTGAACTCACTGCTGCACCGTGAGGCTTTTTTTTGACACTGTGAGCCGTGATCTCACTGAGGTCACCGTAGTTCAGGGGCCCAGTTGGGAACTCGGCCTCAGTGACTGACGGTAACCTCAATGACGTCTCCACTGCTCACTGAAGTAAGGAATATGGTTGTTTTTTATTTTTGTTTTATTCTAGAAGACGAGAGTTTCAATGGAATGGACGTTAGGTGAGTATAACTGTGTTTATTTTTAATTAAAAAGTAAAAGTGTGGTTTGTTTTATTTCAGCCCCCAGTGGTGAGATTTGCCTGCCTGGTTATCAAAAATACAGGGGAACGCACGCTTTTTTTTTTTTTTATAATTTATTTAGAGCGCAGACGCTGGCTTATGAGTACTCCCATCAGCCAGCGCCGGCTCTTGCTGTTATTAGTGGCAGGAGGCATAGTCTGATGGGAGCAGTAGTCCCATCAGCCGATCCCATTGACGGGAGGTAAACTTTTACCTTCGATCTCAGCTGCATGCTCATACTGTCATTTGACAGTGTGGGATCCACAGCTGTCTGGCCCGCGGGAGTAATTTTACCGCCTACTGCCCATCAGAAGCAGGGTTGGCCGCACTGTCATGCACATGACAGCGTGAGAAACACCTGGTGTTCGGGGTGCCAAACCCAAACAGTAACACTGACTTCATGGTGAAGTCAGTGTTCATTCGGGTTCCGTGCCCGAGTAGTAGGTGTTCAGTATGGATGCCAAACTTTACTGTTCGGGTTCGCCCATCTTTAGTTGTTAACCTTAGGCCACACTCTTCCCCATTACGCAAATACACATCACCAGATCTGCTTCATCCAATAAGGATTCAAGTTTATACAGATAAGGTGGTTGTGCATTTAGACATGTAGCATAATAAAAAATAATAAGGTGTGTATATAATATACATACACAGCGCGTAAAATAAGCATTCAACACGTCACCAATTTACTAAGAAAATATTTTTCTATTCGTATAGCACCAGTACCGTTTTTTCACGTACATGTTTAGAAACAAACGTGTGAAGGAGGTCTTAAATACACAGTGGGTGAAATAAGTATAGAACACATCACCAATTTTCTAAGTAAATATATTTCTAAAGGTGCTATTTAAATGAAATTCTCACCAGATGTCGGTAACAACCCATCCAATCCACACAGGCATAAATTATGTGTGATAATGAGAAATGATACATGGAAAAAGTATTGAACACATGAAAAAAGAGAGTTGAAATCTGTCAGTAGTTAGAAAGCAATCCTGCCACTTAGTGAAAAATAATATCAGCTCGTTAAACTGATGACCTATAAAATGGTGTCTCAATACCAAGGTGCTACACAAGAAACATCTCATGTTGGGTAAAACCAGTGAGCGATCAAGACCTTAGCAACCTCATTGTTGCAAAACATACTGATTGCATTAGTTACAGAAGAATTTCTAAACTACGGAAGGTTCCAATGAGCACTTTTGGTGCCATATTCCAGAAGTGGAAAGAACATAATTGTACCATAAACAGGCCATGACAATGTGATCCCCCCACAAGATTTCAAACAGGAGAGAAAAGAATTATCAGAAGAGTTGTCCAAAAGTCAAGGAACACCTTTGGAGAGCTACAGAAAGACCTGGAATCAGCAGGTACAATTGTTTCAAAGAAAACTATACGTAATGCACTCAACCTCTGTGGCCTGTATGCACGCTCACCTTCCAATACACTATTGCTGAACAAAAAGCATGTTCAAACACATTTATAGTTTGCTCAACAACATTTAGAAAATCCTGTGAAATACTGGGAGAATGTAGCCTGGTCAGATAATACCAAAATTCAACTCCTTGGATACCATAATACATACTATGTTTGAAGGCCAAAAGGCACTGCAAATCACACCACAAACGCAATACCAAAAATGAAGTTTGAAGGTGGGAACACCATGCTGCTGGGGCTGTTTTGGTGAGAATTTCATGTCAATAGCACCCTTAGAAATATATTTACTTGAGTATTGAACACATCAACTATTTTTTATTCCACCTGCTGCGTGTGTGTAAATAGATAGATAGATAGATAGATAGATAAAAAGGAAAACAGCATTTAAAAAACACTTCATTTCATTTTTTTCGTGCTGTTTTCCTTTTTTATCTCTATTTAAGAGCCATTTGAACAGTGGTTGGGGAAGCTTTGCACATTTTCAAGGTAGTGTTTGATGCTGTTCCAATTTTTTCAATATATATATATATATATATATATATATATATATATATATATATATATATATATATATATATATATATATATGTGTGTGTATGTATGTATGTATGTGTATGTATATATATATATATATATATATATATATATATATATATATATATATATATATATATATATATATTATAATGTCTCACAGTGAAATCAATTGGAATGGTAAGTTATAGATGCAAGTGTCAAGTGCAAATATACCATACGTGTGGACTGATCAAAGGAATACCGCAAGTAGCCCCGAACTTCGACGTACGGTTTTTACAAAACTTTCTAGAGGAGATAAATATTAAAATTTTATATGCATAAAAATATGATCAAAATAATCACTGGCCAAATAATTGTGCACACATTGTACAGTTATTCAGGTTTAGGCAATAAAACGTTTTGTGGGAGTGCTCCTTTATGAACCATATCTCACTCATTTGTCTTAGGAGGTTATCACTATTGTACTGTTGTATTGTACTGTGTTACACTCTCAGAAACCTGTTCTGCAATGTGGTTCTCCTGAGGACGGGCAGTGCAGTAAGAAGCTGCTGTGACCTGGAGAGGACAGTACATGGTATAAGCTATCTCCAGGTCACAGCAGCTGGTTAGCATTTAGAACAACAGGATGGACAGCAGTGGGAGCAGCCTCTTACACCATCACCCCACCTTCATTGCACGCATACAGATCACCTAAATTGCTTTAACCCCTTCCCGACCTGTGACACAGCGTATGCTTCATGAAAGTCGCCCCCCCCCCGTGGCTACGATCGCTCTGATTGGCTGTTTCACTTTCAACAGCCAATCAGAGCAATTTGTAATATTTCACCTATGAAAAGTGGTGAAATATCACAATCCAGCCATGGCCGATGCTGCAGTATAATCAGCCATGTCTGGAAACCCTGATCTGCCACCGCCACCGATCTCCTCCCCAGTCCTCCGTCCTGTCCTGTACACTGCTCCGCTCCCCTCCGTCCTCCTGTCCGCTCCCCCCGTCCTCCTGTCCTCTCCCCCTGTGCTCCGATCCCACCCGCTCATACTTACCGAGCCTCCCGGTGTCTGTCTGTCTTGTCCATGGGCGCCGCCATCTTCCAAAATGGCGGGCTCATGAACAGTGCGCCCGCCGAATCGGCCGGCAGATTCGTTCCAGGTACATTTTGATCGCGGTTCTATCACAGCGATCAAAATTAAAAAAAATAGTAAATGACCCCCCCTCTTTTTCACCCCCATAGGTAGGGGCAATAATAAAATAAAGAAAATATATTTACTTTTATTTTTCTACTAGGGTTAGGGTTAGGGCTAAGGTTAGGGTTAGAATTAGGCTATGTGCACACGGTGCGGATTTGGCTGTGGATCCGCAGCGGATTCGTAGCAGTTTTCCATCAGGTTTCCAGTACCATGTAAATCTATGGAAAACCAAATCCGCTGTGCCCATGGTGCGGAAAATACTGCGCGGAAACGCTGCATTGTATTTTCGGCAGCATGTCAATTCTTTGTGCGGATTCCGCAGCCTTTTACACCTGTTCCTCAATAGGAATCCGCAGGTGAAATCTGCACAAAAAACACTAAATCTGCGTTAAATCCGCAGGTAAAACGCAGTGCCTTTTACCTGTGGATTTTTCAAAAATGGTGCGGAAAAATCTCACGAATCCGCAACGTGGGCACATAGCCTTAGAGATAGGGTTGGAATTAGGGCTAGGGTTGGAAATAGGGTTAAAGGGAACCTGTCACCTGAATCTGGCGGGACCAGTTTTGGGTCATATGGGCGGGGTTTTCGGGTGTTTGATTCATCCTTTCCTTACCCGCTGGCTGCATGCTGGCCGCAATATTAGATTTAAGTTCATTCTCTGTCCTCCAGAGTACATGCCTGCGCAAGGCAATATTGCCTTGCGCTGGGGTGTACTCCGGAGGACAGAGAATGAACTTCAATCCAATATTGCAGCCGGCATGCAGCCAGTGGGTAAGGAAAGGGTGAATCAAACACCCGAAAACCCCGCCCATATGACCCAAAACTGGTCCCGCCAAATTCAGGTGACAGGTTCCCTTTAAGATTAGGCTTGTGGTTATGGTTATGGTTAGGGGTATGTTGGGGTTAGGGTTGGGGTTAGGGTTGTGATTAGGGTTATGACTAGATTTGGGATTAGGGTTAGGGGTGTGTTAGAGTTAGAATTGAGGGGTTTCCACTGTTTAGGCACATCAGGGGTCTCCAAACGCAACATGGCTCCACCATTGATTCCAGTCAATCTTGCATTCAAAAAGTCAAATGGTGCTCCCTCCCTTCCAAGCCCCGACGTGCGCCCAAACAGTGGTTTACCACCACATATGGGGTACCAGCATACTCAGGACAAACTGGGACACAAATATTGTGGTCCAATTTCTCCTGTTACCCTTGCGAAAATAAAATATTGCTTGCTGAAACATAATTTTTGAGGAAGGAAAAATGATTTTTTATTTTCATGGCTCTGCGTTATAAACTTCTGTGAAGCACTTGGGGGTTCAAAGTGCTCCCCTCACATCTAGATAAGTTCCTTGGGGGGGTCTAGTCTCCAAAATGGGGTCACTTGTGGGGGAGCACCAAAGTTTAGGCACACAGGAGCTCTCCAAACGCGACATGGTGTCTGCTAACGATTGCAGCTAATTTTTCATTCAAAAGTCAAATGGCGCTCCTTCCCTTCCGAGCCCTGCCGTGTGCCCAAACAGTGGTTTACCCCCACATGTGAGGTATCAGTGTACTCAGGAGAAATTGCCCAATAAATTTTAGGATCCATTTTATCCTGTTGCCCATGTGGAAATGAACAAATGGAGGCTAAAATAATTTTTTTGTGAAAAAAAAGTACTTTTTCATTTTTACGGATCAATTTGTGAAGCACCTGGGGGTTCAAAGTGCTCACTATGCATCTAGATAAGTTCCTTGGGGGGTCTAGTTTCTAAAATGGGGTCACTTGTGGGGCATCTCCATTGTTTAGGCACACAGGGACTCTCCAAACGCAACATGGTGTCCGCTAACGATTGGAGCTAATTTTTAATTCAAAAGTCAAATGGCGCTTCTTCCCTTCCGAGCCTTGCCGTGTGCACAAATAGTGGTTTGTGACCACATATGAGGTATCGGTGTACTCAGGAGAAATTGCCCAACACATTTTAGGATCCATTTTATCCTGTTGCCCATGTGAAAATCAAAAAATATAGGCTAAGGCTGGTTTCACACTTGCGTTTTGATCTGCAGCGTTTAAAAAAAAACGCATGTGGTGAAAAAATGCATGTAAACGCGTGCAAACGCTGCGTTTTTTAGATGCATGCGTTTTTGCATGCAGAAAAAAAACACGGCGTTTTGACGCGTTTACATGCGTTTTTCCCTGCGTTTGTGTTTTTGAAACGCATGCTGAGAAGTGTGACAGCTGCCAATCATCAAAATCAACTAGAAAACCCACTATAAACAGAAATAGCTAGGGTTAGGGTTAGGATCCCTAGTAACCCTAGGGATCCTAACCCTAACCCTAGGTATCCTATCCCTAACCCTAAGGGTTAGGACCCTAACCCTAAGGGTTAGGGTTAGGATCCCTAGTAACCCTAGGGATCCGGATCCTAACCCTAGGGATCCTAACCCTAAGGGTTAGGATCCTAACCCTAACCCTAAGGGTTAGGGTTAGGATCCCTAGGGTTAGGGTCCCTAGGGTTAGGGTAAGGGTTAGGATCCCTAGGGATCCTAACCTTAGGGTTAGGTTTAGGGTTAGGGTTTTCTTGTTTTTTCTTGTGTTTTCTTATGTTTTTCTATAGAAATGCATGTGCTTAAAAACGCATGCATTTACATAGACAGCAATACATTTTTTTGCCGCGAGTAAACGCATGCGTTTTTTTGCGGCAAAAAAACGCCGTTAGAAATTACTACAGGTTGCATTTCTGCAAACAAATGCACGCATAAAAAAACGCATGCGTTGCCAAAAAGGCGTCAAAACGCATGCAAAAAAATGCATGCGTTTTTAATGTTAAGTATAGAAAAAAAACGCATGCGTTTTTAGCGCTAAAACGCAGCGGACAAAAACGCAAGTGTGAAACCAGCCTAAAATAATTTTTTTGTGAAAAAAAAAAAGTACTTTTTCATTTTTACGGATCAATTTGTGAAGCACCTGGGGGTTGAAAGTGCTCACTATGCATCCAGATAAGCTCCTTGGGGGGTCTAGTTTCCAAAATGGGGTCACTTGTGGGGGAGCACCAATGTTTAGGCACACAGGGGCTCTCCAAACGCGACATGGTGTCCGCTAAAGATTGGAGCCAATTTTTCATTAAAAAAGTCAAATGGCGCTCCTTCCCTTCCGAGCCCTGTCGTGCGCCCAAACAGTGGTCCCCCCCCACATATGGGGTATCGGCGCACTCAGGACAAATTGTACAACAACTTTTGGGGTCCAGTTTCTCTTTTTACCCATGGGAAAATAAAAGAATTGTTGCTAAAAGATCATTTTTATGACTAAAAAGTTAAATGTTAATTTTTTCCTTCCATGTTGCTTCTGCTGCTGTGAAACACCCGAAGGGTTAATAAACTTCTTGAATGTGGTTTTGAGCACCTTGAGGGGTGCAGTTTTTAGAATGGTGTCACTTTTAGGTATTTTGAGCCATATAGACCCCTCAAACTGACCTCAAATGTGAGGTGGTCCCTTAAAAAAATGGTTTTGTAAATTTTGTTGTAAAAATGAGAAATCGCTGGTCAAATTTTAACCCTTATAACTTCCTAGCAAAAAAATTGTTTCCAAAATTGTGCTGATGTAAAGTAGACATGTGGGTAATGTTATTTATTAACTATTTTGTGTCACATAACTCTCGTTTAACAGAATAAAAATTCAAAATTTGAAAATTGCTAAATTTTCAAAATTTTAGCCAAATTTCCATTTTTTTCACAAATAAACGCACAAATTATCGACCTAAATTTACCACTAACATGAAGCCCAATATGTCAGGAAAAAACAATCTCAGAACCACTAGGATCCGTTGAAGCGTTCCTGAGTTATTACCTCATAAAGTGACACTGGTCAGAATTGCAAAAGACGGCCAGGTCATTAAGGTCAAAATAGGCTGGTCATGAAGGGGTTAAACCAATAAACATTTAAGGTTATACGGCTTGGAATTGGAAACTATGGATAAAAATGATATGGTCAAAATACTCACTAATAATTCAGCACACAGTGTAGAGTAACGGGTGGTCACATATAGGATCTCACTCATCCCTGTACCATCTTGAAGCAGTGGCTAGTTATCCTGCTCACACAGGCTGATTGACAGCTTTCTCTATGTCATTGTGTGTGCAGAAAAGACTCCCAACCAGCCTGTATTGGTGCTGTATTCTGGACTCTCACTTTCAGGATTAACTTTGCTTTTAATTCCGGAATCTCCCAAGTGATCCAAATCATATAAATCTCTATATCATAGAGTTGGATTTTCTCCCTCTATGAAATACTTCCCTTGAATAGGGAAGCAGTAATCACCTGAAAGCTTTGCTATAAGTAGACCTGTCATCCCTGTTTAAAGGGACCCTGTCACCTCAGAAATACAATTTACCTGCAGATATTTACTTGCGCACCTATGCAGAGCAATGGGTCAACACAAGTGCTGGGGTGTGCTTACAGTTGCTGCTCACAGTATAGCGACTGGTGCTGTAAGCTATAACTGTAGCCTCCCCGTGCACTCCCCCATGAAGAAAAGTTGGCAGCTCCCTGGAAGAAAAAACATCATTTTCTCCCAGCAGCTGCACTTTTTTTAATAAGTCTACTAGGCAGCACTGTGGGGTGACAAATTCACTTTACATCCAGTTTTACACATCTGTAAATCACAGACCGTGTTTGGATTACAATATCCAGCCCAATAATAATAATATTAATAATAATAATATTATTATGATTATTATTATTATTATTATATTTTTATTTATTTATTTTTTTTCCCATGAAATAGCAATTCAAGAACATCCTTTCTTATATCCCTACACTGTGCTGCTGTTCTGTTCTTATTGGAAATGTCTGAATAAACTAATGGTTACCATTCCCCATATTTAAAGGTCACATTTTTACACTGTTAACACGGATTGGACAGTATTGCTATGAAAGGACACCCCCCAACTGTTAAGGCTCATTAATTAATTTATTCATACATTTCCAGGAGGAATTACAGAGATACAGAGTAATGCAGAGATCTGAGGAAAAATGTTTCAGAATTCTTCCATTGGCGTTACAGGGATTTTCTAAACCTTCTTGTTGAGGAGAGCCAACGGATGCTCTTTCTATTCTGATAAAGGTCCAGCCATTGATTCCATGTCATGTAGCAGAGAACTGATTCTGCTTATTTCAGCACCTCCAGTTAGAGTTCTTGCAGTTAACTCTGGTATCTCATTGCCCATGTCCTATTTTAGGGGTCCGGGAAAAATGTGATTTTTAGAAGGGTCTTCACTATGTAGAGAATTATGTCTGTTTTTGTGGTAGGCTGTGATATGGACATAGTTAGTACTGAACTTCTCTTCTGAACAATATACTGATGGCTGTGTAGAATTATGATTTTTTTTCTTACACTGCAGAGCCACTGTTTTATTAGTCAAGAAAAGAAACTTAAATTCTGCAGGTACATGGACAGCTGGAGTGGTTCAACACTACATATCTCCGGTTCCTGTGATGAAGACATGGGCTGAAGATGTGGGATATTGATTCTTGTAGTCATAAATGAACCTCCTGGCCTTAAGGGGCCATCGTAATAATGCATAGTGACAGCAGCCCAGATTTACATGTCATTATCGCAGAGCTAATTGTGTGTGTTCATGTCTGGAGCAGTTGAAGGTGTGTTTTAGTTGTTCTTGAGTGGGAGTGATTTATGGTTGATGGCTGTGTTATGCAGACATACAATTGTCAAGAGTCCTTCTTAAAATAAAACAAAGAAGGGGAAAAAGAACACATGACAGCTGAAGTGTAACATTGCGACAAGGTTACCTCTTTGAAAAATTGCCAGAATAGAACTTTGCCAGAACTGACTATAGGACATATTACTGATTAATATGCTGTAGGTGACTAGGGCAGCGGAAGTACTAAAAATGTACCTAAGACCAGTGAAAGTCACTGAATTAGACATTGATTTGTCCTTGTTTAGCCGCCAACGCAAAGCCCTGTTTACAAATCGTTCTAAGCGGTGGCTCAAACGTTTAGCAAAATGAAAGGACTGATTAAGTAAACTGCTTCCGAGGCACGTCCTGCTGCACCCGGTTATCATTCAGCTTGTCTCTTCAATAGCGTGGGGACAACGCTCTAGTTAATATTTGTAATGCTCATTTTATCTGCTACATAGTTTGTCTCTTATAGTTTCAGCTGAAAATGTATGGAAGGTTAAGAAAAGACGCGCTCATCATGTTCGACCTTATCCTCATTATGTTTGGGATTCATCTTCTTTCTACCAGGATGTTTAGTGTCTGTTAACTTTTCTTGCAACAGAACATATGTGAATGTCCTGACTACAGCCAATATTCAGTCACTGATGTTCTCGGTCACTGGGCTATTGAAGGTGAATCTTCAAATTGTAAAAGAAGGTACATTATATAGTGAGGGCGCATGGAAGGTTGTTTTCTGGAAATTCATATATGGTTGTTTTCACAAATAGGCTTCTTCCTGGAAATCCCCCAACTATAGGGCTCCACCATAAATGGTGCGAAGGAAACGTAAAGTATATTCCACGGCAGCCAATTTGGATGTTGCCTTTAATGTGCGATCACAAGGTCAGGTTTTCTACAGGTTTTCTCAGGCAATTTTGTAGACAAATCTAGGACTGGTTCATAAAGAGGGAGAAAGTGTAAAAGACAGATCATTCTGCTTCTTTTTTAAAACTAGGAGTGGATTAACACCTATATCAAAAATCTGATCAAAATGTGAACTTATGACTTCATCTTAATTTTCCATTTTTGGGAAAAATGAAAGGTGGAGTGTTAATGTTTTACCGTGGTTTCTTCACACCAGTTTTGATAAATACCTGTGCATCTGTTTTATTTATCAGTGCCGAGTGTGAGCTGTGCTTCGTTTTCATAGGGTATTACGAGCAGGAGGGTTAAGGCTTAGGTCTCATTCAGACATCTGTGATTTTTCTCGTACGATAAATCATGGACTGTTGGTCATCGGTGTTCTGGATCTGGGTTTCATCAGTGTTTGGTCAGTGTGCCAGTTTTTACCACCAGTTTTTCATCAGTGATTTTTTCACTGATGAAAAAAAAAATACGCAAAGTTTCTGTCCATAACAATGTCAATCGCAGACAGCACATGGACTGTATACTGATGGCATCCATGTGATGATTGTAATTTTCAAAGACATACAGACTTGTATGGGTGTTTTTGATCCGTGATGCAGATTAAAACAGAGCATATCTCCGTGACTTTTTTGCAGACATACGGTAAACAAAAAAAAACAACACAGACATGTGAATAGCTCCATACGCTAATAAGTAAGTGCTTTATCCCTGAAATTCATGGACAGAACACATATGTGATTCGCGGATGTCCAAATGAGGCCTTAGGCTTAAATTAAATTTGGAGTGTTCCCATGTAAAATGTTTATTATCAACAATCTAAACAACAATTTAAAATATCAGTGTGAAACTTCAGATGTGTGAAAAGAATGCTCATTTTTCCTATATTAAGTTTGTAAATAAATTCCATGGCTCTTTTCTTTAGGTGAAGATGATGTTCTTAGTCCTCCACATGACACAAGCACAGGATTAGAGGAAGTCATGGAGCAGCTAAACAACTCTTTCCCAACTGTAAGAGGTAAGGATTATAGATGAACAATACATAGTTAATAATCATAGCTTTCTTTTATAAATCAGTTGTTGTTCCCAATTATCGACACGTCTAAATATGCCAGTAATCTCCAGACAAATTGCTCATTTATCAATTCGTCAACACATTGTCCTGTGAAAACATCATCCTGCTGCTGCTAAGATGTTGCTCTACACGTAAAGAACAATCGTATTAATTGTTCTATGTGCCTGCCAGTATGATTATCTTGTATGCAGACGGATTTAAAGGGGGTTTTCCCAAGGACTAAGTTCATTTTAATCAATAGATCGAGAAATAAGAAAAATAAGTTCCACAATTGGATGTATTGAAAAAAATGTTCCTGTGCAGAGATAATCTTATTACCTACTGTCTCCTTCCCCACCATCCTGTAGAATGTAAGCCCGCAAGGGAAGGGTCCTCTTCCCTCTGTATCAGTCTAATTGTTAGTTACTGTAAGTGATATCTGTAATTTGTATGTAACCCCTTCTCATGTACAGCACCATGGAATCAATGGTGCTATATAAATAAATAATAATAATAATAATAATAATAAATGTGCCGATGCTATGGTACTGTGTGATGGCTGCATGTGACTGTACAGGAACTTGTTCTGAAAATACCACAGTTCTTGGGCAGACCATGACACAAGAGAGTATACAGACATTACGGCAGGGAATCACAGCTGCTGCTGTCTGTGAGGTAAAACATTTCCCATTTTTTAACCCCTTTAACCTCGAAGGTGGTTTGTATGTTACCGCAATGACCGGGCCAATATTTACAATTGTGACCACTGTCCCTTTATGACAGGGGTGGGGAATCTTTTTTTTTTCTGCTAAGAGTCATTTGGATATTTATACCATCCTTCAGGGGGCTGTCCAAACTCCGCTCACAAAGTACATCCTGACTGTGGCACTGGTTTCAGGACGTAATCTTTCATTGCATGCCCTTCAGTGTTCAGTAGTGAACACTGTGAGTGTGCTAACAGAGCAAGAAATTAATGAGCTGGTTGTAATCAAAATACACCTCCCTGCCCAAGAATGAGGTCCCTGAGAATCTGCTCGGCGGCCTGATAAAAGGTCACCGAGGGCCCCTGGGGCCTGAGGTTCCCCACCCCTGCTTTATGAGGTAATAACTCTGGAATGCTTCAAAGGATCCCAGTGATTTTTTTTTGCTAGGAAGCTATTAGGGTTAAACGTTGACCAACAATTTTTCATTTTTCCAACAAAATTTGCAAAACCATTTTTTTAGGGACCACATCACATTTGAAGTCAATTTGAGGGGTCTATATGATAGAAGATACCTCAAAAGTGACACCATTCTAAAAACTGCACCCCTCAAGGTGATCAAAACCACATTCAAGAAGTTTATTAACCCTTGAGATATTTCACAGGAATTTTTAGAATGTGGAAAAAAAATAAACATTTTAATCCAATTTTTTTTATTTTGACAAGGGTAACCGGAAAAAATGGACCCCAAAATTTGTTGTTTAATTTCTCCTGAACATGATTTCTCCTGATACCCCATATGAGGGAGAAAAACAGTTTGGGCTCACGGCAGAGCTCGGAAGGGAAGGAACGCCATTTGACTTTTTGAATATAAAATTTGCTGCAATGATTGGCAGATGCCATGTCGCATTTGGAGAGCCTCTGATGTGCCTCAACGGGAATTCCCCCACAATTTTGGAAACTAGACCCTTCAGGGAACTGATCTAGATGTGTGGTGAGCACATTGAACCCTCAGGTGCTTAACCGAAGTTTATAACTTTGAGCCAAAAAATCCCCACAAATTTATTTTTAGCCCAAAATATTGCATTTTCATAAGGGTAACAGCAGAAATTGCACCATGCAATTTGTTGTGCAATTTATCTTGAGTACGCCGATATCCAATATGAGGGAGAAAACTAACTTCACAGAAGTTTATAACATTGAGCCGTGAATATAATAAAATCACTTTTTCCTCACAAAAATGTTGTTTTAGCCCCAAGTTTTTAATTTTTCTAAGGGCTAATAGGATTTTTTTTTTACAACAAACAGGTCCATTTTTTTCGTGAGGGCTCCAATGCCCTACATGTAATCAGAAAATATTTTTCAGGCACAGTGCATATCTCAGAAGGCAAGGAGCGCCAGATTTTACTTTTATGGTTTGCAGTTGCCATGACTCATTGGGAGAGCCCTTGAGGTGCTAGAACCGCCGATTTCCCCCCCCCCCCCCCCCATATGTGACCCCATTTTACACACCACACTTCTCAATGAATTCAACGAGAGGTGCAATGATCATATTGACACCACGGTTGTGTTACAGAATTTTATAACACTGAGAAATTAAGAAAAAATTTATTTTTCGGACTGTAAGACGCACCGTACCATACGACGCACCCCAAATTTGGGGTGAAAATTGCAGAAAAAAAGATTTTTTATAAGATGGGGGTCCGTCTTATCGTCCGAATTTAAGATCTCTTACCTGAGGGCAGGCAGTGGCAGAGCAGGGTCACGGGAAGCATGGTGGTGGCAGAGGTGAGGTGATGCTGAGGTGCGGTGGGCGGAACGGCCTGCACCTGAGCAGGGTCCCATCCTGCTTAGGTGGGCGACGTCATGGCCTGGTGTCCATGGGGAGGTTGTGGCAGTGCTGTGGCGGCGGCAGATGTGCGGTCACTTCCTCAGGTGGTGGCGGCCAGGGTCCCTTCCACATTTGAGGTGACGCCGCCGCCCGGTATTGAAGGAGAGCAGCAGAGCTGGGTGAGTCACGGTTTTCCCGGTGGCGGCGGCCATCTTCCTGAGGCCGCGCGTGCACAGATTCAGTACTCTGCTTCCCAGGGCTTCAGGAAAATGGCCGCTGGAGGCCGCGCGTGCGCAGATGGAGATCGCGGCGGCTATTTTCCTGAAGCCGAGATCTCAATCTGCGAACTCGGCTTCAGGAAAATGGCCGCCGCGTTCTCAATCTGCGCACTCGCGGCCTCCCGCGGCCATTTTCCTGAAGCCCCAGGAAGCAGAAAACTGAATCTGCGCACACGCGGCCTCAGGGAGATGGCCGCCGCCACCGGAAAAGCCGTAACTCACCCAGCTCTGCTGCTCTCCTTCAACACCGGGCCGCGGCGTCACCGCAAATGTGGAAGGGACCCTGCTCACGCCATACCGCTCACTGCGCCACATCATCACCGCACCTCTGTCGCTGCCACAATGCCGGTAAGCCTGCATTCCAACTATAAGACGCACCCCCCATTTTCCTCACAATTTTTTGGGGGAAAAAATGCGTCTTATAGTCGGAAAAATACGGTACATTTTTACCACCAAAATTTTGTTTTAGCCTCCGATTTTACATTTTCACACAAGTGAGTAAAAATGGCACCAAAATTTGTCCCACAATTTCTACTGAACTCAGTAATACCCCATATGTGGCGGTACAGTTCTACTTAGCCATACGGAGAGACTCGGAAGGAAAGGAGCACTATTTTCCTCCTGGAGCGCAGATTTTCCTAGAACAGTCTGTGGACTCCATATACAGAGCCCCAATTGCTACAAGAGCAGAATCTCCCTCAAGTGACCCCATTTGGGACACTATACCCCTTTGGGAATTTAAACATGTAACCCAGCTTGTGATACATTGCTGAAATCTGGGTCTAAGGCTATGTGCACACGTTGTGGATTTACTGCGGATCCGCAGCGTTTATTTACGTGCAGAAACGCTGCAGATCCGCAAAGTTATTTACAGTACAATGTAAATCAATAGGAAAAAAAAATGCTGTGCTAATGGTGCAGAAAATTCCGCATGGAAAACGCAGCGGATTGAAAGAAGGAGCATGTCACTACTTTTGTGCGGATCTGCAGCGTTTCTGCACCCATTCCATTATAGAAATCCACAGGGGTAAAAAAAACTCATGAAATCCCCACAAAATCCGCAACAAAAATGCACAAAATCCGCAAGAAAAACGCATCAAATCTGCATCTGCGTTTTCTGCCAGGAGATGCAGATTTTGTGCAGAAAATTCTGCACCCAAATCTGCAACGTGTGCACATAGCCTTAGAGGTTTACATCATTCTTCTCTGAGATTACGTAGCAAAAATAGTGAGATTCCCTTTTCAGATACTGAATAAAATCAAGGGCCTAGAAAAGATTACAGAATACATTCAATTTGAATGTTCAGGAGCGGGTATAAGTGTAACACTTAAATTATGTCTTTATTGTTTTATGCAATTTTTTTATAGCTCTTACAAAGATTTGCAGCATATAACATTGCCATAAAGTCAAGCTATCCAAATATTACAGATTTCAATATTGTCTTTGGACAATGACGCCATGACTTAAAGAAGCACTCCCACTAAGTTTTTTTTTTATTCATTAAATGTGGGTATATGTGCATGTAATGTTGTGTGTGTTAATATACTCGCCTACCTTTGCTTTCTACGGGACCCAATGCCGTGCTTCACCTATTCTCGGTGACATCACCACAATTACAACTAGCTGACTCACTGTGTGTGAGCCAGTCTGTCTCTGCCCTTACATTGTAAGTCTGTGGGGTGTCACTCTCACCCTCCATAGACTTATATTGTAATATATTATAAGGGCAGAGACAGACTGCTGTATTTCTCGTGCGAGAATCGAATCGTAAACCTAGTACTGGCTGCTGGCTCTCCTGACCTGAGCTTGTCAGCTGCATAGAAATACATCATACTGTCTTGCTCAGGTCAGGAGAGGTGCCAGTCCGTGTAGTGCGATGCGATTCTCGCACGAGAAATACGGCAGTCTGTCTCTGCCCTAATATTCCCTTAGGGATCACACAGAGCACAGTGACAGCCAGTCTGCAGAACGGTGACGTCACTGAGAAGCAGAGAAGATCGGTGCTGGACACTGGGGAGAGAGGCGATCGGCGAGTATAGTAATAGACATACTACATTACTTGTATATTGTACATACACACATTTAATGTATAAAAAACTTAATGGGAGTGCTTCTTTAAAATAACACTACTGATTTAACAGTTGTCTTTATAAATGGCCTAGTTTCAGTTTTTATCTTATGTGGTGCATATTTTTCCTGAACAACTCGTCTACGTATTGCCAATGACTGCACCATACAATGATCATTGAAATTCAGCACAGCAGATCATTTCCTCCAGAGACATCTGCCACATATCAGTTCCCATCTGTCACATACATAATTCTCACAAGAAGAGTCAACAATTGGCAAAAACTGTCCTCATCATTCCTTTTTTTATAGCCACCCACAATCTCTAGTGAATCTCCAGTTTTGGCCACAAACGACCAGTTTGATCGTGGAATCTTTGGGCACTAAAATCAATATTGCCCCAATAGAAATATGTTCTTTTCCGGAATACATGTTCACAGAGTTTGGAGAGCAGAATGCAGGTACAGATCTTACTGTAATGGGAATATTAATCCTTATTTCTTCTCATTTTTCCATAGTGATAGTTAGTCGCCAGGTTTTTAAATCCAGGGTAACTACTTTTAATGTGTATGGGAAATTGCTTAGTTAGCAATTCCCAGATATGAAATACTGACCAAAATGATTCACATTAGATTACAAAACTCGCTTGGCTTGTCCTCCATGATATTGAATAGTGAGAAGCTAAAGTAACTGCCTGTATTGGGAAGAAGCATAATATGAGGATTTTACATGTATGTGTGGTCAGTACAAAGGACTGGTACATGACATATTCCTTCCAAGGACCACACTTAGGACCGGTGGGCACTCATTACAGGTGGAAGAAAGGCGATTCCAACAGCTAAATAAGAAAGGGTTCTTTACAGTTAGAGCAGTCAGATTACCACAGGAGGTAGTAATCCCAGACACCATAACAGCTTTTAAAAAAGGGCTGGCTGATTTCCTCAATACACATAACATTGCGGGGTATACTTAATTTAGTGACAAAATGCACAATTGGTGGAGAAAGGTTGAACTTGATGGACCTAGGTCTTTTTTTTTTTTCAACCTATATAACTATGAAGCATAATATAATCAAGCATAAAGTATTCATCGTTTTATTTTAACCCCTTAACGATACGCCTTTTAACGGCGGCAGGTAAGCGGCGCTTTTTAACGGCCCTGAGAAATAAGGGTATAGCGCCCCCCAGCGCCAGAAAGTCTGAGAGACCCCGGAGAACATGATTCTAGTCGGTTTTCACCAAATAATGGTGATCGCAAAAAAGAAAAAGAAATCTGATTTCCCATTCATTTCTCTCTCCTCTGATATGATCTAGCATACCACAGGAGAGAGAGATGGGGTCCCCCGATACGTGCGCCAGCTCTGTCCCCCGGCCCTCAGCGTCTTCCTGGAAGAAAATGGCAGGCGCATGCGCTGTGCGCCCGCCGAGATCTGCCGGACGGTATCTGGCAACAATAGGAGATTTTTTCCTATTGGTTCATTTTGATCACTGTGACCCTATCACAGTGATCAAAATAAAAAAAATAGTACATCAAACCCCCCTTTGTCACCCCCTTAGTTAGATAAAAAAATAACATTTTAAAAAATGTTTTTTTTCCATTCTTTGCAGTTAGGGTTGGTGCTAGGGTTGGGGTTAGAGCTAGGGTTAGGGTTGGGGCTGGGGTTGGGGTTACGATTGTGGTGTTGGGGTTAGGGTTGTGGTTAGGGTTGGCATTAGGGTTAGGGATAGGGCTGTGTTAGGATTGCAGTTAGAATTGAGTGGTTTCCACTGTTTAGGCACATCGGTGTGTCTCCAAACGGGACAAGGTACCAGCCATCGATTACAGCCAATTTTGCATTCAAAAAGTCAACCTGTGCTCCCTCCCTTCTGAGCCCTGCCATGCGCCCAAATAGTGGATTTCCCCCCATACGGGGTATTGGTGTACTGTATTTTTTTGGTCCATTTTCTCCCATTACCCTTGTCAAAGTAAAAAAGTTTGGATCGAAAGTAATTTTTTAAATGGTTTGTAAATTTTGTTGGAAAAATTAGAAATCGCTGGTCAACTTTTAACCCTTATAACTTCCTAACAAAAAAATTGTTTCCAAAATTGTGCTTATGTAAAGTAGACATGTGGGAAATGTTCTTTATTAACTATTGTGTGACACCACTCCCTGATTTAAGGGCACAAAAATTAAAAGTTTGAAAATTGCAAAATTTTAAAAATTTTTGCCAAATTTCAGTTTTTTTCATAAATAAACACAAGTTATATCGAAGACATTTTACCACTAACATGAAGTACAATATGTCATGAAAAAACATTCTCAGAATCAGTGGGATCCGTTGAAGCTTTCCAGAGCTATAATCTCATAAAGTGACAGTGGTCAGAATTGTAAAAATTGGCTTGGTCGCTAAGGGGTTAAGGAGCTTCCCTATGTTATGGTGTAAACTTTTTTCATATTACTGTGATGGTAGTGAATTCTTCGGGCTCTGCTAATTATTTATGGATGTTGTTAGCACTGCTCTCGTGCACCTTTTTTGTTTTCACATAGTTTCCCATGCAAGGTTCCACGCTCTTCCATGCAAAGTTACATCTGCTATACAGTAGATGACTGTTACAGCTGCTGTTAAATCCAGACATATGTCAATGGCAGAGGTCTGCTGTTTAGGGGGTAATAAGTAATTACTTTCCACCTCAATCATTTATTTAACCCTGATGGATGATGGGGAAAACGTACAATACAAACTGTTAGGCAGAATGTTTCTGCATAAATCTCTCGCAGTTCCATTGTAGCTCTCATAGCCTGTGCTCGTCCTGGGGAAAGTATAAGCAGACAGTCTATGTTGTTATACTGAACTCCTGAATAATGGATGGATGTATATGGGGGCCTCTGCTTTGAATATTCCCATATTATCCACAATGGAGGGATGACATGCATTTTTGAGTAACTGGCACGTAATACTACAACTCTCCTGCAATAGCTGCTATAGGCTAAATGTATGGGCCTACCCCAATGATTGTCTGATCTCAGAGGATTTCTAAAGCCGAGGATCAGCTGATCACTGGACTGGTTATCAGGAGGGGGAGACTGCTACTTTAATTTTCAGTTGCACAGTTACATTGAAAGAGCTAAAATGGTCAATGTTGTGTATCCTTGTCACTCCGATATTGCATCTAGTCATTATGTAGATTAACTTGCAATTGCTTCTTATTTATATCAAGATTTATTTTTTTTAATTGTGAAGTTGTCAGTGTGAGTTTTGTACTTAGTAATAGTGTCATCCAAACCTGAGAAATGGCTGTCCAGACAAGTGGAAGCAATGTAAAATCATAGATATCGTTCTCGGCCTAATCATGGGAAGTTACATCTCTTACGTGAGTAAAAGAACATGAAAGGAGAAGATACTTGTTCTTTAATTAGCATAAAAATTCCCAAAATTGGAACTGAGCGGAGTGCAATAAGATGTAGCCCCCCAGAACTTTGGAATATTCTACATCTGTAACGCTTTCTCCTCTCACCGGTAGATCCACCAAGAATATCCTACGTGAATCTGCTTTAGGAAAAAGCCGGCATTCTTTTTCCAGATTCCGCTTCTTTGATGATTTTCCATTTCCTTTCAATGGCTATTTTTTTTTCTATAGCTTAAATTATAACTAGCTAGTGGAAGGCATCCACAAGATGTATATGCTCATTATTCTAACTGCTTCACATCCCCGTGGGATGGACATACAGGTGATGGAATTGTTAAAATAGTCCTACCTGTATGCCTCATAGCTGCGATCTAGTTGTGGAGAAATTGAGTTTTAATGTTGTATGTTAATGATTTCTTCCAGGCTCCTGGGTGTGTGGTGCCTGGAGGAAAACTGTCTCCTATGTAAATTTGCATACCCCCCTCCCGTGCACGTGCCATGTGATTTGCTGCTGTGGCGCCGCACTTGCGCGGTTATGGGTACCTTTTCTGCCCTGCTGTGGACAGTGTCTTCATTGTTGTTCTGCTCAGGCATCGGCGAGTCACTGCTACTGAAATGTAATAGCGAGTAGTGACAAACGGTGAAGACAATGCCCATAGTGCGGAAAAGGTACCGATAACCGCGAGAGTGCAGGGCGCAGGCACGGGATTCCGGTGCCATAGCGGCATGGCACGTGAATGGGAGGAGGGGCACGCAAATTTACACCGGAGGCAGACTATTTAGCAATTCTATCACCTGTATACCCATAGTAATAATAGGGTCCCAGAAGGTGACAGACTCCCTCTAAAAGAAGTGACAAAAATCTGAACATGTGCACAACAATCTCGTTTTCAAATTCCTGTGCATTACATTGAGTTTTGGGGCTCTTTTCCTGACTGATTCCTAAAATCTGCCTGAGAACATGTTGTGTGCACATACCCTTAGTTTCTTTTACTGGATTATGGTGGCCATATAAATTTGATTTAGACTGGCCACCATGCAACCACTCCAGATGCCAGAATGAACACTCAGATCAGTCATATCATTTAATAAGGTGCTAGGGCCTAATTGGCCGATCACTCCATATACTTTTAGCTAGTAACTAAGTGTAAATTCAATAATAGATTATTTGTGAGTTACTGCTTATTACTTTTCTGTTGCACACAAGTTTGTCTCGCACTTTATCTGCTTAGTTTGAACCATTTTCCTGCAGGGTCCATCAGAATCAATTTTTATCATTGAGGACAGAGGGAGTCAGATTGAAAAAACTGATGTCGATTTTTACCAGCTTTTCAATCAGTTGCAGAGAGAAAGTATAGAATAACCTCTTAAAAAAAAAAAAAAAAAATCAGAGCCTGGCTTGACCAGGCCAAAGTCATTCCTTTTTAACTTTTTAGTAGTCCAGTCTTGTATTTTCTTGTGAAAGAAACCTACACCTTGACAAAGAACTTCTCGTATCTTGGCTTCTGAGAGCCCAGAGAAAATCTCATGCTTGGAAGGGGGATACTGAGGGTAACTGCAGTGACGCCACAGTTTGAGTTTGACTTTTTCATTCTGTTATCACGTATAAAACCATTATTCATTGTGACATCTCTGACTGAATATGAATGTGTTCCCTCTGTAGTGTGGCCACTGTTGTAGCTCTGCTATAGCTGCCAGGGGAGGAAAATCTTTTTTGAACAGGTCTTTAATCTCAATGTTAACTGTCATTTTTATCACTGGTTTTCTTTCTTTCTTCCTTTCCTTCTTTCTTCTACATCCGCTTCTTCCTCTCATTACAAAAGGAAGACCTGTCCCTGGAAAGCAGATGAGAGAGGTTAGTGAGGCCTGGGCTTGCTGCCATCCAGCTTGTGTCTGTCACATCTCGCATCCCGCGCCTGGCATTTCTGCAGCTCGTCTCTTTAGCCCAGTGCGTCTTACAAGAGTGCTGTAACATGCCAGCATTTACTACCTCTCAACGAGTAGTAGGACAATGGCAAGCCTTTGGGAAAGCTTGAGTGTTCATGATATGATTTTGCCCAGAATGAATTGAGATGTAGTTGTAATGTCCTGGCTCATTTGGCGGTTTCTCCTCTCAATCAATTTACTTTGGTCACAAATAATGAATCCCTTAATTCTCTGTAAGTGGGTATCATGTTGTAGATGTGATACATATTTGCTGCCATTCACAGCAACACTCAGAGTAGTCATTGTACTGTGCAATTCTGCATTATAGTCAATTAATCTGTAGATAAAATCCAACATTTTGGAAGCCGATGCTTTTTTTTTTTTTTGGCTTTCAAACATATTTCTCCCCAGAATAAAGTGATATACTCGATTTTCTGCCATTTCTATGATCCTGTTGGAAGTGTTGAGATATATAAAAATAATCCCAATTTCCATTAACATTTACTTATTGTCGCATGTGATATATGAAAGTTTCATGTGTCTCCCATATCATGACATCGCCAAGTAACCGTTTTGGAGTTTGCCTTAAAGGGAATGTCCGGTCTTTTGATACTGCAGACTTATGAATCCTCACAGTGTGTGCACCACACATTGTCAGGATTCCCCAAGACCAGGCGGTCACTTAACCGCTAGTGAATTGAGTGAGGCCAAGTAAGTCTAGCTGGAATGTGGCCAGAAGTATGCAACTTGCATATTTGCAATCATGTGACCGCCCGCTCTCCCTGCAGACACCGGAGAATCCTGACAGAGTACAGTGCACACACTGCAAAGATTCAGACGTTTGTGGTAACACAGTGACTACAGGCTTGGCGAAAGATTGGACAAACCCTTTAAACAGTGTTTTGACCTCCAGATCATTGCATCTTTTGTGTCTGCATGAAGATTTCTCCATTGCATGCAGCAATATTGACGACACCTGCTTTACCATTTTAGAATGGCGTCAATAACTTGATCTTTGATGCAAACTGATAAATTGCACATCCTTTAGCCTCAATGAACTGGCCTTTTTAAAAGGGCTTGTCATTTTATCTTTAACAGATGTGTTAGAGATATCATTTTGTGGCTTACCGATAAGTATTACCCGTTTTCCTCCATCTGCATAAGTTGTACAGCTTTCCTCTCCTCTTCACAGAATGCCGTTTGGTGGAGGTGCATGTGACCAGACCTGTCCTTCATACTCCTCCAGTTGAAAAACACCTCACTTGGGACATCTATGTTTCAGATGGAGGAGGCTGATGGACAGGATTGGTTATGTTTTCCACCAGCAGCCCTTTTTGTGCACTTGAGAGCTATGTTGTCTGTAACGAAGGCTGCATTAACAAGTGTGGCTTATAAGTATGTCAGATTCTCCTCCCAAAGTCATGTCTTCAACACATCTGTTAAAATAAAGTGGTTAACATTTGAAGGGTCAAACTTTTTCAGAAAATCACATTTTGAACTGTGCTTTACTCACCATTACTGGGTCCACTGCTGAGTATCCACAGCTGCTCCTGTTGTCAGTTTTTGGATGTAGCATTGATGTTGCATCATAAAGGTGGTAGCCAAATGGTGAGTTTAGTAACTCTGCCCATGTGCGTGGAATGCCCTGTTCAGAGCCACTGAGCTCACTGATTGGCTGCTGTCCCATTGAAGTGATGTCCTCACTGCAGCCAATAACTGACTCAATGAGCAATAAAGGAAACACAGCTGTGGACCCGGGTCAGTGAATCAAGCATAATTCTGCTTTGTTGTTTTTTTTTCCTTTTGTCTTTTATATAACAAATTACAGTGGGGCACTAGGATGTTATGAAAAGCAACAATTTCTTTAATGCTGCTTGTCAGCATAGTGTATAGATAAATATATATGTATGTGATTACAAACGAGGAATGTTCTAACAGCAAAGATTCTGCACTTCAGGGGATAACCATATTGTAAAATGATACTGTGGTTAGAAACGGTATCACCCCATATAGTGTGTTGTGTAATGGCATCACACAAATGATCTACTACTAGACAGAAAAGACTATTGTCAAAGGAAAAAAACCTTTCATCACAATTATTCTTCATATATTAGTATATATAACTATTTTCCGATATTATAATAGCGTTGGGTAAAGGACTACCCGCTCCTTTTTCAGTACCTGCACATGACTTTCTCTCCATAACCAAACATAACATGACCAAAGCTATGTCCAATATGACAACACATGTAGACCCTACGGCTCTCTATTCAGCATAATAAGCACTATATGCTACCATATGAGGCCTCCATACGACACTTTAATATTTCCTAGAAATAATGCTTTTAGGATAGAATAACTCTGTAGCAACACTCAAAAGGAGAAAGTCATGATTTTTTTTATTCTCAAAATTCTCTGTATATATTGGTATGAAATTCAGATATACAACAGTGATGAGTGGATCGATAGATGTCAATGAAAGCTGTATTATGGATCTGGATACAACACAGATCCATAACTCAGCCAAGTGTGTGAGCCCTAAGTGTCAGGAGCATGCTCTATTGTAAAATCCGATCAGCTCTTTCTACCATAAATGTCATGCTATTGACCAAAAAATCCAGCACAGCAGGTCAGATATTCAATACATTGCCAGTCTTTGTATTTGACCTCTTGGATGAAAAAATGTGAGCGAATTGTGATCAACAATAGTCTAAATTGGTTCCTTTTAACTTCCACACAAATTTACCTTCATCGCCCTATGTCTATAGGGAGCTTTACACCTAAACACTTTAAACAGTTATTGCTAATACAATTTTCCATCCAGATTGGCTCTTTAGGTCCCACTAAATCAACTCTCTAGGGCCAGAGCTGTGAGGAAAATCACCCTATTTACATAACTGATAATTCCCAAGACCAGCACTGGTAATTGAATTGAGGAGTCAGGCCCTTTTGCTGAGTTTTGACAAAACCGCTTCCCCTAACCAGTTATCAAATATTTCTACAATGACCTAAAACTTTTTGTACTGCCAGAACTTTTGTGGAAATACTTTCTTTTGCAGTCATATGAGGAGTGCTTCAGTTACTCCCTCAAGGAATTTTTTCTTCTGTGTTTTTGGTTAGGAATACCAGAAGAAGTTAAGAAAATGCAAACCATTGTACAGTTTCTTCTTAAAGACTATTTTCCATAGTGAGAAAGGCATACCAAGTATACAGAACTGCCATTCCATAAGATACAATAGGAGAACAAGCCCACGCAGAAAAAAATGGTAGCCTTTGGAGATAGACGCATTGATTCACGTGTCACCGGTCCATCAGCCAGTACAGTAGTCTCTTGGCAGTTGGGAGGCTTGCAAATCTATTTTCTTCTGGGAACAGTGGCGCAGCTTTTAATTAGCCGAGCTAGAGCGATTTCATCATTGCATCTGTGCGCCATACCGCAAAGATGATGTTGCACCAGGCAGCTAATTAAAAGCCATACGGGGAATACCAGAAGGTAAGAGATTTGTGAACCTCCCGGCTAATAGTCAGAGACTTCTTACCTGGCTGATGGCCTTCAGTGTCATTAATCGATCCGCCCATCTCTAGTAGCCATAACAGTCAGTAATATTCCAGCTTTTATTTTCATAAGGTAGACATGTAGTTGATTGGTAGTGGCATCTCAATCACTAGTATTCAAAAATGGTTCCTGATTCTTTGGACTATGAGCTTATTCATCTCTAACGAACCCGTCAATTTATAATCAACACTATGTCCTTTTGTTTCTAATATTTAATTTCATGGAACTAAATCAGTCGTGGATTTCCAATAGTGTACTTGCGATCTGTGATAGGATATAGATTAAACTTGGGTCGAGTCTCATTATATTGTATTATTGATTTATTCTATTAACAATGGCTTATTAAAAAATATTCTATGTTCTTTTCTGCAGGAAACAATGTAGGAAACCTCTTCCACATGGCCGATGATTTGGGAAGAGCGATGGAAACTTTAGTCACAGTTATGACTGAAGACGAGGTGTTGGATTGACATCTCCCTACACACCGCATGTGTTTTTATATACTATCTTCGTACAACAAAAAAGGGGATTAGACTGTAAGAGTTTACAAGAAAATATCTATATTTTTGTGAAGGGTAGTGGTACTATACTGTAGATTTCAGTAGTTTCTTAAGTCTGTTATTGTTTTGGTAACAATGGCAGATTTTAAATGTCTATGCAATTGTACAAAACGAATAAGAAAACTACATGTAAAATCTTGATAGCTTAAAAAAATCTTGCCATTTCTTTTTACGGAGGGCAATTTTGGGTTGTTTAAAAAAATTTCTATCAGTTATAATGAAAGATTGTAAACTAAAGTGTGCTTTATAAAGAAGAACTGTTTATAAAAAAAATCCCTTTAAAAGGTTTTAAAAAAAACAAAAAAAATCAGTGCATTGACTTTAGAATCACATTGGCTTTGTAACTGTAGAGCAACAATATCCATGTTAAGTGTCATTTTCTTGTGTGTCAAAGAACACGAGTTATAGCACCAAATATGATACTGACATATCTGATTCCGAAGAGCAATGGAAATGGCCAAGACCACAGCCAGAATCTGAACACAACTTTGTATTTTCTTAAAACCTCTGTGCAGTCAAATGACTAGGTTGTCCTGCTGAAGCCACTAATCTGCACTTGGAGCATCTCAAGGCTAACCACAGGAGGTTGCAGTGACTCGATCTGTTGCATGATTACAAAAGGGACACACATTTTTTGGTCTTAAACCATTTTAAGCCCTCAAAATGGCTCTTTACTGGTGTGCAGGCAGCAACTGCTACAGATTATCACAGAGACTGTTTAGCCCCATGGGCTTAGTTTCTAGAATTAAGAAATCCCTTTTTTTTTCTTCCATGTTTTAAGACTGAATTCAATGTTTTGTTTTAGAACATAATTTGGACACACACTATTAGTAAACTCATATTTTATGTGGAGGATGTAGGACTTCGGCATCCAAACGTAACATCTATCTTGCAGAAGAACGGTACATTTTTTGACTAGTCTGCTGCTGGGTATAGACCTGTTATTCGAGACAAGATCTTACCTTGCCTTCCAAAACCAGGAGATATATAAATTAGCCCTAAATTATAAACGTTGGAATTGGAACCTGCCTTCTTACCTACTAGAATACAACAATGCAGCAGCCCCTTAAAGGGAATTTCTCCCCAATTTTTGCCACCTAATCTGAGAGTAGCAGAACATATTGGAAGAGACACTAATTACAGCCGTGTGTCATTAACTGGGCTGCTTAATGTAGTTTTGATAATCACTATTTTATCACCAGATTATCATTAGAGGACTAGTAAACCTGCTGCCAGGTAGCCAAGCATATATGAGCTCTGTATAACCCCACCCCTACCACTGATTGGCAGCTTTCTATCCATGTACATTTGTGCACAAAAAGCTGCCAATCAGTCATGTGGGTGGGGTTATACAGAGCTCAGCATTCAGTGAAATGCTAGATCTGCAGCAGATAAGTGATTTTATGAAAATGACAGCAAGCAGCTCAGTAAGTAGCACATTGCTGGAATTGGGGTCTCTGATCCTACATTATTCTGCTCTCAGATGTGGTATCAAAAACCTGATGGCAAATTCCCTTTGAGACTCCCTACCACATACATGAAAGGAATTTTAGCACGCCAATTTCTGCGCTGTGTATGGGGGCCTCCAGACTTCCCGTCAGATGATCGGAGAGAGCAGGCAATTGGAATTTCAATGTCCATTCCTTTTGTTTCCAGGAGAAGTGTCTGTCTGGCAGAGACTTTCTCTCTCCCCATTGAAAACACAAGCACTCGCCAATGAAAAATGTATGGCCAGTTCTAGTCTGTAGAGTACAACTTTTCATAAGAATATACAACTGTGCCCAGGGTATTGTCCATTATCGCTATTATTATTGCCCGACAGTGAAGCTGCATCCTTGCCGAAGATTGGCTATATTTCCAGGAAAATGTAAAACTTTGTAGCAACATTGAAGTAAATCTTCATTATCCTTTTTGCTTGCTGGCCATTTTCTCCAGTTGCTGTTCAAGCTTCAGCTCCGACTACGAAGATTCACAAGTTACTGATTTTGTTGCTGATATTTCTACGACTGCCCCATACATCTGAATGGAACTTGCAGAATAGTACATGTTTTCCACCAGAAGAACCCGAGCCTATGGGTAAAAATACACCTTTGTGTACTGACTTACAGTGATGCAGAAGCAATCAAAAGCCCACCGAAGCTAGTTTCCAGAATTATTGATTTTTGAAACTTTTTACTCTTTCATTTGGAGCATGTCCTGCTCTGCTGGACAATCTGTGGCATTGATTTTATGATGAAGATTTGGGATATTTGGAATTTGCTGAACATATAGCCAGTGCACATTTATGGAAAGCTTCACATTAATTAAAATATATAAATAAGCGATAATAGACAATGGGGATTAAGGGCTTGTTCACACTATCCTTTTTTTGCTGCGGATTTTTCAGGTCCTGATTTGGAAAAACCGCAGTGCAAAACCGCGGTGGTTTTCCCTGCGGTTTTTTGTGCGGTTTCTCCTGCGGGTTTCCAACTGCACTTTCCTATTGGTGCAGGTGGAAAACCGTTGCGGAATCCGCAGAAAGAATTGACATGCTACTTCTTTTTTTCCGCAGAAAATCCGCGCGGATTTTCAAGCGGAAAAAAGCAAAGTGGGCACAGCGGATTTGGTTTTCCATAGGGTAACATTGTACTGTACCCTGCATGGAAAACGTCTGCGGATCCGCAGCTGCAAATCCGCTGCGGATCCGCAGCAAAAACCGCAGCGTGTGAACATAGCCTAAGGCAGTCAGTGCTGTTTGCCCTACAGTAGGGAGAATGGGCATACATTTGGTGTATTGAAGTCAAAGTAGGGTATTGTTCCAATAAAATGAATTCTACATAAATGAATGTAAAATGGATGCGATTTTTAAGGTTACGTGGAATTTAGATTTTGAAAAAGTGTGTATGAATACAGGCCATATTGCTGTCTCATGTTTGCAAGACATTTCTAATAGTGTATTGTCAAATCTGCACACTAGCACTTTGAAAATATTAATATGGTACTAGAAATAAGCGTGTGCATATACTGTATTTACATATATATGTATTTTGGATACATATATGTATGGAGATATACAGTCATGGCCAAAAGTGTTGGCACCCACCCTTAAAATTGTTCCTGAAAATGAACTATGTCTCCCAGAAAATTATTGCAATTACACGTTTTGCTATACACGTTTATTTCCTTTGTGTGTATTGGAACAACACAAAAAAAAACTGAGATAAAAGACAAATTGGACATAATGTCACACAAAACCCCAAAAATGGGAGAGACAAAATTGTTGGCACCCTCAACTTAATATTTAGTTGAACACCCTTTTGAATAAATAACAAAAATCAACCGCTTCCTATAACCAACAACAATCTTTTTACAACTCTTAACTGGAATTTTGGACCACTCTTCTTTTGTAAACTGCTTCAGGTCTCATATTGAATGGTGGCATCTTCCAACAGCAATTATAAGTTCTCTCCACTAGTGTTCAATGAGATTTAGATCCAGGACTCATAGCTGGCCACTTCAGAACTCTCCAGCGCTTTGTTTGCATCTGTTTTTGGGTGTTTCTTGAAGTATGTTTGGGGTCATTGTCCTGCTGGAAGACTCATGGCCTAGGATGCAAACCCAGCTTTGTGACACTGGGTGCTACATTGCGACCCAAAATCCATTGGTAATCTTCAGATTTCATGATGCCTTACACAAAATCAAATATTAAGTGACAAAGCAATCAACTTAAGTGATCAGATAATTTAATGTTGTTCACACTAATAGTAAGTAAAACGTTTTGGTCTTACATCAGACCTTCATCAGTTACAGGACAAAATAAGGTTATTAGATGAGGTGGACCAATAATCTTGGTTGGAGATCACTAGATCATTAAAAATTCCGTGACATGAATGAGTGGGGCAAGAGTTGTCAGACCTTGTCACATATAGGGTTAAGTGTGACGTGCCTCAGTAGCATGTGCGAAAAATGGTGTCCACCGCTGGTCCTTCTGCTTTCACAGAAAGACTTTGGCTTACACACGTACATTTTGGCAAACTGCAGTCTATCTTTTTTTTTATGTGTCTGTGTCAGCAATGGGGTCCTCCTGGGTCTTCAGCCATAGTGTTTCATTTCATTCAAATGTTGACGGATAGTTTGCGCTGACACTGATTCACCTTGAGCGTGCAGGACAGCTTGAATTTCTTTGGACCTTGATTGGGGCTGCTTATCCACCATCCAGACTATTCTGCACTTCATTCTTTCATCAATTTTTCTCTGCCGTCCACGTCCAGGGAGATTAGCTACAGTTCCATGGATTGTAAACGTCTTGATTTTCTTGCTCACCGTGCACAAAGGAGCATCAAGATCTCTGGAGATGGGCTTGTAATCTTGAGATTGCTGATATTATTCAACTGTTTGGTTCTCAGACGGTGTTTTTCTCTTTCTGTTCTCCATGATTAGTGTGGCGCACACAGATACACAATGCAAAGATTGAGTAAACTTCTCACCTTTTTATCTGGTTTCAGGTTTGATTCTCATATTGCCCACACCTGTTACTTCCTACAGAGGAGTTTGAATGAGTATTATATGCTTGAAACAAAGTTGTTTACCCACAATTTTGGAAAGGTGCCATCAATTCTGTCTGGCCGATTTTGGAGGATTTGTCTGAAATTATGTTCAATTTGACTTTTTTTTTTTTTTCTCTCTTTTTGTGTGATTCCAGTGCACACAAAGGAAATAAACATATGTATAACAAAACATGTAATTGCAGACATTTTCTGGGAGAAATGCTTAATCTTCTGAAACAATTTCAAGGGGGCAAACACTTTTAACCGTGACCGTATGATATGTATTAGATATATATCCACATCTATATATATATATATGAAAGGAAAAGAGATTGCCATAACTCTGTATATCTCATCAGCCTCTGTGAGTCCTTCCTGCATTACCTGATGATCTCTTTTACTGGAAACATTTATTGTAAGTGACTAACCAACTAATTACTAGGATCACCGTTACCACTTAAACTTAACGTAGGTGATTGCTGCTTCTGAAAACCAAAAATTGTAGCTATTTACTTCTTTTGCCCTGTCTTGCGAACAGCAGAGCAGTTGGAAAGTGAATTGCTTTAACGGAGTTTCTGAAAAAAATGATAGCTCTCCAGTAAAGGCAATCAGGAGAATCCATTTTCACCTGATACGTTCTTGGCTTCCCGTCGGAGTTTAGATCAGCAGCATCTCAACATGTCAACACTTTGAAACAGGGTACAAAAGCTACAACTGTGTGTTTATCTAAAAGAGTCCACACATCAGTATGTAAAATATCTCCTCATATCTGGAGCCCCAGATGCTTCCATCTGGTTCACTGTTCTGTTAACAAGTCCAGGAATTGTGACTGCTATTTGATAGCAGTGTTACCGTAACTGTGCAGACATTTCTAGTAGTAATCCACACAGTGAGCTTCACTTGTTGCCTTGCATATGATCTATCAATATACATAAGGGATAGTGTGCTACGGACACCCCATTGGGTCATACGAGACTCCTTATTTTATTAGTTAGAATTCTTATTCATTGTCAGACATGGTAATCCATGTTACATCTACCTCACTGCGGTTGTGTGGTGTTTGCGGACATCTGAGCAAAACGTTTCCCACCTTCTCCATTTTCTCCATTGCCATTGATATTACATACCTGTACCTTTTTTAAGATTTGATTTTAAGACCCTACAATAAAGTTGTAGCCCAAGACAAACTAAGAAAATTTACTAAGGTTATTTTGGAATTTTTCATTCTTTGTATTTTACTCTTTAGCTCATTTAAAGGCTGATTTATTAAGACTGCCATTACACACGCCAGTCTTAATGAGAGGCATGGTGGATGCACCAAATTCATGAAGAGGCACATACCTCTTAATGAATTTGGAGCGTTTTCTCGGTGGCATAAGCCTCAGTGCGCCTCGGCAGAAATGTTACTCCATCTGTAGCGTAAGTAATGGTGTAACTCTTGAATTCATAGGCCAGGTGCCAACTTTGGCGTAGCTGTTTAGGACTGGCATGAAAATGCTAAAAAATTGCAAAATTTCTGTGCAGCTTTGTGTTGCCCAAAAAATTTGACTATTCAGTGTGTTTTTGTGTTTTATGCTTTAATGAAACTGCCCCCTAAGTGTGTGTATTTATGCATATATGCACACACACAATATACATATGCAACCCATATAATTTTCTATTTATTTTTTAAAAACACCCTTTTACTACTGAGTGCTTTTCCACTACATAAACTATATTTCTTTTGAGCTGTATTTTATTACCATATACTGTTTGTCATCTATTCCCAATTATTTCAAGTTATGGAGCAATAATACAGCTAACATGTTGCGTATATACAAAAAAATTTGGCTTGAAACTCAACGAGCAATGTTTAAAGGGGACGGCCTTATTCCTGTAATCAACACTTGAAAAGAGAGATCATACCTGTGTCACAGGAGTAAATTTGCCTCTGATCTATTCAGGATTTATTTATATTTTTAGTTGTGTTTTAATATAATTTTAAGTACTTTTTGGAGCTTTTGGGTACCTTGCCTGCAGGTAGCAAACAGACACTGTAATAGGAAGCTAGAAAAGTGGTACTGAATGAATCAATGTCCAAAGCCCGGGATATAGATGTGTATTTACACGTCGGGGTACGAACTTCAGCTTGTGTTAGTATTTTTTTCAGCTCATTATGTGGAGTTGATCACTTCACAAATATTACAACCACATGCTTCATATTCTTATTCTCATTAATATTTATTAGTTTCTTTGTAAAATTGCTCATAATTGGAATAGTTATTTTCATGAAACCACTAAAAACAGTCAGACATATGTGCCATAGGTAGAATACAGGGTACTGTAAGCATCAGCCTGTAATCTCTCAACGTAGGTGCTGAAGTGATATCATTTAATTCTCTATACATATAGCTACATTTAAACATTGCAAATTAAAATCTATATTCTTAGCACTAAAATGAATTCAAGTGAATATAACTCAAATGTGTTTGAGGGGTTTTATAACAAGGTTGCGTTCCTCCAGGTGAGCTACGGAACTAGACACGAGCGCAGCTGTTTCTGTAGAACTGAGGGACGTATTTTTTTCTAATCTAATGAAGACCCTTTAATTATATTGATTTTATTAAAAACTTTTTATCTCCGTTTCTAGACATTTTATTTTCTCACCCAAACCATAAAATTTTAAACCACTTTCAACACCATTTTTTTTTAATATGTAAGAACAGTAAGCTTAGAAACTTTACTACAAAGTTAATGAAATTAACTTCACGTTAGATAAGGTATTTTTTTTTAATACATATATCAAAAGCTTTAGTTTTCAAAGGAATTGCCTCGTTCTTCCCAGATGTCCTTAAGACAAGGTTCATGTAATGGTCATCTTCTCATTTCATTTTACAGAATGGAGTGTGTGTGCCAGACTTGGTTTTGAAAATAAAAAAGAAATTTGCACGGTTTGAGTTGTTCATTTTGTTTTCTCTATTATGCATTAGTTTTGGAGTGTGTCTTCAGATATATATGTCTACACTTAATAAAAGATCAGAAGCTTTATTGCTGTTTTCAACATTATTTAGAAATCATTGTTTTTATGAAACTTTAAGTATTATATTGCAAAAGTTCCTCCATGTTAATCCATGACATCAGCATTTGGCATGTTCTGACATCATGACCTTGGCCATTATATAAAGTTGTGTTTTACCATCCAACACTGTAAACTTTTACTAACTATTTTTATATACATCTTTGTTTTGTTCCTGCATTTTCACAACATATCAAGTTCACCAAAAATATGCCTTACTATTGTATTATATAATGCTTTACTCTGTATATCAATAAAGCACGCAAGTTACTTATAAAGCACTGTGGCTCTTCTTCATTTGCGTTTTGTGTCCTTTTTTGATCCTTCTTGTTACATGTCACCTAAATAGGAGTTATTAATTCTCTGAATCGTGAAATAGTTGTAAACTTTATAAAATAACAATTTTAGACCTTGTTTTCTTAGAAGGCTTCCAATGTACTTCTTGGAAATGTATGAATAAACAGAAGGTTGTTACTATCCACTTGTTAGTAGGATGTGTCTCTATAAAGTCTAACACTATCAGCATTAATTGGACAATGTCATTGTGTTAGGACGCACCCAATTGATTTGAAGAAAGGTAATACCTGTCATATTTGTCATAGATTTCTAGGAGAACAGAGGAATGACACAACATAGAATTCTGAGAAAAGATGCTTAAGTAGTAAACATTTCAGGAGAGCTGACCGGTCCTCTGTAATAAATTATTACTTATTCTTTAGTAGAACCATTTGATTTTTTGACTATAAATTTGGCTGAAATAGATTGCAGTCACATGTGCAGAGTCTCTAAGGTACCAAAACAGTAGAAGCCCCCACTGACTCTATTTTGGAAACTATACCACTCAAAGAATTCATCTGGATGTGTGTTGACAATTTTCCATTCAGAGGTGCATCACAAAACTTTATAACATTTGGACGTGAAAGTGAAAAATACCATTTTTTTTTCAGAAAAAATGTTGTTTACTCCAAGTTTGTAATTTTCACAAGGGGGATTTGAAGAAATTGGACCACATACTTTGTTATACATTTCTTCCAAATGCGGTAATACCCCATATGTGGTCGAAAATGATTTGGGCACCAGGGCTCGGAAACGAAAGAACACGATTGATTTTTGGAGAGAAAATTTGGCTGGAATATATTATCGATGTTATGTTGCATTTGCAGACCCACTGATATGCCAAAACAGCAGAATTCCCCCAGAAGTGACACAATTTTCCAAATTGGGCCCCTCAAGAAACTTAAGTAGGCGTGTATTAAGCATTTTTAACCTTTCAGGTGCATCACAAAACTTTAACATTTAGATGTGAAATGAAAAGGTTTTTATTTCCAATAAAATGTTTTAGTATCAAATTCATAATTTTCCCAAGGTGTAATTGGAGAAAATGGACTACATAAATCATGCAATTTTGAATGTGGTGAAACTATATGTGATCAAAAACTAAAGATTGGGAACATGGCAAGGCTTAGAATACAAGGAACGCTAATTGATTTTTTGGAGCACAAATTTGGATGCCATGTTGCATTTGTAGAGCCTCTCAAGTGCTATTAAAGCAGAAACCCCTCACTATTGTGAAACTATTGGGGAACCTATACACCACAAGGAATTCATATATGGATGTGGTGAGCATTTTTAACCAACAAACCTATAATAATTTTGTGACTGGACTATGAAAATTAAAAACTAAAGGGGGTTTCCACTAAAATGTTTTAATTCACACAAGGGGTAATAGGAGAAAATGTACTTCAATATGTTATTAAATTTTTACTCAATGTGACCATTATCAATATGTGGTTGTTGTACACTACTGTTTAAGTACACATCAGGGATCAGAAGGGAAGGAGAACTTTTTGGCTTTTGGAATGCAGAGCCACAACGGTGCCAAAACAGCAAAACCTCCCACAAGTGACCACATTTTGGAAATTCTGTTGCTGAAGGATTTCAGACTTTTATTTAAGGGTATAGTGAGAATTTTTAATTCATAGGTGACTCACAGAATTTTTATGACATTAGGTTGTGGAAATATTGTGTAACATTTTAGAAGTAAAAATTTTAATTTATATTAGCTGCAAATGTTTCATTTGCACAAGGCTAATAGGTGAAAATGAGCCCTACAGTTAGAAATGCAATTTCTCTCCGATGTGATTTTCCTTAGTCATCAGACACCACTGTTTGGCCACACAGTAGGACTTATGGGCTGTGTGCCCACGTTGCGTTTTTTATGTGTTTTTGCCGCAGTGGAAATGCTTAAACGCATTCCCATGCAATCCTATGGGATTCTGCAGTTGCTGAGCCCATGCTGCGGATTTTCCAGCTGTGGAATCGCATAGCGGTAAAATCCGCAGCATGTTCATTATTTCTGCGGAATCGCGGCGATTCCGCAGCCATAGGATTGCATTGAAACGTTCACTTTATGCATGTGGCTATGCCCACCATGCGAAAAGTGAGCGCTTCATGTGCGGATGACACCCGGGTCTAGAGGAAAGGAGACTCTCCTTCAGGCCCTGGGATCCATATTCATGTAAAAAAAACTGAATTAAAATAAAAAATAGGTATATACTTACATTCTAATGGCCCCCAGAGATCTGGGAACGGAACGTACCGGGAGTGCTGCTGAGGAGATCGGGGGCCGTCGGAAGGTGAGAATAACCATATTTTTTTTTTTATTATTTTTAACATTCTATCTTTTACTATTGATGCTGGATAGGCAGCATCAATAGTAAAAATTTGGTAACACTTGTCAAGCACTATGCTTGACAAGTGTGACCAACCTGTCAATCACTTTTCCAAGCTATGCTTCAAATCGCTTGGAAAACGCAAGCATTCTGTAAGTTAAAAAAAAAACTTGCAAAACGCTTGTGTTTTGCGGGAAAACACATGCAAATTCCGCATGCGTTTTACCCGCGGCAGGGAGTTGCGGAAATGCCACAGACATTTCCGCAGCATTTCTGCAACATGGGCACATAGCCTTAAAATGCATAGTTTTTTTAAAACATTTATTGGCATCTAGAACATTCCAAAGATGCCAAACCAGTAGAAGCTCCCCAAAAGTGAACAAATTTTAGAAATTACACCCCCAATTCTTCTATGGTAGAGTGACTATTTTGGCCTCACAGATGTTTTCACTCGAACATCTACTCCATGCTTTTTTTTTTCTCAAAAAATATTGCAAATATACCAGCTTAGTGCTCTGCCCATAAATTGTGTGCAGCTTGTGCTTCTTTGAGGAACGGATCCATAAATTAAGTGGGCTCTCCCCACTACAGCAAAGCCACACATGTAATAGCGAACATCTGTTTATGCACACTGTGAGGATTTTTGGTGGTGGTGGAAGGGAGCAATTGCTCTCCATGTCACTCCCTTCTTCACCCTATATCTCCATTGACAGAAAATGCACATCATTGGGCGCTTCCATTTTGAGGGATAAGGTTTTATTGGTAAAATTTGGTTGACATTTTTTTTTAATCTGTCTAAGTATAAGGCAAAGATCATATTTATCTTGTGCTCTATACTGAGCACTTATGTTGGGGCTTCTGTGCAAATCCCCCAAAAATACAAGTCAGGCAAAATGTCCAAAAGAACAAACTGCTATAATGAGGCAGATGGAATAATTTTGAACGCTGTTCGGTGCCTGTAACAGTGGTGGACCATCATTTTAGGCATGCACATAACTGCGGCCAACCACACCTTTGTGCACTAAAAATATGCCTTTAAAAAAGTACAACACCAAAACAAAGGCAAAATGGAGTCCCAAGAGACTTAATCTGCCTCATTAGGACATGTTCATTAATTGGTTCTTATTTTACATCCGTATTTGTAAGCCAAAACCAGGAGTGGGTGAAAAGTGCAGATGTGGTGCACTCATTTCTATTATAATTTTACTCTATTCTACTTCTGGCTATGGCTGGTAAATACTGATGTAAAATAACTAGCTACATACTGAACATGTGAATGTGGCTTTATAGTGATAGAACGATTCACTATCAAGGATTTTGTCTGAATCATGTTTTTGAGGATTTACTTGGAAGCTCTAATATAAATGTTCAGTGTAGAGCACAAGATAAATGTAAACCTAGCCTCATTCTGATTTTTGTGAGGTAGAAGGAACCAATCGGAAGCAGTTCAAGAATTGTATTTATTCACCTTCACTGTGCAGTATAAATAAGATAGCTTTATTTTTCAGGTCACTATGCTCACATTCATACCAGATTTGTATATACATATAAATCTTTATAATGTTACTTTTACCTCCATGAAACCGGTAGGTTGAGAGTAGTTGTTTCATCAGTGTTTTGCCCCTATTTATTACCTCCTTTATTAATCCCTTTATGACCTCTGGCATACCCATATGTCCAGGTCGCCTGGTACCAAATGACCTTGGACATATGGGTATGCCATGGTGAGCGCACAGCCCCTGATTCTGACAGCTGAGACCAAGCACTCAGTGTCAGGAGCAGTGCCACACCACTCATGGCACTTTAATGCTTAAATGCTATAAAAATTATTATTATAGCGCCATTTATTCCATGGCGCTTTACATGTGAGGAAGGGTATACATAATAAAAACAAGTACAATAATCTTAAACAATACAAGTCACAACTGGTACAGGAGGAGAGAGGACACTGCCTGCGAGGGCTCACAATCTACAAGGGATGGGTGAAAATACAGTAGGCGAGGGTAGAGCTGGTCGTGCAACGGTTTGGTCGATCGGTGGTTACTGCAGGTTGTACGCTTGTCGGAAGAGGTAGGTCTTCATGCTCTTTGAGAATTTTTCCACGGTGGGCGAGAGTCTGATATGTTGTGATAGAGGGCTCCAGAGTAGGGGTGATGCGCGAGAGAAATCTTGTATACGATTGTGGGAAGAGCAGATAAGAGGGGAGTAGAGAAGGAGATCTTGTGAGGATCGGAGGTTGCGTGTAGGAAAGTAGCGGGAGACAAGGTCACAGATGTATGGAAGAGACAGGTTGTGGATGGCTTTGTATGTCATGGTTAGGGTTTTGTACTGGAGTCTCTGGGCAATGGGGAGCCAGTGAAGGGATTGACAGAGGGGAGAACCCGGGGAATAGCGGGGGACAGGTGGATTAGTCGGGCAGCAGAGTTTAGAATAGATTGGAGGGGTACGAGAGTGTTCGAGGGGAGGTCACAGAGTAGGAGGTTGCAGTAGTCAGGGCGAGAGATGATGGCATGGACTAGGGTTCTTGCAGATTCTTGGTCAAATATTTTTGAGTTGAAGTTGGCAGGAAGTGGAAAGGGCTTGGATATGTGGATTGAAGGCGAGATCAGTGTCAAGGATTACCCCGAGGCAGCGGAATCGAAATCGATTGCAGTATTTAGAGAGCAAGCAGAGAAAAGAGGACCCCTCGGCCTTTGAATCCTCTCCCCCATCATTGCTGGGGTCCGATCATTGCTATGGTGACCCGATGTCATGACAACATCTGGGTCACCAGAGCTAGCAAACTTGCTAGATCATGCTCAGTGCACGATCTATCTAGTTTATCTCAGTGCAGCGCTGATCGTTTGTACAGCATAGGAATGTTGCTGCATTCCTATGCTTTACAAGCATTCAGCCTGTATAAAGTGAAAGTTCCTTAGTGGACATAGTAAAAAAGTGAAAATAATTGTAAAATTATATTTTTAAAAATCACTACATATAATATATAATATGTTATACCCATAAATAAATATTTTTATAGCAAAAGAATAAACAAAAATTGTAAACATATTTGGTATTGCTGCCTCCGAATGACCCAACCTATGAAACTGACCCTCTAGGTAACCCCTTTAACCCCCAAGGGTGGTTTGCACGTTAACCCCTTCATGACCCAGCCTATTTTGACCTTTATGACCTGGCCGTTTTTTGCAATTCTGACCAGTGTCGCTTTATGAGGTAATAACTCAGGAACGCTTCAACGGATCCTTGCGGTTCTAAGATTTGTTTTTTTGTGATATTGGGCTTCATGTTATTTCATGTTAGTGGTAAACTTAGGTCGATAATTTTTGCGTTTATTTGTGAAAAAAATGGAAATTTGGCTAAAATTTTGCAATTTTCAAATTTAGAATTTTTATTCTGGTAAACAAGAGAGTTATGTGACACAAAATAGTTAATAAATAACATTACCCACATGTCTACTTTACATCAGCACAATTTTGTAAACAAAATTTTTTTTGCTAGGAAGTTATAAGGGTTAAAATTTGACCAGCGATTTCTCATTTTTACAACGAAATTTACAAAACCATTTTTTTAGGGACCACCTCACATTTGAAGTCAGTTTGAGGGGTCTATGTGGCTGAAAATACCCAAAAGTGACACCATTCTAAAAACTGCACCCCTCAAGGTACTCAAAACCACATTCAAGAAGTTTATTAACCCTTCAGGTGCTTCGCAGAAGCAACATGGAAGGACAAAAATAACATTTAACTTTTTAGTCACAAAAATGATCTTTTAGCAACAATTTTTTTATTTTCCCCAAAGGTAAAATGAAACTGGACGCCAAAAGTTATTGTACAATTTGTCCTTAGTACGCCGATACCCCATATGTGGGGGGGAACCACTGTTTGGGTGCACAACAGGGCTCGGAAGGGAAGGAGCGCCATTTGACTATTTCAATGAAAAATTGGTTCCAATCTTTAGCGGACACTATGTCACGTTTGGAGAGCTCCTGTGTGCCTAAACATTGGAGCTCCCCACAAGTGACCCCATTTTGGAAACTAGACCCCACAAGGAACTTATCTAGATGCATAGTGAGCACTTTGAACCCCCAGGTGCTTCACAAATTGATCCATAAAAATGAAAAAGTACTTTTTTTCAGAAAAAAATTTTTTTAGCCTTAATTTGTTCATTTCCACATGGGCAACAGGATAAAATGGATCCTAAAAATTTTTGGGCAATTTCTCCTGAGTACACAGATACCTCACATGTGGGGGTAAACCACTGTTTGGGCACACGGCAGGGCTCAGAAGGGAAGGAGCGCCATTTGACTTTTTGAATGAAAAATTAGCTCCAATCGTTAGCGGACACCATGTCGCATTTGGAGAGCCCCTGCATGCCTAAACATTGGAGCTCCCCCACATGTGACACCATTTTAGAAACTAGACCTCCCATGGAACTAATCTAGATGTGCGGTGACCACTTTAAACCCCCAAGTGCTTCACAGAAGTTTATAACGCAGAGCCATAAAAATAATTAATCATTTTTCTTTCCTCAAAAATTATTTTTTAGCCAGCAATTTTTTATTTTCACAAGGGTAACAGGAGAAACTAGACCCAAATAGTTGTTGCCCAGTTTGTCCTGAGTACACTGATACCCCATATGTGTGGGTAAACCACTGTTTGGGCACACGTCGGGGCTCGGAAGGGAAGTAGTGACGTTTTTAAATGCAGACTTTGATGGAGTGGTCTGCGGGCGTCACGTTGCATTTGCAGAGCCCCTGATGTGCCTAAACAGTAGAAACCCCCCACAAGTGACCACATTTTGGAAACTAGACCCCCCAAGGAACTTATCTAGATGTGTGGTGAGCACTTTGAACCCCCAAGTGCTTCACAGAAGTTTATAACGCAGAGCCGTGAAAATAAATAATTTTTCATTCCTCAAAAATTGTTTTGGCAAGCAATTTTTTATTTTTGCAAGGGTAACAGGAGAAATTGGACCCTAATAGTTACATAGTTATTAAGGTTGAAGGAAGACTTTAAGTCCATCTAGTTCAACCCATAGCCTAACCTAACATGCCCTAACATGTTGATCCAGAGGAAGGCAAAAAAAAACCATGTGGCAAAGAGTAAGCTCCACATTGGGGAAAAAAATTCCTTCCCGACTCCACATACGACAATCAGACTAGTTCCCTGGATCAACGCCATATCAAGGAATCTAGTGTATATACCCTGTAACATTATACTTTTCAAGAAAGGCATCCAGTCCCCTCTTAAATTTAAGTAATGAATCACTCATTACAACATCATACGGCAGAGAGTTCCATAGTCTCACTGCTCTTACAGTAAAGAATCCGCGTCTGTTATTATGCTTAAACCTTCTTTCCTCCAGAAGTAGAGGATGCCCCCTTGTCCCTGTCTCAGGTCTATGATTAAAAAGATCATCAGAAAGGTCTTTGTACTGTCCCCTCATATATTTATACATTAAAATAAGATCACCCCTTAGTCTTCGTTTTTCCAAACTAAACAGCCCCAAGTGTAATAAACTATCTTGGTATTGCAGACCCCCCAGTCCTCTAATAACCTTGGTCGCTCTTCTCTGCACCCGCTCTAGTTCAGCTATGTCTTTCTTATACACCGGAGACTAGAACTGTGCACAGTATTCTAAGTGTGGTCGAACTAGTGACTTGTATAGAGGTAAAATTATGTTCTCCTCATGAGCATCTATGCCTCTTTTAATACATCCCATTATTTTATTTGCCTTTGTAGCAGCTGCCTGACACTGGCCACTGAATATGAGTTTGTCATACACCCAGGTCTTATTCATTGACGGTTTTGCCCAGAGTTTTAGAATTAAGCACATAGTTATACATCTTATTACTTATACCCAAGTGCATGACCTTACATTTATCCCCATTAAAGCTCATTTGCCATTTATCAGCCCAAGCTTCTAGTTTACATAAATCATCCTGTAATATAAAATTGTCCTCCCCTGCATTGATTACCCTGCAGAGTTTAGTGTCATCTGCAAATATTGAAATTCTACTCTGAATGCCCCCTACAAGGTCAATAATAAATATGTTAAAAAGAAGAGGACCCAATACTGACCCCTGTGGTACCCCACTGCTAACCGCGACCCAGTCCGAGTGTGCTCCATTAATAACCACCCTTTGTTTCCTATCCCTGAGCCAGCTCTCAACCCACTTACACATATTTTTCCCTATCCCCATTATTCTCATTTTATGTATCAACCTTTTGTGTGGCACCGTATCAAAAGCTTTTGAAAAGTCCATATACACTACATCTACTGGGTTCCCTTGGTCCAGTCCGGAACTTACCTCTTCATAGAAGCTGATCAAATTAGTCTGACATGAACGGTCCCTAGTAAACCCGTGTTGATACTGGGTCATGAGGTTATTCCTCTTCAGATACTCCAGCATAGCATCCCTTAGAATACCCTCCAGGATTTTACCCACAGTAGAGGTTAAGCTTACTGGCCTATAATTTCCGAGTTCAGTTTTTGTCCCCTTTTTGAATATTGGCACCACATTTGCTATACGCCAGTCCTGTGGTTCAGACCCTGTTATTATGGACACTTTTTAAAGATTAAAAATAATGGTCTATCAATGACTGTACTTAATTCCTGCAGTACTCGGGGGTGTATCCCATCCGGGCCCGGAGATTTGTCAATTTTAGTGATTTTTAGATGCCGCCGTACTTCCTGCTGGGTTAAGCAGGTGACTCTTAATGGGGAATTTTTGTTATCACTGATCATATTGTCTGCCATGGGATTTTCTTGTGTAAATACTGATGAAAAAAAAGTAATTTAGCATATTGGCTTTTTCCTCATCCTCATCCACCATTTCCCCCAGACTATTTTTAAGGGGGCCAACACTATCATTTTTTAGTTTCTTACTATTTATGTAGTTAAAGAATATTTTGGGATTATTTTTACTCTCTGGCAATGAGTCTCTGTCTCAATTTTTGCTGCCTTGATTTGCTTTTTACAGAATTTATTTAATTTTCTGTATTTAATGCCTCATCACTACCTACTTCCTTTAATTCTCTAAATGCTTTCTTTTTGTCACTTATTGCGCCCCTTACAGCTCTATTTAGCCATATTGGTTTCCTCCTATTTCTAGTATGTTTATTCCCATATGGTATATACTGTGCACAGGTCCTATCCAGGATGCTAATAAACGTCTCCCTAGGGTTGAGCGACTTTCATTTTTTTAAGATCGAGTAGGGTTTTGGGAAACCCGATTTTGTCCAGAGTCGAGTCGAGTGCAGTCGGCCGATTATCGCTAAAAGTCGGGGATCGACCGAAACACGAAACCCAATGCAAGTCAATGGGGAAGCATAGTCGGCAGTGAGTGGAGGCCAGGAAAACACCTACAGTGCCCATTTTAATGCCAAAAACATCCATTCTTGTTTCTGAAGCTTGCCAATCTTAATTAACTGTATAATAATAGTTGGGCATAGGGAATTGGGGGAAAGTTGTGGGGGGAGTAGGGCTGGCTCAAGTTTTTCGTGGGCCCAGGAAATGCGGACTACGTCACGGCGGTGTTGCAGGGAAAGGTAAGTATTTAAAAGTTGCAAGTGCTGTGATCCTGAGCAAGCAGGGGGGGGCCCACTCGTTCGCATTGCCACTGGCACAGGGCCCCTCAAAGTACGGCGGTGTGTTTGCATGGCGGGGGCGCCTCCCACCAGCAGCGACACTTTTGCGTACTCTGAGGGGCCCTGTGCCAGTGACGTCGCCAACGAGTATGCCCCCCCACCTGATGAAGGAACCTGCACTTTCATCTGCACCTTCCTCTTTGTCCCTGTGTAAGGTGGTATAACATGCGGGAAGGGGAACCTTACTTTCAGCAGGGACAGATTCTGGCTGTGTAGAGTACAAGGGGAATGTAGTGGTCTAGGTCAATGTACCAGCAGACTCATTTAGCAGTGGCTGGGCAATGGGCAGGATGAGGAGGAAACAGATATAGGGCCAAAGAATAAAGTAGGCTACATGCAGTTCAAAATTGGTAACAGGACTAAACAGGCGGCATTGCTTTGTTCAGTGGAGTAGCAAACCCAAGAGCAGCAGACACTGTTTCAAGGGCCTAACCACACTAGTAGGCCAAATGCAGTTTAATATCTGATAGTATAGGGCGAAAGCCAGAATGTGGAAGCTCAGCTTTGTTCAGTTGAGGACAACACCAGGGAGGGGCAGACACCTTTAGTAGGCCGGAAAAGCCTATTGCATTTTTTAAAATGGTAATTTGGAGCAGAAGGTTGAAGCTCAGCTTTATTTAGTTGAGGGCAACACCAGGGAGGGGCAGAAGCCGTTAGTAGGCCCTAACCACCATTTTTTTTTTTAAAACCACTTAATGAGAGCCGGAAGGTTGAAGCTCAGCTTTATTTAGTTGAGGACAACACCAGGCAGGGGCACACAGACAGACACCTTTAGTAGGCCGGAAAAGCCTATTGCATTTTTCAAAATGGTAATTTGGAGCAGAAGGTTGAAGCTCAGCTTTATTTAGTTGAGGGCAACACCAGGCAGGGGCACACAGACAGACACCTTTAGTAGGCCGGAAAAGCCTATTGCATTTTTTAAAATGGTAATTTGGAGCAGAAGGTTGAAGCTCAGCTTTATTTAGTTGAGGACAACACCAGGCAGGGGCACACAGACAGACACCTTTAGTAGGCCGGAAAAGCCTATTGCATTTTTCAAAATGGTAATTTGGAGCAGAAGGTTGAAGCTCAGCTTTATTTAGTTGAGGGCAACACCAGGGAGGGGCAGAAGCCGTTAGTAGGCCCTAACCACCATTTTTTTTTTTTAAAACCACTTGATGAGAGCCGGAAGGTTGAAGCTCAGCTTTATTTAGTTGAGGACAACACCAGGGAGGGGCAGAAGCCGTTAGTAGGCCCTAACCACCATTTTATTTTTTTAAACCACTTAATGAGAGCCGGAAGGTTGAAGCTCAGCTTTATTTAGTTGAGGACAACACCAGGGAGGGGCAGAAGCCGTTAGTAGGCCCTAACCACCATTTTTTTTTTTAAAACCACTTAATGAGAGCCGGAAGGTTGAAGCTCAGCTTTATTTAGTTGAGGACAACACCAGGCAGGGGCACACAGACAGACACCTTTAGTAGGCCGGAAAAGCCTATTGCATTTTTCAAAATGGTAATTTGGAGCAGAAGGTTGAAGCTCAGCTTTATTTAGTTGAGGGCAACACCAGGGAGGGGCAGAAGCCGTTAGTAGGCCCTAACCACCATTTTTTTTTTTTAAAACCACTTAATGAGAGCCGGAAGGTTGAAGCTCAGCTTTATTTAGTTGAGGACAACACCAGGGAGGGGCAGAAGCCGTTAGTAGGCCCTAACCACCATTTTTTTTTTTAAAACCACTTAATGAGAGCCGGAAGGTTGAAGCTCAGCTTTATTTAGTTGAGGACAACACCAGGCAGGGGCACACAGACAGACACCTTTAGTAGGCCGGAAAAGCCTATTGCATTTTTCAAAATGGTAATTTGGAGCAGAAGGTTGAAGCTCAGCTTTATTTAGTTGAGGGCAACACCAGGGAGGGGCAGAAGCCGTTAGTAGGCCCTAACCACCATTTTTTTTTTTTAAAACCACTTAATGAGAGCCGGAAGGTTGAAGCTCAGCTTTATTTAGTTGAGGACAACACCAGGGAGGGGCAGAAGCCGTTAGTAGGCCCTAACCACCATTTTTTTTTTTAAAACCACTTAATGAGAGCCGGAAGGTTGAAGCTCAGCTTTATTTAGTTGAGGACAACACCAGGGAGGGGCAGAAGCCGTTAGTAGGCCCTAACCACCATTTTTTTTTTTTAAACCACTTAATGAGAGCCGGAAGGTTGAAGCTCAGCTTTATTTAGTTGAGGACAACACCAGGGAGGGGCAGAAGCCGTTAGTAGGCCCTAACCACCATTTTTTTTTTTAAAACCACTTAATGAGAGCCGGAAGGTTGAAGCTCAGCTTTATTTAGTTGAGGACAACACCAGGCAGGGGCACACAGACAGACACCTTTAGTAGGCCGGAAAAGCCTATTGCATTTTTCAAAATGGTAATTTGGAGCAGAAGGTTGAAGCTCAGCTTTATTTAGTTGAGGGCAACACCAGGCAGGGGCACACAGACAGACACCTTTAGTAGGCCGGAAAAGCCTATTGCATTTTTCAAAATGGTAATTTGGAGCAGAAGGTTGAAGCTCAGCTTTATTTAGTTGAGGACAACACCAGGGAGGGGCAGAAGCCGTTAGTAGGCCCTAACCACCATTTTTTTTTTTAAAACCACTTAATGAGAGCCGGAAGGTTGAAGCTCAGCTTTATTTAGTTGAGGACAACACCAGGCAGGGGCACACAGACAGACACCTTTAGTAGGCCGGAAAAGCCTATTGCATTTTTCAAAATGGTAATTTGGAGCAGAAGGTTGAAGCTCAGCTTTATTTAGTTGAGGGCAACACCAGGCAGGGGCACACAGACAGACACCTTTAGTAGGCCGGAAAAGCCTATTGCATTTTTTAAAATGGTAATTTGGAGCAGAAGGTTGAAGCTCAGCTTTATTTAGTTGAGGGCAACACCAGGGAGGGGCAGAAGCCGTTAGTAGGCCCTAACCACCATTTTTTTTTTTTAAAACCACTTAATGAGAGCCGGAAGGTTGAAGCTCAGCTTTATTTAGTTGAGGACAACACCAGGCAGGGGCACACAGACAGACACCTTTAGGAGGCCGGAAAAGCCTATTGCATTTTTCAAAATGGTAATTTGGAGCAGAAGGTTGAAGCTCAGCTTTATTTAGTTGAGGGCAACACCAGGCAGGGGCACACAGACAGACACCTTTAGTAGGCCGGAAAAGCCTATTGCATTTTTTAAAATGGTAATTTGGAGCAGAAGGTTGAAGCTCAGCTTTATTTAGTTGAGGACAACACCAGGCAGGGGCACACAGACAGACACCTTTAGTAGGCCGGAAAAGCCTATTGCATTTTTCAAAATGGTAATTTGGAGCAGAAGGTTGAAGCTCAGCTTTATTTAGTTGAGGGCAACACCAGGCAGGGGCACACAGACAGACACCTTTAGTAGGCCGGAAAAGCCTATTGCATTTTTCAAAATGGTAATTTGGAGCAGAAGGTTGAAGCTCAGCTTTATTTAGTTGAGGGCAACACCAGGGAGGGGCAGAAGCCGTTAGTAGGCCCTAACCACCATTTTTTTTTTTTAAAACCACTTAATGAGAGCCGGAAGGTTGAAGCTCAGCTTTATTTAGTTGAGGACAACACCAGGCAGGGGCACACAGACAGACACCTTTAGTAGGCCGGAAAAGCCTATTGCATTTTTCAAAATGGTAATTTGGAGCAGAAGGTTGAAGCTCAGCTTTATTTAGTTGAGGGCAACACCAGGGAGGGGCAGAAGCCGTTAGTAGGCCCTAACCAAAGTTGAAGGCCAAATGCAGTTTAATTTCTGATACTATAGGCCGAAAGCCAGAAGGTGGAAGCTCCGATTTAGACAGTGGAGGACAATTTGAATTAGGGACTGCAGACAGACTTAGTAGGCTGTCCCCTGTGGACCATGCATCCACCACATTAACCCATTGCGCCGTAATGGACACGTAATCTTCCGTGGCCATGCCTACAGGTCCATGCGTCTGTTGTCAGGTGCACCTTTGTACTCACAGATTGCCAGAGTGCATGGACAATGCGGTCTTCTACATGCTGGTGGAGGGTTGGGATGGCTTTTCTCGCAAAAGAAGTGTCGACTGGTTAGCTTGTAGCGTGGTACAGCGTAGTCCATCATGGCCTTATTAATAGTAAATAAAATATATAACTAGGCTCTATGAACTTTTAAATAGGTTCCAGGGGTACACGGGCAGCATTGGTGTGGTCAGTGGAGGAGTATTGCAAGTAGGGGCTGCAGACAGGCTATCAAAGGCCTAAAATAACAAACAGTAGGCAGTCATGGCAGTTTTACATCGGTTACATGGATACACAGGCAGGCACTCCAGGCAGCATTGTGGTCAGTGGAGGAGTATTGCAAGTAGGGGCCGCAGACAGGCTATCAAAGGCCTAAAATAACAAACAATAGGCTCATTGCAGTTTTACAGCGGTTACATGGATAGACGGGCAGGCAGCTTGGTGGTGAGTGGAGGAGTATTTAAAGTAGGGACCGCAGACAGGCTATCAAAGGCCTAACATAACAAACAATAGGCTCATGGCAGTTTTACAGCGGTTACATGGATACACGGGCAGGCAGCTTGGTGGTCAGTGGAGGAGTATTTAAAGTAGGGACCGCAGACAGGCTATCAAAGGCCTAAAATAACAAACAATAGGCTCATGGCAGTTTTACAGCGGTTACATGGATACACGGGCAGGCAGCTTGGTGGTGGTGAGTGGAGGAGTATTTAAAGTAGGGACCGCAGACAGGCTATCAAAGGCCTAAAATAACAAACAATAGGCTTATGGCAGTTTTACAGCGGTTACATGGATACACGGGCAGGCAGCTTGGTGGTCAGTGGAGGAGTATTTAAAGTAGGGACCGCAGACAGGCTATCAAAGGCCTAAAATAACAAACAATAGGCTTATGGCAGTTTTACAGCGGTTACATGGATACACGGGCAGGCAGCTTGGTGGTCAGTGGAGGAGTATTTAAAGTAGGGACCGCAGACAGGCTATCAAAGGCCTAACATAACAAACAATAGGCTCATGGCAGTTTTACAGCGGTTACATGGATACACGGGCAGGCAGCTTGGTGGTGGTGAGTGGAGGAGTATTTAAAGTAGGGACCGCAGACAGGCTATCAAAGGCCTAAAATAACAAACAATAGGCTCATGGCAGTTTTACAGCGGTTACATGGATACACGGGCAGGCAGCTTGGTGGTCAGTGGAGGAGTATTTAAAGTAGGGACCGCAGACAGGCTTCAAAGGCCTAACATAAGAAAATGGGCTGGCTGTAGGCACTTTATAATTGGTTCCAGGGGTACACGGGCAGCAGTGGTCTGGTCAGTGGAGGACTAGTGGAAGGAGGGACCGCAGACAGGCTTCAAAGGCCTAAAATAACAAACAATAGGCTCATGGCAGTTTTACAGCGGTTACATGGATACACGGGCAGGCAGCTTGGTGGTCAGTGGAGGAGTATTTAAAGTAGGGACCGCAGACAGGCTTCAAAGGCCTAACATAAGAAAATGGGCTGGCTGTAGGCACTTTATAATTGGTTCCAGGGGTACACGGGCAGCAGTGGTCTGGTCAGTGGAGGAGTATTTAAAGTAGGGACCGCAGACAGGCTATCAAAGGCCTAAAATAACAAACAATAGGCTTATGGCAGTTTTACAGCGGTTACATGGATACACGGGCAGGCAGCTTGGTGGTGGTGAGTGGAGGAGTATTTAAAGTAGGGACCGCAGACAGGCTATCAAAGGCCTAAAATAACAAACAATAGGCTTATGGCAGTTTTACAGCGGTTACATGGATACACGGGCAGGCAGCTTGGTGGTGAGTGGAGGAGTATTTAAAGTAGGGACCGCAGACAGGCTATCAAAGGCCTAAAATAACAAACAATAGGCTTATGGCAGTTTTACAGCGGTTACATGGATACACGGGCAGGCAGCTTGGTGGTCAGTGGAGGAGTATTTAAAGTAGGGACCGCAGACAGGCTATCAAAGGCCTAAAATAACAAACAATAGGCTTATGGCAGTTTTACAGCGGTTACATGGATACACGGGCAGGCAGCTTGGTGGTCAGTGGAGGAGTATTTAAAGTAGGGACCGCAGACAGGCTATCAAAGGCCTAACATAACAAACAATAGGCTCATGGCAGTTTTACAGCGGTTACATGGATACACGGGCAGGCAGCTTGGTGGTGGTGAGTGGAGGAGTATTTAAAGTAGGGACCGCAGACAGGCTATCAAAGGCCTAAAATAACAAACAATAGGCTCATGGCAGTTTTACAGCGGTTACATGGATACACGGGCAGGCAGCTTGGTGGTCAGTGGAGGAGTATTTAAAGTAGGGACCGCAGACAGGCTTCAAAGGCCTAACATAAGAAAATGGGCTGGCTGTAGGCACTTTATAATTGGTTCCAGGGGTACACGGGCAGCAGTGGTCTGGTCAGTGGATGTTGTGAATTTGCTTTTTGCTCCCTCTAGTGGTTACTAGTTTTTTGACTCTGGTTTTTCTGTCATTCCTTTTATCCGCACCTGGGTCGTTAGTTAGGGGTGTTGCTATATAAGCTCCCTGGACCTTCAGTTCAATGCCTGGCAACGTAGTTATCAGAGCTAGTCTGCTGTGCTCTTGTCTACTGATCCTGGTTCCAGTTATATCAGCTAAGTCTGCCTTTTGCTTTTTGCTATTTGTTTTGGTTTTGTATTTTTGTCCAGCTTGTTCCAAATCTATATCCTGACCTTTGCTGGAAGCTCTAGGGGGCTGGTGTTCTCCCCCCGGACCGTTAGACGGTTCGGGGGTTCTTGAATTTCCAGTGTGGATTTTGATAGGGTTTTTGTTGACCATATAAGTTACCTTTCTTTATTCTGCTATCAGTAAGCGGGCCTCTCTGTGCTAAACCTGGTTCATTTCTGTGTTTGTCATTTCCTCTTACCTCACCGTCATTATTTGTGGGGGGCTTCTATCCAGCTTTGGGGTCCCCTTCTCTGGAGGCAAGAAAGGTCTTTGTTTTCCTCTACTAGGGGTAGCTAGATTCTCCGGCTGGCGCGTGTCATCTAGAATCAACGTAGGAATGATCCCCGGCTACTTCTAGTGTTGGCGTTAGGAGTAGATATATGGTCAACCCAGTTACCACTGCCCTATGAGCTGGATTTTTGTATTCTGCAGACTTCCACGTTCCTCTGAGACCCTCGCCATTGGGGTCATAACAGTTTGCCAGGCCAGTATTAAATGTTTAATGCATTGCAGAAGAGGGATTATAAGAAAGAAGATTCTGAGTTTTTTTTTTCTCCTTCCCCTTTACCTCAGAGTGGCTATGCTTGCTGCAGACATGAATGTCCAGACCTTGATTACAAGTGTGGACCAGCTGGCTACTCGTGTGCAGGGCATACAAGACTATGTTATCAGAAATCCTAGGTCAGAACCTAAAATACCGATTCCTGAACTGTTTTCCGGAGACAGGTTTAAGTTTAGGAATTTCGTGAATAATTGTAAATTGTTTTTGTCCCTGAGACCCTGTTCATCTGGAGATTCTGCTCAGCAAGTTAAAATTGTGATTTCGTTCTTACGGGGCGACCCTCAGGATTGGGCTTTTTCGCTGGCACCAGGAGATCCGGCATTGGCTGATCTTGATGCGTTTTTTCTGGCGCTCGGTTTACTTTATGAGGAACCCAATCTTGAGATTCAGGCAGAAAAGGCCTTGCTGGCTATGTCTCAGGGGCAGGACGAGGCTGAAGTGTTTTGCCAAAAATTTCGGAAATGGTCCGTGCTGACACATTGGAACGAGTGTGCACTGGCCGCTAATTTTAGAAATGGCCTTTCTGAAGCCATTAAGAATGTTATGGTGGGTTTTCCCATTCCCACAGGTCTGAATGATACTATGGCACTGGCTATTCAAATTGACCGGCGGTTGCGGGAGCGCAAAACCGCAAATTCCCTCATGGTGTTGTCTGAACAGACACCTAATTCGGTGCAATGTGATAGAAAAACCGCAAATTCCCTCATGGTGTTGTCTGAACAGACACCTGATTTAATGCAATGTGATAGAATCCTGACTAGAAATGAGCGGAAAATTCATAGACGCCGGAATGGCTTTTGCTACTACTGTGGTGATTCTACACATGTTATCTCAGCATGCTCTAAACGTATAGCTAAGGTTGTTAGTCCTGTCACCGTTGGTAATTTGCAACCTAAATTTATTCTGTCTGTAACTTTGATTTGCTCACTGTCATCTTATCCTGTCATGGCGTTTGTAGATTCAGGTGCTGCCCTGAGTCTCATGGATCTCTCATTTGCTAAGCGCTGTGGATTTACTCTTGAACCATTAGAAAATCCTATTCCTCTTAGGGGTATTGATGCTACACCATTGGCAGCAAATAAACCGCAGTATTGGACTCAGGTTACCATGTGCATGACTCCTGAACACCGCGAGGTGATACGTTTCCTGGTTTTACATAAAATGCATGATTTGGTTGTTTTAGGGCTGCCATGGTTACAGACCCATAATCAAGTCCTGGACTGGAAGGCTATGTCAGTCTCAAGTTGGGGCTGTCGTGGTATTCATGAGGATTCCCTGCCTGTGTCTATTGCTTCTTCTACGCCTTCGGAAGTTCCGGAGTATTTGTCTGATTATCAGGATGTCTTCAGTGAGTCTGAGTCCAGTGCACTGCCTCCTCATAGGGACTGTGACTGTGCTATAGATTTGATCCCAGGCAGTAAATTTCCTAAGGGAAGACTGTTTAATCTGTCGGTACCTGAACATACCGCTATGCGTTCATATATCAAGGAGTCTCTGGAAAAAGGACATATTCGTCCGTCTTCTTCCCCTCTTGGTGCGGGATTCTTTTTTGTGGCAAAAAAGGACGGATCTTTGAGACCTTGTATTGATTATCGGCTTTTGAATAAGATCACTGTCAAATTTCAGTATCCTTTACCGCTGTTGTCTGACTTGTTTGCCCGGATTAAGGGTGCCAAGTGGTTCACCAAGATAGACCTTCGTGGTGCGTACAACCTTGTGCGCATTAAGCAAGGTGATGAATGGAAAACCGCATTCAATACGCCCGAAGGTCATTTTGAGTACTTGGTGATGCCTTTTGGGCTCTCCAATGCGCCTTCAGTTTTTCAGTCCTTTATGCATGACATTTTCCGGAAGTATCTGGATAAATTTTTGATTGTTTATCTGGATGATATTTTGGTTTTTTCTGATAATTGGGATTCGCATGTGGAGCAGGTCAGGTTGGTCTTTAAAATTTTGCGTGAAAATTCTTTGTTTGTCAAGGGCTCAAAGTGTCTCTTTGGTGTACAGAAGGTTCCCTTTTTGGGGTTCATTTTTTCCCCTTCTGCTGTGGAGATGGACCCAGTCAAGGTCCGAGCTATTCTTGATTGGACTCAGCCCTCGTCAGTTAAGAGTCTTCAGAAGTTCTTGGGCTTCGCTAACTTCTACCGTCGTTTTATCGCTAATTTTTCTAGCATTGTGAAACCTTTGACGGATATGACCAAGAAGGGCTCCGATGTAGCTAACTGGGCTCCTGCTGCCGTGGAGGCTTTCCAGGAGTTGAAACGCCGGTTTACTTCGGCGCCTGTTTTGTGCCAGCCTGACGTCTCACTTCCCTTTCAGGTTGAGGTGGATGCTTCGGAGATTGGGGCAGGGGCCGTTTTGTCGCAGAGAGGCCCTGGTTGCTCTGTTATGAAACCTTGTTTCTCTAGGAAGTTTTCGCCTGCCGAGCGAAATTATGATGTGGGCAATCGGGAGTTGTTGGCCATGAAGTGGGCATTTGAGGAGTGGCGTCATTGGCTCGAGGGTGCTAAGCATCGTGTGGTGGTCTTGACTGATCACAAAAATCTGATGTATCTCGAGTCTGCTAAACGCCTTAATCCGAGACAGGCCCGCTGGTCATTGTTTTTCTCCCGCTTTGATTTTGTTGTCTCGTATTTACCAGGTTCAAAGAATGTGAAGGCCGATGCTCTTTCTAGGAGCTTTGTGCCTGATGCTCCTGGAGTCGCTGATCCTGTTGGTATTCTTAAAGATGGAGTTATCTTGTCAGCTATTTCTCCGGATCTGCGACGTGTGTTGCAGAGATTTCAGGCTGATAGGCCTGAGTCTTGTCCACCTGACAGACTGTTTGTCCCGGATAAGTGGACCAGCAGAGTCATTTCCGAGGTTCATTCCTCGGTGTTGGCAGGTCACCCGGGAATTTTTGGCACCAGAGATCTGGTGGCCAGGTCCTTTTGGTGGCCTTCCTTGTCAAGGGATGTGCGGTCATTTGTGCAGTCCTGTGGGACTTGTGCTCGAGCTAAGCCTTGCTGTTCTCGTGCCAGCGGTTTGCTCTTGCCCTTGCCTGTCCCGAAGAGACCTTGGACACATATCTCCATGGATTTCATTTCTGATCTTCCGCTATCTCAGGGCATGTCCGTTATCTGGGTGATATGTGATCGCTTCTCCAAGATGGTCCATTTGGTTCCTTTGCCTAAGCTGCCTTCCTCTTCCGATCTGGTTCCTGTGTTTTTCCAGAACGTGGTTCGTTTGCACGGCATCCCTGAGAATATTGTGTCAGACAGAGGATCCAAGTTCGTTTCCAGGTTCTGGCGATCCTTTTGTAGTAGGATGGGCATTGATTTGTCGTTTTCGTCTGCTTTCCATCCTCAGACTAATGGACAGACGGAGCGAACCAATCAGACTTTGGAGGCTTATTTGAGGTGTTTTGTCTCTGCTGATCAGGACGATTGGGTGACATTCTTGCCGTTGGCTGAGTTTGCCCTTAATAATCGGGCTAGTTCCGCCACCTTGGTTTCGCCTTTTTTCTGCAACTCTGGTTTCCATCCTCGCTTTTCTTCGGGTCATGTGGAGCCTTCTGACTGTCCTGGGGTGGATTCTGTGGTGGATAGGTTGCAGCAGATCTGGAATCATGTGGTGGACAACTTGAAGTTGTCACAGGAGAAGGCTCAGCGCTTTGCCAACCGCCGCCGCGGTGTGGGTCCCCGACTACGCGTTGGGGATTTGGTGTGGCTTTCTTCCCGCTTTGTTCCTATGAAGGTCTCCTCTCCCAAATTTAAACCTCGTTTTATTGGGCCTTACAAGATATTGGAAATCCTTAATCCTGTATCTTTTCGTCTGGATCTTCCTGTGTCGTTTGCTATTCACAATGTATTTCATAGGTCCTTGTTGCGGCGGTACATTGTGCCTGTAGTTCCTTCTGCTGAGCCTCCTGCTCCGGTGTTGGTTGAGGGCGAGTTGGAGTACGTGGTGGAGAAGATCTTGGATTCTCGCCTCTCCAGGCGGAGGCTTCAGTACCTGGTCAAGTGGAAGGGCTATGGTCAGGAGGATAATTCCTGGGTGGTCGCCTCTGATGTTCATGCGGCCGATTTAGTTCGTGCCTTTCATGCCGCTCATCCTGATCGCCCTGGTGGTCGTGGTGAGGGTTCGGTGACCCCTCACTAAGGGGGGGGTACTGTTGTGAATTTGCTTTTTGCTCCCTCTAGTGGTTACTAGTTTTTTGACTCTGGTTTTTCTGTCATTCCTTTTATCCGCACCTGGGTCGTTAGTTAGGGGTGTTGCTATATAAGCTCCCTGGACCTTCAGTTCAATGCCTGGCAACGTAGTTATCAGAGCTAGTCTGCTGTGCTCTTGTCTACTGATCCTGGTTCCAGTTATATCAGCTAAGTCTGCCTTTTGCTTTTTGCTATTTGTTTTGGTTTTGTATTTTTGTCCAGCTTGTTCCAAATCTATATCCTGACCTTTGCTGGAAGCTCTAGGGGGCTGGTGTTCTCCCCCCGGACCGTTACACGGTTCGGGGGTTCTTGAATTTCCAGTGTGGATTTTGATAGGGTTTTTGTTGACCATATAAGTTACCTTTCTTTATTCTGCTATCAGTAAGCGGGCCTCTCTGTGCTAAACCTGGTTCATTTCTGTGTTTGTCATTTCCTCTTACCTCACCGTCATTATTTGTGGGGGGCTTCTATCCAGCTTTGGGGTCCCCTTCTCTGGAGGCAAGAAAGGTCTTTGTTTTCCTCTACTAGGGGTAGCTAGATTCTCCGGCTGGCGCGTGTCATCTAGAATCAACGTAGGAATGATCCCCGGCTACTTCTAGTGTTGGCGTTAGGAGTAGATATATGGTCAACCCAGTTACCACTGCCCTATGAGCTGGATTTTTGTATTCTGCAGACTTCCACGTTCCTCTGAGACCCTCGCCATTGGGGTCATAACAGTGGAGGACTAGTGGAAGGAGGGACCGCAGACAGGCTTCAAAGGCCTAAAATAACAAACAATAGGCTCATGGCAGTTTTACAGCGGTTACATGGATACACGGGCAGGCAGCTTGGTGGTCAGTGGAGGAGTATTTAAAGTAGGGACCGCAGACAGGCTATCAAAGGCCTAAAATAACAAACAATAGGCTTATGGCAGTTTTACAGCGGTTACATGGATACACGGGCAGGCAGCTTGGTGGTGGTGAGTGGAGGAGTATTTAAAGTAGGGACCGCAGACAGGCTATCAAAGGCCTAAAATAACAAACAATAGGCTTATGGCAGTTTTACAGCGGTTACATGGATACACGGGCAGGCAGCTTGGTGGTGAGTGGAGGAGTATTTAAAGTAGGGACCGCAGACAGGCTATCAAAGGCCTAACATAACAAACAATAGGCTCATGGCAGTTTTACAGCGGTTACATGGATACACGGGCAGGCAGCTTGGTGGTCAGTGGAGGAGTATTTAAAGTAGGGACCGCAGACAGGCTATCAAAGGCCTAAAATAACAAACAATAGGCTCATGGCAGCTTTACAGCGGTTACATGGATACACAGGCAGCTTGGTGGTGAGTGGAGGAGTAGTGCAAGGAGTGTCTGTCCCAGTACTCCCAAAATATAAATAGATGTTAATGTCTCGCAAAACAACCACAACAAAAAAAAAGGTGGCATACTTAGGTACAGGGGTGGGCTCATCTACTGAGTTTCTGACATAGTAATTTGGCAGTAACTATTTAATGGTGCCAATATAGGACACAGACACAGACTACTTTAAGTTGCATCATAGATGTCTACAAATTTGTATTGTCAGTGCCAGACATTGAATGATGTCAGCGAATAGACTAAAGATTGGTGGAGCTGTGCGACATAATTTTGGACGTGGTAGAGCACATTTTGAGCTGGGGTAGGGGGGAACTCTCTTGAGGCTGGCGGGACCGCCCCAGGGCCCCTCATGTTACAACGGTGTGTCTGACGTTGGGTGCGCACCACCACCGCCAGAGACACTACATTGTACTATGAGGGACCCAGTAGCAATGCAGTCAACCAAAAGCGAGCACACCCACCTCTTCAGACAAACAGCAGTCTCACGGGTGCTTGCGCCAAGTCGCGATACCACGGCCCCGTGTGGGGAGTTTTGCCATTTAGGGAGGTGTAAACATGTCGTATGCTGTACAATCAGCTGCAGCAAATTAGACATTAGAAAAGTAATTCACAGGCAAGAGCTTTTCATAGGAAAGCTAGGTGTCGGCCGGGCAAGGTGGGGCAAAAGATTTCGAAATCCAGTTGTGGTTCATTTTAATGAATGTTAGATCGTCAACATTTTGGGTAGCCAGACGAGTCCTTTTTTCGGTTAATATTGAACCTGCAGCACTGAATACTCTTTTTGATAGGACACTTGCTGCCGGGCAAGCAAGCTCCTGCAATGCATATTCTGCCAATTCTGGCCAGGTGTCTAATTTGGAGGCCCAGTAATCAAATGGGAATGACGGTTGAGGGAGAACATCGATAAGGGATGAAAAATAGTTAGTAACCATACTGGACAAATGTTGTCTCCTGTCACTTTCAATTGATGCAGCAGTACCTGTCCTGTCTGCGGTCATAGCAAAATCACTCCACAACCTGGTCAGAAAACCCCTCTGTCCAACGCCACTTCTGATGTGTGCACCCCTAACACTCCTAGTCTGCTGCCCCCTGGAGCTCGTGTGAGAACGATCACGTGCGCTGTGTGCTGGGAATGCCTGAAGCAAACGGTCAACAAGAGTTGATTGTTTGGTTGCTAATATTAGTTCCAAGTTCTCATGTGGCATAATATTTTGCAATTTGCCTTTATAGCGTGGATCAAGGAGGCAGGCCAACCAGTAATCGTCATCGTTCATCATTTTCGTAATGCGTGTGTCCCTTTTTAGGATACGTAAGGCATAATCCGCCATGTGGGCCAAAGTTCCAGTTGTCAAATCTCCGGTTGTGATTGGTTGAGGGGCAGTTGCAGGCAAATCTACGTCACTTGTGTCCCTCAAAAAACCAGAACCCGGCCGTGACACGCAACCAATTTCCTGTGCCCCCGGGAAAGGTTCGGCATTAAAAATATACTCATCCCCATCATCCTCCTCGTCCTCCACCTCCTCTTCGCCCGCTACCTCGTCCTGTACACTGCCCTGACCAGACAATGGCTGACTGTCATCAAGGCTTTCCTCTTCCTCTGGTGCAGACGCCTGCTCCTTTATGTGCGTCAAACTTTGCATCAGCAGACGCATTAGGGGGATGCTCATGCTTATTACGGCGTTGTCTGCACTAACCAGCCGTGTGCATTCCTCAAAACACTGAAGGACTTGACACATGTCTTGTATCTTAGACCACTGCACACCTGACAACTCCATGTCTGCCATCCTACTGCCTGCCCGTGTATCCTCCCACAAATAAATAACAGCACGCCTCTGTTCGCACAGTCTCTGAAGCATGTGCAGTGTTGAGTTCCACCTTGTTGCAACGTCTATGATTAGGCGATGCTGGGGAAGGTTCAAAGACCGCTGATAGGTCTGCATACGGCTGGCGTGTACAGGCGAACGTCGGATATGTGAGCAAAGTGCACGCACTTTGAGGAGCAGGTCGGAGAACCCAGGATAAGTTTTCAATAAGCACTGCACCACCAGGTTTAAGGTGTGAGCCAGGCAAGGAATGTGTTTCAGTTGGGAAAGGGAGATGGCAGCCATGAAATTCCTTCCGTTATCACTCACTACCTTGCCTGCCTCAAGATCTACTGTGCCCAGCCACGACTGTGTTTCTTGTTGCAAGAACTCGGACAGAACTTCCGCGGTGTGTCTGTTGTCGCCCAAGCACTTCATAGCCAATACAGCCTGCTGACGCTTGGCAGTAGCTGGCCCATAATGGGACAACTGGTGTGCAACAGTGTCATCTGCCGATGGAGTGGTTGGCAGACTGCGTTCTGTGGAAGAGCTGTAGCTTCTGCAGGAGGACGAGGAGGAGGAGGAGGAGGGGGTGCGAACGCCTACAGCCAACTGTTTCCTAGACCGTGGGCTAGGCACAACTGTCCCTAAATTGATGTCGCCTGTGGACCCTGCATCCACCACATTCACCCAGTGTGCCGTGATGGACACATAACGTCCCTGGCCATGCCTACTGGTCCATGCATCTGTAGTCAGGTGCACCTTTGTACTCACAGATTGCCTGAGTGCATGGACGATGCGCTGTTTAACATGCTGGTGCAGGGCTGGGATGGCTTTTCTGGAAAAAAAGTGTCGACTGGGTAGCTCGTATCGTGGTTCAGCGTACTCCATCAGGGCTTTGAAAGCTTCGCTTTCAACTAACCGGTAGGGCATCATCTCTAACGAGATTAGTCTAGCTATGTGGGCGTTAAAACCCTGTGTACGCGGATGCGAGGATAAGTACTTCCTTTTTCTAACCAGAGTCTCATGTAGGGTGAGCTGGACTGGAGAGCTGGAGATCGTGGAACTTTCGGGTGTGCCGGTGTACATGGCAGACTGAGAGACGGTTGGAGACGGTATTGTTTCCGCCGGTGCCCTAGATGCAATATTTCCTCCTACAAAACTGGTGATTCCCTGACCCTGACTGCTTTTGGCTGGCAAAGAAACCTGCACAGATACTGCCGGTGGTGCGGAAAATGGTGGCCTTACAGTGACGGAAGGGATGTTGCGTTGCTGACTAGCTTCATTGGCCGAGGGTGCTACAACCTTGAGGGACGTTTGGTAGTTAGTCCAGGCTTTAAAATGCATGGTGGTTAAGTGTCTATGCATGCAACTAGTATTTAGACTTTTCAGATTCTGACCTCTGCTTAAGCTAGTTGAACATTTTTGACAGATGACTTTGCGCTGATCAGTTGGATGTTGTTTAAAAAAATGCCAGACTGCACTCTTCCTAGACTCGGATCCCTTTTCAGGGATTGCAGACTGAGCTTTAACCGGATGGCAACGCTGTGCTCCAACAGGTTTTGGCTTTGACACGCGTTTTGGGCCAGATACGGGCCCGGCAGATGGAACCTGTTGCGATGTTGATGCCTGCTGCGGCCCCTCCTCCACCTCCGCTTCTGAACTACTGCCGCCTGCACCCTGTTCCCCCAATGGCTGCCAATCGGGGTCAATAACTGGGTCATCTATTACCTCCTCTTCGAGCTCGTGTGCAACTTCGTCTGTGTCACTGTGTCGGTCGGTGGTATAGCGTTCGTGGCGGGGCAACATAGTCTCATCAGGGTCTGATTGTGGATCTGTACCCTGAGAGGGCAATGTGGTGGTCTGAGTCAAAGGAGCAGCATAGTACTCTGGCTGTGGCTGTGCATCAGTGCACTCCATGTCAGAATATACTTGTAATGGGCATGGCCTGTTAAATGTTTCACTTTCTAAGCCAGGGACGGTATGTGTAAAGAGCTCCATGGAGTGACCCGTTGTGTCGCCTGCTGCATCCTTCTCTCTTGTTGTAGTTTTTGCTGAGGAGGACAAGGAAGCGACTTGTCCCTGACCGTGAACATCCACAAGCGACGCGCTGCTTTTACATTTACCAGTTTCGGAAGAGGAGGCAAAAGAGCTAGAGGCTGAGTCTGCAATGTAAGCCAAAACTTGCTGTTGCTGCTCCGCCTTTAAAAGCGGTTTTCCTACTCCCAGAAAAGAGAGCGTTCGAGGCCTTGTGTAGCCTGACGACGAAACTGGCTCCACAGCTCCAGACTTAGGTGGAATATTTTTATCCCCACGACCACCTGATGCTCCACTACCACTACCATCATTACCAGCTGACAATGAACGCCCACGACGACCTCTTGCACCAGACTTCCTCATTGTTTTAAAATCTTAACCAAAGTAACTTTATTTGTTGCTGTCAAACAACTTACACGGTGAGCTATAACTTCAGTATGATTTCAATATCCCTTAACAGGTTGGTGAGACCACAAGGAAAATCAGGCACAATGTTACACACTCTGTTTTCTGTGGCACAAAATCACAGAGATGACACACACGCAGGACTGTCACTCAAGCACTAATGTCAATATTAATCTCCCACCTAATTTATGTATTTTTTTTTTTCAGGGAGACTTTAGAAACCAAATAATAAGAAAAAAAATAAATAAATAAATAGGCTTTCTATAGCCCACTGAATGAGAGATAGCACACACAGCAGTGGCACACAAGCCCTGACTGAGGCCAATATTTTTCTCCCACTGATTGATGTAGTGTTTTTGTGTTGAGGTAGAATTTAGAACACAAATCACGGAAAAAATAAATAGGCTTTCTATGGCCCACTGAATGAAAGGGAGAGAGGTGGCACACCCAGGAGTCAAGACTGGCACACAAGCTGAAAGGGCAATATTACTCTCCCACTGTTTTTTGTATGTTTTTTTTTTTTTTTCAGGGAGACTTTAGAAACCAAATAATATTAAAAAAACCAAAAAAAAAATAGCCTTTCTATGGCCCACTGAATGAGAGAGAGAGGTGGCACACCCAGGAGTCAAGACTGGCACACAAGCTGAAAGGGCAATATTACTCTCCCACTGTTTTTTTATGTATTTTTTGTTTTTTAAGGGAGACTTTAGAAACCTAATAATATTTTAAAAAAAAATAAATAGGCTTTCTATGGCCCACTGAATGAGAGGGAGAGAGGTGGCACACCCAGGAGTCAAGACTGGCACACAAGCTGAAAGGGCAATATTACTCTCCCACTGTTTTTTTAGGTTTTTTTTTTTTTTCAGGGAGACTTTAGAAACCAAATAATATTAAAAAAAATAAAAAATAAATAGGCTTTCTATAGCCCACTGAATGAGAGATAGCACACACAGCAGTGGCACACAAGCCCTGACTGAGGCCAATATTTTTCTCCCACTGATTGATGTAGTGTTTTTGTGTTGAGGTAGAATTTAGAACACAAATCACGGAAAAAATAAATAGGCTTTCTATGGCCCACTGAATGAAAGGGAGAGAGGTGGCACACCCAGGAGTCAAGACTGGCACACAAGCTGAAAGGGCAATATTACTCTCCCACTGTTTTTTTATGTATTTTTTGTTTTTTAAGGGAGACTTTAGAAACCCAATAATATTTAAAAAAAAAATAAATAGGCTTTCTATGGCCCACTGAATGAGAGGGAGAGAGGTGGCACACCCAGGAGTCAAGACTGGCACACAAGCTGAAAGGGCAATATTACTCTCCCACTGTTTTTTTATGTATTTTTTGTTTTTTAAGGGAGACTTTAGAAACCCAATAATATTTAAAAAAAAAAATAAATAGGCTTTCTATGGCCCACTGAATGAGAGGGAGAGAGGTGGCACACCCAGGAGTCAAGACTGGCACACAAGCTGAAAGGGCAATATTACTCTCCCACTGTTTTTTTATGTATTTTTTGTTTTTTAAGGGAGACTTTAGAAACCCAATAATATTTAAAAAAAAAAATAAATAGGCTTTCTATGGCCCACTGAATGAAAGGGAGAGAGGTGGCACACCCAGGAGTCAAGACTGGCACACAAGCTGAAAGGGCAATATTACTCTCCCACTGTTTTTTGTATGTTTTTTTTTTTTTTTCAGGGAGACTTTAGAAACCAAATAATATTAAAAAAAAAAAAAAAAAAAATAGGCTTGCTATAGCCCACTGAATGAGAGATAGCACACACAGCAGTGGCACACAAGCCCTGACTGAGGCCAATATTTTTCTCCCACTGATTGATGTAGTGTTTTTGTGTTGAGGTAGAATTTAGAACACAAATCACGGAAAAAATAAATAGGCTTTCTATGGCCCACTGAATGAAAGGGAGAGAGGTGGCACACCCAGGAGTCAAGACTGGCACACAAGCTGAAAGGGCAATATTACTCTCCCACTGTTTTTTTATGTATTTTTTGTTTTTTAAGGGAGACTTTAGAAACCCAATAATATTTAAAAAAAAAATAAATAGGCTTTCTATGGCCCACTGAATGAGAGGGAGAGAGGTGGCACACCCAGGAGTCAAGACTGGCACACAAGCTGAAAGGGCAATATTACTCTCCCACTGTTTTTTTATGTATTTTTTGTTTTTTAAGGGAGACTTTAGAAACCCAATAATATTTAAAAAAAAAAATAAATAGGCTTTCTATGGCCCACTGAATGAGAGGGAGAGAGGTGGCACACCCAGGAGTCAAGACTGGCACACAAGCTGAAAGGGCAATATTACTCTCCCACTGTTTTTTTATGTATTTTTTGTTTTTTAAGGGAGACTTTAGAAACCCAATAATATTTAAAAAAAAAAATAAATAGGCTTTCTATGGCCCACTGAATGAAAGGGAGAGAGGTGGCACACCCAGGAGTCAAGACTGGCACACAAGCTGAAAGGGCAATATTACTCTCCCACTGTTTTTTGTATGTTTTTTTTTTTTTTTCAGGGAGACTTTAGAAACCAAATAATATTAAAAAAAAAAAAAAAAAAATAGGCTTGCTATAGCCCACTGAATGAGAGATAGCACACACAGCAGTGGCACACAAGCCCTGACTGAGGCCAATATTTTTCTCCCACTGATTGATGTAGTGTTTTTGTGTTGAGGTAGAATTTAGAACACAAATCACGGAAAAAATAAATAGGCTTTCTATGGCCCACTGAATGAAAGGGAGAGAGGTGGCACACCCAGGAGTCAAGACTGGCACACAAGCTGAAAGGGCAATATTACTGTCCCACTGTTTTTTGTATGTTTTTTTTTTTTTTTCAGGGAGACTTTAGAAACCAAATAATATTAAAAAAACCAAAAAAAAAATAGCCTTTCTATGGCCCACTGAATGAGAGAGAGAGGTGGCACACCCAGGAGTCAAGACTGGCACACAAGCTGAAAGGGCAATATTACTCTCCCACTGTTTTTTTATGTATTTTTTGTTTTTTAAGGGAGACTTTAGAAACCCAATAATATTTAAAAAAAAAAATAAATAGGCTTTCTATGGCCCACTGAATGAAAGGGAGAGAGGTGGCACACCCAGGAGTCAAGACTGGCACACAAGCTGAAAGGGCAATATTACTCTCCCACTGTTTTTTGTATGTTTTTTTTTTTTTTTTCAGGGAGACTTTAGAAACCAAATAATATTAAAAAAACCAAAAAAAAAAATAGCCTTTCTATGGCCCACTGAATGAGAGAGAGAGGTGGCACACCCAGGAGTCAAGACTGGCACACAAGCTGAAAGGGCAATATTACTCTCCCACTGTTTTTTTTATGTATTTTTAGTTTTTTAAGGGAGACTTTAGAAACCCAATAATATTTAAAAAAAAAAATAAATAGGCTTTCTATGGCCCACTGAATGAGAGGGAGAGAGGTGGCACACCCAGGAGTCAAGACTGGCACACAAGCTGAAAGGGCAATATTACTCTCCCACTGTTTTTTTAGGTTTTTTTTTTTTTTTCAGGGAGACTTTAGAAACCAAATAATATTAAAAAAAAAAAAAAAAAATAGGCTTGCTATAGCCCACTGAATGAGAGATAGCACACACAGCAGTGGCACACAAGCCCTGACTGAGGCCAATATTTTTCTCCCACTGATTGATGTAGTGTTTTTGTGTTGAGGTAGAATTTAGAACACAAATCACGGAAAAAATAAATAGGCTTTCTATGGCCCACTGAATGAAAGGGAGAGAGGTGGCACACCCAGGAGTCAAGACTGGCACACAAGCTGAAAGGGCAATATTACTCTCCCACTGTTTTTTGTATGTTTTTTTTTTTTTTTCAGGGAGACTTTAGAAACCAAATAATATTAAAAAAACCAAAAAAAAAATAGCCTTTCTATGGCCCACTGAATGAGAGAGAGAGGTGGCACACCCAGGAGTCAAGACTGGCACACAAGCTGAAAGGGCAATATTACTCTCCCACTGTTTTTTTATGTATTTTTTGTTTTTTAAGGGAGACTTTAGAAACCCAATAATATTTAAAAAAAAAAATAAATAGGCTTTCTATGGCCCACTGAATGAGAGGGAGAGAGGTGGCACACCCAGGAGTCAAGACTGGCACACAAGCTGAAAGGGCAATATTACTCTCCCACTGTTTTTTGTATGTTTTTTTTTTTTTCAGGGAGACTTTAGAAACCAAATAATATTAAAAAAACCAAAAAAAAAATAGCCTTTCTATGGCCCACTGAATGAGAGAGAGAGGTGGCACACCCAGGAGTCAAGACTGGCACACAAGCTGAAAGGGCAATATTACTCTCCCACTGTTTTTTTATGTATTTTTAGTTTTTTAAGGGAGACTTTAGAAACCCAATAATATTTTTTAAAAAAAATAAATAGGCTTTCTATGGCCCACTGAATGAGAGGGAGAGAGGTGGCACACCCAGGAGTCAAGACTGGCACACAAGCTGAAAGGGCAATATTACTCTCCCACTGTTTTTTTAGGTTTTTTTTTTTTTTCAGGGAGACTTTAGAAACCAAATAATATTAAAAAAAAAAAAAAAAAATAGGCTTGCTATAGCCCACTGAATGAGAGATAGCACACACAGCAGTGGCACACAAGCCCTGACTGAGGCCAATATTTTTCTCCCACTGATTGATGTAGTGTTTTTGTGTTGAGGTAGATTTTAGAACACAAATCACGGAAAAAATAAATAGGCTTTCTATGGCCCACTCAGTGAGAGATGGCACACACAGGGATGGCACTGTAGCAGAAATGCCAATCTTAATCTCCCACAAAAAAAAACAAAAAAAAAAAAAAAACTGTCCTACAATTACTATCTCCCTGCAGTAATGTAAGCCAGGTATGGCAGGCAGCAATAGGAGTGGACTGATGCACAAATTAAATAAAAAGTGTGGACAAACAAAAAAGATAGCTGTGCAGAAAGGAAGGAACAAGAGGATATGTGCTTTGAAAAAAGCAGTTGGTTTCCACAGTGGCGTACACACAGCAATACAGCTATCACGGAGCCTTCTAGGGCAGCCCAATGAGCTACAGCGCTGAGGGGAAAAAAAAAAAAAATAGCTTCCACAGTCCCTGCACACCGAAGGTGGTGTTGGACAGTGGAAATCGCTGCAGCACAAGCGGTTTGGTGGTTAGTGGACCCTGCCTAACGCTCTCCCTGCTTCTGACGAAGCGGCAGCAACCTGTCCCTAAGCTCAGATCAGCAGCAGTAAGATGGCGGTCGGCGGGAACGCCCCTTTATAGCCCCTGTGACGCCGCAGACAGCAAGCCAATCACTGAAATGCCCTTCTCTAAGATGGTGGGGACCAGGATCTATGTCATCACGCTGCCCACTCTCTGCGTTCACCTTCATTGGCTGAGAAATGGCGCTTTTCGCGTCATTGAAACGCGACTTTGGCGCGAAAGTCGCGTACCGCATGGCCGACAAGCACAGGGGTCGGATCGGGTTTCATGAGACGCCGACTTAGCCAAAAGTCGGCGACTTTTGAAAATGATCGACCCGTTTCGCTCAACCCTACGTCTCCCATTTTCTTTGTGTATTTTTATGTCTCAGGATATCGTCCCAGTTAATTGCACCAAGATCATCTCTCATCCGTTGGAAATTTGCCCTCCTGAAGTTTAGTGTCCTTGTCACCCCTCTACTACACATCTTATTAAAGGATACACGAAAACTTATTATTTTGTGATCACTATTCCCCAAGTGACCCCCAACCCTTATATTTGATATGCGGTCTGGCCTGTTTGTTAATATTAGGTCTAGCAGTGCCCCCCTTCTTGTTGGGTCCTGAACCAGTTGTGAAAGGTAATTGTCTCTCATAGTTGTCCAGTTTGTCCTGAGTACGCTGGTACCCCATATGTTGGGGTAAACCACTGTTTGGGCGCACATCGGGGCTCGTAAGGGAGGGAGCACCATTTGACTTTTTGAACGCAAGATTGGCTGGAATCAATGGTGGCGCCATGTTGCGTTTGGATACCCCTGATGTGCCTAAACAGTGGAAACCCCTCAATTCTAACTCCAACACTAACCCCAACACACCCCAAACCCTAATCCTAACTCTAGATATAACCCTAATCACAACCCTAACCCCAACACACCCCTAAACACAACCCTAACCCCAACACACCCCTAACCCTAATCCCAACCTTAATCCTAATCCCAACCCTAACCACAACCCTAACCCCAACACACCCCTAACCACAAGCCTAATCTTAACCCTATTTCCAACCCTAGCCCTAATTCCAACCCTAACTCTAATTCCAACCCTAACCCTAAGGCTATGTGCCCACATTGCGGATTCGTGTGAGATTTTTCCACACCATTTTTGAAAAATCCACAGGTAAAAGGCACTGCGTTTTACCTGCGGATATACCGCGGATTTCCTGTGTTTTTTGTGTGGATTTCACCTGCGGATTCCTATTGAGAAACAGGTGTGAAATGGAATCCGCACAAAGAATTGACATGCTGCGGAAAATACAACACAGCGTTTCCGCGTGGTATTTTCCGCACCATGGGCACAGCAGATATGGTTTTACATAGGTTTACATGGTACTGTAAACCTGATGGAAAACTGCTACGAATCCGCAGCGACCAATCCGCTGCGGATCCTCAGCCAAATCCGCACTGTGTACACATAGCCTAATTCTAACCCTAACTCTAGTTCTAACCCTAATTCTAACCCTAGCCCTAACCCCCTATATATATATATTTTTTCTTTATTTTATTATTGTCCCTACCTATGGGGGTGATAAAGGGAGGGTTCATTTACTATTTTTTTATTTTGAACACTGTGATAGGTTTTATCACAGTGATCAAAATGTACCTGGAACGAATCTGCCGGCCGGCAGATTCAGCGGGCACACTGCGCATGCGCCCGCCATTTTGGAAGATGGCGGCGCCCATGAAGAAGATGGACGGACACCGGGAGGCTCGGTAAGTATGAGGGGGGGGATCGGAGCACGGGGGGGTGGATCGGAGCACGGGGGAGCGGACAGGAGGACGGGGGAGCGGACAGGAGGATGGAGGGGAGTGGATCACAGTACGGGGCAGAAAGGAGGACTGGGGAGGAGATCGGTGGCAGGGGCAGATCAGGGTTTCCAGCCATGGCCGATGCTGCAATATTGTAATTTTTCACCACTTTTCATAGGTGAAATATTACAAATTGCTCTGATTGGCTATTGAAAGTGAAACAGCCAATCAGAGCGATCGTAGCCACGGCGGGTGAAGCCACCCCCCCGGGCTGAAGTACCACTCCCCTTGTCCCTGCAGATTGGGTGAAATTGGAGTTAACATAGGCGTCACAGATCGGATTTGCACCGACTTTCGTGACGCCTACGTGGCGTCACAGGTCGGGAAGGGGTTAATGACCGGGCCAATTTTTACAATTCTGACCACTGTCCCTTTATGAAGTTATAACTCTGGAACGCTTCAACGGATCCTGATGATTCTGACATTTTCTCATGACATATTGTACTTCATGATAGTGGTAAAATTTCTGTGATATTACCTGCGTTTATTTGTGAAAAAAAAACAAATTTGGCAAAAATGTTGAAAATTTCACAATTTTCCAACTTTGATTTTTATGCCCTTAAATCAGATATGTAACACAAAATACTTAAGTTATATTTCCCACATGTCTACTTTACATCAGCACAATTTTGGAACCAACATTTTTTTTGTTAGGAACTTATAAGCGTTAAAAGTTGACCAGCAATTTCTCATTTTTACAACACCATTTTTTTTTAAGGACCACATCACATTTGAAGTAACTTTGAGGGGTCTATATGATAGAAAATACCCAAGTTTGACACCATTCTAAAAACGGCACCCCTCAAGGTGCTCAAAACTACATTCAAGACGTTTATTAACCCTTCAGGTGTTTCACAGGAATTTTTGGAATATTTAAAAAAAAAAAAATGAACATTTAACTTTTTTTCACAAAAAATTTATTTCAGCTCCAATTTGTTTTATTTTACCAAGGGTAACAGGAGAAATTGGACCCCAAAAGTAGTTGTAGAATTTGTCCTGCGTACGCTGATACCCCATATGTGGGGTTAAACCAGTGTTTGGACGCATGGCAGAGCTCGGAAGGGAAGGAGCGCCGTTTGAATTTTCAATGCAAAATTGACTGAAATTGAGAGAGGACGCCATGTCGCATTTGGAGAGCCCCTGATGTGCCTAAACATTGAAACTCCCCACAAGTGACACCATTTTGGAAAGTAGACCTCATACCGAACTTATCTAGGTGTGGTGAGCACTTTGACCAACCAAGTGCTTCACAGAAGTTTATAATGTAGAGCCATAAAAATAAAAAATATTTTTTCACAAAAATGATTTTTTGCACCAAATTTTTTATTTTCCCAAGGGTAACAAAAGAAATTGGACCCCAAAAGTTGTTGTGCAATTTATCCTGAGTACACTGATATCCCATATGTGGGGGTAAACAACTGTTTAGGCGCATGGCAGAGCTCGGAAGGGAAAGAGCGCCGTTTGACTTTTCAATGCATAATTGACTGGAATTGAGAGAGGATGCCATGTCGCGTTTTTAGAGCCTCTGATGTTCCTAAACAGTGGAAACCCCCCACAAGTGGCACCATTTTGGAAAATATACCTCCTAAGGAACTTATCTAGATGTGTTGTGAGAACTTTGAACTCCCAAGTGTTTCACTACAGTTTATAACGCAGAACCATGAAAATAAAAATTCTATTTTTTTTCCACAAAAATTATTTTTTAGCCCCCAGTTTTGTATTTTCCCAAGGGTAACAGGAGAAATTAGACCCCAAAAGTTGTCCAATTTGTCCCGAGTTCGCAGATACCCCATATGTGGGGGGGAAACTACCGTTTGGGAGCATGGCAGAGCTGGGAAGGAGCGCTTCACTACAGTTTATAACGCTGAGCCGTGAAAATAAAAAAAATAAAAATTCCACAAAAATGATTTTTTAGCCCCCAATTCTTTTATTTTCCCAAGGGTACCAAGAGAAATTGGACCCCAAAACTTGTTGTCCAATTTGTCCTGAGTACGCTGATACCCCATATGTTGGGGTAAACACCTGTTTGGGCGCACGGGAGAGCTCGGAAGGAAAGGAGCACTGTTATACTTTTTCAACGCAGAATTGACTGGAATTGAGATCGAACGCCATGTCGCGTTTGGAGAGCCCCTGATGTGCCTAAACAGTGGAAACCCCTCAATTCTGTCTCCAACCCTAACCCAAACACACCCCTAATCCAAGCACACCCCTAATCCCAACCCTAACCACACCCCTAACCCCAACCCTAACCACACCCCTAACTCCAACACACCCCTAACCCTAATCCCAACCATATCCCTAACCATAGCCCTAACCCTGACATTTCCTAACCCTAATCCCAACTGTAAATGTAATCCAAACCCTTACTTTAGCCCCAACCCTAACTTTAGCCCTAACCCTAACTTTAGCCCCAACCCTAACTGTAGCCCTAACCCTAATTTTAGCCCCAATCCTAACCCTAACTTTCACCCCAACCCTAACTGTAGCCCTAACCCTAACTTTAGCCCTAACCCTAATGAGAAAATTGAAGTAAATAAATTTTTTTAATTTTATTATTTTTCCCTAATTAAGGGGGTGATGAAGGAGGGTTTGATTTACTATTTATAGCGGGTTTTTTAGTGGATTTTTATGATTGCCAGCTGTCACACACTAAAAGATGCTTTTTATTGCAAAAAATAGTTTTTGCGTCTCCACATTTTGAGAGCTATAATTTCTCCATATTTTGGTCCACAGAGTCATGTGAGGTCTTGTTTTTTGCGTGACGAGTTGACGTTTGTATTGGTACCATTTTTTGAGACATTTACGAGACATTTTTTGATTGATAAATTGATGCATGTTTTGGCGCTTTTATACAATAAAAACTACTTCATATAAAAAATAATTATTTTTGCATCGCTTTATTCTGAGGACTAAAACTTTTTTTATTTTTTCGCTGATGATGCTGTATGACGGCACATTTTTTGTGGGACAAGATGACATTTTCAGCGTACAATGTTTATTTATATCTTTTTGATCGCGTGTTATTCCACTTTTTGTTCGGTATGATAATGCCTTGGGTTTTTTTTACGGTGTTCACTAAAAGGGTTAACTAGTGGGACAGTTTTATAAATCGGGTCGTTACGGACGCGGCGATACTAAATATGTGTATTTTTTTTTAATTTAGATAAAGAAATGTATTTATTGGAACAGTACATGTTTTCTTTATTTAGGATTTTTTTTTTTTACACATGTAAATATATATTTTTTTAGTTTTTTTGCTTTGTCCCAGGGGTGGACATGACTATATAGTGTCAGATCGCTGCTCTGACACTTTGCAAAGCACTGTGTCAGATCAGCGATCTGACAGGCAGTGCAGGAGGCAAGCCACCTCCCTGCAGGACCCGGAAGGAGCCCCACGGCCATTTTGGATCTGGGGCATGCAGTGAGGAGGACGTAGGAGACCCTCTGAACAATGCGATCACATCGCATCGTTCTGAGGGTCTCAGGGAATTACGCAGAAAGCCCCCTCCCTGCGCGATGCTTCCCTATGCCGCCGGAACGCTGCCATCAGTGTTCTGTAATAATCAGCTGACACCCGGCGGTGATCGGCCGTGCTCTCCCTGTGAGCGAAGCCGATCGCCTATGACGTACTATCCCGTCCCTGGGAATTAAGTCCCAGGTCACCTCGACGGGATAGTACGTCATATGGGATTAAGGGGTTAAAGAACATCATTAAAAAAAAAGAGGCAAAAAACGATGTTTTATGATCATACCGCTGAACAAATACTGGAATAAAACGCGATCAAAAAGACTAAAGTAAATAAAAATGATATGCTGAAAACGTCATCTTGTCAAGCAAAAAAAGCTATCATACAGCTCAATCAGCGGACAATTATAAAAGTTATAGTTCTCAGAATAAAGCGATGCAAAATTTTTTCTAGAAAATGGTTTGTGTGTAAGAGCGCCAAAACATAAAAAAGATATAAATGGGGTAACACTAATCTGAAGAATAAAGCTGCCTTACCACACGCATTAAAAAAAAAGAAAAGTCAATTCCTGAATTAAGTTCCTGCTGCCTCCCAAAAATCAGAATAGAAAATGATCAAAAATTGTCATGCAACAAGAATGTAGATGCTGTTATCCGCGCTATTCACACCTATAGGACATCTAGGCAAAGGGACACATGTGCAAAATATATAGTGTGTATATATATATATATATATATATATATATATATATATATTACAGACCAAATGTTTGGACACACCTCATTACAGATTTTTTTGCATTTTCATGACTATGAAAATTGTACATTCACATCATTGCATCAAAACTCTGAATTAACACATGTGGAATTATATACATAACAAGAAAGTGTGAAATAACTGAAAATATGTCTTATATTCTAGGTTCTTCAAAATAGCCACCCTTTGCTTTGATGACTGCTTTGCACACTCTTGGTGTTCTCTTGATGAGCTTCAAGAGGTAGTCTCCGAGAATGGTTTTCATTTCACAGGTGTACCCTGTCAGGTTTAATAAGTGGGATTTCTTGCCTTCTAAGGCCATGTGCACACGTTGCGGTTTTTACTGCGGATCCACAGCAGTTTTCCATGCGTTGTACAGTACCATGTTAACCTATGAAAAATAAAAACCGCTGTGCACATGCTGCGGAAAAACACGCACGGAAACGCAGCGGTTTATTTTCCACAGCATGTCAATTCTTTGTGCGGAATCCGCAGTGGTTTGACACCTGCTCCATATTAAAGAACCTCAGGTGTAAAACCGCAGTAGAATCCGCACAAAAAACGCAGAAAATCCGCAGTAAAACTGTGATAAATCCGCAGGAAAAACGCAGTGTTTTTGCCCTGCGGATTTATCAAAACAGTGCGGAAAAATCCGCACACCAGTCCGCAGCGTGTGCACATAGCCTAAATGGGGTTGGGACCATCAGTTGTGTTTTGCAGAAGTCTGGTGGATACACAGCTGATAGTCCTACTGAATAGACTGTTAGCTGCTTTTTTCTTGCCATAAGGCCAGTCTCACACGTCCAGATAATTCCAGTACCGGAAAAATCGGTACCGGAGATATCCGTGTGCTCACATGGCACATCAGTGTGGCACATGTGCGACAGCCGTGTGCCGACTGAGGACCACACGGACCGTGCAGGAGATAGCGCTACAGTTAAGCGCTGTCCCCCCTGCGTGTGGTGCTGAAGCCGGCATTTATTCCTTCTCCCCAGCAGCTTTCGCTGAATGCCGGCTTCAGCACCACATGCAGGGGGGACAGTGCTTAACTCTAGCGCTGTCTCCTGCATGGTCCGTGTGGTCCTCAGGTGGCACACAGACAGCATCCGTGTGCGGTACGTGTTTACATAGACCCATTGACTTTAATGAGTCCGTGTGATCCGTGCGCTCCCACGAACACTGATATGTCTCCGTGTTTTGCAAACAGACACACGGTCCGTGAAAACACGCTGACATGTGCAGAAACACATTTATTTTAATGTGTCTATGTGAGTCAGTGTCTCTGGTACGTGAGGAAACTGTCACCACATGTACCGGAGCCACTGATGTGTGAAACGGGCCTAATACAAATTCTAAGTAAAGAAAAACGAGTGGCCATCATTACTTAAAGAAATGAAGGTCAGTCAGTCTGAAAAATTGGGAAAACTTTGAAAGTGTACCCAAGTGCAGTAGCAAAAACCATCAAGCGCTGCAAAGAAACTGGCTCACATGAGGACCTCCCCAGGAAAGGAAGACCAAGAGTCACTTCTGCTTCTGAAGATAAGTTTATCCAAGTCACCAGCCTCAGAAATCGCAGGTTAACAGCAGCTCAGATTAGAGACCAGGTCAATGCCACACAGAGTTCTAGCAGCAGACACATCTCTACAACAGCTGTTAAGAGGAGACTTTGTGCAGCATTCCTTCATGGTAAAATAGCTGCTAGGAAACCACTGCTAAGGACAGGCAACAAACAGAAGAGACTTTTTTGGGCTAAAGAACACATGGAATGGACATTAGGCCAGTGGAAATCTGTGCATACATATGCACAAGACAAAAAACACCCCTGGTGGTGTACTATTGATGAGATTAAAATTAAAATAAAAAATGGCTCTGCGCTATATAGTGTGAACATGTGTGGTATTTAGTCCTGTAAGATACCATCCACACTAATCACCATTAATGATGAGCGAATATACTCGTTACTCGAGATTGAGGGGATTCCCTAGCAACCAGGCAACCCCCACATATTCTTATGCTGGCTAACAGATGTAAATCATTCAGCTGCGGCAAGAAAAACTAAATCTCCGAACACTAAAAAAATACTCTGAGGACCCCCGAGCATGCTCGAGAAATCTCGAGTAACGAGTATATACGCTCATCACTAATCACCATCAGTTGTGAAAATGCCTGCTTGATGAATTGAATTTGTTAGTCACGCATAGCAAATTGCAATAAAAAAGGATATATTGAAAACAACAAACACATACACTATGTGCAGAATTATTAGGCAAGTTGTATTTTAGCGGATTATTTTTTATTATTGGTCAACAACTATGCTCTCAATCAACCTAAAAGACTCATAAATATCAAAGTTTAAAATTTTTGGATGTTGGAGTGGGTTTTTCTTAGATTTGGCTATCTTAGGAGGAAATCTGTTTGTGTAGGTAACTATTACTGTGCAGAATTTGTGCAGGCAACTTAATAAAAACCAAATATATTCCCATCTCACTTGTTTATTTTCACCAGGTAAACCAATATCACTGCACAAAATTTAGAAATAAACGTTTCTGAGATGCAAAAACAAAACCCCCCAAAATTAGTGACCAATATAGCCACCTTTCCTTATGATGACACTCAACAGCCTTCCATCCATAGTTTCTGTCAGTTGCTTTATCTGTTTGCGATCAACATTGCGTGCAGCAGCCACCACAGCCTCACAGACACTGTACTTAGAGGGGTACTGTTTTCCCTCCCTGTAGATCTCACATATTATGAGGGACCACAGGTTCTCTATGGTGTTCAGATCAGGTGAACAAGGGGGCCATGTTATTATTTTTTCTTCTTTGAGACCTTTAGTGGCAGCCACGCTGTGGAGTAGTTGGAGGCATGTGACGGAGTATTGTCCTGCATGAAAATCATGTTTTTCTTGAACGATACCGACTTCTTCCTGTACCACTGCTTGAAGAAGTTGTCTTCCAGAAACTGGCAGTAGGTCTAGGAGCTGAGCTTCACTCCATCCTCAACCCGAAAAGGTCCCACAAGTTCATCTTTGATGATACCAGCCAATACCAGTACCCCACCTCCACCTTGCTGGTGTCTGAGTCGGAGTGGAGGTCTCTGCCCTTTACTGATCCAGCCTCTGGCCCATCCATCTGGCCCATCAAGAATCACTGGCATTTCATCAGTCCATAAAACCTTTGAAAAGTCAGTCTTAAGATATTTCTTGGCCCAGTCTTGACGTTTCATCTTATGCTTCTTGTTCAAAGGTGGTCGTTTTTCAGCCTTCCTTACCTTGGTCATGTCCCTGAGTATCGCACACCTTGTGCTTTTTGTTACTCCAGTAACGTTGCAGCTCTGAAATATGGCAAAACTGGTGGCAAATGGCATCTTGGCTGCATTTCATGGGCAGTTATTTTGCACCTTTTTTGCCCAACACGCTTCTTGCAACCCTGTTGGCTATTTTCATGAAACGCTTGATTGTTCGGAGATCATGCTTCAAAAGTTTGGCAAATCTCTCTTCTGACCCATTTTGCCAAAGGAAAGGAAGTTGCCTAATAATTATGCACACCTTATATAGGGTTTTGATGTCATTAGACAACACCCCTCCTCATTACAGAGATGCACATCACCTGATTTACTTAATTGGTAGTTGGCTCTAAAGCCTGAACAGCTTGGAGTAGGACAACATGTATAAAAAGTATCATGTGATCAAAACACAACTTGCCTAATAATTCTGCACACAGTGTATTGTTAAACATCATATACCATGCGATAAAATTCATTATCCAGTAGCCATAGTTGACAAAACGAATACCACGGTTGGCAGGCACAGTTCGTTATTTACTAAGACCAATGGTTAATGGTGTTGTCCATATAATAATTTTTGTTGATTTTAGGTAAACCCTTTATAGGGACATCCTCCAGTTTTTGAAGCAAAAAGTCGAAATGTTCCATCCTCATCCGCACGTAGTTGTGGAATTTGTGTGGATTGTGCCGCAACTCCAGGTACAGAGTGGACTGGACACCCCGGCTCATCCGTAGTTCATTAATCGGATGAATCCACAGTCGTCTCCGTCTCCGTTGCTGCAGAAGCATCCTCCGTCTTTCCGCTGCCGCCTCCTTCTCCCGCACTATGATGTCCAGGCGATTCGTCTCAAAGATAACGTCGGTAACCAAACTAGCAATACTCCCAAGAACACCTTCCATCGCTGCCACAAAACTAAAACCCTCAAAGATGGGCTGTAAAAACAGTAACTATATAGTTTTCCATATTTTCCAGTAGCCAATCAAATTTGGGAGCCTCCGTGGCTCGTGGCCCTCAGTGACGGACTCAGGAGGGATCGCTCCAGAGGGCGCAGAGGAAGATGCAGGCGCCCGGTGGCTGGAGAAGGTGCTGTGAAAGAAAAAACTAAAGAAATTAATACATTGATATGAAAAAGCCCTGACTGAAAGCAAACTAAGTAGACAGGTTAACATGGTTATTAGTGGACTGTAGAATACTTACACTCTGCTCAGCATTGTTCGCCTCAGGAAGGAGAGGGCCGGGCCATGTTTATATTTGCTCTTCCTTCCTGCAGAGCCACTCGGGGCCTGCATCTCCGCGTTGAATTCCCTCTTAAAGCGATCCCTCAGTGACCGCCACCGCTTCCTAACCTTTCCACCTGTGAAGACAAGAATAATAATAAAAAAAAAAATTGGTAAATGCAATACATTACAGTCAGCTCAAAACATCACTGGAAAGTGAATACTTACCTAGTTTGCTCAGCTGCTGAGGATGAAGGCTCTCCCACCTTGGAAAGAGGTTGTGACAAACTTCGTCCCAGAGCCGACGGGTGACACCGGTATCGGAATGCTTGCGGTCAGCCATGTTCCACAGCGGCTCCCGCTCGCGAACCTCCTCGATAAGACTATCTATGTCAATGTCGTCGTCATCGTACTCTACGGCGGGAGCACGCTGTGAAGCCTGTGCAAAAGAAAAAGAAAAACAAACAAATTATTACACTGAAACACTAAAGTACCAATAGAATCCCCCTCCCAACAAAAAAAAAACTCACTGATGGCCGACCGCGGCGACGAGTCCGCCGACTCTGGGAGAACCTTCAGCGGCAGCAGCAGGAGCAGCAGCAGCAGGAGACTGAAATAAAGGAAACAAATTCTCAGTAATGTAGGCATATATTTTCTGTGTTTAGTTATGTATGAAAATCTGTTTTGTGTATGGTGCAGTGTGATGTGCGGAGCAACTGTTTCACCACTACTTACACTTGGTTCCTCCTCCACTTGCATCTCTCCACCCGTCTCGCCCCCTTCTGACAGCTCCTCATCTGATTCAGCTTCCTGTTGAAACATAATTTATGCATGTAGTTATCCATAAAAATGTAATTTAAAAAAACTCAAAAAAAAAACATTTTTTGTGTTAACTTACCGATACACGCTGTTGCTGTGGAGGAGGGCTGTCAGAAGAGGACATTGTTGCTGTGTCTTGCAGCGGCTGTGGTCCTGGTGGGCAAGGCAGTCAGCGGCTGTGGTCCTGGTGGGCAAGGCTGGCAGCGGCTGTGGTCCTGGTGTTTCTGTAAGTTAAAAAGACACTTGCAATCTGCTCTACACATTGAAGTAGCAGATTGGGGGTCTTCAAAACTTACTTTAAAACAATTGTTGGTCCTGGTGGGCAAGGCAGGCAGCGGCTGTGGTCCTGGTGGGCAAGGCAGTCAGCGGCTGTGGTCCTGGTGGGCAAGGCAGTCAGCGGCTGTGGTCCTGGTGGGCAAGGCTGGCAGCGGCTGTGGTCCTGGTGTTTCTGTAAGTTAAAAAGACACTTGCAATCTGCTCTACACATTGAAGTAGCAGATTGGGGGGGTCTTCAAAACTTACTTTAAAACAATTGTTGGTCCTGGTGGGCAAGGCAGGCAGCGGCTGTGGTCCTAGTGGGCAAGGCAGTCAGCGGCTGTGGTCCTGGTGGGCAAGGCAGTCAGCGGCTGTGGTCCTGGTGGGCAAGGCTGGCAGCGGCTGTGGTCCTGGTGTTTCTGTAAGTTAAAAAGACACTTGCAATCTGCTCTACACATTGAAGTAGCAGATTGGGGGTCTTCAAAACTTACTTTAAAACAATTGTTGGTCCTGGTGGGCAAGGCAGGCAGCGGCTGTGGTCCTGGTGGGCAAGGAAGTCAGCGGCTGTGGTCCTGGTGGGCAAGGCAGTCAGCGGCTGTGGTCCTGGTGGGCAAGGCTGGCAGCGGCTGTGGTCCTGGTGTTTCTGTAACTTAAAAAGACACTTGCAATCTGCTCTACACATTGAAGTAGCAGATTGGGGGTCTTCAAAACTTACTTTAAAACAATTGTTGGTCCTGGTGGGCAAGGCAGGCAGCGGCTGTGGTCCTGGTGGGCAAGGCTGTCAGCGGCTGTGGTCCTGGTGGGCAAGACAGTCAGCGGCTGTGGTCCTGGTGGGCAAGGCTGGCAGCGGCTGTGGTCCTGGTGTTTCTGTAAGTTAAAAAGACACTTGCAATCTGCTCTACACATTGAAGTAGCAGATTGGGGGTCTTCAAAACTTACTTTGAAAGATGTGTGGGTGTGGTCCTGGTGGGCTGGTCAGTGGCTGCGGTCCTGGTGTATCTGTAATATGTATAATGGATTTATAGTTAGACCACCCCCTGAACTAGGTAATGTTTAACGATAAACACCCTGCTAAAATGATGTCAGAAATGTTCATTACAGGTGAACACCAAAACCCCCCCAAAAAAGTTGCACGTTATAGCATTCATTTCCATGTCCCAAAAAATAAAATTTTGAAATGTGAACCCACCATGCAAAAATATGTTTGCCACATTTTATTTTAAAAAATCACCTCCCCCCAAAAAAAACCTTTACAGTATAACCTTTATTAAAAAATAAGCCCTCAACCAACTCTGTATTGCATGTGTAACCATTGGTACATACACCAGTTTTAAATTTACCTTTATGAAATGATACTACGGACATTTTTTTAATAAACATTTTATTTTTAGTTGTTTTTTTTTTACTTTTTTTTTTTTTTAAATCACAATTAGGAGCAGAAAAGCTCTTTATTTTAAATACAAGTACATCTACTGCAAATGGTTTCAACAGTAAAATAAAATCAACACTTTTAAATAGAAAAAAAAACCACACTCACACATTCAAACCACAAGCTGCAGACCACTAGACTTTTTAAAAATACATCAGATATTAAAAAAAAAAAAAAAACACATTTAAATCACATGCTGCACAGACTACTATACAGTAAATACATCAGAAAAAGGCAATTAACCAATTAAAGCCTTAGGCTACTTTCACACTTCCGTCTTTTTGTGTCCGTCGTAGTGCAGCAAAATGACGGATCGACGGACGTCCTGAAAATAGTGAAAAACGTGTGCGACGCATCCAGTGTAATGACGGATGCGTCGTCCACAAATTTCGGGAAAATAAATGTCCAAGAGAGAGAGACCTTTTTCCCGGACCAAAAGTTTGGACACACCTCTTTTAAAGGTTTTTCTGTGTTTTCATGACTATGAAAATTGTACATTCACACTGAAGACATCAAAACTATGAATTAACACATGTTGAATTATATACTTAATAAACAAGTGTGAAACAACTGAAATTGTCTTATATTCTATGTTCTTCAAAGTAGCCACCTTTTGCCTTGATGACTGCTTTGCACACTCTTGGCATTCTCTTGATGAAGGTCACTGGGAATGGTTTTCACTTCACAGGTGTGCCCTGTTAGGTTTAATAAGTGGGATTTCTTGCCTTATAAATGGGGTTGGGACCATCAGTTGTGTTGTACAGAAGTCCTACTGAATAGACTGTTAGCTGCTTTTTTCTTGCCATAATACAAATTCTAAGTAAAGAAAAACGAGTGGCCATCATTACTTTAAGAAATGAAGGTCAGTCAGTCTGAAAAATTGGGAAAACTTTGAAAGTGTCCCCAAGTACAGTGGCAAAAACCATCAAGCACTGCAAAGAAACTGGCTCACATGAGGACCACCCCAGGAAAGGAAGACAAAGAGTCACCTCTGCTTCTGAGGATAAGTTTATCCGAGTCACCAGCCTCAGAAATTGCAGGTTAACAGAAGCTCAGATTAGAGACCAGGTCAATACCACACAGAGTTCTAGCAGCAGACACATCTCTACAACAACTGTTAAGAGGAGACTTTGTGCAGCAGGCCTTCATGGTAAAATAGCTGCTAGGAAACCACTGCTAAGGACAGGCAACAAGCAGAAGAGACTTTTTTGGGCTAAAGAACAGATGGAATGGACATTAGACCAGTGGAAATCTGTGATTTGGTCTGATGAGTCCAAATTTGAGATCTTTGGTTCCAACCACCGTGTCTTTGTGCGACGCAGAAAAGGTGAATGGATGGACTCTACATGCCTGGTTCCCACCGTGAAGCATGGAGGAGGAGGTGTGATGGTGTGGGGGTGCTTTTCTGGTGACACTGTTGGGGATTTATTCAAATAGAGAGATAGCAGAATAGCCAATAATTCAATTGTCGGGTACTGTAAAATCATTGCAGAACCCGACAGGATATGAGACATGGTTCATATACAGCAAACCATTGCAGAACAGTTAGATTTTTATATGTCCCTCACTAATAATGTTAATAGTGTGTAAAATTTGGGAGCTATAGGAGTTAAATTAAAGGGTTAAATCACTGAAAAAACTGGCATGGGCTCCCGCGCAATTTTCTCTGCCAGAGAGGGAAGGCCAGTGACTGAGAGCAAATATTAATAGTCTAGAGAGGGAACATGGTTATTGCCCCCCCCCCGCCCCGGATAAAAGCAGCTGCCCCCAACCCCCCCAGAAAATGCGCATCTGTAAGATGTGCCTATTCCGACGCTTAGCCTCTCTCTTCCCATTGCCCTGTAGCATTGGCATATGTGGGGTAATGAGTTAATGTCACCTTGCTATTGTAAGGTGACATTAAGCCTGGTTAATGTAGAGGTGTCAATAAGACACCTATCCATTATTAATCCAATAGTCTGAAAGGGTTAAAAATACACACAAGTTAAGAATAAAGTATTTTAATGAAATAAATAAACACACAGGTTTTAACATCTTTATTGTACGCTCAATCCAAGTGAAGTCCTCATTCTTATATAAAAAATCCAAAATAAAAAAGCAACAATATCCCATACCTGTCCGCCGTACAGTCATGTCCCACGCAGTAATCCATATCTGGGGGCATTTACATTTACAACTGGGAGTGCTGCTAATGCGGCCGCTTTCGGCTGTAAAAGACTGGGGAATGAATGAAAGGCAGGGAAAGGAGCTTCTGTGACTAGCTGTGCCGTCATCGAAGCTGCGCCCCCTGGCGGTATGAACTTATATGAACTCTAGTGTGGGAAAATCTGCTACAGGGCAAAGGGAAGAGAGAGCCTAAGCGCCGGAATAGGCGCATCTTACAGATGCGCCTTTTCTGGGTTGGCTGGAGACAGATGATTTTAGCCAGGGGGCCAATAACTATGGTCCCTCTCTAGGCTATTAATATCTGCCCTCAGTCACTGGCTTTCCCTCTCTGGCGGAGAAAATTGCGCTGGAGTCCATGCCAGTTTTGTCCGTTATTTAACCATTTAATTTAAAACCTACAGCTTCCAAATTTTACACACACACTACTAATATTATTAGTGAGGGACATAAAAATCTAACTGTTCTGCAATGGTTTACTGTATGTAAACCATGTATCACATCCTGTCGGGTTCTGTAATGATTTTACAGAACCCAACAATTGAATTATCGGCTATTCGGCTATCTAACGCTCTATGAAATATAAAGATATATATATATATATATATATATATATGTGTGTGTCAATGATATCTAATATATAAAGCTGAATGTGTGTGTATGTGTGTGTATGTGTGTATGTCCGGGATTGGCATCTGCACCGTCGCAACTACAGCCACAAAATTTTGCACAGTCACACGTCTGGACCTCGAGAGCGTCATAGGCTATGTTGTGAGGCGAAATTTTAACCCCGCGCGTTCCATTTCACCAAACAATTTTGCCCCTATCTACATAATGGGGAAAAAGTGAAAGGAAAAGTGTTGGAGGCAAATTGACAGCTGCCAGGTGTGAATAAGGGGGGCTTAAAGAGTGAGAGCGATGGTGCCAAAGAGTATATACCGTACAGTTGCTAAGGGGCCCCGACATGGGATACTCACCACACACGGGGATATGAACACACACAAAATGCGCCACGCACTACCACATGCTTGAACACATATATCACCCTCAGCACACATTTCACCACACATACACCAACCTCGCCACATGAAAGTCGAAACACAAAAGTCGTCGCTCAAAAATCGCCATGCGCAAAACTCGCCACATGCAAAACTAGGCTCACGCAAAACTCGCCACACGTGCAAAACTCACCTCATGGAAAACTCGCCACACGCAAAACTTGCACACGCGGAAAAATTGCCACATGCACAAAAGTTGCAACACATGCAAAAGTTGCCTCACACAAAACTTGCACATACTCAAAAAGCACCACACATAAAACTCGCCACGTGCAAAACTCGCCATGCGCAAAACTTGCTGCACAAAACTTGCTACACTAACCTGTCACATGCAACTTGACACACAAAAAGTTGCTACACGCATGTCGCCACACAAAACTCATCTCACAAAAGTCGCTACATGCATGTAGCCACATGCAACTCAACACACACAACTTGACACATGAAACTCGCCCTAAAACACACACAAGTCTGGTATTATCCTTCAAAAATAAAAATCTGATTAATAAGCAGACAAACTACAAGAGCAACAAATATACCATATAGGAAATACGGAGACTGTCAGTCACATGACCTGTCTATTATGTGTATGTGTGAGCTAATATATACTGCCAGTGGGGAGGGCATCCTGTTGGCTGGGGACTTATCAGGCTGCCAATTTAGCTTACAAATACTGAGGTAAAAATACTGACCAAATAACGTGTGAACGCGGTCTAATACAGGAGGAGATGACATACAGATATATACTATATACAGGGGAGATGACACACAGATATATACTATATACAGGAGAGATGACACACAGGTATATACTATATACAGGAGGAGATGACACACAGGTATATACTATATACAGGAGGAGATGACACACACATATATACTATATACAGGGGAGATGACACACAGGTATATACTATATACAGGAGGAGATGACATACAGGTATATACTATATACAGGAGGAGATGACATACACATATATACTATATACAGGGGAGATGACACAGGTATATACTATGTACAGGAGGAGATGACACACTGGTATATACTATATACAGGGGAGATGACATACAGGTACATACTATATACAGAGGAGATGACACACAGGTATATACTATATACAGGGGAGATGACACACAGGTATATACTATATACAGGGGAGATGACACACAGGTATATACTATATACAGGAGCAGATGACACACAGGTATATACTATATACAAGAGGAGATGACACAGGTATATACTATATACAGGGGAGATGACACACATATATACTATATACAGGGGAGATGACACACAGGTATATACTATATACAGGAGGACATGACATACAGGTATATACTATATACAGGAGGAGATTACACACATATATACTATATACAGGGTAGATGACACACTGGTATATACTATATACAGGGAAGATGACATACAGGTACATACTATATACAGGGGAGATGACACACAGGTATATACTATATACAGAGGAGATGACACACAGGTATATACTATATACAGGAGGAGATGACACACAGGTATATACTATATACAGGAGGAGATGACACACAGGTATATACTATATACAGGAGGACATGACATACAGGTATATACTATATACAGGAGGAGATGACACATATATATATACTACATACAGGGGAGATGACACACTGGTATATACTATATACAGGAGGAGATGACACACTGGTAAATACTATATACAGGGGAGATGACATACAGGTACATATTATATACAGGGGAGATGACACACAGGTATATACTATATACAGAGGAGATGACACACAGGTATATACAGGAGGAGATGACACACAGGTATATACTATATACAGGAGGAGATGACATACAGGTACATACTACAGTGGCATGTAAAGGTTTGGGCACTCCTGGTCAAAATTACTGTTATTGTGAACAGTTAAGCAAGTTGAAGATGAAATCATCTCCAAAAGGCCTAAAGATAAAGAGGACACATTTCCTTTGTAGTTTAGGAAAAAAATATATATATTTTCTCATTTTTTACATTTAAAAAATTACCAAAAGGAAATTGGGCTCATGCAAATGTTTGGGAACCCTTGGAGATGTGTATGCTCAGAGATAACTTTGACCAATGTTTCAGACCTCACTTAGCCTGTTAGTTATGGCTTGTTCACTATCACCGTTAGGAAAGGCCAGGTAAAACAAATTTCCCAGCTTTATAAAAACTCAGCCTTCTCTAACCTTGTGCCAAAAAAACTGCAGCCGTGGGTTCTTCTGAGCATCTGCCTAGCAGTCTGAAAATGAAAATGGTGGAGGCCAGCAAAGCAGGAGAAGGCTATAAGCAGATAGCACAGCGTTTTCAAGTTGCCCTTTCCTAAGTTCAAAATGTAATTAAGAAATGTCAGTTTACAGGAACAGTGGAGGTCAAGATAAGGTCTGGAAGATGAAGCAAAATTTCAGTGAGACCTGCTCGTAGTATTGCTAGAAAGGAAAATCGTAACCACTGCTCGACTGCAAGAGACCTTCAGAAAGTTTTAGCAGGCTCTGGAGTTCTGGCACATTGTTCTACTGTTCAGAGACATCTGCACAAATACAACCTTCATGAGAGTAATCAGAAGAAAACCTCTCTTGCATTCTCACCGTAAAATTTAGAGTCAAAAGTATGCAAAAAAACATCTAAACATTCATTGTGGAAACAAGTCCTGTGGACCAATGAAGTTAAAATAGAATTCTTTGGCCACAATGATTAAAGGTATGTGTGGAGAAAAAAGGACACAGTATTTCAGAAAAAGAACATCTCGCCAACCATTAAGCATGCGAGTGGATCAATTATGTTTTGGAGTTGTCTTGAAGCCAATGGGATGGGGAATATTTCACAGGTAGAGGGAAGAATGGATTCAATGAAATTTCAACAAATTCTTGATGCAAATATGTTAAAAAGCTGAATTTGAAAAGAGCATGGCTTCTACAAATGGATGATGATCCTAAACACATGTCAAAATCCACAATAGACTACTTCAAAAGGCGCAAGCTGAAGGTTTTACAATGGCCTTCACAGTCCCCTGATCTGAACATCACTGAAAATCTGTTGCTAGACCTCAAAATAGCAGTGCATGCAAGACAACCCAGGAATCACACAGAACTGCAAGAATTTTTCAAGGAAGAATGGAAAACAATCCCTCAAACAAGAATTGAAAGACCCTTGTATGGCTACAAAAAGCATTTGCAAGCTATAATAGTTTTAAAAGGGGGGCTACTAGGTACTAACCATGCAGGATGCCTAAACTTTTGCATCAGCCCATTTTCCTTTTTGTAATTTTTAAAATGTAAAGATGAAAAATATATATATTTTTTTTACAAAAATACAAAGAAAATGTGTCATCTTAAACTTTAGGCCTTTTAGAGATAATTTAATCTTCAACATGCTTAACTGTTCACAATAACAGTAATTTTGACCAGGGGTGCCCAAACCTTTACATGCCACTGTATATACAGGAGGTGATGACATACAGGTACATACTATATACAGGGGAGATGACACACAGATATATACAATATACAGGAGGAGATGACACACAGGATAAACTATATACAGGAGGAGATGACACACAGGTATATACTATATACAGGGGAGATGACACACATATATACTATATACAGGAGGAGATGACACACAGATATATACTATATACAGGAGCAGATGACACACAGGTATATACTATATACAGGAGGAGATGACACACGGGTATATACTATATATAGGAGGAGATGACATACAGGTACATACTATATACAGGAGGAGATGACACACAGGTATATACTATATACAGGAGCAGATGACACACAGGTATATACTATATACAGGAGGAGATGACATACAGGTATATACTATATACAGGAGGAGATGACATACAGGTATATACTATATAAAAGAGGAGATGACATACAGCAGGTATATACAGTACTATGTACAGGGGAGATGACATACAGGTATATACTATATACAGGAGATGACATACAGGTATATACTATATATAGGAGGAGATGACATACAGGTATATAGTATATACAGAAGAGATGACATACAGGTATATACTGTATACAGGAGGAGATGACACATAGGTATATACAATATACAGGAGGAGATGACCTACAGCAGGTATATACTATTTACAGGGGAGATGACATACAGGTATATACTATATACAGGAGATGACATACTGGTGTATACTATATATAAGGGAGATGACAAACATGTATATACTGAGGGGAAATGAGGTGTGAGGTGAAAATGAGGGATGTGAGGTGAAAATGAAAAGGTGTGAGTGCAAAATGAGAGGAGTGAGGGAAAATAGTGGATTGATCGGAAAATGACAGATGTGAGGTCGAAATGACAAGTGTTAGGGGGGAATGAGAGGAGTGAGGGGGAAAATGAGAGGTGTAAGGGAGAAAATGAGAGATGTTAGGGGGAAAATGAGAGGCGTGATGGGAAAATAAGAGAAGTGAGGTGCTATAACTAACCACAGATATTTACTATGCCCAGGCAACGCCGGGCTCTTCAGCTAGTATACTGTATATATATATATATATATATATATATATATATATATATATATATATATATATATATATATACTATGTGTAGACATTTATTTTATCTATTCTATTCTAGCCTGTCAGTGTGATTTTACTGTACACCACACTGAATTGCCACACTGTCACACTGATGGTCCACGTGGTGTGCTAGTTTTATTCACATCCATAGACTTGCTTTGGCATATTTCGGGAGTTATACGGTGACAATCATAGCATGCTGCGATTCCTCTCACACTTATAATATGGCCGAGAAAACAACGGATGATGGGAGCTGACCCATAGATTAACATTGGTCCGAGTGCTATGCGATTTTTTATCGCATAGCACTCATCCATATTACGGTCTAGTCTGACTCCGGCCTAACTCTGCTGTCTCATTATAGTAAACAGCTCCCTCTGGGTTCCATCTGAATCACGTCACTCAGACATTTAGATGGAAACCTGATATAAGTGCTCAGCGTACAGCGCCGGACAAATGCGATCTCAAACATTATGTAAAATGTCCTCACTCAGGTCTGTCATCTGTCAATGGAAATATAGGGGCTTCCATGTTATTGGAATCACAAAGGCTCTGGAAGAGCTCTTTGGCTCCTCATGCCCAAAATAAATCCAGGGAATTCTGCGCTCCCAAATCCAAATGCCCCCTCCTTTCAGAGCACCTCAGTGTCCCTAATCCCCAGTTGGTGTCCACATGTTTGACATTTCTGTAGCGATGAGAGCAACATCCACTGCTACTTGTTTTTGGAAAACACTCATGCACTCAAAATAGTCACTACACCTGTAGATAAATTCCCAAAGGGGTATAATTTCCAAAATGGGGTCACTTGAGGTGGGGGGATTCTGCTCTTCTAGCACTTAGGAACTCTGTATACGGAGTCCGCAAAATATTCTAGGAAACTCTGTGCTCCAGGAGGCAAATAGCGCTCTGTCTGTCCCTCCTGAGTCTCGCCATGTGGCTAAGGCTAGGTTCACATTTGCATTCAAGACAGCTGCGGATAGCTGCGTACTTCCTCCCTTCTTCCTCCCTGAAGCTCCGCCTATGCTTCACCTACTTCTGTATGCGTCATGCATTTCCCTGCGTACCTATCTTTAACATTGAGTATGCAGGGACATGCGTTGTATGCGGATGCGTCTGCATGTGGCCTTATTGACGTGTGTGGCGACCACATGAAAACGCAAAGCATACAGAAGTAGGTGGAGCGTAGGCAGAGCTTCAAGGAGGAAGAAGGGAGGAATTTTTGCAGCCATCCGCAGCCCTCCTGAACGCAAATGTGAAACCAGCCTTAGTACTGTACAGCCATATATAGGGTATTTTACATTCTGCAGAAATTGTGGGACACATTTTGGTTCCCTTTTACCAATGTCCCACTGTGAAAATGTAAAATCTGGGGCTGAATCAAAATTTTGGTGGTAAAAATGCTATTTTTTTCTTCATTGCCCAATGGTATAAAATTCTGTGACCCACCTGTGGAGTCAATATGATCACTGCATCCCTAGATGAATTCATTGAGATATGTATTTTGTAAAATAGTGTCTCTTATGTGGGGTTCTGCTGTTCTAGCACCTCAGGCCCTCTTTCAAAGTGACATGGAACCCTCAAACCAGTCCAGCAAATTTTGAACTCCAATATGACATTCTTCCCTACTGAGTTTTGCACTGTGCCTCAAAAATAGTTTATGACCACACATGGGGTATCAACATACTCAGGAGAAATTGCACAGTAAATTTTGGATTCCATTTTCTCCTGTTACCTTTGTGAAAGTAAAATTTTTTTTGTGAGAAAAATGTGATTTTTTTTTTTACAGCTCTACGTTATACATTTCTGTGAAGCACCTGGGGGTTCAAGGTCCTCTCCACACATCTAGATAAGTTCCTTGAGTGGCCTAGTTTCCAGAATGGGGTCATTTGTGAGGGGTTTCCACTGTTTAGGCACATCAGGGACTTTCCAAATGTGACATGACACCTGCAGACCATTCCATCAAAATCTGCATTACAAAATGTCGCTCCTTCCTTTCTGGACCATGCCGTACACCCAAAGAGTAAGTTTTCATCACAAAATGGGGCATCAGTGTACTTGAGAAATTTCACAACAAATTTTGGGCTCCAGTTTCCAAAATAGTGTCACTTTTGGGGAGCTCTCCAAACGCGACATGGCATCTGCTAATTCCAGCAAATTTTGCTTTCAAAAAGTCAAATGGCGTTCCTTCCCTTCTGAGCCTTGCCTTGCACCCAAACAGTGGTTTTCCCATCATATGGGGTATCGGCATGCTCAGGAGAAATTGTACAACATATTTTGGGTCCACTTTTTCCTGGAAACCGTGTGGAAATAAAAATTGGGGTCTAAAGTTACATTTTTGTTAAAAATAAGTTAAATTGCTCATTTTTTCCTTCCATATTCTATAAATTTCCTGTGAAACGCCTGACGGGTTAATCAAGTTCTTGAATGTGGTTTTGTACACCTTGAGGGGTGCAGTTTTTATAATGGTGTCACAATGCTGTCATAAAAATGGTTTGGAAATTTTGTTGAAAAAATTAAAAATCAATGATCAACTTTTAGCCCTTATAACTTCCTAACAAAAAAAATGATGTTTCCAAATTGTACCGATGTAAAGTAGCCATGTGAGAAATGTTATTTAGTAACTGTGTTGTGTGACATAACTCTCTGATTTAAGGACATAAAAATTAAAACTTTCGCCAAATTTCTATTCTACAAGTCATATAGAAGAAATTTTACCACTATCATGAAGAACAATATGTAACAAAAAAACAGTCTCAAAATCAGTGGAATCCGTTGAAGCGTTCCGGCGTTATTGTCACATAAAGTGACACTGGTCAGAATTGTAAAATTTGTCCTGATCATGAAGGTGCAAACAGCTTTGGGGGTAAAGGAGTTAAAGAGGTCTGCAGCATCCTCTTTTTGCATTTGTTTCTTTGACCTTGGCTGGTAAATACCATTGACTTTTATTTTTTTCGGCGAGGCTTCTTTTTGTGGAACAATTTAACGTTGTCAGTGACGCTATTATTTTTTTCACATTAAAGGGAACCTGTCACCAGTTTTTGAGCCTATGAACAAATGCCACCACCTTTAACTGCTCCTGTGCTGCATTCCACAAACATGTGTTGTCAGCTCCTGAGTCCCCCCTGTATGCCCCCCAAAATACCACTTGATATGTATGTATGTATGAAAATAAGAGTGGTCCGGTCCGATGGGCATCTTTGCTGTGGTGTACAACCTTCCTCTCTGCTCCTAATCGCGTCCTCCTGGTTTGATCGTTGTGATGTCATCCACATAGCAAACATAGAGCTCGCGCCTGTGCAGTAGCCTCACAGGAATGCACAGGCACACTCTGCTCTGCCCTACTGTGAACAGAGCATTAAACAGCACTGCGCAAGCGCGTTGCGACATCATTTGAATGAGGCTACTGCACAGGTGCGAGATCGCGGTTCACCATTCACACAAATCACAACTATGCGCTTGCGCAGTGCTGGTTAATGCTCTGTTCACAATAGGGCAGAGCAGAGTGCGCCTGTGCGGTCCTGTAAGGCAACTGCACAGGCGTGAGCTCTAGGTTTGTTATGTGGGTGATGCATCACATCAATCAAAGCAGGAAGACGCGATTAGGAGCAGAGAGGAGGGACGTATGCCGCAGCAAAGAAGCCCATCTGACCGGACCACTCTTAATTACATACAGCGCGGAAGCATATCAAATGGTATTTTGGTGGGCATACAGGGGAGTCAGGAGCTGACACACGTCTGTGGAATGAAGCACAGTAGCAGTTAAAGGTGGTGGCATTTGTTCATATTCTCAAAAACTGGTGACAGGTTCCCTTTAATTTTTCATCGCTGTATATTCTATTTTTTTTGTGTCAGTATGATGAAAAATAAACATTTTCAGAGCATTTTTATTTGTCTATAGTGTTTGGCATACAGAATATATAAGATTAAATAACAAGGCAGTTTTATAATTTAGGCTGTTCCAGATGTGGTGATACCAATTATGTTTTCAGTTGCAAAATAGCTTTCCATTGTTTTTAAGTGCCTTTTCTGAGTTTTTAAATTTTTTTGTTTTCTACATTTTTTTCACTTAGTCCCTGTATGGGACATAAACATTTTTTACTCTAAAACTTGGTAGAGGCTGATAGGGTAAGAGAGGGATCTTCTTCTCTGTTAACCATCTAGATACCATTGTTGCAATTTGCAGTGGCATCTAAGGGTATGTTTCCATGGGCAGAAACCGGCAGCGCTTTGGACACAGCACATGTCTGCTCCATCCAAAGCGCTGCCGGCTTTTGAACACCGGTGATTCCGCATGTGTTCATTGAACCATGCGGAATCACCGCGCCAAATACATTGGATGCTGATATTTATCTTGCAGAGACGGAACGTCTCCGCAAGATAAATTGACATGCTGCAGTCTGGAAAGACGCACTACATGTCCGTTTATGCAGGGAAGCCGCTGGTGTCCCTGAACGCATAGTTTCATGAAATCCCATCCAGTATACAGTAACATCTGGCTGCTGCGGGTTTGACGTTGCGGATGAACTTAAAAAGGATTCATTTATTTAGAGATGTTAATGTTGAATATATGGCCATAACAACCTGTGGTTCATTCTCAGGGAAAATTATGGATCGATATTTAATCTACCTGTAAAAATGTCAAAAAGTACACAAAGTGCTTTCACATATTCACAGCACAGTTTTCAACCTGGATGGTGCCAAGATGCGACCGTCCAAGCTGAGAACCATTGGTGAATGAGATGCTGTGAGCACAGCCTTAGTAACGTCACTGAGGCTGCACTCTCATCCAGGCTGAACTGCGGTGACCTCTGGACTGTAGGAAAAAGTCAGTGATGAGGTCACTGCAGAACATGCTCAGTGTCTTGACAGCAGATCACCGTGAAACATTCTCACCGTGGTTATTGACCATTGGTCCTCAGCCTGGACGGTCGCATCTTGGCACCATCCAGGTTGAAAACTAATTATCCCCCAGACATGGATTACGGCGTGGGACAGAATAACCGACAGGTATGGTATATTGTTGTTTTTTTATTTTAGTTTTATTACAGGAGATGGAGGGCTTCAGTGGAATTAGGCGAGGTCGTAAGTATGGTTTAATTGAGATTATTAAAGGAGTATGTGTCTTTCAATTAAAGGACTTTTTTCTGGGTGTCTGTGTTTTTACAATGTGACTATGTGGTTATTAATGGGGGGCATCTTATTGACGCCTCTCCATTACTAACCTTGGGGCTTGATGTCACCTGAAGGTGATATCAACCCACCCAACTATTACCCCACTTGACACCGCTACAGGATAAGTGGGAAGAGCGAGGCTAAGTGCAGAATTGGCGCATCTTAGAGATGTGCCTTTTATGGGGCGGCTGAGAGCTGATCTTTTTAGCCGGTGGGGCCAGTATCCATGGCCCCTTCCTAGGCTATTAATATCAGCCCGCAGCTGTCTGCATAGCTTTTGCTGGTTCTTAATTACAGGGGGACCTCAAGTCATTTTTTGGGGGGTCCGCCATTTTAATAGCCAGTAAAGGCTAAGTATACAGTTGTGAACTGATATTAATAGCCTGGGAAGCTCCATGGGTATTACCCCCTTCCCAAGCAAAAAAAATCTGCCTTGAGTCGTTGACTTTCCCTCTTCTGGTTATGAAAATTACGCAGGAGACCACACAATTTTTTTCCAAAAATTTTTATTAATTATATACATGTCCAGTAATTTGCACACACACTGTACTAATAATATTTGTCACAGACATCTATATATCTACCTATTCTATTTGTATTTACTGTATGTAATCCATCTCTTCTATCCTGTCAGCTCCTGCAGTGATTTTACAGAACACGGCAGATGATTTACCAGCTTTTCTTCTATCTATCTCTCTATGCAATATAAATACATATATAAATGTATCATGCTGTCTTTTGACAGCGTGGGAACTGCAGCTGCCTGACCGAAGATGATGATTTTACTGCCAATCAGAAGTGGTGTTTGCCGCACTGTCATGTACATGACAGTGTGGTAAACACTGGATGTTCGGGCTTCCAAATGCAAGTCCCCACTCAAGTTCGTCATAAGTTAATGGAAATTCAGGGAGTTCCACATTACTAGCATTACAAAGGGTCTGGAAAAGTGAAATGGTTCCCCAAAAGAAATTCAGCAAATTCTGCACTCCCAAATCCAAATGCCCCTCTCCCTTTTGAGCGTGAGTGCGCCTAAGCCACTTTTAGCATCCACATGTTTGGCATCTTTGTAGTGATGAGAGCCCACATAATTTATAGGTGCATGTCTCCAGAAGCACAAGCTATGCATAATGTACTGGGCACTACAATTTCAGATTTGCAATTTTTGCTCTGCAACAACCACTGCTGCTTTTTTCTGGAAAACGCCCATGGAGTAAATTCATCACTACACCTGTAGACAAATTCCCAAAGGTAGAAAACTATCCAGCGTGTTAAATAAAATTCAGAAGTCTTTATTGAAGAATTATAAAGTCGCACCAGTGTACATGTTCAGAAAAAATTCAGAATTTAATTCGTTGCATATAAGTATTACATTCTGAAACGCGTATGCTACATTTGCACATTTTTTCTGCACGTGTACACTGGTGTGACTTTTTAATTCTTCAATAAAGACTTCTGAATTTTATTCAACACGCTGGATACTTTAGTATTTTCTACAAATGGTTTCCTAACTGCAACACTGCAGGTTTCCTTGTGTGGTATCCATTGAGAAGGTGTGCTGATATTTTTCTCTCTTTTTAGCAAATTCCTAGAAGGGTATAATTTTCAAAATGGGGTCACTTGAGAGGGGTATTTTGCTCTTCTAGCACTTAGGAGCAGAGCTGGGACAAGGGGTAGGTACCTGCCTACAGAACTACCTCCTCCTTGCCTGGGAAGGCGAACTTTAAAAAAGAAAATTGCTGAATGCCGGCAGCCACCCAGCACCTTCCTCTGGCCACACCGCTCACCCCTCTGTCTGCTTGCATCCTGGCCATCTCTCCCTCCCCACACTCAATTGTATTCTTGTCTGTCAGACCCCAAATACAATTGCTGTGTGCACTGCCCCAGCACATGGTAACACAAAACCCATAAATAAAATAGTAAAAACACATGACACCAAAGTGTGGAAGATTAACCCCTTAGTGACAGAGCCAATTTTGTACTTAATGACCAGGCCAATTTTTACAATTCTGACCACAGTCTCTTTGAGGTTATAACTCTGGAACGCTTTAACGGATCCCACAGATTCTGAGACTGTTTTTTCGTGACACATTGTAATTCATGCTAGTGGTAAAATTTATTCGATATGACTTGCGTTTATTTATGAAAAAAACAGAATATGGACAAAATTTAAAAAATGTTGCAATTTTCAAACTTTTAATTTTTATGCCCTTAAATCAAAGAGATATGTCACAAAAAATCTTAATAAATAACATTTTCTACTTTACATAAGCAGACTTTGTTTGGAAACAAAAACAATTTTTAGGGAGTTATAAGGGTTAAAAGTTGACCAGCGATTTCTCATTTTTAGAACACCATTTTTTTTTAGGGACCACATCACATTTGAAGTCACTTTCAGGGGTGTACATGACAGAAAATACGCCAAAATGACACCATTCTAAAAACTGCACCCCATAACGTGCTCAAAACCACATTCAAGAAGTTAATTAACCCTTTATGTGCTTTACAGGAACTGCATCAATGTGGAAGGAAAAAATTAACATTTAACTGTTTTTCACAAACATTTTATTTCGGAACTAGTTTTTTCATTTTCACAAATGTAAAAATAGAAAATGAACCACAAAAGTTGTTGTGCAATTTCTCTTGAATATGCTGATACCCCATATGTGGGGGTAAACCACTGTTTGGGCGCACGGCAGAGCTCGGAAGGGAAGGAGCATGGTTTGACTTTTTCAATGCAGAATTGGCTGGAATTGAGATCGGACACCATGTCGGTCGCGTTTGGAGAGCCCCTGATGTGCCTAAACACTGGAAACCCCAAAAAAGTGACACCATTTTGAAATCTAGACCCCCCAAGGAACTTATCTAGATGTGTGGTGAGCACTTTGAATCCCCAAGTGCTTCACAGAAGTTTAGAACGTAGAGCCATAAAATAAAAAATCATTTTTTCCACAAAAATGATCTTTTCAACCCCAAATTTTTATTTTCCCAAAGGTAACAGGAGAAATTAGACCTCCAAAGTTGTTGTGCAATTTGTCCTGAATATCCCATATGTGGAGGTAAATCGCTGTTTGGGCACACGGCAGAGCTCGGAAGGGAAGGAGTGCCATTTTGGAATGCAGACTTTGATGGAATGGTCTGCGGCCATCACATTGTGTTTGGAGAGCCACTGATGTACCTAAAACAGTGGAAACCCCCACAAGTGACCTCATTTTAGAAACTACACCCCCCAGGGAACTTATCTAGATGTGTTGTGAGAACTTTGAACCCCCAAGTGTTTCACTAAAGTTTATAATGCGGAGCCTTGAAAATAAAAAAAATAAAAATTCCACGAAAATGATTTTTTAGCCCCCAATTTAGTATTTTCACAAGGGTAATAGGAGAAATTGGACCCTAAAAGTTGTTGTCCAATTTTTTCTGAGTACAGTGATATCCCATATGTGGGAGACAACTACTGTTTGGGCACACATCCGGGCTCGGAAGGGAAGTAGTGACGTTTTGGAATGCAGACTTTGATGGAATGGTCTGCGGGCATCATGTTGCGTTTGCAGAGATACGGATGTGTCTAAACAGTAGAAACCCCCCACAAGTGACCACATTTTGGAAACTAGACCCCCCATGGAACTTATCTAGATGTGTTGTGCGAACTTTGAACCCCCAAGTGTTTCACTAAAGTTTATAACGCAGAGCCGTGAAAATAAAAAATCATTTTTTGTTTCCCACAAAAATGATTTTTTAGCCCGCAATTTTTTATTTTCACAAGGGTATCAGGAGAAATTAAACTGCAAAAGTTTTTGTCCAATTTGTCCTGAGTACGCTGATACCCCATATGTGGGGATAAACCACTGTTTGGATGCATGGCAGAGCTCGGAAGGGAAGGAGCACCATTTTACTTTTTCAACGCAGAATTGGCTGGAATTGAGATCAGATGCCATGTCGTGTTTTGGAGAGCCCCTGATGTGCCTAAAGAATGGAAACCCCCCAATTCTAACTCCAACCCTAAACCCAACACACCCTTAATCCCAACCACAACCCTAACCAAAACCCTAACCCCAACACACCACTAACCATAACTCTAAGCACAAACCTAACCCTGACACACCCCTAATCCCAACTGTAAACGTAATCCAAACCATAACCCCAACTCTAACCCCAACCCTAACCTTAGACCTAACCCTAACTTTAGCCCCAACCCTAACACACCCCTAACCCTTATCCCAACCCTAACCCTAATCAAATTGCCCTAACACTAACTTTAGCCCAGCTCACTTTAGCCCAACTCTAACTCTAATGTAAATTGCAAATAAATATATTTTTTTATTTCATTATTGTTCCCTAGTTAAGGGGATGATAAAGGGGGGTTTTATTTACTATGTTTTTATTTTGATCGATCAAAATTAACCAATAGGAAAAATCTCCTATTGCTGTCGGGTGCCGGCCGGCAGATCTCGGCGGGCACACTGCGCATGTGCCTGCCATTTTCTTACCGGAAGAAGAGGCCGACAGCTGTGGGGGGAAGCAGGAAGACTCAGGGACACCGGCAGGCACCGGGGGGGGGGGATCGGGACTCGATTTCTCTATCCTCTCATGTGCGATCACATTAGAGGAGAGAGAAATTAAATGGCAAATCAGATTTTTTTTTGCGGTCGCTGTTATTCAGTTAATAATGGCGATTGCAAACCCCGAGGTTGGTAAAAACCGACCCGGATCATGTTCTCTGGGGGCTCGGCTACCCCCGGCAGCCTAGACCCTGGAGTAATTCCGACTCTGGGGCGCCATACACTTTTTCCACAGCACCATTAAAAAGTGGCGCTGTGATTTAAGTACCCTAAATTGCCACGGTGAAAAGGTGTATCGGCGGTCGTTAAGGGTTAATGGCCGTGGCGTTTATTTAGGGTAACTGAAAAGTCCATTAAAATATTTAATAAATTAATAACTAATAGACAAATACATTTATCATAATACTAAACCAATCAACCCAGAAAACTGGGCGATTTTTCCCTCAAATAAAACAACACGACAAAGGGGATAAACATTAACCCCTTTCTGACATCAGGCGTACTATTCCGTCCATGTGACCCAGGCCAATTTGACCATGGACTGAATAGTATGTCTGACCGATCGGTCGTGATCACGAGGGGGAGCGCGGCCGATCGCTGCCGGGTGTCAGCTGATTCCGACAGCTGGCACCCGGCACTAGGTGCCAGGAGCAGTCACAGACCGCTTCCTGCACTTTAGCCCCCGAAATACTGCGATCGCACACTACAGCCCCTCTGCCTTTGCATCAGACGCGGGGTCCCAATGTTGCTATGGTCACCCGATGGTCACCCGATGTTGTCATAACGACATCTGGGTCACCAGAGCAAAGAAACTTGGTGATCATGTGCAGTGCATGATCACCAAGTCTCCCTGTCAATGCAGGACTGACAGTTTATATGGCATGCAGATGCTGCTTCATCTGCATGCCATAGAAGCGATCAGCCTGCAAAAAATGAGTGTCCCATAGTGGGACAAAGTAAAAAAAATTAGACAAAAGTTAAAAAAAAAATTTTTTAAATAATTGTAAAAATATTTTTTAAAAAAAAAATCAAAAATAGTAAAGAAAAAAAACAATATTTATTCTATCTCTAAATAAATATTTAATGAAAAAAAATCTAAACAATAAAGGTACACATATTTGGTATCGCTGCGTCCGCAAAAAAAAAATCCCCCATACAGCTCCATCAGCAGAAAAATAAAAAAGTTATAGCTCTTAGAATAAAGGGATGCAAAAATAATTATTTTTTATATAAAATAGTTTTTATTGTATAAAAGCGCCAAAACATAAAAAAATGATATAAATGAGGTATTTCTGTAATCATACTAACCCGAAGAATAAAACTGCCTTATCAATTTTACCACATATGGAATGGTATAAACTCCCCCCCACCCCCCCACAAAGAAATTCATGAATTGCAGGTTTTTGATCATTCTGCCTCCCAAAATTTGGAATAGAAAGTGATAAAAAAAAGTCATGTGCCCGAAAATGGTGCCAATAAAAACATCAACTCATCCCGCAAAAACGAGACCTCACATAACTCTGTTCACCGACATATGAAAAAATTATAGCTCTCAAAATATGGTGATGCAAAACTATTTTTTGGAATTAAAAACATCTTTTAGTGTGTGACAGCAGCCAAATATAAAAACCCGCTATAAGGTCTCTTTCACATGTCCTGATATTTCTGGTACCGGAGATGACAGTGTCTGTGTGTGTGTGTGTAATACTTGTGGCACGCGTGTGGCATGCGTGTGCTGCTTCAGTACCACAAGAACAGGTGCCAGGGAAGAAGTGTTACAGTAAGCGCTGTTCCCCGGCGGCAGCTGCTGAACACGGCTCTCATCATTCTCTCCTGCTCTGCAGGCGATCGGCGCGAGCAGGGTAGAACGGTGAGTTACATTTAAGCAGTAAAAGAGACAGTAGGCGGTGGCTGATGGGACTGTTACTCCCATCAGCCTACCCCTGCTGCTGCTGCTAATAACAGTGACAGCTGGAGCGGCGGATGGGAGTATTCATCTGCTGCTCCTGCGCTGTAAATAAATGCGGTAATTAAAAAAAAAAAGGCATGGGTTCCCCCTTATTTTTGATAACAAGCTAGACAAAACTCACAGACATGGATTACTGCGTGGGACACAATGACGGACAGGTATGGTATATTGTAGTTTTTTTTATTTTACGTTTAGTACAGGAGATCGAGGGCTTCCCAGGAATTAGGCGTTGCAGTAAGCATGGTTTAATTGAGAATGATAAAGGTGTCTGTGTCATTTTTCTCAAATAAAAGACTTTATTATTGTTGTGTCTTTATTTACTATATATAGTATTAGTAATGGATAGGTGTCTTATAGATGCTTCTCCATTATTAAGCCGTGGGCTTGATGTCACCAGTGACATCAACCCCACAACTATTACCCCCCATGCCACCACTACAGGGCAAGTGGGGAGAGCCGGGCAAAGCGAAAGAATTGGCGCATCTAATAGATGTGCCTTTTCTGGGCAACTGCGGGCTACTATTTTTTTAGGCAGGAGGGTCAATATCCACGGCCCCTTACCAGCCTGACAATACCAGCCCCCAGCTGTGAGCTTTAGCAAGGCTGGTTGTCAAAAATGGGGGGACCCCACGCCTTTTTTTATATTTATTTAAATAATTAAAAAATATGGTGTGGGGACCCCTCTATTCTTGATATCCATCCTTGCTGAAGCTGACAGCTGAGGGTTGCAAGGGGGAACCCACGCCATTTTTTTTTTTTTTAAATTACCGTATTTATTTACAGCGCAGGAGCGGCAGATGAATACTCCCATTTGCCGCTCCTGCTGTCACTGTTTTTAGTAGCAGCAGGGGTAGGCAGAGTAATAGTCCCACAATCCACTGCCTGTTGTCTCTTTTATTACTTAAATGTCACTCTCAGAGCAGGGAAGAGCAGAGCAGGGAAGAATGAGGAGAGCCATGTTCTGCACCTGGCGCCGGGAAACAGCGCTTACTGTAACCCTGCTTCCCTGGCGACAATGCGTGTCACATGGATGACATCCATGTGTGTGCATGTGTGCGGGACATTTTATGGCCCATGCTGACATTAAAAAAATTGACATGTTAGCATGTTTTGCCCATGGTCACACGGTCCGTGGAAACACACTGCCATGTGCACAGACCCATTCATTTGAATAGGCAAATAGCGCTTCGTTCATCCTGAGTCTGTCCGCATGGCTAAGTAGCTCTGTACAGCCACATATGGGGTATTGCCACATTCAGTAGAAATTGTTGGACAAATTTTGTTGCCACTTTTACCCACTTCTTGTGTGAAAATGTTAAATCTTTGACTAAAACAAAATTTTAGTGGTAAAAATGTTGTTATTTTGTCCTTACTGCCCAATGGTATAAAATTCTGTGACACACCCATGGTGTCAATATGATCACTGCACCTCTAGATGAATTCATCGCGAGGTGTAGTTCGTAAAATGGGGTCACTTATGGAGGGTTTTGCTGTTTGGGCACCTCATGGGCTCTTAGTGGTCATGGCACCTGCAAACCATAACAGTAAAATCTGGCACTCCTTCCCTTCTGAGCTCTGCCATGTGCCCAAACAGTGCTTTACCTACACATATGGGGTATCAGTATACTCATGACAAATTGCACAACAACGTTTGTGGTCCAATTCCTCCTGTTACCCTTGGGAAAATAAAATATTGGGGGCGAAAAGATCATTTTTGTGAAAAAAAAATGATTTTTTATTTTTATTGCTCTACATTATAAACTTCTATGAAGCACGTGGGGATCCAAAGTGCTCACCACACATCTAGATAAGTTCCTTAGGTGGTCTAGTTTCCAAAATTGTGTCACTTGTGGGGGGTTTCCACTGTTTAGACACATCAGGGGCTTTCCAACGTGACATGGCATCAGATCTCAACTTCATCCAATTTTGCAATGAAAAGTCAAATGGTGCTCATTCCCTTCTGAGCTCTGCCATGTGCCCAAAAAGTGATTTACCCCTACATATGTGGTATCAGTGTACTCAGGACAAATTGCACAATAACGCCACTTGCGGCTTGTGCCTTGTTGGAGAAGGCGCATGCACGAGACGTTGGATGGCGCAACGAAGTGACATCATCGTGCCATCCAATGTCCACTGCTGTACTTTACAGAAGAGGAGATGGTGGATGGGAGTCTGGATGAGGTGAGTTTACGTTTTTTGTCTTTTTTTAATTTGTATATTACTTTGCAGGGGGAGCATAAAATGAGGGGCTGTGCAGAGGAGTGGGGGATAAAATGAGGTGAGGGCCTGTGCTGATGGAGGGAATAAAATGAGGGGAGGGGCTGTGCAGAGGTGGGGAATAAAAACAGGAACTGTGCTGATGGTGGGGAGAATAAAATGAGAGGCTGCGCTGATGGAAGCGAATAAAATGAGGGCCTGTGCTGGGGGGTTAAATGAGGATCTGTGCAGATGGGGAGGAAAATAATGAAGGGCTGTGCTGATCATGGGGAATAAAATGCAAGGCTGTGCAGATGAGGGGATAACATGAGGGGCTTTGCTGATGGGGGAATAAACTCAGGGGCTGTGCAGATGGGGGAAAAACTGAGGGGCTGTGCAGAGGTGGAGAATAAAATGAGAAGCTGTACATATGGGAGAATAAAATGAGGGACTGTGCAGATGGAGGGAATAAGCTGAGGGACTGTGCAGAGGGAGGAATTTAAGGGTGTTCTGTGCAAAGGGGGGAATAAAATGAGGTTCTGTGCAGATGGGGGAATAAAATGAGAGACTGAGCAGATAGGGGGAGTAAAATGAGGGCATATTACAGGTAATGTAGTAAATGTGACCTACAGCCCTATGTAACACCAGACATAACACAGTGATACCTTTGTGAGTACAGACAGCAGTAAAAGCTATCCTCTGGATCACACTGCTTGCTGGTTTTTCCTGAGCTCAGCATGTGCTGTAGTGATGGGTCATTTGGGAACGATCCGAGACAAAGAGCCGGCTCCCTGCTGTGAATTATGGGAGCCGGCGCCTCATTGAGAGCCACTGGATTCTGTAAATGGCTTTCACTGAGCGTATAATTCCAAAGTTTGGCAAACGTAACCCCGCCCATCTGAGATAACCCCTCCCATTCATCAATTTAATTGGCTGGCTGTACATGGGCGTGTTTTCGGCATCTGGTGGGTGGAGTTAAGCCATATTGACATCACCTTAAATATGTGTTCACCATAGGTGAACACATATTTAATAGGGATCCATTTAGGATCCAAAAAGAGCCGGTTCTTTTTGGTGAGCGGAGCCATGAGAGCTAGATCACCAAAAAGAGCTGGAGTGCTTATCACTAATGTGCTGCTGTGTGCAGGGCTGGTGGGAGGAGTAAGCAGGACTAAGGCAGAATCAGTGAGAGATGAGACAAGACTGTATCTATCTATCTATCTATTGATGATGATGACGGATTGGTACAAACGTGTTTCAAAACCACAGATCTTCATAATTTTTGCACTAGTTCAACCCAAAAATACCAACTTGTTCACATATCATGTGAACATCCTCACCTTGCACCTCAAATATCACAGTTCCGAAACTTTGTGATGTTGCAATTTTGTATATTTCCTCATGGGAACTTTCCTCCTGGACCAATTTCCATGTGGGCAACATTCTGTGTGGTAAAATTTCCATGTGGACAATTTTCCTGTGGGCATTCATCACTGTGAGCTTTTTTTCTTGGGCATTTTTCATAGAACCCATCCAGTTCTAATTAGTGTCACCATTGTGTCAACTTTAAGTCACTTATTGACGCCTGTCTTCAAAGTGTTCCATAGTATATCTAATGCCCAGGAAATTTCTTTGTAACCTTCTCCCTCCTGATATCTTCAACAATGAGATCTTTTTTGCTGTGTTGTAAGCTTTTTCTGTAAATTGCAACTAAGAAAATGCGGAAAAATCCTATTAGAAATGCAGATAACCTTGATATGAGGATAATCATAATCACTTTAAATGAGGGCAGCTTTCTACTGATTACTATTTTACATGAGTATAAATGTGATTGGTTAGTTCTGAACACAACCACATCCCCAAAGATAATAATAAGGCGTTCACATTTATGCAACCTCTTTATTTTAGTTCTTTTTCCATCTGGAAGGATTTCAGTTTATATTTTTAATTGAATTGTACAAATTTTGGGAGACATTAAAGGTGAAGAAAGTACTAAAATGATTCTTCTTGGCATGATTATTTACATGACAAATACCTACCATTTGTAAGCCTAAAGAACACATTTAACTTTCACAATTTCAAAATGTTCGCATTCTTTCCAGTCATTCTACAGCCCAGTAATATGTTTCATATGAAGAGCATACAATTGATTTTTTGTTAATGTATATTGAACATTATCATCTTTGAACTCATCATGACACCGTCCTACAGTTTTTTCTTCTTCTACAAGAATTATCTAAAATGTTTTTTAAGCATTCCTTTTATAAAAAATAGTTACATGGATTAATATAATAGACAGAACATCTGGGAAAGAGGAACATTAGCTTTCTTCACACTGTCAAAACCATTCTTTTCCCATTCATCACCACTTTCTCCTTCTGCTCCAAATCTTTGTTTGGAAATCAATCTAACACTCCAACTAGTGGGATAATAATCCTGATCCTTACGCTTTGCGATAACAACACTATTTCCTTATTGTCCGCTGTATTATTGTGTAGGGAGCTGTGGTCAAGTTCCTTCCTTTTGTAACAGTATGACTTTCCCTGCGTGACCAGTTATTTCAGATCAAACCTATCTTTAAATTACCACCATATTCTATATCTCCAAGGTCTAGCACATATGTACGATTACAACGTATAGTCAAGTGATCAATATATCTTTAGATTACCCACAACAATCACATTATATGTTCACACTGTGGGTGGAAGAAACAGTAATTTATACCCAGGAAAATATTGTGTAAGATTAAACTGCAATTTTGCAGCTGCTCCTTCACAATGCCTATGTTGTTCAATAATTTCTAGACATTTATAGCCTTGAGGGTAACATGGTGAAAGCAAATGTGAAAAAAAATTACTATAGTACTGTGCAAAAGTTTTAGGCAGGTGTTGAAAAAATACTACAATGTAAGATGTTTTAAAAAAATTGAAGTGTTAATAGTTTTTTTTTTGTTAATTAAAGCAATGCAAAGTAAATGTACAAAAGAGAAATCGACCCAAATAAATATTTGGTGTGATCACCTTTTGCCGTCAATGCAGCATCAATACTACTAGGCACACTTGCAGTTTTTGAAGGAACATGGCAGGGAGGTTGTTTCAAAGATTTTGAAGAACCAACCATAGATTTTATATGGATGTAGTCATACTCTAATTATTATTATGAGTTTGCTTATATAGCACTATCATATTCCGCAGCGCTTTACAGACATTATCATCACTGTCCCCAATGGGGCTCACAATCTAAATTCCATATCATCAATGTAGTTTAAAGGAGCAGCGTAATCAGGAATAGTCAAGGAGTCTATACACGGAAGCAGCAGTATAATCTTAGAATGAAGGTGCAGGTGAAAGGAAGCTTGACTAGAGGCTGATAGCTCAATAATCTCGCAAGGAAGGGAGTGCAATGTCAGATTTAAATAGGGTGTTCAATCAGAGTGGAAATTGGTTCGAGTCCTGACAGTGCTCACCTCCTTCCAGGATGGCCTCTGGACATCTCAGGCACTGGCTTCTCTGGATGTCTCTGATGAAAAGCTCTTGTATGCCTGGGTGCATGGACGTTGCCCTCCGGCTCCCATGAATTATCTTCTGGTCCATACCCCCTCCACTGCACCAAATATTGCAATCTTCCTCTAAAACTTCTAGAGTCCAGAATTTCATTCACGATGTACTCTTCTTCACCATAGACTTTTTCTGGTGGAGGAGGTCGCTGAGTTCTTTATGGTATTGGGTTCTCACTTAATGGATTGAGCAAGAATACATGGAATACCGGATGTATTTTCAGGCTGTTGGGAAGTTTTCAACGGAAAGCAACTGGGTTAATTTGTACAGAAATTTGAAAAGGTCCTATGAATTTTAGACCCAATTAAGAACATACATTCGTTTTCAGATTTTGTGTAGAAAGCCAAACCTTGTCACCGACCTGAAAGATAGGAGGGGCTTTGTGATATTTTTCTGCTGTTTGTCATCTTCTTAGGCCTTTTGTAACATCTTTTAGTTCTTTTTGAGCTTTCTGCAACTCTGTAAGTCTGTTTGTAACAGCAGGAACCGAAGTATTAAATGGAAGATTAGGAATAAATACCGGATGCAAGCAATAGTTAGCAAACAATGGACTTTGGGATGTAGAACTGTGCTTGGAGTTATTATAGGTAAATTCTGCTGTTGAAAACCCAAAGGTGTGAACTGGGATAGAAACTTGTGTGCATGCAGTGTGTAAGCGCATGTTCACACTGGCCACTAAACAGACAAAAACAAGGCCAGAAACATAATGATTAAATATCCTGCAGTAAATAAATAAACAGAATAGTGCATGAAAATAATATACGGTACATAGTCAACATGTTTTTTTATAAAAAAAAAATGCGAAAGCCATCCCACCACTCCACGGTGACTGTAATTGGGAGAGTCCTAACTCTAGTATTAACCCCTTCATGACCATGGGATTTTTCGTTTTTCCGTGTTCGTTTTTCACTCCCCTCCTTCCCAGAGCCATAACTTTTTTATTTTTCCGTCAATTTGGCCATGTGAGGGCTTATTTTTTGCGGGACGAGTTGTACTTTTGAACGACATCATTGGTTTTACCATGTCATGTACTAGAAAACGGGAAAAAAATTCCAAGTGCGCTGAAATTGCAAAAAAAGTGCAATCCCACACTTGTTTTTGCTAAAACTGACCTGCCATTATGATTCTCCAGGTCATTACGAGTTCATAGACACCTAACATGACTAGGTTATTTTTTAGGTAAGTGGTGAAAAAAAATTCCAAACTTTGCTAAAAAAAAGAAAAAAAAATTGTGCCATTTTCCGATACTCGTAGCGTCTCCATTTTTCATGATCCGGGGTCGGTCGAGGGCTTATTTTTTGCGTGCCGAGCTGGCGTTTTTAATGATTCCAATTCGGTGCAGACACATTCTTTTGATCGCCCGTTATTGCATTTTAATGCAAGGTCACGGCGACCAAAAAAATGTAATTCTGGCGTTACGATTTTTTTTCTCGTTATGCCGTTTAGCGATCAGCTTAATGCTTTTTTTTATTGATAGATCGGGCGATTCTGAACGTGGCGATACCAAATATGTGTAGATTTGATTTTTTTTTATTGATTTATTTTGATTGGGGCGAAAGGGGGGTGATTTAAACTTTTATATTTTTTTTTATTTTTTTCACATTTTTTTTTACTTTTTTTTAAACTTTTGCCATGCTTCAATAGCCTCCATGGGAGGCTAGAAGCAGGCACAGCACGATCGCCTCTGCTACATAGCAGCGATCTGCTTTTCGCTGCTATATAGTAGAAAATCAGGTGTGCTGTGAGCGCCGTCCACTGTTCAAAACAGCTGACATGTCCCGGCTTTGATGCGGGCTCACCGCGGAGCCCTGCATCAAAGCAGGGGAGCTGACATCGGACGTACTATCCCGTCTGATGTCAGTAAGGGGTTAAAAACCATACCGTTTGTCAAGTGACATGCATGTGGAAAATGTTCATATAAAGGTGTTGCCTGCCTTTCCTTTGAGCTGGGCATTATATTGATGTGGTCTCATGTCTGTGTGTCCACTAGTTGGGCCCAGTCCTTCTCAGCCCTTATCCACTTGCATGTCACTTGACAAACGGTAAGGTTTTTAATATTGGAGTTAGGACTGTCCCAATTACGATCACCGTGGAGTGATGGGATGTCTTTCGTATTTGTTTTATCAAAAAACATGTCAACTAAGTACCGTATATTATTTTCATATACTATGCTGTTTATTTATATGCTGCTTGGTATTTAATCATTATGTTCCTGTCTTTGGTAAATTCTGCTGTTGGTAAATAGTCCACCCAGTCATCCTGTAGGTAAGAAATAAAACAGTGCATGTAATGTTTAAGGGTTTGGCTAGTTCTTTCAGTCAGGCCATTGGATTAAGGGTGGAAGGCAGTTGACAAATTGACAGGTACTCCTAAAACTGTACAAAAGCTTATCCAAAATCTTGATGTAAACTGAACATCCGAAATGAAATTGTCAGGAATTCCATGCAGCCTAAATATCTCTTTGACTATTAATTCTGCGGTTTGTTCAGCAGTAGGAATCTCTTTAGTTGGAATAAAATGGGCCATCTTTGTGAGTCTATCCACCACAACAAAGATAAGTCATTTCTTTAGATGGAGGTGGGTCCACAATAAAATCCATTAAGATTGATCCCCAAGGCCTGGATGGAACTGGAAGAGGTTGAAGGAGTCCTAGAGGAGAAGATCGTGGCGTCTTGTTACATGCACATGTTAAACAGGAGGAAACATATTTTCACATGGAGCGCCCCCACTGCCGCAGGGCCGAGGGGCACCCGGTACCGGGCCTCTGTGTCTCAGGTCTGGGGTTGTCACGGTGGCTAGGCCCGGTCCGTGACCCTGCTGAGGGGCGTCCAGTGAAAGTTGAGAATGTGAGGATGTTGTGATGTGGTGTAGGTCGCGGTGAATAACGAGGACACCAGGTTGCAGTCTCTTTATGTAGCGCCCCCACCGCCGCAGGGCCGAGGGGTACCCGGTACCGGGCCTACGGGTCTCTGCTTCTGGGGTTGTCACGGCGGCTAGGCCCCGGTCCGTGACCCTGCCGTGGGGCGCACAGTGAATGATAGGTGTGGATAGTGGTGGTGGTGCGGTGCAGTAAATAACGAGAACACCAAGTTGCAGTCTCTTTACCTCTTTACTGGAGATCTCTGAGTCCTCAGTCCAGAGTAAGGTCCACCAGGCTACGCAAGTCCGGCCGGTCCAATGGCACCTCCAGAGTTCACTTCACAGGTGGAAATCGGTGCCTTCCTTCTTAGCGCTATGTGTTGTAGTCCTCCCCTGCTGTACTTACGGAAAGTACCCCACAACCGTTGTGTCTGTTTCTTAAGTTCCCTCACAACTCGATTAAATGATGTTCTGCTAATCTTCCGTCCCTTCCTGATGTTACAGTTAGAACGGCACCCGTTTGTCCGGTAGGCCTGGAGTTCTTCCGGGACCCTAGAGACGCCCCTCTCCCGCAATTGCCTCCCAAGACTTCATAGGTGATTTAGGTGAGACAGCCCGCCTGAGACTGACTGTCCTGCCGCTGTTTAGAGTATTGCTTGAAGCTAGTTGTTATAATACTCCCTCGGCGTTCCGGCCACCGGTAGTGCACCTCAGTAGGATGTTGCTCCGGTCTTACAGCACGACCCCTACTGGTATTCTCCTATCGCTTGATCTCGTTTCTCACTCAGCACAATCTATCTCACTTCTAGTCCTTTCTTGGGTCCCGCCGCTTCCCGGAGCTGGCGCGGACCCGTTACGTTCTTTTCAATGCCAAGCCTCTGTCAGGATCCCACCCCTGACAGAGACCCTACTGTCTCTTCCTCCACAACACCCTCTGCCACCAGGTGTTGCTTCGTCCAATCCAGTCAGCTTTTCTGATCTAACTTCCTGCCTGACCCCCAGTTTACCCACTATGGTGGGGAGTGGCCTAATGAATAGCACCCTTAGCTCCCCCCGGAGGCCCAGCTGTGAAATGTATTGGTGTCTGTGATACCTGATCAGATGAACTCCTTCAGTGCCATCGGACGCACCGTAGCTCCCCATAGTGGCGGAGCCACAGTACTGCAACGACCAGGACTCTGGGGCGCTGCACTCCCCCCTGGTTAAACACAGTACTCCGGGACTTGGAAGAAAACAACAATACAAGTTTAGCAAAAAGACATACAATTTTTGTTGAGTGCAAATAACAATACGTATACATGAACAAGCTTCCCTTTATGGGAGGTGAGGACACTTGAACGTTACAAAACATGGTTAAATATCATAGCAACATGCTATAATTAACTTTCCTTACCCAACCGGGTATTCTACTAAGTGCAAAAATTGTTGAACAATAATTTAACCTTGCCTTTAAGGACATACACTCTTAGTCCACTAAAGACCTTCCTATAATCACATTATAAGGTAAGTTAACTTTTTCATTCTCCTTCTTTGAATCTGCAGGACCGCCTGTCCTATCGGCACCAGACCTACTGCCTCTCCTTTCAGTTACAGGACCGCCCCGTTCAGCCAGGGCCTACTGCCTTTTCAACTACTATTCACAGTATAGAACATAACATTACTTTCAGTTTAAGAGCACTAAGTCATCTCTACATGACTCCTATGAGGACTCAGGGTTTACCTTCTATCCTAACTATCTATCAGCATTATCAAAAACATTTTCTATTGAACATTAAGCCTTCTCATTATCTTTCTTCCTTTCATGCATGCTGGACACCACATCTATCTCTACGGGCCCACTGCATCCTTCTTCTATCTTTCACCTTTTACTTCTCAGAGCACATCATCAGTATTCCTTCACATTTAACTAATTAAACACATATAACTCTCTTGTACAAACATTATCATCACTTTTCTCTCATTGACATTATTGCTATTTATCTTAAGCAATTTTACTATTGAAATGCGATAAATGAACATCCCCTTTAAGAGGGGACCAAGTCGCTGTGAGGTAGCGTGTCTTCCCAAGCTACCAGTCCATACTCAGCAAAGGTTCCAGTGCGGTATCTTCGCAAAGAGTCTTTAAGTAAAACCAGTAGGGAGCGCCTTTAATAAGGTGCAACTATTTACAAGAAGTTCGGATCATGCACTGTTCATGATTTCAACAGTTTTTGAATAACATAGAAAAATAGAAAAATAACCAAAAACAATAGGGATCCCGGGTAAACAAAGGGATCCCTTTAAGAGTTAACCCTTTACGGGTATAGCAACAAAGTAGTGGAACAGTAACTATTTACAGATTCAGGGTATCGAGGTTTATTCTTCTAAAGCTGGAGGCGGCTTCCGCGAGTACCGGTCTCCCCCCGCCACCACATAGAGGGCGTCCGCACCCTGGATAGGGGTCTGGGTACTCACGGTTCTCCTTGGAGTGATGGCCCGCAGGCATTTGGCGCACAGGGAAATCTGGGCAATAGCCGCCGGCCTTGAGGAATCATCAGAGGATGGTACGGTCACTTCCGGCTTGTATTTGCGTACGTGCAGGGCATACCACCCCTTATCCCCCCAATGGCAGGTGTACCGAACCCGGTCTCCTGGGTAAAGATCCCGGCCTGGGTGTCCTTCAATGAGGTGCGCCTCTACATCCCGCCGGTTTACAAACACTTCCAAGGCAAGACCGGGCTCCTTAATGAAGCCCCAACCTCCTTGCAGCCGGAAGGTATTGATCACGCCATAGCGCTGCGGCCCCCAGTTCTCCTCTGCAACTTGCCTGACTTGGGCTTTATTCTGAAGGTCCTTCTCTCGCTCAGCCTGACGCCGGAGCTCCTTTTTGCGGGCCCATTCTTCCTCTTGCTGGCGCAGCTGTTGGCGGTACTCCCGCTGGCGGATGACTTCGATACTCTCCCCCTCCTCTTGGGCATCCCCTGGGAACCCCATCAGGTTGGTAGTGGCCGCACGGGTCCATCTGAAGGTTACCCATTCTCCCTGGAGCTGCGTGGGTTGTTTGATGGGCCGTAGGGGGCGATCGGCCGTCTGCAGAGTTTCCCAGGGCCTCTCGCACTCGATGCGGCTACACACTCGCCCGGGTGGTTGTGGTGGGGGTGAGTCTACATCCACCAGCAGGGGCTCTTCAATCGCCACGCCGGGATCGGCGCGGTTACCTGCCTCCGATGCACCCCCGGTGTCGGCCTCCTCCGTTGTCGGCTGCAGGGCCGATACCTGGTGCGGGGGCGGCTCCTCGCCAGGGGTGGTTGCTCGCTGGCACAGACTCCGGAACTGCCGGCACAGCTCCTCCACTTCTGCCCCGAGGATTTCCTGGTTAGCGCAGCCTGGTATGGACTCCGCCGGCTCCCATTGGTAGAACCCGGCACGGGTCTTCTCTCCCTCCCCGGGGTGACTTCCGCGCTCCATGCTGCCAATCGGATTCTGCCTCGTGGTCCCCAGAAGTTCTTGCCCCTCCCCGTCCGGAGGGCGGCCTTTCTCTCCTCCACCATCCCACACTAGGAGGCGGGCCCTTCTCCTTGATGGGCATATTCTCTGGACATAGTAATATCGGTGAGGGGCGGGCTCCAGCTTCGCGCCACTCTTCCAAGCTACGCCCACGAAGACACGCCCCATGCTCCCTGCGCGCCACATAGTGTTATAATGGCGGCGGTTTTGGCGGGGAATGTCGGGACACAGTCTTTGCAACATAATACAGTCCTAACACAGTAGACCACAGTTCCAAGGCACACATGACCTGATTCTTCAGGCTTAAGTAGATCCTGTTCGTGACGCCAAGTTCTGTAGCGCCCCCACCGCCGCAGGGCCGAGGGGTACCCGGTACCGGGCCTACGGGTCTCTGCTTCTGGGGTTGTCACGGCGGCTAGGCCCCGGTCCGTGACCCTGCCGTGGGGCGCACAGTGAATGATAGGTGTGGATAGTGGTGGTGGTGCGGTGCAGTAAATAACGAGAACACCAAGTTGCAGTCTCTTTACCTCTTTACTGGAGATCTCTGAGTCCTCAGTCCAGAGTAAGGTCCACCAGGCTACGCAAGTCCGGCCGGTCCAATGGCACCTCCAGAGTTCACTTCACAGGTGGAAATCGGTGCCTTCCTTCTTAGCGCTATGTGTTGTAGTCCTCCCCTGCTGTGCTTACGGAAAGTACCCCACAACCGTTGTGTCTGTTTCTTAAGTTCCCTCACAACTCGATTAAATGATGTTCTTCTAATCTTCCGTCCCTTCCTGATGTTACAGTTAGAACAGCACCCGTTTGTCGGGTAGGCCTGGAGTTCTTCCGGGACCCTAGAGACGCCCCTCTCCCGCAATTGCCTCCCAAGACTTCATAGGTGATTTAGGTGAGACAGCCCGCCTGAGACTGACTGTCCTGCCGCTGTTTAGAGTATTGCTTGAAGCTAGTTGTTATAATACTCCCTCGGCGTTCCGGCCACCGGTAGTGCGCCTCAGTAGGATGTTGCTCCGGTCTTACAGCACGACCCCTACTGGTATTCTCCTATCGCTTGATCTCGTTTCTCACTCAGCACAATCTATCTCGCTTCTAGTCCTTTCTTGGGTCCCGCCGCTTCCCGGAGCTGGCGCGGACCCGTTACGTTCTTTTCAATGCCAAGCCTCTGTCAGGATCCCACCCGTGACAGAGACCCTACTGTCTCTTCCTCCACAACACCCTCTGCCACCAGGTGTTGCTTCGTCCAATCCAGTCAGCTTTTCTGATCTAACTTCCTGCCTGACCCCCAGTTTACCCACTATGGTGGGGAGTGGCCTAATGAATAGCACCCTTAGCTCCCCCCGGAGGCCCAGCTGTGAAATGTATTGGTGTCTGTGATACCTGATCAGATGAACTCCTTCAGTGCCATCGGACGCACCGTAGCTCCCCATAGTGGCGGAGCCACAGTACTGTAACGACCAGGACTCTGGGGCGCTGCATTTACCTCTTTACTGAAGGCTTCAAGATCCTCAGTCCGGAATACGGTTAACCGGGCTACCTGAGTCCGGCCGGTCCGATGGCACCTCCAGAGTTCCCTTTGCAGGTGGAAATCTGTGCCTACCTTCTAGCGCTTGTGTGTTGTAGTCCTTCCCTGCTGTGCTTACGGGATAGTCCTCACAACTGTTGTGTCTGTTTCTGAAGTTCCCTCACAACTCGATTATGATGTTCTTCTTCGTCCCACCAGATGATATGGCTAGGACGCACCCGTATGACGGGTAGGCTCGGAGGTCTTCCGGGACCCTAGAGTCGCCCCTCTCCAAATGTTGCCCCCTGTGTCTGCTTAGGTGATTTTGGGTGAGACAGCCCGCCTAGAACTGACTGTCCTGCCGTAGGTTTGAAGTAAGGCCTGGAGCTCAATACTTCCTCGGCGTTTCCGGCCACTGGCTACGCGCCTCAGAAGGATGTTGCCTCGTCTTACAGCACGACTCCTACTGGTGTTTCTCCTTGTTGCGTTGATCTCGTTTCTCACTCAGCACAATAAACCTCGCTTCTTGTCCTTTCTTGGGGTACCGCCGCGATGAAGTGCAATGGAAACTGCATGTCACGATTGGACTGGCGAGTAAACTGGGACCAGGGGGACCTTTCCTGTCCCTAGCTCTAGGGGGCGCCCTAACTCGCCCTGTTCCCCTGTGTCTGTCCCCCTCCCCACCCGGGGAAGAGAGGCGCTACTGTGTACGACAGTACACCAACCCGACAAACAGGGGAACGAAGACAAGGGTAAAAAGAAAACTCCACTCACACAAAATATGCTCTCACAAATAACAGAGGTATCCACCAGGGTGTGAAGGAAGGGGAGAGTAAATAAAGCAGGTAAGGATGAGGAATTTTCCAAGCGTACAAACCATACAACTGTCACACAATAAATTCCTCCAGCTCTCCAAACACCAGCTCCTCACTACTCCAGGTCTATCAAGGAAATGCTATTTCAGACAAAGATCTGACCAGAAGGCCCAGCTTATATAGGAGAGAGGAGTGGCTAACCGAGCACAGCTGAAAGCAGGAATTTCCACATGGCCTATTAACCCCTGTCCTGCTGAAAGAAAAAAAAACACTTTTAATACACAGGAGAAGTGCTTCTTCTCAGAGATGAAGCAGAAGCCATCAGACGCCGCGGTCTTCTGGTACTGCTCTGTTGCGGTAACTCCGTGACACTGCAGTTTAGAAATAACTAAGTATGGGTGGATTTACACTAGCTGACTAGCAATCCGTGGGTGTGTAATAGCCTGTTTAGATATGCCAATCATACTTTTCATGCACACAGCATGATTGGTAATAGACTGTCCTGTGCGCACAAACTCATTATTCTTGGCAGCACATGTCCTGTTTACACAGGATAGAGTGCTGCCGAGAACCATGTTTTTTAAGTCAGACTAAAAATGATTTCCCCTGATGAACGTGCAATTTTCTCGTTCATCAGGTGATTGGCAACCTGTTTACTCTGGTTGATAATCATGTGTTACTAGGAATGCTCATTATTGGTAATTGGCCAGCATAAATGCATCCTAATACAGTGGGTAAACAAAGTTACTGTTACACATAAATTGTAAAATATTGTTCAAAGATAAATACAAGATTATTATATAAAAAAAAATTCTGAAACACTCTGATCTGCAAATCATTTTTGTTGTTGCTAGGATTCCTGTTAGATCTTTAGTTCTATGAAATTCATTTTCAGAATGCCATTGGAAATTATATTCCACTTTGTGAACTAAAATGCAGATGCTAAGTATTCATGGGTTAGCTGATAGAAAACTGCTAATTATTTATTGAAAAAATGCACAGGTTCTCTCTGGAGAACTTATCCTATATACATATGTCTTGTTCAGTAATCAAACATAATTATGAGTTTGTTTATGTGCTGTTGATTTTGCAAAATGTTACTGTATCTTGGTGGCCAAACGGACAGCAGAAGGTGTCTCAATATCCAAAATTAGGGTGTTAAAATAACAAAGACCCAGAGCTAGGGAAGAAACTGTAGGAGAGATCAGCGCACATAGGGTCTTATCTGATGGATAAAAAATTGATGCATTCACATTATACTAACCTGATAGATCTATTAACAAGGTGCAGCAGATCCATGGTACAGCAAGTGACAGTATCAGATACAATAAAATTGGAGATTTGTGGATGAAATCCATGCTGCTGAATAAGATGTATACATGTGGTTGTGTCCTGAGGAAGAAGTCATCTGAACTTCGAAACACGTTGAATAAAACCACTATATTTCATTTCGAATACATCTGGTCCTACATCTTATTCAGCAGTGCGGATTTTATCCACAAATCTCCAATTTTATTAAAGACCCACAGCTGACATGTGCGCATTATACAGCAAAGGTAATGGCATCCAATTAGAGATGAGAGATCACTAAAATGCTCGGATGCTCGTTTCTCCAGCCAAGCAATTCTTGATACTCGGATGCTCGTTTCAAGTAACAAATATAATGGGAGTCAATGGGATATCCAAGCTTTTATCCAGCAGACCCTACAAGGTGGTCTGGGGGTTAATGAAAATGTGGAAATGGATGGAAAACTGCTAACTGGAAGGAGAACAGCATGGGGAAGACCACTGAAACCATCTCTGACTCTCAGATCACTGCTGAGAACAGTGATGTCACACTTTTACTCCACTTGAAGGACTGAAAAACATTCAAAATCATTGAGAAATTGTAGTTCACGGGTAAAAAAAATGTTAAGACTTGTTTATAAGGCAACATTTAAAAAGGTTTTAAAAAAATATTTAAGTAAACCGGATAACTGTGATCCAAAACGTTATGTAAAATGTTCCCAATAAAAGCTTCAACTCAACCCACAAAAAAAGCAAGTCCCCACTCAGGTCTGTCATCTGTTAATGGAAATATAGGCGCTTCCACGTTACTGATAGTACAAAGGCTCTGGAAAAGCAAAATGTCTCCTCACCCGCCAAAAGAAATTCAGCAAATTCTCCGCTCCCAAATCCAAATGCCCCATCCCTTCTGAGCCCTACAGTGTACCTAAACCACATATAGCGTCCACCTGTTTGGCATTTCTGAAGCGATGAGAGCCTGCCTAACTAAGGCTGGTTTCACATTTGCATCTTTGTGCACAGCGTTTGATCCGCATAGATCCACATGGATCATGCGTACATATATTTAACATGTATCTATCTCAGATAGGTTTGTTGGAAAAAGGTCTTAATTTTTCCCCCTTCTCACATCTAGACACATTTCAGGTAGTAAAGGACCTTCATTTGTTTGCACGTAAAGTCATTTTACAAAAGTTACATCATAGAAATGACTGGGACCTGGCCTGCTACACTGAGGTGGAAAGGGAAACCTTGAAAAACCTGAAAGACCTTCTGGAAGAGAACAAAAATATGGAGGAGGGTAAGTTTCCAGTTCATCTGATTAGCAAATCGCGTAAGCTTCCAAATTTAAGCACTTGCTCAGCTGTTGAAATTTTCACGAAGTTAGTGACTAAAGATGTGGAAAGTTTGCCCCCAGTCCCAAATTGGGTTTCCAATTTGAATGGTAAGGAAAAAAGAGCACTTGGGGAGTTGCAATCTCTAAAAGATGTAGTTATTAAGAAGGCCGACAAAGGTGGTAATACAGTGATCTGGCCATGTGCAATGTACGAGAGACAGGTTGCCAAAATTCTAAATAATGACAATTGCTATAGGAAATTACATTATAATCCCTTGACGGAATTTCAACAAGAGTTAATTGATATCCTTGAAACAGCAGGAATTATTCCTAAAAAATTGGTTGAAGAAATCACTAAATTGCACAAGCTGCACAAAGACGCAATGGACCCACCTGGGAGACCCATTGTGTCTGCTATTGGTGGATTATGTGAAAGTATCTGTGCAGTAATAGATTATTATTTACAACCACTAGTACTGACGTTACCCTCTTATACAAAAGACACTACTAGTATATTAAGGAAGTTAGATGGTTTGCAGTTGGAAGAGGGTGCTTTTTTTCATTACTGCCGATGTAGAGGCACTTTATTCGTCCATAAAGCACAAGGATGGTTTATTGGCAGTCTCCCATTTCCTATATGAGAGTAATTTAGATCCTCCCCTGATTGAATTTATATTGCTGCTCCTTAAATTTGTTTTAGAACATAATGTTTTTATTTTTAATAAAGAATTTTTTTTGCAAGAACAAGGAACAGCAATGGGGGCTTTGTGTGTCCCCTCTCATGCGAACTTATTCATGTGGTACTGGGAGAGAAAGATCTTCCAGGAAGAGGCTATTGTAGGAATTGAAGCCATATATGGGTGGAGTTGATGTATCGATGATGTTATTTTTATCTGGGTGGACTCTGTCGACAACTTACTGTCACTTATGGAAAGGCTGAACCACAATGAATTTAATATCAGACTTACCTTCAATTATGGGAGAAAAGTTGAATTTCTTGATCTCAAAATTGAAGCCCTTATTGATGGCAGTGTAGTTACAGATGTTTTTCGGAAAAAGACAGCGACTAATAGCTTACTGCATGCGGCCTCTGCCCATCATGGATCTACAATTAAATGTATCCCCACCGGCCAGTTTGTGAGATTAAAAAGAATTTGTACCACGGATGAAGATTTTATGAGGCAATCCTCAGACCTAGCCCATAGGCTGAGTGACCGTGGGTATAGTAAAAGATTAATTAAAAAGGGATATAAAAAGGCCACTAGATTTACTAGGGATGAGCTCCTCTGCAACCAGAATAAAAATAAAAAGGGCAAAATGGGAACTTCTAATTATGTAAGATTTATCACAGAGTATATCAAGCAGTGGCCTGAACTGGTTACAATAATGGAAAAACACTGAGGTATTCTACAATCAGATCCAATTTTGAGAAAAATTCTACCCAATATACCATTAATGACTCCTAGACGCTCCAAAAATTTGGGTGACTTTCTGGTACATAGCCATTATTCGGGCTCGCCCAGAGGTAGGAGGGAGTCGGAACTCCAAGGATTTTTTCCGTGTAATACCTGTAAAGCGTGTAGTAATCACTTTAAAAGCACCTCTTTTCATAATTATGATGGAAGCAGGACTTTTGAAATTTGGAAAACTTTAACCTGCTCCTCAAAAGGGGTAGTGTTATGACCTGGTGGTTAAGAGGCCACACTGATATGACCTGGTGGCTAAAACGCAACATGGGACGAGCTCTGAGAAGGTGGTATCTCTACTGACCGCAGTCCCTAATCCTAACAACAACACTAGTAATAGCCGTGGGATGTTCCTGACTCTCCCTAGACACCTCTTCACAGCCTAAGAACTAACTACCCCTAAAGAAGGAAATAGAAAGCTATCTTGCCTCAGAGAAAACCACAAAAGGAAAGACAGCCCCCCACAAATATTGACTGTGAATGAAGAGGGAAATGACGTACACAGAAATGAAATCAGATTTCAGTAAAGGAGGCCAATACTAAACTTGATAGACAGAGAGAAAAGGATACTGTGCGGTCAGTATTAAAAACTACAAAATCCACGCAGAGTTTACAAAAATGAACTCCACACCGACTCACGGTGTGGAGGGGCAAATCTGCTTTCCCAGAGCTTCCAGCTAGCCTGAATATGACATAGTGACAAGCTGGACAAAAAGAGACATATTTGCAGAGCAATAGAGTCCAGGAAAATGGACAAACAAAAACTTAGCAAAAACTTATCTTTTGCAGACAAGGACAGGCCATATGAGAAATCCAAGGAGAGAACCAAATCCAACCCAGAACATTGACAGCTGGCATGAACTAAAGCCCAGAGCAGGTTTAAATAACAAACCCAGGCAAGGCGATTAGTGAAGGCAGCTGCCACAGCTACCTAAAGGAGCAGCAGTTCCACTCGAAACCACCAGAGGGAGCCCAAGGGCAGAACTCACAAAAATACCATTAGCAACCACAGGAGGGAGCTCCAGAACGGAATTCACAACAGGGTAGTTTACCATGCATGTTGTCCATGTAAAAAGGTGTATGTAGACCTTACTACCCGGGAGCTCAGAATAAGAACTAGAGAGCACGTAAGGGATATTGAAAAGGCATCTACAGTAGTAGACATCACTACGCTTAAAACTCTCCTTAGGCACTTTAAGCTTCATCACAAATGTGATCCTTCAGGCCTAAAGATACAGGCCATTGATCAAGTTTATTTAGGGCCTAGGGGAGGTAATCTTGGTAAAGTCCTAGCACAGAGGGAGAGTAAATGGATTTATTTACTAGGTGCTTTGGCTCCGCGTGGCCTGAATGAAAATTTAGGATTTATGGCATTTTTGTAGAATATTGCAGTTTTTGATCTCTTCATATAATATATATTGTATTTATTAATTTTCCCCTTCTTTTCTGTTTTTATTCATTTTATTTTTATTTTTGTGTTTGTGTGTTTTGTTTTTAACGGACTTTTTTCATCCATTATATAGTGAGGATCTATCATGTGAGGTGTTTTTTCTGTCTCCTGTGGCATGCATGGAGTTCGTGCTCCCTGGAATATACGGACTATTTAAATATGTTAGATTCTGAAGTCACTCCTTTCCAGAGATTTGCAGGATGTTTACTCCATACAGTCACCTCATGGATCATTCCGGTCCACATAATGTGGGGTGGTCCTCTTATTTGTATTTATTCATTTAGGTATATATTGTTGCTATACTATATGTGATATTCCATACACTGCACTTCGTTATTATATTTTTATGTTATATATATATTGGATGTAATTTATTGCATGTTATTATACTGATATTACACTTAGAGGTGTTTATATATGTATATTTGTGTATGTGTTTATATATATATATATATATATATATATATATATATATATATATGCGTATACCTTGTTTATTATTGGTACTTTGGTATCATTTTTTTGTAGTTATTAGTACATTGTAGTCATCATCACTTTATATTAAATTTATTTTTACTACATCCTCTCTTATGTGGAGGTTGTTATATTGTACTTCACTTCATCTGTAGATTTACTTATTTGTATTTTAAAGGGCCACTGTCACCCCCCCCCCAGGCGTTATAAACTAAAAGAGCCACCTTGTGCAGCAGTAATGCTGCAGTCTAACAAGGTGGCTCTTTTAGTTTTTGATTAAGTTATTACCGCAATAAAACGTTTTAAAAATTGGCCAAACGTACCAGCGATTGTACCGGGAGGCGGTCCGAAGCGTCCTCTATGAATCTTCAAACTGCCGTCACTCTTCTCTTCAGGGCCGATGGTACCCGCCCCCTTCGCGTTGTTGCTTCAAATCCGGCGCCTGCGCTGTGCGTGCCTGCCTGGGGCCTGCGCAGTCTTCTTTGGCCGTCATCACTCACACGCAGGGTGCCTGACTGCGTCTGTGCGGGCAGTGCGGCCGCCCTGTTACTGAATCCCCGCCCCGCACTGTGTTATTCATTATGCACACTGCGGGGCTGGCATTCCTGGGCATGCGCACTGCACTGCGCTGTTCAGGCCCTCCCCCATCTCGGACGTTCTCCCTTGTCTGACGTTCCCCCTGCTCCCCCGCCTTCCGGCATTATTTTCGGCTGCCAGATTCCAAAATCTGGTGAGGATTAGTGTATATGGCGGCAAGCTGCTGTGTGCTTTGTCTCTCTCTATGTGTTTGTATGTTTTAATGCAAATGCATATTTACACCAGCAGCAATGAAAATTTGGTACTTGTGTGGGTGGCCATAAATTACAAAGCACTGATGATCAATACTGTTTTTTGGGGGAGCATTATAGGTTCACATTGCGTTCGGGCAATACGTTTTGCGAATATAGCTAGCGTATTGCACCAGCGCAATGTCTTTAGCGGGATTGCTTTTGCCGATCCCGCTATCGCAGATCCACAATCTGCGCTAGCGAGGAACGGAGCTGGGACGCTGAAAGCAGCATCTGAGGTCCGACTGAAAATAACGGCACATCGCAAGGGCGTGCCTAAAAAATGGCATGCGCTAGCGATGCGATCCAGATCCTAAACACATTGCCGTCAATGGGTGCGCTAACGGACCCGTTGCATGGCGTAACTTGCGACAATCACGCCATGCAGCGTACTCCTTTAGCGTTAACCCATTAACGCTTAGTGAACCTATTCGTAACGCACTGAACATCACTAAAGGAGGAGGGGTCTGCATTATACCACATCAAAGAACAATAAACGTTGAGGGGTGACCATTATTACACCGTACTGCAGATCAATGCACGGTCAGGGGTCTGCATTATTATACCGCACTGATCATCAATAAACGGTGAGGGGGGATCATTATTATTCCGCACTATAGATCTATAAACGGTCATGGTGGAGCATTGAGTGGAGCACTTAAATACGTGGCACTGAAATACGTGGCACGTGGCAATGAAATACGTGTCACTGAAATACGTGGCACGTGGCACTGAAATACGTGGTACGTGGCACTGAAATACGTGGCACTGAAATACGTTGCACATGGCACTGAAATACGTGGCACGTGGCAATGAAATACGTGGCACGTGGCACTGAAATACGTGGCACGTGGCACTGAAATACGTGGCACTGAAATACGTGGCACGTGGCACTGAAATACGTGGCACTGAAATACGTGGCACGTGGCACTGACGTGGCACGTGGCACTCAGTGCAACGTATTTCAGTGCCACGTATTTCAGTGCCACGTGCCACGTATTTCAGTGCCACGTGTCACGTATTTCAGTGCCACGTGCCACGTATTTCAGTGCCATTTATTTCAGTGCCACGTACCACGTATTTCAGTGCCATGTGCAACGTATTTCAGTGCCACGTATTTCAGTGCCACGTACCACGTATTTCATTGCCACGTATTTCAGTGCCACGTACCACGTATTTCAGTGCCATGTGCAACGTATTTCAGTGCCACGTATTTCAGTGCCACGTACCACATATTTCATTGCCACGTATTTCAGTGCCACGTACCACGTATTTCAGTGCCACGTGTCACGTATTTCAGTGCCACGTGCCACATATTTCAGTGCCACGTGCCACGTATTTCAGTGCCACGTGCCACGTATTTCAGTGCCACGTATTTCAGTGCCACGTGTCACGTATTTCAGTGCCACGTGCCACGTATTTCAGTGCCACGTGCCACGTCAGTGCCACGTGCCACGTATTTCAGTGCCACGTATTTCAGTGCCACGTGTCACGTATTTCAGTGCCACGTATTTCAGTGCCACGTATTTCAGTGCCACGTGTCACGTATTTCAGTGCCACGTGCCACGTATTTCAGTGCCACGTGCCACGTCAGTGCCACGTGCCACGTATTTCAGTGCCACGTATTTCAGTGCCACGTGCCACGTATTTCAGTGCCACGTATTTCAGTGCCACGTGCCACGTATTTCAGTGCCACGTGCCACGTATTTCAGTGCCACGTGCCACGTATTTCAGTGCCACGTATTTCAGTGTCACGTACCACGTATTTCAGTGCCATGTGCAACGTATTTCAGTGCCACGTATTTCAGTGCCACGTACCACGTATTTCATTGCCACGTATTTCAGTGCCACGTACCACGTATTTCATTGCCACGTGCCACGTATTTCAGTGACACGTATTTCATTGCCACGTGCCACGTATTTCAGTGCCACGTATTTCAGTGCCACGTATTTAAGTGCTCCACTCAATGCTCCACCATGACCGTTTATAGATCTATAGTGCGGAATAATAATGATCCCCCCTCACCGTTTATTGATGATCAGTGCGGTATAATAATGCAGACCCCTGACCGTGCATTGATCTGCAGTACGGTGTAATAATGGTCACCCCTCAACGTTTATTGTTCTTTGATGTGGTATAATGCAGACCCCTCCTCCTTTAGTGATGTTCAGTGCGTTACGAATAGGTTCACTAAGCGTTAATGGGTTAACGCTAAAGGAGTACGCTGCATGGCGTGATTGTCGCAAGTTACGCCATGCAACGGGTCCGTTAGCGCACCCATTGACGGCAATGTGTTTAGGATCTGGATCGCATCGCTAGCGCATGCCATTTTTTAGGCACGCCCTTGCGATGTGCCGTTATTTTCAGTCGGACCTCAGATGCTGCTTTCAGCATCCCAGCTCCGTTCCTCGCTAGCGCAGATTGTGGATCTGCGATAGCGGGATCGGCAAAAGCAATCCCGCTAAAGACATTGCGCTGGTGCAATACGCTAGCTATATTCGCAAAACGTATTGCCCGAACGCAATGTAAACCTATAATGCTCCCCCAAAAAACAGTATTGATCATCAGTGCTTTGTAATTTATGGCCACCCACACAAGTACCAAATTTTCATTGCTGCTGGTGTAAATATGCATTTGCATTAAAACATACAAACACATAGAGAGAGACAAAGCACACAGCAGCTTGCCGCCATATACACTAATCCTCACCAGATTTTGGAATCTGGCAGCCGAAAATAATGCCGGAAGGCGGGGGAGCAGGGGGAACGTCAGACAAGGGAGAACGTCCGAGATGGGGGAGGGCCTGAACAGCGCAGTGCAGTGCGCATGCCCAGGAATGCCAGCCCCGCAGTGTGCATAATGAATAACACAGTGCGGGGCGGGGATTCAGTAACAGGGCGGCCGCACTGCCCGCACAGACGCAGTCAGGCACCCTGCGTGTGAGTGATGACGGCCAAAGAAGACTGCGCAGGCCCCAGGCAGGCACGCACAGCGCAGGCGCCGGATTTGAAGCAACAACGCGAAGGGGGCGGGTACCATCGGCCCTGAAGAGAAGAGTGACGGCAGTTTGAAGATTCATAGAGGACGCTTCGGACCGCCTCCCGGTACAATCGCTGGTACGTTTGGCCAATTTTTAAAACGTTTTATTGCGGTAATAACTTAATCAAAAACTAAAAGAGCCACCTTGTTAGACTGCAGCATTACTGCTGCACAAGGTGGCTCTTTTAGTTTATAACGCCTGGGGGGGGGTGACAGTGGCCCTTTAATATAGTAGTCATAGTCTTTTATTTTTTGCCACAACATATGCACTTTATATCATTTTCTGTTTCATATCACTTCTTATTAGTATGGCTTGTTTTCTTTTCTCCCTCACGTTTTCATTTTCATTTTTTTCAATCATCTCAGCGCATGGTTAGTGCATGCGTGGTTTGGGGCAACTCCGTGACTTCCTGCTCTGCCCATTGCTGGATGCAGTGCGTTCCACGCCTGCATTCCAGGCGTGTGGCACGGGAAGTCACTTTTTCACTGGAGGAAGCCCGTAAAGCTGCGCATGCGCAAAGGCACGCTGGCGACGCTGGCATTGTAATCAGCTGTGAGTGCGCGGGGGGTTTAAAAAGACAGCCTTTTTGCAATGCACACACACGACCCCATTGAGGAAGCCAGTATGGCGAAACGGCGCTGTCGGGGTCTCTGATGGTATTATTGATGTAATAGAATTCATACGCTAGGGTACAGTTTGACCTCTTTATTCATAATTGTGGTGTATACTCTATCGCTATGTTAGCTGCTGTTAGTCTATAAGCGGGATTTACATTTGCACAGCACTATGCACTTTGTGAGCTGTGGTTAGTTTACATGGTACTTTTATTTGTATAGCACTTTTGCACTTTATTTCTAATGTACCAATTTATATGCAGTAGTCTATATATAGTAACAGCAGTCTATACATAGTAGGAATATTTAGGTTCATAGTCTAATTATTTTAGGCCACCCCCTTGTTTGACCCCAGAAATGGTTTATTGCATGATGCACTTTATTCAATGGGTTTAAAGGGGTGTAGTCATTGACATACATATATAATCCTTGATGTTGTACCCTTAGTGTTTCTTAATTCTTACAAATTTTTGTCACTATCAGTTATATTTTCATGAAACTTCCTTGTCTTGTTTTATGTATGTTTTTATGTAATTGTTAATAAAAATACACATTTTTATCTATATTTGCCCAAGCCTCTGTGTTTTACCAGTAATATACCTGGTAGATATGTGTTTAATATATATTAAATATGGTGTACGCATGGATATGCGTTTGCATGCGTTCGCATGCTTTTGCGTACGCATGTGAAACACCTGCGAGGGCCGTGGGGTAGTCAGTACCGGGTCCGGTACTTAAAGGAGGATGTCACAGTGGCAGCGACCCGGTTCGTGGCACTGGGCACCCATGTTAAAGGGAATGTCCTTAAAGGAGTTTTGAATAAAGTATGTGTTTGTGACGCCACCTGTGGTATTCGGTCAGTGGGGACCGACGCTGCTTAAAGGGGTCCTCTGGGGTGATGTTATGGAAGCTAAGATGGTATAACTTCCCACAGGTGAAGTTGGGTCCTCAGGGCTCCCGGTGTGTAGCTGAAGATGGTGGGTAGTGTATAAAGAAACGGAGGACACAGGTGTGCAGTCTCTTTACCTGGTTTACTGAAGACTTCAGACAGCCACAGTCCAGGGTCCCGGATTACAGGTACAGGCAGGGTCCAGCCAGCTTGGAAGCGAGTTCAGAGTCCCCTTTACCAGGTGGAGTTAGAAGCCTTCCTACTAGTGCTGTGGTGTAGTCCTTTGCTGCCTGTAGCTTCTGTCAAGGTCCTCACAGTTCTCTCTGTCCTCCTTAAAGGTGTGACACAAACCCGTATGACAGGTGACTCGAGCCTTTCTACAGGTTCTCTATCACGACCCAGGCTCTATTCGCCACTGTGTCTCCTGGGTATTAGGGAAGACAAGTGACGTGTAGTCCAGCTGTCCTGCTGGTTTCTGCTGTAAGTATTGGAGTCCCTCACAACCTCGGTCTTTGGCTACCGGTATCTGCGCTTTGCAGGGAGGTAGCCCAATTGCAGCTGTCCTCGCCAGTTGTCACTCTCCTGTGCTTCGCTCTCCTGCACGCTCACTACAATCTGTTCTTCTTTCTGTGTTATCTCTGTCCAGGAGCCGCAGCACTTTCTCATGGCTGCACGGCCCCTCTGCTTCCTTCTGCTCTGCCTCTCTGACAGGAACTAACTGAACTCAGTTCCTGTCTCTGACAGACTGACTAACGTTCCCTCCAAGCTAGAATATATATATATATATATATATATATATATATATATATATATATATATATATAGGGGAGCCACCCATAAGCTGGATCACAGCTCCCCCTTCTGGCCTGGAGTGTGAACATGTTGTATGCTTGTGTTTACCTGATAAAGAAGATCTTCCTTCACTTCCAAGCATGACATCACTCTCCCCATGAGGAAAGCAATGCCACTGTAACAACCAGGACCCTGGGGTGTTACACATGCGTCTTTCGCGGTGTGCAGCGGGGCGCGGCGAACGCAACATGTTGCATCTTTGGAGGCGTCAAAAATCCGTCAAATATGCACAGGCATGCGCAAGCCGATGAGTGCATTAAAAAACGCATTACTGTCTATGGGAACGCATGCGTACGCAAGGACATGCGTACACATGCGTTCAATGCGCTTGCGTACTTCGGACTGCGCATGTCCAGGAACTGTTTTGGGAAAGCCCATTGAGACACGCCCTCCTGGAAATATTGAAGGCATGCGCATAAGCAACGCAAACGCAGGCTACAAACGCATGCACATGCAGCTTCTTTTGCCGTCATGCATAAGCTGATGCTGATAAAAAATGCTGCGTAAACATGCGTTTTGGCATGTGTTTGTGGATGTAGATGATACGCTGCGCACATATACGCAAATGTGAACTTTACAGGTGCATGTATTCAAGAGCACGGGCTGGGCATGACATAGTGTTGACTGCAATGTACTGGTCACTACAATGACAGTTTACAATTTTAACTCGGCAACATTCATTGCTGCTTGTTTCTGTAAAATACCCATGGCGTCAAAATCGGCACTACATCTGTAGATAAATTCCCAAAGGGGTATACTTTAAAAAATGGGGTAATTTGAGGGGGATTCTGCTCTTCTAGCAATTAAGGGCTTTGTATATGGAGTCCGCAAACTGTCCTAGGAAAATCTGAGCTCCGTTCATCCCGAGTCTCCATATGGCTAAGTAGTACTGTACAGCCACATATGGGGTATTGCCATGTTCAGTAGAAATTGTGGGACAAAGTGTGGTGCCATTTTTACCCCCTGCTTGTGTGAAAATGTAAAATCTGGGGCTAAAACTAAATTTTGGTGGATAAAAATGTAGTTATTTTTTCTTCACTCCCCAATGGTATAAAACTCTGTGACACACCTATGGTGTCAACATGATCATTGCATGCCTAGATTAATTCATTGAGAGGTGTAGTTTGTAAAATGGGGTCACTTACTGGGGTTCTGCTGTTCTGCACCTCAATGGGCTCTCCCAGTAGGTCATGGCACCTGAAAACCATAACAGTAAAATCTGGCACTCCTTGCCTTCTAAGCTTTGCACTGTGCCTGAAAAACATTTCCCGATTACATATTGGGTATTGGCGCACTCAGGGAAAAATGAACCTCAGTTTGTTGTAAAACAAAATTCCTATTAGCCCTTAGAAAATTAAAAACTTGGGGCTAAAACAACATATTAGTGGAAGAAATGTAATTATTCTTTCTTCACCGCTCAATGGTATAAAATTCTGTGAGGAACATGTGGTATCAATATGATCGCTGCACCCCTAGATGAATTTATTGGGGAGTGTAGTTTGTAAAATGAGTTAACATATAGGGTTTTTTTGTTGTTCTGACACCTTAGGGGCTCTGTCAATGTGACATGGCACCCTCAAACCACTCCAGCAAAATCTGAACTCCAATATGGCGCCTCTTCTGAGCTTGCCACTGTGCCTCAAAAGTAGTATTCCCCACATATGGGGTATCGGAGTACTCAGGAGAAATTTCACAACAAATGAAAATGCAAAATTTGGGGCTAAAATAACATTTTTGTGGGCAAAATGCGATTTTATTATTTTCACGGCTCAATGTTAGAAACTTTTGTGAAGCATCTGGGGATTCAAGGCAGTGGCGTACCTGGGGGGGCAGCCAGGGCATGTGCCCCGGGCGCAGCCGGCAGGGGGGCGCAGTGGGGCTGCCTAATTTGGCAGTCCGCAGTGTCTCCCCCGGCGGCGGCATTCTGCCGCCCCCGGTCTGGGAGTCAGCTGTTCTCTGTGCCGACTGTCAAGCTGACAGCCGGCACAGAGAAGCTGCAGAGTGCCGGCTCCCAATGTGTGCAGAGGTGGAGGGGAGCCCCTGCAGAGTGGCAGCGGCGGGCAGGGAGAAATCCCTGCAGCTCCACTGCCCAGCGATCTGTCTTCCTGCTTCCTCTTGCTTCCTCTCACACAGACGCGCCGCTGGATGACGTCATCATTCAGCGGCCGGCTGTGTCAGAGGAAGGCGATGGGGATGCTGCGGCAGAGCGCGAGGAGAGGTGAGAGGTGTGTGTGAATGTGTGTGAGTGTGTGTGTGTGTGTGAATGTGTGTGTATGTGAATGTGTGTATGTGTGTGTGAATGTGTGTATGTGTGTGTGTGTGTGTGTGTGAATGTGTGTATGTGTGTGTGCGAATGTGAGTGTGTGTATGTGAATGTGTGTGTGTGTTTGTGTGTGAATGTGTGTGTATGTGATTGTGTGTATGTGTGTGTGTGTGTATGTGTGTGTGTGAATGTGTGTGTGTGAATGTGTGTGTGTATGTGAATGTGTGTATGTGAGTGTGTGTGTATGTTTGTGTGTGTGTGTGTGAATGTGTGTATGTGTGTGTGTGTGACTCAGTATTGGGTGTGTGTGTGTGTGTGTGTATCGCGCTGCAGGGGAATGTGCAGAGAAGTGAATGGTGTGTGTGTGGGGTGAGGAGAGGGCAATGATGGGGCTGACGGGGAGAGCGCAATGATGGGGCTGATGGGGGGCATATGTCCTTGGGGGGGCGCCAAAATAACTTCTTGCCCCGGGTGCCAGAAACGCTAGATACACCTCTGGTTCAAGGTGCTCACCACACATGTAAATACATTCCTTGAGGGGTCTAGTTTCCAAAATGGGGTCACTTGTGGGAGGTTACCACTGTTTAGGCACATCAGGGGCTCTCCAAACGGGACATGACGTCTGCTTATGATTTCAGGAAATTTTACATTCAAAGAGTCAAATGACGCTCCTTCCCTTCCAAGCCCTGCCATGCGCCCAAACAATAGTTTTCTACCTCATATGGGGTATCGGCATACTCAGGAGAAATTGCACTACAAATTGTATAGTGCAATTTCTCCTGTTACCCCTTATAAAAATGCAAAATTTGGGGCTAAAATAGCATTTTTGTGGGGAAAATATGGTTTTATTATTTTCACAGCTCAAAGTTATAAACTTCTGTGAAACACCTTGGGGTTCAATATGCTCACCTACATCTAAATACATTCCTTGAGGGGTCTAGTTTCCAAAATAGGGTCACTTGTGGGAGTTTCACTGTTTGTTTTCTCCCTCATATGAGGTATTGGAATGCTCTGGAGAAATTACACAACAAATTTTGGGGTCCATTTTCTCCTGTTATCCTTGTCAAAATAAAAAAAATTGGATCTGAAGTAATTTATTTGTGAAAAAAAAGTTAAATGTTCATTTTTTTCCGCATTCCAATAATTTCTGTGAAGCACCTGAAGGGTTAATAAACTTGTTAAATGTGGTTTTGAGCACTTTGAGGGGTGCAGGTTTTTTTTAGAATGGTGTTACTGTTTGGTATTTTCTGTCATATAGACCCCTCAAAGGGACTTCAAATGTGATGTGGTCCCTAAAAAATGGTTTTGTAAATTTTGTTGGAAAAATGAAAAATCGCTGGTCAAATTTTAACCCTTATACCTTCCTAACAAAAAAAAATTTGTTTTTTTATTTGGTTCCAAAATTGTGCTGATGTAAAGTAGACATGTGGAAAATGTTGGTGTGCAGTAGCTGGTGGGTCTTACTCTGGGTAGTGGACAATATACATGGGGTTGTCAGCATAGGTGAACGCTCCATAACTGTAGCCACTGTCTGGACACATTGATGAGATTGGACTATGATAGGTACAGAGTAATGTCCATGCAGAGAAGGGGCATGCTCTTGTCGCAGGACGCATTGGGCACTTGAGCCAGACGAGCCAGGAGAGTGCACGCAGTGCAGATCGCAGTGATTGGCCCAATGGGAATCAATTTGCTGACAAAGTGCACAGATAATAATGTTACCAGAGCCATCTGGGTGGGCTAGCGGAGAAGAAGGATGAAATAGTGGACAGACATTGAGGGATTCTGGTTGGCAGGGAGGTGATATCTGGTCCAGAGATTTAGATCTGTGTGTGATCAGCATAGAGGTGATATTGAAAGCCGTGAGATTCTATGAGCTGTCCCAGGCCAATGGTGTAAATGGAGAAGAGCAGGGGCCCTAGGACTGAACCTTGCGGGACTCTGACAGATAGGGGGCGATGTGAGGAGGTGGTGTGTGAGTGGGAGACGCTGAATGTCTGGTCTGTTAGGTATGACGAGATCCAGGATAGGGCCAAGTCTGTGGTGCCAAGGGGTCTGTAGTAATAGGGAATGGTCCACTGTGCCAATGTAAGAAGGTGGTGCTGTTATGGACAGTAAGGAACACGCTGTCACTTTAAGAGGCTGCACCCCCTTGTCTGGCGTGATGGAATGTTCTGCTTCTCCCCTGCAATATTCGGTGTAATGAACTGATCTGTGCAGAGTGGAGGTGTGGAGCGGGAGCAGCGTGTGTGAGCTGAGGCTGCTGCAGAGAGGACTTTTTGTGCTGATAGCTGAAAGAGAGAAGAACTGTGTCCTGATATAGCTGCAAGAGAGCCACGAAGATACAGAGAAAGGGATTAACAGTTTCCAGGAGCATCCCTAGGATCCAGAAGCAAGGAGAAGACCAAGCTTCACAGAGCTGACAGGAAGCCGTGCGCACCACCATATTAGACTGCTGGGGGCCCCCTGGGACTGGAGCTGATTCTCCAACATCACCGTGAGTTTGTTCCTGTTTGGTGCACATGTTAGGGCTTAGTGTAGGCTTCAATAGTCAGTACACGGGAGCCGTGTGGCCTGCTTAGTAAAGGCCAGGGAGGTTATACGTAGAGTAGCATCATCACTTGTTTATTGTTTACATTTGCTGGTTAGACATATTTTGAGTCTGTAATAGTTGGAGCACCATGCTATTTTACGGAAAAGATAAAGTTTATAACTCTTGTAAATTGTCTTTTGTCATTGTATACCCCTGTTTGCATCTTCCTCATTCACTTCGTTCCTTGCCTTCCAATAAATCTACCCTTTGTTGTTTGCACCTCATCTTGTGTACAGTAGTCTTCCTGCACCGTGGTGGTCCCCTGGCCATCGCTTCAAGTGGCGCTGCGAGCAGGGTACTGTCACCAAGATGGAGGCAGCAGACAGCAATGGCGGGAATGCTAATGTTAATGGAGATGCTGTGGGCATTGGTGGAACCCCTGCAAGGACACTCCCCATGGGCACCATATTTAGTGTGCTACCAAAGTTTGACGGCAAGAATATGCCACTGTCCGACTGGGTGTCCCGGCTGCAAAGCACCCTGAAGATTTATAACATCAGCCCAGACCTTGAAGTGGACATTGCGTTAACTGCCCTAGAGGGAGAAGCCCGTAAAAACGTCTGCCTACAACCAGAACTCACCCGCAGTACCCTGAAGGAGCTAGTGAAGTTCCTGGAAGAGATCTATGGCGAAACTGCTAGCGCCAGACACCTTCGCGCCAAATTTTTCTCTAGAATGCAGCGGGAAGAAAAAGGAATTTCTCAGTATGCAGAGAGTGCAGAGAAAGGAGGCGGATGAATTTGGCGGAATGGGCTCCAGAAGCAATTAATTCTGGGACTGCACAGCACATCCTTGAGGCAAGCACTGTCAGAACGGGTCCGGGCAGATCCGGCTCTTACGTTTCATCAAATCCTGGCGGAAACAGTGGCCCGAAGTAAAGACGAGAGCTATGCGTCTGGGGTGAGGCGTGTCCAGGGCGCCAATACCAGAGGGGACCCAAACCATCAGGAGGTGCTGGTCCAGGTGGTGCAAGACTTGCAGCGGTCCCTTGTCAACATGCAAGAGAAACTGACCCAGATGGAGCGAAGAGTGGGGGAACTACAACAGTCTGACCCACTGTACTCATGCAACCATTCTTCTGCCCGACCGATAAGGGATCAGTGGGAGCAAGCCCCCTCCCATCAGGCATCGGAGGCACAAGGACAGGCTCGAGGTACCCCCCAGCGAGGAGGAGGCATCTAATGCTGGGAATGTGGAGGACGGGGGCACCTTGCCAGAGACTGTCGGAACTATAATCAAGGCCAGTGGAAGCCGCCGTTAAACTACCAACCCCCGCAGTAGTGCGGCACTCTGCGGGGGAGGCAAGGAGAGAGGCCGCTCCATATCATAACGAACACTTGATTGCTGGGAGCCCCATCCTACATGCTGAATTCGAAGGAGTTCTAGTGGATTGCCTGATAGATACCGGGTCACAAGTGACAACGATGCCAGAAGCGTATTTCAAGCAGCATTTCCAGGACCTGGCCAAGCCAGAAAAAGAGACATTGATCCGGTTGTTTGCTGCCAACCAACAACCGATCCCGGTCACAGGGGTCATGTGGATGAATATTCGAATCTGTGGGCAAGAAGTTGGGAGAAAAGGGATCCTACTAGTCCCTGAGCCTATCAAGGAAGATGTGCCTGTAGTACTGGGAATGAATATCCTACGTGAACTCGATCAGATTATGTTTACCAAACGGGGACCTGGATATTGGAAGAAGGCTACTACACATAAGCCTACTCAAGAAGCCCTTCAATGACTGATCCGCGTCTGTGGGACGCAGAAGAGTGTGCCATCTTATCAGACGGTAGGGGTCATCAGGGCTCCTGGTAAAGAACCTGTAATCCTGCCTCCCAAGCGAGAAACTATAGTATACCTTCCAGTGGGGACTCACCGCAACCTTGACGGGTTGGAAATGGTTGTTCAGCCTGTGGTAGGTGGAGGAGTGGACCAAGAAGTCATGATAGCTCGTATGATAGCTGTGGTCCAGCGAGGACATGTCCCTATAAGAGCTTTGAATGTGGGCCCCGGGGAGGTCACCTTGCCACAAGGGACAGATCTGGCCCTGGTGTACCTACATAAGGGTGAAGTGGTGAATCAGAAGGAGATGTCTTTATCACCGAAAGAAGGTGCAGGGTGGACCCTAGCAGTTGCTGCGGGGGACGAAGAGACGCCATCCCCGGAGTGGAGTGGACGGGTCATCCTTGATCAAATGGAAGTGGATGTGAAGGCTCTGGGCCCTGAGCGTGTGCATGCAATAGAAACTATGCTATGGGAAAATCAGGCCGCATTCGCCCATCACGCCGAAGATTTCGGCTGTACTGAAGCCATCACGCATGAGATACCAACTGGGGAAGCTCGTCCAATTCGAGAATGATACCGGCAGATCCCGCCCAAGATGTATCAAGAGGTGAAAACATTACTGAGGCAGATGCTGGATTCAGGAGTGGTGCAGAGTAGTCAGAGCCCTTGGGCAGCCCTGGTGGTGCTCGTCAAGAAAAAGGATGGGACCATCCGGTTCTGTGTAGATTACAGGAAACTCAATGCCTGCACTGTTCGAGACTCGTATCCATTGCCCCGCATCGAGGAATGCTTGACAGCGTTGGGGAAAGCCAAGTACTTTTCCACCCTGGACCTAGCAAGCGGATACTGGCAAGTAGCCATGGCAGAGAAAGACAAAGAGAAAACCGCCTTCATCCTCCCTATGGGGCTATTCGAGTTTAACCGGATGCCCTTCGGGCTCTCCAATGCTCCAGGCACATTTCAATGGCTGATGGAAAAGTGTTTGGGAGACTTAAATTTTGAGGGTACCCTGATCTATCTGGATGACATCATTGTGTGTTCGGCCTCATTCGAACAACACCTTGGCCGGCTTGGACAGGTACTCGGAAGACCGCGGGCTCATAGCCTGAAGGTTAAGCCAAAGAAGTGCCACCTCTTCAAGAGAGAGATCGAGTACCTGGGCCACATAGTGTCACAAGATGGAGTTCTACCCTCGCCAGAAAAAGTGGCTGCTATCCAGATGTGACCAGTCCCTCAAACAGTGAGAGAACTCCAGGCCTTCCTGGGACTCGCTGGGTACTACCACCGGTTTGTTAAAGATTTCACGAAGGTGGTGGGTCCTCTCAATTAGTTGCTGAAGGGGACCGCTGGAGTGCCGAAGACCCAGCGCATCCCCTGGGCACAGGGACAAGACGAGGCCTTCCAGGCTATAAAGAATGCCCTTACCTCAGCCCCGATTTTGGCCTATGCAGACTTCGATCAACTGTTCCTTTTGTACACAGATGGTAGCCTTCATGGACTCAGTGCAGTACTTTCTCAGATACAGGATGGACATGAGAGAGTCATCGGGTATGCCAGCAGGTCCCTGTGAGACAGCGAAAGAAACCCTCACAATTACAGCTCCTTCCGGTTAGAGCTCCTGGTGTGGGCCATGACAGAAAAGTTTGCAGGCTTCCTGACAGGTACCAAGATTCAAGTTCGAACAGACAATAATCCCCTGGCCCACATTGAGAATGCTAAATTGGGGGCCTTAGAACAGCGGTGGGTGGCTCGCCTAGCCAAGTTCGACTTTATCATCCATTATCGCTCTGCTACCGAAAATGCAAATGCTGATGGGCTGTCAAGAGTGACTGTGGAGACTCCAGTGGGGGATCTTGATGAGCAACTCGAAGAGGAGGAAACCCCAGACTTTCGTAAGTTTAAGCCCCCAATGGTTGCGGCCCCGTCAAGAAGGGAGGCCTGCGCATTACCCCAGTCCCTGGTGAGAACCAATGAGGAATGGGGACACATTCAGGATGAAGACGAAGGGCTGAGACAGATGAAATGGGGGTAACTCAAAAGCGGAAGCCTGGCAAACAAGAGAGAGATGATCTGGACTCTGAAATGAGGAGTGTGTTACACCAGTGGGATAGACTGGAAGTGCGAGTCAGTGCTATATCGTAAGAGGCAACAGCCAAAAGATATGGAAGTAAGGTGGCAAGTGGTCATCCCAAGAAGAATGGCTCAAGAAGTAGCTAAAGAAGCCCACGAATTTGGAGCGCACTTCGGCCCCACAAAGACCTACCAATGGTTACAGCGGTATGTGTATTGCCCCCGTTTGAAGTTTGTGGTGGAAGAGGTTTGCCGGCAATGTCGAGTATGTGACCTCATTAAGAGTACCGAACAGAGGACACCCATCCAGACCATACAAACTAAGGAACCGCTAGAAGTCTTGATGATCGACTATCTCCTCGTGGGACACTCGGCCCGGGGGCTGCAATACTGTTTGGTGATGATCGATCATTTCTCTAAGTTCGCAGTAGTCACTCTGACTAGAGATCAGACTGAGGAATCGGCAGCGCGAGCCATCTGTCAAGACTTCATCTGGGAGTATGGGTGCCCAAAGCGCATCCACTCCGACCAAGGCGCTTGTTTCCAAGGCAAGGTGATGGAAGAATTGTATCGTATGTATGGCATCAAGTGGTCCCGGACCACCCCTTACCACCCTCAAGGCAACGGAGCTTGTAAACGCTTCAACCGAACTGTTGTGAATTTACCTTTTGGCTCCCTCTAGTGGCTACTAGTGATTTGACTCTGGGTATGTCATTCATCCCTTGTATGCTCACCTGGGTCGTTAGGTCAGGGGTGTTGCTATATAAGCTCCCTGGACCTTCAGTTCAATGCCTGGCAACATTGATATCAGAGCTAATCTGTAGTGCTCTTGTCTACTGATCCTGGTTCCTGCTTGATTAAGCTAAGTCTGCTTTCTTGCTTTTTGCTATTTGTTTTTGTTTGCATTTTTGTCCAGCTTGCATATTATCTGTTTCCTGACCTTGCTGGAAGCTCTAGGGTGGCTGGTGTTCTCCCCCCGGGCCGTTAGACGGTTCGGGGGTTCTTGAATCTCCAGCGTGGATTTTGATAGGGTTTTTGTTGACCATATAAGTTATCTTACTACATTCTGCTATTAGTAAAGTGGGCCTCTCTTTGCTAAAATCTAGTTCATCTCTGTGTTTGTCATTTCCTCTTACCTCACCGTTATTATTTGTGGGGGGCTACTATCCTACTTTTGGGGTCTATTCTCTGGAGGCAAGAGAGGTCTTTGTTTTCCTCTTCTAGGGGTAGTTAGTCCTCCGGCTGGCGCGAGACATCTAGCGACCAACGTAGGCATGTTCCCCGGCTACTGCTAGTGTTGGCGTTAGGAGTAGATATATGGTCAACCCAGTTACCACTGCCCTATGAGCTGGATTTTTGTACGTCGCAGACTTACTTGTTTCTCTGAGACCCTCGCCATTGGGGTCATAACAGTTTGCCAGGCCAGTATTAAATGTTAAATGCATTGCAGAAGCGGGATTATAAGAAAGAAAGTTCTGAGTTTTTTTTTTCTCTCTCTCATTTTTTTTTTCTTTTCCCCTTTACCTCTGAGTGGCTTGTGTTTGCTGCAGACATGAATGTCCAGACCTTGATTACAAGTGTGGACCAGCTTGCTGCTCGTGTGCAGGGCATACAAGATTATGTTATCAGAAGTCCTATGTCAGAACCTAAGATACCGATTCCTGAACCGTTTTCCGGAGACCGATTTAAATTTAGAAATTTCAGGAATAATTGTAAATTGTTTTTGTCCCTGAAATCCTGTTCATCTGGAGACTCCGCTCAGCAAGTAAAAATTGTTATCTCTTTTTTACGGGGCGACCCTCAGGATTGGGCCTTCTCGCTGGCGCCAGGAGATCCGGCATTGGCTGACATTGATGCGTTTTTTCTGGCGCTCGGTTTGCTTTATGAGGAACCTAATCTTGAGATTCAGGCAGAAAAGGCCTTGCTGGCTATGTATCAGGGCCAGGACGAGGCTGAAGTGTATTGCCAAAAATTTCGGAAATGGTCCGTGCTGACCCAGTGGAACGAGTGTGCATTGGCTGCTAATTTTAGAAATGGCCTTTCTGAAGCCATTAAGAATGTGATGGTGGGTTTTCCCATTCCCACAGGTCTGAATGATTCTATGGCCCTGGCTATTCAAATCGACCGGCGGTTGCGGGAGCGCAAAACTGCTAATTCCCTCATGGTGTTGTCTGAACAGACACCTGATTTAATGCAATGTGATAGAATCCTGACTAGAAATGAGCGGAAAATTCATAGACGCCAGAATGGCTTGTGTTACTACTGTGGTGATTCTACACATGTTATCTCAGCATGCTCTAAACGTCTTACTAAGGTTGTTAGTCCGGTCGCCATTGGTAATTTGCAACCTAAATTTATTCTATCTGTAACTTTGATTTGCTCACTGTCATCGTATCCTGTCATGGCGTTTGTGGACTCGGGTGCTGCCCTGAGCCTTATGGATCTGTCATTTGCCAAGCGCTGCGGATTTGTTCTTGAGCCATTGGAAAATCCTATCCCTCTTAGGGGTATTGATTCTACGCCATTGGCAAAAAATAAACCGCAGTTTTGGACACAGGTTACCATGTGCATGACTCCCGAACATCGGGAGGTAATACGTTTTCTTGTTCTGCATAAAATGCATGATTTGGTTGTTTTGGGGTTGCCATGGTTACAGACCCATAATCCAGTCTTGGACTGGAAGGCTATGTCAGTGTCAAGTTGGGGCTGCCATGGAATTCATGGAGATTCCCTGCCCTTGTCTATTGCTTCTTCTACGCCTTCGGAAGTTCCGGCGTATTTGTCTGATTATCAGGATGTCTTCAGCGAGTCTAAGTCCAGTGCACTGCCTCCTCATAGGGAATGTGACTGTGCAATAGATTTGATTCCTGGCAGTAAGTTTCCTAAGGGGAGACTGTTTAATCTGTCGGTACCTGAACATACCGCGATGCGTTCATATATCAAGGAGTTTCTTGAGAAGGGGCATATCCGTCCTTCTTCTTCCCCTCTTGGTGCGGGATTCTTTTTTGTGGCCAAAAAGGACGGATCTTTGAGGCCTTGTATTGACTATCGGCTTTTAAATAAGATCACTGTCAAATTTCAGTATCCTTTGCTGCTGTTGTCAGATTTGTTTGCCCGGATTAAAGGTGCCAAGTGGTTCACCAAGATAGACCTTCGTGGTGCGTACAACCTTGTGCGCATTAGGCAGGGCGATGAATGGAAAACCGCATTCAATACGCCCGAAGGTCATTTTGAGTACTTGGTGATGCCATTCGGTCTCTCTAATGCACCTTCAGTTTTTCAGTCCTTCATGCATGACATTTTCCGGAAGTATCTGGATAAATTTTTGATTGTTTATCTGGATGATATTCTGGTTTTTTCTGATGATTGGGACTCGCATGTGGAGCAGGTCAGGATGGTTTTTGAGATTCTGCGTGAAAATTCTTTGTTTGTAAAAGGCTCAAAGTGTCTCTTTGGTGTACAGAAGGTTCCCTTTTTGGGGTTCATTTTTTCCCCTTCTGCTGTGGAGATGGATCCAGTCAAGGTCCGAGCTATTCATGATTGGACTCAACCCTTGTCAGTTAAGAGTCTTCAGAAGTTCTTGGGTTTTGCTAACTTCTACCGTCGTTTTATCGCAAATTTCTCTAGTGTTGTTAAACCGCTGACGGATATGACCAAGAAAGGCTCTGATGTAGCTAACTGGGCTCCTGCTGCCGTGGAGGCTTTCCAGGAGTTAAAACGCCGGTTTACTTCGGCGCCTGTTTTGTGCCAGCCTGACATCTCACTTCCTTTTCAGGTTGAGGTGGATGCTTCGGAGATTGGGGCAGGGGCCGTTTTGTCACAGAGAGGCCCTGGTTGTTCTACTATGAGACCTTGTGCCTTTTTCTCTAGGAAGTTTTCGCCGGCAGAGCGAAATTATGATGTGGGCAATCGGGAGTTGTTGGCCATGAAGTGGGCATTTGAGGAGTGGCGTCATTGGCTCGAGGGTGCTAAGCATCGTGTGGTGGTCTTGACTGATCACAAAAATCTGATGTATCTCGAGTCTGCTAAACGCCTGAATCCTAGACAGGCCCGCTGGTCATTGTTTTTCTCCCGTTTTGACTTTGTGGTCTCGTATTTGCCAGGGTCTAAGAATGTGAAGGCCGACGCTCTGTCTAGGAGCTTTGTGCCTGATGCTCCTGGAGTCGCTGAACCTGTGGGTATTCTTAAGGAAGGAGTTATCGTGTCTGCTATTTCTCCAGATCTGCGACGTGTGTTGCAGAGATTTCAGGCTGGTAGGCCTGACTCTTGTCCACCTGACAGATTGTTTGTGCCTGCTAGATGGACCAGCAGAGTCATTTCCGAGGTTCATTCCTCGGTGTTGGCAGGGCACCCGGGAATTTTTGGCACCAGAGATCTGGTGGCCAGGTCCTTTTGGTGGCCTTCCTTGTCAAGGGATGTGCGGTTATTTGTACAGTCCTGTGGTACTTGTGCTCGAGCTAAGCCTTGCTGCTCTCGTGCCAGCGGGTTGCTCTTGCCCTTGCCTGTCCCGAAGAGACCTTGGACACACATCTCTATGGATTTCATTTCTGATCTTCCGGTGTCTCAGGGCATGTCTGTCATCTGGGTGATATGTGATCGTTTCTCCAAGATGGTCCATTTGGTTCCTTTGCCTAAGCTGCCCTCTTCTTCTGATCTGGTTCCTGTGTTCTTCCAGAACGGGGTTCGTTTGCACGGCATTCCTGAGAATATTGTGTCGGACAGAGGATCCCAGTTTGTTTCCAGGTTCTGGCGATCCTTTTGTGGTAGGATGGGCATTGAGTTGTCGTTTTCATCCGCTTTCCATCCCCAGACTAACGGACAAACGGAGCGAACTAATCAGACTCTGGAGGCTTATTTGAGGTGTTTTGTCTCTTCTGATCAGGATGATTGGGTGACCTTCTTGCCGTTGGCTGAATTTGCCCTTAATAATCGGGCTAGTTCCGCCACCTTGGTTTCGCCATTTTTCTGCAACTCTGGTTTCCATCCTCGTTTTTCCTCGGGACATGTGGAGCCTTCTGACTGTCCTGGGGTGGATTCCGTGGTGGATAGGTTGCAGCGGATCTGGGGGCATGTGGTGGACAACTTGAAGTTGTCACAGGAGAAGGCTCAGCGTTTTGCCAACCGCCGCCGCGGTGTGGGTCCCCGACTTCGCGTTGGGGATTTGGTATGGCTGTCTTCTCGATTTGTTCCTATGAAGGTCTCCTCTCCCAAATTTAAGCCTCGCTTCATTGGTCCTTACAAGATATTGGAAATCATTAATCCTGTATCCTTTCGCTTGGATCTTCCGGTGTCGTTTGCCATCCACAACATATTTCATAGGTCCTTGTTGCGGCGGTACGTTGTGCCTGTGGTTCCTTCTGCTGAGCCTCCTGCTCCGGTGTTGGTTGAGGGCGAGTTGGAGTACGTGGTGGAGAAGATCTTAGATTCTCGTCTCTCCAGGCGGAGGCTTCAGTACCTGGTCAAGTGGAAGGGATATGGTCAGGAGGATAATTCCTGGGTGGTCGCCTCTGATGTGCATGCGGCCGATTTAGTTCGTGCCTTTCACGCCGCTCATCCTGATCGCCCTGGTGGTCTTGGTGAGGGTTCGGTGACCCCTCACTAAGGGGGGGGTACTGTTGTGAATTTACCTTTTGGCTCCCTCTAGTGGCTACTAGTGATTTGACTCTGGGTATGTCATTCATCCCTTGTATGCTCACCTGGGTCGTTAGGTCAGGGGTGTTGCTATATAAGCTCCCTGGACCTTCAGTTCAATGCCTGGCAACGTTGATATCAGAGCTAATCTGTAGTGCTCTTGTCTACTGATCCTGGTTCCTGCTTGATTAAGCTAAGTCTGCTTTCTTGCTTTTTGCTATTTGTTTTTGTTTGCATTTTTGTCCAGCTTGCATATTATCTGTTTCCTGACCTTGCTGGAAGCTCTAGGGTGGCTGGTGTTCTCCCCCCGGGCCGTTAGACGGTTCGGGGGTTCTTGAATCTCCAGCGTGGATTTTGATAGGGTTTTTGTTGACCATATAAGTTATCTTACTACATTCTGCTATTAGTAAAGTGGGCCTCTCTTTGCTAAAATCTAGTTCATCTCTGTGTTTGTCATTTCCTCTTACCTCACCGTTATTATTTGTGGGGGGCTACTATCCTACTTTTGGGGTCTATTCTCTGGAGGCAAGAGAGGTCTTTGTTTTCCTCTTCTAGGGGTAGTTAGTCCTCCGGCTGGCGCGAGACATCTAGCGACCAACGTAGGCATGTTCCCCGGCTACTGCTAGTGTTGGCGTTAGGAGTAGATATATGGTCAACCCAGTTACCACTGCCCTATGAGCTGGATTTTTGTACGTCGCAGACTTACTTGTTTCTCTGAGACCCTCGCCATTGGGGTCATAACACCGAACCTTACTTCAAATGCTGAGAACGTTGGAGGAGGATAAGAAGGCGTGTTGGCCAGACTATCTGCCGGAATTGGTCTGGACCTACAACAATCGGGTCCACTCCACCACGGGTTATACCCCCTATCTACTGTTGTTTGGAAGAGTTGGACGAGAGATCATTGAGCTGAATTTTGAACAGCCAGAAGAGCTGATGGAGCGAACTGTCACCTCATGGGTGAAAGAGCATCGGCAACGATTGCAAATGATACGGCAGTTGGCGGGTCAGCAGCTGCAAGAAAAAGAACGTACGGGCCACAAACCAACTCAAGAGTTACCGCTCCAACCTGGAGACCGAGTATTAGTCAGAGAGAAATGCCCCAAGGGAAAACTAAGTGAGAGATGGGAAGTACAGCCGTACAAAGTTATCGAGCGAGTGTATGCTAATGGCCCTGTCTACAAGGTACAGATTGAGACTGGGGCATCCGCCCCTAGAGTACTTCACAGAAATATGCTGCGGAATTGCCGGTCTGAGGTCTGTTCTACGCCTGACGGCGCTACTCCACTTCCTGAATCTGTCATGCCTGATGGTGAAATCGATGATGAGTGGTGGACCGTCCCTGACACAGTAGGGGGTCCTCGGCCGCACAGAGACGGTAATCCCATGGATGTACCAGTACCGCCATGCGAGGACGAGACCAGACAAGAGCTCACAATGTCTCCTGCAATAAGTGTTCCTCTGGAAGATAGTCAAGCCTTGCCTGACAGCCAAGAGCTTCGGAGATCCCAGAGGTCTAATGCAGGGGATCCACCAGTCCGATATGTAGAACAGTGTGCTCTGTCTGTTTTTACAACTTTGTTGCCTCCTCTATAGGTGCTGTTTCCGCATTAAACATTCCTCCATTACACTTTGACCCTGATGCTGTGATGGCCGAGGACGACCATCATTAAGAAGGGAGGCATGTAAGAGGGTGGTGCTGTTATGGACAGTAAGGAACACGCTGTCACATTAAGAGGCTGCACCCCCTTGTCTGGCGTGATGGAATGTTCTGCTTCTCCCCTGCAATGTTCGGTGTAATGAACTGATCTGTGCAGAGTGCAGGTGTGGAGCTGGAGCAGCGAGTGTGAGCTGAGGCTGCTGCAGAGAGGACTTTTTGTGCTGATAGCTGAAAGAGAGAAGAACTGTGTCCTGATATAGCTACAAGAGAGCCACGAAAATACAGAGAAAGGGATTAACAGTTTCCAGGAGCATCCCTAGGATCCAGAAGCAAGGAGAAGACCACGCTTCACAGAGCTGACAGGAAGCCGTGCGCACCACCATATTAGACTGCTGGGGGCCCCCTGGGACTGGAGCTGATTCTCCAACATCACCGTGAGTTTGTTCCTGTTTGGTGCACATGTTAGGGCTTAGTGTAGGCTTCAATAGTCAGTACACGGGAGCCGTGTGGCCTGCTTAGTAAAGGCCAGGGAGGTTATACGTAGAGTAGCATCATCACTTGTTTATTGTTTACATTTGCTGGTTAGACATATTTTGAGTCTGTAATAGTTGGAGCACTGTGCTATTTTACGGAAAAGATAAAGTTTATAACTCTTGTAAATTGTCTTTTGTCATTGTATACCCCTGTTTGCATCTTTCTCATTCACTTCGTTCCTTGCCTTCCAATAAATCTACCCTTTGTTGTTTGCACCTCATCTTGTGTACAGTAGTCTTCCTGCACCGTGGTGGTCCCCCGGCCATCGCTTCACCAAAGGCAGAGGACAGGTCCAGGAGGAGGAGGACAGAGTAGTGTCACTTGCTCTTGGTGGTTAATAGGTCATTGTATCTTCTGAGGAAGATACAAGATCGAAATGCGCGTTAAGGGGTACGCTGGACTCGCACCTCCATAGGGTAACTATAACACCTTGGAGTATTTGATCTGTTATCTGTTCTTTATAAATGGCTACCTTAATGTTATGGTGTGCACATTTTTACTGGCTACGTAGCCTGATATCATATTAACAATGTCATTTATCTATGGTTACTGTGTGCACATTGTTACTGGCTACATAGCCTGATACTACATGAACAAGGTCATTTATTTATGGTTACTGTGCATTACCTTATATCTTTAAACACTGTATAGCTATATAATTAATTTAATTATTTTTTGCACTATGCACTTTATTTTTTGCATATTTCTCTATTCAGATTGGCTGTGCGGTTGTTTTAGGATCTGATATACCCTGTGTATATATATATACTTCCCTATATATACTTTGCTAGGCGTAATTCTATTTACCTTCTGTCCAGCGTTTGCTGTTTTGCCATTACTTGTATGTTGTACTAGCATCTTCTAATTTTTTTAAATGTTTTAATAAATCTTGTATTTGAATAAAATTTCTGTATATTTGAAATTATCGGTCTTGGAGGACTTTGTTGCTTTTTCGTTTTGTTGACTTTTGTGCGGTCCTCCGCACACACTCGGGCTACTCATTCTTCATTGGTGACTTTAGTTAGAGCATTTTCAGTTGAGTGGTGTGACCGGAAGCCAGATTGTAAGGCTGCTTTCACACATCAGGTTTTTTGTTTCAGGCACAATCTGGCAAATCTGGAAAAAAACAGATCCGGTTTTTTTACACGCCGGATCCGTTTTTTTTCCCATAGAGTTGTATTAGCGCCGGATTGTGCCTGAAGGACATGCGTTTCATCCGTTTTGTGCTGGATCCGTCCCTTCAGGCTTTTTTGCCGGACACAAAAAACGTCCCCTGCAACGTTTTTTCTGTGCGGCGAAAAAGCCTGAAGGGACGTTTCAGTCAATAAATGCACGAAACGGATGTGTGAATGAACGATTCCGGCTACCGAATCCGTTTTTACACATTGGGCATGCCCAGAAGCTTTGTTTTCGATTCTGGCATCTCTCTCTCTCTTTCTCTCTCTCTCTCTCTCTCTCTCTCTCTCTCGTGTGTGTCTCTCTCTCTCTCTCTCATCAGTTTTTCACACCGGATCCGTTTTTTAGCAAATTTGCCGGATTTAGCCTGAAACAAAAAGCCTGATGTGTGAAAGCAGCCTAAGCGGTCGAAGAGGGAGCAGGAAGAGAGATGAGAGGACAGTTCAAGATAGATGTGTTGTTCCAGTAGTTTGGAGGCATAGGGGAGAAGTGATATAGGGCGATACTATGCAGCAAATGAAGCGGAGTGCTAAATTAGAGTCCAGGGAGGTACCGGAGAATCCACAGGGAACACCTACCGAACATGAACTGTAGAAATAGGAATCACTAACAGAATCTCACAGTAAGAATTGGCATAGGGGTGCCAGCACAATGAAGAATGTTGCAGGGGAGGGGTTATACTGGTCTTGAAGAGGTTTGGTCTGGTGGTCCAGGTCTTCGGCTTGTTATTCACTCCATGCAAAGTGCAATGCTTTAGTAGGTGGCAGGGCAGGAGACAAAAAGCAAGGAACGTCTGCATCAATAACTGAATGCTGACTGCGTCAGTAAAGGGTCCTGCCATCCAGACGGTAGAGGATACAACCTATTCAATTACAGACTATTTTCTGCACGACTCGTTAGAGGGTTGATTGTGACTTGTAGGATCGCTACTTCCAACAGGTGGCGCTATAGAGTTAAGTCCTCTTTTTCTCAGAAGAGGCAATTTGCATATTTAATTTCCCAGAGGAGCATAGTACGGCAAATAAGCCTCCTTACCTTGACAAGCCAGAGATGGTATGTCACTCTCCATAAGGAGAAACGATACCCCTTAGACTCCAGTCCAGAGCCTCTCACCTAGCCAAATCAGTTCTCATGCTTTGCACTGACGGGGGCCAACAGCCCGAAACACTGTGTGTGCGAATTGAGATACTGATTTGGCTTTTATCCTAAGTCATATTGCACGACTCGTTAGAGGGTTGATTGTGACTTGTAGGATCTCTACTTCCAACAGGTGGCGCTATAGAGTTAAGTCCTCTTTTTTTCAGAAGAGGCAATTTGCATATTTAATTTCCCAGAGGAGCATTGTATGGCAAATAAGCCTCCTTACCTTGACAAGCCAGAGATGGTATGTCACTCTCCATAAGGAGAAACAATACCCCTTAGACCCCAGTCCAGAGCCTCTCACCTAGCCAAATCAGTTCTCATGCTTTGCACTGACGAGGGCCAACAGCCCGAAACACCGTGTCTGCGAATTGAGATACTGATTTGGCTTTTATCCTAAGTCATATTGCACGACTCGTTAGAGGGTTGATTGTGACTTGTAGGATCGCTACTTCCAACAGGTGGCACTATAGAGTTAAGTCCCCTTTTTCTCAGAAGAGGCAATTTGCATAGACTATTTTCTGTGCCTTTTGTCAGTGTAACAGAAAGGTGAATCCAATATGTTTCTCCATCTAATCTGCAGGAGAGGAGCCAAATTTTTCTTTGTGTAATTCTTAGGATCAGCCTCAGGGAGGCTGCATCATACACCCATGGTTTCCTGGGTTTCAATGAAGCGACAAAGAAAATTACACAAATACATTTCAGAGTAGTCACTGAACCTCTTGTGCCTACTAGCAGTTAGTACATTCCTCACATAATCACATCCACACACCGCTCATTTATAAATATTGCTTTGCACCAAATGCTTTGCAGAGAATGTGTCCTAGCATACAAATAAGAAACCATAGTCACTAAAATTATTGTAAATAAGAATATTGTCACTAAAAACAAGGCAAAATGTCATTTTCCCTACATAGACTTCATGAGTATTTTTTAATGCTTTCCTTTTTTTTTTTTAGGGAACTTTAAATTGAAATACTTTGTATTTTCCTATGAAGCACAGCTGGATAAATTGCATGATTGGCACTGTAGAGCTCAAGGGACATGGCCAACAGTGTCTGTTGCTATGGTAACCATGCCCAAAGGAACATGGTAATGCAGTAGGGTGGAAGAGACAGAGGTAGATAACCAACTCTGTCAACCATTGCTTCAAATGGAATAGTAATTATTATTGTTAGAATTGTTAATTAGAATTTGTTATTGCTTCAAAAATTAGATTTTTATTCTTTTAGTCAAAATGTAATGGGCTTCTTTACATTCATATCACTATTCTACAGCATATGTGTAAGAAATCCGACATTTATTACTAGTGATGAGCGAATATACTCGTTACTCGAGATTTCTCAAGCACGCTCGGGGGTCCTCCGAATATTTTTTAGTGCTTGGAGATTTAGTTTTTCTTGCCGCAGCTGAATTATTTATATCTGTTAGCCAGCATAAGTACATGTGGGGGTTGCCTGGTTGCTAGGCAACCCCCACATGTACTTATGCTGGCTAACAGCTGTAAATCATTCAGCTGCGGTGATGAAAACTAAATCTCCAAGCACTAAAAAATACTCGGAGGACCCCCGAGCATGCTCGAGAAATCTCGAGTAACGAGTATATTCGCTCATCACTATTTATTAGGCTAGGTTCATACAGGCACTTGGAGACACTCCTACAGGAAACAGATCCCTATGATAGATCCAGACAGAGCCATATGTACATGATTGATTATAATTTGATAACTTTGAAAATTACAGAACTTTGGACTCGAGTGTGAACCAAGCATTAGCCACACACATTCATAAACGTGAATAAAAGACATGTCTTTGGTCTAGATGTTGGCTAGTTATTCCTTTATTCTTTTCTTTTGGAAAAATAGTTTATAGACCGGTGACAAATCACCTGATTTCATCTAGAAAACGTAATCCGTGTTATCAGCAGTTTTCCATGTGTGTTTCCGTTTTTGACATCCATGTGACATCTGTATTTATACGTCAACAGTTAAAAATGGACATGACTAAACAGTTTCCTAAGTTAAAAATGGCAGCGTATCAATAAAAATCATATGCAATAGGGATAATTTGGATCCAATTTTTCTTTGCACATCCATTAAGCGTGCAAGTCGCATCAATATTACACGCTGCAATTTTTTCACGTGGACATTCGGTCATTTGAACAGCCCTATTGAAAAATATGGGTCAATGTGCTACCTTATTTTTACTTGGACAACCCTTAATGTGTGTTTTGTCCTGAGTGTACACATCTCAGTGTACTTATGATGCTTTTCCTCACGCAGACCCTATTGTTCTGGATACGGTCACTGCTTAGAGTGAATACATCCCCCAAAGCGTGCACTAGGAACAAAGAGTGTGTGTATGGAACGATGTGCTGGTTGAGTAGTTAAATACATCATTGTCAGACCCAGTGGCGTAACTACCACGGTTGCAGCGGTCGCCGCTGCGACCAGGCCCGGCGGGTCAGGGGCCCGGCAGGTCAGAGGCACATAACACCATGTTGCAGTGCAGGAAATTCCTCCCGCACAGCCACAGTCCGAGGTGTATCTAGGGGGAGGGGGCAGCTGGAGCATGTGAGAGATAGGAAGCAGCTCCAGTCCGCAGTGAGACAGCTTCTCCTTCTCTGCAAGTCTGCAGCCCCGGGACAGAAGGCGAGAATGGGGGAGGTGCGGGACAGAGCTGCTGTAAGCAGGAGAAGCTGAGGAGCTGCACGTTTATATCAGCCTCCCCTGTACCAGAAAGGAGAGTGTGAGATGTGTGTATGAGCTGGTATCTGGTGTGTGTGTGTCTGATATCTGTAGTGTGTGTGATATCTGTAGTATATGTGTGTGTGTGTGTGTGTGTGATATCTGTAGTATGTGTGTGTGTGTGTGTGTGTGATATCTGTAGTATGTGTGTGTGTGTGATATCTGTAGTGTGTGTGATATCTGTAGTGTGTGTGTGTGAGGCAGGGGCGTAACTACCACGGTCGCAGCGGTCGCCACTGCAACCGGCTCTGGCAGGTCAGGGGCCCAACAGGTCAGAGGCACATGACTCCCCCTGTCGCAGCCACCGCAGTGAACTATACCGGCGTCTATGATGACGGTACAGTTCAAAGCAATGGATGGAGGAGAGAGCGTCAGCTGATGCTCCCTCTCCCATCATTCCCCTCTTCCTCTGACACTGCGGGTGCGTGATGACATCACTTCATCGCGCACCCGCTGTGTGCGGGGCCCAGGCAGTGCAGCATCTGCACAGGTGATGGTGGCCGCCATATTGGCAAAGCCTGTGGCGGCTGCTAGGACCGGGAACAGGCGGCTCCGGGCTGGTGGGGGGCACGTGGACCGAGCCGCCCAGGAGGGGGATGCCACAGTGGCTCAGCCATGTGGAGGATCTGGGGATGAACATGGAGGTGTACGGGACCGGCGGAAGTGAGGTGTGTCTGCTGCCCGTGTGTTGCCGTCCTTGGCCCCCAGCGTCCCCGGCCCCCTGTGACACCAGCCCCGTTTCCTCCCTGCTCTCCCGTGCCCCATGTCCTAGTAGGTCCCCAGGTTCAGGTCATTGTGTTCCTCCGGGCCCCCCGTACACGCCTTGTTCCTCCTCCCCTGGTCCCCCAATGCTCCCCATCTCCCATGCCTTGAGTCCTCCTGCACCCCCCATGCATTCCCTGCCCCTCATCTGACTCATCTGCCCTGCTCTCAAGTCTCCCCTGTCCCCTTTCTCACCATGTGTTCCCCATCTACCCTGTCCTCGTAATCCCTGTGCCCCCTTCTTCCCTCCTCCCAAGTCTCCCCCCGTCTTCCCCTGTTGTTGTGAATTCCGTTCTCGGGCTCCCTCCTGTGGTCATGAGTGGTACTGTGTGAGTTTGTTCTTGGGCTCCCTCTGGTGGCCTTTAGCGATATGGCTGGGCTCAGCTGCTTCATTTCCTTCTATGCTGGGCCTATTTAACTCACCTGGACCTTCATTTGTTGCCTGCTGTCGGTGTATTCAGTCCTGTTTCTGAGAGCTCCTGAATATTCCTTGTGACCAGTCTCCTGCTGGAGAAGTTAAGTTTGTTTGTTCATTTTGCTCATTATTTCCTTGAAAACGTTTCTCTGTATATGATGAGTTCAGTCCAGCTTGCTTATATGTGATTTTTCACTTGCTGGTTAGTTCTGGGGTGCAGAGTGCGCCCCTCACATCGTGAGTCGGTGTGGGGGTTCTTGTATTCTCTGCGTGGTTTATTTTTGATAGTTTTGTACTGACCGCACAGACTCCTATCTATTTTCAGTCTATCTAGTGTTAGCGGGCCTCATTTGCTGAACCTGTTTCATTTCTACGTTTGTCTTTTCCCCTTAACTCACCGTTATTATTTGTGGGGGGCTGACTATAACTCTGGGGTTATTTCTCTGAGGCAAGTGAGGTCTTTGCTTTCTCTCTAGGGGTAGTCAGTTTCTCAGGCTGTGAACGAGGCGTCTAGGATTTTAGGAATGCTCCACAGCTGCCTTTAGTGTTTGTGGATAGGATCAGGATTGCGGTCAGCATAGCTTCCACATCCCCAGAACTTGTCCTATATTCTGGTCATATGTGTCAGGTCAGTTTTGAGATCCTACCACCGGATCATAACACCCTGTCCCCTTGCAGCCCTATCTCCCCGTGCATTCCTATCTACTCTGCCCTCAGAGTCCCATTGTGTCCTCTTGTACGCTTCTCCCCTTCCTCCTAGTCCCCTTGTGCTTGTGTCCCTTGATCCGTGTGTAGCCTTGTCAGTCTCCCTTGCCCACTAGTCCCTGTGTGTCCCCTTGAGCCTGTCTCCCGTGTCCACTTATGCTTGTGTCCCTTGTCCCCGTGTGCCAGTCTCCCTTGCCCATTAGTCCCTGTGTGTCCCCTTGTGCCTGTCTCCTTTGTCCCCTTGTGCTTGTGTCAGTCTCCTTTGTCCCCTTGTGCTTGTGTCAGTCTCCCTTGCCCACTAGTCCCTGTGTGTCAGTCTCCCTTTCTCACTAGTCCCTGTGTGTCCCCTTGTGCTTGTATCCCTTGTCCCCGTGTGTCCCCTTGTGCCATTCTCTCCTGCCCACTAGTCCCTGTGTGTCCCCTTGTGCCTGTCTCCCTTGTCCCCTTGTGTTTGTCCCTTGTCCCCGTGTGTCCCCTTGTGTCAGTCTCCATTGCCCACTAGTCCCCTTGTATCAGTCTCCCTTGCCCACTAGTCCCCTTGTGTCAGTCTCCCTTGCCCACTAGTCACCATGTGTCCCCTTGTGTCAGTCTTCCTTGTCCACTAGTCCCCGTGTGCCCCTTGTTTCAGTCTCCCTTGCCCACTAGTTCCCGTATGTTCCCTTGTCAGTCTGCCTGGCCAACTAGTCCCCGTGTGTCCCCTTGTGTCAGTTTTCCTTGTCCCCTTGTGTCAGTCTCCCTTGCCCACTAGTCCCCTTGTAACCTTCTCCCCTGCCTCCTAGCCCCCATGTGTCCCCTTGTGCCTGTCTTCCTTGCTCCCTAGCCCCCCATGTTACCCTTGTGCCTGTCTCCCCTAGCCCCCTTGTGTCCTTCTCCCCTGCCCCTTCGTCACCATTTGCTCATGTCTTTCTCACTGCCCCTGTATGGAGGGGCTGTATTATGCTATGAGGGAGGCTGCATTATATTCTATGGGGGTTACATTGAATTGTATGGCAGGGCTGCAGTATACTCTGTGGGGTGGCTGCATTATAATCTGTGGGGTGGCTGCATTATACTCTGTGGGGTGGCTGCATTATACTCTGTGGGGTGGCTGCATTATACTCTGTGGGGTGGCTGCATTATACTCTGGGGTGGCTGCATTATACTATATGTGGGCTGCATTATACTGAATCGAGGACTATGGGGAATATATTATACTATATGAAGAACTATGGGGTGCATTATACTGTGGGAAGTGAATTGTGCAACATGGATGATGATGGCGGTACATTATACTATATGGAGCACTATGAGGAGTGTATTATACTACTGTATATGGAGGACTGAGCAGTGTATTTTAATATATGGAGGACTATGTGGAGTGTATAATACTAAATGGAGGAGTGTATTATACTATATGGAGGACTATGAGGGGTGCATTATACTATATGGAGCACTATGAGCAGTGTATTATACTATATGGAGGACTGAGGAGTGTATTATACTATATGGAGGACTGAGGAGTGGATTATACTATATGGAGGACTGAGCAGTGTATCATACTATATGGAGGACTGAGCAGTGTATTATACTATATGGAGCACTATGAGGAGTATATTATGCTATATGGAGCACTATGAGGAGTGTATTTTAATATATGGAGAACTGAGCAGTGTATTATACTATATGGAGCACTATGAGGAGTGTATTATGCTATATGGAGCACTATGAGAAGTGTATTTTAATATATGGAGGACTATGAGGAGTATATTATACTATATGGAGGACTGAGGAGTGTACAATACTATATGGAGGACTATGGGGAGTGTATTATACTATAAGGAGGACCATGGGGAGTGTAATATACTATAAGGAGGACTATGGGGGTGCATTATACTTCTTATATGGATCCCCATGACTTCTATGTTAGCCCCTGATGAGTATAATGGTTTATTTTCTTTTATACATTACATAGCAATGGTAGTACAGGGGACAAATATATGCCAGGATGGGGCACCGGATACTTATGCAACTGAGGTCACACTATACAACTTTGCAATAAAGCTATAGTGTGCGAAATGAATAGGGAAAATGTGAATTTGGGTGGAAAATATTTTGGCATGGTGGGGGGAGGGGGGGCCCAATTTGAAAGTTCGCACCTGGGCCCATAACTTTGTAGTTACGCCACTGGTCAGACCCCATATGTCTCTTGAAATTGCAGCAGAATCACCGCAACGCACACAGTCCTGGTGCTGCTGCTGTAGGTCAGGTGCTTGGCTTTTTATATAGAGAAAGCACCCACCTGGAAAAGCAAGAACATTTAAATTGTTAGGCTGTATTTAGGCAATGATAGAAATAGGCAACTTCAATAAAACATGATAAAAGAACAGCGATCACCTACAGAACAAAAAACAATAAGCCATAGTAAACAACGGCATATATTTAGTGTGATTATGTGGTTATCACACCCTATACACTATATTTCCAGAAAGAATTTCAATAAAGAATTTCAATAAAGTAAACCTGTCAACAGGATTTTGCTAAGTAACCTACAGACAGTGTCAGGTTTGTGCCTTTATAGTGATTAAAATGATACCTGGGGGGGAAGAAATCCATCTTGTGGTTCTTGTATAATGATTGTGTGAAGTTTTAAGTTAATGAGATGCCCGCGCTCTGGAGTGGGACTGTAGGCAGGGTCTTATCTTCCTGCTCTAAGCCAGAGAAACCAAGGAGAGACCTGCCCATAGGCCGCCGCGAAGCACAAACATGTTCCTCATCATATAGACCAATGGGCTTCGGGGCGGCCTGTGGGCAGGTCTCTTCTTGTTTTCTCTGGCTTAGAGCGGGAAGATGAGACTCTGACTACAGTCCCACCCCAAAGCACAGGCATCTCATTATCTGAAAACTTCACACAATCATTATACAAGAACCACAAGACGGATTTCTTCACCCCAGGTATCATTTTAATCAGATTAACAGCTGCAACCTGACACTGTCTGTAGTTTACTGCTGCCAGGTTCACTTTAAACACAGTGAAATGTTAATTTTCAAATATGAGGAGCTTTAAAGTGGTCACATGGTGATTGTATAATGACTAAATAGGAAATTTGCTTAAAATTTGTTTAAAGTGAATTTGTCACCAGATGAATTTATATCTATATACATTATTAAATGCGGTCCAGCTAAAGATTAAAAGAGTTCATAAGTCTATGTGTATTCAGTGGCAGCTTGTTCTAAACAGTGCAAAAGCTCAGCAGTGGCAGAGAGGAAGCTCAACCAGGAGCTAAAATTAGTTTAAGTGGATAGAGATTGGGTTCAACTTTCATAAAGGATTGCACGGGGCTGGTGTCACAGGGGAGTCACCTGATTTTTGTGCTAAATTTGAGCACATCCTTAACAAGTGTTCTCTGGATTTAATCACCCTAACAGTGGAACACCTGCAACGGGCCATTACCATTAACTCTGAAAAGATTAAGACTATTGAAGCCCAACTATCCACAACGGGTACACCTGACGAGCTAAACTCCCTCAAGGTGGAAATCCAGGAACGCATTAACTGTCACAAAAGAGACATTGAAATAAGGAAATGTAACAAATTTGTAAGGGACACAGAAGACTATAAGAACAACAGGGTGTATAGATGGCAGGACAGCTCTCAGACAAATACCCGTATAAACCATCTTACATCCTCAGATCTCTCTACCTCAGGGTCGGATCACGAGCAAGGACCATCTTCCTCGATGCCACCTCCTCCTTTTTTAGGACAACGCCGACACCCCAGAAGAAAACCAGAAGGGGACAGAAATGCAAGAAGAAATCAGGACTCAGTACGGACCACCAGATCGAAGGTATGGAAAACCTGGTGATTAACATATCATCCAGAACTCTTAACGTCTCGGAACATTCTCTATTGCAGAAGGGTCTCTCCTTTTGTCCGTCATATCGTTGCCGGACATTTGACCTGGACATGGATCTCCAACGCTTCTTTCATCTTATTCAAGGGTGGGGCATTGGTGATTATGGACAAAACCATGTATCTAGCAGAAATTACACGACAACTGAGTGACGATTCCATTTATCGGGTACTTGATAGCGATCCCTCCCACACTGTACGACATGAGATCGAGGGGATACTTCATAAATATACGCTTCTGGGGATACTGGACCAAAAAACCTGTAACTATCTCACAAACCCCAATCCGATCATTCCAGTTTTTTATACATTACCTAAGATTCATAAGAACCTTGAGAATCCACCTGGGAGGCCTATTGTAGCCTCTACAGACTCACTATTATCTCCCATCTCCAAATACCTGGAGAAAATCATTACTCCCTTGATATAACAACAATCCAAATTTTTTTTTGCTGGACACCGGTTCCTTTCTCCAACTTATTCATGATACCAATCAGATACCGACTGATGCTCTTTTAGTGACCCTTGACGTTAGGGATTTATACACCTCTATTCCCCATATCGAGGGCATCAACTTCGTACGCCGTTTACTAGAGAATACAAAAATGGATGTGGACCAGATATCTCTTTGCACTGATCTCTTGAAATTGATACTCACATCTAATTTACCTCCGTACGCTAATGCCTACATGATTGATTTTGAGGAGAGTGTGATTTACAAAAACCATCTCTTCCAGGAGAACGTCATCATGTGGAAAAGATACATTGATGACATATTCTGTATTTGGCATGGCTCTATGGAGTCCCTACAAACGTTCCTGGAGGTCCTTAACTCCTCATGGCCAGGTATCAGTTTCACAATTAGTCACGGTCCCTGGAGTATGAATTTTTTGGACACACTTGTCCTCAAAAACTCGGACGGTCTTTTGAGTACCGATCTTTACTCTAAAAGTACTGATCGGAATAGTCTCTTACACTTCCAGAGCCTCCACCCCCCCTCTACCAAAAGATCCATACCAAAGGCACAATACCATAGAGTCCACCGGATCGTATCTGATACTCAGACCAGAAACCTACGCACCCACGAAATGACGGAAAAATTTCGAGCGAGGGGGTACCCCCTTCCCCTTTTGAAGGATGCTAAGTCATCACCTAGCAGACCCAGAACGGGGGCCTTAGAACGGAACCCTTTCATACATTCATTTCACCCTTTCATGTATAGAATACATAAATCCATACACAAGAATTGGCCAATACTCTCCACCGCCTACCCAGATATTCCAGAATTCAAACAACCATTTCTACCCTGTTTCAAGAGGGCTCCCAGTCTAAGGGACACTTTTGTGAGAGCAGACATAGGCCCCAACACTGTAACTAAACAGCGCTTCCTCCATAAACCCAGGGAGGGAACCTTCCCTTGTCTGCACTGTGCCCAGTGCGGTAATGTTCTGAAAAGCGACAAGATAACACACCCATACTCGGGCAAGGAATTTAAAATACAGGGCTATTTCACATGCAGCTCAGCATATGTGGTATATGTGATAAAATGCCCGTGCGGCCTCATGTATGTAGGAGAGACATCTCAACCTATCCGCGACAGAATATCCAAACATAAATCGACGATACGTTGCAAAAACCTCCTCCTACCTATACCCCATCACTTCCACACGAAGGGGCATAATATCTCCCAGTTGCGGTTTCAAGTCCTGGAACAAATACCTCTACCACGTCGAGGGGGTAATAGAATCCTTACCCTAAAAAAACGAGAAGCCTTCTGGATTCATACACTCAATACAATGTCACCCAAAGGCTTGAATAAAGAATACGAGCTATCTGCTTTTATTTAATGTCTTAATGATATTGGTACTTATATGACAAATTTTTCTATATATGATGTGACCATGATATGCATTCTAATATACTTTTCTGTTTCTTCAGAGTCGTCTGTATTAAGAATTTTTGATGGGCACAACACGAATTTCCACTGGAAGTATCACTACTTTTGCGCCTGTTCGTCACGACTTGGAGACATCATGTCACGCCTCACCATAGGCACAGCAATAAGCTCAGAATGGATGCAACCTCACCACCAGTGCACTTTATATCTGTAGGCAACATCATCCTCTCACAGACATACCATACGTTTTTGGGGATCTGTCATTCCCCTCTCTATGGACATGGCTACATGATTACACACGCGTCAGGCTCCACCCCTTGCCCTTTCCCCTTTCTTCCTTGCTTTATAATACCATATTCTAATAGACTGCGGCGCCCACTATTCCAGCCCCTTTGACCATTCGCTTATGCCGTTTTTATTATTATTTTTTACATCCTTACAGCTTCTATACACTGCTGCGGTGTGTGGAACGCACACCGGGCTCCTGAAACGCACGGCCATCTTCTTCCGGTCTTTACTGGATAGCGCGACATCACATCTGGCGACCGCACTCTGCCCCTCTTCCACCTTACATCCGCCCCATATTGCATTTAACCGCGCGAGACCATGCACATGTCAGACATACGGTGGACACCGCGTCTGAAGGCTAGGTCCCTCGCTCCACATACAGGCTCCAGCAGGTAATTATTTCCAAGATACCTTCAGCATATATGCTGACACCACTAGTATATATACTAACGGACTTATTCCTTTAGCCTCCATATGCTAGATGGTCATTTGTGGTCACCGCCCCACACCGACAGCATTGACTGTAAGGTACTTATTTGCATATTACGGCCCCAGCAATTGGTTTTACCTGCCCCTGTTAGCGGTTTTGAATAAGGGGTCATTTTCCCCTTTTTTTAATGTTTCGCAGCTAGAGTGGATACTTCCATACACTGCGGGACAGTGTGGCGGCTTCCTTTTTCCCCCTCCTCTCCCCTTTCTCTGTAAGTACATCATTGAGGCCTCTGTCCCTCTTAATCTTCCGTCCATTAACTCTGGTTTGTTTCTACATCTTACCAGGCACGATCCGTGCATTACTTTTCGCGTTGAGCTCTACTACATATGCTATGAATAGCACGGTACGTGATGTTTCTTCTTATGGGCCGGCTTCCACATCTTCCTTCTCACCACACACTTATACTGAGCGGGGTTGTTTGTTGTTATATCTCTGCTATATATTGTACTATGCAACAACCATATATATTGACCTGTATTTTTCTACTTTGCCTTATGTATATACTTTCTTTTGTATTTTTTTGTACCCAACTTTTGATATGTCGTTGTTTTGTTTTGCTTTGGTTATATCACTGTAGTGACTGATGAAAGTCCACATGGACTGAAACGTTTCAAGTGCTACAAATAAATGCACAAATGGATGCTTAAGTTGAGTGCTAGACTTTTTTTGACATAGATTTGATGGTTTGGGAACCTAGTCGTGAGCACCACTCTGTAGCAGTGCACACAGTGTTTATACTTACGAGACTCTGACTACAGTACCGCCCCAAAGCACAGGCATCTCATTATCTGAAAACTTCACACAATCATTATACAAGAACCACAAGATGGATTTCTTCACCCCAAATATCATTTTAATCAGTTTAACAGCAGCAACCTGACACTGTAGTTTACTGCTGACAGGTTCACTTTAAACACAGTGAAATGTTAATTTTCAAATATGAGGAGCTTTAAAGTGGTCACATGGTGATTGTATAATGACTAAATAAATAGGAAATTTGCTTAAAATATGTTTAAAGCAACCCGGAAGTACCTGCGCCGGCATTCTCCGGCTCCGTATAAGAAGGGAGCACGGACTACGCCCCATTCACCTGCACACAGCAACCTGTCCTTTCTTGGAGCCTTGTTCCGGACGCTGTTATAACTATGTGAAGGTAATATTATATGGCACACTACTCTGATGCACCTCTGTCTTGCATATTCACTTCATGTTGGTTTTTTTATGTTCATTACTCACCCAGCATATTGTCTCCCCTTACAGAGGGAGCCGCTCTCCATACTGGTCACATTACAAGTAATGTATTTTTTGCTATTTCCTTATATATTCCTTAGTGCGTTTTATAAGGTTCTCATTATTCATCCACACATAGGATTGAATCCTGGTATGGCTTTTCTCATGGCTGACATACACGTGTTATATGAGTCATAGAGTCTCTGGTTGTCTATTGTATTATATATATGAGAGGCCCATGCTGCCGCTGCTGCTGTTCTCTTTTTCTTACCTTTTAGTGAGATGCCCGACAGCTGGATAGGTCCTTTATATAAATGCTAAATGTGTGTATATATGTATATATGTATTATATGGATTCACAGGTGTTTAGCAAAATGTAATTTCACACAGATGGCTGGTACCATATTGCATTTTGCTCATATTGGATGTTTTCTCCTTTTCGTTTTTCTTTTTCTTTTTTATTGATATGTCCTGTTTGACGCTATGTAGCGCATCTGATTTATTGATATTATTGTCTGTATATATCATTTTCTTTTTATGTAATTTCAGATAGACTTAATACCCCTTGAGAAAGGCAACTTTATGCCGAAACGTTGGGGATACCAGTATACGTCTACAATTGTGACCGCTTTTTCTTTTTTATGGCATCCCGCTATCTGTTGAATTGAAATAAATATACACTTATTGCATAATTTTTGGTGTGCCGGAGTGATCTATAAAATATATTGGACTTATTTTTCTCCAGAGCACCCCCTCGTTGGTATAGTGAGCACTCTTGACTTCTCTTTTGATATATTTTTAAGGGTAGCTCCTATTATTACTCATGTCTTTTTCTACTTTATCGTATAATCCAGAAGAGGCCTCCACTATCATATCTCAAATTACCACACCAGGAACTTTTTTGCATACCCCATCTGAGGAATTACGGAATAGGGACTTTGAGAAAGATTTGAGACGCTTTACGGCATTGGACCTTCACAGCATCACATTAGCTGAGTATCATCGCGTTCAACGTATTCCGAGGGGTCTCCGAGTACCCCTGAGACCCACCCTATTCCAAGATAACACTGAGTACTGTGGCAAATTTGAGGCTATTCTAAACAAATGTTCCATGGACTTAATGGTGTTAACCATTGATTTTTTGCAGAAAGAAATCTCAGACTTAAAGAAGAAGATTACAGCAACTGAACAGCAACTTAAAAGTACGTCCTCACCCGAAGATTTTAGAGTCTTGAAAGAGAAATTGGACAAGACCATCACAGATCTACGTGAGAATTTACAAAATAAAAAAAGGAACAAGTTTTTACGTGACACAGAAGACTATAAGAATAACCAGGTCTATAAATGGCAATTTTCCTCCAACTACTTCAGGAATCGCAGACCGGCACGTCGGGACTACAGTCCATTTTCAACAAGTTCAGACAGCGATTTTGGTACCACACGTTCCTCTTTTTTAGAGCAACGTCCAAACCGGTCCTACAAAGGAAGACGAGGAGGGGGAAACGGCTACGGAATGGAACCACGCAGAATGACAACCAGATCGCAGGTACAAATGCTGAGACCAACATTGTTTACAACATCTCCTCCCGGTGCCTCTCCCCTCCAGAGATGAGTCTTTTACAGAAAGGACTTACATTCTGTCCAGTTCCCAGGTTGAATACTTTTCGCCTAGATCAAGAACTACACCGTTTCTTCAGGAATGTAAGACTTAAGGCTCATTTTGCAAACGTACCAGATAATATTTCTGAGTCACCTGGTTCTATTGGGTCTACATTTTTCTTACGTAGTCTCAATTTACGTACACCGAGTCATTACCAACCACCCCGCACTTACCATCCGGTAGAGACCTATATTGACTTTGTTAAGAAGGACATTAAAAAAAGCCTTGAGTCCATAGAAGGAGGGCATCTCCACATTAAACATAATTTGTCCAGAGAGGAAAGTAGAGCCTTAATGACGTTAAGAGATAATAAAGACATAATCATAAAGCCGGCGGATAAGGGGGGTTCAATTGTCGTGCTGGATCGCAGTTACTACATGGGAGAAATCCGGGCCCAACTTGGCGATCAGTCCACATATCAACCCATTAATCATAATCCTACATTTGAAATTATTAGGGAAGTTAAGGATCTGGTTGCCCGTTATACGTCATTGGGAGTAATAGACACAAAATTGGGGGAGTTTTTAATAAACCAACACCCTATTACCCCGGTATTTTATACCCTCCCTAAGATCCACAAACACCCTACAAGACCACCAGGGCGCCCTATTGTGGCCTCCACAGACTCCCTGTTGTCCCCTCTAGCTATTACACTAGATAAAATTTTATCCCCGCTCATACCAAGTATTAGATCATTTCTTAAGGACACTACTGATTTTTTGACATCTCTCCGTAATCTAGGCAAGTTACCACATGGATGTAGGTTGGTCACAATGGACGTAAACAGTCTGTATACTAGCATCAGACACCAGGATGGCATCACATCAGTTATGTCTTTCCTTTCTAACCAGACACAGTTCTCTAGTCAGCAAAGAGATTTTTGTAGAGATTTACTCACACTGGTATTAACTCGTAATTTTTTCATTTTTGAAGACCAATACTTTATACAAAAGACAGGGACCGCAATGGGGTCCAATATGGCACCCCCATATGCCAACATCTTCATGGACCACTTTGAAACATCCTACGTCTATGTACATCCCAGTTTCACGTCATACGTGTTATACTGGCGACGGTACATAGACGATATTTTTGCTATCTGGACGGGGGACGTTGTTACCCTCCAGAGCTTTTTCTCTGACCTTAATTCCTATGTACCTGGCCTCACTTTTTCATTATCCCATGATCCCTTCTCCATTAATTTTTTGGACACCATGGTTATTATTGACACAGATGGAAATATTGAAACAGACTTGTATGTGAAACCCACTGATAGGAACAGCCTGTTGATGTACGACAGTTGCCATCCACACCACATTAAAAAGAGCCTCCCAAAATCCCAACACGACAGGGTGGATAGGATTGTTTCTAATCCCGAGACCGTTCGTATCAGACATCAGGACATGAATAAAAAGTTTCATGATAGGGGATATCCTGACTATATTCTCTCCGCATCCCGGGCTAATGCACCCGATAGAGGCCCGTCCATCCCACGTATGGCCTTTGTCAGTACATTTCACCCCTTTAATCACCTTTTTAATATGAGTATTCTCCGACACTGGGACATTTTGAAACAGGCGTATCCCCAAGTCAGGGAATTCAGTTCCAAACCACTAATCAGTAATAAGAGATGTTCAAACATCAGAGACCTCCTTGTTAGGGCCGACGTCGGTTCCAGCTACCAGGGATCAGCACAAAGGGTCTTCTCCACACCCCGAAAGGGAACGTTTCCCTGCTTGGGTTGCAACCAATGTTCTAATGTCGCCAAAGGAGACTCTTTTACTCACCCACGATCTGGCAAAAGGTTCTTTATCAATGGTCATTTCACGTGTAACTCATCTTTTGTCGTTTACCTCATCAAGTGTCCATGTGGTCTCGGATATGTTGGGGAAACTACCCAGCATATCCGAGACCGCATTTCCCAGCACAAATCTACCATTAGGCGTGGTAGATTACTTTTGCCCATTCCATTTCATTTTTCACAGCATAACCATGGTATCTCTCAGCTCAAATACCAGGTCATAGATCATGTCCCGTTGGCCCGCAGAGGAGGGGACAGGGTCAGGAAATTGAAAGAACGTGAATCCTTTTGGATCCACACGTTACAAACCTTGTCCCCTCTAGGGTTAAATAGAGAGTATGAGGTTGGCTTCTGATATGGTTCCTTATAAGGGTTCCAACCACGATGTGCCCTTTTATTACATTTTTTTATTATTTCTATCATTATTTCTTTCCTTACATAGAGAAACATTTACCTTACATGTATAAATAGCTCCTTATGATATATGTACTACTAGGAGTTTGCCATTGGGACCATGTTGTCTTTCCGTGTTCATAACATCTTTATTTAGGCAAGCTATACCATGTTCAATCCTTTTATATGTCCCCCTCTTCTTGTGTTAACATCTTTTCCATTGTTTGTTCAGACAATGTTCATTCATACGCTTTGTCTCCTCTTTTTTCCTGACAGCACACGGGAGGCACCTAGAATCAGATTCTTCCATCACCGCGCATGCGCCGTCACTGACTCGGCGCACTTCGGCTTTTTCCGCTCTGTCCTCGGACATTTTCGTTCACACACCTCACCCTTCACCCGGAAGTACCTGCGCCGGCATTCTCCGGCTCCGTATAAGAAGGGAGCACGGACTACGCCCCATTCACCTGCACACAGCAACCTGTCCTTTCTTGGAGCCTTGTTCCGGACGCTGTTATAACTATGTGAAGGTAATATTATATGGCACACTACTCTGATGCACCTCTGTCTTGCATATTCACTTCATGTTGGTTTTTTTATGTTCATTACTCACCCAGCATATTGTCTCCCCTTACAGAGGGAGCCGCTCTCCATACTGGTCACATTACAAGTAATGTATTTTTTGCTATTTCCTTATATATTCCTTAGTGCGTTTTATAAGGTTCTCATTATTCATCCACACATAGGATTGAATCCTGGTATGGCTTTTCTCATGGCTGACATACACGTGTTATATGAGTCATAGAGTCTCTGGTTGTCTATTGTATTATATATATGAGAGGCCCATGCTGCCGCTGCTGCTGTTCTCTTTTTCTTACCTTTTAGTGAGATGCCCGACAGCTGGATAGGTCCTTTATATAAATGCTAAATGTGTGTATATATGTATATATGTATTATATGGATTCACAGGTGTTTAGCAAAATGTAATTTCACACAGATGGCTGGTACCATATTGCATTTTGCTCATATTGGATGTTTTCTCCTTTTCGTTTTTCTTTTTCTTTTTTATTGATATGTCCTGTTTGACGCTATGTAGCGCATCTGATTTATTGATATTATTGTCTGTATATATCATTTTCTTTTTATGTAATTTCAGATAGACTTAATACCCCTTGAGAAAGGCAACTTTATGCCGAAACGTTGGGGATACCAGTATACGTCTACAATTGTGACCGCTTTTTCTTTTTTATGGCATCCCGCTATCTGTTGAATTGAAATAAATATACACTTATTGCATAATTTTTGGTGTGCCGGAGTGATCTATAAAATATAAAGTGAATCTGTCACCAGATGAATTTATATCTATATACATTATTAAATGCGGTCCAGCTAAAGATTAACCCCTTTATGACCCAGCCTATTTTGACCTTAATGACCTGGCCGTTTTTTGCAATTCTGACCAGTGTCCCTTTATGAGGTAATAACTCAGGAACGCTTCGGATCCTAGCAGTTCTGAGATTGTTTTTTTTGTGACATATTGGGCTTCATGATAGTGGTAAATTTAGGTCGATAATTTTTGCGTTTATTTGTGAAAAAAATGGAAATTTGTCGAAAATTTAGAAAATGTTGCAATTTTAAAATTTTTTATTTTTATTCTGATAAACGAGAGAGTTACGTGACACAAAATAGTTAATAAATAACATTACCCACATGTCTACTTTACATCAGCACAATATTGGAAACAACATTTTTTTTTGCTAGTAAGTTATAAGGGTTAAAATTTGACCAGCAATTTCTCATTTTTACAACAAAATTTACAAAACCATTTTTTTTAGGGACCATCTCACATTTGAAGTCAATTTGAGGGGTCTATATGGCTGAAAATACCCAAAAGTTACACCATTCTAAAAACTTCACCGCTCAAGGTACTCAAAACCACATTCAAGAAGTTTATTAACCCTTTAGGTGCTTCACAGCAGCAGAAGCAACATGGAAGAAAAAAATGAACCTTTAACTTTTTAGTCACAAAAATTATCTTTTAGCAACAATTTTTTTATTTTCCCAAAGGTAAAAAGAGAAACTGGACCACAAAAGTTATTGTACAATTTGTCCTGAGTACGGCGATACCCCATATGTGGGGGGGAACCACTGTTTGGGCGCACGACAGGGCTCGGAAGGGAAGGAGCGCCATTTGACTTTTTCAATGAAAAATTGGTTCCAATCTTTAGCGGACACCATGTCGCGTTTGGAAAGCCCCTGTGTGCCTAAACATTGGAGCTCCCCCACAAATGACCCCATTTTGGAAACTAGACCCCCCAAGGAACTTATCTAAATGCATAGTGAGCACTTTGAACCCCCAGGTGCTTCACAAATTGATCCGTAAAAATGAAAAAGTACTTTTTTTCACAAAAAAATTCTTTTAGCCTCAATTTTTTCATTTCCACATGGGCAACAGGATAAAATGGATCCTAAAATTTATTGGGCAATTTCTCCTGACTACAGTGATACCTCACATGTGGAGGTAAACCACTGTTTGGGCACACAGCAGGGCTCGGAAGGGAAGGAGGGCCATTTGACTTTTTGAATGAAAAATTAGCTCCAATCGTTAGCAGACACCATGTCGCGTTTGGAGAGCCCCTGTGTGCCTAAACATTGGAGCTCCCCCACATGTGACCCCATTTTGGAAACTAGACCTCCCATAGAATTAATCTAGATGTGCGGTGACCACTTTAAACACCCGAGTGCTTCACGGAAGTTTACAACGCAGAGCCGTGAAAATAAAAAATCATTTTTCTTTCCTCAAAAATTATTTTTTAGCCCGCAATTTTTTATGTTCACAAGAGTAACAGGAGAAATTGGACCCCAAAAGTTGTTGTCCAGTTTGTCCTGAGTACGTTGATACCCCATATGTGGGGAGGAACCACTGTTTAGGCACACGTCGGGGCTCAGAAGGGAAGTAGTAACGTTTTGGAATGCAGACTTTGATGGAATGGTCTGCGGGCGTCTCGTTGTGTTTGCGGAGCCCCTGATGTTCCTAAAGAGTAGAAACCCCCCATAAGTGACCCCATTTTGGAAACTAGACCCCCCAAGAAACTTATCTAGATATGTGGTGAGCACTTTGAACCCCCAAGTGCTTCACAGAAGTTTACAACGCAGAGCCGTGAAAATAAAAAATCATTTTTCTTTCCTCAAAAATGATGTTTTAGCAAGCAATTTTTTATTTTCACAAGTGTAACAGGAGAAATTGGACCCCAATAGTTGTTGCCCAGTTTGTCCTGAGTATGCTGGTACCCCATATGTGGGGGTAAACCACTGTTTGGGCGCACGTCAGGGCTCGGAAGGGAGGGAGCACCATTTGACTTTTTGAACGCAAGATTGGCTGGAATCAATGGTGGCGCCATGTTGCGTTTGGAGACCCCTGATGTGCCTAAACCGTGAAACCCCTCAATTCTAACCCCAACACACCCCTAACCCTAATCCCAACTCTAGCCCTAACCCTAATCACAACCCTAACCCCAACACACCCCTAACCACAACACTAACCCCAACACACCCCTAACCCTAATCCCAACCCTATCCCTAATCCTAACCCTATCCCTAATCCTAACCCTATCCCTAATCCTAACCCTAATCCCAACCCTAACCACAACTTTAACCCCAACACACCCCTAACTCTAACCATAACCCTAACCACAAGCCTAATCTTAACCCTATTTCCAACCCTAGCCCTAATTCCAACCCTAACTCTAATTCCAACCCTAACCCTAAGGCTATGTGCCCACGTTGCGGATTCGTGTGAGATTTTTACGCACCATTTTTGAAAAATCCGCAGGTAAAAGGCACTGCATTTTACCTGCGGGTTTACCGCGGATTTCCAGTGTTTTTTTGTGCGGATTTCACCTGCGGATTCTTATTTTGGAACAGGTGTAAAACGCTGCGGAATCCGCACAAAGAATTGACATGCTGCAGGAAAATACAACGCAGCGTTTCTGCGCGGTATTTTCCGCACCATGGGCACAGCGGATTTGGTTTTCCATAGGTTTACATGGTACTGTAAACCTGATGGAACACTGCTACGAATCCGCAGCGGCCAATCCGCTGCGGATCCGCAGCCAAATCCTCACCATGTGCACATAGCCTAATTCTAACCCTAGCTCTAACCCTAGCCCTAACCCTAACCCTAGCCCTAACCCTAACCCTAACCCTAGCCCTAGCCCTAACCCTAACCCTAGTTCTAACCCCAACCCTAGTTCTAACCCTAACCCTAGTGGAAAAATAAAAGAAAATATATTTTCTTTATTTTATTATTGTCCCTACCTATGGGGGTGATAAAGGGGGGGGTTCATTTACTATTTTTTTTATTTTGATCACTGTGATAGGTTTTTTCACAGTGAACAAAATGTACCTGGAACGAATCTGCCAGCCGGCAGATTCGGCGGGCGCACTGCGCATGCGCCCGCCATTTTGGAAGATGGCGGCGCCCATAGAAAAGACGGACGGACACCGGGAGGCTCGGTAAGTATGAGGGGGGAGATCGGAGCACGGGGGAATCGGAGCACGGGGGGTGGGATCGGAGCACAGGGGGACCGGACAGGAGGACGGGGGAGCGGACAGGACGACGGAGGGGAGCGGAGCACCGGACGGAGGACTGGGGAGGAGATCAGTGGTGGTGGGGGGGCAGTTTCCAGCCATGGCCGATGATATTGCAGCATCGGCCATGGCTGGATTGTAATATTTCACCAGTTTTCATAAGTGAAATATTACAAACCGCTCTGATTGGCTGTTTCACTTTCAACAGCCAATCAGAGCAATCGTAGCCACGAGGGAGTGAAGTCACCCCCCTGGGCTGAAGTACCACTCCCCCTGTCCCTGCAGATCGGGTGAAATTGGAGTTAACCCTTTCACCCGATCTGCAGGGACGCGATCATTCCATGACGCCACATAGGCGTCACAGGTAGGATTGGCACCGACTTTCATGACGCCTACGTGGCGTCACAGGTCGGGAAGGGGTTAAAAGAGTTCATAAGTCTATGTGTATTCAGTGGCAGCTTGTTCTAAACAGTGCAAAAGCTCAGCACTGGCAGAGAGGAAGCGCAACCAGGAGCTAAAATTAGTTTAAGTGGTAGAGATTGAGTTAAACTTTGATAAAGGATTGCACAGCTATTCTGACATGGATTTTCAAAGTAAAGGTAGGAGAGATCTATTTAGTAATGAATGCAGACTATTGTGAAACCTGGCAACAAATCGACTTAAAAGTGACCCTATCTTTATAGATTGTGGGTCTGATTTCTGCCAATGCATTAAGTACAGTGTTAATATTCAGTGCTGTGGTCTCACTCAGAGGCCTGGAATTGAGCAAGGAGCAGCAGGCATTTAACCTTGTGTATTGGCTCCTAGTCACACTGCTATCCACACCGACCAGATGTTTGAAGAGACTATATTCTGCATGGTATAAACCTATTAGTTCATTCTTGTCAATTATTCAAGAGGGGTATCCTTCGCAGCAAAATTTGGCATGGAGAAGATGTGCATCTTACACTGTCATGCACCTCTGTCATACCACACACTGTTTCTGACATCTTAGTGCTCCAATGCAGAGGTCAACATAAATTACTACAGACTTCTTGAAACATCCACCTCAAGCAACTCCCATCAAAGCTTTTATCCGTTAATTATGTTGCAGTCATCATATTATATAGCACTGTGTACTTACAATTGCTCATTTTGCCTTTCTACCCAGTAAATTCTTCTCTTTTCTCTGCTTTAGTAGAAACAGGACATCTCTTTTCCCTGAATGAGTTATCTCCCTCTTCACCTCCTGGCCCAGCTGCTCTGCTCCACCCCCTGCAAGGGAGTATATGCAGGGAAAATAGACTTCCTGTTTCTACATAGATCTAAGGCTGGTTTCAGACTTGCGTTCGGCAGGGCTGCGGATGAAAGCCTACTTTTGACGCTGCACTGAACTGCGTCAAACGCAACATGTTTGCATTTTAAAAACGATGCATGCGGAGGCATCCACATACATCCGCATGGCTTGCGTACCCAATGTTAAAGATAGGGTACACAGGATGCATGCAGACGTATGCGGAGCTGAAGGAAGAGGTGCGGAAGTGGGCGGGGCTTAACAGAGGAAGAAGATCATCCGCAGCCCCGCCGATCACTAGTGTGAAACTAGCCTTAGAAGGATTCAACAAGTCCGCTTTTGATGTCATAGATCTAACTGAAAACAGAAGAATTAGCTGGGAAGACGATCAATTGCAAGTACACAGTGCTATATAATATGATTGCAATATATTAAAAGGATAAAAACTTTGATGTGAGTGCTTCTTTAGGATGTTAGCAACAACATCATTATGCATATGCTCCTGTTGTCTATAAGAAATCTTCAAGGGAATCTTTCAGCATGTTTTTGCTACCTCAGTTGAGAGCAGCATAATGTAGGCAAAGAGAAGCTGAATCCAATGATGTATCATTTTGTGTCAGAACTGCTGCACCCAGTAAACTATCAGATCATTTAGATTTAGAATGAAGCAGAGCTGAGATAGCTAACCCCGCCCACACCAGGACCTCTGTGTACAAAGTCCATAGACAGTGAGGTGCTTATCCCAGGAGGGGGCGATGCCGGACTGGTTAATCTCTTAGTGATCAATCGTTCACAGTTAGTAAGTAACAGTATGCACTTTGACAAGTGACACATTCCTGAATTCTGTGTTTCTGCATCTATTTCCTACTGTCTTCAGATTACATAGCAAAAACCTGCTGACAAATTCCCTTTTATTAACCCCTTCCCGACTTGTGACGCCACGTAGGCGTCATGAAAGTCGGTGCCAATCCGACCTGTGACGCCTATGTGGCGTTATGTGTTATGATCCTGGTGGTTAGAACACATGAACTGACCTGATAAGTATACCCAAAAATAAGGACAAGCTCTGGGAATGTGGGAACTTTACTGACCGCAATTCTGATCCTATCAAACCACACTATAGGCAGCCGTGGAGCGTTCCTAACTCGGCCTAGACGCCTCGTTCACAGCCTGAGAAACTAGCTACCCCTAGAGAGAAACAAAGCCTCACTTGCCTCAGAGAAATTTTCCCCAAAGTGTAAGCAGCCCCCCACAAATAATAACGGTGAGTTTAAGGGGAAAACACAAACATAGAAATGAAAATAGGTTTTAGCAAATGAGGCCCGCTAATAACTAAATAGTCAGAAGATAGCAAGGAATCTGTGCGGTCAGTATAAAATACTACAAAAGTATCCACGCAGAGAATACAAAAAGACCCCCACACCGACTCACGATGTGAGGGGCGCAACTCTGCAACCCAGAGCTTCCAGCTAGCAATCAAATAGCATATAAGCAAGCTGGACTGAACTCATAACATATTGAGAAACATTTTCAAATAGAAATGAGCAAAAATGGACTAGCATGAACTTAGCTTCTCGACGAGGAGACAGGTCACAAGGGAAGTCCCAGAGAGATCTGAACCAGTACTTAATACAACGACAGCAGGCAACAAGTAAAGGTCCAGATGGAGTTAAATAGGCAGCAGGCCTAGCAGGAAACGAGGCAGCTGGGGTCCAGCTACAGACCAGCAGTAACACTAAAAGCCACCAGAGGGAGCCCATGAACAGAACTCACAAAGTACCACTCATGACCACAGGAGGGAGCCCGAGAACGGAATTCACAACAGTTATGGTGGGATCGCGTCCCTGCAGATCAGGTGAAAGGGTTAGCTTCAATTTCACCCAATCTGCAGGGACAGGGGGAGTGGTACTTCAGCCCAGGAGGGGTGGCTTCACCCCCCCCATGGCTACGATCGCTCTGATTGGCTGTTGAAAGTAAAACAGCCAATCAGATCGACTTGTAATATTTCACCTGTGAAAAGTGGTGAAATATTACAATCCAGCCATTGCCGATGCTGCAATATCATCGGCCATGGCTGGAAACCCTGATCTGCTCCCGCCACTGCCACCGATCTTCTCCCCTGTCCTCCGTCCTATGCTCCGCCCCCCTCCGTCCTCCTGTCCGCTCCACCGTCCTCCTGTCCGCTCCCCCATGCTCCGATCCCACCCCCCGTGCTCCGATCCCCCCGTGCTCCGATTCCACCCCCTCATACTTACCGAGCCTCCCGGTGTCTGTCCGTCTTCTCCATGGGTCACTTGTGGGGGGTTTCCACTGTTTAGGCACATCAGGGGCTCTGCAAATGCAACGTGATGCCCGCAGACCATTCCATCAAAGTCTGCATTTCAAAACGTCACTACTTCCCTTCCGAGCCCCGACGTGTGCCCAAACAGTGGTTTACCCCCACATATAGGGTACCAGCATACTCAGGACAAACTGGGCAACAACTATTGGGGTCCAATTTCTCCTGTTACCCTTGCGAAAAAAAAATTGCTTGCTAAAACATAATTTTTGAGGAAAGAAAAATTATATTTTATTGTCACGGCTCTGCATTATAAACTTCTGTGAAGCACTTAAGGGTTCAAAGTGCTCACCACACATCTAGATAAGTTCCTTGGGGGGTCTAGTTTACAAAATGGGGTCACTTGTGGGGGGTTTCCACTGTTTAGGCACATCAGGGGCTCTGCAAACGCAACATGACGCCCGTAGACCATTCCATCAAAGTCTGCATTTTAAAACGTCACTACTTCCCTTCCGAGCCCCGACGTGTGACCAAACAGTGGTTTACTCCCACATATGGGGTATCAGCGTACTCAGGACAAACTGGGCAACAAATATTGGGTTCCACTTCTTCTGTTACCCTTGTGAAAATAAAAAATTGCTTACTAAAACATAATTTGTGAGGAAAGAAAAATGATTTTTTATTTTCATGGCTCTGCGTTGTAAACTTCTGTGAATCACTTGGGGGTTCAAAGTGCTCACCACATATCTCGATAAGTTCCTGGGGGGTCTAGTTTCCAAAATGGGGTCACATGTGGGGGGTTTCTACTGTTTAGGCACATCTGGGGCTCTGCAAACGCAACGTGACGGCCGCAGACCATTCCATCAAAGTCTGCATTTCGAAATGTCACTACTTCCCTTCCGAGCCCCGACGTGTGCCCAAACAGTGGTTTACCCCCACATATGGGGTATTAGCGTACTCAGGACAAAATAATCAACATATATAAGGGTCCATTTCTCCTGTTACCCTTGTGAAAATAAAAAAGTGCTTACTAAAACATAATTTTTGAGGAAAGAAAAATTATTTTTTATTTTCACGGCTCTGCGTTGTAAACTTCTGTGAAGCACTTGGGGGTTCAAAGTGCTCACCACATATCTAGATAAGTTCCTTGGGGGGTCTAGTTTCCAAAATGGGGTCACATGTGGGGGGTTTCTACTGTTTAGGCACATCAGGGGCTCTGCAAACGTAACATGACACCCGCAGACCATTCCATCAAAGTCTGCATTTCAAAATGTCACTACTTCCCTTCCGAGCCCCGACGTGTGCCCAAACAGTGGTTTACTCCCACATATGGGGTATCAGCGTACTCAGGACAAACTGGGCAACAAATATTGGGGTCCACTTCTACTGCTACCCTTGTGAAAATAAAAAATTGCTTACTAAAACATAATTTGTGAGGAAAGAAAAATGATTTTTTATTTTCATGGCTCTGCGTTGTAAACTTCTGTGAAGCACTTGGGGGTTCAAAGTGCTCACCACATATCTAGATAAGTTGCTTGTGGGTCTAGTTTCCAAAATGGGGTCACTTGTGGGGGGTTTCTACTGTTTAGGCACATCAGGGGCTCTGCAAACACAAACGTGACGCCCGCAGACCATTCCATCAAAGTCTGCATTTCAAAACGTCACTACTTCTCTTCCGAGCCCTGACGTGTACCCAAACAGTGGTTTACCCCCACATATGGGGTACCAGCATATTCAGGAGAAACTGGGCAACAACTATTGGGGTCCAATTTCTCCTGTTACCCTTGTGAAAATAAAAAATTGTTTGCTAAAAAATAATTTGTGAGGAAAGAAAAATGATTTTTTTATTTTCACGGCTCTGAGTTATAAACTTCTGTGAAGTACTTAGGGGTTCAAAGTGCTCACCACACATCTAGATAAGTTTTTGGGGGGGTCTAGTTTCCAAAATGGGGTCACTTATGGGGGTTTCTACTGTTTAGGCACATCAGGGGCTCTGCAAACCTAACATGATGCCCGCAGACCATTCCATCAAAGTCTGCATTCCAAAACAACACTATTTCCCTTCCGAGCCCCGACGTGTGCCCAAATAGTGGTTTACCCCCACATATGGGGTACCAACGTACTCAGGACAAACTGTGCAACAACTATTGCGTCCAATTTCCCCTGTTACCCTTGTGAAAATAAAAAAATGCTTGCTAAAAAATACTTTTTGAGGAAAGAAAAAAGATTTTTTATTTTCACGGTTCTGCGTTATAAACTTCTGTGAAGCACTTGGGGGTTTAAAGTGGTAACCGCACATCTAGATTAGTTCCATGGGAGGTCTAGTTTCCAAAATGGGGTCATACGTGGGGGAGCTCCAATGTTTAGGCACACAGGGGCTCTCCAAACATGACATGGTGTCCGCTAACGATTGGAGCTAATTTTTCATTCAAAAAGTCAAATGGCGCTCCTTCCCTTCCGAGCCCTGCCGTGTGCCAAAATAGTCGTTTATCCCCACATGTGAGGTATCAGTGTACTCAGGAGAAATTGCCCAATAAATGTTAGGATCCATTTTATCCTGTTGTCCATGTGAAAATGAAAAAATTGAGGCTAAAAAAAATTTTTTGTGAAAAAAAGTACTTTTTCATTTTTACGGATCAAATTGTGAAGCACCTGGGGGTTCAAAGTGCTCACTATGCATCTAGATAAGTTCTTTGGGGGGTCTAGTTTCTAAAATGGGTTTACTTTGGGGGAGCTCCAATCTTTAGGTACACAGGGGCTCTCCAAACGCGACATGGTGTCCGCTAACGATTGGAGCTAATTTGTCATTCAAAAGTCAAATGGCGCTCCTTCCCTTCCAAGCCTTGCCGTGTGCACAAACAGTGGTTTGTGACCACATATGAGGTATCAGTGTACTCAGGAGAAATTGCCCAACACATTTTATGATCCATTTTATCCTGTTGCCCATGTGAAAATGAAAAAATTGAGGCTAAAAGACATTTTTTGTGAAAAAAAGTACTTTTTCATTTTTACGGATCAATTTGTGAAGCACCTGGGGGTTCAAAGTGCTCACTATGCATCTAAATAAGCTCCATGGGGGGTCTAGTTTCCAAAATAGGGTCATTTGTGGGGGAGCTCCAATGTTTAGGCACACAGGGACTTTCCAAACGCGACATGGTGTCCGCTAAAGATTGGAGCCAATTTTTCATTGAAAAAGTCAAATGGCGCTCCTTCTCTTCCGAGCCGTGTCGTGTGCCCAAACAGTGGTTCCCCCCCACATATGGGGTATCAGCGTACTCAGGACAAATTGGACCACAATTTTTGGGGTCCAGTTTCTCCTTTTACCCTTGGTAAAATAAAAAAATTGTTGCTAAAAGATCATTTTTGTGACTAAAAAGTTAAATGTTCATTTTTTCCTTCCATGTTGCTTCCGCTGCTGTGAAACACCCAAAGGGTTCATAAACTTCTTGAATGTGGTTTTGAGCACCTTGAGGGGTGCAGTTTTTAGAATGGTGTCAGTTTTGGGGTATTTTCAGCCATATAGACCCCTCAAACTGACTTCAAATGTGAGGTGGTCCCTAAAAAAATGGTTTTGTAAATTTTGTTGTAAAAATGAGAAATCGCTGGTCAAATTTTAACCCTTATAACTTCCTAGCAAAAAAAAAAATTGTTTCCAAAATTGTGCTGATGTAAAGTAGACATAAGAGTAATGTTATTTATTAACTATTTTGTGTCCCATAACTGTCTCGTTTAACAGAATAAAAATTCAAAATTTGAAAATTGCAAAATTTTCAAACTTGTAGCCAAATTTCCATTTTTTCACAAATAAACGCAAAAATTATCGACCTAAATTTACCACTAAGGCTACTTTCACACTAGCGTCGTGCACTGCACGTCGCTATGCGTCATTTTATAGAAAAAATGCATCCTGCAAAAGTGCTTGCAGGATGCGTTTTTTCTCCATTGACTTGCATTAGCGACGTAGTGCGACGCATTGCCACACGTCGCAACCGTCGTGCGACGGTTGAGTCGTGTTGCATCGGACCGTCGCCACCAAAAAACGTTGCATGTAAAGTTTTTTGGTGCGTCGTGTCCAGCATTTCTGACCGCGCATGCGCGGCTGGAACTCCACCCCCGCCTCTTCGCACCTCACAATGGGGCAGCGGATGCGTTGAAAAACAGCACCCGCTGCCCCCGTTGTGCGGCGCTTCCACAGTATGCCTCGGTGCGCCGCAACGTCGCATTGCGACGTGCAGTGCACGACGCTAATGTGAAAGTAGCCTAACATGAAGCCCAATATGTCACGAAAAAACAACCTCAGAACCGATAGGATCCGCTGAAGCATTCCTGAGTTATTACCTCATAAAGGGACACTGGTCAGAATTGCAAAAAACGGGCAGGTCATTAAGGTCAAAATAGGCTGGGTCATGAAGGGGATAATAAAAGGGGTTTTCCATTTATAATTTTTAAATAATGTATTAAAAAGTGGGACACAGGTAGAGAGTCAGTGCTGTATCATCAAGGGAAGTAACATTTTTTTTCTCATCAGCATTCGTCTGTAAACATTTCTTAGGCCGGGGTCACACTTAGGAGTGTGATGCGAGAAACTCAAACATCAATACCCAGCACTGCCGCCGGCACTCGGGACCGCAGTGTGCGGCTGCATGTATTTCTATGCAGCTGAACGCTCCAGTCCTGAGTGCCGGGGGAAGTGCTGGGTATTGATGTCAGAGACTTGCGCAAGTTTTTTGCATTACACAAGCAAGTGTGACTCCAGCCTTAGGCCGGCGTCACACGAGCGAGTTTTACGGACGTAAGAGCGCAGAAAATACGTCCGTAAAATTCGCCAAACAAACGGCACAATTATTCTCAATGGGGCTGCTCCTATCAGCCGTATCTTACGGCGACGTATTATACGGCTTTCTACGGCCGTAGTAAATCGCAGCATGCTGCGTTTGTCAGCGTATTGCGCAAATAATACGCCAATGAAAGTCTATGGGGGCGAGAAAAATACGGATTCCACACGGACCAGCAGTGTGACTTGCGAGAAATACGCAGCGGTGTTAGTGAAAAGCCAGTAATTCAATTGCCGGCTTTTCATTTCTCCTTCCCCAACCCGACAGGATATGAGACATGGTTTATAGAGTTGAGCGACTTTCATTTTTTTAAGATCGAGTCGGGTTTTGTGAAACCCGATTTTGTCCAGAGTCGAGTCGAGTGCAGTCGGCCGATTATCGCTAAAAGTCGGGGATCGACCGAAACACGAAACCCAATGCAAGTCAATGGGGAAGCATAGTCGGCAGTGAGTGGAGGCCAGGAAAACACCTACAGTGCCCATTTTAATGCCAAAAACATCCATTCTTGTTTCTGAAGCTTGTCAATCTTAATTAACTTTATAATAATAGTTGGGCATAGGGAATTGGGGGTCATTTGGCAAAAGTTGTGGGGGGAGTAGGGCCGGCTCAAGTTTTTCGTGGGCCCAGGAAATGCGGACTACGTCACGGCGGTGTTGCAGGGAAAGGTAAGTATTTCAACGTTGCAAGTGCTGTGATCCTGAGCAAGCAGGGGGGGCCCACTCGTTCGCATTGGCACTGGCACAGGGCCCCTCAAAGTACAGCGATGTGTGTTTGCATGGCGGGGGCGCCTCCCACCAGCAGCGACACTTTTGCGTACTCTGAGGGGCCCTGTGCCAGTGACGTCGCCAACGAGTATGCCCCCCCACCTGATGAAGGAACCTGCACTTTCATCTGCACCTTCCTCTCTGTCCCTGTGTAAGGTGGTATAACATGCGGGAAGGGGAACCTTACTTTCAGCAGGGTCAGATTCTGGCTGTGTAGAGTATAAGGGGAATGTAGTGGTCTAGGTCAATGTACCAGCAGACTCATTTAGTAGGCCGGAACAGCCAATTGCATTTTTAAAAATGGTAATTTGGAACTGAAGGTTGAAGCTCAGCTTTATTCAGTTGAGGACAACACCAGGCAGGGGCAGACATTCACCTTTAGTAGGCCGGAACAGCCAATTGCATTTTTAAAAATGGTAATTTGGAACAGAAGGTAGAAGCTCAGCTTTATTCAGTTGAGGACAACACCAGGCAGGGGCAGACATTCACCTTTAGTAGGCCGGAACAGCCAATTGCATTTTTAAAAATGGTAATTTGGAACTGAAGGTTGAAGCTCAGCTTTATTCAGTTGAGGACAACACCAGGCAGGGGCAGACATTCACCTTTAGTAGGCCGGAACAGCCAATTGCATTTTTAAAAATGGTAATTTGGAACAGAAGGTAGAAGCTCAGCTTTATTCAGTTGAGGACAACACCAGGCAGGGGCAGACATTCACCTTTAGTAGGCCGGAACAGCCAATGGCATTTTTAGAAATGGTAATTTGGAACAGAAGGTAGAAGCTCAGCTTTATTCAGTTGAGGACAACACCAGGCAGGGGCAGACATTCACCTTTAGTAGGCCGGAACAGCCAATGGCATTTTTAGAAATGGTAATTTGAAACAGAAGGTAGAAGCTCAGCTTTATTCAGTTGAGGACAACACCAGGCAGGGGCAGACATTCACCTTTAGTAGGCCGGAACAGCCAATTGCATTTTTAAAAATGGTAATTTGGAACAGAAGGTAGAAGCTCAGCTTTATTCAGTTGAGGACAACACCAGGCAGGGGCAGACATTCACCTTTAGTAGGCCGGAACAGCCAATTGCATTTTTAAAAATGGTAATTTGGAACAGAAGGTTGAAGCTCAGCTTTATTCAGTTGAGGACAACACCAGGCAGGGGCAGACAGACACCTTTAGTAGGCCGGAACAGCCAATTTTATAAAAAAAAAGCAGTTAATAAGAGGCAGAAGGTAGAAGCTCAGCTTTATTCAGTTGCAGCTTCTTGGCAATAATATAAAGAAGACGCGACAGGACAACACTCGGTGGATGCCATATCTGTGTTTTCAATGGAAAAAAACCTTTCAGTTAACTACTTGCAGGAGCAAGTTTTTGTAGCTGGTGGACAATTTTTTTAAAAAAAAGCAGTTAATAAGAGGCAGAAGGTAGAAGCTCAGCTTTATTCAGTTGCAGCTTCTTGGCAAAAATATAAAGAAGACGCGACAGGACAACACTCGGTGGATGCCATATCTGTGTTTTCAATGGAAAAAAACCTTTCAGTTAACTACTTGCAGGAGAAAGTTTTTGTAGCTGGTGGCCAATTTTTGTACTGTACCAGTTTTTTGTTGTATGTGTTTTTGTTTTTAATGTTAAAATGTCTGCATTTGATATCTCTCCAGTATTTTCTTTTTTATAAGCAAAATACTGCAGTTTTACATCGGTTACATGGATACACAGGCAGCTTGGTGGTGAGTGGAGGAGTATTTAAAGTAGGGACCGCAGACAGGCTATCAAAGGCCTAAAATAACAAACAATAGGCTCATGGCAGCTTTACAGCGGTTACATGGATACACAGGCAGCTTGGTGGTGAGTGGAGGAGTATTTAAAGTAGGGACCGCAGACAGGCTATCAAAGGCCTAAAATAACAAACAATAGGCTTATGGCAGTTTTACAGCGGTTACATGGATACACGGGCAGGCAGCTTGGTGGTCAGTGGAGGAGTATTTAAAGTAGGGACCGCAGACAGGCTATCAAAGGCCTAAAATAACAAACAATAGGCTCATGGCAGCTTTACAGCGGTTACATGGATACATGGGCAGGCAGCTGGTGATGAGTGGAGGAGTATTTAAAGTAGGGACCGCAGACAGGCTATCAAAGGCCTAAAATAACAAACAATAGGCTCATGGCAGCTTTACAGCGGTTACATGGATACACAGGCAGCTTGGTGGTGAGTGGAGGAGTATTTAAAGTAGGGACCGCAGACAGGCTATCAAAGGCCTAAAATAACAAACAATAGGCTCATGGCAGCTTTACAGCGGTTACATGGATACACGGGCAGGCAGCTTGGTGGTCAGTGGAGGAGTATTTAAAGTAGGGACCGCAGACAGGCTATCAAAGGCCTAAAATAACAAACAATAGGCTTATGGCAGTTTTACAGCGGTTACATGGATACACGGGCAGGCAGCTTGGTGGTCAGTGGAGGAGTATTTAAAGTAGGGACCGCAGACAGGCTATCAAAGGCCTAAAATAACAAACAATAGGCTCATGGCAGCTTTACAGCGGTTACATGGATACACGGGCAGGCAGCTGGTGATGAGTGGAGGAGTATTTAAAGTAGGGACCGCAGACAGGCTATCAAAGGCCTAAAATAACAAACAATAGGCTCATGGCAGCTTTACAGCGGTTACATGGATACACAGGCAGCTTGGTGGTGAGTGGAGGAGTATTTAAAGTAGGGACCGCAGACAGGCTATCAAAGGCCTAAAATAACAAACAATAGGCTCATGGCAGCTTTACAGCGGTTACATGGATACACAGGCAGCTTGGTGGTGAGTGGAGGAGTATTTAAAGTAGGGACCGCAGACAGGCTATCAAAGGCCTAAAATAACAAACAATAGGCTTATGGCAGTTTTACAGCGGTTACATGGATACACGGGCAGGCAGCTTGGTGGTCAGTGGAGGAGTATTTAAAGTAGGGACCGCAGACAGGCTATCAAAGGCCTAAAATAACAAACAATAGGCTCATGGCAGTTTTACAGCGGTTACATGGATACACGGGCAGGCAGCTTGGTGGTCAGTGGAGGAGTATTTAAAGTAGGGACCGCAGACAGGCTATCAAAGGCCTAAAATAACAAACAATAGGCTTATGGCAGTTTTACAGCGGTTACATGGATACACGGGCAGGCAGCTTGGTGGTCAGTGGAGGAGTATTTAAAGTAGGGACCGCAGACAGGCTATCAAAGGCCTAAAATAACAAACAATAGGCTCATGGCAGCTTTACAGCGGTTACATGGATACACAGGCAGCTTGGTGGTGAGTGGAGTATTTAAAGTAGGGACCGCAGACAGGCTATCAAAGGCCTAAAATAACAAACAATAGGCTCATGGCAGTTTTACAGCGGTTACATGGATACACGGGCAGGCAGCTTGGTGGTCAGTGGAGGAGTATTTAAAGTAGGGACCGCAGACAGGCTATCAAAGGCCTAAAATAACAAACAATAGGCTCATGGCAGTTTTACAGCGGTTACATGGATACACGGGCAGGCAGCTGGTGATGAGTGGAGGAGTATTTAAAGTAGGGACCGCAGACAGGCTATCAAAGGCCTAAAATAACAAACAATAGGCTCATGGCAGCTTTACAGCGGTTACATGGATACACAGGCAGCTTGGTGGTGAGTGGAGGAGTATTTAAAGTAGGGACCGCAGACAGGCTATCAAAGGCCTAAAATAACAAACAATAGGCTTATGGCAGTTTTACAGCGGTTACATGGATACACGGGCAGGCAGCTTGGTGGTCAGTGGAGGAGTATTTAAAGTAGGGACCGCAGACAGGCTATCAAAGGCCTAAAATAACAAACAATAGGCTTATGGCAGTTTTACAGCGGTTACATGGATACACGGGCAGGCAGCTTGGTGGTCAGTGGAGGAGTATTTAAAGTAGGGACCGCAGACAGGCTATCAAAGGCCTAAAATAACAAACAATAGGCTCATGGCAGCTTTACAGCGGTTACATGGATACACGGGCAGGCAGCTGGTGATGAGTGGAGGAGTATTTAAAGTAGGGACCGCAGACAGGCTATCAAAGGCCTAAAATTACAAACAATAGGCTTATGGCAGTTTTACAGCGGTTACATGGATACACGGGCAGGCAGCTTGGTGGTCAGTGGAGGAGTATTTAAAGTAGGGACCGCAGACAGGCTATCAAAGGCCTAAAATAACAAACAATAGGCTCATGGCAGCTTTACAGCGGTTACATGGATACACGGGCAGGCAGCTGGTGATGAGTGGAGGAGTATTTAAAGTAGGGACCGCAGACAGGCTATCAAAGGCCTAAAATAACAAACAATAGGCTCATGGCAGCTTTACAGCGGTTACATGGATACACAGGCAGCTTGGTGGTGAGTGGAGGAGTAGTGCAAGGAGTGTCTGTCCCAGTACTCCCAAAATATAAATAGATGTTAATGTCTCGCAAAACAACCAAAACAAAAAAAAAGGTGGCATACTTAGGTACAGGGGTGGGCTCATCTACTGAGTTTCTGACATAGTAATTTGGCAGTAACTATTTAATGGTGCCAATATAGGACACAGACACAGACTACTTTAAGTTGCATCATAGATGTCTACAAATTTGTATTGTCAGTGCCAGACATTGAATGATGTCAGCGAATAGACTAAAGATTGGTGGAGCTGTGCGACATAATTTTGCACGTGGTAGAGCACATTTTGAGCTGGGGTAGGGGGGAACTCTCTTGAGGCCGGCGGGACCGCCCCAGGGCCCCTCATGTTACAACGGTGTGTCTGACGTTGGGTGCGCACCACCACCGCCAGAGACACTACATTGTACTATGAGGGACCCAGTAGCAATGCCGTCAACCAAAAGCGAGCACACCCACCTCTTCAGACAAACAGCAGTCTCACGGGTGCTTGCGCCAAGTCGCGATACCACGGCCCCGTGTGGGGAGTTTTGCCATTTAGGGAGGTGTAAACATGTCGTATGCTGTACAATCAGCTGCAGCAAATTAGACATTAGAAAAGTAATTCACAGGCAAGAGCTTTTCATAGGAAAGCTAGGTGTCGGCCGGGCAAGGTGGGGCAAAAGATTTCGAAATCCAGTTGTGGTTCATTTTAATGAATGTTAGATCGTCAACATTTTGGGTAGCCAGACGAGTCCTTTTTTCGGTTAATATTGAACCTGCAGCACTGAATACTCTTTCTGATAGGACACTTGCTGCCGGGCAAGCAAGCTCCTGCAATGCATATTCTGCCAATTCTGGCCAGGTGTCTAATTTGGAGGCCCAGTAATCAAATGGGAATGACGGTTGAGGGAGAACATCGATAAGGGATGAAAAATAGTTAGTAACCATACTGGACAAATGTTGTCTCCTGTCACTTTCAATTGATGCAGCAGTACCTGTCCTGTCTGCGGTCATAGCAAAATCACTCCACAACCTGGTCAGAAAACCCCTCTGTCCAACGCCACTTCTGATGTGTGCACCCCTAACACTCCTAGTCTGCTGCCCCCTGGAGCTCGTGTGAGAACGATCACGTGCGCTGTGTGCTGGGAATGCCTGAAGCAAACGGTCAACAAGAGTTGATTGTTTGGTTGCTAATATTAGTTCCAAGTTCTCATGTGGCATAATATTTTGCAATTTGCCTTTATAGCGTGGATCAAGGAGGCAGGCCAACCAGTAATCGTCATCGTTCATCATTTTCGTAATGCGTGTGTCCCTTTTTAGGATACGTAAGGCATAATCCGCCATGTGGGCCAAAGTTCCAGTTGTCAAATCTCCGGTTGTGATTGGTTGAGGGGCAGTTGCAGGCAAATCTACGTCACTTGTGTCCCTCAAAAAACCAGAACCCGGCCGTGACACGCAACCAATTTCCTGTGCCCCCGGGAAAGGTTCGGCATTAAAAATATACTCATCCCCATCATCCTCCTCGTCCTCCACCTCCTCTTCGCCCGCTACCTCGTCCTGTACACTGCCCTGACCAGACAATGGCTGACTGTCATCAAGGCTTTCCTCTTCCTCTGGTGCAGACGCCTGCTCCTTTATGTGCGTCAAACTTTGCATCAGCAGACGCATTAGGGGGATGCTCATGCTTATTACGGCGTTGTCTGCACTAACCAGCCGTGTGCATTCCTCAAAACACTGAAGGACTTGACACATGTCTTGTATCTTAGACCACTGCACACCTGACAACTCCATGTCTGCCATCCTACTGCCTGCCCGTGTATCCTCCCACAAATAAATAACAGCATGCCTCTGTTCGCACAGTCTCTGAAGCATGTGCAGTGTTGAGTTCCACCTTGTTGCAACGTCTATGATTAGGCGATGCTGGGGAAGGTTCAAAGACCGCTGATAGGTCTGCATACGGCTGGCGTGTACAGGCGAACGTCGGATATGTGAGCAAAGTGCACGCACTTTGAGGAGCAGGTCGGAGAACCCAGGATAAGTTTTCAATAAGCACTGCACCACCAGGTTTAAGGTGTGAGCCAGGCAAGGAATGTGTTTCAGTTGGGAAAGGGAGATGGCAGCCATGAAATTCCTTCCGTTATCACTCACTACCTTGCCTGCCTCAAGATCTACTGTGCCCAGCCACGACTGCGTTTCTTGTTGCAAGAACTCGGATAGAACTTCCGCGGTGTGTCTGTTGTCGCCCAAACACTTCATAGCCAATACAGCCTGCTGACGCTTGGCAGTAGTTGGCCCATAATGGGACAACTGGTGTGCAACAGTGTCATCTGCCGATGGAGTGGTTGGCAGACTGCGTTCTGTGGAAGAGCTGTAGCTTCTGCAGGAGGACGAGGAGGAGGAGGAGGAGGGGGTGCGAACGCCTACAGCCAACTGTTTCCTAGACCGTGGGCTAGGCACAACTGTCCCTAAATTGATGTCGCCTGTGGACCCTGCATCCACCACATTCACCCAGTGTGCCGTGATGGACACATAACGTCCCTGGCCATGCCTACTGGTCCATGCATCTGTAGTCAGGTGCACCTTTGTACTCACAGATTGCCTGAGTGCATGGACGATGCGCTGTTTAACATGCTGGTGCAGGGCTGGGATGGCTTTTCTGGAAAAAAAGTGTCGACTGGGTAGCTCGTATCGTGGTTCAGCGTACTCCATCAGGGCTTTGAAAGCTTCGCTTTCAACTAACCGGTAGGGCATCATCTCTAACGAGATTAGTCTAGCTATGTGGGCGTTAAAACCCTGTGTACGCGGATGCGAGGATAAGTACTTCCTTTTTCTAACCAGAGTCTCATGTAGGGTGAGCTGGACTGGAGAGCTGGAGATCGTGGAACTTTCGGGTGTGCCGGTGTACATGGCAGACTGAGAGACGGTTGGAGACGGTATTGTTTCCGCCGGTGCCCTAGATGCAATATTTCCTCCTACAAAACTGGTGGTTCCCTGACCCTGACTGCTTTTGGCTGGCAAAGAAACCTGCACAGATACTGCCGGTGGTGCGGAAAATGGTGGCCTTACAGTGACGGAAGGGATGTTGCGTTGCTGACTAGCTTCATTGGCCGAGGGTGCTACAACCTTAAGGGACGTTTGGTAGTTAGTCCAGGCTTGAAAATGCATGGTGGTTAAGTGTCTATGCATGCAACTAGTATTTAGACTTTTCAGATTCTGACCTCTGCTTAAGCTAGTTGAACATTTTTGACAGATGACTTTGCGCTGATCAGTTGGATGTTGTTTAAAAAAATGCCAGACTGCACTCTTCCTAGACTCGGATCCCTTTTCAGGGATTGCAGACTGAGCTTTAACCGGATGGCCACGCTGTCCTCCAACAGGTTTTGGCTTTGACACGCGTTTTGGGCCAGATACGGGCCCGGCAGATGGAACCTGTTGCGATGTTGATGCCTGCTGCGGCCCCTCCTCCACCTCCGCTTCTGAACTACTGCCGCCTGCACCCTGTTCCCCCAATGGCTGCCAATCGGGGTCAATAACTGGGTCATCTATTACCTCCTCTTCGAGCTCGTGTGCAACTTCGTCTGTGTCACTGTGTCGGTCGGTGGTATAGCGTTCGTGGCGGGGCAACATAGTCTCATCAGGGTCTGATTGTGGATCTGTACCCTGAGAGGGCAATGTGGTGGTCTGAGTCAAAGGAGCAGCATAGTACTCTGGCTGTGGCTGTGCATCAGTGCACTCCATGTCAGAATATACTTGTAATGGGCATGGCCTGTTAAATGTTTCACTTTCTAAGCCAGGGACGGTATGTGTAAAGAGCTCCATGGAGTGACCCGTTGTGTCGCCTGCTGCATCCTTCTCTCTTGTTGTAGTTTTTGCTGAGGAGGACAAGGAAGCGACTTGTCCCTGACCGTGAACATCCACAAGCGACGCGCTGCTTTTACATTTACCAGTTTCGGAAGAGGAGGCAAAAGAGCTAGAGGCTGAGTCTGCAATGTAAGCCAAAACTTGCTGTTGCTGCTCCGCCTTTAAAAGCGGTTTTCCTACTCCCAGAAAAGAGAGCGTTCGAGGCCTTGTGTAGCCTGACGACGAAACTGGCTCCACAGCTCCAGACTTAGGTGGAATATTTTTATCCCCACGACCACCTGATGCTCCACTACCACTACCATCATTACCAGCTGACAATGAACGCCCACGACGACCTCTTGCACCAGACTTCCTCATTGTTTTAAAATCTTAACCAAAGTAACTTTATTTGTTGCTGTCAAACAACTTACACGGTGAGCTATAACTTCAGTATGATTTCAATATCCCTTAACAGGTTGGTGAGACCACAAGGAAAATCAGGCACAATGTTACACACTCTGTTTTCTGTGGCACAAACTCACAGAGATGACACACACGCAGGACTGTCACTCAAGCACTAATGTCAATATTAATCTCCCACCTAATTTATTTATTTATTTTTTTCAGGGAGACTTTAGAAACCAAATAATATTAAAAAAACCAAAAAAATAAATAGCCTTTCTATGGCCCACTGAATGAGAGAGAGAGGTGGCACACCCAGGAGTCAAGACTGGCACACAAGCTGAAAGGGCAATATTACTCTCCCACTGTTTTTTTAAGTTTTTTTTTTTTTATTTTCAGGGAGACTTTAGAAACCAAATAATATTAAAAAAACCAAAAAAATAAATAGCCTTTCTATGGCCCACTGAATGAGAGAGAGAGGTGGCACACCCAGGAGTCAAGACTGGCACACAAGCTGAAAGGGCAATATTACTCTCCCACTGTTTTTTTATGTATTTTTTGTTTTTTAAGGGAGACTTTAGAAACCCAATAATATTTAAAAAAAAAAATAAATAGGCTTTCTATGGCCCACTGAATGAGAGAGGTGGCACACCCAGGAGTCAAGACTGGCACACAAGCTGAAAGGGCAATATTACTCTCCCACTGTTTTTTTTTTTTTTTTTTTTTTCAGGGAGACTTTAGAAACCAAATAATATTAAAAAAACCAAAAAAATAAATAGGCTTTCTATGGCCCACTGAATGAGAGAGAGGTGGCACACCCAGGAGTCAAGACTGGCACACAAGCTGAAAGGGCAATATTACTCTCCCACTGTTTTTTTTTTTTTTTTTTTTTTCAGGGAGACTTTAGAAACCAAATAATAAGAAAAAAAATAAATAAATAAATAGGCTTTCTATAGCCCACTGAATGAGAGATAGCACACACAGCAGTGGCACACAAGCCCTGACTGAGGCCAATATTTTTCTACCACTGATTGACGTAGTGTTTTTGTGTTGAGGTAGATTTTAGAACACAAATCAAGGAAAAAAAAAAAATGCTTTCTATGGCCCACTGAATGAGAGAGGTGGCACACCCAGGAGTCAAGACTGGCACACAAGCTGAAAGGGCAATATTACTCTCCCACTGTTTTTTTATGTATTTTTTGTTTTTTAAGGGAGACTTTAGAAACCCAATAATATTTAAAAAAAAAATAAATAGGCTTTCTATGGCCCACTGAATGAGAGAGGTGGCACACCCAGGAGTCAAGACTGGCACACAAGCTGAAAGGGCAATATTACTCTCCCACTGTTTTTTTATGTTTGTTTTTTTTCAGGGAGACTTTAGAAACCAAATAATATTAAAAAAACCAAAAAAATAAATAGGCTTTCTATGGCCCACTGAATGAGAGAGAGGTGGCACACCCAGGAGTCAAGACTGGCACACAAGCTGAAAGGGCAATATTACTCTCCCACTGTTTTTTTTTTTTTTTTTTTTTTTCAGGGAGACTTTAGAAACCAAATAATAAGAAAAAAAATAAATAAATAAATAGGCTTTCTATAGCCCACTGAATGAGAGATAGCACACACAGCAGTGGCACACAAGCCCTGACTGAGGCCAATATTTTTCTCCCACTGATTGATGTAGTGTTTTTGTGTTGAGGTAGATTTTAGAACACAAATCAAGGAAAAAAAAAAAATGCTTTCTATGGCCCACTGAATGAGAGAGGTGGCACACCCAGGAGTCAAGACTGGCACACAAGCTGAAAGGGCAATATTACTCTCCCACTGTTTTTTTATGTATTTTTTGTTTTTTAAGGGAGACTTTAGAAACCCAATAATATTTTAAAAAAAAAATAAATAGGCTTTCTATGGCCCACTGAATGAGAGAGGTGGCACACCCAGGAGTCAAGACTGGCACACAAGCTGAAAGGGCAATATTACTCTCCCACTGTTTTTTTTTTTTTCAGGGAGACTTTAGAAACCAAATAATATTAAAAAAACCAAAAAAATAAATAGGCTTTCTATGGCCCACTGAATGAGAGAGAGGTGGCACACCCAGGAGTCAAGACTGGCACACAAGCTGAAAGGGCAATATTACTCTCCCACTGTTTTTTTTTTTTTTTTTTTTTTCAGGGAGACTTTAGAAACCAAATAATAAGAAAAAAAATAAATAAATAAATAAATAGGCTTTCTATAGCCCACTGAATGAGAGATAGCACACACAGCAGTGGCACACAAGCCCTGACTGAGGCCAATATTTTTCTACCACTGATTGATGTAGTGTTTTTGTGTTGAGGTAGAATTTAGAACACAAATCACGGAAAAAATAAATAGGCTTTCTATGGCCCACTCAGTGAGAGATGGCACACACAGGGATGGCACTGTAGCAGAAATGCCAATCTTAATCTCCCACAAAAAAAAAAAAAAAAAAAAAAACAGGGACTGTCCTACAATTACTATCTCCCTGCAGTAATCTAAGCCAGGTATGGCAGGCAGCAATAGGAGTGGACTGATGCACAAATTAAATAAAAAGTGTGGACAAACAAAAAAGATAGCTGTGCAGAAAGGAACAAGAGGATATGTGCTTTGAAAAAAGCAGTTGGTTTCCACAGTGGCGTACACACAGCAATACAGCTATCACGGAGCCTTCTAGGGCAGCCCAATGAGCTACAGCGCTGAGGAAAAAAAAAAATAAAAATAGCTTCCACTGTTCCTGCACACCGAAGGTGGTGTTGGACAGTGGAAATCGCTACAGCACAAGCGGTTTGGTGGTTAGTGGACCCTGCCTAACGCTCTCCCTGCTTCTGACGAAGCGGCAGCAACCTCTCCCTAAGCTCAGATCAGCAGCAGTAAGATGGCGGTCGGCGGGAACGCCCCTTTATAGCCCCTGTGACGCCGCAGACAGCAAGCCAATCACTGCAATGCCCTTCTCTAAGATGGTGGGGACCAGGATCTATGTCATCACGCTGCCCACACTCTGCGTTCACCTTCATTGGCTGAGAAATGGCGCTTTTCGCGTCATTGAAACGCGACTTTGGCGCGAAAGTCGCGTACCGCATGGCCGACAAGCACAGGGGTCGGATCGGGTTTCATGAGACGCCGACTTAGCCAAAAGTCGGCGACTTTTGAAAATGATCGACCCGTTTCGCTCAACCCTAATGGTTTACATACAGTAAACCATCTCATATCCCCTTTTTTTTTGCATATTCCACACTACTAATGTTAGTAGTGTGTATGTGCAAAATGTGGGCACTGTAGCTGCTAAAATAAAGGGTTAAATGGCGGAAAAAATTGGCGTGGGCTCCCGCGCAATTTTCTCCGCCAGAATGGTAAAGCCAGTGACTGAGGGCAGATATTAATAGCCAGGAGAGGGTCCATGGTTATAGGACCCCCCGTGGCTAAAAACATCTGCCCCCAGCCACCCCAGAAAAGGCACATCTGTAAGATGCGCCTATTCTGGCACTTGGCCACTCTCTTCCCACTCCTGTGTAGCGGTGGGATATGGGGTAATGAAGGGTTAATGTCACCTTGCTATTGTAAGGTGACATTAAGCCAGATTAATAATGGAGAGGCGTCAATTATGACACCTATCCATTATTAATCCAATTGTCTGAAAGGGTTAAAAAACACACACACACGTTATTAAAAAGTATTTTAATGAAATAAACAAACAGGTTGTTTTAGTATTTTATTGCTCTCTCAATCCATCCGGAACACCCTCGCTTGGCAAAATAATAAACTCACAATATACATACCTTCGGATGAACTGTCAGGTCCCACGAAGTAAATCCATCTGAAGGGGTTAAATCATTTTACAGCCAGGAGCTGTGCTAAAGCACTCGCTCGTGTCTTTAAAAACCCCGGGTGCTGAAAGGAAATCAGGGTGATCTGTACTTACATTGAGTTACGGTGAGGCGCCCTCTGGTGGATGTCCTCATGAACTGCAGCCTGGGAACTTTTTCCCACGCTCCAGGTCATATGAGGACATCCAGCAGGGGGCGCATCACTGCGACTGAAGGTAACTATAGATCATTGACCTACATTTCCTTCATTCGCCGGGGCTTACAGACACGAGCACAGCTGCATTAGCAGGGCTCCTGCCTGTAAAATATTTTAACCCCTTCAGATGGATTACCTCGTGGGACCTGACAGTTCATCTGAGGGTATGTATATTGTGGGTTTATTATTTTGCCAAGCGAGGGTCTACAAATGGATTGAGAGAGCAATAAAATATTAAAACAACCAGTTTGTTTATTTCATTAAAATACTTTTTAATCATGTGTGTGTGTGTTTTTTAACCCTTTCAAACAATTGGATTAATAATGGATAGGTGTCATAATTGACGCCTCTCCATTAATAATCTGGTTTAATGTCACCTTACAATAGCAAGGTGACATTAACCCTTCATTACCCCATATCCCACCGCTACACAGGAGTGGGAAGAGAGTGGCCAAGTGCCAGAATAGGCGCATCTTCCATATGTGCCTTTTCTGGGGTGGCTAGGGGCAGATGTTTGTAGCCAGGGGGGGCCAATAACCATGGACCCTCTCCTGGCTATTAATATCTGCCCTCAGTCACTGGCTTTACCACTCTGGCGGAGAAAATTGCGCGGGAGCCCACAATTGGGAGCCCCAATTTTTTCCGCCATTTAACCCTTTATTTTTGCAGCTACAGCGCCCAAATTTTGCACATACACACTACTAACATTAGTAGTGTGGAATATGCAAAAAAAAAGGGGGATATGAGATGGTTTACTGTATGTAAACCATGTCTCATATCCTGTCGGGTTTTTGTGAAGGAGAAATGAAAAGCCGGCAATTGAATTACCGGCTTTTCACAGATATCGCGCTGAATTAAATATAAATACAGAATATATATATATGTGTCTCAATGACATATATATATATATATATATACTGTATATATGTTTTACCGAACATTTGGGCACATAAATCCATTAGATGTCGGTTTTGCAAGCCTGCGAGAAAATCTCGCAGTACGGATGGCATACGGATTACATACGGAGGATGCCATGCGCAAAATACGCTGACACACCCTGACTACGAAGGACATACGGATCACTATTTTGGGAACATTTCTCCGTATCACGGCCGTATTACGGCCGTAAAAAACAGACCGTATTGTCTTACGCTGAGTGTGACGCCGGCCTAAGTGTCTGTATATTTAACCTCTTAACGACCAGAGGCATTTTTGGTTTTGCATTTTCATTTTTTGCTCCCCTTCTTCCCAGAGCCATAACTTTTTAATCTTTTTAACAAAATGTTCATGTGAGGGCTTGTTTTTTGCGGGACGAGTTGTAGTTTTGAACAACCCCATTGGTTTTAACATATCGTGTACTGGAAAATGGGAAAAAAATTCAAAGTGCGGTGAAGTTGCAAAAAAAAGTGCAATCCCACAGATGTTTTTTGTTTTGCTTTTTTACTATGTTCACTAAATGCTAAATGCCATTATGATTCTCCAGGTCATTACAAGTTCATAGACACCAAACATGTCTAGGTTCTTTTTTATCTAATTAGTGAAAAAAAATTCCAAACTTTAAGAAAAAAAAAATATTGCACCATTTTCCGAGACCCGTACCGTCTCCATTTTTCGTGCTCTCGGGTTGGGTGAGGGCTTATTTTTTGTGCACCAAGCTGACAATGTCGTGGCGACCAAAAAAACATAATTCTGGCGTTTTGACTTTTTTTTTCGCTACGCCGTTTAGCAATCAGGTTAATCCTTTTATTTATTGATAGATCGGGCGATTCTGAACCCAGCGATACCAAATATGAGTATGTTTGATTTTTTTTTATTATTATTTTGATTGGGGTGAAAGGGGAGTGATTGGAATTTTTTATTTTTTTTTATTTTTTTATATTTTTAAAAACCGAAAGCTGGGTGGTGCTGATAGCAATCCGGCAGTGACAACGATAGAGTCCTGCAGGAGACCTCTGGTTCTCATGCAACCCATCGGGGATCATCGGTGGGCGGATTCCCGGCGTGATGGACAGCGGCATTTAACGGGTTAATAGCCACAGATGGATCATGTTTCCACCTGCGGCTGTTCCGGGCACATGTCAGCTGTTCAAAACAGCTGACATGTCCCGGGAAAGATGTGGGCTCACCGCTGGAGCCCACATCAAAGGGAGGGAGTCCGACATCAGTGTACATTTAAGCCCAATGTTGGAAAGGGGTTAATATAATAATTTAATCCCCACTGTAACTTCTGTTCCAACCCTGAATTGAATCATCAGATACATCCATTTCATTGACTGTTCCGACATATGCTCAGTACGAGATCCCTTGTCACTGTACTATATTACTTTCAATGCACAGTGAAAGTGCGCTCCCTCACTGTCTTTTATGAGAAGTGATAAGCCGACAAGAGAGCGCATGATAACGATAGAAGACTTCCTTCAATGGAAGTCTTCAAACAGAGGCTGGACAGACATTTGTCTGAGATGGTTTAGTGGATGCTGCATTGAGCAGGGGGTTGGACACTATGATCCTTGAGGTCCCTTCTAACATTCTATGATTCCATGATTCTATGATTCTACAAATGCAGCAGGCAGAGACCAGCCCAGCCCCAGAAAATTATTTCCGGTTCCGAGCTGGTCTCTGCTTTTCCTGCTCACCGCTCTCTTTCATTACAAAGCGCATTGACAGTACGCTCTCTTGCTAGTTTTTCACTTCTCATTAGAGTCAGCGAGGGAGCTCACTGTCACCCTGCATTGAAAAAAACATTCCAGAATGACAAAGGAGGTCATACTGAGCATACGTCAGAATTGACATGCTAAGTAGAGCTGGGGCTGGCCGAGCCTCTGAAATGGATCTCACTGATAACTCTTCATTTCACAGTGGGAACAGAGGCTGTGGCAGTGACCCAGCGTGTACCGGCCATTCTCAAACCAAATCTCATCAAACAGGAAACAGTTAAACGAAACAGCGGATAGAGAGGGAATGATACAGACTTATTAATTAAAGTATATTAGAAAAGCTATTTGATTATTATATTACAGAAATAGACATTTATGATTAATATCAATATAAAGTTAGTTTTGAACCACCCCTTTAATGATTGTTCTGTATACATGCAAGTGCAGTCAACCTGTTAAACCATCTATTAACCCCTTTCCCGACATTGGAGTAATAGTACGCCGATGTCGGACTCCTCCTGTGCCTCAGCCCACACCTTTCTGATCTGTACAGCTGACATGTGCTTGAAACAGTGATTCCACCTCTGACATCAGCATTTAACTCGTGCTTACTGGAAGCGCATCTTAAATCCTGCCCACCGGTGACCCCATCACATGGGTTGGCATGACAACCAGAGGTCTCCAGCAGACATATCTGGTTGTCATTGCCACATTGCTATGAGCGCCACCCCATGGTCGGTGCTCATAGCAAGTGAGCATTTCTGCTACATACAGGCGATCTGATCATCGCCTGTGTGTAGCAGAGGCAATCCGACAACTGCAACTTCTATGAAGACTATTAAACATGCAAACATTAAAAAAAAAAGTTTTAAAAAATATTAAAACAATATAAATGTTCAAATCACCCCCCTTTTGTCCCATTCAAATTAAAACAATAAAAAAATCAAATATACACATATTTGGTATCGCCACTTTCAGAATTGCCCTATCTATCAATGTTAAAAAATTATTAACTCAATTGCTAAACGGTGTAATGAGAACAAAAATTAAAAATGTCAGAATTATATTTTTTTTGGTCGTCGTTACCTTGAAATAAAATGCAATAACAGGGGATTAAAAGATCATAGCTCCCCCCTCCCCCCTCCCCTTCTTCTTCCCTTCAGTCTCCTTTCCCCTCTGAGTTACTAAAAAAAAATTCAAGAAAGATTATTTGAAAAAGAGGAAAAAAAAAAAAGACCACAGCTACACCAATATAGTATCAATAAAAACGTCACAAACGTCAGCTCGGTTCGCAAAATATAAGCCCACAACCAGCCCAAGATCATGAAAAATGGAGACGATACTGGTCTCGGAAAATGGAGCAATTTTATTTTTTTTACCAAAGTTTGGATTTTTTTTCTACCACTAGTGATGAGCGAATATACTCGTTACTCGAGATTTCCCGTGCATGCTCTGGTGACCTCCGAGCAGGGCCATATTTGCCACTAGGCACTTGAGGGCACGTGCCTAGGGCGGGGACAATGCAGGGGGCGGCACCTGAGCAAGGTTTGGTTTTTTTTTTTATAAGTCCTGGGTCACCTCCCGACCGACCGCCCCCCGCGCCCCCCCCTGCCACCCGCCCGCCTACCACCCACCCTCCTTGAAGACGATACTCACCCTGCTCCAGCGATGCCTGGTCTCGGCTTCTGCAGCGCTCCTGAAAGAGCGGTCACGTGGTACCGCTCATTAAGGTCATGAATATGCGCATATTCATGACCTTAATGAGCGGTATCACCTGACCGCTCACGCAGGAAGAAGGTGCTGCGCCGGAAGTCGGGACAGAGCCAGAGGGATGTCGGTGCTGCCGCGCGGTGTGGGACAGGTGAGTATGAGGGACGGAGGGACAGGGGAGGGGGGATGAAGGAGGACGGTAAGCGGCGCCATTCAAGATGGGAGCGGGGGGAGCAGGGGGTGGAGAGATGAGCCATGCATACAGGGGGGAATATCTGCCATGCATACAGGAGGGGGGGTGAATATGAGCCATGCATACAGGGGGGGGGGATATGAGCCATGCATACAGGGGGGATATGAGCCATGCATACAGGAGGGGGAATATGAGCCATGCATACATGGGGGGAATATGAGCCATGAATACAGGAGGGGGGGTGAATATGAGCCATGCATACAGGGGGGAATATGAGCCATGCATACAGGAGGGGGTGAAATATGAGCCATGCATACAGGGGGGGAATATGAGCCATGCATACAGGAGGGGGAATATGAGCCATGCATACAGGGGGGGAATATGAGCCATGCATACAGGAGGGGGAATATGAGCCATGCATACAGGAAGGGGGGATATGAGCCATGTATATGGGATGGGAGGGAGATGAGCCATGCATACAGGAGGGGGGTCATTATACAGTATTGAGCATCATGTGGGATCATTATACAGTATGGAGAACTGTGTGTGGCCATTATACAGTATTGAGCATCATGTGTGGCCGTTATACAGTATGGAGCATCATGTGTGGCCGTTATACAGTATGGAGCATCATGTGTGGCCAATGGCCATTATACAGTATGGAGCATCATGTGTGGCCATTATACAGTATTTAACATCATGTGGGATCATTATACAGTATGGAGAAATGTGTGTGGCCGTTATACAGTATGGAGCACTATGTGTGGCCATTATACAGTATGGAGCACTGTGTGGCAATTATACAGTATGGAGCACTGTGTGGCCATTATACATTATGGAGCATCATGTGTGGCCATTATACACTATGGAGCATCATGTGTGGCCATTATACAGCATTGAGCATCATGTGTGGCCATTATACAGTATGGAGCACTGTGTGGCCATTATACATTATGGAGCATCATGTGTGGTCATTATACAGTATTGAGCATCATGTGTGGCCATTATACAGTGTGGAGCACTGTGTGGCCATTATACAGTATGGAGAACTGTGTGTGGCCATTATACAGTATGGAGCATCATGTGTGGTGGCCGTTAAACAGTATTGAGCATCATGTGTGGCCATTATACAGTATGGAGCACTGTGTGGCCATATTTTTTTTGTTTAGAATTATTGTATATAAAACAGTGTGATCAGCAGTGCTAAATGGCTGTGGTTGGGACGTGGATATGGGTGTGACTAGTTGTGAAATGGGTGTGGTCAGAGGCGTGGCCAAAAATTTGCCGTGGCGCACTACGCGCGCCGCAAACTTTATACCTCCTTCCCTTCTTCAAAAGTTGGGAGGTATGGTACCGCATTTGCCAAATCATGGCAAGTGCCGCAAATCCCATAGGGAATGAATGAGGCCGAACGCAGTGTTGCCGTAAGTGATCCGTTACGCGGCAGATGCAGAAAGGCTGCCGATCTGCTGCAAAAGGCGACTTTCACATGAGCGATTCTTGCCAAAGTCACTGCCGATAGTGTCATACTAAGCAAAGGGGGAGGCAGCACTAAAAGTGCCTAGGGCAGCAGAAACTCTAAATACGGCCCTGCCTCCGAGTATTTTTTAGTGCTCGGAGATTTCGTTTTCCTCAGCTGGATGATTTACATCTGTTAGCCAGCATAAGTACATGTGGGGGTTGCCTGGTTGCTAGGGAATCCCCACATGTACTTATGTTGGCTAACAGATGTAAATCATTCAGCTGAGGCAATGAAAACTAAGGGTACTGTCACACAGTGCCATTTTCATCGCTACGACGGTGCGATTCGTGACGTTCTAGCGATATCGTTACGATATCGCAGTGTCTGACACGCAGCAGCGATCAGGGACCCTGCTGAGAATCGTACGTCATAGCAGATCGTTTGGAACTTTCTTTCGTCGCTTGATCACCCGCTGACATCGCTGGATCGTTGTGTGTGACAGCGATCCAGCGATGTGTTCGCTTGTAACCAGGGTAAACATCGGGTAACTAAGCGCAGGGCCGCGCTTAGTAACCCGATGTTTACCCTGGTTACCAGCGTAAACGTAAAAAAAACAAACAGTACATACTCACATTCCGGTGTCTGTCCTCCGGCGTCTCAGCTTCTCTGCACTGTGAGCGCCTGCCGGCCGGAAAGCGAGCACAGCGGTGACGTCACCGCTGTGCTTTCCGGCTATGGTGCTTACACAGTGCAGAGAAGCAGAACGCCGGGGGACAGACACCGGAATGTAAGTATGTACTGTTTGGTTTTTTTACGTTTACGCTGGTAACCAGGGTAAACATCGGGTTACTAAGCGCGGCCCTGCGCTTAGTAACTCGATGTTTACCCTGGTTACCCGGGGACTTCGGCATCGCTCCAGCGCCGTGATTGCAAAGTGTGACCGCAGTCTACGACGCTGGAGCGATAATCATACGACGCTGCGACGTCACGGATCGTGCCGTCGTAGCGATGAAAATGGCACTGTGTGACGGTACCCTAAGTCTCTGAGCACTAAAAAATACTCGGAGCGTGCTCGGGAAATCTCGAGTAATGAGTATATTCGCTCATCACTATCTACCACTTAAATAAAAAAGAACCTACATGTGTTTGGTGTCTATGAACTCGTAATGACCTGGAGAATCATAATGGCAGGTCAGTTTTAGCATTTAGTGATCATGGTAAAAAAAAAAAAAAAACAACTGTGGAATTGCTCTTTTTTTGCAATTTCACCACACTTGGAATTTTTTTTCCCATTTTCCAGTATATGATATGTTAAAAAAAACTGTGTTATTCAACCCCTCACATGGCCATTTTGCACATTAGGTTTACACAGAACAATGTGCTGCCAAGTACGGTGATTTTTAAGTTTGCTTAAAAATTATTTAACCCAACGAACAAACGCTTTACTCATTTATCAGGTGATTGCCGGCCGGTTTAGAGAGGCCAATCGGGAGATTACTGTTCCTAAGGCCGGCGTCACACTTGGCGTAAGACAATACGCCACGTATTATACGTCCGTACTACGGCCATAATACGGAGAAATGTTCCCAAAATAGTGATCCGTAGTCAGGGTGTGTCAGCGTATTTTGCGCATGGCATCCTCCGTATGTAATCCGTACTGCGAGATTTTCGCGCAGGCTTGCAAAACCGACATCTAATGGATTTATGTGCTCAAATGTTCATTAAAACATATATACAGTATATATATATATATATATATATATATATATATATATATATATATATATATATATATATATATATATATATGTCATTGAGACACATATATATATATATTCTGTATTTAGATTTAATTCAGCGCGATATCTGTGAACAGCCGGTAATTCAATTGCCGGCTTTTCATTTCTCCTGCACAAACCCGACAGGATATGAGACATGGTTTACATACAGTAAACCATCTCATATCCCCATTTTTTTTGCATATTCCACACTACTAATGTTAGTAGTGTGTATGTGCAAAATTTCAGCGCTGTAAGGTGACATTAAGCCAGATTAATAATGGAGAGGCGTCAATTATGACACATATCCATTATTAATCCAATTGTATGAAAGGGTTAAAAAACACACACACACACACACACACACTTAAAAGTATTTTAATGCAATAAACACAGCGGTTGTTTTAATAATTTATTGCTCTCTCAATCCATCAGCAACACCCTCGCTTGGAAAAATAATAAACGCACAAGATACATACCCACAGCTGAACCGTCACGTCCCACGAAGTAATCCATCTGAAGGGGTTAAAATATTTTACAAGCAGGAGCCCTGCTAATGCAGCTGTGCTCCGTGCCTGTAATCCCCGGCGAATGAATGAAATGTAGGTCATTGACCTACATTTTCTTCAGTCGCGGTGATGCGCCCCCTGGTGGATGTCCTCATATGACCTGGAGCGTGGGAAAAAGTTCCCAGGCTGCAGTTCATGAGAACATCCACCAGAGGGTGCATCACCGCGACTCAATGTAAGTACAGATCACCCAGCTTTCCTTTCAGCACCCGGGGATTACAGGCACGAGCGAGTGGTTTTTCGCAGCTCGTGCCTGTAATATTAGTTAACCCCTTCAGATGGATTTCCTCGTTGGATGTGATAGGACATCAGAAGGTATGTATCTTGTGCGTTTATTATTTTTCCAAGCGAGGGTGTTGCTTATGGATTGAGAGAGCAATAAATTATTAAAACAACCGCTGTGTTTATTGCATTAAAATACTTTTAAATCATGTGTGTGTGTGTTTTTTAACCCTTTCATACAATTGGATTAATAATGGATAGGTGTCATAATTGACGCCTCTCCATTATTAATCTGGCTTAATGTCACCTTACAATAGCAAGGTGGCATTAACCCTTCATTACCCCATATCCCACCGCTACAGGGAGTGGGAAGAGAGTGGCCAAGTGCCAGAATAGGCGCATCTTCCAGATGTGCCTTTTCTGGGGTGGCTGGGGGCAGATGTTTGTAGCCAGGGGGGGTCCTATAACCATGGACCCTCTCCTGGCTATTAATATCTGCCGTCAGTCACTGGCTTTACCATTCTGGCAGAGAAAATTGCGCGGGAGCCCACGCCAATTTTTTCCGCCATTTAACCCTTTATTTTACCAGCTACAGCGCTGAAATTTTGCACATACACACTACTAACATTAGTAGTGAGGAATATGCAAAAAATAGGGGGATATGAGATGGTTTACTGTATGTAAACCATGTCTCATATCCTGTCGGGTTTGTGCAGGAGAAATGAAAAGCCGGCAATTGAATTACCGACTTTTCACTAACACCGCTGCGTATTTCTCGCAAGTCACACTGCTGGTCCGTGTGGAATCCGTATTTTTCTCGCCCCCATAGACTTTCATTGGCGATTTTTTTTTGCGCAATACGCTGACAAACGCAGCATGCTGCGATTTTGTACGGCCGTAGAAAGCCGTATAATACGGATCCGTAATATACGGCTGATAGGAGCAGCCCCATTGAGAATAATTGTGCCGTATGTTATGCGAGTTTTACGGACGTAGTTTCTGCGCTCATACGTCCGTAAAACTCACCAGTGTGACGCCGGCCTAAGAATGCTCGTACCCTGTTATCAGTCAGTATGAATGGGTCATAAGACTCAAGATCTGATTCTGATAAGCATTTCATGTCAGTTCATAGAAATGTTCTTGTCCATCCACTATTCTTAATGGAGCGTGGTTAATATGCACATGTAAGACAATTATTCTGGGTAACTCCTTATCTATAAGGAGGTAGCCATAGTTTTCCTCATTATATTTTAAATAAACTACACCTAGAGTTAATGTGAATACTCCAAAGCACATATTAGCACTGAAAAAAACAATATGAGGAACAGTTATTTTCCTTTTATTGTATGTGTGCATCCAAATTAAATTGTACATTTTCAGCAGCAGAGATTAAATTCACCATTATTGGATTTCTGTTACAAGAAATAGGATAAAGAGGGCAAATTATTCTCATCCACTTAGATAAAATGTTAATTTTTTCTTTCTTGGATTTTTCTTTTTGGTGATTGAATCACATAGGATTCATAGCCTGACTTGAGCCTGTGAGTCACAAATTGCATTCTATGGACCTACGTGGATTAGCTGTTCTGAAAGCTTTTTTTTTCTTTCACTGGCTTTTGACAGGGGTGATTGATTGATTCTTTGTTTCAACAGTGGTTGTACGCCATCTGCTGGAGGCAAGTACACACTTTCATTCCAGTTGTCTTATTAGACCTCATGAAGTGTGTCACATGCTTTGTAATGTGTCATAGTTTATAAATGTGATATATATGCATTTGGTGATATATATGCATATCAATGTAACATAGTAAACTATTCATCTTTACTCTTGGTTGCCTTGTTATAAATTGCTTTTAGAAAAATCAGTCAGGCTTTCTATACATCTCTATAGCATTCAGCCAAATATTTGTTTGGCTGACAGCTAATTCTACTAAATTTTACAGTACATTATTTTATTATTATGGCAGGACCGGTTGACTACTTAATGTATATCCTGACCTCCCAATTCCCCTATGAGATCATGTGAGTGAAAAGAACAACTGGGCATTTGGAATGTCAAACCCACTATTATTTTACTTTCAGGAGACATAACCTCAACCAGAGGTGTCTGACAGCAGTTAGTTCCTCTATCTCTTAAGAGAACACATGAGTGCTCAAAAGCTGAACAGAGTGTGCCTGGGTATGGGGAGAGGGATCACAAGGAATAGCTTCCAAATGAGTGTTTAATAGAAAGATATTTAACCCCTTAGTGACAGAGCCAATTTGGTACTTAATGACAGAGCCAATTTTTACAATTCTGACCACTGTCACTTTATGAGGTTATAACTCTGGAACGCTTTAACGGATCCTGCTGATTCTGAGATTGTTTTTCGTGACATGTTGTACTTCATGTTAGTGGTAAAATTTCTTCGATATTACTTGCGATTATTTATGAAAAAAATGGAAATATGGTGAAAATTTTTAACATTTTGCAATTTTCAAATTTTGTATTTTTATGCCCTTAAATCAGAGAGATATGTCACACAAAATAGTTAATAAATAACATTTCCGACATGTCTACTTTACATCAGCACAACTTTGGAAACAAAATTTTTTTTTGTTAGGGAGTTATAAGGGTTAAAATTTGACCAGCAATTTCTCATTTTTACACCACCATTTTTTTTTAGGGACCACATCATATTTGAAGTCATTTTGAGGGGTCTATATGATAGAAAATAACCAAGTGTGACACCATTCTAAAAACTGCACCCCTCAAGGTACTTAAAACCACATTCAAGAAGTTTATTAACCCTTTACGTGCTTCACAGGAACTCAAACAATGTGGAAGGAAAAAATGAACATTTAACTTTTTTTGCAAACACTTTAATTCAGAACCATATTTTTTTATTTTCACAAGTGTAAAAACAGAAATTTAACCATACATTTTGTTGTGCAATTTCTCCTGAATACGCTGATACCCCATATGTGGGGGTAAACCACTGTTTGGGCGCACCGCAGAGCTTGGAAGAGAAGGAGTGCCGTTTGACTTTTTCAATGCAGAATTGGCTGGAATTGAGATCAGATGCCATGTCACGTTTGGAGAGCCCCTGATGTGCCTAAACAGTGGAAACGCTACACAAGTGACACCATTTTGGAAACTAGACCCCTTAAGGAACTTAACTAGATGTGTGGTGAGCACTTTGAGCCCCCACGTGCTTCACAGAAGTTTATAACGTAGAGCCGTGAAAATAAAAAATCGCATTTGTTTACACAAAAATGATATTTTCGCCCACAAATTCTTATTTTCACAAGGGTAACAGGAGAAATTAGACCACAAAAGTTGTTTTGCAATTTCTCCTGAGTACGTCGATACCCCATATGTGGGGGTAAACCACTGTTTGGGCGCACCGCAGAGCTTGGAAGAGAAGGAGTGCCGTTTTACTTTTTCAATGTAGAATTGGCTGGAATTGAGATCGGATGCCATGTCGCGTTTGGAGAGCCCCTGATGTGCCTAAACAGTGGAAACCCCCCACAAGTGACACCATTTTGGAAACTAGACCCCATAAGGAACTTAACTAGATGTGTGGTGAGCACTTTGATCCCCCAGGTGCTTCACGGAAGTTTATAACGTAGAGCCGTGAAAATAAAAAATCACATTTTTTCTACAAAAATGATCTTTTTGCCCCAAAATTTTTATTTTCCCAAGGGTAACAGGAGAAATTAGACCACAAAAGTTGTTGTGCAATTTCTCCTGAGTACGTTAATACCCCATATGTGGGGGTAAACCACTGTTTGGGCGCACTGCAGAGCTTGGAAGAGAATGAGTGCCGTTTTACTTTTTCAATGTAGAATTGGCTGGAATTGAGATCGGATGCCATGTCGCGTTTGGAGAGCCCCTGATGTGCCTAAACAGTGGAAACCCCCCACAAATGACACCATTTTGGAAACTAGACCCCTTAAGGAACTTATCTAGATGTGTAAATACCGAAAAAGAGAAAAACACAAATGGAAGCACCGTCACAGTATTTAAAGACTGATAGATTTTATTAAAGGTCAATTGACACAAACATTATAAATAAATATATATATAAAAGAGTAATAGGATACCATCTTCTGGGGAGCAACATACAGTCTGAGACTACAGGTGCACGGCCCTATACAACAATCATTTACTTACTCAAAAAGACACTTGGGGTAAAAAGCAGTAAATATATATAGTTCCTATCAAAGGATGTCCAATTGGTTTGGCTACATATTAGTTCATGGTGGAGATTCACCCTTTATCATAGTATGCCTGGATCAATGTATGGAGGAACTATAGATTTATAAGGTAAAGTGCCAAGTGCTTTAAAGAGCTCACTATTGTTGCTGCCAATAATCTATCTGGAGTCATAGTGGCAGTGAGAAATAAGAGGCTGGTGAAAGCATCAAACCCACTATCTAGCTTGTAATACCGGCATGAATAATGAAAGTTATACGTAACCTGCACGTGTAGTCCTGACAGCCCCAACGCGCGTTTCGCGTCTTGCTTCTTCCGGGGGAGTATGTTCTTCCGGAAGAAGCAAGACGCGAAACGCGCGTTGGGGCTGTCAGGACTACACGTGCAGGTTACGTATAACTTTCATTATTCATGCCGGTATTACAAGCTAGATAGTGGGTTTGATGCTTTCACCAGCCTCTTATTTCTCACTGCCACTATGACTCCAGATAGATTATTGGCAGCAACAATAGTGAGCTCTTTAAAGCACTTGGCACTTTACCTTATAAATCTATAGTTCCTCCATACATTGATCCAGGCATACTATGATAAAGGGTGAATCTCCACCATGAACTAATATGTAGCCAAACCAATTGGACATCCTTTGATAGGAACTATATATATTTACTGCTTTTTACCCCAAGTGTCTTTTTGAGTAAGTAAATGATTGTTGTATAGGGCCGTGCACCTGTGGTCTCAGACTGTATGTTGCTCCCCAGAAGATGGTATCCTATTACTCTTTTATATATATATTTATTTATAATGTTTGTGTCAATTGACCTTTAATAAAATCTATCAGTCTTTAAATACTGTGACGGTGCTTCCATTTGTGTTTTTCTCTTTTTCGGTATTTGTATTTGGGAAGCGTCACCTTAAGGGGCCGTATTTATTGGTTTATTATCTAGATGTGTGGTGAGCACTTTAAACCCCCAGGTGCTTCACGGAAGTTTATAACGTAGAGCCGTGAAAATAAAAAATGCTTTTTTTTCACTCAAAAATGATTTTTTAGCCTGCAATTTTTTATTTTATCAAGGGTAACAGGAGACATTGGACCACAAAATCTGTTGACCAGTTTGTCCTGAGTACGCTGATACCCCATATGTGGGGGGGAGGGCACTGTTTGGGCACCCATCAGGGCTCGGAAGGGAAGGAGCGCCGCTTGGAATGCAGACTTTGATGGGATGGTCTGCAGGTGTCATGTTGCATTTGCAGAGATCCTGATGTACCTAAACAGTAGAAACCCCCCACAAGTGACTCCATTTTGGAAACTAGACCCCCCAAAGAGCTTATCTAGATGTGTGGTGAGCACTAGGAACCCCCAACTGCTTCACAGAAGTTTATAATGTAGAGCCATGAAAATAAAAAAAATCATATTTTTTCCACAAAAATGATCTTCTCACCCCCAAATTTTTACTTTCACAAGGGTAACAGGAGAAATTGGACCCCAAAATTTATTGTGCAATTTATGCTGAGTAGGCTGATACCCCATATGTGGGGGATAAACCACTGTTTAGGTGCATGGCTGAGCTCGGAAGGGAAGGAGTGCCGTTTTGGAATGCAGACTTTGATAGAATGGTCTGCGGGCATTATGTTGCATTTGCAGAGCCCCAGATATACCTAAACAGTAGAGACCCCCAGAAGTGACCCCATTTTGGAAACTAGACCCCCCAAGGAACTTATCGAGATGTGTGGTGAGAACTTTGAATGCCCAAGTGCTTCACAGAAGTTTATAATGCAGAGTCGTGAAAATAAAAAATATTTTTTTTTCCACAAAAAAAGATTTTTTAGCCCCCAAGTTTTTATTTTCACAAGGGTAGCAGGAGAAATTGGACCCCAATAGTTGTTGTCCAATTTATCCCGAGTACGCTGATGCCCCATATGTGGGGGTAAACCACTGTTTGGGTGCAAGGCAGAGCTCAGAAGGTAGGGAGCACCATTTTACTTTTTGAGCACAAAATTGGCTGTGGCGTTTAGAGACCCCCTGATGTACCTAAACAGTGGAAACCCCCCAATTCTAACTCCAACCCTAACCCCAACACACCCCTAACCCTAATCCCAACCCGATCCATAATCCTAATCACAACCCTAACCCCCAAAACACCCCTAACCCTAATCCCAAAGCTAACCATAACCCTAATCAAAACCCTAAACCCAACACCCCCCTAATCCTAATCTCAACCCTAACCTCAAAACCTAACCTTAATCCCAATACACCCCTACCCTTAATCCCAACCCTAGCCTTAACCCTAATCCCAAACCTAACCCTAATCCCAAATGTAACCCTAATGCCAACCCTAATCCAAATCCTAATCCCAACTCTAACCCTAACTTTAGCCCCAACCCTAGCCCTAACCCTAACTTTAGCCCAAACCCTAACTTTAGCCCTAAACCTAGCCCCAACCCTAACCCTAACTTTAGCCCCAACCCTAGCCCTAACCCTAGCTCTAACCCTAATCCTAGCTCTAACCCTAACCCAAGCCCTAACCCTAACCCTAAGGCTATGTGCACATGTTGTGGATTTTGCTGCGGATCCGCAGCGTTTCCGCAGCTGTGGGTCCGCAGCAGTTTCCCATGAGTTTACAGTACAATGTAAACCTATGGGAAATATAAAACGCTGTGCCCATGCTGCGGAAAAAACCACACGGAAACGCAGCAGTTTACATTCCGGAGCATGTCAATTCTTTCTGCTGATTCCGCAGCGGTTTTACACCTGCTCCATAATAGAAAACCGCAGGTGTAAAACCGCAGTGGAATCCGCACAAAAACCGCGGTACATCCGCAATAAATCCGCAGGAAAAACGCAGCGTTTTGGTCCTGCGGATTTATCAAATCCGCTGCGGAAAAATCCGCAGAGAACCATTCTATGTGTGCACATATCCTAACCCTACCCCTAACCCTAACCCTACCCCTAACCCTACCCCTAGCCCTAACCCTAACCCTAACCCTAACCCTAACCCTACCCCTAACCCTAACCCTACCCCTAACCCTAACCCTATTTGGAAAATAGAAATTCATACATTTTTTTAATTTTATTACTTTTTTCTTACTAAGGGGGTGATAAAGGGGGGGGGGGTTATTTACTATTTTTTTATTTTGATCACTGTGATAGGATCTCACAGTGACCAAAATAAAAAAAGAGGAAGAATTTTCTTCTGCCGGCCGGCAGATCATGGCGGGCGCACTGCGCATGCGCCCGCCATTTTCTTACCGAAGCAAGAAGCTGGCGGCCAGCAGAAGAAGCAGGAGGACCCAGGGACACCGGTAAGTATAACAGGGTCCCCGAATCCCCCTATTTCTCTGTCCTCTGATGTGCGATCACATCAGAGGACAGAGAAATGACATCGCTTTTTCTTTTTTTTTGCGGTCGCCGGTAAACAGTTAATTACCGGTAGGGTTGAGCGAAACGGGTCGATCATTTTCAAAAGTCGCCGACTTTTGGCTAAGTCGGCGTCTCATGAAACCCGATCCGACCCCTGTGCTTGTCGGCCATGCGGTACGCGACTTTCGCGCCAAAGTCGCGTTTCAATGACGCGAAAAGCGCCATTTCTCAGCCAATGAAGGTGAACGCAGAGTGTGGGCAGCGTGATGACATAGATCCTGGTCCCCACCATCTTAGAGAAGGGCATTGCAGTGATTGGCTTGCTGTCTGCGGCGTCACAGGGGCTATAAAGGGGCGTTCCCGCCGACCGCCATCTTACTGCTGCTGATCTGAGCTTAGGGAGAGGTTGCTGCCGCTTCGTCAGAAGCAGGGAGAGCGTTAGGCAGGGTCCACTAACCACCAAACCGCTTGTGCTGTAGCGATTTCCACTGTCCAACACCACCTTCGGTGTGCAGGAACAGTGGAAGCTATTTTTTTTTTTTTCCTCAGCGTTGTAGCTCATTGGGCTGCCCTAGAAGGCTCCGTGATAGCTGTATTGCTGTGTGTACGCCACTGTGCAAACCAACTGCTTTTTTCAAAGCACATATCCTCTTGTTCCTTTCTGCACAGCTATCTTTTTTGTTTGTCCACACTTTTTATTTAATTTGTGCATCAGTCCACTCCTATTGCTGCCTGCCATACCTGGCTTAGATTACTGCAGGGAGATAGTAATTGTAGGACAGTCCCTGTTTTTTTTTTTTTTTGTGGGAGATTAAGATTGGCATTTCTGCTACAGTGCCATCCCTGTGTGTGCCATCTCTCACTGAGTGGGCCATAGAAAGCCTATTTATTTTTTCCGTGATTTGTGTTCTAAATTCTACCTCAACACAAAAACACTACATCAATCAGTGGTAGAAAAATATTGGCCTCAGTCAGGGCTTGTGTGCCACTGCTGTGTGTGCTATCTCTCATTCAGTGGGCTATAGAAAGCCTATTTATTTATTTATTTATTTTCTTATTATTTGGTTTCTAAGAGAAAGAGAGTAATATTGCCCTTTCAGCTTGTGTGCCAGTCTTGACTCCTGGGTGTGCCACCTCTCTCTCTAATTGTGGGCCATAGAAAGCCTTTTTTTTTTTTTTTTTTTAATATTATTTGGTTTCTAAAGTCTCCCTGAAAATAAAAAAAAAAAACTTAAAAAAACAGTGGGAGAGTAATATTGCCCTTTCAGCTTGTGTGCCAGTCTTGACTCCTGGGTGTGCCACCTCTCTCATTCAGTGGGCCATAGAAAGCCTATTTATTTTTTTTTTTAAATATTATTGGGTTTCTAAAGTCTCCCTTAAAAAACAAAAAATACATAAAAAAACAGTGGGAGAGTAATATTGCCCTTTCAGCTTGTGTGCCAGTCTTGACTCCTGGGTGTGCCACCTCTCTCATTCAGTGGGCCATAGAAAGCATTTTTTTTTTCCTTGATTTGTGTTCTAAAATCTACCTCAACACAAAAACACTACATCAATCAGTGGTAGAAAAATATTGGCCTCAGTCAGGGCTTGTGTGCCACTGCTGTGTGTGCTATCTCTCATTCAGTGGGCTATAGAAAGCCTATTTATTTATTTATTTTTTTTCTTATTATTTGGTTTCTAAAGTCTCCCTGAAAAAAAAAAAAAAAAAAAAAACAGTGGGAGAGTAATATTGCCCTTTCAGCTTGTGTGCCAGTCTTGACTCCTGGGTGTGCCACCTCTCTCTCATTCAGTGGGCCATAGAAAGCCTATTTATTTTTTTGGGTTTTTTAATATTATTTGGTTTCTAAAGTCTCCCTGAAAATAATAAAAAAAAAACTTAAAAAAACAGTGGGAGAGTAATATTGCCCTTTCAGCTTGTGTGCCAGTCTTGACTCCTGGGTGTGCCACCTCTCTCATTCAGTGGGCCATAGAAAGCCTATTTATTTTTTTTTTTAAATATTATTGGGTTTCTAAAGTCTCCCTTAAAAAACAAAAAATACATAAAAAAACAGTGGGAGAGTAATATTGCCCTTTCAGCTTGTGTGCCAGTCTTGACTCCTGGGTGTGCCACCTCTCTCATTCAGTGGGCCATAGAAAGCCTATTTATTTTTTTTTTAAAATATTATTGGGATTCTAAAGTCTCCCTTAAAAAACAAAAAATACATAAAAAAACAGTGGGAGAGTAATATTGCCCTTTCAGCTTGTGTGCCAGTCTTGACTCCTGGGTGTGCCACCTCTCTCATTCAGTGGGCCATAGAAAGCATTTTTTTTTTTTCCTTGATTTGTGTTCTAAAATCTACCTCAACACAAAAACACTACATCAATCAGTGGGAGAAAAATATTGGCCTCAGTCAGGGCTTGTGTGCCACTGCTGTGTGTGCTATCTCTCATTCAGTGGGCTATAGAAAGCCTATTTATTTATTTATTTTTTTTCTTATTATTTGGTTTCTAAAGTCTCCCTGAAAAAAAAAAAAAAAAAAAAAAACAGTGGGAGAGTAATATTGCCCTTACAGCTTGTGTGCCAGTCTTGACTCCTGGGTGTGCCACCTCTCTCTCATTCAGTGGGCCATAGAAAGCCTATTTATTTTTTTGGTTTTTTTAATATTATTTGGTTTCTAAAGTCTCCCTGAAAATAATTAAAAAAAAACTTAAAAAAACAGTGGGAGAGTAATATTGCCCTTTCAGCTTGTGTGCCAGTCTTGACTCCTGGGTGTGCCACCTCTCTCATTCAGTGGGCCATAGAAAGCCTATTTATTTATTTTTTTAAATATTATTGGGTTTCTAAAGTCTCCCTTAAAAAACAAAAAATACATAAAAAAACAGTGGGAGAGTAATATTGCCCTTTCAGCTTGTGTGCCAGTCTTGACTCCTGGGTGTGCCACCTCTCTCATTCAGTGGGCCATAGAAAGCCTGTTTATTTATTTTTTAAAATATTATTGGGATTCTAAAGTCTCCCTTAAAAAACAAAAAATACATAAAAAAACAGTGGGAGAGTAATATTGCCCTTTCAGCTTGTGTGCCAGTCTTGACTCCTGGGTGTGCCACCTCTCTCATTCAGTGGGCCATAGAAAGCATTTTTTTTTTCCTTGATTTGTGTTCTAAAATCTACCTCAACACAAAAACACTACATCAATCAGTGGGAGAAAAATATTGGCCTCAGTCAGGGCTTGTGTGCCACTGCTGTGTGTGCTATCTCTCATTCAGTGGGCTATAGAAAGCCTATTTATTTATTTATTATTTTTCTTATTATTTGGTTTCTAAAGTCTCCCTGAAAAAAAAAAAAAAAAAAAAAACAGTGGGAGAGTAATATTGCCCTTTCAGCTTGTGTGCCAGTCTTGACTCCTGGGTGTGCCACCTCTCTCTCATTCAGTGGGCCATAGAAAGCCTATTTATTTTTTTGGTTTTTTTAATATTATTTGGTTTCTAAAGTCTCCCTGAAAATAATAAAAAAAAAACTTAAAAAAACAGTGGGAGAGTAATATTGCCCTTTCAGCTTGTGTGCCAGTCTTGACTCCTGGGTGTGCCACCTCTCTCATTCAGTGGGCCATAGAAAGCCTATTTATTTTTTTTTTTAAATATTATTGGGTTTCTAAAGTCTCCCTTAAAAAACAAAAAATACATAAAAAAACAGTGGGAGAGTAATATTGCCCTTTCAGCTTGTGTGCCAGTCTTGACTCCTGGGTGTGCCACCTCTCTCATTCAGTGGGCCATAGAAAGCCTATTTATTTTTTTTTTAAAATATTATTGGGATTCTAAAGTCTCCCTTAAAAAACAAAAAATACATAAAAAAACAGTGGGAGAGTAATATTGCCCTTTCAGCTTGTGTGCCAGTCTTGACTCCTGGGTGTGCCACCTCTCTCATTCAGTGGGCCATAGAAAGCATTTTTTTTTTTCCTTGATTTGTGTTCTAAAATCTACCTCAACACAAAAACACTACATCAATCAGTGGGAGAAAAATATTGGCCTCAGTCAGGGCTTGTGTGCCACTGCTGTGTGTGCTATCTCTCATTCAGTGGGCTATAGAAAGCCTATTTATTTATTTATTTTTTTTCTTATTATTTGGTTTCTAAAGTCTCCCTGAAAAAAAAAAAAAAAACAGTGGGAGAGTAATATTGCCCTTACAGCTTGTGTGCCAGTCTTGACTCCTGGGTGTGCCACCTCTCTCTCATTCAGTGGGCCATAGAAAGCCTATTTATTTTTTTGGTTTTTTTTAATATTATTTGGTTTCTAAAGTCTCCCTGAAAATAATTAAAAAAAAACTTAAAAAAACAGTGGGAGAGTAATATTGTCCTTTCAGCTTGTGTGCCAGTCTTGACTCCTGGGTGTGCCACCTCTCTCATTCAGTGGGCCATAGAAAGCCTATTTATTTTTTTTTTTAAATATTATTGGGTTTCTAAAGTCTCCCTTAAAAAACAAAAAATACATAAAAAAACAGTGGGAGAGTAATATTGCCCTTTCAGCTTGTGTGCCAGTCTTGACTCCTGGGTGTGCCACCTCTCTCATTCAGTGGGCCATAGAAAGCCTATTTATTTATTTTTTTAAATATTATTGGGATTCTAAAGTCTCCCTTAAAAAACAAAAAATACATAAAAAAACAGTGGGAGAGTAATATTGCCCTTTCAGCTTGTGTGCCAGTCTTGACTCCTGGGTGTGCCACCTCTCTCATTCAGTGGGCCATAGAAAGCATTTTTTTTTTTTCCTTGATTTGTGTTCTAAAATCTACCTCAACACAAAAACACTACATCAATCAGTGGGAGAAAAATATTGGCCTCAGTCAGGGCTTGTGTGCCACTGCTGTGTGTGCTATCTCTCATTCAGTGGGCTATAGAAAGCCTATTTATTTATTTATTTTTTTTCTTATTATTTGGTTTCTAAAGTCTCCCTGAAAAAAAAAAAAAAAAAAAAAAAAACAGTGGGAGAGTAATATTGCCCTTTCAGCTTGTGTGCCAGTCTTGACTCCTGGGTGTGCCACCTCTCTCATTCAGTGGGCCATAGAAAGGCTATTTATTTTTTTGGTTTTTTTAATATTATTTGGTTTCTAAAGTCTCCCTGAAAAAAAAAAAAAAATAAATTAGGTGGGAGATTAATATTGACATTAGTGCTTGAGTGACAGTCCTGCGTGTGTGTCATCTCTGTGATTTTGTGCCACAGAAAACAGAGTGTGTAACATTGTGCCTGATTTTCCTTGTGGTCTCACCAACCTGTTAAGGGATATTGAAATCATACTGAAGTTATAGCTCACCGTGTAAGTTGTTTGACAGCAACAAATAAAGTTACTTTGGTTAAGATTTTAAAACAATGAGGAAGTCTGGTGCAAGAGGTCGTCGTGGGCGTTCATTGTCAGCTGGTAATGATGGTAGTGGTAGTGGAGCATCAGGTGGTCGTGGGGATAAAAATATTCCACCTAAGTCTGGAGCTGTGGAGCCAGTTTCGTCGTCAGGCTACACAAGGCCTCGAACGCTCTCTTTTCTGGGAGTAGGAAAACCGCTTTTAAAGGCGGAGCAGCAACAGCAAGTTTTGGCTTACATTGCAGACTCAGCCTCTAGCTCTTTTGCCTCCTCTTCCGAAACTGGTAAATGTAAAAGCAGCGCGTCGCTTGTGGATGTTCACGGTCAGGGACAAGTCGCTTCCTTGTCCTCCTCAGCAAAAACTACAACAAGAGAGAAGGATGCAGCAGGCGACACAACGGGTCACTCCATGGAGCTCTTTACACATACCGTCCCTGGCTTAGAAAGTGAAACATTTAACAGGCCATGCCCATTACAAGTATATTCTGACATGGAGTGCACTGATGCACAGCCACAGCCAGAGTACTATGCTGCTCCTTTGACTCAGACCACCACATTGCCCTCTCAGGGTACAGATCCACAATCAGACCCTGATGAGACTATGTTGCCCCGCCACGAACGCTATACCACCGACCGACACAGTGACACAGACGAAGTTGCACACGAGCTCGAAGAGGAGGTAATAGATGACCCAGTTATTGACCCCGATTGGCAGCCATTGGGGGAACAGGGTGCAGGCGGCAGTAGTTCAGAAGCGGAGGTGGAGGAGGGGCCGCAGCAGGCATCAACATCGCAACAGGTTCCATCTGCCGGGCCCGTATCTGGCCCAAAACGCGTGTCAAAGCCAAAACCTGTTGGAGGACAGCGTGGCCATCCGGTTAAAGCTCAGTCTGCAATCCCTGAAAAGGGATCCGAGTCTAGGAAGAGTGCAGTCTGGCATTTTTTTAAACAACATCCAACTGATCAGCGCAAAGTCATCTGTCAAAAATGTTCAACTAGCTTAAGCAGAGGTCAGAATCTGAAAAGTCTAAATACTAGTTGCATGCATAGACACTTAACCACCATGCATTTTCAAGCCTGGACTAACTACCAAACGTCCCTTAAGGTTGTAGCACCCTCGGCCAATGAAGCTAGTCAGCAACGCAACATCCCTTCCGTCACTGTAAGGCCACCATTTTCCGCACCACCGGCAGTATCTGTGCAGGTTTCTTTGCCAGCCAAAAGCAGTCAGGGTCAGGGAACCACCAGTTTTGTAGGAGGAAATATTGCATCTAGGGCACCGGCGGAAACAATACCGTCTCCAACCGTCTCTCAGTCTGCCATGTACACCGGCACACCCGAAAGTTCCACGATCTCCAGCTCTCCAGTCCAGCTCACCCTACATGAGACTCTGGTTAGAAAAAGGAAGTACTTATCCTCGCATCCGCGTACACAGGGTTTTAACGCCCACATAGCTAGACTAATCTCGTTAGAGATGATGCCCTACCGGTTAGTTGAAAGCGAAGCTTTCAAAGCCCTGATGGAGTACGCTGAACCACGATACGAGCTACCCAGTCGACACTTTTTTTCCAGAAAAGCCATCCCAGCCCTGCACCAGCATGTTAAACAGCGCATCGTCCATGCACTCAGGCAATCTGTGAGTACAAAGGTGCACCTGACTACAGATGCATGGACCAGTAGGCATGGCCAGGGACGTTATGTGTCCATCACGGCACACTGGGTGAATGTGGTGGATGCAGGGTCCACAGGCGACATCAATTTAGGGACAGTTGTGCCTAGCCCACGGTCTAGGAAACAGTTGGCTGTAGGCGTTCGCACCCCCTCCTCCTCCTCCTCCTCGTCCTCCTGCAGAAGCTACAGCTCTTCCACAGAACGCAGTCTGCCAACCACTCCATCGGCAGATGACACTGTTGCACACCAGTTGTCCCATTATGGGCCAGCTACTGCCAAGCGTCAGCAGGCTGTATTGGCTATGAAGTGTTTGGGCGACAACAGACACACCGCGGAAGTTCTGTCCGAGTTCTTGCAACAAGAAACGCAGTCGTGGCTGGGCACAGTAGATCTTGAGGCAGGCAAGGTAGTGAGTGATAACGGAAGGAATTTCATGGCTGCCATCTCCCTTTCCCAACTGAAACACATTCCTTGCCTGGCTCACACCTTAAACCTGGTGGTGCAGTGCTTATTGAAAACTTATCCTGGGTTCTCCGACCTGCTCCTCAAAGTGCGTGCACTTTGCTCACATATCCGACGTTCGCCTGTACACGCCAGCCGTATGCAGACCTATCAGCGGTCTTTGAACCTTCCCCAGCATCGCCTCATCATAGACGTTGCAACAAGGTGGAACTCAACACTGCACATGCTTCAGAGACTGTGCGAACAGAGGCGTGCTGTTATTTATTTGTGGGAGGATACACGGGCAGGCAGTAGGATGGCAGACATGGAGTTGTCAGGTGTGCAGTGGTCTAAGATACAAGACATGTGTCAAGTCCTTCAGTGTTTTGAGGAATGCACACGGCTGGTTAGTGCAGACAACGCCGTAATAAGCATGAGCATCCCCCTAATGCGTCTGCTGATGCAAAGTTTGACGCACATAAAGGAGCAGGCGTCTGCACCAGAGGAAGAGGAAAGCCTTGATGACAGTCAGCCATTGTCTGGTCAGGGCAGTGTACAGGACGAGGTAGCGGGCGAAGAGGAGGTGGAGGACGAGGAGGATGATGGGGATGAGTATATTTTTAATGCCGAACCTTTCCCGGGGGCACAGGAAATTGGTTGCGTGTCACGGCCGGGTTCTGGTTTTTTGAGGGACACAAGTGACGTAGATTTGCCTGCAACTGCCCCTCAACCAATCACAACCGGAGATTTGACAACTGGAACTTTGGCCCACATGGCGGATTATGCCTTACGTATCCTAAAAAGGGACACACGCATTACGAAAATGATGAACGATGACGATTACTGGTTGGCCTGCCTCCTTGATCCACGCTATAAAGGCAAATTGCAAAATATTATGCCACATGAGAACTTGGAACTAATATTAGCAACCAAACAATCAACTCTTGTTGACCGTTTGCTTCAGGCATTCCCAGCACACAGCGCACGTGATCGTTCTCACACGAGCTCCAGGGGGCAGCAGACTAGGAGTGTTAGGGGTGCACACATCAGAAGTGGCGTTGGACAGAGGGGTTTTCTGACCAGGTTGTGGAGTGATTTTGCTATGACCGCAGACAGGACAGGTACTGCTGCATCAATTGAAAGTGACAGGAGACAACATTTGTCCAGTATGGTTACTAACTATTTTTCATCCCTTATCGATGTTCTCCCTCAACCGTCATTCCCATTTGATTACTGGGCCTCCAAATTAGACACCTGGCCAGAATTGGCAGAATATGCATTGCAGGAGCTTGCTTGCCCGGCAGCAAGTGTCCTATCAGAAAGAGTATTCAGTGCTGCAGGTTCAATATTAACCGAAAAAAGGACTCGTCTGGCTACCCAAAATGTTGACGATCTAACATTCATTAAAATGAACCACAACTGGATTTCGAAATCTTTTGCCCCACCTTGCCCGGCCGACACCTAGCTTTCCTATGAAAAGCTCTTGCCTGTGAATTACTTTTCTAATGTCTAATTTGCTGCAGCTGATTGTACAGCATACGACATGTTTACACCTCCCTAAATGGCAAAACTCCCCACACGGGGCCGTGGTATCGCGACTTGGCGCAAGCACCCGTGAGACTGCTGTTTGTCTGAAGAGGTGGGTGTGCTCGCTTTTGGTTGACGGCATTGCTACTGGGTCCCTCATAGTACAATGTAGTGTCTCTGGCGGTGGTGGTGCGCACCCAACGTCAGACACACCGTTGTAACATGAGGGGCCCTGGGGCGGTCCCGCCGGCCTCAAGAGAGTTCCCCCCTACCCCAGCTCAAAATGTGCTCTACCACGTGCAAAATTATGTCGCACAGCTCCACCAATCTTTAGTCTATTCGCTGACATCATTCAATGTCTGGCACTGACAATACAAATTTGTAGACATCTATGATGCAACTTAAAGTAGTCTGTGTCTGTGTCCTATATTGGCACCATTAAATAGTTACTGCCAAATTACTATGTCAGAAACTCAGTAGATGAGCCCACCCCTGTACCTAAGTATGCCACCTTTTTTTTTGTTTTGGTTGTTTTGCGAGACATTAACATCTATTTATATTTTGGGAGTACTGGGACAGACACTCCTTGCACTACTCCTCCACTCACCACCAAGCTGCCTGTGTATCCATGTAACCGCTGTAAAGCTGCCATGAGCCTATTGTTTGTTATTTTAGGCCTTTGATAGCCTGTCTGCGGTCCCTACTTTAAATACTCCTCCACTCACCACCAAGCTGCCTGTGTATCCATGTAACCGCTGTAAAGCTGCCATGAGCCTATTGTTTGTTATTTTAGGCCTTTGATAGCCTGTCTGCGGTCCCTACTTTAAATACTCCTCCACTCACCACCAAGCTGCCTGCCCGTGTATCCATGTAACCGCTGTAAAACTGCCATAAGCCTATTGTTTGTTATTTTAGGCCTTTGATAGCCTGTCTGCGGTCCCTACTTTAAATACTCCTCCACTCACCACCAAGCTGCCTGCCCGTGTATCCATGTAACCGCTGTAAAACTGCCATGAGCCTATTGTTTGTTATTTTAGGCCTTTGATAGCCTGTCTGCGGTCCCTACTTTAAATACTCCTCCACTCACCACCAAGCTGCCTGCCCGTGTATCCATGTAACCGCTGTAAAACTGCCATGAGCCTATTGTTTGTTATTTTAGGCCTTTGATAGCCTGTCTGCGGTCCCTACTTTAAATACTCCTCCACTCACCACCAAGCTGCCTGTGTATCCATGTAACCGCTGTAAAGCTGCCATGAGCCTATTGTTTGTTATTTTAGGCCTTTGATAGCCTGTCTGCGGTCCCTACTTTAAATACTCCTCCACTCACCACCAAGCTGCCTGTGTATCCATGTAACCGCTGTAAAGCTGCCATGAGCCTATTGTTTGTTATTTTAGGCCTTTGATAGCCTGTCTGCGGTCCCTACTTTAAATACTCCTCCACTCACCACCAAGCTGCCTGCCCGTGTATCCATGTAACCGCTGTAAAACTGCCATGAGCCTATTGTTTGTTATTTTAGGCCTTTGATAGCCTGTCTGCGGTCCCTACTTTAAATACTCCTCCACTCATCACCAAGCTGCCTGTGTATCCATGTAACCGCTGTAAAGCTGCCATGAGCCTATTGTTTGTTATTTTAGGCCTTTGATAGCCTGTCTGCGGTCCCTACTTTAAATACTCCTCCACTCACCACCAAGCTGCCTGTGTATCCATGTAACCGCTGTAAAGCTGCCATGAGCCTATTGTTTGTTATTTTAGGCCTTTGATAGCCTGTCTGCGGTCCCTACTTTAAATACTCCTCCACTCACCACCAAGCTGCCTGTGTATCCATGTAACCGCTGTAAAGCTGCCATGAGCCTATTGTTTGTTATTTTAGGCCTTTGATAGCCTGTCTGCGGTCCCTACTTTAAATACTCCTCCACTCACCACCAAGCTGCCCGTGTATCCATGTAACCGCTGTAAAACTGCCATGAGCCTATTGTTTGTTATTTTAGGCCTTCGAAGCCTGTCTGCGGTCCCTCCTTCCACTAGGCCTCCACTGACCAGACCACTGCTGCCCGTGTACCCCTGGAACCAATTTTAAAGTGCCTACAGCCAGCCCATTTTATTGTGTTAGGCCTTCGAAGCCTGTCTGCGGTCCCTCCTTCCACTAGGCCTCCACTGACCAGACCACTGCTGCCCGTGTACCCCTGGAACCAATTTTAAAGTGCCTACAGCCAGCCCATTTTATTGTGTTAGGCCTTCGAAGCCTGTCTGCGGTCCCTCCTTCCACTAGGCCTCCACTCACCTGACCACTGCTGCCCGTGTACCCCTGGAACCAATAATAAAGTGCCTACAGCCAGCCCATTTTATTATGTTAGGCCTTTGAAGCCTGTCTGCGGTCCCTCCTTCCACTAGGCCTCCACTGACCAGACCACTGCTGCCCGTGTACCCCTGGAACCAATAATAAAGTGCCTACCGCCAGCCCATTTTATTATGTTAGGCCTTCGAAGCCTGTCTAAGGTCCCTCCTTCCACTAGGCCTCCACTCACCTGACCACTGCTGCCCGTGTACCCCTGGAACCAATAATAAAGTGCCTAGAGCCTATTTTTTTATTTAATTTAATATTAATAAAGCCAGGATGAACTACGATATACCACGCTATGAGCTACCCAGTTGACAATTCTTTTGCGAGAAAAGCCATCCCACCCCTCCACCTGCATGTTAAAGACCGCATTGTCCTTGCATTCTGTCAATTTGTCAGTCCAAAGGTATACCTGACAACAGACACATGGACCTGTAGGCCTGGCCACGGAAGGTTACGTGTCCTTTGTGGCTAAATGGGTTAATGTATTGGATGCATGGTCCACACAGGGGACAGCCTGCAAAGTCTGTCTGCAGTCCCTAGTTCAAGTTGTCCTCAACTGAATAAAGCTGAGCTTCTACCTTCTGGCTCTGATTAACTGCTGTTTTTAAAAAAATTGGCTGTTCCGTCCTTCTAAAGGTGTCTGCCCCTGCCTGGTGTTGTCCTCAGCTGAATAAAGCTGAGCTTCAACCTTCAGTTCCAAACATACAACAGAAAACTGGTACAATACAAAAAGTGGCCTCCAGCTACAAAAACTTTCTCCTACAAGTAGTTAACTGACAGTTTTTTTTCCAGTGAAAACACAGATATGGCATCCAACGAGTGTTGTCCTGTCTCGTCTTCTTTATATTATTGCCAAGAAGCTGCAACTGAATAAAGCTGAGCTTCAACCTTCAGTTCCAAATTACCATTTTTAAAAAAGCAATTGGCTGTTCCGGCCTACTGAAGGTGTCTGTCTGCCCCTGCCTGGTGTTGTCCTCAACTGAATAAAGCTGAGCTTCAACCTTCTGTTCCAAATTACCATTTTTAAAAATGCAATTGGCTGTTCCGGCCTACTAAAGGTGTCTGTCTGCCCCTGCCTGGTGTTGTCCTCAACTGAATAAAGCTGAGCCTCAACCTTCTGTTCCAAATTACCATTTTTAAAAATGCAATTGGCTGTTCCGGCCTACTAAAGGTGAATGTCTGCCCCTGCCTGGTGTTGTCCTCAACTGAATAAAGCTGAGCTTCTACCTTCAGTTCCAAATTACCATTTTTAAAAATGCCATTGGCTGTTCCGGCCTACTAAAGGTGTCTGTCTGCCCCTGCCTGGTGTTGTCCTCAACTGAATAAAGCTGAGCTTCTACCTTCTGCCTCTTACTAACTGCTGTTTTTTTTAAAAATTGGCTGTTCCGGCCTACTAAAGGTGTCTGTCTGCCCCTGCCTGGTGTTGTCCTCAACTGAATAAAGCTGAGCTTCAACCTTCTGTTCCAAATTACCATTTTTAAAAATGCAATTGGCTGTTCCGGCCTACTAAAGGTGTCTGTCTGCCCCTGCCTGGTGTTGTCCTCAACTGAATAAAGCTGAGCCTCAACCTTCTGTTCCAAATTACCATTTTTAAAAATGCAATTGGCTGTTCCGGCCTACTAAAGGTGAATGTCTGCCCCTGCCTGGTGTTGTCCTCAACTGAATAAAGCTGAGCTTCAACCTTCAGTTCCAAATTACCATTTTTAAAAATGCCATTGGCTGTTCCGGCCTACTAAAGGTGTCTGTCTGCCCCTGCCTGGTGTTGTCCTCAACTGAATAAAGCTGAGCTTCAACCTTCTGTTCCAAATTACCATTTTTAAAAATGCAATTGGCTGTTCCGGCCTACTAAAGGTGTCTGTCTGCCCCTGCCTGGTGTTGTCCTCAACTGAATAAAGCTGAGCCTCAACCTTCTGTTCCAAATTACCATTTTTAAAAATGCAATTGGCTGTTCCGGCCTACTAAAGGTGAATGTCTGCCCCTGCCTGGTGTTGTCCTCAACTGAATAAAGCTGAGCCTCAACCTTCTGTTCCAAATTACCATTTTTAAAAATGCAATTGGCTGTTCCGGCCTACTAAAGGTGAATGTCTGCCCCTGCCTGGTGTTGTCCTCAACTGAATAAAGCTGAGCTTCAACCTTCAGTTCCAAATTACCATTTTTAAAAATGCCATTGGCTGTTCCGGCCTACTAAAGGTGTCTGTCTGCCCCTGCCTGGTGTTGTCCTCAACTGAATAAAGCTGAGCTTCTACCTTCTGCCTCTTACTAACTGCTGTTTTTTTAAAAAATTGGCTGTTCCGGCCTACTAAAGGTGTCTGTCTGCCCCTGCCTGGTGTTGTCCTCAACTGAATAAAGCTGAGCTTCAACCTTCTGTTCCAAATTACCATTTTTAAAAATGCAATTGGCTGTTCCGGCCTACTAAAGGTGTCTGTCTGCCCCTGCCTGGTGTTGTCCTCAACTGAATAAAGCTGAGCCTCAACCTTCTGTTCCAAATTACCATTTTTAAAAATGCAATTGGCTGTTCCGGCCTACTAAAGGTGAATGTCTGCCCCTGCCTGGTGTTGTCCTCAACTGAATAAAGCTGAGCTTCAACCTTCAGTTCCAAATTACCATTTTTAAAAATGCCATTGGCTGTTCCGGCCTACTAAAGGTGTCTGTCTGCCCCTGCCTGGTGTTGTCCTCAACTGAATAAAGCTGAGCTTCTACCTTCTGTTCCAAATTACCATTTTTAAAAATGCAATTGGCTGTTCCGGCCTACTAAAGGTGTCTGTCTGCCCCTGCCTGGTGTTGTCCTCAACTGAATAAAGCTGAGCCTCAACCTTCTGTTCCAAATTACCATTTTTAAAAATGCAATTGGCTGTTCCGGCCTACTAAAGGTGAATGTCTGCCCCTGCCTGGTGTTGTCCTCAACTGAATAAAGCTGAGCTTCAACCTTCAGTTCCAAATTACCATTTTTAAAAATGCCATTGGCTGTTCCGGCCTACTAAAGGTGTCTGTCTGCCCCTGCCTGGTGTTGTCCTCAACTGAATAAAGCTGAGCTTCAACCTTCTGTTCCAAATTACCATTTTTAAAAATGCAATTGGCTGTTCCGGCCTACTAAAGGTGTCTGTCTGCCCCTGCCTGGTGTTGTCCTCAACTGAATAAAGCTGAGCCTCAACCTTCTGTTCCAAATTACCATTTTTAAAAATGCAATTGGCTGTTCCGGCCTACTAAAGGTGAATGTCTGCCCCTGCCTGGTGTTGTCCTCAACTGAATAAAGCTGAGCTTCAACCTTCAGTTCCAAATTACCATTTTTAAAAATGCCATTGGCTGTTCCGGCCTACTAAAGGTGTCTGTCTGCCCCTGCCTGGTGTTGTCCTCAACTGAATAAAGCTGAGCTTCTACCTTCTGCCTCTTACTAACTGCTGTTTTTTTAAAAAATTGGCTGTTCCGGCCTACTAAAGGTGTCTGTCTGCCCCTGCCTGGTGTTGTCCTCAACTGAATAAAGCTGAGCTTCAACCTTCTGTTCCAAATTACCATTTTTAAAAATGCAATTGGCTGTTCCGGCCTACTAAAGGTGTCTGTCTGCCCCTGCCTGGTGTTGTCCTCAACTGAATAAAGCTGAGCCTCAACCTTCTGTTCCAAATTACCATTTTTAAAAATGCAATTGGCTGTTCCGGCCTACTAAAGGTGAATGTCTGCCCCTGCCTGGTGTTGTCCTCAACTGAATAAAGCTGAGCTTCAACCTTCAGTTCCAAATTACCATTTTTAAAAATGCCATTGGCTGTTCCGGCCTACTAAAGGTGTCTGTCTGCCCCTGCCTGGTGTTGTCCTCAACTGAATAAAGCTGAGCTTCTACCTTCTGCCTCTTACTAACTGCTGTTTTTTTAAAAAATTGGCTGTTCCGGCCTACTAAAGGTGTCTGTCTGCCCCTGCCTGGTGTTGTCCTCAACTGAATAAAGCTGAGCTTCAACCTTCTGTTCCAAATTACCATTTTTAAAAATGCAATTGGCTGTTCCGGCCTACTAAAGGTGTCTGTCTGCCCCTGCCTGGTGTTGTCCTCAACTGAATAAAGCTGAGCCTCAACCTTCTGTTCCAAATTACCATTTTTAAAAATGCAATTGGCTGTTCCGGCCTACTAAAGGTGAATGTCTGCCCCTGCCTGGTGTTGTCCTCAACTGAATAAAGCTGAGCTTCAACCTTCAGTTCCAAATTACCATTTTTAAAAATGCCATTGGCTGTTCCGGCCTACTAAAGGTGTCTGTCTGCCCCTGCCTGGTGTTGTCCTCAACTGAATAAAGCTGAGCTTCTACCTTCTGCCTCTTACTAACTGCTGTTTTTTTAAAAAATTGGCTGTTCCGGCCTACTAAAGGTGTCTGTCTGCCCCTGCCTGGTGTTGTCCTCAACTGAATAAAGCTGAGCCTCAACCTTCTGTTCCAAATTACCATTTTTAAAAATGCAATTGGCTGTTCCGGCCTACTAAAGGTGTCTGTCTGCCCCTGCCTGGTGTTGTCCTCAACTGAATAAAGCTGAGCCTCAACCTTCTGTTCCAAATTACCATTTTTAAAAATGCAATTGGCTGTTCCGGCCTACTAAAGGTGAATGTCTGCCCCTGCCTGGTGTTGTCCTCAACTGAATAAAGCTGAGCTTCAACCTTCAGTTCCAAATTACCATTTTTAAAAATGCCATTGGCTGTTCCGGCCTACTAAAGGTGTCTGTCTGCCCCTGCCTGGTGTTGTCCTCAACTGAATAAAGCTGAGCTTCAACCTTCTGTTCCAAATTACCATTTTTAAAAATGCAATTGGCTGTTCCGGCCTACTAAAGGTGTCTGTCTGCCCCTGCCTGGTGTTGTCCTCAACTGAATAAAGCTGAGCCTCAACCTTCTGTTCCAAATTACCATTTTTAAAAATGCAATTGGCTGTTCCGGCCTACTAAAGGTGAATGTCTGCCCCTGCCTGGTGTTGTCCTCAACTGAATAAAGCTGAGCCTCAACCTTCTGTTCCAAATTACCATTTTTAAAAATGCAATTGGCTGTTCCGGCCTACTAAAGGTGAATGTCTGCCCCTGCCTGGTATTGTCCTCAACTGAATAAAGCTGAGCTTCAACCTTCAGTTCCAAATTACCATTTTTAAAAATGCCATTGGCTGTTCCGGCCTACTAAAGGTGTCTGTCTGCCCCTGCCTGGTGTTGTCCTCAACTGAATAAAGCTGAGCTTCTACCTTCTGTTCCAAATTACCATTTTTAAAAATGCAATTGGCTGTTCCGGCCTACTAAAGGTGTCTGTCTGCCCCTGCCTGGTGTTGTCCTCAACTGAATAAAGCTGAGCCTCAACCTTCTGTTCCAAATTACCATTTTTAAAAATGCAATTGGCTGTTCCGGCCTACTAAAGGTGAATGTCTGCCCCTGCCTGGTGTTGTCCTCAACTGAATAAAGCTGAGCTTCAACCTTCAGTTCCAAATTACCATTTTTAAAAATGCCATTGGCTGTTCCGGCCTACTAAAGGTGTCTGTCTGCCCCTGCCTGGTGTTGTCCTCAACTGAATAAAGCTGAGCTTCAACCTTCTGTTCCAAATTACCATTTTTAAAAATGCAATTGGCTGTTCCGGCCTACTAAAGGTGTCTGTCTGCCCCTGCCTGGTGTTGTCCTCAACTGAATAAAGCTGAGCCTCAACCTTCTGTTCCAAATTACCATTTTTAAAAATGCAATTGGCTGTTCCGGCCTACTAAAGGTGAATGTCTGCCCCTGCCTGGTGTTGTCCTCAACTGAATAAAGCTGAGCTTCAACCTTCAGTTCCAAATTACCATTTTTAAAAATGCCATTGGCTGTTCCGGCCTACTAAAGGTGTCTGTCTGCCCCTGCCTGGTGTTGTCCTCAACTGAATAAAGCTGAGCTTCTACCTTCTGCCTCTTACTAACTGCTGTTTTTTTAAACAATTGGCTGTTCCGGCCTACTAAAGGTGTCTGTCTGCCCCTGCCTGGTGTTGTCCTCAACTGAATAAAGCTGAGCTTCAACCTTCTGTTCCAAATTACCATTTTTAAAAATGCAATTGGCTGTTCCGGCCTACTAAAGGTGTCTGTCTGCCCCTGCCTGGTGTTGTCCTCAACTGAATAAAGCTGAGCCTCAACCTTCTGTTCCAAATTACCATTTTTAAAAATGCAATTGGCTGTTCCGGCCTACTAAAGGTGAATGTCTGCCCCTGCCTGGTGTTGTCCTCAACTGAATAAAGCTGAGCCTCAACCTTCTGTTCCAAATTACCATTTTTAAAAATGCAATTGGCTGTTCCGGCCTACTAAAGGTGAATGTCTGCCCCTGCCTGGTGTTGTCCTCAACTGAATAAAGCTGAGCTTCAACCTTCAGTTCCAAATTACCATTTTTAAAAAAGCAATTGGCTGTTCCGGCCTACTGAAGGTGTCTGTCTGCCCCTGCCTGGTGTTGTCCTCAACTGAATAAAGCTGAGCCTCAACCTTCTGTTCCAAATTACCATTTTTAAAAATGCAATTGGCTGTTCCGGCCTACTAAAGGTGAATGTCTGCCCCTGCCTGGTGTTGTCCTCAACTGAATAAAGCTGAGCTTCTACCTTCAGTTCCAAATTACCATTTTTAAAAATGCAATTGGCTGTTCCGGCCTACTAAAGGTGTCTGTCTGCCCCTGCCTGGTGTTGTCCTCAACTGAACAAAGCTGAGCTTCCACATTCTGGCTTTCGCCCTATACTATCAGATATTAAACTGCATTTGGCCTACTAGTGTGGTTATGCCCTTGAAACAGTGTCTGCTGCTCTTGGGTTTGCTACTCCACTGAACAAAGCAATGCCGCCTGTTTAGTCCTGTTACCAATTTTGAACTGCATTTAGCCTACTTTATTCTTTGGCCCTATATCTGTTTCCTCCTCATCCTGCCCATTGCCCAGCCACTGCTAGATGAGTCTGCTGGTACATTGACCTAGACCACTACATTCCCCTTATACTCTACACAGCCAGAATCTGACCCTGCTGAAAGTAAGGTTCCCCTTCCCGCATGTTATACCACCTTACACAGGGACAGAGAGGAAGGTGCAGATGAAAGTGCAGGTTCCTTCATCAGGTGGGGGGGCATACTCGTTGGCGACGTCACTGGCACAGGGCCCCTCAGAGTACGCAAAAGTGTCGCTGCTGGTGGGAGGCGCCCCCGCCATGCAAACACACATCGCTGTACTTTGAGGGGCCCTGTGCCAGTGCCAATGCGAACGAGTGGGCCCCCCCTGCTTGCTCAGGATCACAGCACTTGCAACGTTGAAATACTTACCTTTCCCTGCAACACCGCCGTGACGTAGTCCGCATTTCCTGGGCCCACGAAAAACTTGAGCCGGCCCTACTCCCCCCACAACTTTTGCCAAATGACCCCCAATTCCCTATGCCCAACTATTATTATAAAGTTAATTAAGATTGACAAGCTTCAGAAACAAGAATGGATGTTTTTGGCATTAAAATGGGCACTGTAGGTGTTTTCCTGGCCTCCACTCACTGCCGACTATGCTTCCCCATTGACTTGCATTGGGTTTCGTGTTTCGGTCGATCCCCGACTTTTAGCGATAATCGGCCGACTGCACTCGACTCGACTCTGGACAAAATCGGGTTTCACAAAACCCGACTCGATCTTAAAAAAATGAAAGTCGCTCAACTCTAATTACCGGCGATCGCAAAACAGGGGTCGGTAAAAACCGACCCCGATCATGTTCTTTGGGGTCTCGGCTACCCCCGGCAGCCGAGACCCCAAAGAACATCTGGGTGCCGGGCGGCGGGCGCACTGCGCATGTGCCCGCCATTATTTCCCCGGAAAAAGATAGCGGCGCCGATCGGGAGCCACGAGGAGCTCCGGGGGAGGTAGGTGAGTATTTGGGGGCTATCGGGGGCCATCGGGGACTCTATTTCTCTGTCCTCCGATGTGCGATCACATCGGAGGACAGAGAAATTAAATGACAAATCGCGGTTTTTGGTTTTTTTTGCGACCGCCGGTAAACGGTTAATTACCGGCGATCGCAACTCGGGGGTCGGTAAAAAAACCCCGAATCATGTTCTCTGGGGTCTCAGCTACCCCCGGCAACCGAGACCCCAGAGAAAATCCGACTCTGGGGGGCGCTATTCACTTTTTCCACAGCGCCGTTAATTAACGGCGCTGTGGTTTAAGTACCCTTAGCGGCCGCCGTTAAAAGGCGTATAGACGGTCGTTAAGGGGTTAACATGTACAGTATAGCCTCCTTTAGAGACTCCCTGTGGGTGACTGAGATTTCGTGTGTAAGGAAGAAGACCGGTGGGTACCTGCGCAATCCCGGTTCCGGAACTGTTGAGGTTGCATCCAATGTTGCTGGGGGGAAAGAATAAGGAGCCAGATAGGACTCATGACCTGGTGAGAGGGGGCGTGGCGAGACAGGAGAGAAAGCAGGAAGCGCGGGAAAAGAGTTTCCCGCCGGCAGGGAGAGGAAGCAGGTGTGCGCTGCGCTCTACGAGGGGAGAGAGGGTGCAGAGCTGAGACCCAGCAGAGGTTACGTGAGGGCCCCGCAGAACCAGTGAGTGTACAGATCTTCGGGCGCTCGGACAGACAGTGTGCAGTGCTCGCATTGAGAAGCGAGTGCCAGGTGCAGGATCGTGAGGTGTATTTCCCCTTGCTGACAGGCGTGCTGCGGTGCACGCCCTGGGTAGAGACTTCCACGGCATTACCCACTTCGGCTTTACAGATTAATGGACTAGGGGCTCAAAGGGCAAAACCGGTGACCGCCCGTTGCCACCAGGAGCTGGATCACGTGTTGGTGGGTTACGACTTAGGGCGCCATACCGTCCGTTGCCGGTATTACAACTCTCATCAGACTGCATGCAATTGAGGAACAGAGAAGCCATGATGAGTGAAGTTTAATAACAAGACTGTTGTGTTATACCATAATTCTATTGTTAATTATCTGTTGCTTCCCTGCGAGGAGTTCATTATTGTTATAAATTAAACCACATTGTTGTCAACCCTTGCTCTGCATTCCCTGCATTACTGCATCCCTGAACCTACTTACACTTGGCGTAGTCAGCAGGATGCAGTCTACGAACGCAGAGACCGCAGACCAATTTTGCATGAGTGCTCCGAGGTCAAGCTTGAACTGGGAACCATGCTCAGCAATCTCCCAAAATTCATGGGGAGTAATTTAATGCTGTGGGACTGGACTGAGCAGGTTAAAGGCATGTTGAGGATGCATCCTATGACTCCTGCTATGCAAGCAGAGATTGCTGTGATGGCCCTGGACGGTGAGGCTAGATGTTCTGTAATGTTTTCCCCCCCTCATGAACGGGACACCCTGAACAAGGTGTTGCAGATTTTGGAAGAGATGCATGGGGATCTCACCAATGTCAGGGAATTGCGGATGCGATTGTTCCACCATGTTCAGAGAGAGGGAGAGTCAGTGACTCAATACATTAATGCACTGCAAGAGGTGAACGTGCATATCGCCAAACGGGATGATGTAGGGATAATAGGAGTAAGCCCCCCAATGTGATATTGAGGGATCAGTTTGTGGCGGGCCTCAGGAACGCACCGCTTAAGCAAGGTTTGCGGGAGTGCCTGCATGCCAAACCGCGTATGACCTTGTTAGAATTTGGGGCAGAAGCGTGTGTGAGAGAGCAGGAGCAGGGGACAGCAGCCTTGATAGGGATGGTCTGGAGCATCGAGGCACCCTCCCCGCCCATGGCTGAACCAGAATGGGCCCGAGAGATGCAGAAGGAAATGCGGGAAAAGTGATCCAGCCAGAGGAGCCCCCATTGTAGCTCAAAATATGCCCAGAGACAGGAGTGACTCTGAGTCCCGTTTGCTTGTCGAACATTGCCAGGGAATGGGACAATCTCGTACAGAATGGAATCCGACTTGTTTCAAGTGTGGGAATACCAGACACTATGCCCGTGGGTGTGCGAGATGGGGACAGTCTCTACCTTGGCAGCTGTTAAACTAGTGGGCTCCGTGGCTGGGGGAAGCCGCCTGGAGTCTGAGAGACCAAGGAGGAGAGAGGACAGTCCCGAAACTTTGCTTTCTATGAGTCCTACCATCTGGGCTGAAGTGAATAGGCGAGCCGTCCGTTGCCTGATTGATACTGGTTCCAAAGTGACCACCATGCCGGAAGCGTACTTTAGATGTCATTTTCCAGAAGTGTCGCGGCTGGAGTGGGGCCCAGTGATCAGACTGACGGCAGCCAACCAGTTGCCCATCCCAGTCACAGGGGTGGTCTGTATGGAGATTAAAGTGTACGGAAAGGATGTGGGCCGAAAAGAAGTCGTGTTGGTCGCCGGAGATGTCAGCAGTGGGCCTGCGATGACTCTTGGGATGAATGTACTGAAAGAAATCGGAACTCTCCTGATCAGTGAGATGCAATAGACCTTTCTGGACCTTTCTGGACCATTAAAGCCCACGAACCCCCCAGAGAAAGGTATTTCACCAACTGATACGGGCTGTCCAGGCCCAGGAAATGTCAAGTGAAGGGAAAGTTCTGGGAAAGGTGATGATTCCTGCAGCTGCTAAACTCATTCTAGCGCCTGGTCAGACTGTGCTCACATTGCTCACATTGCCAGTATGAGCCTGTATGCCTCTTAAGGTGGTGGAAGTGCAGATAGAGCCAACATTGGTGGATCAGGTACCCTCAGGACTCCTTGTCACTCGTACATTAGCCACAGTCCATGATGGTAACGTTGTGGTGCGATGCGTCAACCTGGGAGAAGATAATCTCACCCACCCGCCTAAGAATGAAGTGGCTCAGGTACTAAGAATGCCGGAAGAGTTGGTGCAATCGGAGGCTGTACAGTTAGCAGTAATGCAAGGAGACCCATGGACCCTAGCCATTACAATGACGCCAGAGCATCCTCCTGGAAACATGAAGGAGGGTCGTCGAATCTTGGAGCAGATGCAGGCCGGGTTGACGGGACTCTCGCCACAACAGATGCAACAGGTGGAAGCTGTACTAGAGCGCCTGGGTGCACCCAAAGTCATCTTCATGGCGAGCGAAGACCTCTTGTCTTCGCTCGCCATGAAGATGACTTTGGGTGCACCCAGGCTATCACTCACGAGATTCCCAAGGGAAATGCTGCACCAGTCCGGGAAAGATATTGACAGATACCGCCTCAGATGTACAGGGAAGTGAAGGAGATGCTGGTTCACATGTTGCAGAGCGGAGTCATAAGGGAGAGTCAGAGTTCGGAAGAAAGACGGAACCCTGTGCTTCTGCGTTGACTATGGACGACTGAATGCTTGTACTATGCGGGACTCCTATCCATTGCCCATAATTGAGGAATCGTGGGCTGCCTTGGGAAAGGCAAAGTATTTTTCATCCCTGGATGTGGCCAGCAGCTACTGGCAGGTGCCCATGGCTGAACATAACCAGCTGAAGATGGCGTTTATACTGCCCGTGGGATTGTTTGAGTTTAATAGGATGCCTCAAAAATGTCACCTTTTTTGCAAACAAATTGAGTACCTGAGACACATCATATCCGCTGAAGGAGTGAGACCTGCGTGATAAAAGATAGCAGCGGTGCAAGAATTTCCCATTCTGAAAATAGCAAAGGACGTTTTGGGCCTTTCTGGGGCTTACCGGGTACTACCGAAGGTTTGTAAAGAATTTCACCCATTTCGCCAATCCGCTACTGGAACTTCTGGTTCAAAGAATCAAGCTATCCAATGGGGAAGCAGCCAGGAGGAAGCCTTCAGAGCCTTGAAGATAGCCTTGACTGAGGCCCCAATACTCGCCTGCGTGGATTTCTCACAGCCCTTCATCCTTCACAATGATGGAAGCCTACATGGTCTGGGTGCCGTTTTATCACATATGCAGGGAGGAAAGGAATGAGAGATAGCCTATGCGAGCCACTCTCTTCACGAATCGGAATGGAACCAGGACAATTACGGCTCTTTCAAGTTGGAACTGCTGGCGTTGGTGTGGGCAATTACCGAAAAATTCACAGAGTATTTGTCGGGGTCTGACATCCAGGTACGCACCGATAATAATCCCCTAGCACACCTGGAAAATGCAAAATTGGGGGTCTTGGAACAGCGATGGGTGGCCCGCATGGCGAAGTATCGGTACAGGATCGCTTATCGGGCGAGAGATGCTCTGTCCCCAGGGGCTCTGCAGATTCGGAGACAGTGGGAGAGACCCCAGTTGGAAGATGATTGCTATATAGAAGAATACAGCTGGTGCGGGAATTGAGGGTCACTTGGCAAGTAGGCCCATGAGAGAGGGGCTCACTTTGGTCTGGAGAAGACTTTCCAGTGGTTACAGAAGTTGGTGTATCACCCCCGATTGAGGACTGCAGTAGAGGAGGCTTGTCAAAGATGTTGGAGCTTTGAACTAGCTAAACCTCCAGAGCAGAGAACCCCAACGCAGACCATCGTGACTACTGCCCCTTGGAGATATTGATGATTGACTACTTAGTTGTAGGACTGGCATATCTTGGGTATGAACACTGGTGATGACGGATCACTTCACCAAGTTCGCTGTGGTGACACCGACCTGGGACCAGGTCCCACTCTAACGGTTCTTGACTGCGATGAGGAAGAGACACTCGCCACAGCCCCAGACTAATTCACTGTCCACCGGCCCCAGGGAAGTGTCCAGGCCTGAAGTAACAGATTCATCGGACCAAACTATTCTCTCGCCTCCTATCAGTCAACCTCTATTACGCTGCTCAGAGTGAACAACAGCCGGAGTACCTCCCACTCGTTATGAACAAGATCAATTTATTTGGCTACAAATTATACAGATTATTACAAACAAATTATTCAAATTATACAGTTTAGTACACTGCCGATTTTGCAAGTTTTCCACATACAAAGAATAGAGATGTCTGTAATTATATCCTAGGTACACTTCGACTGTGACAGACAGAATGTAAAAAAAAATCCTGAAAATCATATTGTATGACTTATACATAATTAATATGCATTTTATTTAATGAAATACGGTAAGTATTTGCTACAATATAAAAACAGAACTTAATATTTGGTACAGGAACCTTTGTTTGCAATTACAGAGGTCACGTTTCCTGTAGTTCTTGAAAAAAAAAAGATGAAGATGAAGAAGGACTGCGCTCCTTCGAAACGCGTCGGTTTCTGCTTGGTCCCAGTGCTGCTCCACACTTTTGTGACGTCACACAGTGAGCGCTCCCATCGGCCATTTATTTATTTTTTTTCCCTCACTGTTTCCAGGGACGCCACCGGCCGGGGCGTTCCTGGTTTCCACGCCGATACACCGCCCTCCTGTTCAGCTGCTGTCACCTGGCACTGGCCTCCTCGCCCAGCACTTGTTCCCCAGGAGCAGCGTCTCACGTGCCGGACCCACTGTCTGGGCGCCCGGATTTCTGGTACCTCCTACACTACGACCAACATCAGATCGCGGTGAGTCAGACTCGCACTGGTTAGTGCCAAAATCTTTTGTACCACATTGTGCTCAGCTTATTATTTACCATAGTGCACTCACCCTTCCACTCTTCCATCATATGTAGCAGGTACTCAGCGTGGAGTTTATTAATAGGGGTAACTTTTATATAGTCCACTCATTTGTATATAGATTTCTCAGCCAAGTTATATCCCTTTAGTGCGGTATCATCCTGTTTTATCTTTATTATTTATTTATATTGACAGCCCTGGCATCTGGCTGTTTTGATACCAGCAGCAAAGGGCATCTTTTCTACTGGTAGCGCTGGTGTTTTCTTTTGTTAGATACCAATAAAAGTAAAATTAATTGAGACATCAGTAGGTTAAGTGTTTTTGAATATCCATATTGAATCAGGAGCCCCATATAATGCTCCACACAGTTCATGATGGGCCCCATAAGATGCTCCATACAAAATGCGCCCCATATAATGCTCCATATTAAAATACGCCACATATAATGCTGCATAAAGGTTTATGGTCCCATAAGGTGCTCCACACATTATGCCCCATAAGATGCTCCACACATTATACCCCAAGAGATACTCCACACATTATGCCCCATAAGAGGCTCCATACATTGTGGCCCCATAAGATTCTCCATACATTGTGGCCCCATACGATGCTCCATACATTGTGGCCCCATACGATGCTCCATACATTGTGGCACCATACAATGCTCCATACATTGTGGCACCATACAATGCTCCATACATTGTGGCACCATGCAATGCTCCATACATTGTGGCACCATACGATGCTCCATTGTGTCACCATACAATGCTCCCTATATTGTGGCCCCATACAATGCTCCATATATTGTGGAACCATACAATGCTCCATATATTGTGGCCCCATACAATGCTCCATATATTGTGGCCCCATACAATGCTCCATATATTGTGGCCCCATACAATGCTCCATATATTGTGGCACCATACAATGCTCCATATATTGTGGCACCATACAATGCTCCACACATTTGCCCCATTTGCTGTTGCTGCGATTAAAATAAAAAAAATCACATACTCCCCCGGCACTTGCGATAGTCACCTTCCTCGTTCCATTGCTGCTCGCTGCTCTGTCTTCCATCCTGTGCACTGACTGTTCAGGCAGAGGGCGGCGCGCACACTAATCATGTCATCGCGCCCTCTGACCTGAGCAGTCACAGCCAGAGGACGGAAGACAGAGCAGCGCCCAGCGATGGAACAAGGAAGGTGACTATCGCGCAATGCTCACCTCCCCCGATATACTCACCTGCTCCCGCTGCAGTCCATGGCAGCGTCTCACTGTCAGATGGTCTCCGGGAGCCGGCGGCATCTTCCTGTGTTCAGCGGTCACGTGGTACTGCTCATTAAAGTAATGAATATGGACGCATATTAATTACTTTAATGGGCGGTATGTGACAGCTGAACACAGGAAGATGCCGCCGGCTCCCAGAGACCATCTGACAGTGAGACGCTGCCACGGACCACGCCGGGAGCAGGTGAGTATATCACCGCGCCGCTCCCCCCCCTCCGCTGACAATGACTCGAGTATAAGCCGAGAGGGTCACTTTCAGCCCAAAAAAGTGGGCTGAAAATCTCAGCTTATACTCGAGTATATACGGTATGTTTAGTTGCTCTCACAGTTGAAGTATACATACGATAAAAATGACAGACCTTTCCATTCTTTGTAGGTGAGAAAACTTGCAAAATCTGCAGTGTATCAAATACTTTTTTTTCCCCACTGTATGTTGGGGAATATGAACACCACAGAAAAACCTAATCCACCTCAACTAGCTCTGTATCACTGCTTTAATAGAAGACAGAGAAAGGATTCAGAAGGATCTAGATAAGCTTGAACAATGGGCAGCGACTACACTATGTTCCAAATTATTATGCAAATGACATTTTTCTCGGATTTTCCTAAATGGTCAGTGCAAATGACAGTCAGTCTAATAAAAGTCATCACCCATTAGAGTATACATCGAATTTTATTGAAGAAACCTCCCAATGATAACAGTATAATCTCCAAAATGAATAAAAACTCAAAATGCACTGTTCCAAATTATTAGGCACAGTAGTATTTCTAAACATTTGATATGTTTTAAAGAACTGAAAATGCTCATTTGTGGAATTTGCAGCATTAGGAGGTCACATTCACTGAGCAAAAAAGCTATTTAACTCCAAAACATCCTAACAGGCCAAGTTACATGGTAACATAGGAGCCCTTCATTGATATCACCTTCACAATTCTTGCATCCATTGAACTTGTGAGTTTATGGAGAGTTTTTGCTTGTATTTCTTTGCATGAAGTCAGAATAGCCTCCCAGAGCTGCTGTTTTGATGTGAACTGCCTCCCACCCTCATAGATCTTTTGTTTGATGATACTCCAAAGGTTCTCTATAGGGTTGAGGTCAGGGGAAGATGGTGGCCACACCATGAGTTTATCTCCTTTTATGCCCATAGCAGCCAATTACTCAGAGGTATTCATTGTCATGCATGAAGATGATTTTGTTCCTGAAGGCACGTTTCTGCTTTTTAGACCATGGAAGAAAGTTGTCAGTCAGAAACTCTATTTACTTTGCTGAGGTCATTTTCACACCTTCAGGAACCTTAAAGGGCCCTACCAGCTGGTTCCCCATGATTCCAGCCCAAAACATGACTCCTCCACCTCCTTGCTGAGCTGACGTCGCAGCCTTGTTGGGACATGGTGGCCATCCACCAACCATCCACTACTCTATCCATCTGGACCGTCCAGAGTTGCTCGACACTCCTCAGTAAACAAGACTGTTTGAAAATTAGTCTTCATGTATGTCTGGGCCCACTGCAACCATTTCTGCTTGTGAACACTGTTTAGGAGTGGCCGAATAGTAGGTTTATGCACTACAGCAAGCCTTTGAAGGATCCTACACCTTGAGGTTCGAGGGACTCCAGACGCACCAGCAGCTTCAAATAACTGTTTGCTGCTTTGTAATGGTATTTTGGCAGCTGCTCTCTTAATACAATGAATTTGTCTGCCAGAAAACTTCCTCATTATGCCTTTATTTGCATGAACTCTGTCTGTGCTCTGTTTCAGTCACAAATCTCATCAGAGTATGATGATCACTCTTAAGTTTTCGTGAAATATCTAATTTTTTCATACCTTGTCCAAGGCATTGCACTATTTAACGCTTTTCAGCAGCAGACAGATCCTTTTTATTACCCATATTGCTTGAAACCTGTGACCTGCATAATAATGTGGAACATCATTTTTGAGTAGTTTTCCTTTAAAGGGAACCTATCACCCCGTTTTTTTCGGTATGAGATAAAAATACTGTTAAATAGGGCCTGAGCTGTGCATTACAATAGTGTAGTTTGTGGACCCTGATTCCCCACCTATGCTGCCGAAATACGTTACCAAAGTAGTCATTTTCGCCTGTCAATCAGGCTGGTCAGGTCGGATGGGCGTGGCTTCTTCCCCCAGATATTGCGTAGTTTTCCGTTGGTGGCGTAGTGGTGTGCGCATGTCCAAGGTCCCCAATCCTGCACGGGGGGGTGAAAATAGCAGCGATGTCCGTTATTCCATTGGTGGTCGGTGGGCGCGGCCATCTTCCTTTGGCCGCGCGTGCGCAGAAGCGGCGCTCTGCTGGCCGCGGCTTCAGGAAAATGGCCGCGGGATACCGCGCGTGCGCAGATGGAGATCGCGGCGGCCATTTTCCTGAAGCCGCGGCCAGCAGAGCGCCGCTTCTGCGCACACGCGGCCAAAGGAAGATGGCCGCGCCCACCGACCACCAATGGAATAACGGACATCGCTGCTATTTTCAACCCCCCGTGCAGGATTGGGGACGTTGGACATGCGCACACCACTACGCCACCAACGGAAAACTACGCAATATCTGGGGGAAGAAGCCACGCCCATCCGACCTGACCAGCCTGATTGACAGGCGAAAACGACTACTTTGGTAACTTATTTCGGCAGCATAGGTGGGGAATCGGGGTCCACAAACTACACTATTGTAATGCACAGCTCAGGCCCTATTTAACAGTATTTTTATCTCATACCGAAAAAAACGGGGTGATAGGTTCCCTTTAATTAGAGTCACCTGGAAAACTAATTATCACATGTGTTTAACCCCTTCATGACCCAGCCTATTTTGGCCTTAATGACCTTGCCGTTTTTTGCAATTCTGACCAGTGTCCCTTTATGAGGTAATAACTCAGGAACGCTTCAACGGATCCTAGCGATTCTGAGATTGTTTTTTCGTGACATATTGAGCTTCATGTTAGTGGTAAATTTAGGTCGATAATTTCTGAGTTTATTTGTGAAAAAAACGGATATTTGGCGAAAATTTTGAAAATTTCGCAATTTTCACATTTTGAATTTTTATTCTGTTAAACCAGAGAGTTATGTGACACAAAATAGTTAATAAATAACGTTTCCCACATGTCTACTTTACATCAGCACAATTTTGGAAACAAATTTTTTTTTTGCTAGGAAGTTATAAGGGTTAAAATTTGACCAGTGATTTCCCATTTTTACAACAAAATTTACAAAACCATTTTTTTTAGGGACCACCTCACATTTGAAGTCAGTTTGAGGGTTCTATATGGCTGAAAATACCCAAAAGTGACACCATTCTAAAAACTGCACCCCTCAAGGTGCTCAAAACCACATTCAAGAAGTTTATTAACCCTTCAGGTGTTTCACAGCAGCAGAAGCAACATGGAAGGAAAAAATGAACATTTAACTTTTTAGTCACAAAAATGATCTTTTAGCAACAATTTTTTTATTTTCCCAAGGGTAAAAGGAGAAACTGGACCACGAACGATGTTTTCCAATTTGTCCTGAGTACGCTGATACCTCATATGTGGGGGTAAACCACTGTTTGGGCATACGGCAGGGCTTGGAAGGAAAGGAGCGCCATTTGACTTTTTGAATGAAAAATTAGCTCCAATCTTTAGCGGACACCATGTCGCGTTTGGAGAGCCCCCGTGTGCCTAAACATTGGAGCTCCCCCACAAGTGACCCCATTTTAGAAACTAGACCCCCCAAGGAACTTATCTAGAAGCATAGTGAGCACTTTAAACCCCCAGGTGCTTCACAAATTGATCCGTAAAAATGAAACAGTACTTTTTTTTCACAAAAAAATTATTTTAGCCTCAATTTTTTCATTTTCACATGGGCAACAGGATAAAATGGATCATAAAATTTGTTGGACAATTTCTCCTGAGTACACTGATACCTCACATGTGGGGGTAAACCACTGTTTGGGCACATGGTAAGGCTCGGAAGGGAAGGAGCGCCATTTGACTTTTTGAATGAAAAATTATCTCCATCGCTAGCAGAGACCATGTCACGTTTGGAGAGCCCCTGTGTGCCTAAACATTGGAGCGCTCCCACAAGTGACCCCATTTTGGAAACTAGACCCCCCAAGGAACTTATCTAGAAGCATAGTGAGCACTTTAAACTCTCAGGTGCTTCACAAATTGATCCGTAAAAATGAAAAAGTACTTTTTTTTCACACAAAATTTCTTTTAGCCTCAATTTTTTCATTTTCACATGGGCAACAGGATAAAATGGATCCTAAAATTTGTTGGGCAATTTCTGCTGAGTACGTTGATACCTCATATGTGGGGGTAAACCACTGTTTGGGTGCACGACAAGGCTCGGAAGGGGAGGCGTGCCATTTGACTTTTTGAATGGAAAATTAGCTCCAATCGTTAGCGGACACCATGTCGCGTTTGGAGAGCCCCTGTGTGCCTAAACATTGGAGCTCCCCTACAAGTGACCCCATTTTGGAAACTAGACCCCCCAAGGAACTTATCTAGATGCATAGTGAGCACTTATAACCCCCAGGTGCTTCACAGAAGTTTATAACTCAGAGCCGTGAAAATAAAAAATAATTTTTCTTTCCTCAAAAATGATTTTTAGCCCAGGATTTTTTAATTTTCCAAGGGTAATAGGAGAAATTGGACCCCAAGTGTTGTTGTCCAGTTTGTCCTGAGTACGATGATACCCCATATGTGTGGGTAAACCACTGTTTGGGCACACAGCAGGGCTCGGAAGGGAAGGCACGCCATTTGGCTTTTTGAATGGAAAATTAGCTCCAATCATTAGCGGACACCATGTCACGTTTGGAGAGCCCCTGTGTGCCTAAACATTGGAGCTCCCGCACAAGTGACCCCATTTTGGAAACTAGACCTCCCAAGGAACTAATCTAGATGTGTGGTGAGCACTTTGAACCCCCAAGTGCTTCGCAGAAGTTTATAACGCAGAGCCATGAAAATAATAAATGTGTTTCCTTTCCTCAAAAATATTTTTTTAGCCCAGAATTTTTTATTTTTGCAAGGGTAACAGGAGAAATTGGACCCCAAAAGTTGTTGTCCAGTTTCTCCTGAGTACGCTGATACCCCATATGTGGGGGTAAACCACTGTTTGAGCACATGACGGGGCTCGGAAGGGAAGTAGTGACGTTTTGGAATGCAGACTTTGATGGAATGGTCTGCGGGCGTCACGTTGCATTTGCAGAGCCCCTGATGTGCCTAAACAGTAGAAACACCCCACAAGTGACCCCATTTTGGAAAGTAGACCCCCCAAGGAACTTATCTAGATGTGTGATGAGCACGTTGAATTCCCAAGTGCTTCACAGAAGTTTACAACGCAGAGCCGTGAAAATAAAAAATCATTTTTCTTTCCTCAAAAAAGATGTTTTAGCAAGCAATTTTTTATTTTCACAAGGGTAACAGGAGAAATTGGGCCCCAATGTTTGTTGCCCAGTTTGTTTTGAGTACAGTGATACCCCATATGTGGGGGTAAACCACTGTTTGGGTGCACGTCAGGGCTCGGAAGGGAAGTAGTGACATTTGAAATGCAGACTTTGATGGAATGGTCTGCGGGCGTCACGTTGCATTTGCAGAGCCCCTGATGTGCCTAAACAGTAGAAACACCCCACAAGTGACCCCATTTTGGAAACTAGACCCCCCAAGGAACTTATCTAGATGTGTGATGAGCACATTCAACCCCCAAGTGCTTCACAGAAGTTTACAACGCAGAGCCGTGAAAATAAAAAATCATTTTTCTTTCCTCAAAAAAGATGTTTTAGCAAGCAATTTTTTATTTTCACAAGGGTAACAGGAGAAATTGGGCCCCAATGTTTGTTGCCCAGTTTGTTGTGAGTACAGTGATACCCCATATGTGGGGGTAAACCACTGTTTGGGTGCACGTCAGGGCTCGGAAGGGAAGTAGTGACATTTGAAATGCAGACTTTGATGGAATGGTCTGCGGGCGTCACGTTGCATTTGCAGAGCCCCTGATGTGCCTAAACAGTAGAAACACCCCACAAGTGACCCCATTTTGGAAACTAGACCCCCCAAGGAACTTATCTAGATGTGTGATGAGCACGTTCAACCCCCAAGTGCTTCACAGAAGTTTACAACGCAGAGCCGTGAAAATAAAAAATCATTCTTCTTTCCTCAAAAATTATGTCTTAGCAAGTAATTTTTTATTTTTGCAAGGGTAACAGGAGAAATTGGACCCTAACAGTTGTTGCCCAGTTTGTCCTGAGTACGCTGGTACCCCAAATGTGGGGGTAAACCACTGTTTGGGCACACGTCGGGGCTTGGAAGGGAGGGAGCACCATTTGACTTTTTGAATGCAAGATTGGCTGGAATCAATGGTGGCGCCATGTTGCGTTTGGAGACCCCTGATGTGCCTAAACAGTGGAAACCCCTCATTTCTAACTTCAACACTAACCCCAACACACCCCTAATCCTAATCCCAACTGTAGCCATAACCCTAATCCCAACCCTAACCCCAACACACCCCTAACCACAACCCTAACCCCAACACACCCGTAACCCTAATTCCAACCCTAATCCTAACCCTAATCCCAACCCTAACCCTAATCCCAACCCTAACCACAACTGTAACCCCAACACACCCCTAACCCTATCCGTAACCCTAACCACAAGCCTAATCTTAACCCTATTTCCAACCCTAGCCCTAATTCCAACCCTAACCCTAAGGGTATGTGCCCACGTAGCGGATTCGTGTGAGATTTTTCCGCACGACTTTTGAAAAATCTGCAAGTAAAAGGCACTGCGTTTTACCTGCGGATTTACAGCAGATTTCCAGTGTTTTTTTGTGCGGATTTCACCTGCGGATTCCTATTGAGGAACAGGTATAAAACGCTGCGGAATCCGCACAAAGAATTGACATGCTGTGGAAAATACAACGCAGCGTTTCTGCACGGAATTTTCCGCACCATGGGCACAGCGGATTTGGTTTTCCTTAGGTGTACATGGTACTGTAAACCTGATGGAAAACTGCTTCGAATTCGCAGCGGCCAATCCGCTGCGGATCCGCGGCCAATCCGCTGCGGATCCGCAGCCAATCCGCTGCGGATCCGCGGCCAATCCGCTGCGGATCCGCGGCCAATCCGCTGCGGATCCGCATCCAATCCGCTGCGGATCCGCGGCCAATCCGCTGCGGATCCGCGGCCAATCCGCTGCGGATCCGCAGCCAAATCCGCACATGCCATAACCCTAACCCTACCCCTAACCCTAACCCTACCCCTAACCCTAACCCTACCCGTAACCCTAACCCTAGTTCTAACCCTAACCCTAGTTCTAACCCTAACCCTAGTGGAAAAAGAAAAAAATATATATTTTCTTTATTTTATTATTATCCCTATCTATGGGGGTGATAAAGGGGGGGGTTTATTTATTATTTTTTTTATTTTGATCGCTGTGGTAGAACCTACCACAGCGATCAAAATGTACTTGAATGGAATCTGCCGGCGGGCGTACTGAGCATGCGCCCGCCATTTTGGAAGATGGCGGCGCCCAGCGAGGAGACGGCCGGACACCGGGAGGATCGGTAAGTATGAAGGGGTGGTGGGGGGGTGGATTGGAGCACAGGGGGAGTGATCGGACCACAGGGGGGAGCGGACAGCAGGACGGGGGAGCGGGCAGGAGCACGGGGCAGCGCAGCACAGGACGGAGGGGACCGGACCCCATAACGGAGGACTGGGGGGGCGATCGGTGGGGTGGAGGGGGCTCACATCAGTATTTCCAGCCATGGCCGACGATATTGCAGCATCGGCCATGGCTGGATTGTAATATTTCACCTGTTTTTTAGGTGAAATATTACAATTCGCTCTGATTGGCTGTTGAAAGTGAAACTGCCAATCAGAGCGATCGTAGCCACGGGGGGGTGTAGCCACCCCCCCTGGGCTGAAGCACCACTCCCCCTGTCTCTGCAGATCGGGTAAAATGGGAGTTAACCCTTTCACCCGATCTGCAGGAGCGCGATCATTCCATGACGCATACGCTGCATCATAGGTCGCGTTGGCACCGACTTTCATGACGCAGCGTATGCGTCAAAGGTCGTGAAGGGGTTAAGATTGATTTCAGTGATTCATTGAGCCCTGAGACACAATACCATCCACAAGTTTATTTGAAAAACAAAACAATTAAATCTTTAAGACACTTAAATCCAATTTGCATAATAATTTGGAACACAGTGTAATAGAATGGTATTTAACAGGGAGAAATGCAAGATTCTACATCTGGGCAAGAAAAACGAAGATTACATCTACAGCATGGAAGGAATACAACTAAGCAACATCACTTGTGAAAAAGACTTAAGTATACTAATAGATCACAGACTGCACATTAGTCAACAGTGTGATGCAGCAACAAAAAAGGCAAACAAAGTTCTAGGATGTATTAAGAGAAGCATAGAGTTTGGATCATGTGACGTAATTATCCCCCTCTACCCCTCCTTGGTCAGGCTGCATCTGGAATATTGTGTCTAGTTTTGGGCACCACATTTTAAAAAAGACATTGAAAAACAGGTGCAAGTTCAGAGAAGAGCTACCAGGATGGTGAGCAGACAGCAAGTAAGTCCTACGAGGAACGGTTAAAAGATCTGGGAATGTTTAGCTTGCAAAAAATAAGGCTAAAAAGAGACTACAAATATCTGAAGTGATGTCACAGTGTAGAGGGATCATCCTTATTCTCATTTGCACATGGAAACACAAGAAGCAATGGAATGAAATTGAAAGGGAAAAGATACAGATTAGATATTAGAAAAAACTATTTGACCGTGTGGGTGATCATTTAGTGGAACAGGCTGTCACAAGAGTTGGTGAGTTCTCGTGCAATGGAAGTCTTCGAACAGAGGCTGGACATAGATCTGTCTAAGATGGTTTAGTGAATCCTGCATTGAGCAGGGGGTTGGACACTAAGACCCTGGAGGTTCCTTCCAACTCTAACATTTTATCATTCTATGATGAGTGTGCTCTCATCATGGCTACAGATGAGCGGAGACTTGGATGTTCGGGTCCGGCGGGTTCAGCTGAACAGTTACAAAAAGTTCGTGTTTGGGTACCAGAACAGGACCCGAACCCGATCCCAGACCGCATTCACTTGAATGGGGGTCCTGAACATCCAGTGTTTGCCACGCTGTCATGTGCATGACAGTGCGGCAAACGCTGCTTCTGATCGGTGGTAAAATCACCACCAGTCAAACAGCGCGGTTCAGCCCAGCTAAGAAGACAGTCTCAGTGACCTGCGGTAACCTTGATGATGTCACCGCTAGTCACTGAGGCTGCATTCGCATCAGTTCAGTCAACAGTAGTTCTCAGCCTGGATGGTCGCATCTTGGCACCGTCCAGGTTGAAAACTGTATATCCCCAAGACATGGATTACGGCGCGCGACAGAATAACTGACAGATGAGGGATATTGTTTTTTTATTTTTGTTTTATTACAGGAACAAGGGATTGATTCAGTGGAATTAGGCATTAGGCGAGTATAACTGTGTTTGTTATTTTTTAAATAAAAAAGTATAAGTGTTTTGTTATATTTCAAATAAAAGATTTTATTCTGGCTGTGTCTTTATTTACCATATAACTGTAGGATTAGTAATGGATAGTTGTCTTATAGATGCCTCTACATTAGTAATCCATGGGTTTGATGTCACCTGACAATACAAAGGTGACATCAACCCCACAAATATGAACCCCCTTTTGTCACCGCTAAAGGGCAAGTGGGAAAAGGAGGGCAAAGCACCAGAATTGGCACATCTAATAGAATCGCATTTTCTCAGCGGCTGCGGGCTCCTATTTTTAGGCTGGGAGGCCAATATCCATGGCCCCTTACCAGCCTGAGAATACCAGCACCCAGCTGTCTGCTTTAGTTTGGCTGGTTGTCAAAAATGGAGGGGACCCCACGCCATTTTTTAAAATTATTTATTTAAATAATTAAAAATATGGCATGGGGATGCCTCTATTCTTGATTACCAGCCTTGCTAAAGCTGACAGCTAAGAGCTGCAGCCCAGAGCTGTGAGTTTTGCCTGGCTGGTTATCAAAAATACAGTGGAACCCATGACGTGTTTTTGTTAAATTAATTATTTTCAGCCCAGGAGCTGGCTAATGAATACTCCCATCAGTCGCTCCTGCTCTCACTGTTATTAATGGCAGCAAGCGTCAGCAGATGGGAACAGTAGTCCCATCAGCGGACACCAGTGACCGGAGGTAAACTTTATACCTCTGATCACAGCTGAGGGGTCAAGCTGTCACTTGAGAGAGTGGGAATGATTTTACCACCGATCAGAAGCAGTGTTTGCCACGCTGTCATGTACATGACAGTGTGACAAACACTCAGTGTTTGCGGGCCAAACTCGAACAGTAACACGGACTTCCTGGTGAAGTCCGGGTTTGGCATCCGTGCCCGGCGTCCGTGCCCAAACACTAGGTGTTTGGTACAGATGCCGAACTATACTGTTCAGGTTCGCCCATCTCTAATTATGGCCACACCTCCAACAAACAGTTACTCATGGGAGAGATTAGTGATATATTTGGCATGAAAAGACTAATTGTAAGAACTAATATTGAAAAATTGGTTCCCGCTTATAAAAGTCGGCTGCCTACACCATTTTGCATAAAAAATGGTGCTCATTTGGCACATTTTCAAACTCCTCTTAGCACTAACTTCCTTCCCAGAAATTTGACAATAAAAGAGCACATAACCTCATATGACAACAAGAGGAAAATATCATGTCTTACCCTGGGGTCACTAGAAGATGCTCAGGGAAGACAGAAGTAAAAGGTTGTGATCTTTCTAACTTTTGTCAGTGACTGATTTCCCCCTCCCATAAACACACTCACAGAAACAAGAAGCAAAACTTTTTATGCTGCTGCCCACTAAATATGGCATTGAAAATACTGATAAAATTTTACAGATAAAAGTAAGACAGTTATATTAGTGATGTTACATTACACATGCCTAGCTTTCAATTTTGGGTCTATTATTTGCATTCCAGAAAATTATTATTTATCTACTGATACCATTGGAATAAATATCAATACTACTGAAATAGCAGCCTGAAAAATTCCAGATACTTTGACTCACAGCTTTTTGGAAGGTGTCACAATTGTAATATTAGTATCATCTCAAGATCTATCTGGCTACCCAATAACATTCATTCCATTTTCGTTTATGAAAGAGCAGAATTAAACAAGTGGGGACACTAAAAATATTTTTTGTGAGGGTATATTTGGAAAATTACTGCTTCATTCCTAGATCTGTTTTTATTTATTTACATCATAAGTTAGCAAATATGCGTAGGATATGATTGGAACATTTATCTGTATATATGTGCTTTCCTTGGTAATTATTTTAAGTATCTTCAGTCATAAGCCAAACCTAGACACGTGCACATTGTGTAAATTTGTAAAAAAGAAAAATATAGGTTTGTTATGTTCATTAAAGATCTACTGTACTTACCAAGTGGTGAAAATAAAGATGCTGGTTAAGCAGTTGAAATACCAGAGGTATTTTTGACTTTGCATTTTCATTTTTTGCTCCCCTTCTTTCCAGAGTCATAACCTAAATACTTGTAGGTTAAAATAGACATGCGAGGGCTTTTTTTTTTTGCGGGACGAGTTGTACTTTTGAAAGACATCATTGGTTTTACCATGTCATGTACTGGAAAACGAGAAAACAATTCCGGGTGCTGTGAAATTGCAAACAAAAAGCAATCCCACAGTTTTTGTTGTTTTGTTTTTTACCATTTTCACTAAATGCTAAAACTGACCAGCCATTTTGATTCTCCGGGTTATTACGAGTTCATAGACACTAAATGTGGTGCCCCAGGGTCCTGGTCGTCACAGTGGTCTTGCTTTCCTTCAGGGGAGAGTGATGCTTCGTTCGGAGGCAAGGAAGGATAACTGTCATGATCTCCATGGCCAGAGAACTAGCATAAGCCTCTATAGGAACAAGCTCTTGGAAGATGTAACTGTACTGACCATGAACTAAACCTACCGCATCATCTAGAAGTAGCCAGGTAGCATGTCCTACTTTTTATCCCTATATGCCCAGCGCCGGCCGGAGAACTAAATAATGCTAGCAGAGGGAAATATAAGACCTGACTCACCTCTAGAGAAATGCCCAAAAGGAGACAGAAGCCCCCCACATATATTGGCGGTGATATGAGATGAAACAACAAACGCAGCAGGAAAATAGTTTTAGCAAATTTGAGGTCCGCTTTCTAGATAGCAGAAGACAGAAAGCATACTTTCATGGTCAGTAGAAAACCCTAACAAAACACATCCAGAAATTACTTTAGGACTCTGGCATTAACTCATAATACCAGAGTGGCAATTCCTGATCAACAAGAGCTTTCCAGACACAGTAACGAAACTGCAGCTGTGAACTGGAACAAAAATACAAAAACAAAACATGGACGAATGTCCAACTTATCTAGTAGATGTCTGGGAGCAGGAACAAGCACAGAGAGGCTTCTGATAACATTGTTGACCGGCAAGCATCTAACAGAGAAGCCAGGTTATATAGCGACACCCAGATCTAATCAGAACAGGTGAACAGGGAAGATGATGTCACAAGTTCAATTCCACCAGTAGCCACCGGGGGAGCCCAGAATCCAAATTCACAACAGTACCCCCCCCTCAAGGAGGGGGCACCGAACCCTCACCAGAACCACCAGGGCGATCAGGATGGGCCCTATGAAAGGCACGAACCAGATCAGAGGCATGAACATCAGATGCAGTGACCCAAGAATTATCCTCCTGGCCGTATCCCTTCCACTTGACCAGATACTGGAGTCTCCGTCTGGAAACACGGGAGTCTAGGATTTTTTCCACAACGTACTCCAACTCACCCTCAACCAACACCGGAGCAGGAGGCTCAACGGAAGGCACAACCGGTGCCTCATACCTGCGCAATAACGACCGATGAAAAACGTTATGAATAGAAAAGGATGCAGGGAGGTCCAAACGGAAGGAAACAGGGTTAAGAATCTCCAATATTTTATACGGACCGATGAACCGAGGCTTAAACTTAGGAGATGAGACCCTCATAGGGACAAAACGAGAAGACAACCACACCAAATCTCCAACACAAAGCCGAGGACCAACACGACGGTGACGGTTGGCAAAAAGCTGAGTCTTCTCCTGGGACAACTTTAAATTGTCCATCACCTGCCCCCAGATATGATGCAATCTCTCCACCACCGCATCCACTCCAGGACAATCCGAGGATTCCATCTGACCGGAGGAAAATCGAGGATGGAACCCCGAATTACAGAAAAACGGGGAAACCAAGGTGGCAGAGCTGGCCCGATTATTGAGGGCGAACTCCGCCAATGGCAAAAAAGCAACCCAATCATCCTGGTCAGCAGACACAAAACACCTCAGATATGTCTCCAGGGTCTGATTAGTCCGCTCGGTCTGGCCATTAGTCTGAGGGTGAAAAGCAGACGAAAAAGACAAATCTATGCCCATCCTAGCACAAAATGCCCGCCAAAATCTAGACACAAATTGGGTTCCTCTGTCAGAAACGATATTCTCAGGAATACCATGCAAACGAACAACATTTTGAAAAAACAGGGGCACCAACTCGGAAGAAGAAGGCAATTTGGGCAGGGGAACCAAATGAACCATCTTAGAAAAACGGTCACACACCACCCAGATGACAGACATCTTCTGAGAAACAGGCAGATCTGAAATAAAATCCATCGAGATGTGTGTCCAAGGCCTCTTAGGAATAGGCAAGGGCAACAATAATCCACTAGCCCGAGAACAACAAGGCTTGGCCCGAGCACAAACGTCACAAGACTGCACAAAGCCTCGCACATCTCGTGACAGGGAAGGCCACCAGAAGGATCTTGCCACCAAATCCCTGGTACCAAAAATTCCAGGATGACCTGCCAACGCAGAAGAATGCACCTCAGAGATGACTCTACTGGTCCAATCATCAGGAACAAACAGCCTATCAGGCGGACAACGATCCGGTCTATCCGCCTGAAACTCCTGCAAGGCCCGCCGCAGGTCTGGAGAAACAGCTGACAAGATAACTCCCTCCTTAAGAATACCTGTGGGGTCAGAGTTGCCAGGTGAATCAGGCTCAAAACTCCTAGAAAGGGCATCCGCCTTAACATTCTTAGAACCTGGTAGGTACGATACCACAAAATTAAACCGAGAAAAAAATAATGACCAGCGCGCCTGTCTAGGATTCAGGCGCCTGGCGGTCTCAAGATAAATCAAATTTTTGTGGTCAGTCAATACCACCACCTGATGTCTGGCCCCCTCGAGCCAATGGCGCCACTCCTCAAACGCCCACTTCATGGCCAAAAGCTCCCGATTCCCAACATCATAATTCCGCTCAGCGGGCGAAAATTTACGGGAAAAGAAGGCACAAGGCCTCATCACGGCGCAGTCAGAACTTTTCTGCGACAACACTGCCCCAGCTCCGATCTCAGAAGCGTCGACCTCAACCTGAAAAGGAAGAGTCACATCAGGCTGACGCAACACAGGGGCAGAAGAAAAACGGCGCTTAAGCTCCTGAAAGGCCTCCACAGCATCAGGGGACCAATTAGCAACATCAGCACCCTGTCTAGTCAAATCGGTCAATGGCTTAACGACATCCGAAAAACCAGAAATAAATCGACGATAAAAGTTGGCAAAGCCCAAAAATTTCTGAAGACTTTTAAGAGAAGAGGGCTGCGTCCAATCACAAATAGCTTGAACCTTGACAGGATCCATCTCAATGGAAGAGGGAGAAAAAATATATCCCAAAAAGGAAATTCTCTGAACCCCAAAAACGCACTTAGAACCCTTGACACACAGAGAATTAGACCGCAAAACCTGAAAAACCCTCTTAACTTGCCGGACATGAGAGTCCCAGTCATCCGAAAAAATCAGAATATCATCCAGATACACTATCATAAATTTATCCAAAAAATCGCGGAAAATATCATGCATAAAGGACTGGAAGACTGAAGGGGCATTAGAAAGACCAAAAGGCATCACCAAATACTCAAAGTGGCCCTCGGGCGTATTAAATGCGGTTTTCCACTCATCCCCCTGCCTGATCCGCACCAAATTATACGCCCCACGGAGATCAATCTTAGAGAACCACTTGGCCCCCTTTATGCGAGCAAACAAATCAGTCAGCAACGGCAATGGGTATTGATATTTAACCGTGATTTTATTCAAAAGCCGATAATCAATACATGGTCTCAAAGAGCCGTCTTTTTTTGACACAAAGAAAAAACCGGCTCCTAAGGGAGATGACGATGGACGAATATGTCCCTTTTCCAAGGACTCCTTTATATATTCTCGCATAGCAGTATGTTCAGGCACAGACAGATTAAATAAACGACCCTTTGGGTATTTACTACCCGGAATTAAATCTATAGCACAATCGCACTCACGGTGCGGAGGTAGTGAACCCAGCTTGGGTTCTTCAAAGACGTCACGATAATCAGACAGGAACTCAGGGATTTCAGAGGGAATAGATGATGAAATGGACACCAAAGGTACGTCCCCATGAGTCCCCTTACATCCCCAGCTCAACACAGACATAGCTCTCCAGTCAAGGACTGGGTTGTGAGTAGTGTTGAGCGATACCGTCCGATACTTGAAAGTATCGGTATCGGAAAGTATCGGCCGATACCGTCACAGTATCGGAATCCAATCCGATACCGATACCCGATACCAATACAAGTCAATGGGACTCATGTATCGGACGGTATCCCTGATGGTTCCCAGGGTCTGAAGGAGAGGAAACTCTCCTTCAGGCCCTGGGAACCATATAAATGTGTAAAAGAAAGAATTAAAATAAAAAATATCGCTATACTCACCTGTCCGACGCAGCCGGGACTTCAGCGAGGGAACCGGCAGCGTTGTTTGTTTAAAAATCGCGCTATTACTTGGTTACGTGAATTCCCGGCTTGTGATTGGTCAGGTCGGCCATGTTGCCGGGACGCGGACCAATCACAGCAAGCCGTGACGAAATTACGTCACGGCTTGCTGTGATTGGTCCGCGTCCCGGCAATATGGCCGCCCTGACCAATCACAAGCCGGGACGTCACGGGAGGCTGGACGCGCTCATTTTGAAATGGGCGCGTGTCCAGCCTCCCGTGACGTCACGGCTTGTGATTGGTTGCGCCGCGATCAACCAATCACAAGCCGGGAGGCTGGACGCGCTCATTTTGAAATGGGCGCGTGTCCAGCCTCCCGTGACGTCACGGCTTGTGATTGGTTGCGCCGCGATCAACCAATCACAAGCCGGGAGGCTGGACGCGCTCATTTTGAAATGGGCGCGTGTCCAGCCTCCCGGCTTGTGATTGGTTGACCGCGACGCAACCAATCACAAGCCGTGACGTCACGGGAGGCTGGACACGCGCCCTTTTTAAAATGAGCGCGTTTCCAGCCTCCCGTGACGTCACGGCTTGTGATTGGTTAATGGCGGCCATGTTGCCGGGACGCGGACCAATCACAGCAAGCCGTGACGTATTTTCGTCACGGCTTGCTGTGATTGGTCCGCGGCCCGGCAACATGGCCGCCCTGACCAATCACAAGCCGGGACTTCGCGTAACCATGTAAAAGCGGGAATTTTAAACAAACAACGCTGCCGGTTCCTGCGCTGAGGTCCCGGCTGCGTCGGACAGGTGAGTATAGCGATATTTTTTATTTTAATTCTCTATTTTACACATTTTTACATTAATGTTGTTCCGATACCCGATACCCGATACCACAAGAGTATCGGAATCCCGGTATCGGAATTCCGATACAGCAAGTATCGGCCGATACCCGATACTTGCAGCATCGGAATGCTCAACACTAGTTGTGAGACTGCAGCCATGGCAATCCCAGCACCAAATCCTCATGTAGATTATACAGCACTAGAAAACGAATAGTCTCCTGGTGATCCGGATTAATACACATAGTCACTTGTGTCCAGTATTGTGGTTTATTATTAGCCAATGGGGTGGAGTCAATCCCCTTCAGAGGAATAAGAGTTTCCAAAGGCTCTAAATCATACCCACAACGATTGGCAAAGGACCAATCCATAAGACTCAAAGCGGCGCCAGAGTCGATATAGGCGTCAGTAGTAATAGATGACAAAGAGCAAATCAGGGTCACAGACAAAATAAATTTAGACTGTAAAGTGCCAATGGAAACGGATTTATCAAGCTTTTTAGTACGCTTAGAGCACGCTGATATAACATGAGTAGAATCCCCACAATAGAAACACAACCCATTTTTCCGTCTAAAATTCTGCCGCTCGCTTCTGGACAGAATTCTATCACACTGCATGCTTTCTGGCGTCTTCTCAGTGGACACCGCCAGATGGTGCACAGGTTTGCGCTCCCGCAGACGCCTATCGATCTGAATGGCCATTGTCATGGACTCATTCAGACCCGCAGGCACAGGGAACCCCACCATAACATCCTTAATGGCATCAGAGAGACCCTCTCTGAAAGTAGCCGCCAAGGCACACTCATTCCACTGAGTAAGCACAGACCATTTACGGAATCTTTGGCAGTAAATTTCAGCTTCATCTTGCCCCTGCGATAGGGACATCAAAGTTTTTTCTGCCTGAAGTTCCAAATGAGGTTCCTCATACAGCAAGCCCAAGGCCAAAAAAAACGCATCCACATTGCGCAACGCAGGATCCCCTGGTGCCAATGCAAAAGCCCAGTCTTGAGGGTCGCCGCGGAGCAAGGAAATCACAATCCCAACCTGCTGTGCAGAGTCTCCAGCAGAACGAGATTTCAGGGACAAAAATAGCTTACAATTATTTCTAAAATTCTGAAAGCTAGATCTATTCCCTGAGAAGAATTCCGGCAAAGGAATTCTCGGCTCAGATACCGGAGCATGAATAATAAAATCTTGCAAATTTTGTACTTTCGTGGTGAGATTATTCAAACCTGCAGTTACACTCTGAAGATCCATTATTAACAGGTGAACACAAAGCCATTCAAAGATTATAAGGAGAGAGAAAAAAAAGAAAGACTGCAGCATAGACAGACTGGCAAGTGATCCAATTAAGAGCACAGAGGAAAAAAAAAAAAAAAAAAAAAAAAACTCTCAGCAGACTTCTTATTTCTCTCCTTTCTCAGCCAAGGATTTTAACCCTTTAGTGGGCCGGTCAAACTGTCATGATCTCCATGGCCAGAGAACTAGCATAAGCCTCTATAGGAACAAGCTCTTGGAAGATGTAACTGTACTGACCATGAACTAAACCTACCGCATCATCTAGAAGTAGCCAGGTAGCATGTCCTACTTTTTATCCCTATATGCCCAGCGCCGGCCGGAGAACTAAATAATGCTAGCAGAGGGAAATATAAGACCTGACTCACCTCTAGAGAAATGCCCAAAAGGAGACAGAAGCCCCCCACATATATTGGCGGTGATATGAGATGAAACAACAAACGCAGCAGGAAAATAGTTTTAGCAAATTTGAGGTCCGCTTTCTAGATAGCAGAAGACAGAAAGCATACTTTCATGGTCAGTAGAAAACCCTAACAAAACACATCCAGAAATTACTTTAGGACTCTGGCATTAACTCATAATACCAGAGTGGCAATTCCTGATCAACAAGAGCTTTCCAGACACAGTAACGAAACTGCAGCTGTGAACTGGAACAAAAATACAAAAACAAAACATGGACGAATGTCCAACTTATCTAGTAGATGTCTGGGAGCAGGAACAAGCACAGAGAGGCTTCTGATAACATTGTTGACCGGCAAGCATCTAACAGAGAAGCCAGGTTATATAGCGACACTCAGATCTAATCAGAACAGGTGAACAGGGAAGATGATGTCACAAGTTCAATTCCACCAGTAGCCACCGGGGGAGCCCAGAATCCAAATTCACAACAGATAACTGCATCCAGATATCACAAACATGCAACACATTCATATTCCAGGCCACCAGGGGGAGCTTCTGATCCTACTTACTAGGTGACTCCCCACATATATATAACTGGTAGTCTGTAGGGAAAGTGAGTCAGTCCTTCAGGGAAGCTGTTCCTGGCATGAGCGAATTCCTGTCAGAGGACAGAGGAGAGGGTCCACGGAGCTGTGCATGCCCTAAGAGCTGCAGCTCCCAAAAAGAGAGATTTTGAAGGCAGAATTGTATTGCAGCGAGCATGAAGGAAGGAAAAGCAAAGGAGAGGATACCAGAAGGGGACCAGCCCTGAACAGGCTGTCTCCTTCTGAGGTGCAGAACACCAGTAGCCAGAATACCGAGGTAGTAAGGACCTCTATGCCTTACTTCAGAGACTGGCAGGACAGTTAATTGCAGGTTACCTGTCCGCACCTACACCCAGGAGGCACAGTGGCACCCCTCAGAGGCCGGGGCATGCTAGAGTCCCTATAAACAGCCTCAAGCCACCAGCCATATGGGGGACAGAGAGAGAGACAACATCTGTGAGGCCCTTATTTGAAGCTTATGCAGTAAGGGACTACACCACTACAGCACAAGGGAAGGCTATTTATTTCCACCTGGACAAGGGGACTCTGGACTTGCCTCCGAACCGGCCATACTCTGCCTGCCCTGTGGTCTGGTGCCCTGGACTGTGGATGCTGAAGTCTTCAGTAAAGGTAAAGAGACTGCAACCTCGTGTCCTCGTTCTTCACTGCGCCTCTCACCATACTACCATCTACATACTGGGATATACTTCACCTGTGGGAAGGTATACCATCTTGCTGATATAACATCACCCCAGCGGACCCCTTAAAGCAGCGTCGGTCACCCTGACCGAATACCACAGGTGGCGTCATGAACATAAACCTTATCCCTTTAAAGACCTTTCCATTTTACACGGACGTCCCAGGGCCACGGACCGGGTCAGCCACCGTGACATCCCCCCTTTGAGCCGACCAGACCCGGTACCGAGTAACCCCTTGCCCTGACGGGGCGCTCTACTAAACATGTCTAGGTTCTTTTTGAGGGGAGATTATGGGGTGCTGACAGTATAATTAAAGACTGGCGCTCAGGAGAAAAAAAAAAAGTCCTATAAGATTAGACAAACTCCGGCACTCAAAAAAAAATTTTTAAAGTGGTATATTTTATTTTTAGTTTTTTTATTATGATGCACCATTTGTGATGATATGAAGAAAAAAGTAATTACAGACTATTTATTTTACAACGTTTTGGCTAATCATGCCTTTTTCAAGTTATGTCTGTTTTGTGCAAAACAGAAAAATAAAATAATGTCATAATGTATAATAATACAAACAAAGAAAACCAGACCATTATGGTCATACAGAACAAAATATAGGAAAATCGCTTAGACGCAGGAGGTAAGAGAATCATTTAGAGGACTCCACAGATGTAAGAAAGAATCTGGAGCAGAAGAGAAGGATCACCACTCAAAGATCATATAATAAGCCAGTGAATTATTAACCAGTGAATTATTAACCAGGTTGGTGCAAAATGGAATAAACAGAAAATACTTTACTGGTACATTAATTCATCTGCGGGTACGCAAAACAGAGTCCCACTATGGAAAAATCACTGTCGTAAAGATAAAAATAATGTTCAATCCTAAGAAATTAAATGATAGGTGAATACCTGTTAAGTTCCGGGAAAGGGTGTCCGGTATAGAGTCTGACCAGGCAAACAGTGCCAGGAGAAGGTTCGGGTAACAGAGTCTGACAGCGCTCCAAAGTGCAAGTGAGTGTATGGAGTACGCTCGTGGTCTTATGTGTGCGGTATCCGTGTGAGAGGAGAATACTTCTGGGTCGCTAGATAAGGCCCCTAGTGCGCCTGAGTGCGCCGAAGATAGCCGAGTGTTACCGAGGAGGGCCGAATGTTAAAAAGTCAGTGCGCATGCGTCCGTGCTGGTTGGTGAAAAAAACCTTCATCTTGTTTCCGCGCCTGCGTGCTGTTAGATAAAGAAGTAGATAAAGGTTATAAGAAACCGAAGAAGGTTGAATAACAATTGCATACATTCATTTAATTTCTTAGGATTGAACATTATTTTTATCTTTACCACTGCGATTTTTCCATGTGTGGAATCCTCTATGATTCTCTTACCTCCTGTGTCTAAGCGATTTTCCTGTATTTCGTTCTGTATGACCATAATGGTCTGGTTTTCTTTGTTTGTATTATTATATATTATGACATTATTTTATTTTTCTGTTTTGCAGAAAACAGACATAACTTGAAAAAGGCATGATTAGCAGAAACGTAAAATAAATAGTCTGTAATTACTTTTTTCTTCATATCATCACTAAGTGTGGCATTATAAAAAATTAAAAAATAAAAAATAAAATATAGCACTTTAAAAAAAAATTTTTTGAGTGCCGGAGTTTATCTAATCTTATAGGTTCTTTTTGATTTAAGAGTTCCAAAGTTTATTTTAAAAAAATTGCACCATTTTCCGATACTCATAGCGCCTCCATTTTTCATGATCTCAGGTTGGGTGAGGGCTTATTTTTTCGTGCCGAGCTGACATTTTTAACCACTTCGCGACATGCGCCATACTAGTACTGCTCCACAGGAGGTGCATTTGTGCCCAGAGCAGTACTGTACAGCAGCCAAACATAAAAACCCACTATAAATCAGGTATCACTGTAATCGCACCGACCCAAAGAATAAAGTCGCCTAATCACTTATACCGCACGAGGAATGGCGTAAAAAAGAAATAAAACCAATTCTTCACATAATGTTGATTTTTTCATTCTGCCTCCCAAAGATCGCAGTAAGGCGATTTATGTGAGGCGTCTATGACGCCGGTACAGTTGAATGCAATGATGGAGGAGAGAGACCACCTGACGCTCCCTCTCCCATCATTCCCCGCTCTGCCTCTGACACTGCGGGTGCGCGCGCACTCACTGTGTCCCAGGCAGTGCAGCGGCAGCCGCCGAGACAGGAGCAGGGAGCACTGCGGGCACGAGGGGAGGTGAGGAGTGGTTTTTTTTACTGGACTGTGGGGACATTCTAGGGGGGAGGAGAGATGTGGGCTCTGCTGTATACTACTATGTGGGCTGTGCTATATACTACTGTGTGGGCTCTGCTGTATAGTACTGTGTGGGCTGTGCTGTATACTACTATGTGGGCAGTGCTGTATACTACTATGTGGGCAGTGCTGTATACTACTATGTGGGCTGTGCTATATACTACTATTTGGCCTATGCTGTATACTACTATGTGGGCTGTGATGTATACTAATATGTGGGCAGTGCTGTATACTACTATGTGGGCAGTGCTGTATACTACTGTGTGGGCTCTGCTGTATACTACTATGTGGGCTGTGCTGTATACTACTATGTGGGCTGTGCTATATACTACTGTGTGGGCTCTGCTGTATACTACTGTGTGGGCTTTGTTATACACTACTATGTGGGCTCTGCTGTATACTACTATGTGGGCAGTGCTGTATACTACTATGTGGGCTCTGCTGTATACTACTATGTGGGCAGTGCTATATACTACTATGTGGGCTGTGCTGTATACTACTATGTGGGCTGTGCTATATACTACTGTGTGGGTTCTGCTGTAAACTACTGTGTGGGCTGTGCTGTATACTACTATGTGGGCTGTGCTATATACTACTGTGTGGGCTCTGCTGTATACCACTATGTGGGCTGTGCTATATACTACTGTGTGGGCTCTGCTGTATACTACTGTGTGAGCTGTGCTGTATACTACTATGTGGGCTGTGCTATATACTACTGTGTGGGCTCTGCTGTATACTACTATGTGGGCTGTGCTATATACTACTGTGTGGGCTCTGCTATATACTACTATGTGGGCTCTGCCGTATACTACTATGTGGGCTCTGCTGTATACTACTATGTGGGCAATGCTATATACTACTGTGTGGGCTCTGCTGTATACTACTGTGTGGGCTGTGCTGTATACTACTATGTGGGCTGTGCTATATACTACTGTTTGGCTCTGCTGTATACTAATATGTGGGCTGTGCTGTATACTACTATGTGGGCTCTGCTGTGTACTATCATGTGGGCAGTGCTGTATACTACTATGTGGGCTGTGCTGTATACTACTGTGTGGGCTCTGCTGTATACTACTATGGGGGCTGTGCTGTATACTACTATGTGGGCTGTGCTATATACTACTGTGTGGGCTCTGCTGTATACTACTGTGTGGGCTGTGTTATACACTACTATGTGGGCTCTGCTGTATACTACTATGTGGGCAGTGCTGTATACTACTATGTGGGCTCTGCTGTATACTACTATGTGGGAAGTGCTATATACTACTATGTGGGCTGTGCTGTATACTACTATGTAGGCTGTGCTATATACTACTGTGTGGGTTCTGCTGTAAACTACTGTGTGGGCTGTGCTGTATACTACTATGTGGGCTGTGCTATATACTACTGTGTGGGCTCTGCTGTATACTACTATGTGGGCTGTGCTATATACTACTGTGTGGGCTCTGCTGTATACTACTGTGTGAGCTGTGCTGTATACTACTATGTGGGCTGTGCTATATACTACTGTGTGGGCTCTGCTGTATACTACTATGTGGGCTGTGCTATATACTACTGTGTGGGCTCTGCTATATACTACTATGTGGGCTCTGCCGTATACTACTATGTGGGCTCTGCTGTATACTACTATGTGGACAATGCTATGTACTGTTGTGTGGGCTCTGCTGTATACTACTGTGTGGGCTGTGCTGTATACTACTATGTGGGCTGTGCTATATACTACTGTTTGGCTCTGCTGTATACTACTATGTGGGCTGTGCTGTATACTACTATGTGGGCTCTGCTGTATACTATCATGTGGGCAGTGCTGTATACTACTATGTGGGCTGTGCTGTATACTGCTACCTGGGCTGTGCTGTATACTGCTAGTTACGTGGGCTGTGTTATCTGCTATGCGGGTTGTGCTATATACTATGGGGGTATATTATATTCTATGGGGGAGGCCGTGTTATATACTATGTGGCTGCTATATATACTATTGTGGGGGTATATTATATTCTATGGGGGAGGCTGTTATACTATGGGGGGCTGCATTATATTCTATGGGGGCTACATTATATATTATGGAGAGGTGGGCTGTATTATATTCTATGGGGTGGCTGCATTATACTCTGGGGTGGCTGCATTATATTCTGTAGGGTGGTGGCTGCATTATACTATATGTGGGCTGCATTATACTGTATCGAGGATTATGGGGAATACATTATACTATATGAAGAACTAAGGGGTGCATTATACTATGGGAAGTGAATTATACTACATGGATGACTATGGCGGTGCATTATACTATATGGAGCACTATGAGGAGTGTATTATGCTATATGGAGGACTATGAAGAGTGTATTATGCTATATGGAGGACTGAGAAGTGTATTTTAATAAATAGAGGACTATAGGTAGTGTATTATACTATATGGAGGACTGTGGTGCACATTATAATATAGGGAGGACTATGGGGTGTATTTTACTAAACAAGCAAAATGCTGCATATTCAGATTGTTTTTGCTGGAACAAAAATCATTGTTCTCAGCAGCACATCGCCAGTGTAAGCTGTAGATGTGCTGCTGATAACATGATACTGTATGGTGATCTGTTAGTGATCTATTAGTGATTGTTCTGTCCCATCATTATTCCTCAGCTGGTGGAAGGAGGCCGGAAAACAAGTGAACAACTTCAGTATTGTTGATCAAACTCATTTAGTGGCCTGAACTCAGTGCTTGTAAATACAACCGAAATGCTTTTGTGTGATGTGCAATATGTTAGTATTTGCGGCCCCATTTTAAACTTTGCCTAGGCGTAGGGCCCCACTTTGCCTAAAACCGGCCCTGCCTACAAGTGTACAAAGATATTATACAGTCACCATGTGACGTGGGCCTGTGTAACTTCAAATGCCAGGGCTGAATTTTAGTCCCAGTCCGGCCCTGCTGCTTATCCCCATCCTTGAATCCATGGCTCCTTGTTCCCATCCTTGTCTGCATGGCTCCTTATCCCTACCCTTGTATAGGAGTAGAGAGAGGTGAATATTCATAACTCGTAAGTAGCGCTCACCCGTGATAGCCCGGCAGCGGCTGGAAGCTGGCGGCTGTGGCTGACATTGTGCGCGAAATAAGAGAAATGAATATTCACTGCCAGTTCAGTGAATATTCATTTGTCTTTAGCAGCGGGCACAGGCTTTAGCCACAGCAGCCGACTCCTGCCTCATGTGACCCACTGCTCCGTCGCTCCCCTCTCCCCCGCTGTCTTCTGGGATAATGACTCGAGTATAAGCTAAGGGGGGCATTTTCAGCAAAAAAAAAGTGCTGAAAAACTCAGCTTATACTCGAGGATATACAGTAATTTCTGAATTTATTTTTACTGGAACACTGTTCATTGTTAGGTACCGTATATACTCGAGTATAAGCCAACCCGAGCATAAGCCGAGCCCCCTAATTTTGCAACAAAAAACTGGGAAAACTTATTGACTCGAGTATAAGCCTAGGGTGGAAAATGCAGCAACTACCGGTAAATGTCAAAAATAAAAATAGATAACAATAAAAGTAAAATTAATTGAGACATCAGTAGGTTAAGTGTTATTGAATATCCATATTGAATCAGGAGCCCCATATAATGCTCCATACAGTTCATGATAGGCCCCATAAGATGCTCCATCCATATACAAATATGCCCCATATACTGTAATGCTCCATACAGTTCTTTATGGCCCCATAAGATGCCCCATAAAATGCCCCATATAATGCTCCATGCAGTTCAGAACGCTTCAACGGGTTCATCTGCTTCTGAGGATGATTTTAGTGACATATTGTACTTCATGTTTTGTGGTAAAATTTCTTCGACAAGACTTGCATTTATTTGTGAAAAAAAAACACAGAAATTTGGTGAAAGATATGAGAGATATGTCACACAAAATAGATAATAAATAACATTTCCCATATATCTACTTTACATCAGCACTATTTTTGAAACAAATCTTTTTATGTTAGGAAGTTATAAGGGTGAAAAGTTGACCAGCGATTTCTAGTTTTTCCAACAAAATTTACAAAACCAATTTTTTGTAAGAACCACATCACATTTGAAGTGACTTTGAGGGGTCTACAGTTGAAACCAGAAGTTTAAATTCACTATATAAAAAGACACATATGCCTGTTTTTCTCAATATCTGACATAAAAACAGAATAAACCTTTCCCGTTTTAGGTCAGTTAGGATCATAATTATTAATATTTGCTAAATGCCAGAATGATGAGATAAAATGTTTTAAGGAATTTTTATTACTTACTGCAAAGTCAAAAGTTTACATACACTAAGATTACTATGCCTTTAACCCCTTCACCCCCGGAGCTTTTTTCTTTTTTTCGTTTTCGTTTTTCGCTCCCTTTCTTTCCAGAGCCATAACTTTTTTATTTTTCCGTCAATATGGCCATGTGGGGGCTTGTTTTTTGCAGGACGAGTTGTACTTCTGAACGATACCATTGGTTTTACCATGTCATGTAACAGAAAACGGGAAAAAAATTCCAAGTGCGATGAAATTGCAAAAAAAAAATGCAATCCCACACTTGTTTTTTGTTTGCCTTTTTTGCTAGGTTCACTAAATGCTAAAACTGACCTGCCATTATGATTCTCCAGGTCATTGCGAGTTCATATACACCAAACATGTCTAGGTTCTCTTACCTAAGTGGTAAAAAATTTTCCAAATTTTCCTAAAAAAAATAAAATTGCGCAATTTTCTGATATTGGAAGAGTCTCCATTTTTCGTGATCTCGGGTTGGGTGAGGGCTTATTTTTTGTGCACCGAGCTGACGTTTTTAATGTTATATTTTGGTGCAGATACTTTCTTTTGATCACCCATTGTATTTTAATGCAATGTCGCGGAAACCAAAAAAACATAATTTTGGCGTTTTGATTTTTTTCTCGCTACGCCGTTTAGCGATCAGGTTAATCTTTTTTTATTGATAGATCGGACGATTCTGAACGCAACGATACCAAATATGTGTAGGTTTGATTTTTTTTAATTGTTTTATTTTGATTGGGGTGATTTGAACTTTTATATTTTTTCTATATTTTTAAACACATTTTTTTAAATTTTTGGCATGCTTCAATAGCCTCAATGCGAGGCTAGAAGCATGCACTACTTGATCGCCTCTGCTACATAGAGGTGATGCACAGATCCCCTCTATGCAGCAGAATTGCAGGCTTGCTATGAGCGCCGACCACAGGGTGGCGCTCATAGCAATCTGCCATCAACAACCATAGAGGTCTCAAGGAGACCTCTAGTTGTGATGGCAATGCACCGATGACCCCCGATCACGTGACGGGGGTCAGCGGTGCAAGTACTTCTGGCCGTGCAGCCAGGAGCGCTTGTTAAATGCCGCTGTCAGAGTTTGACAGCGGCATTTAACTAGTTAATGGGCGTGGGCAGATCGCGATTCCACTCGCGCCCATTGCGCGCACATGTCAGCTGTTGAAAACAGCTGACATGTCGCGGCTTTGAGGTTGGCTCACCGCCAGAGCCCACCTCAAAGCGGGGGATACTGCCAGCTGACAGCTTCCCTCAGCTGGCAGAAAAGGGTTAAACAATTCTCAACTGCTCAAATGATAATGTTATGTGTTTGGAAGCTTCTGGTTTTTTGGCAACATCTTATTTAGAGACACACATGTGGATGTATATATGCAGGGTCGTACTGGCCCACCGGACGATTCTCCGGTGGCCCAGGCAGACACCTGCTGGCATACTGGCCAGCAGCTGCCTAGGGCCCTCACTGCTCTAGGAGCCCCAGCCAGTCGCTATGGGGCCCCTGAGTCAAGGGGGCCCGCCCTGTGCCAGTGGAGCAGCAGCGGGTGACAGAAAGCCACGCCTGTCCCCGCTGCTAAAGAGAAATGAATACTCACAATTCTCCACACCCCCATGGGGGCTGTTATGATCCGGTGACCTTGGAGCCGCATGAAACTTTCTCTGGAGTAGGTGGAAACTATACTGACCGCAGATCCTGAACTAACACCGCAACTAGAAGTAGCCGTGGGGTGTGCCTAACAAACCCTAGACACCTCGACACAGCTGGAGGACTAAATACCCCTATAGATGGAAATAGGAATACTACCTTGCCTCAGAGCAGAACCCCAAAGGATAGTCAGCCCCCCACGAATATTGACTGTGAGTAGGAGAGGAAAGACACACGCAGGCAGAAAACAGGATTCAGCAAAAGAGGCCACTCTAGCTAAATAGGGAAAGATAGGACAGAATACTAAGCGGTCAGTATTAAAACCCTTCCAAAAATATCCACAGCAGACAATACAAAAAGTTCCACAATCTAACTAAAGACATGGAATGTATATCTGCCACTCCAGAGAATCCAACAAGACTGAGAAAATACTGACACAATCTAAGCTGGACAAGAAAACACAAAAGAATAGCACTGAATCATGAAGCACACAGCATTTGTGCCACAGAAAAAAAAACCAGACACTTATCTTTGCTGATTTGGCAGAAAGGCAGGAGGAACCAGGCAGAGGTCCAACACCTCCCAACAACAATTGACAACTGGCAAGGACTAATGAATCCTGCACACCTAAATACCCCAGTCAGAACTGCAATCAGCAGAAACACCTGACCAGGACTGAAACCCAGGGACAACTGCATTACCACCTATGTCATGATTCCCAATGGCAGGGAAACATCAGAACACAAAAATAACGGACGAGCTCTGGGTGATGGAATCTCGAGCTGACCGTGAGCTAAATCTACCACACAACTAATAGTAGCCGGGGAGCATACCTACGACTTCCTAAATGCCACGCGCCAGCCGGAGGACTAACTACGCCTGGTAGAGGAAGGAACAGACCTGGCTTACCTCTAGGGAAATACCCCAAAAGATGATAGCAGCCCCCCACATGTAATAACGGTGAGTTAAGAGGAAAAGACATACACAGTATGAAAGTAGATTTAGCAAAGAGAGGTCCACTTACTAGATAGCAGAAGGATACAAAAGAGGACTTCACGGTCAACTGAAAACCCTTTCAAAAAACCATCCTGAAATTACTTTAAGACTCCTGTGTCAACTCATGACACAGGAGTGGCAATTTCAGCCCGCAAGAGCTTCCAGCTACAGAGAATAACAAAAACTGCAAACTGGACAAAAGATACAAAACAAAAGGACAAAGTCCACTTAGCTGATCAGCAGACTAGTAGCAGGAACATGCAACCGAAGGCTCTGGTTACAATGATGACCGGCAAGGAAATGACTGGAGAGCAAGGCTAAATAGGAAACTCCCAAACACTGATGGGAGCAGGTGAACTGAGACAGCAAAGCACACACAAGTCACCAGTACCACCAGCAACCACCAGGGGAGCCCAAAAAGCGGATTCACAACAGTACCCCCCCCTTAAGGAGGGGGCACCGAACCCTCACGAGAACCGCCAGGGCGATCTGGATGAGCACTATGAAAGGCACGAACCAAATCCGAGGCATGAACATCAGAGGCAGTTACCCAAGAATTATCTTCCTGACCATAGCCCTTCCATTTAACCAGATATTGAAGTCTCCGTCTGGAAATACGGGAATCCAAGATCTTCTCTACAACGTACTCCAATTCACCCTCCACCAGCACAGGAGCAGGAGGTTCAGTAGAAGGAACCACCGGTACCTCATATCTCCGCAACAACGACCGATGGAATACATTATGGATAGCGAAAGATGCCGGGAGGTCCAAACGAAAGGACACAGGGTTAAGTATCTCCAAAATCCTATAAGGACCGATGAACCGAGGCTTAAACTTAGGAGAAGAAACCCTCATAGGGACAAAACGGGAAGACAACCACACCAAGTCCCCAACACGAAGGCGAGGACCAACACGACGACGGCGGTTAGCAAACTGCTGAGTCCTCTCCTGGGACAACTTCAAATTGTCCACCACTTGTCCCCAAATCTGATGCAACCGATCCACCACCGCATCCACTCCAGGACAATCCGAAGATTCCACCTGACCAGATGAAAAACGAGGATGAAACCCTGAATTGCAAAAGAAAGGAGAAACCAAAGTGGCAGAACTAGCCCGATTATTAAGAGCAAATTCTGCCAACGGCAAAAAGGCAACCCAGTCATCCTGATCCGCAGACACAAAACACCTCAAATAAGTCTCCAAAGTTTGATTAGTTCGCTCCGTCTGGCCATTAGTCTGAGGATGAAATGCAGACGAAAAAGACAAATCAATGCCCAACCTGGCACAGAATGCCCGCCAAAATCTAGACACGAACTGGGTTCCCCTGTCAGAAACGATGTTTTCCGGAATACCATGCAAGCGAACCACATTTTGAAAAAATAGAGGGACCAACTCAGATGAGGAAGGCAACTTAGGCAATGGTACCAAATGAACCATTTCAGAAAAACGGTCACACACCACCCAGATGACAGACATCTTCTGAGAAACAGGGAGATCAGAAATAAAGTCCATAGAGATGTGCGTCCAAGGCCTCTTCGGAACAGGCAAGGGCAACAATAACCCACTAGCCCTAGAACAACAAGGCTTGGCCCGAGCACACACATCACAAGACTGCACAAAAACACGCACATCCCGAGACAGGGAAGGCCACCAGAAGGATCTAGCCACCAAATCTCTGGTACCAAAAATTCCAGGATGACCTGCCAGCGAAGAAGAATGAACTTCCGAGATGACTCTACTGGTCCAATCATCAGGAACAAACAGTCTACCAGGCGGACAACGATCAGGTCTTTCCGCCTGAAATTCTTGCAAAGCACGTCGCAGATCTGGGGAGACAGCAGACAAAACCACCCCATCCTTAAGGACACCAGCAGGTTCAGAATCCCCAGGAGAGTCAGGCTCAAAACTCCTAGAAAGGGCATCTGCCTTAACATTTTTAGAACCCGGTAAGTATAAAACCACAAAATTAAACCGAGAAAAAAACAACGACCATCGTGCCTGTCTAGGATTCAGGCGCCTGGCAGACTCTAGATAAATCAGATTCTTGTGATCAGTCAAAACTACCACCTGATGTCTGGCACCCTCAAACCAATGACGCCACTCCTCAAATGCCCACTTCATGGCCAAAAGCTCCCGATTACCAACATCATAGTTTCGCTCGGCGGCCGAAAATTTTCGAGAAAAGAACGCACAAGGTCTCATCACCGAGCAGTCGGAACTTTTCTGCGACAAAACCGCCCCCGCTCCGATCTCGGAAGCATCGACCTCAACCTGAAAGGGAAGAGAAACATCAGGCTGGCGCAACACAGGGGCAGACAAAAAGCGGCGCTTAAGCTCCCGAAAGGCCTCCACAGCAGCAGGGGACCAATTGGCAACATCAGCACCCTTTTTGGTCAAATCCGTCAGAGGTTTAGCAACGCCAGAAAAACCAGTTATAAATCGACGATAAAAATTAGCAAAGCCCAAGAATTTCTGAAGACTCTTAAGAGAAGTAGGCTGCGTCCAGTCACAAATAGCCCGAACCTTGACAGGGTCCATCTCAATAGAAGAAGGGGAAAAAATGTACCCCAAAAAGGAAATCTTTTGAACCCCAAAAACACACTTTGAACCCTTTACACACAAAGAATTCTCCCGCAAAACCTGAAAAACCCTCCTGACCTGTTGAACATGAGACTCCCAGTCATCAGAAAAAATCAAAACATCATCCAAATACACAATCATAAATTTATCCAAATACTCACGGAAAATATCATGCATTAAGGACTGAAAGACTGAAGGTGCATTAGAAAGGCCGAAAGGCATTACTAAATACTCAAAATGGCCCTCTGGCGTATTAAATGCGGTTTTCCACTCATCCCCCTGCTTAATTCGCACCAAATTATACGCCCCACGAAGATCAATCTTAGAGAACCACTTAGCCCCCCTTATGCGAGCAAACAAATCAGTCAGCAAAGGCAACGGATACTGATATTTGACTCTAATTTTATTCAGGAGTCGATAATCAATACAAGGCCTCAGAGAGCCATCCTTTTTAGATACAAAGAAAAAAACAGCTCCTAAAGGAGATGAAGAAGGACGAATATGTCCCTTTTCCAGGGACTCCTTAATATACTCTCGCATAGCAGCATGTTCAGGTACAGATAAGTTAAACAAACGACCCTTTGGAAATTTACTGCCAGGAATCAGATCTATGGCGCAATCACAATCTCTGTGGGGAGGGAGTGAACCAATTTTTGGCTCCTCAAAAATATCACGATAATCAGACAAAAATGCCGGAATCTCAGAGGGAATAGATGACGAAATGGAAACCAAAGGTATGTCCCCATGAGCCCCCCGACATCCCCAGCTTAACACAGACATTGTTTTCCAGTCAAGGACTGGGTTATGAGATTGTAACCATGGTAATCCAAGCACCAAAACATCATGCAAATTGTACAACACAAGGAAGCGAATCACCTCCTGATGGTCTGGAGTCATACGCATAGTCACTTGCGTCCAGAATTGTGGTTTATTACAAGCCAAAGGCGTAGAATCAATACCCTTCAGAGGTATAGGGACTTCCAGAGGCTCTAAATCAAACCCACAGCGCCTGGCAAAGGACCAATCCATAAGACTCAGAGCGGCGCCAGAGTCCACATAGGCATCCACGGTAATAACTGATAATGAACAAATCAAGGTTACAGACAGAATAAATTTAGACTGTAAAGTGCCAATTGAAATAGACTTGTCAACCTTCCTTGTACGTTTAGAGCATGCTGATATAACATGAGCAGAATCACCACAATAGAAGCATAACCCATTTTTACGCCTATAATTCTGCCGCTCGCTTCTGGACAGAATTCTGTCACATTGCATTTTCTCTGGCGTCTCTTCAGAAGATACCGCCAAATGGTGCACGGGTTTGCGCTCCCGCAAACGCCGATCAATCTGAATAGCCATTGTCATGGACTCATTCAGACCTGTGGGCGCAGGGAACCCGACCATAACATCTTTAACGGCATCAGAAAGGCCCTCTCTGAAATTTGCCGCTAGGGCGCACTCATTCCACTGAGTAAGCACAGACCATCCACGAAATTTTTGGCAGTATATCTCAGCTTCATCTTGCCCTTGAGATAGGGCTATCAAAGCTTTTTCAGCATGAATCTCCAAATTAGGTTCCTCATAAAGCAACCCTAAAGCCAGAAAAAACGCATCCACATTGAGCAACGCAGGATCCCCTGGTGTCAATGAAAATGCCCAATTTTGAGGGTCACCTCGCAGCAAAGAGATTACAATCTTAACCTGCTGGACAGGATCTCCAGAGGAGTGAGGTCTGAGAGAAAGGAACAATTTACAATTATATTTGAAATTCAGGAACCGAGATCTATCTCCGGAAAACACCTCTGGTGTAGGAATTTTAGGTTCAGACATCGGAGTATGTATAACAAAATCTTGTAAATTTTGAACCTTGGTAGCAAGATTATTTAAACCTACAGCCAAACTCTGAGGGTCCATCTTTAAACAGGTGAGATCAGAGCCATTCAAGGATTAGAAGGAGAGAAAGGCAAAGGCTGTAATTAGAGCTGAAATACAACTGATCCAACTATGGAGCAAGCATAGGGGGAAAAAAAAAAAAAAAAAAATCTACAGACTTCTTTTTTCTCTCCTTTCTTCTGCCAATAACTTTAACATTGGCCGGTCATACTGTCATGATTCCCAATGGCAGGGAAACATCAGAACACAAAAATAACGGACGAGCTCTGGGTGATGGAATCTCGAGCTGACCGTGAGCTCAATCTACCACACAACTAATAGTAGCCAGGGAGCATACCTACGACTTCCTAAATGCCACGCGCCAGCCGGAGGACTAACTACGCCTGGTAGAGGAAGGAACAGACCTGGCTTACCTCTAGGGAAATACCCCAAAAGATGATAGCAGCCCCCCACATGTAATAACGGTGAGTTAAGAGGAAAAGACATACACAGTATGAAAGTAGATTTAGCAAAGAGAGGTCCACTTACTAGATAGCAGAAGGATACAAAAGAGGACTTCACGGTCAACTGAAAACCCTTTCAAAAAACCATCCTGAAATTACTTTAAGACTCCTGTGTCAACTCATGACACAGGAGTGGCAATTTCAGCCCGCAAGAGCTTCCAGCTACAGAGAATAACAAAAACTGCAAACTGGACAAAAGATACAAAACAAAAGGACAAAGTCCACTTAGCTGATCAGCAGACTAGTAGCAGGAACATGCAACCGAAGGCTCTGGTTACAATGATGACCGGCAAGGAAATGACTGGAGAGCAAGGCTAAATAGGAAACTCCCAAACACTGATGGGAGCAGGTGAACTGAGACAGCAAAGCACACACAAGTCACCAGTACCACCAGCAACCACCAGGGGAGCCCAAAAAGCGGATTCACAACACACCTACCACCACCGGAGGGAACCCAAAAGCAGAATTCACAACAGGGGGCATGGAGAGGAGTGAATACCATTTCACTTTAATAGCGGACAGCGTTAGCCACAGGCTGCAGTTAACACTGCCTGCATGTAAAGCCCCACCACCACTGCACCACACTCACACACAAAGCACCGCACCACATACACTCACGCATGCAGACAGACACACAGCACCACTCACCTATCGCAGCACATCCTGGCGTCCTGCCCTGTGCCTCCTGACTGAGACAGCACAGCTGGATGATGTTATCATTCAGCGTGCAGCTGTTTCAGACAGAAAGCTGCCAGCGAGGAAGAGGCTGCTGGGATGTGCTGCAAGTGTATGTGATGCAGTGCTTTGTGTGTGAGTGTGAGAGAGTGGTGTGGTAGTGTGTGTGTATATGTGGTGCAGTGCTTTGTGTGTGTATGTGTGTGAGTGAGAGAGAGTGGTGCGGTGATGTGTGTGTGTATTGGAGATGTGTATTGGAAGTATTGGAAATTGGCAATGATGGGTGGTGGGGAAGGACGATGGGGTGGTGGGGAAGGAGGCAATTATGGAGGTGGTGAAATGGGCAATGATGGGGTGGTGGGGGGAAGGCAATGATGGTTGTGGTGGAAAGGACAATGATGGTGGTGGGGGGAGGCAGTGATGGAGGTGTTGAAATAAGCAATGATGGAGTGTTGAAATGTGCAATGATGGGGGTGGTGAGGGAAAAAGCAATAATGGTTGTGGTGTAAAGGACAATGATGGTGGAAAAGACAATGGTGGTGGTGGAATGGGCAATGATGGGGGTTGTGTGGGAGAAGGCAATGATGGAGGTGGTGGAAAGGGCAATGAAAGGGGTGGTGGGGGAGAAGACAATGATGGGGGTGGAGGGGGAGAACAATGATGGAGGTGGAGAGGAGCTGCATTATACCCCATGAGGGGGGCTGCATTATACTTTATGAGGGTGCTACATTATATTCTGTGTTTGGGACTGCATTATTCTCTCAGGGGACTACATTGTATTCTGGGGGCTACATCATACTATATGAGGGAGCTACAGTATACTCTATGGGGGGGCTATATTATATTCTGTGGTGGGGCTGCATTATTCTCTCAGGGGGCTACATCATACTATATGGGGGGCAGCATTATGCCCTATGAGGGGGCTACAGTATACTCTATGGGGGGCTGCATTATACCCTATGATGGTGCTACATTATATTCTATGGTGGGGACTGCATTATACCTTATGAGGGGGTTGCATTATATTTTGTGGGGTGCTGCGTTATATTCTATGAGGTGGGCTGCTTTATATTCTATGAGAGGGGGCTGCATTATATTCTATGAGAGGGGGCTGCATTATATTCTATAAGGGAGGCTACATTATATTCTATGAGGGAGCTACATTATATTCTATAAGGGGGTACATTATATTCTATGAGGGGGATATATTATATTCCATGAGGAGGGCTAACTAAACCCCTGCTACATAATTAAGATGTGTACTACCTTATTTTATACCCTGATATTAGCGTGTTTTACCACACAATTGGTGGTCTTGTATTTATTTCTATGTAGCTACATATTGGACCCCAAGAATAATTTTCTCTGGTGGGCCCAAGGTGCTCCAGTCTGACGCTGTATATATGTACAGTATATTAATGAACACCTGAAACACACTACTTCTTTGTGTAGCATCATGGGTAAGTCTAAAGAAATTAGCCAAGATATCAGCAAGAGAATTGTGGACTTGCACAAGTCTGGCTCATCCTTGGGTACAATTTCAAGATACCTGAAGGTGTCTCGTTCATCTGTGCAAACAATTATACGCAAGTACAAACAAGATGGGAATATCCAGCCATCATACCGCTCAGGAAGGTTCTGTGTCCCTGAGATGAATGTGCTTTGGTCCGACATGTGCATATCAACCCAAGGACAAAAGCAAAAGATCTTGTGAACACAATGGTGGAAACTGGTAAGATTGTGTCAATTTCCATAGTGAAACGAGCACTTTATCAACATGGGCTGAAAGGCCACTCTGCCAGGAAGAAACCATTGCTACAAAAGAAACATTAAAAAATGCCAGATTAATGTTTGCAAATGCACACAGGAACAAAGACCTTAATTTTTGGAGACATGTCCTCTGGTCTGATGAAACTAAAATTTAACTTTTTACACATAATGACCATCGTTACGTTTAGGGGAAAAAGGGACAAGCTTGGAAGCCTAAGAACACCATCCCAACTGTGAAACACGGGGGTGGCAGCATCATGTTGTGGGGTTGTTTTGCTGCAGGAGGGACTGGTGCACTTCACAAAATAGATGTGTAATGTGAATATAAAATGGCTATTTTGAGTCCATATTGAAATATACTGAACGCATACAGACCATTACAGAGCAGCATTTCTTGTCATACATTTGCAGACAGACAATGCTCATTGTGACACAATCTTGAGAACTGTTTGTTTATTGTCTGAAGACCTTAGGGTACTGTCACACATTGAAATTTCGATCGCTACGACGGCACGATTCGTGACGTCGCAGCGTCGTACTATTATCGCTCCAGCGTCGTAGACTGCTGTCACACGTTGCAATCACGGCGCTGGAGCGATGCCGAAGTCCCCGGGTAACCAGGGTAAACATCGGGTTACTAAGCGCAGGGCCGCGCTTAGTAACCCGATGTTTACCCTGGTTACCAGCGTAAACGTAAAAAAAACAAACAGTACATACTCACATGCCGGTGTCTGTCCCTCGGCGCTGTGCTTCTCTGCACTGTGTAAAGCACAGCGGCCGGAAAGCACAGTGGTGACGTCACCGCTGTGCTCGCTTTCCGGCTCTGGTGCTTACACAGTGCAGAGAAGCTTTCGCCGAGGGACAGACACCGGCATGTGAGTATGTACTGTTTGTTTTTTTTACGTTTACGCTGGTAACCACAGTAAACATCGGGTTACTAAGCGCGGCCCTGCGCTTAGTTACCCGATGTTTACCCTGGTTACCAGCGAACACATCGCTGGATCGCTGTCACACACAACGATCCAGCGATGACAGCGGGTGATCAAGCGACGAAAGAAAGTTCAAAACGATCTGCTACGACGTACGATTCTCAGCAGGGTGTCTGATCGCAGTAGCGTGTCAGACACAGCGATATCGTAACAATATCGCTAGAACGTCACGAATCGTACCGTCGTAGCGATCGAAATTTCAATGTGTGACAGTACCCTTAGAGTTTACAAACAGTTTTAAGTGTGTTTGCTATTGTAAAACATTAAGGTTTATTTAACCTCTGTCTATGGTAGTTTTATCTAACCCTTATGGGCTTTTATGTATCTATGGGTTTATGGCCCATTGTCTGATGATTCCATGGTATCTCAGTCTCATCCCACCTTAAAAGCTGGCCACTTGAAAGGCGGGATGAAACCAGAGTAAGGGTACCGTCACACAGTACCATTTTGATCGCTACGACGGCACGATCCGTGACGTCGCAGCGATCGTATGATTATCGCTCCAGCGTCGTAGACTGCGGTCACACGTTGCAATCACGGCGCTGGAGCGATGCCGAAGTCCCCGGGTAACCAGGGTAAACATCGGGTTACTAAGCGCAGGGCCGCGCTTAGTAACCCGATGTTTACCCTGGTTACCAGCGTAAACGTAAAAAAAAAAAACAGTACATACTTACATTCCGGTGTCTGTCCTCCGGCGTCTCAGCTTCTCTGCACTGTGTAAGCACAGCGGCCGGAAAGCAGAGCGGTGACGTCAGACGTCACCGCTGTGCTCGCTTTCTGGCTGGCTGGCGCTCACAGTGCAGAGAAGCTGAGACGCCGGAGGACAGACACCGGAATGTGAGTATGTACTGTTTGTTTTTTTTACGTTTACGCTGGTAACCAGGGTAAACATCGGGTTACTAAGCGTGGCCCTGCGCTTAGTTACCCGATGTTTACCCTGGTTACAAGCGAACACATCGCTGGATCGCTGTCACACACAACGATCCAGCGATGTCAGCGGGTGATCAAGCGACGAAAGAAAGTTCCATACGATCTGCTACGACGTACGATTCTCAGCAGGATCCCTGATCGCTGCTGCGTGTCAGACACTGCGATATTGTAACGATATCGCTAGAACGTCACGAATCGTACCGTCATAGCGATCAAAATGGCACTGTGTGACGGTACCCTTACACATAGTGCAAATCATTATATAAGACCAGAAAAACCATGACTAAGATAGAAGCATAAACTGGTGTTTCTGTACTTACATGTGTACAGTGTTGAGATACCTGCATAATTGGGGACGCCCGTGCAGTGTTGTGAATTTTCCAGGGTTTCTCTGTCTTGGTGTTGCTTCTCTGATTTTCCAGACGGATGATGTTTAAAAGCTCCTTGGTGACGGTGACGGATGATGTGAGTATATGTACTTAATCATTATATGAATTTAATCCTTATATGTACTTTGTATCTTAAAATATACAAATGTGTACACAATCACACTATCCAATCATATTATTCCTTTAATTTTGTATTTTGAAATAAAATTGCGTTATATCGCAAGTAGTAGCCTTCTTTAAAGCCGTATCCGAACCTTAGTGTTAAAAACTTGGCAATAAAAGATGGCATCATGAGAAAAGAAAATTATGTGGCAATACTGAAGTAACATCTCAAGACATCAGCCAGGAAGTTAAAGCTTGGGCGGTAATGGGTGTTCTAAATGGACAATGACCCGAAGCAAGCTGCCGAAATGATAACAAAGTGGCTTAAGGATAACAAAGTCAATGTTTTGGAGTGGTCATCACAATGCTCTGATCTGAATCCTATTGAAAATTCATGCACAAAACTGAAAAGGTAGGTGCGAGCAAGGCGACCTACAAACCTGGATCAGTTACACCAGTTTTGTCAGGAGGAATGGAACCAAATACTAACTATTGTGAGAAGCTTGTGGAAGGATATCCCAAAGATTTGACCAAAGTCATTCAGTTTAAGGGCAAATACTAGTCATTGGACGTGGTATATCTCGATTTTTCCAAAGCGTTTGATACCGTGCCGCACAAGAGGTTGGTACACAAAATGAGAATGCTTGGTCTGGGGGAAAATGTGTGTAAATGGGTTAGTAACTGGCTTAGTGATAGAAAGCAGAGGGTGGTTATAAATGGTATAGTCTCTAACTGGGTCGCTGTGACCAGTGGGGTACCGCAGGGGTCGGTATTGGGACCTGTTCTCTTCAACATATTCATGAATGATCTGGTAGAAGGTTTACACAGTAAAATATTGATATTTGCAGATGATACAAAACTATGTAAAGCAGTTAATACAAGAGAAGATAGTATTCTGCTACAGATGGATCTGGATAAGTTGGAAACTTGGGCTGAAAGGTGGCAGATGAGGTTTAACAATGATAAATGTAAGGTTATACACATGGGAAGAAGGAATCAATATCACCATTACACACTGAACGGGAAACCACTGGGTAAATCTGACAGGGAGAAGGACTTGGGGATCCTAGTTAATGATAAACTTACCTGGAGCAGCCAGTGCCAGGCAGCAGCTGCCAAGGCAAACAGGATCATGGGGTGCATTAAAAGAGGTCTGCATACACATGATGAGAGCATTATACTGCCTCTGTACAAATCCCTAGTTAGACCGCACATGGAGTACTGTGTCCAGTTTTGGGCACCGGTGCTCAGGAAGGATATAATGGAACTAGAGAGGGTACAAAGGAGGGCAACAAAGTTAATAAAAGGGATGGGAGAACTACAATACCCAGATAGATTAGCGAAATTAGGATTATTTAGTCTAGAAAAAAGACGAATGAGGGGCGATCTAATAACCATGTATAAGTATATAAGGGGACAATACAAATATCTCGCTGAGGATCTGTTTATACCAAGGAAGGTGACGGGCACAAGGGGGCATTCTTTGCGTCTGGAGGAGAGAAGGTTTTTCCACCAACATAGAAGAGGATTCTTTACTGTTAGGGCAGTGAGAATCTGGAATTGCTTGCCTGAGGAGGTGGTGATGGCGAACTCAGTCGAGGGGTTCAAGAGAGGCCTGGATGTCTTCCTGGAGCAGAACAATATTGTATCATACAATTATTAGGTTCTGTAGAAGGATGTAGATCTGGGGATTTATTATGATGGAATATAGGAATGTAGGCTGAACTGGATGGACAAATGTCTTTTTTCGGCCTTACTAACTATGTTACTATGTTACTATGTTACTAATGAAACTTATGTAAACTTATGACTTTGCAGTAAGTAATAAAAATGCCTTAAAACATTCTCTTTCTCTCATTTTTCTGGCATTTGGCAAATATTAATAATTATGGTAATCCCAATTGACCTAAAATAGGAAAGGTTTATGGATCGCCCCCAGAGTAGGGCAATGCGGTACTCGGCACCGGGTCCTGTGGTTCGGGGGGATGTCACGGTGGCTGACCCGGTCCATGGCCCTCAGGGGTGTCCAGTAAAAAGTTTATATATGGGCAAGGTGCAGTAAAGAACGAGGAGACAGGTTTGCAGTCTTTTACCTTGTTTACTGAAGACTTCAGATGGTATCCTCAGCCCGGAGGGCCAGATGACAGGGCAGGCAGAGTCCGGTCGGTCTGAAGGCAATTCCAGAGTTCACTTATCCAGGTGGAAATCAGTAGCCTTCCTTCTAGCGCCTGTGTGTTGTAGTACCTCCCTGCTGAGCTTCCCGGTAAGGTCCTCACAACTCTTGTAGATGTTCTGGATGTTATTTCTTCCTCTCTGTCCCCCAGATGGTATGGATAGGACAAACCCGTATGACTGATGGCCTGAGGCTTGTTTATAGGGACCCTAGAGACGCCCCGACCCCCACAAGTTGCCACCGTGTCTTCTTAGGTATTAAGGTCGGGCAGCTAACTTGGAATTGACTGTCCTGCCGGTCTCTGGAGCAAGGCTTAGAGACAGTTGCTCCCTCGGTGTTCCTGGCTACCGGCTTCTGCGCCTCAGAAAGGAGCAGCTTGTTCCTGGCTGATCTCCCTCTGGTATTTCTCTCCTGTGCTCTGCTTTCCTGCACACTCTCTGCAGTATGTTCACCTTTTAGTGTCTTTCCCCAGGAGTTGCAGCACTTCATGCCAGCAGAGCTCCTCTCCTTCTGTCTGCCTGACAGGAACTGAACCCCTTATCCCTCCAGATCAGGATGTTAAATAGGGGAGTTCACCCTAAACAGGCTTAGAGCTCCCCCTTCTGGTCTGGAGTGTGAACATGTTGCATGTGTGTGATACCTGAATGTGGTTGTCTTTCATTGCCTTCAGACATGACATCACTTCTCCCCTGAGAGGATAATGACATCACTGCGACGACCAGGACACTTATTCTGATTTCATGTCAGATATTGAGAAAAACATGCATATAAACTTCTGGTTTCAACTTTATATGGCAGAAAATACCAAAAGGTGACACCATTCTAAAAACTGTACCCCTCAAGGTGTAAAATTTGCTGGAATAATTAGCGGACACCATGTCGCATTTGGAGAGCCCTTAGTGTGCCTAAAAAGTGGAAGCCACCGACAATTGACACCATTTTGGACCTTCAGGGAATTTATATAGATGTGTAGTAAGCACCTTGAAACCCAGGTGCTTCACAGAAGCTTATAACATTGACCCGTGAAAAAAAAAAGCATATTTTTCCCACAAAAATGTTTTTTATCCCAAAACTTTGTATTTTCATAAAGGTAACAAGAGAAATTGCACCATACAGTTTGTTTTGCAAGTTCTCCTGAGTATGCAGATACACAATATGTGGGGAATAACTACTGTTTGGGGGCACGGCAGGGCTCAGAAAGGAAGGAGTGATGTTTGGGAATGCATACTTTGATGGAATGGTCTGCGGGCCTCATGCCACGTTTGGAGAGCCACTGAAGTGCATAAACAGTAGAAATTCTCTACAAGTGACACCATTTTAGAAAGTAGACTACAAATGGAATGTATCTAGATGTGCGGTGAGCACCTTGAATGCCCAAGTGCTTCCCAGAAGTTTATAACATAGAGCTGGGAAAATAAAAAAAATCACTTTTTTCCCACAAAAAAGTTATTTTAGCCCCATTTTTCTATTTTTACAATGGTAACAAGAGAAAATGGAACCCTAAATTTGTTCTGAAATAGCTCCTGAGTATGCAGATACCAATATGTGGTCAAAAACTACCTTTGAGGCACAATGCAAAGCTCAGAAGCACCATTTTGAAGTTCAGATTTTGCTGGTGCGGTTTGAGAGTCCCATGTCACAATGGCAGAGCCCCTGAGGTGCCAAAACAGAAGAGTCCCGCATAAGTGACACCATTTTACAAACTACACCTTAATTAATTTATGTAGTGGTGAAGTGATCATATAGACACCACAGGTAGGTCACAGAATTTTATACCATTGGGCGGTGAAGGAAAAAAAGTTAAAAAATATCACATTTTTACAACCAAAATGTTGTTTTAGCCCCATATTTTACATTTTCACACTGGAAAATGGGTAAAAATGGCACCAAAATTTGTCCCACAATTCTGCTGATTGTAGAAATACCGTATACATGACTGTACAGTACTGATTAGCCACACAGCACAACTCGGGAGGGACGGAGCTCTATTTGCCTCCTGGAGCATAGATTTTCCTAGAATAGTTTGCTCCCTCCATATACAGAGCTACTAAGTGCTAAGAAGAGCAGAATCCCCCCTCAAATGACCCCATTTTGGAAATTATACCCTTTGGGAATTTATCTACAGGTATAGTGACAATTTTGACACCATGGGTGTTTTCCAGAAACAAAAAGCAGTGGATGTTGCTGACTGAAAATTACAAACTACCATTGTAGTGACAAGTTCGTTATGCCCAGCTCATGGTTCTTGAGAAGTGCCCGTAAATTAGGTGGGCTCTCATCGCTACAGAAATGCCAAACGTGTGGGCGCTAAATATGGTTTGGGCACATTAAGGGGTGCAGAAAGGGATGGGGGCATTTGGATTTGCCAGGGTAGAATTTGCTACATTTCTTTTGGGGAGCGAGGAGCCATTTCTCTTTTCCAGAGCTTTTGTGCTACCAGTCATGTGGAAGTTCACTTTATTTCCATTGACAGATGATGGACTTGAGTGGGGGCTTTTTTTGTGGATTGAGTTGAAGCTTTTATTGGGAACAATTTACATAACGTTTGGGGTCACATTTATCCTGTGCTCTACTGAGCACTTACTTTGGGGTTTCCATCTAAATCTCTGAGTGGTGTAATTCAGATGAAACCCTCGAAGGATCCATTCACAATAATGACGTAGCAGAGTTAGAGGTGTTTAGCAATGTCCTTTTTATCACAAGTGTGAAAAACTATGGCCGACCGCGCTTTTACTAACGCCAAAAAATACGGACACTGTCAGAACACAAGCAAAGAAGATAATCAAAAAGCACATTTTATATAGAGAGGCCAAGGGCATGTTAAGACCTAAGTCTCCCAATATGGTAGTAGTAAAGTTGCCAAAGTCGAGTACTTCAACAATATCATAAACAGCAAAAGCAAAGGAGTAGCGATAAGACCACTGAATGGTAAAATGCAAAAAATATCCTTTATTAGTTAACCAAACAAAATTATTTTTTCTGCATTTTGTTTGATTACGTAATAAAGGATATTTTTGCATTTTACCATTCAGTGGTCTTATCGCTACTTTTTTGCTTTTGTTGTTTACTATCTGATCACAGGCTAGACGGCATCCACAGTGACTCCATATCTCTCATTATAGAGAATCTTCCACCTGGGGTTCCGTCTGAATCACATATTTCAAAGATTTACACGGAAACTCTGGTGTAGGTGCGATCTATGGGAGGCAGAATGAACAAATCAGCAAGTGAAGAATTGGTTTTATTTATTCTTTACACCATTCCTCATGAGGTACAAGCGATTAGATGACTTTATTCTTTGAGTTCGAGCGATTACAGCGATACCAGATTTATATCATGTTTTTCTGGTTGGCTGCTGTCACACACTTAAAGACTTTTTTTTTGCAAAAAATAGTTTTTGTGTCGCCATATTTTGATAGCTTTACTTTTTCCTATTTCAGCTGGCAGAGTCATATGAGGGTTTGTTTTTTGTGGAACGAGTTGAAATTTTTATTTGTACAATTTTCAGGCACATGACATTTTTTGATCACCGACAGTCATTTGAGGTCTTATTTTTTTCCAGGAAAAGTTTACATTTTTATTGGAACCATTTTCAGACACATGACATTGTTTGATCGCTTTCTATTTTGAATTTTTGGAGGCAGAATTAACAAAAAGCAATTGAGGAATTGTTTTTCCGGGATTTTTTTTATGTCATTCCGCATGTAGTAAAATTGATAAGGCAGCTTTATTCTTTGGGTCAGTATAATAACAGCAATACTACATTTATATTCTTATTATGTTTTGGTGCTTTTACACAATAAAAACTATGTTACAGAAAAAATAATTATTTTTGCATCTCTTTATTCTGAGAGCTATAACTTTATTTTAACTTTAATATTCGCTGCCGATCATAATCGGAACTGAATTTTGAAAAATTCACTTAATTCTACTAAGAACTGGGCACAGCATTCCAGATGAGGTCTGACTAAGGAGGAGTAGAGGGGGATAATTACTGTATGCTTCTGTTATTGCAAACCAGAATTGTTTGCTTTTTTTGCTGCTGCATCATCATCACACTGTTGACTCATTTTCAGCCTGTGATCTATTAATATACCCAAGTCTTTTTCACATGTGCTGTTGCTTAGCCCTATTCCTCCCATTCTGCATATGCTTTTTCCATTTTTTTTGCTCAGATGTGTGACTTTGCATTTCTCCCTTTTAAAAACCATTCTGTTAAGGTACCTCCACATTAAGCGACGCTGCAGCGATAGCGACAACGATGCCGATCGCTGCAGCGTCGCTGTTTGGTCGCTGGGGAGCTGTCACACAGACCGCTCTCCAGCAACCAACGATGCCGAGGTCCCTGGGTAACCAGGGTAAACATCGGGTTACTAAGCGCAGGGCCGCGCTTAGTAACCCGATGTTTACCCTGGTTACCAGCGTAAAATGTAAAAAAAACAAACACTACATACTTACATTCGCGTCCCCTGGCGTCCGCTTCCTGCACTGTGTGAGCGCCAGCCCTAACAGCAGAGCGGTGACGTCACCGCTGTGCTGTACTTTCACTTTCACTTTACGGTGCTCAGTCAGTGCAGGAAGCGGACGCCGGGGGACGCGAAGGTAAGTATGTAGTGTTTGTTTTTTTTACATTTTACGCTGGTAACCAGGGTAAACATCGGGTTACTAAGCGCGGCCCTGCGCTTAGTAACCCGATGTTTACCCTGGTTACCAGTGTAAAACATCGCTGGTATCGTTGCTTTTGGTGTCAAACACGACGATACACGCCGGTCTGACGACCAAATAAAGTTCTGAACTTTGTTCAACGACCAGCGATATCACAGCAGGATCCTGATCGCTGCTGCGTGTCAAACTAAACGATATCGCTAGCCAGGACACTGCAACGTCACGGATCGCTAGCGATATCGTTTAGTGTGAAGGTACCTTTAGTTTCTGCCCACATTTCCGGTTTGTTTAGATCATTTTAAATACTCTCTCTTCTCTAGTTTAAGCTATCCTTCCTAGCTGTTTGTTATCAGCAAATTTAATCGGTTTACCCTCAATTTTTTTATCTAAATCATTAATAAAGATGTTGAACAACACAGTGCCCAGGACAGAGCCCTATGGTACTCCACTTCTTTCAATTGGATATGAAACCAATTATCACCACTCTTTTGGTTCAATCCCTGAGCCAGTTATGAATCCACCTAACAGTTGCCTTGTCCATTCCATTCTTGATCATTTTTTCAAAAAGGATGGCATGAGATATTTTATTAAATGCTTTGCTAAAGTAAAAATATACTATATGTACTGGTTTTCCCTGATCCACCCAGTCAGTGATTCTGTCATAGAAGGAAATTAAGTTAGTCTGACATGACTTATTAATTACAAACCCATGCTGGCTCTGGTTAGTCACTTTACTCTCATCCAGGTACTTGCATACATGTTGTTTGATAATTTGTTCAAAGATCGTTCCTGGTAATAGAAGTCAGGCTCACAGGCTTATAGTTCCCAGGGTTAACCTTCTTCCCCCTTTTGAAGATAGGGACAACATTTGCTATTCTCAAGTCTTCTGGGACTTCTGTTCTCCAAAAATTTTCAAAGATTATGGAGAGTGGTTCAGTAATTTCCTTTGCTATCTCCTTCAGTATCCTAGGATGTAATTCAGCTCATCCTAGAGTCTTGAATTTATTCATGGTAGCTAACTATTCCCTCACTGCTGGCAACAGTCCAGAAAGCACATGTGGAGTTGATTGCTGTAACTCGGAGGGGTTACGAAGAGTTGCTGTGGATCGGCGGGTCCACGAAGTCTGCGGTGCAGAGCCTTGTGGAGAGGAACTGCAGTTGCAGCAAAAGGTTCTGCTGCAGCCGGAGCTGCAGTGGCAGCAGCAGCGGCTTGTGATCGGCAGCTGGAGGTGCCGGTGGTTTGTGACTGCAGCAAGAGCTGTGGCAGTACCAGCAGGAGCTTGTGAGGTCTCATAAAAACATTGGTGGTCCAGGTTGTACAAACTCTTAAAGGGCCAGTGCGAGCCCAGAGATATATTGGTATACTGTGCGAACTGGGGCCTGAGAGTACTGTGGGGAGTCCACAGGGTGTACCCCAGGGAAGGGGTGGTGTCCCTAAAAGGGGTGGTGTCCCTAAAAGTGGGCAGCAACCCAAACGGGGATGGTTGCCCAAAAAGGTGTGGAGTCCCAAAAGGGGGCGGTGACCCAAACAGGGATGGTGGCCCAAAAAGGGGTGGAGTCCCAAAAGGAGTGGTAACCCGAACAGGGATAGAGCCCCAAAAGGGGGCGGTAACCCAAACAGAGATAGTTGCCCAAACAGGGGTGGAATCCCAAAAGGGGCAGTAACCAAAACAGGGATAGTTGCCCAAAAGGGGGTGGAGTCCCAGGGAATGGTAGTTTCCCAAAAGGGGGCAGAGAGTCCTGAAGGGGTGCTGCAGATGAACTATTGACTGGGGCAAGTGCATTATGTGTTTCCAGTCTGCTATGTGAACTACCCACCTGGCGAGTGTTTATGGGGGTGTGCCCTGCGGATGCATGAGAAGGAAATGTGCGGACTTGTCGATTCTGGGAGCCCATTGACTATAGTGAGGGTTGCACCTGAGGGATTTGAAATACCGAATAGGAAGGTCAGGGTCACCTGCATCCATGGGTGAACTAAGGACTATGCAGTGGCCAGAGTGGTCCTCGAGACAGCTAGGGACAGTGCAATCCATGATGTCGCTATAGTTTCAAACTTAACCTGTCCATTGGTAATAGGCTGGGACTCTGGGCTGTTTGCATACTTGTGGGAGAGGGGAGCTTTTCTACAGCAGGAAAATGGAGGGCTCTCGGCTGATGGGGTTGCGTACTTAAAAGAATTAATACCTTCCAAAATTGATGGGTCAGACATTGGGTTGACCAGAAGGAAGGGTGCGTCTGCCCAACTTACAGACATGATGTCACCTGACGTGTACCAAAAGATGACGGTGGTAGCCATACCAGAACGTATGACTGTACGGAAGAGAGGGTCTGACCAATTCTGGGACTTGGCAGAGGTGACCAAAGGTGTGACTGTTGTAATGGTGTGGTAGATAAACAGAGTGGAGCTGACACCCAGATAGAGAATGACTTGGGGGTTCACCATACTGTGGGGTGTGACACAGACTCCGAGGGTGACTGTGACTCTGAGAATGTAAGGGAGTACAGTAAAGAAGAGCCCCACAAGAAGGGCAAGTCCTCCCATCGCTGGAGGAGCAAGGGCCACAAAGAAGTTGTTCAAGTGACTCTGGCTGATCATAGAAGGTCACGTACTTCTACCTCCCATGTGAGTTCTCTTTCAGACACTGATGAGATAGGGAAGGAAGGTGACGAGTCATTGCCCGTAGCAACCGCTAGGGCAAAGTATGGTGAAGGCTCCAGAAAACCTGATGTTGAGGAGCTGGAGTGTGTGACATACTCTAAAGTCCCAGAGAAATGGGACATAGCTAAGGATGTCACCGCTGAGACTCAAGAGAGGGCTGATGATGACAGTGCTGAGTCCGAGGGTGCAGAAGTGGAGGAGGCTACCAAAGGAGTGGGGCCTGAAGCAGATACCTCTTCGAGTGATGGAAGCTCAACCAATCCAGAGGTTGGAAGAAGCGAGTTAAGAAGGATCCAGGAGACAGTAAAAGCCCGTATGAAGCAAGAGGAGCTTCGGAGAGGCTGCGGAGTGCCGAGTGGGTGCCTTGAAGAAAGAGGTGTCTAAGCTCAAAGGTCATGTGGCAATGTGGCAAACCATGACCAAGGCCCTAAGGGAAGATGTGGAAGTGCTCAGAGAAGCATTACGAGGTCCTCTACAAGAGAAAGGGGTGGTGATCACAGACTTACCGCGGCAGTGCCAGAGTGATAATGAGGTGGAGCTGCCAATGCCCATCATGCAGAAGATAAAGTAGAGGAAGAGTTGGCACTAAAAGCAGAACAAGACAGTCACCCGGTCGTGGCAGATGTCTTGATGGAAATATCCGAGGCAAAACGTGAGCCATCCATCCGCGAAGAAAGTGAGACCTCGCTCTTCAAGTGCATGATAAAGATACCTGAGGATGTGCGGGATGCATGTACTAGTGAGGGTGTGCATGAGGCCTTTAAAAAGGCAGTAGAGGCATACAGTGTGAACTGGGCACCAGAGACTAAACAGTTGGTGATACTGTCAACTAGGGAAGTCACAGTGAAGCGGGTGGCTATCCTGGAGGATATGCACCTACAGTGCCTCTGCATAAAACAGATGATCCTGTTGAGAAAAAAGGAAGCAACTCGATGTTTGGAGCAAGCCAGGAAAGCTCAAAGTCGGCTGGGCTTTGTGGAAGACATCGTTCTGGTACCCAGAAATTTGGTGAGGAAGGTCAGCGGAAGATTTGGGAAAGTGATGCAGGAGATTGTGAATAGATCCGGTGTGAAGAGACTGAGGATTCCGGCTGATGACGAGGCCCAGGTCGTGGGTGAAGATGGGATGATTCCATTCCTTGTTGTCGGGTCCATAGAGAGTCTTGGGAATATCTGGATGCTCCTGGGGTATTGCGTGAAAGAAATAGAGCAGCTAATACTGGACTAACTGCAGGTTAATAAACAGCTACAGAACATAAGGTGGCGGCCGCGTTCAAAGCAAGAAAAAGGGAACAAATGAGGCCCTTCAAATAATGGAATGGCTGACTGCCAAAGATGTTCAGAGAGACAAGGAGGTCGAGCATCTGAAAATGGCAGTTCCACTCCCAGTACAAAGGCACATGGACAGTAGCGGACATAGTAATGAAGGGTCAGACTCAGATCAGTCACTAGGCTCGACTGGACGGTGGACTCATGATCGCAACAACCGTGGGTGGCAGCCAAGGTCACATGAAGGGGCGCACTCGGAAAGTGTGGTGACTAAAGGTCTGGTGACGCAGACAGTGACTTAAGTGCCAAAGCACAAGGGCTACATGTTGACCGCTTAACAAGGGTGTGATGATGTATGATGCTCAAAACCGACTGAGACGGTTCTCTCGACTGGTAGGGTAAGGTAACGTGCGTGACCTGTCTCAAGACCCCGGGTGTATGACAGATGTTCAACGCCACAAGTTTGAACAGGGGGGTATGTGATGCAGTGACCCCTGTTACAGCTAGGGGGTGCTGTAGGTGCTCCTCGGGATGCGCATGGAGGCGTATCTGTGATTATGATGGTGAAACAGTGACCAGCAGGATTGTAAATGGCCAGTTTGTGTCGCAGAGGGAGTCTGCGCTGTAAACCTGAAGTAATGTTGTTGTTCTGGGACCTGTAGTCCCACAAGTATTTGTATAGTTTGTAAAGGGAGGCTTGCAGGGTTAGCTGGAGAGCTGGGCGGGTCTGGCTAACCACACACCACCCATCTATGGGAGTGGTTACAACTACATAATGTGACCATGGTGTGGTCACATGGTCTATGATGGAGAGTGTGTAGATCCTGGACGGCTTGTGTGTTGGGAGGTCCTGTGTGTGGATCGGATCCCTGAATAGCGCACTGAGAGACTTGTGTGTTGGGAGATCCTGGGAGTAAGATCGGATCCCTGAATAGAGCAATGAAAAGCCTGTGTTGGAAGATCCTGGGAGTAGGATCGGATCCCTGAATAGGGCACTGAGAGGCCTGTGTTGGAAGATCCTGGGAGTAGGACTTCCGGAAGAGCATGTGGAAAGGCATGTATGCAGAATCTCCCTTTTTAACATGTGTTTAAGCTGTATCTTCATTCATCCGTGTTCCCTTAAATTCTTCCTATTCTTCCCTCTTTTAGGGATTATTAACGATTGTGCTTTGAGAAACACAGTTTTCAAAGTTTCTCATCTTTCCTGGACATTTCTGTCCTTAAGGACATCCAGCCATTGGATCCCTCCTATCCTCTTTCTGAGTCCCTTAAAATCTGCCTTTTTGAAATCCAACCTTAAAGTCTGAGTATTCACAGGTCTTCTTCCTCTAGTTGTCCAAAATTCAATGATAGCATGATCGCTGCCTCCAAGGGTCCCAGACACCCTTACCTTCTCAACCATTTCCTCCCTTATAATGATTAGATCATCACCCCCTGACGAAGGAATATCCGAAACGCACGTCGGGGTGCGTTGTACTTGGGACATTGGGCATAAAGGTATATACAATATTTATCCAATTCTTGTATGCATTTGGTGCGTTCTCTAGGTACTTAGATGTGATGCATATGTAAGTATATATATATATATATATATATATATATATATATATACACATGGTGTTGCTTTCATTTCTTTTTGGCACACTTTAATTATTTTTATATTTTTATATATAACGCACATATATATATTATTGCACTTTTAAGTCCTTCACACTGCCTTTTTATAGTATCTTTTTATAACACTAGTTGTATATATAAAATATATATATACAGTATATATATATATATATACATATATATATATATATACAGTATATATATATATATATATATATATACACATTTCCTACACACTTTTTAATTTTTCTTTTTTGCATACACATTTTATATGTTCACATTATTTATGAATTGATTATATATGCACACTATTGTTATCCTCTTGAGATTTATTTGTTTCACATTTATTAGTATTATTTTTTATGTTATATACACATAATATATATGCACACCATTGCATATTCTTTTCAGATGATTGTATAATACTTTATATTTATTATTCTTGACTTTTTTACCTTTTGTCCGTTTTATCATTTTTATATTTATTGGAAAATATATTTTTAACCCTTGTGGTAATACTCCCAAGTACATGCACAGTTGTGCCATTGTCTGCCATAGTATATAATAAAGGCTTTTTTATTATACCCATTGTATATTTTGTTTTATATTCATTTGCATGTAATTTTTTTGAATTCCTATATGACGGTTTTCTGTTTGTTGTACTAATTCCGAGTGGTTAGCCACGCTTCTTCTTTTTAGTAACTTTAATTTCCTATGTCCGCTTTTTATGATATATATATATATATATATATATATATTTATTTATATATATATATATATATATATATATATATATCGTATTTTCCGGCGTATAAGACGACTTTTTAACCCCTAAAAATTGTCCCAAAAGTCGGGGGTCGTCTTATACGCCGGTTACGGCGTTTGCAGGGAGCGATCCTGAATGTTCCCAGGGTCTGAAGGAGAGGAAACTCTCCTTCAGGCCCTGGGATCCATATTCATGTAAAAAATAAAGAATAAAAATAAAAAATATGGATATACTCACCCCTCCGAGAAGCCTGGCTGTCACCGCTGCAAGCGACTGCCTCCTTTCCTAAGAATTGCAGAGCGTGAAAGATCTTCGATGACGTCACGGTCAGGTGACCGGTCACATGAGCGGTCACGGACCAATCACAGGACCGTGACGTCATCGAAGGTCCTTCACCCTCTGCAATTCTTAGGAACGGAGGCAGACGCTTGCAGCGGTGACAGCCAGGCTTCTCGGAGGGGTGAGTATATCCATATTTTTTATTTTTATTCTTTATTTTTCACATGAATATGGATCCCAGGGTCTGAAGGAGAGTCTCCTCTCCTTCAGACCCTGGGAACCACACACCGTATAAGATGACTGGGCGTATAAGATGACCCCCGTCTTATACAGCGGGCATATCCCAAATTCCATATTTTATATGGAAAAGTTGGGGGTCGTCTTATACGCCCAGTCGTCTTATACACCAGAAAATACGGTATATATATATATATATATATATATATATATATATATATATATATATATATATATATATATATATATATACAGTGGGGCAAAAAAGTATTTAGTCAGTTAGCAATAGTGCAAGTTCCACCACTTAAAAAGATGAGAGGCGCCTGTAATTTACATCATAGGTAGACCTCAACTATGGGAGACAAACTGAGAAAAAAAAATCCAGAAAATCACATTGTCTGTTTTTTAATCATTTTATTTGCATATTATGGTGGAAAATAAGTATTTGGTCAGAAACAAAATTTCATGACAGAGGTCAAACGTTTTCTGTAAGTCTTCACAAGGTTGCCACACACTGTTGTTGGTATGTTGGCCCATTCCTCCATGCAGATCTCCTCTAGAGCAGTGATGTTTTTGGCTTTTCGCTTGGCAACACAGACTTTCAACTCCCTCCAAAGGTTTTCTATAGGGTTGAGATCTGGAGACTGGCTAGGCCACTCCAGGACCTTGAAATGCTTCTTACGAAGCCACTCCTTCGTTGCCCTGGCGGTGTGCTTTTAATCATTGTCATGTTGAAAGACCCAGCCACGTTTCATCTTCAATGCCCTTGCTGATGGAAGGAGGTTTGCACTCAAAATCTCACGATACATGGCCCCATTCATTTTTTCATGTACCCGGATCAGTCGTCCTGGCCCCTTTGCAGAGAAACAGCCCCAAAGCATGATGTTTCCACCACCATGCTTTACAGTAGGTATGGTGTTTGATGGATGCAACTCAGTATTCTTTTTCCTCCAAACACGACAAGTTGTGTTTCTACCAAACAGTTCCAGTTTGGTTTCATCAGACCATAGGACATTCTCCCAAAACTCCTCTGGATCATCCAAATGCTCTCTAGCAAACTTCAGACGGGCCCGGACATGTACTGGCTTAAGCAGTGGGACACGTCTGGCACTGCAGGATCTGAGTCCATGGTGGCGTAGTGTGTTACTTATGGTAGGCCTTGTTACGTCCCAGCTCTCTGCAGTTCATTCACTAGGTCCCCCCGCGTGGTTCTGGGATTTTTGCTCACCGTTCTTGTGATCATTCTGACCCCACAGGGTGGGATTTTGCGTGGAGCCTCAGATTGAGGGAGATTATCAGTGGTCTTGAATGTCTTCCATTTTCTAATTATTGCTCCCACTGTTGATTTCTTCACTCCAAGCTGGTTGGCTATTGCAGATTCAGTCTTCCCAGCCTGGTGCAGGGCTACAATTTTGTTTCTGGTGTCCTTTGACAGCTCTTTGGTCTTCACCATAGTGGAGTTTGGAGTCAGACTGTTTGAGGGTGTGCACAGGTGTCTTTTTATACTGATAACAAGTTTAAACAGGTGCCATTACTACAGGTAATGAGTGGAGGAAAGAGGAGACTCTTAAAGAAGAAGTTACAGGTCTGTGAGAGCCAGAAATCTTGATTGTTTGTTTCTGACCAAATACTTATTTTCCGCCATAATATGCAAATAAAATGTTAAAAAAACAGACAATGTGATTTTCTGGATTTTTTTTTCTCAGTTTGTCTCCCATAGTTGAGGTCTACCTATGATGTAAATTACAGACGCCTCTCATCTTTTTAAGTGGTGGAACTTGCACTATTGCTGACTGACTAAATACTTTTTTGCCCCACTGTATACATTCTTCTTCTTCTTCTTATTGGCTGGGAAATAGGGTTGCTATTATAATTTAATGATTAGATCCAAGGCAGCAGATCCCCTTGTTTTCTCCTCTACCTTTTGGAAGATGATTGTCAGCAAGAGAGGATAGGTTTTTGCTGAACCTGTTACTTTTGCCTGAGAGAGATTCCCAATAAATATCAGGATAGTTGAAATTCTTTTTTTTTTTTGAGAACTTATAGGGATTATTCTATTTTCTCTTTTCTGATAAATTTCATCTTTCGATTCATCAAATCAAAAAAATGTTCCAATCATTTAAATTTCTTCAGTAATATATGAATAGACTCTATTCTGCACTATTGAACAAAAGTGCCTAGGGCCCACAGGAAAGTTATATATCTTGGTACCGTGTTAGCCAGTGGATAGAAAAATATTTAGAATTGAGAGTCCTCAGTGGTTGATACCTTTTAATGGCTAACTGAAAAGATGGTAACAAATTGCAAGCTTTCGAGACTACACAGGTCTCTTCATCAGTCACAGACTAAAGCAAATTCTGAAGAATCACATATTTATACACAACACAGCACAGAACTGTCATTATGGGAGAGTGATAAGTGAGAAACAGTTGTGTCCATAAATATTGGAAAGTTCCTAGATTAGGAGTAAATGTTTTGTTGTCCTCTGATTGGGGTCTGGTTCTGTTATGATGACCCCACATGGTATGAAGTGCAAATTCCTTAATTGATGTAAAAAGACATAAATTAATGCGACACATTCATTCCTGCACTGTAAAAGATCATCATATATATAGTAATATAGTATATATATATATATATTACTTTATTTATTTTACATATATATATATATATATATATATATATATATATATATATATATATACAGATGAGGCATATTCTTGTTTTTTTATTTTTGTATTATTACAGGAGATGAGAGCTTCAATGGAATGGGTGTTAGGTGAGTATAACTGTGTTTGTTATATTTAAATACAAAACTAAAAGTGTGCTTTGTTTTTATTTCAAATAAAATACTTTATACTTGATGTGTTTTTATTTACCATACAACTATAGGCCTCTCTATTACTAACCCATGGACTTGATGTCACTGGACAATACAAAGGGGATATGAACCCCACAAATATGAACCCCACTTACCTCTGCCAAAGGACAAGTGGGAAGAATCGGGCAAAGCACCAGAATTGGTACATCTAATAGAAACGTTTTTTCTAGGGGCTGCGGGCTGCTATTTTTAGGCTGGGGGGTAAATATCCATGGCCCCTTACCAGCCTGAGAATACTATCCCCCAGTTGTCTACTTTAGCTTTGCTGGTTGTCAAATATGGGGGACCCCATGCCGTTTTTTTAAATTATTTATTTAAATAAAAAAAAACTGCATGGGGACCCCTCCATTCTTGATAACCAACCTTGCTATCAGTGACAGCTCAGGGTTGCAGCTCCCAGCTATCAGTTTTGTCTGGCTGGTTATCAAAAATGCAGGGCAACCCAAGTTTTTTTTTTTTACTTAATTATTTATTTATAGCGCAGGTGCCAGCTGACGAATACTCCCATCACCCACTCCTGGTCTTGTTGATATTAATGGTATCAGGCGTACGGTTGAAGGAAGCAGTAGTCCCATCAGCCGACACCAGGGACCGGATGTAAACTTTATACCTCTGATCACATCTGTGGGCTCACACTGTCATCTGACAGCGTGGGAACCGCAGCTGTCTGACTGGCGGTAATCATTTTACTGCCAATCAGAAGCAATGTTTGCCGCGCAGTCATGCTCATATAGTTAACGCTATCATGAAGAAAGTCGACTGCAAACAGCACTCCTTTATACAGAATGCCAGGTTTATACTGGCCTACTGAACAAATCCCTTGGTAGGCACCTGAGCTGGAGCTTAACAGTCATTGTCAGAGAGGATGCCACTTGGTCTCAAGGGGCCTGCCGTGTCAGTGCTATTCTCTGCTGGATGTGCTTCCTTGGATGTACAATAAATTTGAAAATTATTAGAGAAGGGAACCACTGCCTCCCTGCCCTCCAACACCTGTACACACCACCTGCCTATGAGAGGACAGCACCAGAAGATGACATCAGGCCATCTCAGGATTTACAATGACATCATTATATTGTACTGCGTGACAGAAAAAGAAGGAGCTGCTCATCATGTGAACGGGAACAGGTAAGAATTGTTTTTGTTGTTTTTTTTTCACATTTCCATGTAAAGAATGTTACAGAAGGGAAAATGATATTATGTGTGTATGTGTGGGCCACAGAGGGGAACATTATACTGTGTAGAGGCTACAGAGGAGGACACTATGCTGTATGGTCTGCTCAGAATGGGGGATATACTGTATAAGAGTCAGAGTGGGGGAAATTATTTTATATGAAGGCCATTGAGAGGGATATTATACTGTATATGAGCCACTGATGGAGACATTAAACTATATTGGAGCTACAGAGTGGCACATTTTACTGTGTGGAGTCCAGAATGAGGAAATTTGACTATATAAGGGCCTCAATGTGGGACATTATTCTATATTGGGGCCACAGATTGGACATTATATAGTTTGTAGGTCACAATGGGACATTATATCGTATGGATGGGTGAGAATGGGGGACGCTATAATATATGAGGCCACAAGGGGGGACATTTTCCTGAATGGAGGTCACAGAGGGGGATTTTATACTGCATGGGGGCTACAGAGGAGATATTGTACTTTATGGGTGGGGGAAGAATTGGAAATATACTATACAAGGGCCTCAAAGTGAGACATCATAATATATGGGGTTCAGAGATGGGTGAATTATACTGTGTGTGAGCCATAATGGTCGACATTAATACTGTATAGGGGCCACTGTGGGGGACACTTCACTGTATAAGTGACAAAAAGAGTGACATTATACTTGTATGTGGGCCATAGATTGGGATATTATACTACATGCTGGGCACAGAGAGGGACATTATATTATATGGGGACTACAGAGTGGGACATTATACCTTTTGGGGCAACAGAGTAGAAAATTATACTGAATGGGGGGTACAATAAGGAATTTTATATTATATGAGGGCCATAAAATAGAGGATCTGTAAGGAATGGAGCAGTGGTTGGGCATTTAACCTGCCACTTAATTTTGAAATGGGGATGAAAATGCGTGTTCTACCATATCGGGGCGTGTCCTAGCGATCAGACCTCCACTGACCTATAAGTTATGACCTATCCTTTGGATAGGTGATAACTTGGCTTCACTGGTGCGCCACATTAATGTAAACTACCGTTAGTGTACATCACATTTATGGTGTGAGCTCAGTAGAAGCTCAGGAGCCATCTGTATTTTACAGTCAAAGCTCAGCTCAAATGGGGATTATGCCTAACAAGTATTTGCATGTGGGTGAAGTGTGGGTTACTAGAATCAAGTCTACTATGGGCCCTAAAAAATATTTAGAAGTGAGAGTCCTCAGTGGTTGATACCTTTTAATGGCTAACTGAAAAGATGGTATCAAATTGCAAGCTTTCGGCATGGACCTGAAATTAATTGTATTGAAAGGTAGCTTCAAATCTCAGAGAGACATGAGAATCTGGGAGTATAAACTTATGATGACCTTTTACACCGTGGATATAGTAAACGGTCTATTAAGAGGGCATATAATAGGGCTAGGACAACCCCTCGGGAATCTCTCATCTACAATAATTAAGCAAGTAGATCCTTGCAGTCTGACAAGCAGTTGCGGTTTGTAACCAACTTTAACTCTCAGGCTACTAAAATCCGTGAGGTATTATTAAAATCTTGGCCTATCCTTAAAGTGGATAAGACTATCTCTAAAATCTTACCAGATCGTCCCCTTATGTCCTTCAAGCGGGCTAGGAACTTAAAAGATCATTTGACAAAGAGTCACTATGAAGGAATACCAAGGGTCATTTTTTTAGATAATGCCTCTCCACGCTGTGGCTCCTTTCCGTGCGGTCATTGTGTGGCGTGTCCCAATGTGGATCGCATCAGTACGTTCTCTGACTCTAGTGGTGGAGAAACCTTTAACATTAAAAAAGCAATTACATGTACTACACGGTTGGTGATTTATTATTCCACACGCCCCTGTGGCTTAATTTATGTTGGGCTTACGTCCCGCCAACTGAAAGTCCGCGTACGCGAACACGTGCTAGGTATTGAAGCAGCAGCAAGTTGTACTAATATTTCTGTTTTGAAGACACTCCCAAGACACTTCAAAAAATTCCATGGGAGTAATGGTAGGTTCATCAGGTTTAGGGGAACTGATTCTTTAGACATTGGAATACGGGGTGGCAAACTCTCTACTAAACTGGCACGCCTTGAGTCTAGATGGATTTGGACACTATGGACTACACACCCCCTTGGTCTTAATGAAAACCTTAGCTTTGCCCCATTTTTGTTGGCCTCGAACTGTGAGTTTCTTGTGTCACAGTCATCCGACCTGTTTTAATAATTCTTTTATATTTTTAGATTAATATTCTTCTGTATTTTTTGGCCATGGTTACGGAATTTTTGCCTTCTCTACGGCACAAGATTGAAGATATGAAATTATCCAATATACTATTTGTTTGGACATCTTTGTGGAGTGATATTTGTGAAAGACTATGATCTATTTTTGCGCTATTATTATCTATATATACCCCATGATGTAATCTTCTATATACCAATAACTGTATGATACTTAAATTGTATACTTTGACTTTACGTAGATTATCTATATATGCGATGGGTTATGTAATGGATAACAGTGTTACACTATATTATGTATTTTTTCACTTGCTGTCCTATGTTTAGTTTGATGTACTTCATGTATAGATTGTTATGTTGGTTTTCTACTAATTCTAGTGCTTGAAAGGTGACATATTAATATTGGAGCCTCTGCCGTTACTAACTCTGCCATTTTGCTATCTTTATGGCAGGCCATGTTTTGCCCTTAGAATCTATGGTGGCTTCAGCTTCGGATCTTCTTCAGTGCATGCGCCTACCAACTTGTCCTCTGCGGGCAGTGACGTTCTTGTATCTGTTGTTAGCCGATCACGTGGGGCCCACGTGTTTCTGCGCGCACAGCCTGGACGGCGCCGCTCTCTCTGTTGTGTGGGTGGTTGCTAAGGAGCGCTGAGGCACTTCCGGAGCACTAGTATGGTTCACTTCCTGTGTGTGGCCTTTTTATACCGCTTCTCTGTGTTACATTATGCGCCCCCTGACGAAGGTGTTCCGAAACGCGCGTTGGGGCGGGCACTGGGACCGTTTACCTGCCAGCACTTGCCTGCATTTTGGGGTGATGTATTCTTGATATATATTTACTCTTGTTGTTTCTATCTGGCATGATTTCAGGCTCTACTAGGAGCCGGCTTGGCACTGTCCTATATGAGACTATGTATTCATTCTCTTTCACATGCATTTGTGGGTACATCTAATGCCCCCTTTTCTTTTTTTATTACCTATATAAAATGTATACCATATAGATAGTATGGCATGTTTGGTTCTCAGTGCCCTTTTATCTAATATATAAAGCTGAATGTGTGTGTGTGTGTATGTGTGTATGTCCGGGATTGGCATCTGAACCGTCGCAGCTACAGCCACAAAATTTTGCACAGTCACACGTCTGGACCCCGAGAGCGTCATAGGCTATGTTGTGAGGTGAAATTTTAACCCCGCGCTTTCCAATTCACCAAACAATTTTGCCCCTATCTACATAATGGGGAAAAAGTGAAAGGAAAAGTGTTGGAGGCAAATTAACAGCTGCCAGATGTGAACAAGGGGGACTTAAAGAATGAGAGCGATGGCGCCAAAGAGTATATACTGTACAGTTGCTAAGGTGGGGCTCCGACATGGGATACTCACCACTCATGGGGATATGAACACACACACATAATGCGCCACACACTACCACGTGCTCGAACACATATACCACCCTCAGCGCACATTTCACCACACATACACCAACCTCGCCACATAAAAGTCGAAACACAAAAGTCGCCGCTCAAAACTCGCCACGCGCAAAACTCTTCACATGCAAAACTCGCCACACGTGCAAAACTCACCTCATGGAAAACTCACCTCATGCAAAACTTGCACACGCGGAAAAATTGCCACATGCACAAAAGTTGCAACACATGCAAAAGTTGCCTCACACAAAACTTGCACATACTCAAAAGGCACCACACATAAAACTCGCCACGCGCAAAACTCGCCATGCACAAAACTTGCTGCACACAACTTGCTACACTAACCTGTCACATGCAACTCGACACACAAAAAGTTGCTACACGCATGTCGCCACACAAAACTCATCTCACAAAAGTCGCAACATGCATGTCGCCACACACAACTCAACACACACAACTTGACACACGAAACTCGCCCTAAAACACACACAAGTCTGGTATTATCCTTCAAAAATAAAAATCTGATTAATAAGCAGACAAACTACAAGAGCAACAAATGTACCATATAGGAATCCGGCAGCTGTCAGTCACATGACCAGTCTATTATGTGTATGTGTGAGCTAATATATACTGCCAGGGGGTGGGCTTACTGTTGGCTGGGGATTTATCAGGCTGCCAATTTAGCTTACAAATACTGAGGTAAAAATACTGACCAAATAACGTGTGAACGAGGTCTAATACAGGAGGAGATGACATACAGATATATACTATATACAGGAGGAGATGACACACAGGTATATACTATTTACAGGGGAGATGACACACAGGTATATACTATATACAGGAGGAGATGACACACAGATATATACTATATACAGGAGAGATGACACACAGGTATATACTATATAGAGGAGGATGTTGTGAATTTGGTTTCTGGGCTCCCCCGGTGGTTTCTGGTGGTACTGCACTTGTGTGCTTCATCTCCTCTGTTCACCTGTTTCCATCAGGATGTGGGAGTTTTCTATTTAACCTTGCTCCTCAGTCATTTCTATGCCGGCCAACAATGTTACCAGAAGCCTTTCTGTTGCATGTTCCTGCTCCTAGACTACTATCAGCTAAGTTGGACTTGTAGTCCTAAGTTTGTTTTGCATTTTTGTTCCAGTTCTCTGTGATTGATTATTTCTGAGGCTGGAAGCTCTTATGAGCTGAAATTGCCACTCTGGTGTCATGAGTTGATATTAGAGTCTTAAAGTAATTTCAGGATGGTGTTTTGAAAGGGTTTTCAGCTGACTGTGAAGTTCCCTTTTCTGTCTTCCTACTATCTAGTAAGCGGACCTCAATTTGCTAAACCTATCTTCATACTTCGTATGTCAATTTCCTCTGAAATCACCGACAATATATGTGGGGGCTACTGTTTGCCTTTTGGGGAAAATTTCTCTAGAGGTAAGCCAGGTCTGTATTTTCCTCTGCTAGGGTCAGTCAGTTCTCCGGCTGGCGCTGGGCGTCTAGGGATAAAACGTAGGCACGCTACCCGGCCACTGTTAGTTGTGCGGTAGGTTTAGCTCACAGTCAGCTCGAGTTCCCATCTTCCAAGAGCTAGTCCTTTTTGTATGCTTTACTATGTTCTCTTGCCATTGAGAACCATGACAGGAGGAGATGACATACAGGTACATACTACATACAGGAGGAGATGACATACAGGTATATACTATATACAGGAGGAGATGACACACAGGTATATACTATATACAGGAGCAGATTACCTACAGGTATATAGTATATACAGGAGGAGATGACATACAGGTATATGCTATGTATAGGAGGAGATGACATACAGGTATATACTATATACAGGAGGAGATGACACACAGATATATACTATATATAGGTGAGATGACACACAGGTATATACTATATACAGGAGGAGATTACATACAGGTATATACTATATATAGGAGATGACATACAGGTATATACTATATACAGGGGAGATGACACACAGCAGGTATATACTATATACAGGGGAGATGACATACAGGTATATACTATATACAGGAGATGACATACAGGTGTATACTATATATAAGGGAGATGACAAACATGTATATACTGAGGTGAAAATGAGAGGTGTGAGGTGAAAATGAAAAGGTGTGAGTGCAAAATGAGAGGAGTGAGGGAAAATAGTGGAGTGATCGGGAAATGACAGATGTGAGGTCGAAATGACAAGTGTTAGGGGGGAATGAGAGGAGTGAGGGGGAAAATAAGAGGAGTGAGGGGGAAAATGAGAGGTGTGAGGGAGAAAATGAGAGATGTGAGGGGGAAAATGAAAGATGTGATGGGGAAAATGAGAGGCGTGATGGAAAAATAAGAGAAGTGAGGTGCTATAACTAACCACAGATATTTACTATGCCCAGGCAACGCCGGGCTCTTCAGCTAGTATTTTATATTTTGTTGGGTGACTCTGTTGTCACCATCGTTTCCTTGCCTTCCACAATAAAGCATATTTTACCAAAGACCATGGGTTATCGTTTGGATTTATTACAATATGTAGAAGATTTTCTGACACAAAAATCTGGTTGGCAACTTTACTGCAGTATAGTATCCATACTGTGTAGCTTTTAGAACTATTGGATAGCTTTTCACTAATATTTTCAGCTAAATAGGATCATAGGTGGAGGATCACATTATACTTATCTTTCCTCATATACTGTATTTTTCGGACTATAAGACGCACCGTACCATAAGACGCACCCCAAATTAGGTGTGAAAATTGCAGAAAAAATGATTTTTTATAAGACGGGGGTCCGTCTTATTGTCAGAATTCAAGATCTCTTACCTGAGGGCAGGCGGTGGCAGAGCAGGGTCACAGGAGGCATGGTGTCAGCAGAGGTGCGGTGATGCTGAGGCGCGGTGGGCGGTACGGCGTGCACCTAAGCAGGGTCCCTTCCTGCTTAGTTGGGCGACGCCATGGCCTGGTGTCCATGGGGAGGCTGTGGCGGTGGCAGACGTGCGGTCACTTTCTCAGGTGGCGGTGGCCAGGGTCCCTTCCACATTTGACGTGACACCGCGGCAGTATTGAAGGAGAGCAGCAGAGCTGGGTGAGTCACGGTTTTCCCGGTGGCGGCGGCCATTTTCCTGAGGCCACGCATACGCAGATTCAGTACTCTGCTTCCCAGGGCTTCAGGAAAATGGCCACAGGAGGCCGTGCGTGCGCAGATGAAGATCGCGGCGGCCATTTTCCTGAAGCCGAGATCTCAATCTGCGAACTCGGCTTCAGGAAAATGGCCGCCGCGATCTCAATCTGCGCACGCGAGGCCTCCCTCGGCCATTTTCCTGAAGCCCCGGAAAGCAGAAAACTCAATCTGCGCACGCGCTGCCTCAGGAAGATGGCCGCCGCCACCAAGAACGCCGTGACTCACCCAGCTCTGCTGCTCTCCTTCAATACCGGGCTGCGGCATCACCTCTAATGTGGAAGGGACCCTGCTCACGCCATACCGCTCACCGCACGACATCATCCCCGCATCTCTGCCGCCGCCACACTGCCGGTAAGCCTGCATTCCAACTATAAGACGCACCCCCCATTTTCCTCACAATTTTTTGGGGAAAAAAGTGCGTCTTATAGTCGGAAAAATACGGTAATAACAGTCCTTCTTAGGCCGGAGACACACTGGTGCGAGAGACGGCCGAGTCTCGCTGGTTAAAAGCAAGCTGTGGCACCTGCACTCCGGAGCGGAGCGTGCGGCTCCATAGCAATACATGGAGCTGCACGCTCCGCTCCGGAATGCAGGTGCCACAGCTTGCTTTTAACCAGCGAGACTCGGCCGTCTCTCGCACCAGTGTGTCTCCGGCCTTAATTAGTTTCTTCAACCACTCACAAAAAATCTTTCTGGAATAAATGGTAATTGAAAGCTGAAAATCACCTGTAGAAATATTTTTACAAAATAAGATTTTTTTTTTTATTTTTTTTTAAGGAAAATAATATTTAATATTTGAAAATGGTCACATATTTGAATTTAGGGCAATTTAAATGTTATTCTGCATTTTGTACTATCCATTCTTCTGCTGGAACTCTGCAGATGCTTCTCGGAGTATAAGGACAGAACAGCTACTTACAGGAACTTATAATCAATAACCAATTAAACCATAGAGTTCAGACAAATGTGTACCAAGGCTCTAGGAAAACAAATTCACAGGGTTTAAAACTATTTTGCTTTTTCTTTCCTGCACACATTGATCGAAACTTAGCAGAAGGTCAAAAGCAATAAGAAATCTGGCCTGTTGGTGCACATATAAAAATATAGATCAGGTTATTGAACATTATGAAAGCAGAAACCAGAATATGTTGCTTCATTATAAGGCTAACAGACCATATTCTACTAATTAAATGGAAAAAAATGTATTGGCAGGATATTGTCACTTTAATCAATAATCCAGAGTTATTGGGATTCTTAGAGTCAGTTTATGATTCATCTACCGACTTGTCAATATTATCCTGTGCAGCAGAAATGCCGCTATTTCAATAAACTTTAGTCTGTTTTTTTTAGAAGTTTATTAATCTAAGCATTAAATAGGCTCCATCTGTGCAGAGTAGAAAAGCAGGTAAATAGCCTAAATTTATCCTAGTTTGCAACTACAAACTATAATGTCTTTGAAAGTAATAGATGGTACTAGGTATAGTTACAACATGTTAGGACACACGGTACCATTGAATGTAGATGCTTGCTAGTTTGTGTTCAAAATGTAACCACCATGTTCTGAGGGTGTACTAGGTGGCTGGCACTGGTACAGAGGGCATATGGGGCTGTATTAGTCCTATTTGTAAAAATAATTACCGTATTTTTCCGACTATAAGACGCACTTTTTCCCCAAAAAAATTGTGAGGAAAATGGGGGGTGCGTCTTATAGTTGGAATGCAGGCTTACTGGCAGTGTGGCGGCGGCAGAGGTGCGGGATGATGAGGCGCGGTGAGCGGTATGGCGTGAGCAGGGTCCCTTCCACAGGTGAGGTGATCCCGCGGCCCGGTATCGAAGGAGAGCAGCAGAGCTGGGTGAGTCACGGCATTCCCGGTGGCGGCGGCCATCTTTCTGAGGCCACGCGTGCACAGATTGAGTTTTCTGCTTCTTGGGGCTTCAGGAAAATGGCCGCGGTAGGCCGCACGTGCGCAGATTGAGATCGTCGTGGCCATTTTCCTGAAGCTGAGTTCGCAGATTGAGATCTCTGCTTCAGGAAAATGGCCGCCGTGATCTCCATCTGCGCATGCGCAGCCTCCCGCGGCCATTTTCTTGAAGCCCTGGGAAGCAGAGTACTCAATCTGCACACGCGCGGCCTCAGGAAGGTGGCCGCCGCCACCGATAAACTAATGATTAACACAGCTCTGCTGCTCTCTTTGGATACCGGGCTGCGGCGTCACCTTACCTGAGGAAGTGACCGCACATCTGCCGCCACCACAGCACTGCCGCAACCTCCCAATGGACACCAGGCCATGGCGTCGCCCACCTAAGCAGGAAGGGACCCTGCTCAGGTGCACGCCGTACCGCCCACCGCGCCTCAGCATCACCGCACCTCTGCTGACACCATGCCTCCTGTGACCCTGCTCTGCCCTCAGGTAAGAGATCTTAAATTCGGACAATAAGACGGACCCCCATCTTATAAAAAATCTTTTTTTCTGCAATTTTCACCCCAAATTTGGGGTGCGTCTTATGGTACGGTGCGTCTTATAGTCCGAAAAATACGGTAAAGGGAAAAACCTATGCAGTAATAAACCTACTAAATGGATGTGGCAGCAGTGGATTATTGGATTTCTCTTTTTAGATCGTCTATTTTACAGAGAGTATTCTGATATGGAAAACTGTATTTCCTAGTAAAGATCCAGGTGGTTTGAATAGAAGGAAAATGTATTAAGGCTAAAAGTTACAATGAAAAACAATCGGGATAGAGATAGATAGGGGATTAAAGAAATGGAAGCAAGGAAACCGTATTGATAAAGGTTTTGCATGCCCTACAAAGTGTGTAGAATTTTAGCCAAAATTCTTCCATACAGCCATGAGGTTTCTGCACATGCCCAAGCCAAAATAAAATTGCATATTGCAAAGAATCAGTTTTGTATAAACAATAAAAAGAATTTCAAGGGTAATTATTACACCCAATATATCAAAATCAGTCTTGTTCTTCAGTTAGGCTATGTCCCCACGATCAGGATATAGCAGCGTTTTGGATGCAGTGCATTTTTGCTGGATCCAAAACGCTGCATTCTAATCACAAAGAAATCCGCATGTGTTCATTGAACCATGCAGACTTTCCGCATCTAATGAATGGCTATGTGTGAGTCTACGCAAATAATTGAGTGAGTCTACGCTGCAAATAATTAACATGCAGAGGCTCGTAAAACCCACCCTGCGGGTGAGTCTACTCAGCTTCAATTAGAAGCACAGTGGGCATGAGATTTCTATAAATCCCATCCACTGTGCTTGCAACCTTGATCGCAGCGTTTTGGATGCAGCGCAGGTGAGCTGCATCCAAAACACTGCTATTCCGGATTGTGGGCACATACCTGTCACAGAGTTACCACTACAGAATGGAGCCAGAAGACCACAGCATCTGATTGCTCCTACTCCAGCAATGAGAAGAAGCACTTCTCCTTCATTTTAATGTGTTTATTTCTTCTGGCAGAACAGGGGTTAAGCGCCCATGTTGGAAATCTCTGTTCTCAGCTGTGCTCGGTTAGCCACTCCTTTTCCCTATATAATCTGGGCTCTGCTATTACGGTAATCCTCATCAGAGCTATCTTTATTGCTGCATGGCTAAAGGAGAGAAAGGAGTTGGTATGAGAATTAGAGTTGGAGGAGTTATTAGCGACTGTTGTTTGGTCTCTATTTGTGGTAATTCCTTATACTTCTCAATTTTTTTTTTTTTTTCCCCTTCCTGCACACCCCGGTGGATTCCTCTGTTAAATATGAGTGAATATTTTGTGTGTCTGGAGTTTTGCGTTAACCCTTGTCTGTGTTTCCCTGCTTGTCGGGTTGGTGTACTGCGGTGCACAGTAGCACCCCCTCTTTCCTGGGTAGGGGAAGAGAAGAGACGGAAGGCTAATTTAGGAGATAAGGCAAGAGCGGAGGCCGTGGCATCTTTGCCATCTGAAGTATCCCAGAGAGCAGGGCAAGCTAGGGCCCCCTAGTGTTAGGATCACCCGACACCTGTGTCGTGGCAATACCCTTATAGACCAGAACTCAGTGTACACAGAAAAGCCTGCAACGTAGCATAATATACAGTGATGAAAATAAGTATTTATTTTATCAAGGATACACTTAAACTATGAGAGACAGAGTTTAAAAAAAACAACCAGAAAATCATATTGTATGATTTTTACATAATTTGGATTTTATTGTATGAAAAAAGTATTTGATACAGTAGAAAAATACAACTTAATATTTGGTACAGAAACCTTTGTTTGCAATTACAGAGGTCAGATGTTTCCTGTAGTTCTTGACCAAATTTGAGAACACTGCAGCAGAGATTTTGGACCACTCCTCCATACAGATCTTCTCCTGCTCTTTCAGATTTCGTAGCGGTCACTGGGCAGCATTGAGTTTCAGCTCCCTCCAAAGATTTTCTACTGAGTTCAGGTCTGGACACTAGCTAGGCCACTCTAGGACACTGAATGCTTCTTATGGAGCCACTCCTTAGCTACCCTGTGTGTTTCAGGTCATTGTCATGCTGGAAGACCCAGCCATGACAATCTTCAATTTCTTACTGAGGTAACGAGGTCTTTGGCCAAAAGCTTACGATACATGAGCCCATCCATCTTCCCATCAATACGGTGCAGTCATCCTGTCCCCTTTGCAGAAAAGTACCCCCAAAGTATGTTTCATGGTTGGAATGGTGTTATTGGGGTTGTAGTCATCTTTCTTCTTCCTCCAAACACGGCGAGTGGAGTTGATACCAAAAAGTTCTACGTTTAGTTTCATCTGACCACATGACCTTCTGCCATGTCTCCTCTGGATCATCCAGATGGTCACTGGTGAACTTCAAATGGGTCTGGATATGTGCCTTGAGCGCTATGCAGGATTTTAATCCATGACGGCATAGTGTGTTGTTAACAGTAATGTTTGAGACTGTGGTCCCAGCTCCCTTAAGGACTATTGACCAGGTCCCCACGTGTAGTTTTGGGCTGATTTCTGACCTTTCTCAGAATCACCCTTTTTTTAAAAATCAGATGATTTTTATTCAACACAAATAACAATTACAACTTATACCAAATAGCATACAATTAGGCATTTAATTTTTTTTTTTTTATATATAACATTATGCTAATGAATCAATCGCCCCCCCCCCCCTTCCTCTCCCCCCTGTAGACAGCAATTGCATTATTCACCTCCCTGTGGGCACCCAAAAACAGACTTTGCAATACCCACTAACACCATAATATACAGGTCCTTCTCAAAAAATTAGCATATAGTGTTAAATTTCATTATTTACCATAATGTAATGATTACAATTAAACTTTCATATATTATAGATTCATTATCCACCAACTGAAATTTGTCAGGTCTTTTATTGTTTTAATACTGATGATTTTGGCCTACAACTCCTGATAACCCAAAAAACCTGTCTCAATAAATTAGCATATCAAGAAAAGGTTCTCTAAACGACCTATTACCCTAATCTTCTGAATCAACTAATTAACTCTAAACACATGCAAAAGATACCTGAGGCTTTTAAAAACTCCCTGCCTGGTTCATTACTCAAAACCATCATCATGGGTAAGACTAGCGACCTGACAGATGTCAAGAAGGCCATCATTGACACCCTCAAGCAAGAGGGTAAGACCCAGAAAGAAATTTCTCAACAAATAGGCTGTTCCCAGAGTGCTGTATCAAGGCACCTCAATGGGAAGTCTGTTGGAAGGAAACAATGTGGCAGAAAACGCTGTACAACGAGAAGAGGTGACCGGACCCTGAGGAAGATTGTGGAGAAGGACCGATTCCAGACCTTGGGGAACCTGAGGAAGCAGTGGACTGAGTCTGGTGTGGAAACATCCAGTGCCACCGTGCACAGGCGTGTGCAGGAAATGGGCTACAGGTGCCGCATTCCCCAGGTAAAGCCACTTTTGAACCATAAACAGCGGCAGAAGCGCCTGACCTGGTACTTTTTTCTGATGAAAGCAAATTTTGCATGTCATTCGGAAATCAAGGTGCCAGAGTCTGGAGGAAGACTGGGGAGAAGGAAATGCCAAAATGCCTGAAGTCCAGTGTCAAGTACCCACAGTCAGTGATGGTGTGGGGTGCCATGTCAGCTGCTGGTGTTGGTCCACTGTGTTTCATCAAGGGCAGGGTCAATGCAGCTAGCTATCAGGAGATTTTGGAGCACTTCATGCTTCCATCGGCTGAAATGCTTTATGGAGATGAAGATTTCATTTTTCAGCACGACCTGGCACCTGCTCACAGTGCCAAAACCACTGGTAAATGGTTTACTGACCATGGTATTACTGTGCTCAATTGGCCTGCCAACTCTCCTGACTTGAACGCCATAGAGAATCTGTGGGATATTGTGAAGAGAAAGTTGAGAGACGCAAGACCCAACACTCTGGATGAGCTTAAGGCCGCTATTGAAGCATCCTGGGCCTCCATAACATCTCAGCAGTGTCACAGGCTGATTGCCTCCATGCCACGCCGCATTGAAGCAGTCATTTCTGCCAAAGGATTCCCGACCAAGTATTGAGTGCATAACTGAACATTATTATTTGATGGTTTTTTTGTTTGTTATTAAAAAACACTTTTATTTGATTGGACGGGTGAAATATGCTAATTTATTGAGACAGGTTTTTTGGGTTATCAGGAGTTGTAGGCCAAAATCATCAGTATTAAAACAATAAAAGACCTGACAAATTTCAGTTGGTGGATAATGAATCTATAATATATGAAAGTTTAATTGTAATCATTACATTATGGTAAATAATGAAATTTAACACTATACGCTAATTTTTTGAGAAGGACCTGTACAGCTGGAACAGGAATCTCGCCCAGGAGTCTTTAGGCAACCTCTAATATAGCTTGTATGTCCAGATGCCCCCCTTTACGTTAACCTTAAAGATGATGCCCAAATTTCTTCAAACTTTTTAACAGCATTCCTTCTCCGATATATACTTTCTTCAAAATGAACTGTATAATCCACTTGCTGAATGTATTCTTTTCTAGACAGCAGCTCAGCCCTGATCCAGCACCTGGTAATTAATTTTCTGGCCATGAACAGCAGCCTAGCCACAGGCAATTTCTGGGAGTTATTAAAGGGACTCCGTCACCCCAAAAATCGTATCTGAGCTAAGCCCAGCGGCATCAGGGGTTATCTACAGCATTCTGTAATGCTGTAGATAAGCCCCCAATGTAACCTGAAAGATGAGAAATAAAGGTTAGATTATACTCACCCAGGGGCGATCCCGCTGCAGTCTGGTCCAATGGGCATCGCGATCCAGGTCCAGCACCTCCTATCTTCATTCGATGATGTCCTCTTCTTGTCTTCTTGCCACGGCTCTGGCGCAGGCGTACTTTGTCTGCCCTGTTGAGGGCAGAGCAAAGTACTGCAGTGCGCAGGCGTCGGGGCTCTCTGACCTTTCCCGGCGCCTGCCCATTCTTTCTAGGTGGGAAAACTTACAAAATCGGTAGTATATCATATATTTATTTTCACCATTGTATATACTAATAAGAACATAATTATTAATTAATAGTGAAGAGCATGCATACTCGCCACTGCAGGATTGGGGTGCTCGGGTACGCTTATTGCTCGATTGAGTATCACAGGTGCTCGAGCACCATGCTCGAGTTTCAATCCCTCATGTTTTAGATAGCCAATAAACAAGCAACGATTGCCCGCAATACACGGTAATGCCGTAGCCATGTTGGCTACTAGCATTATTGTAATTGGCCAGTCGCTTCGTGATGCTCTGCACACTGTCCACCAAAAACAGTTCAGGGAGAGCTTAGATTAGAGCAGGCATATAGGCAGTATTTAATTGCTATTGTACTAGGGCTGCTCCGTGCGTGGATTCCTTTCACTACCAAGTGCTAGATATACAGTGAGCTGATTATTTCCTCCTCTCTATATATGTTTTAGGGGTCATCATCTACTTCCTCTCTCTATCGTTAGGGTTCCCTTTATCTGTTTGCCCACCTCTCCCCTTGCATCACACACAGGGCATCTCCCTGTAAGATACTAACATGGATCTTGTTACAGTACTTGCTAAACAGATTCAGACTCTGTTTTTGGAAGTGACAGACCTGAGGTCTTTAGTAGCACAACAGCAGCAGCAGACTTTGGGTCTCATGGTGTCATCAATCAGCCAGACCCAGTCAGAACCCAAGGTGCCCCTCCCGGACCGTTTTTCTGGGGGATGGGACAAATTTGTTGTTTGTGTTCAGGGAAGCCTCCAAACTTTTTTTTAGGTTGCATTTCTCTGAGAATGAGGAATATCTCTAATCCAAGGGGATCTCTAGTCTTGGCCATTTTCTCTTCCGGTTGGCTCACATTCCCTCCAGTAAGTATATGAGTTTTTTGTGGCCTGGGCCATCTCTGATGATCCTGACCAGGTCTCCCTCACTGACTCCAAGTCACGTGAGCTTCAATACAATCTTTTGGGCCCAGAAAGACAGGCTATGAAGGAGTATATTGCTGACAGCCTTGCTATGGGACATATCAGACCTTCCTCTTCCCCCATAGGGTTCTTTTGTGTCAGGAAAAAAAGGGGGCTTTGCGTCCTTGTTTGGACTTTCGAGAGTTAAATTGGATTACCATCCAAGATCCTTAAGGCTGAGTCACACATAACGATATCGTTAACGATATCGTTGCAACGTCACGCTTTTGGTGACGTAGCAACGATCCCGCTAACGATCTCGTTATGTGTGACAGCGACCAACGATCAGGCCCCTGCTGGGAGATCGTTGGTCATTGGGGAATGATCAGGACAATTTTTTGGTCGCTGATCACCCGCTGTCATCGCTGGATTGCCGTGTGTGATGCCGATCCAGCGATGTGTTCACTTGTAACCAGGGTAAATATTGGGTTACTAAGCGCAGGGCCGCGCTTAGTAACCTGATATTTACCCTGGTTACCATTGTAAAAGTTTAAAAAAAAAACAGTACATACTCACATTCTGATGTCTGTCACGTCCTCCGGCGTCCACAGGGTTAAAACTGCTTTCGGCAGGAGCGCTGCTAATGCACGCGCTGCTGCCGAGAGCTTCCCTGCACTGACTGTGTCAGCGCCGGCCGTAAAGCAGAGCACATTAATAATTTAAAGTTTGAAACTAGTGATGGGCGAGCACTAAAATGCTCGGGTGCTCGTTGCTCGGGTTGAGCAAATTGGAATGCTCGGGTGCTCGACCCTAACAACGAGCTCTATGGAAAAACCGAGCATTTTTGCCGCGACCCCCCGGGGGTCCTTTTAGGGTCTAAAAACATCTGAAATCGATGGGAACAGTACTCAAATGACATTGGAACACCATGGGGAAGACCTCTGGAAGTATTTCTGACTCCCAGGTCACAGCTGTGAACAATGTTGTCAGAGTCTTACGCCACTTTTACAGGCGCACAGTAAAACATACAAAAACTAAACAAAAATGGATTTTCCTGGGAAATATGTTCAGGAACATCCTTTCGAGGGTAATGATTTGTATGTAAGGCAAAATAAATAACTTGAAACAAAAATGTTCCTCCACCACTCGCACGTAGCATTTTTTATGCGTTTTTCAACTTTAGCATTGCTTTCAACCAAGACAAATGCATTCACTGGGAAATGTCATTTTAACATTTTACAACCTTATTTGGCCATGTGGTGTGTGACACATCATCAGACACATCATGTTTCATTTATGAAGGAGGGACTCTGAAAGTCACAAAGTCTATTTCTATAGAGCCAGCAGTCGGCCCTCACTATTCTTAGGGAGCCATCAGCTGGCTATGCTTTGTTGTTCCCATTATTAAACAGTGGGTCCCTTATACTGTTATTGCATATGCAGTGAGTGGCAGGGCTGCCCAAAATTTAGACGCACCCCAACAACCCATTAAACAGACGTCATGGATGACCACATGCAACCAAAGTTCCCAGTATTCATTTGGTACTCCCATACTGTTTGCTTATGCATTGAATGCAAGGCCTGCCCTGCACCAAAGTTACATGCACCTCAATAAGCCTTTGAAACGAGGTACTGGATAGCCACAGGAAAACCAAGTTCACATTATTCATTTTTTACTCCCATACTGTTTGCTTATGCATTGATTGCAAGGCCTGCCCTGCCCCAAAGTTACACGCACCCCAATAAGCCTTTGAACCGAGGCACTGGATGGCCACAAAAAAACAAAGTTCCCATTATTAATCATTTGGTACTCCCATAAAGTATGCCCATGAAGTGAATGCAAGGCCTGCCCAAAATTTGCACGGACCTCAATCCCTCTTGGAATAAATGTGGACTCTGAAAAGTGTTTTCCCAGTTTAAAGGAGTGGGTCTCCTATACTTGTAATGCTCATGCACTAAGTGTATGGGCTGACAAAAATTTTCCCCGGGGGAGTACACATCAAAGTACTGTGTAAATATTTTTTTTATGGGCATCATGGACACCCTTGAAAAAAATAACTTGTTTGTTGCATCACGGAACACTTTCACCCTGGTGATCTAGTTGTGGTGTCAGAAGAGACTTGCAGAATGGCCTCCTAAAAATGTTTTCCCAATTTAAAGGAGCGGGTCTTCTATACTTGTAATGCCCATACACTAAGTGTATGGGCTGACAAACATTTCCCCCTGGGGGGTACACCTCAACATACTGTGTAAACATTCTTTTTACGGGCATCATAAACACCCTTGAAAAAAATAACTTTTCTGTTGCATCATGGAACACGTTCACTCTGGTGATCTAGTGGTGGTGTCGGAAGAGACAAGGAGGATGGCTGCCTAAAAATGTTTTCCCAGTTTAAAGGAGTGGGTCTCCTATACTTGTAATGCCCATACATTAAGTGTATAGGTTGGCAAGCATTTCCTCCTGGGGGGTACACCTCAACATAATGTGTAAACATTTTTTTTATGGGCATCATGGACGCCCATGAAAAAAATAACTTGGCTGTTGCATCACGGAACACTTTCACCCTGGTGATCTAGTGGTGGTGTCGGAAGAGACAAGGAGGATGGCCTCCTAAAAATGTTTTCCCAGTTTAAAGGAGTGGGTCTCCTATACTTGTAATGCCCATACACTAAGTGTATAGGCTGGCAAGCATTTCCGCCTGGGGGGGTACACCTCAACATAATGTGTAAACATTTTTTTTTACAGGCATCAAAAACACCCTTTAACGGGACGTGTCTGAGGAGAGATCCCCAGACTGCACCAGATTTTACCTCCACAACCACCCTTAATCAGCCAGAGACCCCGGAATATTACAGCCCCATCATCCATATCACCGGGAAATTATATCTGAAGGGGCCCGATATCGGCGGACGCTGGAGCGCCTTCACAGAGGGACGCCATTGCCACTCACCAGCAGGAGCCTTGAATAGGAGGAGGATCACCGCCCTGATCGGGAGGATGGAGCAGAGACAGGAGCGCTGGCACCGGAGACAGTGTCGGTGACATTGACACACCACAGAAGGGACTTGGTGAGTGAGGGAGTGACGGCGGAGCGGGGGGGAGACCGCCTGTTGCTGCAGCGGCGGCCATCTTGATTCCGGAGTGCTGAGGAGGCAGACAGGCCGCGGCTCCGGTGGTACTTACCCACTCCCCTCCTCCTGCGACTCCTCACCTGCCGCGGTCTCACCTATCTGGAGCGGAGGAGCTGGGATTACCTTCGGAGGGCTGTGGGACTCCTGGTGCGCTCTCCTTCTCCTGGGGCTTTCTTTTGGCGCCAAACGCCGCCATCTTGCTGAAAGGCAGAGACAGAGGCAATAACCCACCTCCTGCTGCGCTATAACAGCACAAGATCTGCCTGGCTCCTGAGAGACTTCAGGCCGCATCTCTACATGGAGTGGAAATCTCATTGGGGGAGGGAGGTCTGCTGATGGGGATAAAGTAGCTTGATGAAGCTGCCCCTGCCTCGCGTGCCCCCCCCCCCGTGGCCACATATTACTCTGTAAAACCCACTTATATTTATGGGCAAGTCCAAAAAGCATGCTGGACAGTTTCTGGATACTAAAGATCCCTCAGAAGACATGGATCGCTTTCTTACTACAAAAATCCAACAAAGAAACACTAGATCCATGTCCTCTTCCAAAATCCCTGGGGAATGTTCCTCTTCTCAGGACTCCTTAGCCTCACATAGCTCCCCTGATAGAGCAATAGATGAAGGGGATGATAATCCTGAGTTCCCAGAGGACTTGACTATCCGCGATCTTAGTAAACTTATCAAAACTCTTCCCACTAAAAATGACTTGGAGACTTTCGCTTGCAGAATTGAAAACTCTTATAAGAAGGAACTGCAGGCTCTAAAATCATAATTTACCTCTAGAGTGGAAGATGTGGAGAAATCCCAGGAACTCATCTTGCAAGAATTACAAACCCACAGAGAAGTAATAACAAACCATGCTATGAGACTGGAGGATATGGCAACGGGATTGGAGGACTTGGAGAACCGTAACAGACGTAATAACTTTAGAATACGTGGCCTTCAAGAGTCTGTGAGCCTGTCTGAGCTGGACATTACAGTACAAAAACTGTTCCTTGAGATTTTAAATGATAAGACGGCAAGCTCCATAGAATTTGACCGGATTCACAGATCCCTTGGACCTAAACCGTTATCAGATTCAAGACCTAGAGACGTCATCTGCAGAATACATTATTATAAAGTTAAAGAATCTATTATGATAGCAGCTAGACAAAAAGGCACCATCACCTTTTGTGGAGCTCAGATTCTAATACTCTCGGATCTCTCTAGACGGCTAAGAAGAGCTTTAAGACCACTTCTATCTCTCCTTAAAGGGAACCTGTCACCTGAATTTGACGGGACCAGTTTTGGGTCATATGGGCGGGGTTTTCGGGTGTTTGATTCACCCTTTCCTTACCCGCTGGCTGCATGCTGGCCGCAATATTGGATTGAAGTTCATTCTCTGTCCTCCCGAGTACATGCCTGCGCAAGGCATTGAATCAAACACCCGAAAGGGTGAATCAAACACCCGAAAACCCCGCCCATATGACCCAAAACTGGTCCCGCCAAATTCAGGTGACAGGTTCCCTTTAAGGGAAAAGACATTCTCTATAAATGGGGATTCCCATTCCAGCTGATAGCCTTTAAAGGAGGGAAAACAGCAATTTTTCGTAACCTGGGTGACCTGGCCACTTTCCTGGGAACTTTTCAATTACCACTAACTGATCTCCCTGATTGGCCGAGATCTCCCCAGCTTCCACATATCCTTCCAAGATGGTTGAAAGCTCAACACGCCAAACAACATCAGAAAAATGGTTCTGCTCCTTGCCAGACTTGAGGGGACTCTCTCACTCCTATTCTCAGAATATAATGCCCTGCTTACATACATCCTGACAGGTCGTTCTGACCTCTGGTCCGGCATGCGCCGGGTTTGCCTATGTTCAATGGAGCGCCCCCACTGCTGCAGGGCCGAGGGGTACCCGGTACCGGGCCTCTACGTCTCGGTTCTGGGGTTGTCACGGTGGCTGGGTCCGGTCCGTGACCCTGCTGAGGGGCGTCCAGTAAAAGTTGAGAATGTGATGAGGTTGTGGTGCGGTGCAGGTCGCAGTAAATAACGAGGACACCAGGTTGCAGTCTCTTTACCTCTTTACTGAAGGCTTCAGGATCCTCAGTCCGGAATACGGTTAACCGGGCTGCGTGAGTCCGGCCGGCGTGAGTCCGGCCGGTCCGATGGCACCTCCAGAGTTCCCTTTGCAGGTGGAAATCTGTGCCTACCTTCTAGCGCTTGTGTGTTGTGGTCCTCCCCTGCTGTGCTTACGGGATAGTCCCCACAACTGTTGTGTCTGTTTCTGAAGTTCCCTCACAACTCGATTTTGATGTTCTTCTTCGTCCCCCCAGATGATATGGCTAGGACGCACCCGTATGACGGGTAGGCTCGGAGCTCTTCCGGGAACCTAGTGTCGCCCCTCTCCAACTGTTGCCCCCTATGTCTTCTTAGGTGATTTGAGTGAGACAGCCCGCCTATAACTGACTGTCCTGCCGTAGGTTTGAAGTAAGGCCTGGAGCTCAATACTTCCTCGGCGTTTCCGGCCACCGGCTACGCGCCTCAGTAGGATGTTGCCTCGTCTTACAGCACGACTCCTACTGGTGTTTCTCCTTGTTGCGTTGATCTCGTTTCTCACTCAGCACAATAAACCTCGCTTCTTGTCCTTTCTTGGGGTACCGCCGCGATGAAGTGCAGGCGCGGTCCCGTAACGTTCTTTCCTGTTCACTAGGCCTCTGTCAGGATCCCACCCCTGACAGGGACCCCCCTGAATCTTCCCCTGCAACACCCTCTGCCACAGTATGTTGCCTGGTTCCAACCCATTCAGCTTCTGACTAACTTCCTATCTAACCCCCAGTTTTACCAGATTGTGAGGAGTGGCCTAATACATAGCACCTTTAGCTCCCCCTGGAGGCCAGACTGTGAAGTGTATTGGTGTCTGTGATACCTGGTCAGGTGAACTCCTTCAGTGCCATCAGACGTACCATAGCCCTTCTTAGCGGCGGAGCATCAGTACTGCAACGACCAGGACTCTGGGGCGCTGCATTCGATAATACGGTTTCTTTTTAACTAAGTGGACTCCTCAACTTATGATATGTTAAAGAATGGAAGGTGTAATTATCCTCTCTACAGTTTGCACTGTTTAGTTAGAGCTTAAAGTTAATTCGAGTGGGGTCTGACGTTGGATAATCTTGATAGACCTTAATTAATGTTATCTGCTGGTTATTATTTCGCTTAGGCTGTGGGGGGGGGGGGGCGGGCACGGGATGGACCTCACCTTCGGCTGTCTCTCACCCTAACTGATGTGTCTGGTGGATTCTCGATACACCACCACGTCACGATTTCTTCTCATAGGTGTACATTCACCACATACTAAACTCTTCTTTTTTCTTCTCAATCTGTTTGTTTCCTGTTCTTCTCCCTTCTTTTTACTGTTCAGCCCCCAATTCCTCAACCTATTCCCCATCCTGGAACTACTCATGATTATTCAGGAGATCCGGAGTCCGTCCTTATATAATCAATTCTTCAAACAACATCTTGATTATGGCTGGAGTTAAATTTTGTTCCTTTAATGCTAAAGGGGTTAAACATACCAGAAAAAAGAAAACAGATCTTGTACTCCAATCATAAGCAATGTGTCTCAATTTTGCTACTCCAAGAGACCCACTTTAAGACTGGAGTGACCCCTGATTGTACATCCTTTTACTACCCGAAGTGGTACCATAGTACAAACCCTCACTCCAAGTCTAAGGGAGTGTCAGTGGGTTTTCATAAGTCCTTTCTACAAGAGGTCCTTGACTCGGTGATTGATACGGAAGGGAGATTTATTTTCTTGAAGTTGGCTTGGACATCTCGTGAACTTATCTTGGCGAATGTTTATTTCCCTAACCAGGATCAGCAGAAATTTGGCTACTCATGCAAGAGGCTTCTGGAGAAATTTGCAGGCGATTCGCCGATTATCCTTGGAGGTGACTTTAACCTTCCAGTGAACCCTCTAATTGACGTGTCAACGGGTAAGTCCCCTGTCCTCTATTAAAAAACTAAGAAAGCAGATGAGTGATCTCCGCCTGGTCGATGTGTGGAGGGCTCTCCATCCGGATGTGAGAGATTATAGCTTTTTCTCAAGGGTACACTCCACTTATAGTAGAATTGATTATTTTTTTGTGTCCCACTCCTTACTGGACCTGGGGGTGGGGGCGGAGGTGGGGTCGGTGTTGTGGTCCGATCACGCTCTCATTTTTTTTTCAATGCAACTGGACCCTTTTTGCGAAATCTAAGTTTTCCTGGCGTTTAAATGAGAACTTGTTACAGGACCCGATATGTGCCTCTGAGATAAAGCGATCTATCGAGGGTTTCGTGGTGGACCACGCTGCGGACCCCACGTCTCCTTCAAAAAAATGGGAGGCCTTGAAGAGTGTCCTGAGAGGGGTCCTTCTCTCACAGGGTGCCTGCCTTAAGAAGATTTGCATAGCAGAAATAGCTGACCTATCCTCCCAGATTTCTAAACTCGAGACACGGCACAAACAAGAAGTTTCCCTGCTTACCCTGGCAACTTTATCTACAGCCAGACAAAAGTTACTCACAATACTAGACCAGAAATCCCGTTGCCTTAGGGAGAGAGTCAAGAGCCGTTTCTATCAATTAAGTAACAAAAGTGGCAAATTTCTGGCAAGAGCTTTACATCCACGGGGCCCACAAACATTTATACCATCCATAAGAAATGCCAAGGGTAAGATAGCCCATAATACACGGGATATATTATCTAGCTTCTACGAGTACCATAACTCCCTGTATAATATAAAGGGTCACTTTAGGGACCTCCCAGCACATTCATTCCATGATAAAATCAAAACTTATATGCAATCAAACAATCACTCTGAGGAGTGCCTAGCAAAACTAGAGGAAGACTTTTCTTTGGAGGAGGTCGCCTCTGTAATTGGGGATCTGAAGCCGGGCAAGAGTCCTGGTCCCGATGGTTACTCAGCGGGATTTTATAAACAATTTTCGGACCTGCTGGGCCCTCCGTTCCTGGCCGCGTGTAATTTTGTGGCATCGGGGGGATCCTTTCCTCCACAAGCTCTAGCAGCCCATATAACGGTTATCCCGAAGCCGGAGAAGGACCCCTCGTTATGTAGCAGTTATCGTCCTATCTCACTTATCAATGTTGATGTTAAAATTTATGCCAAAATGATCGCTAAAAGATTAAGTTGTCTCTTGCCTCACCTGATTAATCAGGATCAGGTGGGTTTCGTTCTGGGAAGAGAGGCAAGGGATAACACTATAAGATCTATTTCTCTGATAGACAGAGCAAACAGGACAGGGGATCCCATGTGTATATTCTCAATTGATGCCGAAAAGCCCTTCGACAAGGTGGGGTGGGAGTTTATGTACCAAACACTACAGGGTATCGGACTGAAAAAGAAAATACTGAGGAGTATCATGGCCCTTTATGAATCTCCTTCTGCACAGATTAAAGTTAATGGCTCTTTGTCGGATCCTTTACATATACGAAACGGCACAAGGCAGGGGTGTCCTTTATCACCCTTGCTATATGTATTGATTATGGAACATTTGGCCAACGCAATCCGTAATAACCCATCTATTAAAGGGGTGAAGATCCTATCAGAAGAACACAAGTTGGCACTTTTTGCTGACGATGTGCTCATGTTTATTACATCCCCCACAATCACTATACCCAATATTTTATCGGAACTGCATTGCTTTGGTCAACTGAGCAATTTTAAAATAAATTCCCATAAATCCGAAATATTAAATGTTAAACATCTCTCTACCGCCCTCCCTAGTTTCTCAGCTACACTCTTTCCCATTTAAATGGCGTTTTGATTCCCTTAGATATCTGGAAATAAACCTAACTTCTAAGATGTCACAATTGTTTGAGGCCAATCACAAAATAGCTCTTCGTAGAGTAGAACTTGATCTGGAGAAATTGAATAAATTGCATATATCCTGGCTTGGGAGGATCAATACGATAAAAATGGACTTGTTGCCACGTCTCCTTTATTTTTTTCAGACTATTCCTATGGTCCTACCAGCCTCCTTTTTCTCCAGACTCAAGACAATAATTTCAAGATATGTGTGGTCGGGCAGACGTCCTCTTTTGTCATATCAGTTATTAAGCAGATCTAAACGAACAGGAGGATTGAACCTCCCTAATTTTCTATTTTACAGCTACGCCTCCCTCGGAACCTGCCTCTTAGATTTATATCACCATACAAAAAAATGGGTGGATTTAGAATCAAAGATATTAACGAATAATCCCAGAGTAAACATTTGGCGGGGGGAGGTGTGGAGGATCGGAGGGGGGACCTGCCCTATCTCACAAGAAACTTGACTCTCTTTGTTAGACTCAATAATCAAAAGCTTAATATCTTGTCCATACCAGGCCCCTTGACCCCGATCTTTGATAACCCAGACTTCCCTGCGGGCCTAGATAAAGTTATATTCCTACATAAACACAAGGATAGCCACCCGATAGTCTATGATTACATAACCCAATCTTCTATAAAATCTTTGCAGTCTCTCTTTGGAGGGGTGGGGCCTCCCCCCGATTTGTGGCTTTTTTACGAACAAATTAGAAGCTTTATAACCAAAATATCCAGATGGGTTGATTTATTTAGACCCCTTACTCCCTTTGAGTCGGCTTGCCTGGAAGGGGACCCTCCAACTCACATGGTATCGCTCCTCTATAAAATGTTTCAGGAGCATCAGGTGTCTACATTGGATCCTCCAGCTTTCTTCTTGAAGTGGGAAAATGACTTACATAAACCATTAACATTGGAGGACAGGGATAAGAGTCTCCTCCACATGTTCAGATCCTAATTATGTGCAGACTTCCAAGAGAGAAGCTATAAGCTGTTGACTCGTTGGTTCAGATGCCCAGACAGCATTCACACTATGTTCCCTACTACCCCAGATACGTGTTGGAGATGTTGGAAGGAGAGGGGTTCGTATGCTCATATTTGGTGGTCCTGTCCTGAGGTTTTTGGGAGGCTGTTTTTGATCTCCACAACAAATTATCCCTTCATAAGGTTCGACCTACAATGGAGGTGGCTCTGCTGTCTATTTGTGATCTCTCCATAGCCAAGTTTAAGAAAAGCCTTCTTAGACATTTTTTGACAGCTGCACGTAATCTAATACCCCGCTATTGGAAACAATCAAATTCCCCCCTCAAAATCTGAATTTGTAGCAGAATTGAACCACCTCCTTCGTATGGAACAATTGGTTGGTTAGGATACGGGAACTTCAGATAAAGTACTAAACTTGGATACTAGACTCCTTGGATAGTGTTTAGAGAGACTGAAGAGCTAATTACTTGGCTTGGTTAACTTACTGACTATATTACTGGTACCCTCATGCATTTATATCCTAGGTGATGGAACAATTTCGCCTTCATACTAATTAACAGCCGAATTGGACGAGATACCGGAAATCATACCTTCCCTCCCTAACCCATCTCTCCTCTCCTCTCTTCCTTCTTTCTATTCACTTTATTTTTTTTCTCTACTAATCATAAAGTTGGTTTAAATTACACTATAAGCTTACATAATGAAACATTCTGGTTACCCTTACCCCAGCATTATCTAATTTGAATCGACAGAATGGGTTTTGGAGAATTGGACCTGTAGCGACCAAAATCCCATTATCAAAAGAATATACTACTTCATAGTCAACGAGAGGACGTTCATGGGTCCGATTTCTAGAGATTGATCATTGCTTCCAGATTCTCTTTGGAAAAGTTACTAGAATGGTATTCTCCATATTCAAGGAGACAAAGAATCTATTTTACAGGTTGATTTAGAAAACTTTATTGTATTTTCCTGAATTACAGTTCTTGAAAGTGTCCGTAGGCACTTGATATGTATCTGTTTGTTATTAACCTAACTTGCAATGTATGATTATATGCAACCTCTTTTAATAAACTTGATTTACACAAAAAACACCTTTTAACACAATAACGTGGCTGTTGCATCACGGACCACAGTCACCATGTTGATCTAGTGGTGGTGGCTGATGAGGATGAGGAGAAGGTGGAGGATAACAGCAAATAGGCAAAATCAGGAAGCGCATACCCATGTGTGGGTGTGAAGAGGTGCATGGAAATAGACCTCCCAAAAAATGACACTGGATTTGAGGTTATGTTTCGCTGTTATCACTCGGGGTGTAGAGAAGTCTGGCCCAATCCAGCCCTTGTTCATTTTTACAAGTGTCAGCCTGTCAGCATTTTCAGTTGACAGTTGGATGCGCCGATCCATTATAATTCCACCAGCGGCACTAAAAACCCGCTCTGAAAAAAAACTAGTGGCAGGGCAGGCCAGGACCTCCAAAGTGTAGAGAGCCAGTTCATGCCATGTGTCCAGCTTGGATACCCAATAATTAAAAGGCTCAGAGGAATCACGGAAGACGTTGGTACGGTCAGCAAGGTACTCCCTCAGCATCTTCAAAAACTTTGCACTACTTGTGAGAGTACACCACAACTCAGGGCCAGTGCGATGGGAGTGTCTGAGAAAACTCTCCCAGAACTTTGCCAGTGTTCCCCTGCCTCTGCTGGACTGGAGTTGTGTCTCTCTTACCGGTACTCCTTGGTTGTCCAACGAACTGTGACCTCTGCCACCAGCGTTTTCAGATGAGAATTTTTTTTTTATATTTCCGCAACAATGGCCTTCTGGCACTGCATCATTTTAGCTCACCTGTCTGCCTCTGGAAGAAGAGATTGAAAGTTCTCCTTGTAGCATGGGTCTAGAAGTGCCACCAACCAGTAATGACTGCCACCCAAAATTTTGAAAAACGAGGGTCACAGGAAAGGCAGAACAACATAAAGTCAGCCAAGCGTGCCAGGCTGCTAACAGGTAAGACTTCCGTGTCCTCACCAAGAGAACAACTGACCATGCTTTCCTCCTCCCTGTCCTCAGGCCATACACATTGAACAGACGGTATGACAGTTGTGTTTGTAGTACCATCTATAGCGCATGAAAGTAGCTCCTGTTCTTCCACCTCCTCTTCCTCATTATCAACCAATACACATTGGGATGACATGAGGCTGGGCTGTGTGTAATCACCCTGTATGGTTCCTTGCTCCATCTCATCATGCTCCACCTGCGATGCATCCTCTTTCATTGTGAGCAGAGAGCTTTTCAGAATACAGAGAAGCAGGATGGTGATGCTAATTATGGCATCATTGCCGCTCACCATCTTGGTGGACTCCTCAAAGTTTTGTAGGATGGTACAGCTGTGGCCAAAAGTATTGACACCCCTGCAATTCTGTCAGATAATACTCTGTTTCTTCCTGAAAATGATTGCAAACACAAATTCTTTGCTATTATTATCTTCATTTAATTTGTCTTAAAGGAAAAAACACAAAAAGAATTGTCCTAAAGCCAAATTGGATATAATTCCACATCAAACATAAAAAAGGGGGTGGACAAAAGTATAGGCACTGTTCGAAAAATCATGTGATGCTTCTCTAATTTGTGTCATTAACAGCACCTGTAACTTACCTGTGGCACCTAACAGGTGTTGGCAATAACTAAATCACTCTTGCAGCCAGTTGACATGGATTAAAGTTGACTCAACCTCTGCCCTGTGTCCTTGTGTGTACCACATTGAGCATGGAGAAAAGAAAGAAGACCAAAGAACTGTCTGAGGACTTGAGAAACCAAATTGTGAAGAAGCATGAGCAATCTCAAGGCTACAAGTCCATCTCCAAAGACCTGAATGTTCCTGTGTCTACCGTGCGCAGTGTCATCAAGAACTTTAAAGCCCATGGCACTGTGGCTAACGTCCCTAGATGTGGACGGAAAAGAAAAATTGACAAGAGATTTCAACCAAGATTGTGTGGATGTTGGATAAAGAACCTCAGCTAACATCCAAACAAGTTCAAGCTGCCCTGCAGTCCGAGGGTACAACAGTGTCAACCCGTACTATCCGTCGGCGTCTGAATGAAAAGGGACTATATGGTAGGAGACCCAGGAAGACCCCACTTCTTACCCCGAGACATAAAAAAGCCAGGCTGGAGTTTGCCAAAACTTACCTGAAAAAGCCTAAAACGTTTTGGAAGAATGTTCTCTGGTCAGATGAGACAAAAGTTGAGCTTTTTGGGCAAAGGCATCAACATAGAGTTTACAGAAGAAAAAAAGAGGCATTCAAAGAAAATAACACGGTCCCTACAGTCAAACATGGCAGAGGTTCCCTGATGTTTTGGGGTTGCTTTGCTGCCTCTGGCACTGGACTGCTTGACCGTGTGCATGGCATTATGAAGTCTGAAGACTACCAACAAATTTTGAAGCATAATGTAGGGCCCAGTGTGAGAAAGCTGGGTCTCCCTCAGAGGTCATGGGTCTTCCAGCAGGACAATTGTTGTGAAATTGGATTCTGGGCTCCCCCGGTGGCCACTTGTGGAATTGTACTTGTGTGCATCATCCCCTCTGTTCACCTGCTCCTATCAGGATTTGGGAGTCGATGCCCTGATGAAGTGGCCTGTCTGCCACGAAACGCGTAGGCTAATAAACAGAGTGTGTGGGTAACTCTGTTACCTTTATTGTGGTCTGCGCGGCTTCTATCCTCCGGTTCTATCTTTTTCCATGTGGATCCATACTGTCTGCCGGGAGCCTGCTGCGACCATACGTGCTTATCCAAGGGAGTTGTGACCTGTCACAACCAGACCAGGTGAGTCTGTTTTGTGGGGGTCGACTTGATTGCGATATCTGAAGGTATTACTCTATGTGCGCTTCTTTTTCTTGTTTTTAGAGTCCTTTATGCATGACATTTTCCGCGATTATTTGGATAAATTTATGATTGTGTATCTGGATGATATTCTGATTTTTTCGGATGACTGGGACTCTCATGTCCAGCAGGTCAGGAGGGTTTTTCAGGTTTTGCGGTCTAATTCCTTGTGTGTGAAGGGTTCTAAGTGTGTTTTTGGGGTTCAAAAGATTTCCTTCTTGGGATACATTTTTTCCCCCTCTTCCATCGAGATGGATCCTGTCAAGGTTCAGGCTATTGGTGATTGGACGCAACCCTCTTCTCTTAAGAGTCTTCAGAAATTTTTGGGCTTTGCTAACTTTTATCGTCGATTTATTGCTGGTTTTTCTGATGTTGTAAAACCATTGACTGATTTGACTAAGAAGGGTGCTGATGTTGCTGATTGGTCCCCTGATGCTGTGGAGGCCTTTCGGGAGCTCAAGCGCCGCTTTTCTTCCGCCCCAGTGTTGCGTCAGCCTGATGTTGCTCTTCCTTTTCAGGTTGAGGTCGACGCTTCTGAAATCGGAGCTGGGGCGGTGTTGTCGCAGAGAAGTTCCGACTGCTCCGTGATGAGACCTTGTGCTTTTTTTTCCCGTAAATTTTCGCCCGCCGAGCGGAATTATGATATTGGGAATCGGGAGCTTTTGGCCATGAAGTGGGCTTTTGAGGAGTGGCGTCACTGGCTTGAGGGGGCCAGACATCAGGTGGTGGTATTGACTGACCACAAAAATTTAATTTACCTTGAGTCTGCCAGGCGCCTGAATCCTAGACAGGCGCGCTGGTCGTTGTTTTTCTCTCGGTTTAATTTTGTGATGTCTTACCTACCGGGTTCTAAGAATGTTAAGGCGGATGCCCTTTGTAGGAGTTTTGAGCCTGACTCCCCTGGTAATTCTGAGCCCACAGGTATCCTTAAAGATGGAGTGATATTGTCTGCCGTTTCTCCAGACCTGCGGCGGGCCTTGCAGGAGTTTCAGGCGGATAGACCTGATCGTTGCCCACCTGGTAGACTGTTTGTTCCTGATGATTGGACCAGTAGAGTCATCTCTGAGGTTCATTCTTCTGCGTTGGCAGGTCATCCTGGAATCTTTGGTACCAGGGATTTGGTGGCAAGGTCCTTCTGGTGGCCTTCCCTGTCACGAGATGTGCGAGGCTTTGTGCAGTCTTGTGACGTTTGTGCTCGGGCCAAGCCTTGTTGTTCTCGGGCTAGTGGATTGTTGTTTCCCTTGCCTATCCCGAAGAGGCCTTGGACGCACATCTCGATGGATTTTATTTCGGATCTGCCTGTTTCTCATAAGATGTCTGTCATCTGGGTGGTGTGTGACCGTTTCTCTAAGATGGTCCATCTGGTTCCCTTGCCTAAGTTGCCTTCTTCTTCCGAGTTGGTTCCTCTGTTTTTTCAAAATGTTGTTCGTTTGCATGGTATTCCGGAGAATATCGTTTCTGACAGAGGGACCCAATTCGTGTCTAGATTTTGGCGGGCATTCTGTGCTAGGATGGGCATAGATTTGTCTTTTTCGTCTGCTTTCCATCCTCAGACTAATGGCCAGACCGAGCGGACTAATCAGACCTTGGAGACATATTTGAGGTGTTTTGTGTCTGCGGATCAGGATGATTGGGTTGCTTTTTTGCCTTTGGCGGAGTTCGCCCTCAATAATCGGGCCAGCTCTGCCACCTTGGTGTCCCCGTTTTTCTGTAATTCGGGGTTTCATCCTCGATTTTCCTCCGGTCAAGTGGAATCTTCGGATTGTCCTGGAGTGGATGCTGTGGTGGAGAGGTTGCATCAGATTTGGGGGCAGGTGGTGGACAATTTGAAGTTGTCCCAGGAGAAGACTCAGCTTTTTGCCAACCGCCGTCGTCGTGTTGGTCCTCGGCTTTGTGTTGGGGACTTGGTGTGGTTGTCTTCTCGTTTTGTCCCTATGAGGGTTTCTTCTCCTAAGTTTAAGCCTCGGTTCATCGGCCCGTACAAGATATTGGAGATTCTTAACCCTGTGTCCTTCCGTTTGGACCTCCCTGCATCCTTTTCGATTCATAATGTTTTTCATCGATCATTGTTGCGCAGGTATGAGGTACCGGCTGTGCCTTCCGTTGAGCCTCCTGCTCCGGTGTTGGTTGAGGGTGAGTTGGAGTACGTTGTGGAAAAGATCTTGGACTCTCGTGTTTCCAGACGGAAACTCCAGTATCTGGTCAAATGGAAGGGATACGGTCAGGAGGATAATTCTTGGGTCACTGCCTCTGATGTTCATGCCTCCGATCTTGTCCGTGCCTTTCATAGGGCTCATCCTGATCGCCCTGGTGGTTCTGGTGAGGGTTCGGTGCCCCCTCCTTGAGGGGGGGGTACTGTTGTGAAATTGGATTCTGGGCTCCCCCGGTGGCCACTTGTGGAATTGTACTTGTGTGCATCATCCCCTCTGTTCACCTGCTCCTATCAGGATTTGGGAGTCGCTATATAACCTTGCTCCTCTGTCAGTTTCATGCCGGTCAACAATGTAATCAGAAGCCTTTCTGTGCATGTTCCTGCTACTAGACAACTCCCAGCTAAGTTGGACTTTTGTCCTTGTGTGTTTTTGCATTTTGTTCCTGTTCACAGCTGCTGTTTCGTTACTGTGTCTGGAAAGCTCTTGTGAGCGGAAATTGCCACTCTGGTGTTATGAGTTAATGCTAGAGTCTTAAAGTAATTTCTGGATGGTGTTTTTGATAGAGTTTTCTGCTGACCATGAAAGTGCCCTTTCTGTCTTCTTGCTATCTAGAAAGCGGACCTCGATTTTTGCTAAACCTATTTTCATACTACGTTTGTCATTTCATCTAAAATCACCGCCAATATATGTGGGGGCCTCTGTCTGCCTTTTGGGAAAATTTCTCTAGAGGTGAGCCAGGACTGTCTTTTCCTCTGCTAGGATTAGGTAGTTCTCCGGCTGGCGCTGGGCATCTAGGGATAAAAAAACGTAGGCATGCTACCCGGCCACTTCTAGTTGTGCGGCAGGTTTAGTTCATGGTCAGTATAGTTTCCATCTTCCAAGAGCTAGTTCTCATATATGCTGGGCTATGTTCTCTCGCCATTGAGAATCATGACAGACAATGACCCAAAACACACTTCAAAAAGCACTAGAAAAAGGTTTGAGAGAAAGTACTGGAGACTTCTAAGGTGGCCAGCAATGAGTCCAGACCTAAATCCCATAGAACACCTGTGAAGAGATCTAAAAATGGCAGTTTGGAGAAGGCACCCTTCAAATATCAGGGACCTGGAGCAGTTTGCCAAAGAAGAATGGTCTAAAATTCCAGCAGAGCATTGTAAGAAACTCATTGATGGTTATCGGAAGCGTTTGTTTGCATTTATTTTGGCTAAAAGTTGTGCAACCAAGTATTAGGCTGAGGGTGCCAATACTTTTGTCTGGCCCATTTTTGGATTTTTGTGTGAAATGATCAATGTTTTGCTTTTTGCTTCATTCTCTTTTGTGTTTTTTTCATTTAAGACAAATTAAATGAAGATAATAATACCAAAGAATTTGTGATTGCAATCATTTTCAGGAAGAAACTGAGCATTATCTGACAGAATTGCAGGGGTGTCAATACTTTTGGCCACAACTGTACATGTCTGGCATCCATGTCCACTCCTGAGGTCTTATGTGTGGAGTCTGAACAGAATACCGACGACCTTGTTCATGCTTGTAAACAACTGCCCACTTCTGCTCACAAATCCTTTCCAAAATATGCAGTGTAGAGTTCCAACGCGTGGTAACATCACACACTAGTCGGTGAGACGGAAGCTGCAAACACTGCTGAAGCACGGCAAGGGCGGCGGAAGCTGTAGCTGACTTTCAAAAAATGGGCACACAGGCGGCGTACTTTCACAAGCAGATCTAGCAGCTCTGGGTAGCTTTTGAGAAACCGTTGAACGAAGTTAAGCACATGGGCCAGGCATGGTACGTGTGTGAGCTCGCCTCAGAGCCGCCACCAGGTTCCGGCCAATGTCACACAAGACCATGCCTGGCTGTAGGTTCAGGGGTGTCAAACACAGATCTGCCTGCTCTTTCAGAGCTGTCCACAACTCTTCAGCATTGTGCGGTTTGTCACCTAAGCATATTAGCTTCAGCACAGTCTGTTGCCTCTTGCCTGAGGCATTGCTGCAGAGCTTCCAGCTTGTGACTGATGTGGTCATTTCGGAGATGGAATCTGAAGAGGAAGAGGAGGTGCAGGAGCTGTAGACTGTGGGGGCAACCCTGATTGACGTAGGGTCCACAATCCTTGGCATCGGGAAGACGCGTTCCATTCCAAAGTTCGACTTCTCATCTCTCATATCCTCCCTATCTCACAACCCTAAGGCTATGTGCACACGTCCGGAATAGCAGCGGAAATTTCCACGGCAATTCCGGAACTCCCTGCCGCGGGAAAAACGCATGCGGAATTGGCATGCGTTTTCCCGCTAAACACTAGCGTTTTACAAGCGTAATTAGCTTGCAGAATGCTAGCATTTTCCAAGCGATCTGAAGCATCGCTTGGAAAACTGATTAACAGGTTGGTCACACTTGTCAAACATAGTGTTTGACAAGTGTAACTAACTTTTTACTATTGATGCTGCCTATGTAGCATCAATAGTAAACAAAATGTAATGTTAAAAATAAAAAAAATAAAAAATCGTGCTGTTCTCAACTTCTGGCAACACCGGCAGCCTTTCCCGCTCCTCGCGATGCTCCGGTCCCAGTAATGCTTTGCGGCAATGACCCCAGATGACGTAGTGGTCTCTTGAGACCGCACGTCATCACAGGTCATTCACGCAATGCATTATTGGGAACGGGAGCATCGCGAGGAGCGGGTATGCTGCGAGGGACGCCGGAAGGTGAGAATATCATGATCTATTATTTTAATTCTTTTTTTTAACAATTATATAGTTCACAGGGCCTGGAGAAGAGTCTCCTCTCCTCCACCCTGGGTACCAACCGCACATGATCCGCTTACTTCCCGCATGGTGGGCATAGCCACATGCGGAAAGTAAGCGGATCAATGCATTTCTATGTGTGCAGAATCCCCGCAATTCCGCACAAAGAATGAACATGCTGTGTTTTTTTTCCAGAATGCGATTCCGCCGCGGAAAAAAACGCAGCATGTGCACAAAAAATGCAGATTGCATTCTAATAAATAGGATGCTTAATGTATGCATTTTTTCGTGGTTTTATAGCATTTTTATAGCGAAAAAACGCAAAAATTCCTGAACGTGTGCACATAGCCTTAACAGCTATTCAACACCTTCAATTCTCTCCTCCATCCCCCCAGCACCTCCTCCCTCTCCACTTATCACAGCTGAAGACTTTGCCTCATTCTTCAATCAGAAGATTGATAACATCAGAGAAAGCTTTGGCCTACAACCCCAGAGTCCCTCCTCCTAACTACTCAGCTCTCCTCCTCTAAAACCAGCTTCCCCACCATTACAAAAGACTAACTTTCTGCCCTACTCTCGAGATCACATCTCATCACCTGTGCACTTGACCCAATCCCATCCTACTTCATCCCAAATGTCGCCACAGTGTTCATGCCAACCCTAACTCATCTCTTCAACCTATCACTAACAACTGGTGTTTTCCCTCATGCTTCAAACGTGCCTCAATCACACCCATCCTTAAAAAGCACTCGCTTGACCCATCCTCTGTATCTACCTATCACCCCATATCACTTCTATTCTATTGCTCAAAACTACTGGAACAACATGTCCATTTCAAACTGTCCTCCCACCTCTCTTCCTGCTCCCTCTTCGACCGCTTGCAATTAGTGTTGAGCATTCCGATACCGCAAGTATCGGGTATCGGCCGATCCTTGCGGTATCGGAATTCCGATACCGAGATCCGGTACTTTTGTGGTATCGGGAATCGGAATCGGAAGTTCCCAGTGTATGGTTCCCAGGGTCTGAAGGAGAGGAAACTCTCCTTCAGGCCCTGGGATCCATATCCATGTAAAAAATAAAGAATTAAAATAAAAAATAGGGATATACTCACCCTCTGATGCGCCCTGGTAGTAACCGGCAGCCTGCTTTGCTTAAAATGAGCGCGTTCAGCACCTTCCATGACGTCACGGCTTCTGATTGGTCGCGTACCGCTCATGTGACCGCCACGCGACCAATCACAAGCTGCGACGTCATCCCTCAGGTCCTAAATTCCCTTCTAGGAATTTAGGACCTGAGGGATGACGTCACGGCTTCTGATTGGTCGCGTGGCAGTCACATGAGCGGCACGCGACCAATCAGAAGCCGTGACGTCATGGAAGGTACTGAACGCGCTCATTTTAAGCAAAGAAGGCTGCCGGTTCACAGCGGTAAGGTCCAGGCTGCGTCGGAGAGGTGAGTATATCAATATTTTTTATTTTAATTCTTTATTTTACACATTCATATGGATCCCAGGGCCTGAAGGAGAGTTTCCTCTCCTTCAGACCCTGGGAACCATCAGGGATACCTTCCAATACTTGAGTCCCATTGACTTGTATTGGTATCGGTATCGGTATCGGCGAGATCCGATACTTTGCCGGTATCGGCCGATACTTTCCGATACCGATACTTTCGCTCAACACTGCTTGAAATCTGTTTCCAACTGCGTCACTCCACTGAAACTGCCCTAACAAAAGTCATCAATGACCTACTAACCACCAAAGCCAAGCAACACTACTCTGTCCTCCTCCTGGACCTGTCCTCTACCTTTGACACAGTGGACCACTCCCTATTACTACAGACCCTCTCATCTCTTGGCATCACTGACTTGGCCCTATCTTGGATCGCATTATACCTAACAGACCGGACATTCAGTGTCTCCCACTCACATACCACCTCCTCACTTCGCCCTATCTGTCAGCATCCCAAAAGGTTCAGTCCTAGGGCCCTTGCTCTTCTCCATTTACACCTGCGGCCTGGGACAGCTCATAGAATCTAACGGCTTGCAGTCAGTATCACCTCTATGCTGATGACACACAGATCTGCCTCTCTGGACCAGATATCACCTCCCTACTAACCAAAATCCCAGAATGTCTGTCCGCTATTTCATACTTCTTCTCCGCTAGATTTCTAAAACTTAACATGGACAAAACAGAAATCATCATCTTTTCCCCATCTCACTCGATTCCCTCAACAGACCTATCCATTAAAGCAAATGGTTGCTCACTCTCTCCAGTCCCACAAGCTCTCTGCCTTGGGGTAATTCTTGACTCTGATCTCTCCTTCAAACCAAATATCCAAGCCCTTTCCACTTCTTGCCGACTTCAACTCAAAAATATGTCCAGGATCCATACATTCCTCAACCTAGAATCTGTAAAAACTGTACTGCATGCCCTCATCATCTCCTGCCTTGACTACTGCAACCTCCTATTTTGTGGCCTCCTTTCTAACACCCTCGCATCCCTCCAATCTATCCTAAACTCTGCTGCCCGACTAATCCACCTGTCCCCCCGCTATTCCCCAGCCTCTCCTCTGTCAATCCCTTCACTGCCTCCCTATTACCCAGAGTCTCCAGTTCAAAACTCTAACCATGGCATACAAAGCCATCCACAGCCTATCTCCTCCATACATCCATGACCTTGTCTCCCGGTACTTACCTGCACGCAACCTCTGATCCTCACAAGACCTCCTTCTTTACTCCCCTCTTATCTCCTCTTCCCACAATCACATACAAGCTTTCTTCCACGCATCCCCCATACTCTGGAACTCGCTAATCCAACATTTCAGACTCACGCCTACTGTGGAAACCTTCAAAAGGAACGTGAAGACTCACCTTTTCTGACAAGCCTACAACCTGCAGTAACCACCGATCCACCAAACCACTGCACGACCAGCTCTGCCCTTGCCTACTGTATCCTCACCCATCCCTTGTAGATTGTGAGCTCTCACGGGAAGGGTCCTCTCCCCTCCTGTACCAGTCAGGCCCGGATTAAGGGGTGGGCCCAAGGGGCCCGGGCCCTGGGCCACCCACCAAGCGGGGGCCTCCCACCAATATAGGGATAAATATCCCAAAACATGTAAAATACACGTCTCTTTGCTGTGAACCATTTCTAATGATAAGGAACATTTACAAAAGAGAAACTATTGAAAGTGTAGGGACCTGGCTACAGTCCTACATCTCAGTAGCTGGCGCAGAGCGGCAGAGTCAAGGCACCTGACCTGCGTCAGCATCCGCTGACCTGGCTAGCCTAGCCAGACTTCCTTAGTACCCTCCCTGTACCCAATGCTTAGCTTATGGCATGCGGCAGCCTTCTCTGATCCCAACAGAAGCTTCTAGGCGCTATAACCAATAGAGATAGTGAAGCAAACACGATCAATAATGAAAATAGAAATAGCAATTCTTTATTATATACTAGGAAAATACATACAACAATAGTATTACATATATATGTATAGAAATATCAAAAATAGTAATAAATAGTAACAGCAGAGATGGAAATCCTAAACTCTGCCGTTGATGGACTATCAGTTGTGACAATGGAAACATACAACCTGGGAACTAACATAAATACCTATATACCCAAATGTACGAAGATTGTAGCAATTGCTGAAGGTACTACAGCAGACAATGACTCCATATACCCACTAGATGGGGCGTAAGCCTCTACATGTGAGTACAAGTAGTGTACAGCCTCTATGCTATCTCTTTAACCATAAATGTATGGGAGGCGGTGTCAGCTAAAACGCAATGTCCCATCTGCTATAAAGGAAATCTGGTGTATCCATTACCTGTAGCCATGGTATAGGTGAGTATGCGGTGCCCAGATGACCCCGACGCGCGTTTCGCTGTCCTGCAGCTTCGTCAGGAGGTGGCTAGCTACATGCACGGCGTCCTTATATGCAACCTACATTATCCCAATTGTGTGCAGCTGTGACGGCGCATCCCCGGCATGTTGCCGCCCAGTGACGAGCGCGGCGCTCAGAGATCGCGTCACCCGGCAACCAAGCCCGGTCACATGACCGCGCCTGTTACCAAGGCAGCGCAATACCCGTGTAGAACGCCGCCACCCTCACCGAGCAACAGCGCATGCTCGGGTCGCGCTCTAGTCTGCAGTAACCATTAAAAACATCTATCAGGTATGAGACAATATCTACTACACCCCTCTGATGTCATGTCTAATGTGCACAATGGCACAGTCCATATATACTCATAAATATGAGATGTATGTAAATATAACTATATCCCATATGGACACTAATCTCTCTGATTGGCGTATACATTAACATGGTGCACTACCACCTAATACTGCTACGCCATAGTGACTATATACCGTAATCCCAAACACAATGTGTCAACATATCTATGATGTGCAACAAGGGTAATATACATAATGGAAAATTATCATAAATAAACGTTTAGTATATAGAGCCACCATGAGCACCATGTTGGAAAAACACCGGCCAGTGATAAATACATATACATCCAACATAGGCCCATGCTGCATAATACGTCCGCATTTATAAAATCATGATACCACAATCTACTGACATATATGATACGCAAACAGTATTAATAAACATAGTTTCTATTGCATTAGCCCTAGCATAGCCGGTCATTATAAATATGTACATCTAAGGCTACGTTCACATTCGCGGCTAGCGCCGCAGCGTCGGGCACCGCAGCGGCGCCGCATGCATCATGCGCCCCTATATTTAACATGGGGGCGCATGGACATGCGGTGCACTTGCTTTTTGCGCCGCATGCGTCCCTGCGGCGCCCGCGTCGGGGCGCAGAGGACGCAGCAAGTTGCATTTTTGCTGCGTCCAAAATCAATGGAAAAAAGGACGCATGCGGCGCAAAAAGCAGCGTTGTGCATGTGTTCACATTTGCGCTGTGCGTTGCGGCGGCGACGCTGCGGCGCACACCGCAAATGTGAACGTAGCCTAACACCATACAGTTCTTCTCTCAACAGGATTCCTCCACATGGTGTATTCAGTGGCTCCGTTTCAAAATCATCAGTCAGCTTGATCATGTCCTCAAACTCATCATGTATCTCTCCATATACGTCAGCCAGAGAAATTGGGGTAAGCACATAATAAACATACCTAAAGAAATAAACAGAGTGAATAAAAACTGTAAAAACCATACACAACTCTAAAATTCGCGCCGTACATTAAATGAAGGATTTGAAGCTCAACACCTCATTTAACCCATGAGGTGCGAAAGTATTAAGCACAACAATCCACTTGGTCTCCCTTTTCAAAAGTTCTTTTTGGTAATTTCCTCCCCTGATTCCCAGCTGGACCCTGTCTATTCCTCTTATTCTCAATCCCCTAGGATCACCATTGTGATGGACTAAAAAATGTCTGGGGATTGTTTTTAACATGGCAATATCCTGAGTAGGATCCACATTTTTAATGTCTCTAACATGTTCTAATGTTCTCACTCGGAGCTGTCGCGTAGTCATGCCAATGTAAATCTGATTACATGGACAGGACGCGAAATATATTACCATATCAGTTCTACAAGAGATGTGGTGCGTGATATTGTATATACGTGATTGGTCACTATTAAAGAATGTAGAGGTACGCTCAATAAATTTACAAGCCGAGCAATCACCACATTTAAAACAGCCCCATTTGGGGCCCAATCTCTCTGAGAAAAAGGAGTTTTTGGGAGGTACATAGTGACTGCGGGTCAAAATATCTTTCAGATTTTTTTATCTTCTCCACGTGATAGATGGCACTTCTGGGAGATGTTTTGCTAAATCACCGTCAGTTGTCAGTACTGACCAGTGTTTTTTACAGATATCCAATATATCTGTCCACCTGGAGTTAAAATCAGTGATCAATCTCACTGGTTGTTCTGCTTGTGTCTCCGATTTTTGTTTTTTTACAAGTAACTGATTCCTAGGTGTAAATTTAGCCCGCCGATAACCCGCCCTGATGTTCTGATGGTTATAACCCCTTTGTTTCAGATTTTGTGTCAAAATTTTTGCCTGGTTCTCAAATTTTAAATTGTCCGAAGCTTCTAGGCGCTACCCATTCAGCTATATGATCACTCCCTCGGATTAGATCAGATGAGAGTTTGTTCAGCTATCTTCGAGGAAGGAGGCGGAGCCACGATGTCGGCGTGAGAAGAGGATTTTCCACCGCGGAGAGCGGCAGGACTTCACTCTGGAACTTCAGTCACTGAAGATCCAGAAGTGAAGTGGTTCAGTCTTCACAGTGTCGCGGTGGGTATGATCTCTGTGTCTGTGTGTGTGTCTGTCTGTGTGTATGTATCTTTCTTGCAGCTCCTGTCCTACACAGTACCATACTGTATATACAGGTCCACACTATATCCTGCATTACAGTGTGTCTGTGTGTACTGTATGTATATAGTGTGGACCTGTTTACAGTATAGTGCTGTGTATACACTTTATACAGCCCCTCAGCCTCTATTCTATATACAGCCAGCACCGCAACAGCCTCTGATATATACAGCCCGGCAGCAGCCCCTCATATATATATACAGCCCAACAGCAGCTTCTAATATATACAGCCCAGCAGCAGCCCCTCATATATATATACAGCTCAGTAGAAGCCCCTCATATATATACAGCCCAGCAGAAGCCTCTCATAAATATACAGCCCAGCAGAAGCCTCTCATGCATATACAGCCCAGCAGAAGCCTCTCATGCATATACAGCCCAGCAGAAGCCTCTCATACATATACAGCCCAGCAGAAGCCTCTGACATATACAGCCCAGCAGAAGCCTCTCATACATATACCGCCTAGGAGAAGCCTCTCATACATATACAGCCCAGCAGAAGCCTCTCATACATATAGAGCCCAGCAGAAGCCCCTCATATATATACAGCCCAGCAGAAGCTTCTAATACGTATACAGCCCAGCAGAAGCCTCTCATACATATACAGCCAGCACAGCAGCACCCTTTGATATATACAGGTAAACAGCCTCTGATATATACAGCCCGGCAGCAGCCCCCCATATATATATGTACAGCCCAGCAGAAGCCCCTCATATATATATATATATATATATATATATATATATACAGCCCAGCAGAAGCCCCTCATATATATATATATATATATATATATATATATATATATATATATATATATATATATATATATATATACAGCTCAGCAGAAGCCCCTCATATATAAACAGCCGAGCAGAAGCGCCTCATACATATACAGCCCAGCAGAAGCCCCTCATATATATACAGCCCAGCAGAAGCCGCTCATATATATATATATATATATATATATATATATACATACAGCTCATCAGACGCCCCTCATATATTAACAGCCCAGCAGAAGCCCCTCATACATATACAGCCCAGCAGAAGCCCCTCATATATATACAGCCCAGCAGAAGCCTCTCATACACATACAGCCCAGCAGAAGCCTCTCATACATATACAGTCCAGCAGAAGCCTCTGACATACAGAGCCCAGCAGCAGTCTTTGATATAGACAGCCCAAATTTCTGCAATATACATACATACATATGTACATATTTTAATCTTTAACGCCCTTTCAGGACGTCAAGGGTTGACAAGGTCAGATATACTGCGTGAATTGGACTTTAGTGACATCATTAGTGATTTTGCAGCACGAAAATCAAGGAAAGTGCCCGGATTGTAAAAAATTAATGATTATACTTGAATTACTCTGCGTAAATGATTTTTGTAAATAAACTTACGTTCGTTTCATTTTGTGTTTTTGCATTACATATTGCAGCACCTTGAAAAATGGGCCTCCCTCCAAAATGGGCCCCGGGCCACCCACCACTTAAATCCGGCCCTGGTACCAGTCATGACTTGTATTGTTTAAGATTACTGTACTTGTCTTTTATTATGTATACCCCTTTTCACATGTAAAGCGCCATGGAATAAATGGTGCTATAATAATAAATATAATATATACACATATATACTTCTCAGCCTGGCTGCCGCACTTCATGACCTCAGAACTACCAACTCTTATCCTGGGAGACTTCAACATTCCCATTAACAGCCCCACTTCCACATCTGCATCCCAGCTTCTATCACTAACCACTTCCCTAGGCCTCTCACAGCTCTCAACCTCTGAAACACACAAAGACGGTAACACCCTGGACCTGGTCTTTGTCCGGCTCTGTTCAATCTCTTACCTACTGTAGATAACTCACCACTTCCCCTCTCTGACCACAACATTCTCTCCTTCACACTCACAATTCCTCGCCCACCCCAGCACTCTCCTACCTACCACACATTCAGAAATCTACATACCATTAACCCTCATACACTTTCAGACTCCTTACACTCATCATTGTTCCCAATCTCTTCTTTTTCCTGTCCTTATCTGGCTGTACATCACTACAACGCCACTCTTAGAAGCACCTTAGACCAAGTAGCTCCCCTCACCCTCAGAACCTCCAAACACAGAGTGAAACAGCCCTGGCTCACATCGCAAACCCGATTTCTCCAGCGATGCTCTAGGTGTGCTGAACGCTTATGGAGGAAAACACGCACACCAGAAGACTTCACACACTTCAAATTTATGTTAAGGACCTATAGCGCTGCCCTTCACCTCGCCAAACAGTCCTACTATACCACCCTGATCTCCTCACTATCCAACAACCCCAAGAAACTTTTTAACACCTTTCACTCCCTCCTCAGGCCAAAAGCACAAGACCCTATCACAGACAATTGTGCTGATGACCTGGCCTCCCACTTTATAGAGAAAATAGACAATATACGTCAGGAAATCTGCTCCCAGACACCAAGTGCAATGAGTCGACTCCCATTCCTCCCTGCATCTCCCTTGGCTCACTCTCCACATTCGATCCCATCACAGAAGAAGAAGTCTCCAAGCTCCTCTCCTCGTCCGACTACATGCACCACCGACCCCATTCCCTCACATCTCTGTTATGAACTCTATTTCTGGGCTCCCTCTAGTGGTCACAAGCGGTACTGTGTAGTGTTGTCTTTCTGCAGGTTGGCCTCATCAGCTGGTTCGTTATCCTTGGTTGGTTTTCTATTTAGCCCACCTGGATACTCAGTTCCTTGCCTGCTATCAATGTATTCAGTGCTCTTCAGATTCCGTGTGTCTACCTTGCTCCCAGTCTCTCCAAGACAAGCTAAGTTTTTGTTTGATCATTTTTTGATTATCAGTGTTCATTATGTTTTTAGTACAGCTCGCTAAAATGTGATTTATTCGCTTGCTGGTTGCTCTAGGGGACTGAGTTTCTCCCCCCACACCGTTAGTTGGTGTGGGGGTTCTTGAAATCTCAGAGTGGATATTTTGTAAGGGTTTTTTTACTGACCGCATAGATTCCCTTTTCTATTTTCTGCTATCTAGTATTAGTGGGCCTCATTTGCTGAATCTGCTTTCACCCCTGTGTATGTGCCTTCCTCTTACCTCACCGTTATTATTTGTTGGGGGCTTCTATATCTTTGGGGATTATTTCTCTAGAGGCAAGAGAGGTCTTTCTTTCTCTCTAGGGGTAGTTAGTTCCTTAGGCTGGCTTGAGACGTCTAGGAATTCAGGCACGTTCACCGGCTACTTCTAGTGTGTTTGGTTAGGTTCAGATTTGCGGTCAGTCCAGCTTGCCACCTCCCTAGAGCTTGTCCTATGTTTGTTACTTAGCTGGAGTAATTTGTGATCCTCAACCACTAAGGATCATAACACATCTCCTCCAGTCTCTCTCTCCAGTCGTCACAACTCACCTAACTACAATTTTTAATCTCTCCCTCTCCTCTGGCATTTTCCCCTCCTCCTTCAAACACTCTATCATTACTCCATTACTAAAAAAAACCCACCCTTGACCCATCATGCACAAACAACTACAGACCGGTCTCCAATCTCCCCTTCATCTCAAAACTCCTGGAGCGCCTAGTCTACTCCCGCCTTACCCGTTACCTCTCCACTCATTCCCTCCTAGACCATTCACAGTTCAGGTTCCGCCCCCTACATTCGACAGAAACTGCACTCATCAAGGTGACCAATGACCTTCTGACAGCAAAATGTAACTGTGACCACTCTCTGCTCATTCTCCTCGATCTTTCTGCAGCTTTCGACACTGTTGACCACCCTCTCCTACTCTCTAGGCTCCAGTCACTAGGCATTAAGGACACTGCTCTCTCCTGGTTCTCTTCCTATCTTTCTGAACGCTCCTTCAGTGTTCTGTTCTCCGGCTCCACTTCATCTCCTCTTCCTCTCACTGTCGGGGTACCTCAGGGCTCAGTCCTTGGCCCCCTTCTCATCTCCCTCTACACGGCCCCAATTGGACAGACCATCAGCAGATTTGGCTTTCAGTACCATCTTTATGCTGATGACACACAACTATACACGTCATCCCCTGACCTTACCCCCGCTGTACTACAGAACGCCACTGACTATCTGTCCGCAGTCTCTGACATCATGTCCGCTCTCTATCTGAAACTCAACCTCTCCAAAACTGAACTTCTTCTGCTCCCGCCTTCCACTAACCTCCCTAAACCTGACATTTCCCTCTCCGTGGGTGGCACCATAATAACACCCCGGCAGCAGGCACGCTATCTGGGTGTTTTGTTTGACTCCGATCTCTCCTTCACCTCCCACATACAATCTCTTGCCCGCTCGTGCCGCTTACACCTAAAGAACATCTCTAGAATCCGCCCTTTTCTCACCATGGAGACAACAAAAACCCTCACTGTCGCCCTAATCCACTCCCGTCTGGACTACTGTAACGCTCTATTAATTGGCCTCCCCCTCACGCGACTTTCCCCTCTCCAGTCTATCCTTAATGCAGCAGCCAGGGTTGTCCATCTGGCTAATCGTTACTCGGACGTGTCCGCTCTTCGCCAGTCGTTACACTGGCTGCCCATTCATTACAGGATACAATTCAAAGTACTTGTTCTCACCCACAAAGATCTCCACAGTGTGGCACCCCCTTACATCTCCTCCCTCATTTCTGTCTATCGGCCTAGCCGACCGCTGCGCTCTGCAAACGACTTTCGACTAACCTCTGCACTAATCCGTACCTCCCACTCCCGACTCCAAGACTTCTCCCGTGCTGCGCCAATCCTCTGGAATGCTCTACCCCAAGATATTAGGACCATCCACAACCTGCATAGTTTTAGGCGCTCGCTCAAAACACATTTGTTCAGAGCGGCCTATCACGTTCCCTAATCAAACTAATTTTATGTTTGTGTGTGTGTAGCCCATTCGCTATCTCAATCTACCCCCCACTTTCTGAAGATGGCTGGACCATCATTGTAAATACATAATTGTAAATACACACCTGTACTTTGTATCTCCCCACCTCATTGTAGATTGTAAGCTCTCACGAGCAGGGTCGTCTTATTTTGTCTTATTTTGCTTTATTACTGTATTGTTAACATTGTTACCTATGACTGTTGTGTTTGAAACTGTTAAACTGTAAAGCGCTGCGGAATATGTTGGCGCTATATAAATAAAGATTATTATTATTATTATACTCACATTACCACACACAGCCCGCACACACACCATAAACACTGTATATACACATATATACTCACTCTTTTCCAGGGCCGTATTTAGAGTTTCTGCTGCCCTAGGCACTTTTAGCGCTGCCTCCCCCTTTGGTGGGTATGACACTATCGGCAGTGACTTTGGCAAAAACTCGCTGATGTGAAAGTTGCCTTTTGCAGCAGATCCGGCAGTTTTTCTGCATGTGCCGTGTAACAGATCACTTACAGCAACACTGCGTTCGGCCTCATTCATTCCCTATGGGATTTGCGGCACTTGCCATGATCTGGCAAATGCGGTACCATGCCTCCCAACTTTTGAAGAAGGGAAGGAGGTATAAAGTTTGCGGCGTGCGTAGTGCGCTGCGGCAAATTTTAGGCCACACCTCTGACCACACCCATTTCACAATTAGTCACACCCATATCCACGTCCCAACCACAGCCATTTAGCACTGCTGATCACACTGTTTTATATACAATAATTATAAACAAAAAAATATGGCCACAGTGCTTCATACTGTATAATGGCCACACATGATGCTCCATACTGTATAATGGCCACACATGATGCTCCATACTGTATAATGGCCACACATGATGCTCCATACTGTATAACGACCACACATGATGCTCCATACTGTATAACGGCCACACATGATGCTCAATACTGTATAATGGCCACACATGATGCTCCATACTATATAATGGCCATTGGCCACACATGGTGCTCCATACTGTATAACGGCCACACATGATGCTCAATACTGTATAATGGCCACACATGATGCTACATCTATATATATAATTGTCTAAGGGTTTTTCCGTCTGTCTGTCTGTCTTTCTGTCTGTCTGTCTGTCCTGGAAATCCCGCGTCTCTGATTGGTCGAGGCCGCCAGGCCTCGACCAATCAGAGACGGGCACAGCATGGCGACGATGATGTCATAAAGGTTGCCTCGACCAATCAGTGACGGGCACAGTCTGCCGTGAATTCGCCTCGACCAATCAGCGACGGGCACAGTATCGACGTAGATGTCATAATGGTTGCCATGGCGACGATGATGTCATAAAGGTTGCCTCGACCAATCAGCGACGGGCACAGTCTGCCGTGAATTCTGGAATCATCATTGTCCATATACTACGGGGACATGCATATTCTAGAATACCCGATGCATTAGAATCGGGCCACAGTCTAGTACTGTATAATGGCCACACATGATGCTCCATACTGTATAACGGCCACACATGATGCTCCATACTGTATAATGGCCACACATGATGCTCAATACTGTATAATGGCCACACATGATGCTCCATACTGTATAATGGCCACACATGATGCTCCATACTGTATAACGGCCACACATGATGCTCCATACTGTATAATGGCCACACATGATGCTCAATACTGTATAATGGCCACACATGGTGCTCCATACTGTATAACGGCCACACATGATGCTTCATACTGTATAATGGCCACACATGATGCTCCATCCTGTATAACGGCCACACATGATGCTCAATACTGCATAATGGCCACACATGATGCTCCATACTGTATAATGGCCATTGGCCACACATGATGCTCCATACTGTATAACGGTCACACATGATGCTCCATACTGTATAACGGCCACACATGATGCTCAATACTGTATAATGGCCACACATGATGCTCCATACTATATAATGGCCATTGGCCACACATGGTGCTCCATACTGTATAACGGCCACACATGATGCTCCATACTGTATAATGGCCACACATGATGCTCCATCCTGTATAACGGCCACACATGATGCTCAATACTGTATAATGGCCACACATGATGCTCCATACTGTATAATGGCCACACATGATGCTCCATCCTGTATAACGGCCACACATGATGCTCAATACTGTATAATGGCCACACACAGTTCTCCATACTGTATAATGACCCCCCTGTATGCAAGGCTCATATTCCCCCTCCTGTATGCATGGCTCATATTCCCCCCCCCTGTATGCATGGCTCATATCCCCCCTGTATGCATGGCTCATATTCACCCCCCTGTATGCATGGCTCATATTCACCCCCCTACTGTATGCATGGCTCATATTTCCCCCCCCCCTGTATGCATGGCTCATATTCCACCCCCTGTATGCATGGCTCATATTCACCCCCCTGTATGCATGGCTCATATTCCACCCCCTTGTATGCATGGCTCATATTCACCCCCCCCTGCATGGCTCATATTCACCCCCCGTATGCATGGCTCATATTCCACCCCCCTGTATGCATGGCTCATATTCACCACCCCCTCCTATGCATGGCTCATATTCCACCCCCCCTGTATGCATCACTCATCTTTCCACCACCCCCCAATCTTGAATGGCGCAGCTTACCGTCCTCCTTCTTCCCCCCTCCCCTGTCCCCCCATACAGGTCTGACATATGCTATAGCCTGTACGATCCTGCTGGAGATGGGGATACATTGGCCGCCTGTCAGGCAAAGGGCTCTTTCAGACAAGCATAGAATGGATCATTGTGCATAATGGGTCTATTATAGTGAGTGTACACGGCCAATTCTACTTGTGGACCAAATCCCTCATACTCACCTGTTCCTCACCGCGCGGCCGCGATGTCCCTCTGGCTGTCCCGACTCCCGGCGCTGCACCTTGTTCCTGCATGAGCGGTCAAGTAATACCGCTCATTAAAGTCATGAATATGCGCATATTCATGACCTTAATGAGCAGTACCACGTGACCGCTCATTCAGGACGAGCTCCAGATGCCGAGACCAGGCATTGCTGGAGCAGGGTGAGTATCGTCTTCAAGGAGGGTGGGTGGGAGGCGGGGGCCAGGGGGGGGGCGGGGTCGGTCGGGAGGTGACCCAGCTTTAAAAAAAAAAAAAAAACAAGAAAAAACAAACAACCAAACCTTGCTCAGGTGCCGCCCCCTGCATTGTTCCCGCCCTAGGCACGTGCCCTCACGTGCCTAGTGGCAAATACGGCCCTGTGTGGATCCAAAAACTTGTAAAATACAAGTTTGTCAGCTGATTTGATCATTTACGACGGCCATTAAATCAATTTTTCCCAGCTGCATATCTCACTGTGAAAACTGGGGACTGTCTGCCAACAACAACATGCATGTGGTATGGTGACAGAGTAATAGTGTGAACAAAACTGCTGGACATGTAAGCAGACTTTTGCATAATAAATTCCCAAAATTCACCAGCTAAAGAGGAAAACATCCTTCAGCAGAGACATGTCATCGCATAGCTGATCTGGATCTGAAAACCAACAGCTCTGATATACCAGGCAGATAACCAGCGATGATTAACTGTGTCCAATAGAAAAAGCAGCATTACAGATGCGTTTGTTCACCACATAGTGTCTATTGAGTGCTATAAAACTTGGAAAACAGAGGCAGTGATGAATAGCTTTAATCTCTCCTTAGGGTCTCAGCTCTGCTAGATAGCAGAAGTGTTAGTACAAATTAATTCTAAAGCACATTGCTCTGTTGATGACAGGAGGCTGTTGACAAATTTGGCACATCTTCCATCAGGGCTCTGCTGTTTCAGCACTACTGCAGTTGTGCTTTAAAGGGAACCTGTCACCCCCAAAATGGAAGATGAGCTAAGCCCACCAGCATCAGGGGCTTATCTACAGAATTCTGTAATGCTGTAGATAAGCCCCCGATGTATCCTGAAAGATGAGAAAAAGAGGTTAGATTATACTCACCCAGGGGCGGTCCCGGTTCTGTTCGGGTCCGATGGGAGTTGCAGTCCTTGTCCGGGGCCTCCCATCTTCATAGGATGACATCCTCGTCTTGTGTTCATGCTGTAGCTCCGGCGCAGGCGTACTTTGTATGACCTGTTGAGGGCAAAGTACTGCAGTGCGCAGGCACTGGGAAAGGTCAGAGCGGCCCGGCACCTGCACACTGCAGTACTTTGCTCTGCCCTCAACAGGGCAGACAAAGTATGCCTGAACTGGAGCCGCGGCGTGAGTATATTTTTCTGTTTCATTCCTGTGTGTTGATTATACCGCAGGTCTTTACTCCTCCTACTATACTTTTTTTTTTTTTTTCTCCCTCACTGGGCGCTTGCGCAACATGGCTCATTCTTGAGCCGTGTGTGCGCAGGCGCAACTTCTTCTCCATGGAGATTCTTGCGACTTCCGCACAGTTCCCCTCTACTTCCGGCCAGCGCACACAGTGCGGTCCATGTCTGCCTATTCGAGTCAACACAACGGCAGGTACTTAAGGCAATTATATTCTATATATAACGTGGGCGGTTCACCACACACTTCACTTCCCCTGATGAAGCTGCTGCGGCAGCGATACGCGTGGGGCCAGTCTCCCACACCCCATTTCTGCACTTTACGCTGATTATTTTTGGTATGCAGGTTTAGGCGATTTCCATGGCCTTACATCTTTTTTGACTCTGATGTGCTCCAGACTCAGCTAGGTATTTACGGCACTATACCGTGTTTCTGCATATTTAGCAGCTTTCTCCTGTTTACCTGCAACCTTATCATTCTTTGCTGTAGGTTATAGGATTTTACCATACATTGCTAGGGACCTCTTTTATTATTGTTTGGTTTACTTTAAAGGGTCCCCCTATGGTTCTGGCTATGATGTCGGCACATATGTGCCAGTATGGTTGAGCATATCAGTGGTATATATATATATTCTACTCTGCATATTTACTTGAATTGGGGTGTCATGTACTGATTTGTGCATTTTTAAATGTTTTTATGTTGCTTGTTGTGGTGTTCAATAAAACGTTTGTTATATTTTTCTACAACATGTGGTTGTGCGGGCCTTTTTTAGTCCAATCCTTTTTCTTCTTTGTGGCTATATATATTATTGGACTAGGCACTGCACCCCTATCTATAGTTAGCATACAGCTATAGTGCACCCTTTCTTCTCAGCTTCAGGAGCCGCAGCGTGAAGACAAGAAGGGGACGTCATCGTATGAAGATGGGAGGCCCCGGAACCGGACCGCCCCTAGGTGAGTATAATCTAACCTCTTTATCTCATCTTTTAGGATACATCGGGGGCTTATCTACAGCATTAAGGCCCCGTCACACATAGCGAGATCGCTAGTGAGATCGCTGCTGAGTCACAAGTTTTGTGACGCAACAGCGACCTCAGTAGCGATCTCGCTATGTGTGACACGTACCAGCGACCAGGCCCCTGCTGCGAGATCGCTGGTCGTGTCGGAATGGCCTGGACCTTTTTTGGTCGTTGAGGTCCCGCTGACATCGCTGAATCGGTGTGTGTGACACCGATCCAGCGATGTCTTCACTGGTAACCAGGGTAAACATCGGGTTACTAAGCGCAGGGCCGCGCTTAGTAACCCGATGTTTACCCTGGTTACCATCGTAAATGTAAAAAAAAACAAACACTACATACTCACCATCTGATGTCCGTCAGGTCCCTTGCCGTCTGCTTCCTGCTCTGACTGAGTGCCGCCGTACAGTGAGAGCACAGCACAGCAGTGACGTCACCGCTGCGCTCTGCTCTCACTGTACGGTCGGATCTCAGTCAGAGCAGGAAGCAGACGGCAAGGGACCTGACGGACATCAGATGGTGAGTATGTACTGTTTGTTTTTTTTTACATTTACGCTGGTAACCAGGGTAAACATCGGGTTACTAAGCGCGGCCCTGCGCTTAGTAACCCGATGTTTACCCTGGTTACCCGGGTGCTGCAGGGGGACTTCGGCATCGTTGAAGACAGTTTCAACGATGCCGAAGTCGTTCCCCTGATCGTTGGTTGCTGGAGAGAGCTGTCTGTGTGACAGCTCCCCAGCGACCACACAGCGACAAAACAGCGACGCTGCAGCGGTCTGTATCGCTGCAGCGTCGCTGTGTGTGACGGGGCCTTTACAGAACGCTGTAGATAAGCCCCTGATGCTGGTGGGCTTATCTTATCTTCCATTTTGGTTGTGACAGGTTCCCTTTAAGCATGAGTCGTCTGTCCCCGATCATATACTCACCCTGTGACGTCTTCACCATTTTTCAGTGCCAGTCTGGTCCCACGGCGTTACGTTGTGAGCACAGCTTCTGAGTGGCCAGAAATCAGAAGCTAGGCCACAAACTCTCAATGCAAGTTTATTAGAGCAAGAACGAGGATCTCATAGACTTATATTGATTAGTGACCTTGGCTTGCTCCATGAAAGACTGGAGAAGCCGGCAGGTCACAAACTACAGGAGACGGACAGGAGCGGCGGAGAAAACAGATGAAAACGCTGGTAGGTGAGTATCAGACGGGGGCAATGAACTTGGATTTTAAGCACCACTCCAGTGGTCAAATAAAAGAAAACCTGCTGGAGTGGTTCTTTAAGGTTCTTTAAGACTGATGTATTATACAGCAGGAGTAACTTCCCCCTTTGCAGAGATTCAGCGTCAAAGTAGTTCATTGTTGTGAGTGAACATGTAGGCAGGTTCCATTAGAATAAAGTGGCTACTATAGTACAAGAACACCTGAATGCGAGACGTCACTACGATGGAATGTCACAATTCGACTTACGCAAGGCTAAAGTCTTTCGAAACTAGAGATTGTAGGAGGAAATTTAATGACAAACGTACACTGGTTAAAAAAACAACAAATTTTTGCAGTGGCCTTATAAAAATAAACAAATGTCAATTGTGTGATTAACATCATTTCTGTCCCAAGGCTATAATGACTCTTCCATTTTGACATTACACTTTGAGGAGGAGACAAACATTGATCCACATTTAGGCAACGTTCACACGTTCAGTATTTGGTCAGTATTTTACATCAGTATCTGTAAGCCAAAACCAGGAGTGGAACAATCATAGGAAAAGTATAATAGAAACCCGTCACCACTTCTGTATTTATCACCCACTCCTGGTTTTGGCTTACAAATACTGATGCAAAATATTGACCAAATACTGAATGTAATATAGTAAAGCACGGCACTCTGGGTATCTGAGAGGTGCTCAAGTTAGGTGTCCAACCCATAGTACATCAATGATAATATACTTGGCACTCAGGAGAACTTTGTAGTGAAGTAAAACATCATTTATTCAGTGCATCCAGTTCAACATGAACGTTTTCGGTCCCCACATAGGACCTTCATCAGACAGAATTTTTGAGTACTGTAATATATATATACAAAAATACAAAAGAATATTTTTAGAGACAAAATTCATGATGCACATTAACCCCTTCACCCCCAAGGGTGGTTTGCACGTTAATGACCGGGCCAATTTTTACAATTCTGACCACTGTCCCTTTATGAGGTTATAACTCTGGAACGCTTCAACGGATCTTGGCGATTCTGACATTGTTTTCTCGTGACATATTGTACTTCATGATAGTGGTAAAATTTCTTTGATATTACCTGCGTTTATTTGCAGAAAAAATGGAAATTTGGCGAAAATTTTGAAAATTTTGCAATTTTCCAACTTTGAATTTTTATGCCCTTAAATCACAGAGATATGTCATGCAAAATACTTAATAAGTAACATTTCCCACATGCCTACTTTACATCAGCACAATTTTGGAACCAAAATTTTTTTTTGTTAGGGAGTTATAAGGGTTAAAAGTTGACCAGCAATTTCTCATTTTTACAACACCATTTTTTTTAGGGACCACATCTCATTTGAAGTCATTTTGAGGGGTCTATATGATAGAAAATACCCATGTGTGACACCATTCTAAAAACTGCACCCCTCAAGGTGCTCAAAACCATATTCAAGAAGTTTATTAACCCTTCTGGTGCTTCACAGGAATTTTTGGAATGTTTAAATAAAAATGAACATTTAACTTTTTTTCACAAAAAATTTACTTCAGCTCCAATTTGTTTTATTTTACCAAGGGTAACAGGAGAAAATGGACCCCAAAATTTGTTGTACAATTTGTCCTGAGTACGCCGATACCCCATATGTGGGGGTAAACCACTGTTTGGGCGCATGACAGAGCTCGGAAGCGAAGGAGCGCCATTTGACTTTTCAATGCAAAATTGACTGGAATTGAGATGGGACGCCATGTTGCGTTTGGGGAGCCCCTGATGTGCCTAAACATTGAAACCCCCCACAAGTGATACCATTTTGGAAAGTAGACCCCATAAGGAACTTATCTAGAGGTGTGGTGAGCACTTTGACCCACCAAGTACTTCACAGAAGTTTATAATGCAGAACCGTAAAAATAAAAAATCATATTTTTCACAAAAATTATTTTTCGCCCCCAATTTTTTATTTTCCCAAGGGTAAGAGAAGAAATTGGACCCCAAAAGTTGTTGTACAATTTGTCCTGAGTACGCTGATACCCCATATGTGGCGATAAACCACTGTTTGGGCGCATGGGAGAGCTCGGAAGGGAAGTAGCACCGTTTGACTTTTCAATGCAAAATTGACTGGAATTGAGATGGGACGCCATGTTGCGTTTGGGGAGCCCCTGATGTGCCTAAACATTGAAACCCCCCACAAGTGACACCATTTTGGAAAGTAGACCCCCTAAGGAACTTATCTAGAGGTGTGGTGAGCACTTTGACCCACCAAGTACTTCACAGAAGTTTATAATGCAGAACCGTAAAAATAAAAAATCATATTTTTTTCACAAAAATTATTTTTCGCCCCCAATTTTTTATTTTCCCAAGGGTAAGAGAAGAAATTGGACCCCAACAGTTGTTGCACAATTTGTCCTGAGTACGCTGATACCCCATATGTGGCGATAAACCACTGTTTGGGCGCATGGGAGAGCTCGGAAGGGAAGTAGCACCGTTTGACTTTTCAATGCAAAATTGACAGGAATTGAGATGGGACGCCATGTTGCGTTTGGAGAGCCACTGATGTGCCTAAACATTGAAACCCCCCACAAGTGACACCATTTTGGAAAGTAGACCCCCTAAGGAACTTATCTAGATGTGTTTTGAGCGCTTTGACCCACCAAGGGCTTCACAGAAGTTAATAATGCAGAGCCGTAAAAATAAAACAAAAATTTTTTCCCACAAAAATTATTTTTTTAGCCCCCAGTTTTGTATTTTCCCGAGGGTAGCAGGAGAAATTGGACCCCAAAATCTGTTGTCCAAGTTGTCCTGAATGCGATGATATACCATATGTGGGGAGAACCACTGTTTGGGCGCATGGGAGGGCTCGGAAAGGAAGGAGCGCCATTTGGAATGCAGACTTAGATGGAATGGTCTGCAGGCGTCACATTGCGTTTGCAGAGCCCCTAATGTACCTAAACAGTAGAAACCCCCCACAAGTGACACCATGTTGGAAAGTAGACCCCCTAAGGAACTTATCTAGATGTGTGATGAGCGCTTTGACCCACCAAGGGCTTCACAGAAGTTTATAATGCAGAGCCGTAAAAATAAAACAAAAATTTTTTCCCACAAAAATTATTTTTCAGCCCCCAGTTTTGTATTTTCCCGAGGGTAACAGGAGAAATTGGACCCCAAAAGTTGTTGTCCAATTTGTCCTGAGTGCGCTGATACCCCATATGTGGGGGGAAACCACCGTTTGGACGCATGGAAGGGCTCGGAAGTGAAGGAGCGCCATTTGGAATGCAGACTTAGATGGAATGGTCTGCAGGCGTCACATTGCGTTTGCAGAGCCCCTAATGTACCTAAACAGTAGAAACCCCCCACAAGTGACACCATGTTGGAAAGTAGACCCCCTAAGGAACTTATCTAGATGTGTGGTGAGCGCTTTGACCCACCAAGGGCTTCACAGAAGTTAATAATGCAGAGCCGTAAAAATACAACAAAAATTTTTTCCCACAAAAATTATTTTTTTAGCCCCCAGTTTTGTATTTTCCCGAGGGTAGCAGGAGAAATTGGACCCTAAAAGTTGTTGTCACAACAAGTAATGGGACACAATACCTTGTATGATATATGGAACTGCGCTGCAAATGGGCGAGGTGCTCGCTGATGAGAAGAGCGCTGAAAAGAATGAATAAAGGTGGTCCCAGTAAGGTGAATAGTCCAGGCCCAATGTATAACAACAGAGAGGAGACTGGGCGTCGCTATACCTGGTGCTGCAGAGGAGAGGAATGGCGCCGTGCAGAGAATCCTCCCGGAGACGCTGATCCTCCAGCGCTACTTCCGGGTTTATGTGTGCGCCCACAGGGGGTCAGCTGACCCGCTGCGTCATCGGCGTCACATGACTGTGGCAGCCGCGCATGCGCAGAAGCGAGGGGAGCGCTGGGCAGAAATTATAAGCGCACTGGCGCCTGTATCTATCGTATACAGTGTACACATGCACCGCGCAGCTCAGGCATGAGCGACGAGGCCACAGGGGGAGATGTTGTGGGCACTGTAGTATGTATCAATGAGGAATGAAACCGCAGAAAAATTGCATGTGGGGGCCATCTGTACAAAGGAGGGATTAAACTAGTTGTGGGCACTATAGCATACGAAAGAGGAATGAAATAGCAGGAAGGATGCGTGTGGGGGCTACATATGCATATTGAAGAAAAAACTAGTCAGACCTTGGGAGATCTAATGGTGGTCACACAGCTATGATAAAGTGGCAATCTGAATACTCTATATTAAACCGGCATGGTGTGGAAATACTATACCATGTGAAGGATAGTTGGTGCTCAGTGCCTAGTAGTGCAGCTAGCGATTCTGTGAGGATATAAAAGAAGGAAACAAACAAAATCAATACAACATGCTCAGTATAACAGGGAACATAATATAATATTCACAGTTTTACAGAAAAGCTGAGACGTCATAGTCCCTATTTAATCCCTTTGGTTCTAAGGTCTGTAACGTGTAGATCCAAAAAGCTTCCCTTCTCTGGAGCATTTTGGTACGGTTCTGACCTCTCCTAGGGATATCAATTTGTTCAAGAACCTGGAAACGGAGCTGGGCGATGGTGTGATTTTTTTCGGAAAAGTGATAAGGGAGGGGGAGATGTGTCTTTTTGCATCGGATTGTGGACTTATGCTGGGCCACTCTATCCTTCACCATTTGGGTAGTCTCCCCCACATAGGCCAAACCGCATGGGCACTTTATAAGATATACCACAAAGGTGGATTCACAAGTAAAAAATCCCTTGACGGGAATTGCCTTACCAGTTTGTGGGTGAAAAACAACGGAACCCCTCTGTATGTTGCTACACTGTAGACAGTTCAAACAGGGGAATGTCCCTTGTCTTTGAGTTTGAAGGAAAGTCTGCCTGGGGACCACTGTGCTTGAACCAATGTCAGCCTTTACAAGTCTATCTTTGAGGTTTTTTGCTCGTTTGAAACATGGAAGGAAGGGCCTAGTGAATTCCGGAATATTGGGATAACTTTTTGTTAGGATGTTCCAGTGTTTTCTGATTGTAGTTTGCACCAAACCAGAAAACGGGTGAAACGTGGAAACGAAAGGAATTCTCTTTTGGTTGTCTTTTGGTCTAGTGTGAGATAGGTTTCTTTTGGCTTCTGTCAACACTCCCCGGGGATAGCCCCTCTTGATGAACTTGTGTTCCATTTCCGTAAGTCTGACTTTCTTGGTTTCTATATCCGAGACAATTCTCTCTACCCTATGGAATTGTGATTTTGGAATAGAGTTCTTAACCGAGGGTGGGTGACAGCTGGTAAAATGTAGAAGGCCGTTACGGTCAGTGGGCTTGGTGAATAGATCAATGGCTAGGGTGCCGTCCCTTTCCTTATAAACCAGGGTGTCCAGAAAACTAATCCTATGTGTGTCTTGTTGAATGGAAAATTTGAGCTCGGGCCAGATGTTATTAATATGTTGATCAAAGGAAAGGAGCGACTCAATGGGGCCGTCCCAGACGCAGAATATGTCGTCGATGTGGTCCTATGTGGGGAACGAAAACGTTCATGTTGAACTGGATGCACTGAATAAATGATGTTTTACTTCACTACAAAGTTCTCCTGAGTGCCAAGTATATTATCATTCAAATACTGAATGTGTTCATAGTAGAAACACCTAAATAAGTCCAGTTCATAAATATTAATAAAATAAAATATTCTTTATTGGGTATGAAGTGAACCGGACAGAATTTCACTTGACATTATCAATGATATTTTATTTATCATTGTATTATGGATTGATTACTGCACTATATATCATGCACTAGAACTTCACTGACTTGTATAGACAGATGGTCATCCATTTATGTAATTATTTTTATGTACTTGTCCGCTTTATAGACAACCATTAACTATGTATTTTCAGTCATATTGCAGTTTCCGGACCATCTTTATTATTTATATATTTACTGTCGGGTTTTTTTGCACGCTTCATCCCTCTACCTCTATTTCTTAGTATTGTTTATGTCAGGTATTTTATGTTTTTTCTTCTGTTTTTCTTCTGAATATTTTATTAGTATGAACTTTTGGGCCACCCAAAAAAGTTTGCCTCATCACTGAACATAATGTTCTGTGTAAACTGAGGGTCCTGTTCCAATTTTTGTTTTGCCCATTCTGCAAATTCAGGGCGCCGATCTGGGTCATCCTCGTTGAGATGCTGCTGCAGCTGGATTTTATAAGGGTGCCATTTGTGAGTAGCTAATATCCGCCGAAGGGATGTTCGACTGATGCCAGATCGGAGCGCTGGATTTGCAGAATGGGCAAAACAAAAATTGGAACAGGACCCTCAGTTTAAACAGAACATTATGTTCAGTGATGAGGAAAACTTTTTTGGGTGGCCATTTATATGGATACACCTAAATAACATGTGAATGGTGAGTTTTCTTGCATAGGGTGTCTTGCATTAAAATCTGCTGCAATGACCCAGGTACTGTGTTCACCAGACATCAACACAATTTCTATCCGCTCCTCACATGTTAACCTCTGCGACATGTCAATGGCTGTAAACAAAGAGAAACTTATAAATAACTCATGAAAGAATAAAGTTACGTTAAAACCAAGCACTCCATTGTTTTTCTTGTGAAATTCTTAATAAGTTTGATGTGTCACTTGACCCTCTTCAAATTGGAAAAAATAAAGTTGGATCCAAAATGGCCGACTTCAAATTGTCCAACATGGTCACCACCCATCTTGAAAAGTCCCCCCCCCCCCCATATACTAATGTGCCACAAACAGGAAGTTGATATCACCAACCATTCCCAGTTTAATTAGGTGTATCCATATACATGGCCTACCCTGTATATTTTGTTTGGATTTTATGATGTATCAACACTAAGTAGCAAATATTTGTGAAGTGTAAAGGAAATGATACATGGCTTTCTACATATTTTAAAAATATAAATCTGAAAATTGGGAGGTGTATTCAGACCCCTGAATCAATACTTATGGCTTTCTTTCAAAATGTCTTTCTTCTTGCCACTCTTTCAAACAGGGGAGATTTGTGGAGTATACAACTAATAGTTGCCCTGGGGACATATTCTCTCATCTGATTTGTACATTTTTGCAGCTCCTCCAGTGACCTTTGACCTTCTTAGCTGCTTCTCTAATAAGTCCTCTCCTTGCTTGGGATGTCAGTTTAGGTGAACGGCCATGCCTCGCAGTTGTGCAGTTTTGGGTGATAAATTGAAGAGTGCTCCATGAGATATTCAGAGCTTGTGCTTTTTTTTTTTTTTCAATAACCTGACTTTTCTTTACTCTTCTCTACAACTTTATACCTGATCTGTCTGATGTGTTTCTTGGTTTTCATGATACCATTTGATTCCCATTGTTCTCAAACAAACCTCTGAGGCATTCACAAAACAGCAGTTGTTATACTGAGCATAAATTACACACATATCGACTCAATTTACTAATGACATGACTTCTGGAGACAATTGGTCACTCAGGATTTTATTTAATAGAATCATACAATGTTAGAGTTGGAAGGGACCTCCATGGTCAACATGTCCAACCCCCTGCTCAATGCATGATTTACTAAACCATCTCAGACAGATGTCTGTCAAACATCTGTTTGAGGACTTCCATTGAGGGAGAACTCACTACCTCTCATGACAGCCTTTTCCACACATTGATCACCCTCACTGTCAAAAAGTTTTTCTAATATCTAATCTGTATCTACTCCATTTTAGTTTCATTCCACTGCTTCTCGTGTTTCCATGTGCAAATGAGAATACAGATTATCCTTTTACACAGTGACATCCCTTCAGATATTTGAAGACAGCTATTAAGTCTCCTCTTATCCTTCATTTTTGCAATCTAAAAATTACCAGATCCTTTAACTGTTCCTCATAGGAGAACTACTCTGCATCACCATCACCATCCTGGTAGCTCTTCTCTGAACTTGCTCCAGTTTTTCAATGTCTTTTCAAAATGTGGTGCCCCAAACTGGACATAGTATTCCAGATGAGGTCTGACCAAAAAAGAGTAGAGAGGGATAATTACTTCACGTGATCTAGAATCTATGCTTCTCTTAATATATTTGTCTTTTTTGCTGCTGCATCACACTGTAGACTCATGTGCAGCCTGTAATCTATTAGTATACCCAAGTCATTTTCACACATACTGTTGCTTAGTTCTATGCCTCCCATTCTGTAGATGTAATTTTTGTTTTTCTTGCCCAGATGTAGAATCTTGCATTTACCCCTGTTAAATACCATTTTATTAGTCACTGCCCAAACAAATCTAGATCCTTTGCAATCCTTTCTTTGTCTTCTCTACTCTTAACTATCCCTCTTAGGCTACTTTCACACTAGCATCGTACTCGGCCCGTCACAGTGCATCGGGCCGACGTACCGATGCTAGCAGTGAATGCGCCGCACAACGGGGGCAGCGGATGCTGTTTTTCCACGCATCCGCTGCCTCATTGTGAGGTGCGGGGAGGTGGGGGCGGAGTTCCGGCCGCGCATGCGCGGTCAGAAATGGCAGACCGTCAGCAGAAAAAAACGTTACATGTAACGTTTTTTGCTGCCGGCGGTCCGCCAAAACACGACGCAACCGTCGCACGATGGTTGCAACGTGTGTGCATACGTCGCAATGCGTCGCCAATGTAAATCTATGGGGTAAAAACGCATCCTGCAGACAACTTTGCAGGATGCGTTTTTTCACCAAAACGACACATTGCGACGTATGCAAAAAAACGCTAGTGTGAAAGCCTTAGCTTTACATAGTCTGCAAATTTAGTTTACTTTTAGTTCCCTTATCTAGATAATTTATAAAAATGTTAAACAACAATGAGGCCAGGACAGAGTCTTGTTGTACTCCACTTGAAACACTCTTCCAATTGAATGTGTAACCATTTATCACCAGTGTTTGAGTACAATCACTGAGACAGTTTTGAATCCACCTAATCGTAACCTTGTCAATCCCATACTTGGTCATTTTTTCAATAAGGATAGTATGAGATACTTTATCAAATGCTTTGCTGACATCAAGATACACTAAATTTAGTACATTTCCCTGATCCACCAAGTCAGTGATTCCATCATAGAAGGAAATTAGATTAGTCTGGAATGACTTGTTTGCTACAAACCAATGCTTGCTCTAGTTAATTACTGTATTCTTATCCAAGAACTTACATACATGCTGTATAATAATTTGATAAACAACTTAGGAGTATCAGACTATAGTAGGCTGAATAAAAATGCATGTCACAATTTTCAGATCTATTTTTTTTAAATAATTTGAAACCTATGTATCATTTCCTTTACACTCCACAAATACTGTCTATTTTGTGATGGTATGTGACAAAATCTCAATAAGATAGGTATTAAGCTTACCGTTTATGATGTTTCCAGGAGTCCATCCTGAAAGCACCCTGGAGGACGTCCTCCTCCCCTTGCTGGGACAGGAAACGCACGAGTTTAAAAGGTCATGTCCCACCCCCAGTCCTCAGTGTTGTAACAAGAACCGCTTCAAGGAAATGCAGAAAAAAATTGTTTAATGGTAACGAACATATTACATTGTATCCAAGAACATATTACATCATACGTTAGGAACGTGTTACATACATGCCGGGATACCATAACATGATATAGATATTACAGGGAGGGAACTACCCGTGCTGTCAGGATGGACTCCTGGAAACATCATTAACGGTAAGCTTAATACCTATTTTCCAGGACGTCCTCCTGACAGCACCCTGGAGAGTACCAAAGCACTTCCTCAGGGTGGGATTACCACTTGGAGAACTTTTCTCCCAAATGCAGTATGTTGACCAGAAAAAACATCAAGTTTATAGTGTTTACAAAAGGTGTTGGCACTAGCCTATGTCACGGCCTTACAGATCTGTTCTAGAGAGGCACCTGCCCTCTCTGCCCAAGAAGTAGCTATCCCTCGAGTAGAATGTGCATGGAGACCCTTTGGAGGAGAGACCCCCTCTGACTGGTAGGCCTCAGGGATCACAGACGTGATCCACCGCGCGATAGAGGCCTTAGAGGCCTTCTTATCCCTATTCTTTCCCCCATACAGAATGAATAAGTTTGGGTCAATGCGCCATGAGTTGGTGGCTGCCAGGTAGTCTAGGACTGCCTGCCTGACATCCAGCGAATGTAGAGCCTTTTCTTTAGCATTAGCAGGGTTATTGCAGAAGGATGGTAACACGATCTCCTGATTTCTATTTTTAATTGTTCCTACTTTTGGAATAAATGAGGGGTCCAGTTTAAGAATTATACAATCCTCTCTAATCTGGAGGTACGGGTCCCTAGTGCACAGGGCCTGAATCTCCCCCACCCTTTTAGCCGTGGTAATCGCTACTAGAAATGCCGTTTTACGTGTGAGAACCGAAATGGGCATATTATCGGTTGAAGCATAGAGGTCTTTACAGAGGAATTTGAGGACCAAATTAAGGTCCCAGGAAGGCGATAAGTGTCTAATGGTGGGGCGCAACCTCTGGGTGGCTCTGATAAATCTAACTATCCTCGGGTGAGTCGCTAGGGGATAGTCAAGAAAGGAGCTAAGTGCCGAGATCTGCACCTTCAAGGTGCTTGGTTTGAGACCTTTGTCAAACCCAGCCTGTAGGAAATCTAGAATTCTGGGTAAGTCGGGAGTGCCTGCCGCAACCTCAGACCTGCCACCTTCCAGACAGAATCGCCTCCAGATCTTCAAGTAAATTGCTGATGTAACAGGCTTCCTACTAGACTTGATAGTAGTTATTACTTGGCTCGACAGACCCCTTGCCTTCAGGACGAACCCTTCAGGATCCATGCTGAGAGATGGAGCTTCTCTGGGTTTGGGTGAAATACCGGACCCTGTTGGATTACATCTGCTCTGAGAGGAAGCTCTACTGGACTCTCGATTGCCAGCTCTAGTAGAAGGGAAAACCAACTCCTTCTTGGCCAGGATGGAACAATCAATATGACACAAGCTCGATCCCCCTTGATCTTTCTGAGAACAGCCGGGACTAATGCCAGAGGAGGGAATGCATACGAGAGCGGTTCCGTCCAATCCTGGCTCAGAGCATCTATTCCTTCCGGAAGATCCCGAGGGTTCAGTGAGAAGAATCTTGAGACCTTCGAATTTCTCCTGCTTGCGAATAGGTCTATACAGGGAGTTCCCCAGCGTAGACATAAGTCCTGGAAGATATCCTGGTTGAGTTCCCACTCTGTTGAAAACACCTTTCTCCTGCTGAGATAGTCCGCTATGACATTCTGGGAGCCTTCCAGGTGAACTGCCGAAATGGATAGGACTGATCTTTCTGCCCAACGAAATATTCTCCCCGCCAATTCCTGAAGCGGATGGTGTCTTGCGCCTCCCTGATGTTTCAGGAAAGAAACTGTTGTCACATTGTCAGACATTATTCTGACATGGCGATTCTCCAGAATGTGTCGGTTCCTTCTCAAGGCTTCCCAAACAGCGTACAGCTCTTTGAAGTTGGAGGAGCTGTGGATGACGTCTTCCGGCCATCTCCCTTGAAGGATCCTGTCTTCTAAGTGAGCTCCCCAGCCCCAGGTGCTGGCGTCTGTAGTAACTACTACGTAGGGATCGGCAGACCATAACACTCCTTTTCTTAACTTCTCTGGCTCTGTCCACCAGAGGAGAGACCTTCTTACAAGATGTGATAGCCTTAAAATACTGTCCAGAGAAGACATGCGCCGGTCCCATTTGGAAAGGATTAATTTCTGCAGTGGTCTTGAATGGAACTGTGCCCATCTTACACACAGAATGCAAGCCGTCATTAGGCCGAGAACTCTCATGGCCGTCCTTACTGACACTCTGTGCTCTAATAGGAGCCAGATTTGGGACTGTATTGCGTCCAGCTTGGACTCGGGTAGGAGGGATATTCTGTTTGTTGAGTCCAGACACACTCCCAGAAAGGTCTTCCTGTGTTCTGGAGTTAGGTCGGATTTCTGCCAATTTATGACCCATCCTAACTCTTCCATCACCGAAATGGTTCGGTTCCTGTGGTCTGATAGAATCTCTGGCGTTCTTGCTACCAGGAGGAAGTCGTCGAGATATGGGACTATTATGATCCCCTGATTTCTTAGGAAAGCGACAATCTCCGACACCAGTTTTGTAAAGATACGAGGTGCTGAGGCAAGTCCGAACGGAAGGCACTGGAACTGGTAGTGACAGGTCCCGGACGGCAGAACTACCGCAAACCTCAGAAGCTTCTGAGATGAAGGGTGGACGGGAACCTGATAATAGGCACTCTTCAGAACGAGAGTGCACATCACGGCATCCTGATCTATGAGGAGGATTGCCGATCGAATGGACTCCATACGGAACCTCTTGTACCTGACCCAGGCATTCAGAGGTTTCAGATTTATTATTGTGCGAGATTCGTCGGATGGTTTTGTTATGGAAAAAAGGGAGGAGTAATGTCCCTGGCCTACTTCTAGTGGCAGTACTGGAACTATGACCTCTGAGGAAAGCATATCCATTAGGTCTATCATCATGGAAGAGTCTCGCGTTACCACCGTAGGCACGATTAATCTGTCTGGTGGGGGGGAGTAAAGCTCTATACTGTAGCCTTCTGACACGGTCCGAAGGACCCACTGGTTTTGGGTGATCTGGGCCCAATTGTGCGCAAAATGGCGGAGCCGTCCCCCTATATGTGGCGTCATTGTGTCTTAGATTTTGAGGAGGGACTGAAGAAGAAACTTCTGTTTCTATTGCCCTGGCTACGTGAACCCCTATAAGATCCTCTATTGGATCTACCTCCTCTAAAATCAGACTGTCTCCTGAAGGGGAATACTCTCCGAAAGGACTGAGGTCTCCTAGGTTTCTCTTCCGGAAACCCTTTCTTTTTATCAGAGGCCGACTCTAGAATAGTATCTAGGGAGGGCCTGAATACCCTTGCTCCTGAGAAGGGAATTGAACATAGTTTGGATTTAGAAGCATTATCCCCTGACCAGGATCTCAGCCAGACCGCCCTCCTAGCCGCGTTGGATAGAGAACCGCTACTAGCCGAAAATCTGACTGATTCGGCAGTCATATCGGACAGAAAAGCCGTGGCGGATCTCATTATAGGGAGAGAATTTAGGATTTCAGATCTCGGGGTCTTATTGGACAGGTGCTCTTCCAATTGACCCATCCATAGGTACATAGACCGAGCTACCGAAGTAGCTGCTATGTTAGTTTTTATTAGAGCCGCGGAAGATTCCCAGGCTCTTTTTAACAGTATGTCAGCTTTCCTATCCATGGGATCGTGCAGGTTTGACGAGTCCTCAAATGGTATGGCTGTCTTTTTAGCCACTTTTGCCACCGGAACGTCTACCTTGGGAATTTCTTCCCATAGTCTTACGTCTTCAGGCTCAAATGGTAGACGAGCTTTGAAGTCCTTAGATAATACCAGTCGGCGTTCCCCCTCTTTCTACTCCTCCAGTATCATGGCCTTAATATGCTCGCTAACCGGGAACACTGTCTGCTGACGTGACATAAGTCCCCCAAACATCAGGTCCTGCCGGGATTGTGGCTTAGATGTCTCTTCTATCTGCATAGTGCATCGCACAGCCTGCACGAGATCATTCGTCTCTTCTGCCTGGAAGAGATATTTCCTTTGGTGGTCCTGGCTCCCTGACGGAAGTTCTCCCTCTTCTTCTGAGACGAAGTCTTCTGAGTCAGACTTGTCCTCAGAAGTAAACTCCGGCTCTCTTAAGTCTCGCTCCCGTCTGGCTCTCTTGCGGCTGGGAATAGGGCTGGATTTCTGCACCATGCTAGACAAAGAAGCCTGTACTTCTTCGCGTATAAGGGATCTCATCTCAGACAGCAGTGCAGGTTGTTCGTCCCTCATGACCTTAGGGTACTGTCACACAGTGCCATTTTGATCGCTACGACGGTACGATTCGTGACGTTCTAGCGATATCGTTACGATATCGCAGTGTCTGACACGCAGCAGCGATCAGGGACCCTGCTGAGAATCGTACGTCGTAGCAGATCGTGTGGAACTTTCTTTCGTCGCTTGATCACCCGCTGACATCGCTGGATCGTTGTGTGTGACAGCGATCCAGCGATGTGTTCGCTTGTAACCAGGGTAAACATCGGGTAACTAAGCGCAGGGCCGCGCTTAGTAACCCGATGTTTACCGTGGTTACCAGCGTAAACGTAAAAAAAACAAACAGTACATACTCACATTCCGGTGTCTGTCCTCCGGCGTCTCAGCTTCTCTGCACTGTGAGCGCCGGCCAGCCAGAAAGCGAGCACAGCGGTGACGTCTGACGTCACCGCTCTGCTTTCCGGCCGCTGTGCTTACACAGTGCAGAGAAGCTGAGACGCCGGGGGACAGACACCGGAATGTGAGTATGTACTGTTTGTTTTTTTTACGTTTACGCTGGTAACCAGGGTAAACATCGGGTTACTAAGCGCGGCCCTGCGCTTAGTAACCCGATGTTTACCCTGGTTACCCGGGGACTTCGGCATCGCTCCAGCGCCGTGATTGCAACGTGTGACCGCAGTCTACGACGCTGGAGCGATAATCATACGATCGCTGCGACGTCACGGATCGTGCCGTCGTAGCGATCAAAATGGCACTGTGTGACAGTACCCTTAGATGTGCAATCTGCACACAAGGTTTTCCCATGGGAGTCCGGGAGCTTCGTATTACAAATAGGGCATCTAGTGGATTTCCCAGAGGCCTTGCCGGATCTCTTAGCTTGACCAGAGGGGCCAGCGGGGGTTCCCTTATCCTTAAATGACATAAGATAGGGATAAGCACTGGGGTAAGCCTGCTCCTGCGTGCAGATAGGGGAGTCTGTGCTATGCGCACTTACCCCCTCCTCGACTGGCATGCTTGCTTCCATGATGAAGGTAGCAGGTCCCCGCAGCTCGCAGCGCCGGATCAGGAGCGCTTCAGCCGCTATGCGATCCATGCTGGAACGCACACTTTGCCCCACACATGCAGTGTTACCGGAAGTGACGGTAACGGATGCCGAAAAACCGGAAGTGACGCGTCCCTGGGAACTTCCGTCTGGAGACGCCGTGCTGGACACCACGCTGCTTCTGTAAGTCTGCACACCGCGTGGATAGCGTCCGCAGCCGAGAGCCTCCCACCGGGAGGAGCGGCTGCCACCAGGAGCCTCGTCCCACTCCTGGTCTTTGGAGCAGAGGGACCCCCCTCCGGAGGGTTTCTGCTCTGAGCCTCTTGACAGGGGGAAGGGTATTGGCAAGCCGCACGATCCCCCTGAGCTCCGGTAAGCTTTGCGCAGCTTTCACTCATGCGTCCCTTCCTTGCAGGGACAGGAAAAACACTGAGGACTGGGGGTGGGACATGACCTTTTAAACTCGTGTGTTTCCTGTCCCAGCAAGGGGAGGAGGACGTCCTGGAAAATATATTTAAGCTTGTGGGTGTAATGTGAAAATTATGTGGAAAAGTTCACGGGGTATGAATATTTTTTCAAGGCACTGTAAGTGATTACATATAAAAAGTTAAAAATTCATTTTGCTTTAATTGAATACACATTAAAGGAGTTGTCCAGTCTAAAATGAAAATAAAGTCACAGAGTGACAGCAGACTTATTATTTTAAACCAGACAACCCCTTTAAGAAGATATATAAAAAATGCCAAAATACGGAGACACATGAAAAAAGTAGTTGGGAAGCCAACAAATTATTACATACAAAAATACATATGGTCTAATTGTTATCAAATGTTATTGAGCTTCTTCACTTCTGCAACACTTCCATGACTTCTTAGGTTGCTTTCACACTGCACTTCACCCTACCCTACATTTACTGGTCCTGTATGGAGGCTTACTTCTGAACCCCCCCTACAAAATAGGATTTGGGTTTATGCGCAGCTGGTGCAGACAGAATCAACAAGTTGTTCATCATTTTCTGGCATATATGCCTGCTGGACATGGAAAGACACATTCTACTACATCTGAGTGTCTGCATCCAGTAGGCGTATATGCTCAAATATTATGCATAACGCGCATATTATGCAGGCGCTGGCTGATTTCAAAACAGCGCTGAGGAGGCGGCGCCCGGCGCCAAGAAGACTTGAGTGACGGCTGTGTGGCGTCTGCAGCAGGGGGGGAAAGACCTGTCTCCAGGACTGAAGAAAGGTATTTATGACAAATTAAAAAACGGATTATTTCTGCAGTTACAGCACCAATAACTAAAAGAGCCACCTTGTCAGAATACAGCATTACTGCTGCACAAGGTGGCTCTTTTAGTTAAAAACACCTGGGTGGGGGGGTGACAGGTTCCCTTTAAAAAGCAAATATCAACGCCAACATGGCTCCTCATAAAAAGTACACCAATGACAATGAAAGGAAATTAGCAAAGGCACAACGTCGAAGACAACAAAGGGCAAATGAGACTTGAAGAGCAACAGCATCGCTGAGACAAAAACAATGCATATAACTCCTCTTTCACACTTCAGTTGTTTGGCGTCAGTCTAAATCCGCCATTTTCCTCAAAAAACAGATCCGTTTTTTTTTCCGACGGATCCGTTTTTTTCCCCATAGACTTGCATTAGCGACGGATTGTGATGGATGGTCGTCCGTTCCATCCGTCATGCGACGGATCCGTCAAAATTTGGCGGACGTCATCTAGACATTGACGGTCATTGCAACGTTTTTTGTCTTCGTTGAAATGGCGGATCGTGACGGATCCGTCGCGTCCGTCATTTCATAGAATGGCCACCTATGGGCGACGGATCCGTCGCGACCGTCATTTCGGCGGATCCGTCGCCCCAATCTGTTTTTTCAATTTTTTTCAATTGCGCATGCTCCAAAAAGTATATACAACCCCCGAGTAACGGATCCGTCAAAAAAACGGATCTGTTACATCCGTTTTTTCAACTATTGTGACGGATCCGTCGATCCGTCATTATGTCGGAAGTGACTGACGCCAAAAAACTGAAGTGTGAAAGAAGCCTAAGCAAAGGTATCAAGCACATGAGTCTCCTGATGCAAAAGTCATTAGATTATCACAGGATGCCATTAGGCAACAACAACAGCGCAGCATGCCTGCCCCATCATGACATTACCGCCCTCCCAATGCGATAGAATCGGGCCTCGATCTAGTTTCTAATATTTACGTGCGTGGTCATGTGTTTTACTAGTCTTCCAATGATTACCAAGATTTATTTCTACATCTTTATGTATCAGTACTGCTCTGACCTTATGCATAGCATCTCTACAAATATTCTTCCATCAAAAAGGACCAGTTTTGTATAAATTAGAAAACAGTTTCATATTAAATATTTCTTATCCCCTCATATTAGTGAGGGTATTTTTTACTACACTACAGTATTTTTTACAATAGTTTAGTATGGAGCATCATTCTTATAATCCACATTATGGGTAATTTCTGACAGTTCCCATAGCAAGGCAATGGGGTTCTTTAGGATCTGTTTGAACAATGATCTAGAATAGCTAACAGTTTAAAAATGTTTGGAGGATTTACTTTAACCCCTTTACAACCAAGGGTGGTTTGCATGTTAATGACCAGGCAAATTTTTACAATTCTGACCACTGTCCATTTATGAGGTTATAACAATGGAACGCTTGAACGGATCCCAGTGATTCTGACATTGTTTTCTTGTGACATTGTACTTCATGATAGTGGTAACATTTATTTGATATGAAATTGATTTGAAATTTTCTAACTTTGAATTTTCATGCCCTTAAATCATACAGATATGTCACACAAAATACTTAATAAGTAACATTTCCCACAAGTCTACATTACATCAGCACAATTTTGGAACCAAAATTTCTTTTTGTTAGGGAGTTAAAAGTTGACCACCGATTTCTCATCTTTACAACACCATTTTTCTTTAGGCACCACATCACATTTGAAGTCACTTTGAGGGGTCTATATGATAGAAAATACCCAAAAGTGACCACAATCAAGAAGTTCATTAACCCTTCTGGTGCTTCACAGGAATTTTTGGAATGTTTTAAAAAAAAAATAACATTTTACTTTTTTTCGCAAAAAAATTACTTCAGACATTCATTTTTTTATTTTCCCAAGGGTAACAGGAGAAATTGGACCCCAAAACTTATTGTGTAATTTGTCCTGAGTATGCAGATACCCCATATGGGGGATAACCACTGTTTGGGGGCATGGCAGAGCTTGGATGGGAAGGAGCGCCGTTTGACTTTTTCAACGCAAAATTGGCTGGAATTGAGATCGGATGCCATGTCGCGTTTGGAGAGCCCCTGATGTACCTAAACATTGAAAACCCCCAATTCTAACTCCAACCCTAACCCCAACACACCCCTAACCCCAACCCTAACCATAACCCTAATACACCCCTAACCCTAATCCCAACCCTAACTTTAGCCCTAGCCCAACCCTAATGTGATAATAGAAATAAATACATTTTTTTATTTTATTATTTTTCCCTAACTAAGGGGGTGATAAATGGGGGTTTGATTTACTATTTATAGCAGGTTTTTATTTTTGGCAGCTGTGACACACTAAAAAATGCTTTTTATTGCAAAAAATAGTTTTTGCATCACCACATTTTGAGAGCTAAAATTTTTCCATATTTTGGCCCACAGAGCCATGTGAGATCTTGTTTTTTGTAGGATGATTTGACGTTTTTATTGGTACCATTTTCGGGCACATGACATTTTTGATCGCTTTTTATTCCGACTTTTGTGAGGCAGAATGAACAAAAAACAGCAATTCATGAATTTCTTTGGGGGGGGCATTCATACCATTCCGCGTGTGGTAAAATTGATTAAACAGTTTTATTCTTCGGGTCAGTACGATGACAGCGATACATCAATTATATAATTTTTTTATGTTTTGGCGCTTTTATACAATAAAAACTATTTTATATAAAAAATAATTATTTTTGCATCGCTTTATTCTGAGAGGTATAACTTTTGTATTTTTCCAGTGATGGAGCTATATCGTAGCTCGTTTTTTGTGGGACAAGATGACGTTTTCAGTGGTACCACGTTTATTTATATCCGTCTTTTTGATTGCGTGTTATTCCATTCTTTTTTTGATGGTATGATGATAAAGCACTGTTTTTTTAACTTGTTTTTTTATGGTGTTCCCTAAAGGGGTTAACTAGTGGGACAGTTTTATAAACTGTGTCATTATGGACGATACTAAATATGTGTACTTTTATTGTTTAGATTTTTTTTATTCAAATATTTATTCATTGATGGAATAAATATTGATTTTTTGTATTATTTTTTTAAAATACTTTTACAATTACTACATTTTTTTTTTAAATTCATTCTTACTTTTACACTTTGTCCCATTATGGGACACTCATTTTGTGCAGCCTGATCGCCAGATCTGCATGCTATAGAAGCTGTCAGTTCTGCAGTTTCTATTATACTGACCTGAGAGACTTCCTGGCCATCACTGCGCATGACAGGAAGTCACTCAGGTCTGGAAACACGGATGTCATCATGATGACATCGGGCCTCCATGGCAGCGACCAGGACCCCGGCATCATGCCGCGGGGTCTCCGATCCAAAGGCAGAGGGGCTGTCAACCCCTGTGCCGGCTCTGGAATGCTGCGATCATGTTTGATCGCAGTGTTCCAGGGGTTAAAGTGCCGGGAGCAGTCCGTGACCGCTCCTGGTACTTAGAGCCAGGAGTGAGCTGTGAGAATCAGCTGATACCCGGCCACGAACAGCCACGCTGCCCCCGAGAGCGAGGCTGATTGCCTATGATGTCCTATTTCGTCCATGGGAAATAAGTCCCAGGTCGCATGGATTGAATAGTACGTCTAATGCCAGAAAGAGTCCTACCTGTATCCCCCATGATAATGGTCTTGTTGCTGAGTTCTTTCTTTGTGCTAATGATATTTTCCAGGCTCCGGGGTGTGCGGTGCCTGGAAGAAATCCCTGTGTCCTATCCTCACTATAATACTACCTCCCCTCCCATCAGCGTGACTTACGGCCCCAGAATCCTGCGCCTGCAATCGCTCAGAAATACATACCTGATCCTCCCTTCTGTGGGCACTGCATTCAGGGATCTTCTGAGCAAGTGCCGTCGAGTCACTGAACTCCAGTGGGCGCCCTGATAATATGCTCTCCCAACTTCCTCCCTGCACAGTCATCACTAGGAACCATGTGTACATGGCGACGACTATGAAGGAGAAAGTGGGGAGAGCACCTTATCGGCACACACACCTGAGGTCACAGGAGCGGAAGTCACTGGTGCCTGGAAGAAATCATTAACATAAAGAATATAACATTTCTCAGCAACAAAACCATTAATATGAGGCATACAAGTAGGACTAGTGTAACATTTCTATTACCTGTATGCCCATATTAATGGCAGGCGCGGTACTGCATAAGGAGCGTGCCTCTGACTTTGGAGCCCATATAACAGATGCCAATAAAATACTGTCAGTGCCCAGTTCCCCCCTCGCACCACTCCCCTTGGTGATGAACTAATTGGGATGCCCCAGCCGGCCAATGGTTCCTAAAGGGGAAGGTGCCTACGGCCACACCTACAGGGGTTAAATCCAGGTGTCTGGGCCAGTAACTTCCTCTTTTCCCCGGTGGATACCTGGAAGCTTTTGTCCCACCCTCCCTTATAGGGGTTAATAGGGGTGAATGGCCATACTAACCGGCAGATAGATGTAAATGTGTAAATTATATGTAATAAATAAATAAGTTTAAAAAAACGTGTGTGTATGTAAGTAACCATTGTTAACGTTACTGAGTCACAGCGGAAGAAGCGGAGGAGGGCAAAGGTTCGTAACCGCTCGTTGGGCCAACTCGCCTTTCGATTGTGGACAGTAGCTCGGCGCGAGCCGCCCGTTACGAACTGTAATTGCCTTTTCTCTGCTGATGTAATTAATAAACTGTGTCCGACCTGTTCAACCCACCTAGAACTGTCTGTGTTTCATTATGGGACTGGTGGGAGGCAGTGCAAAGTACTGCAGTGCGCAGGCGCTGGGCATCTCTGACCTTTCCCGACGCCTGTGCACTGCAGTAATTTGTCCTGCCCTCAACAGGGCAGACAAAGTACACCTGCGCAGGAGCCGCGACAGGAAGCAAAGAAGAGGATGTCATCGTATGAAGATGGGCGGCGCCTGACCCGGACCGCGATGTCCATTGGACCGGACCGCACCGGGACTGCACCTGGGTGAGTATAATCTAAGTTGTTTTTCTTATCTTTCAGGTTACATCGGGGGCTTATCTACAGCATTACAGAATGCTGTAGATAAGCCCCTGATGGCGGTGGCTGCAGCTTATAGTCCAAAAATGGGGTGACAGATTCCCTTTAACATGGGACTCGTACCCATACCATGTGCAGCATGAATATCAATCAGCATGTAGTTAAAGGTAGGATTTAAATGATGCTGGGCCAGACCAGCTCACAAATTCATCATCCATAATCACCATAACAAACATTGGTACCATAAATATCATTAGATGTATATCAGAATAATAAAGCAGTGAAATTATCTCACCCAATAACCCAGGTCTTGCTATACACCGCAAAGAAAACTTTGTCCAGAAAGATCTTTACACAAGTGTTCAACTGGATTTTGATCCGGACTCATTGCTTTCCACTCCAGAACTCTCCAGCGCTTTGTTTCCATCCACTTCTAGTGCTTCTTTAAGTATATTTGGGGTCTCATCTGTCCACAAGACGCTTTCCCAAAAGATTTTGGCTCACTCATGTACATTATGGCAAACTGCGGCCTAGCTTTTTTAGGTCTCTGAGTCAGCAGTGGGATCCTCCTGGGTCTCCTGCCGACCCCAAGGGTTGGGTTCGCTGACACAGACTGGACTCAGAGTAACAAACAAGGCTGGATTCGGAAACTTTTCAGACAGGTGCGGCTTCAGGGTCCAGATACCACCAGAGAGGCTTCAGGTTCAGGGTCTGCCGATGCAGCTACAGAGTTCAGATACAGCCAGAGCAGCTTCATGGTTCGGGGTCCACTGGAGTGGCTTCAGGGTTCAGGTACCACCAAAGTGGCTTCAGAGTAACATACATACTATACAGGAATAGAAACAGGATAAGGAACTTAAATGGATTAGGACAGGGGACCTTGCAACATTCAGTTGAACACACATAAGAGTTGTAGGGAAACTAAATGGGGAGGGTGCCTTTTATATTAGATACATCCCAGCTATTGGCTTGAGTTATTTACAAGGTGCGTGCGTTGCCCTTTTAAGAACAGGGGAGCGCACACCAGGTGCTCCACTGGGAAGCTCGTGTGGCATGCATAAGAGGCAGGAGACGGAAAGGTCACCACGTGGCCGATGTGGTGAGTATATCGGCGTCCCTGCATGGAGGGGGAAGAGGGACCATGCAGGGGTGTCGGCATTAGTGTTAGAATTATGTTGCAGACCATGAACCTTTTTATCTAGTTTCAGATGTGATTTTCATACTGCCCACACCTGTTACTTGTCATAGGTAAGTCTGAACAAACATCACATGCTTGAAACAAAATTGTTTCCTGCCAATTTTGCAAATATGCCAACAATTATGTCAGGACCATTTTAGGGGATTTGAGTGAAATTATGTCCAATTTTCCTCTGGTTTTTTTTTGTGTTATTCTAATACACACAAAGGAAATAAACATGTCATGTATATAACAAAACGTGTAATTGCAAGAATGTTCTGGGAAAAACACTTCATTTTCTAGAACAATTTCTAGGGTGCCAACACTTTCAACTATGACTGTATATATGTCACTAGAACAAAAGACCATATCTACGTTTTTAGAACATATCTGCTAAGTGATCATTCCCAATAACTATATATAGCGCTATACAGCAACTACAGTACATGTTGCAGATCACTAAAGACTTTAAAGAAACAAATGTAAAAAAAATACTCACTTTCCTGAACATTGAATCTAAAAATAAAGCTAGCAGGCAGCATTTCTGATCAGTGTCACATGTTGATATGTCATTCAATGATCGCCAATGGCGTCACATTGCAGCACCCGAAATAACTGAAATGTGACTGTTGGCCAAAACACAAACTAGATAGATTTTTGGTCACAGGTCTGAGACTTGCAACCTTGTTGTGATTTCCTTTTTTTTTTTTACTAAAATAAAGGGCATTCTTCTTAAACAGTTGGTAAAAGGGCTGTTCACATTAGAGAAATTTTTCACCGACTTGTAAATAATTAGAGTACGAAAAACTAGAATATCACCGACTAAACACAATGTCAGATGCAGAACTACAGTATATTAAAACATCACTTTTAATCAAAATATGTTAAAAAAGGAGTACTTAGCAATCATATAATATGGTAGCAAACACATGGTCACTCACCTAAAAATACAATGAGGGGGTATTGATTTTCCCTACCAATGGCCTAATGTGACCCTGCCTTACTGTAGAGGTTGGCACCGTTAAACTGGGCAGTGGCGCTTACACTCAGACGTCAACTTGCCCTGTCTAACCCTTGCGGATGTCGAATCCTTGTACACTTGTATTGACCATAAGAATGGTCTGGATGCGGACCGCCTCTTCCTGGGGACCTCCGACCTGGACGGCTCAATGGTGGAACTTATCCTCGAGCTGCTGCATTTCGTCCTTACCCATAATTTTTTTGTCTTCAAAGATTATTTCTATTTACAGAGGCGCGGCTCAGCCATGGGCGCGGCCTGTGCGCCTTCGTACGCTAATCTCTTCCTAGGCTCTTGGGAGAGATCTTTATTTGGCGACGGAGGCGCGCAGGCAGCTTCCCATGTGCTGTGCTGGCTTCGTTATATCGATGATGTTTTATTTTTGTGGGAGGGGACGGTGCAGCAGCTTGGGGAATTTATGGCATCTTTGAATAGCAACACATTTAATATTAAATTGACCTATAATTTTAACACCACTACTGTGGACTTCCTGGACATCTCTCTGACAATCGACACTAACAGGTCGGTGCAGACGGACGTCTACAAAAGCCAACATCGGTCAATTCACTCATACATGCCAGCTCTTCACATAACCCTGCTACCATTAGAGCCATCCCGGTCAGACAGTTCCTCAGGATGAGGATTTGCTCCACAAATGATTGCTTCGAAAAACAAGCTGCAGACCTTAAGATTCGGTTTCAAAATCACGGATATAGCATCAGATGTATAAGGAGGGGCTATGATAGGGCAAAAAAGACCCCCCCACTGTGACCTTGTGTATCCCCGAAAGGATAAAATTAAAAATGATAACCAAAAAATTCGTTTCATCTCAACATTCAATCACGAATGGAGTAACATGCGAGATATTCTGATGAAACATTGGGCTATTCTGGGTGCCGAGCCCTCCCTGGGTTCATCAATTGGCAGCTTCCCTTCTATGACAGCAAGAAGATCAAAAAATCTTAATGATTTACTTGTCAATAGTCACTATGTTCCAAAATTATCCAATCCATTTGGTACAAGGGGACCCACCCCTGGTTGTTTTTCTTGTGGCCTGTCTTGCCTGCGCAAATGTCCTGCGCTGCTCCACCTTTCAATCTTCAGATGGCCTAAAGCAATTTCAAATACGACAGCGCATATCGTGCAGCAGCACCAATGTAATATACTATGCTACATGTGGCTGCTCCATGATATATGTTGGCCTTACTTCAAGAGAACTACGAGTTAGAGTACGGGAGCATGTGCGGGACATTTGTGCGGCCAAGACAGTGGCCGACTCTTTTGAACTTTAGACCATCCCTCGCCACTTTAAGTTGTATCACAATTGTGATCCTACTACGCTGAAAGTGAGAGGCATTGAGGCTATTCATCTTGGTATTCGAGGTGGTAACTATAAAAGGATGCTGGCTCAAAGAGAATCCAGATGGATTGTGATACTTGACACCATGACCCCGAATGGTCTGAATGAATCCCTTAGTTTTGCCTCATTTTTATAAATACTTGTTCCATGTTGGCTCTTCATTTGCCCATATATTGCTCTGTATCCTCCTTCCCCTCTGATGGTGTATTTTTTCTGTTTGTAATTATTTTTATCTTATTTAGTGATATTTATGTATGGTCAAGATTCCTGCTATGGAGTTTCCTCCTACTGTTCTAATATGGAGACTGTGTAAACATTCCAGCTACTCATCATACCATGTCGCCACTGAGGACAAGAATATGCAATGGACGCTAATTGTGCTTTGTTAAATAGTGATTTGTTATATTGCTGCACAGATACTCTGCCCATATTGGATGACCGAATATTTATATATAGTTCTCCTATAATATACGTATGGTGTATCAGGAGTATTTGTTCTTAGGAATATCTTCATTTAATATACACCTGCACAGTCCTTATGCGGTTAAGCGCGTGCGCGCTGTGGTCCCCTGATTCGGCATGGTACCTAGTGTCTTTTTTGCCTCCTATGCATGCGCTGTGATGCATGACGCTCGGTTATGCCATGTTAGGACCTGGGATACGCACCGCGCATGCGCCGATAATGTCGTCCTCTGATTGGTCAATTTGGACCTGGTGATATGACATGTGATTTGTTTCCATGGCTACTTAAGGTCCTTTCCCATACAAGCGCAGTATACCCTGTGAAGAAGTGTCCAGCGTGGACACGAAATGCGCGTCGGGTCACTCACCATCTAGTGAGGGTTTTCTGTGCACACTTCGGAAAGTTTGTTGACACCTCCCAGCTCTATTTATATGCTATTAAACACGCATGGCTAGCTATAGTGGGTTGTTTCATCACAGCCAGATACGTGCTCACCTCATGCCTATTTAGGCTACATTAGGCTGTTTGCTTTACTTTACCTTCTTCCCCTATTGTCCATAGCGATTATTTGCTGAGATTCTATCACTACTTACCTGATATATGATTACCAAAGTATTTTAGTCATAGACTTTCTACCTGACAATTGATTTATGTGTGCACACTATCTCATACTGTATATCCTGAATGCTCATGTCACTTTGTGTGTTTTTTATAATAAGTTTTGTCTAATAAAATGTATACTATTTTATATATTTAATTCGAGTACTCCTATATTCTCCTCCTAATCCTGTAGTGCCCTAACAGGGGAGGTAAGCTAGAGACAGAGAATGTATTCAACAATAATCTCCTATAGCGGAAAACCGATACCACCACCTACTGCCAGTTTCTGGAAGACAACTTCTTCAAGCAGTGGTACAGGAAGAAGTCGGTATCGTTCAAGAAAAACATGATTTTCATGCAGGACAATGCTCCATCACATGCCTCCAACTACTCCACAGCGTGGCTGGCCAGTAAAGGTCTCAAAGAAGAAAAAATAATGACATGGCCCCCTTGTTCACCTGATCTGAACCCCGTAGATCTACAGGGAGGGAAAACAGTCCACCTCTCAGAACAGTGTCTGGGAAGCTGTGGTGGCTGCTGCATGCAATGTTGATAATAAACAGATCAAGCAACTGACAACAGCCTTCCATCCAAAGCTTCTGAGTGTCATCATAAAGAAAGGTGGCTATATTGGTCACTAATTTTTGTGGGTTTTGTTTTTGCATGTCAGAAATGTTTATTTCTAAATTGTGTGCAGTTATATTGGTTTACCTGGTGAAAATAAACAAGTGAGATGAGATTATATTTGGTTTTTATTATGTTGCCTAATAATTCTGCACAGTAATAGTTACCTGCACAAACAGATATCCTCCTAAGATAGCCAAATCTAAAAAAACTCACTCCAACTTCCAAAAATATTAAGCTTTGATATTTATGAGTCTTTTGGGTTGATTGAGAACATAGTTGTTGATCAATTATAAAAATAATCCTCTAAAATACAACTGGACTAATAATTCTGCACACAGTGTATGTTTTTTTTATTGCATTTTATTCCACTTTTTGTTCGGCAGTATGATGATAAAGCATTGTTTTGTGCCTTGTTTTTTTTACTTTTTACGGTGTTCACTAAAGGGGTTAACTAGCGAGACAGTTTTATAGCTCAGGTTGTTCCTGACGCAGCGGAACCAAATGTGTGTACTTTTATTGTTTTGGTTTTTTTCATAAAAATATAAATGTTTGGGCACAATACATTTTTATTCTTTTAAATTTAAAAAAATTCATTTTGTTAATTTTTTTAAAACGTTTTAATTTGTCCCACTATGTGACTTTCATTTTTTGCACACTGATCGCTTCTATAGCATAGGGATGCAGGAACAGCGAGCAATGCAACACGGGACCCCGAGTGCAGAGAGCAACAGTGCAGCACGGGACCCCGAGTGCAGAGAGCAGCACGGGACCCCGAGTGCAGAGAGCAGCACGGGACCCCGAGTGCAGAGAGCAACAGTGCAGCACGGGACCCCGAGTGCAGAGAGCAGCACGGGACCCCGAGTGCAGAGAGCAGCACGGGACCCCGAGTGCAGAGAGCAGCACGGGACCCCGAGTGCAGAGAGCAGCAGTGCAGCATGGGACCCCGAGAGCAGAGAGCAACAGTGCAGCACGGGACCCCGAGTGCAGAGAGCAGCAGTGCAGCACGGGACCCCGAGTGCAGAGAGCAGCAGTGCAGCATGGGACCCCGAGAGCAGAGAGCAACAGTGCAGCACGGGACCCCGAGTGCAGAGAGCAGCAGTGCAGCACGGGACCCCGAGTGCAGAGAGCAGCAGTGCAGCACGGGACCCCGAGTGCAGAGAGCAGCACGGGACCCCGAGTGCAGAGAGCAGCACGGGACCCCGAGTGCAGAGAGCAGCACGGGACCCCGAGTGCAGAGAGCAGCACGGGACCCCGAGTGCAGAGAGCAACAGTGCAGCACAGGACACCAAGTGCAGAGAGCAGCACGGGACCCCGAGAGCAGAGAGCAACAGTGCAGCATGGGACCCCGAGAGCAGAGAGCAGCAGTGCAGCACGGGACCCCGAGAGCAGAGAGCAACAGTGCAGCACGGGACCCCGAGTGCAGAGAGCAGCAGTGCAGCACGGGACCCCGAGTGCAGAGAGCAGCACGGGACCCCGAGTGCAGAGAGCAACAGTGCAGCACAGGACACCAAGTGCAGAGAGCAGCACGGGACCCCGAGAGCAGAGAGCAACAGTGCAGCACGGGACCCCGAGAGCAGAGAGCAACAGTGCAGCACGGGACCCCGAGTGCAGAGAGCAGCACGGGACCCCGAGTGCAGAGAGCAGCACGGGACCCCGAGTGCAGAGAGCAGCACGGGACCCCGAGTGCAGAGAGCAACAGTGCAGCACAGGACACCAAGTGCAGAGAGCAGCACGGGACCCCGAGAGCAGAGAGCAACAGTGCAGCACGGGACCCCGAGAGCAGAGAGCAACAGTGCAGCACGGGACCCCGAGAGCAGAGAGCAACAGTGCAGCACGGGACCCCGAGTGCAGAGAGCAGCAGTGCAGCACGGGACCCCGAGGGCAGAGAGCAGCACGGGACCCCGAGGGCAGAGAGCAGCACGGGACCCCGAGGGCAGAGAGCAGCACGGGACCCCGAGGGCAGAGAGCAGCAGTGCAGCACGGGACCCCGAGGGCAGAGAGCAGCAGTGCAGCACGGGACCCCGAGTGCAGAGAGCAGCACGGGACCCCGAGTGCAGAGAGCAGCACGGGACCCCGAGGGCAGAGAGCAGCACGGGACCCCGAGGGCAGAGAGCAGCAGTGCAGCACGGGACCCCAAGGGCAGAGAGCAGCAGTGTAGCACGGGACCCCGAGGGCAGAGAGCAGCAGTGTAGCACGGGACCCCGAGGGCAGAGAACAGCACGGGACCCCGAGGGCAGAGAGCAGCAGTGCAGCACGGGACCCCGAGGGCAGAGAGCAGCACGGGACCCCGAGGGCAGAGAGCAGCACGGGACCCCGAGGGCAGCAGTGCAGCACAGGACACCAAGTGCAGAGAGCAGCACGGGACCCCGAGTGCAGAGAGCAGCAGTGCAGCACGGGACCCCGAGGGCAGAGAGCAGCAGTGTAGCACGGGACCCCGAGAGCAGAGAGCAACAGTGCAGCACGGGACCCCGAGTGCAGAGAGCAGCACGGGACCCCGAGGGCAGAGAGCAGCACGGGACCACGAGGGCAGAGAGCAGCACGGGACCCCGAGGGCAGAGAGCAGCACGGGACCCCGAGGGCAGAGAGCAGCACGGGACCCCGAGGGCAGAGAGCAGCAGTGCAGCACGGGACCCCGAGGGCAGAGAGCAGCAGTGTAGCACGGGACCCCGAGGGCAGAGAGCAGCAGTGCAGCACGGGACCCCGAGGGCAGAGAGCAGCAGTGCAGCACGGGACCCCGAGGGCAGAGAGCAGCAGTGTAGCACGGGACCCCGAGGGCAGAGAGCAGCAGTGTAGCACGGGACCCCGAGGGCAGAGAGCAGCACGGGACCCCGAGGGCAGAGAGCAGCACGGGACCCCGAGTGCTGAGAGCAGCGGTGCCGCACGCCCCCGCAGATACGAGCACCCAGGTGATAAGCAAACATCAGAGGCTCCCTAGGTACCCACGTGACAAGGACAGCGCCGCACGCCCTTCACTCAAGACGCCTATGTTACGTCATGATACCACGGGACCGGATCCAGGAAGTGAGCGGGCTCAGTGCGGCGGCTCCGCAGCTCAGCATTGCGCTGGTGGTCACGGCTCCGGCCTGGTGACGTCACAGCTGCTCGGCCCCAAGCCGGAGAAGCAGCCTAGGGATATCAGCTGTGTGCAGCCGCCCCCCGGGCATGGAGTAGTGACCGCCCACTAGTGACTGGCTCCGGGGCATCCCCACCACCTGCACGGGGACATGGGAGATGAATGAGCGCAGCTGGCAGGTAGGATGAGTGTGGCGTCTCGTCAGTGAGGGCAGGGTTCAGAGCCATGGTGCGGGGCACAGGACAGTATGGCTGTCATATACGTGTATGCAAATCATCAGGGCAGGGAAGCCACGGGCCCAGCTGCAGGGCTGCCAGAAAGTGACATGGCGGGGGCTGACTCCATGTCTAGTAGTATGGTATCGCGGGTGTACATCACACATGTGTATATATACATGTGCCCCCACAGTGTAACACACACTGTACATCACACATGTGTATACGCACGTATATAACTGTACATATGTGCCCCCACAGTGTCACACACACCGTACATCACATGTGTACACGCACGTATATAACTGTACATATGTGCCCCCACAGTGTCACACACACCGTACATCACATGTGTACACGCACGTATATAACTGTACATATGTGCCCCCACAGTGTCACACACACCGTACATCACATGTGTACACGCACATATATAACTGTACATATGTGCCCCCACAGTGTCACACACACCGTACATCACATGTGTACACGCACGTATATAACTGTACATATGTGCCCCCACAGTGTCACACACACCGTACATCACATGTGTACACGCACGTATATAACTGTACATATGTGCCCCCACAGTGTCACACACACCGTACATCACATGTGTACACGCACGTATATAACTGTACATATGTGCCCCCACAGTGTCACACACACCGTACATCACATGTGTACACGCACGTATATAACTGTACATATGTGCCCCCACAGTGTCACACACACCGTACATCACATGTGTACACGCACGTATATAACTGTACATATGTGCCCCCACAGTGTCACACACACCGTACATCACATGTGTACACGCACGTATATAACTGTACATATGTGCCCCCACAGTGTCACACACACCGTACATCACATGTGTACACGCACGTATATAACTGTACATATGTGCCCCCACAGTGTCACACACACCGTACATCACATGTGTACACGCACGTATATAACTGTACATATGTGCCCCCACAGTGTCACACACACCGTACATCACATGTGTACACGCACGTATATAACTGTACATATGTGCCCCCACAGTGTCACACACACCGTACATCACATGTGTACACGCACGTATATAACTGTACATATGTGCCCCCACAGTGTCACACACACCGTACATCACATGTGTACACGCACGTATATAACTGTACATATGTGCCCCCACAGTGTCACACACACCGTACATCACATGTGTACACGCACGTATATAACTGTACATATGTGCCCCCACAGTGTCACACACACCGTACATCACATGTGTACACGCACGTATATAACTGTACATATGTGCCCCCACAGTGTCACACACACCGTACATCACATGTGTACACGCACGTATATAACTGTACATATGTGCCCCCACAGTGTCACACACACCGTACATCACATGTGTACACGCACGTATATAACTGTACATATGTGCCCCCACAGTGTCACACACACCGTACATCACATGTGTACACGCACGTATATAACTGTACATATGTGCCCCCACAGTGTCACACACACCGTACATCACATGTGTACACGCACGTATATAACTGTACATATGTGCCCCCACAGTGTCACACACACCGTACATCACATGTGTACACGCACGTATATAACTGTACATATGTGCCCCCACAGTGTCACACACACCGTACATCACATGTGTACACGCACGTATATAACTGTACATATGTGCCCCCACAGTGTCACACACACCGTACATCACATGTGTACACGCACGTATATAACTGTACATATGTGCCCCCACAGTGTCACACACACCGTACATCACATGTGTACACGCACGTATATAACTGTACATATGTGCCCCCACAGTGTCACACACACCGTACATCACATGTGTACACGCACGTATATAACTGTACATATGTGCCCCCACAGTGTCACACACACCGTACATCACATGTGTACACGCACGTATATAACTGTACATATGTGCCCCCACAGTGTCACACACACCGTACATCACATGTGTACACGCACGTATATAACTGTACATATGTGCCCTCACAGTACATCACGTGTATATGCATGTGCCCCCGCAGTCACACATACCGTACATCACACATGTGTACACACGTACATAACTACATACGTGCCCTCAGTGTGTCACACATACCGTACATCACACATATGTACAGTTATACACATGTGCCCTCAGTGTGTCACACATGTATACCTGCACACACACATGCCACATACATATGGATCACGCATGTGTCCCTGCACCCTCACCTATCGCCTGTGTATTTATGAAGGCACATACACATTATTTAGGCACACATGTGGAGTCATGTACTCATTATACATGCTCTCATGGGGGCCCTTACAGCCAGGGCTGTGGAGTCGGTAAGCCGAACCTTTGACTCCTTAATTTCCCTGACTCCACAACACTTGTCACTACTGAGCATGTGCATAAAGTGCAGCACAGATTCATCTCCACTAACAGACGAGATCCTGAGATCAGGAACAGAACAGACATTAAGGCTATGTGCACACACTGCGGAATGGTGTGCGGATTTTTCCGCACTGATTTTGGTAAATCCGCAGGTAAACCACTCTGCGGATTTTCCGCGGTTTTTGTGCGGATTCCACCTGCGGTTTTACACCTGCGGATTCCTATTATGGAGCAGGTGTAAACCGCTGCGGAATCCACACAAAGACCTGACATGCTGCGGAAAATACAACGCTGCGTTTCCGCCTGTTTTTTTTCTGCAGCATGTGCACTGCGGATTTTGTTTTCCATAGGTTTATATGGTACTGTAAACTCAGGGAAAACTGCTGCCAATCCGCAGCGTCAAATCCACTGCAGATCCGCAGCAAAATCCGCAACGTGTGCAAATAGCCTTATAGGACATTTCATAACTTTCCCAAGTTCTTTTTCTTCTTCCTGCATTGAACTACTGTACCCAATGTATTATATATTTTAGGAGTCGGTCCATTTTATACTGACTCTCCAACTACACAGCCCTGCTTACAGCATCGGTCAAAAGTCTGTAGACACCTATTCATGCAATGATTATCATTGCTCTTAGTGGAATGTGCACATTGTATATAGAGACTAAAGGCAGCAAAATCACGAAGGAACGAGTATGGAAGCCAGGAGTACACGTGCGAAACAAGCCAGAATGTGTTACATCTTAGATTCCTCACAGTGCTCCCGTTTACTCTGTCAGCCTTACAGCCCCTTGACTTTCTTTCAAGCAGCTATTGTTTTCCTACCGTCTCGAAAGAATTATTATTATTATTTAATGTTATAGCGCCATTTATTCCATGGCGCTTTACAAGTGAGGAGGGGTATACATAATAAAAACAAGTACAATAATCTTAAACAATACAAGTCATAACTGGTACAGGAGGAGTGAGGACCCTGCCCACGAAGGCTCACAATCTACAAATTCCCCGAAGTACAGAGCAATTGTTGGTCTTTGTCTTCACTCTGCGATCCATCTCAGTTGGGTTGAGGTCAGGTGATTGTGGAGACCATGTTACCTGACTCATCTCTCCATCCCGCACCTTCTTGGTCTCATATCCCTTACATAGCCTGGGGATGTGGTTTGGTTCATTGTCCTGATGAGACACAAATCATCACAAAATGCAAACCAAATGGAATAGCATGCCCTGCAGAATGCTCTGGTAGCAATGCTGGGTTATTGGGTTTTGAATCTGGAATTTCACTAACAGTGTTACTGCCATCGCACCGCCACGCTGTATATATCACATTTGTGCTGGCCCTTACATATGTCACACATGCTTTCATACACACACATAATGTCATATACTGAAGCTTGTAATGTGCTTATGTGGTTGTATCTGATCAATCCATATGTGAGAATTAAATACCGCCATCCCTTTTATTGCATAGACATGGAGAGCAGTCATCGTGCCGTGTACTTTTATAGACAGTATTTGGAATGTTGTAGCTGATAAATATTCCTGCCTTCTGTTAATCCTCTTGCTTTGTGTTCATGACGGATTGCTGTGCATTATTTGGGGCGAAGTATACGGCAGTCATGTTTCTTTCTGGACAGATCCCTGGAGCCAGGTGACTAGTGTACGTACAATTTATGGGGGCTATTACAAGCAGGGCTGTGGAGTCGGTAAGCCAATCCTCTGACTGACTCCGACCCCACAGGGATGGTCACTACTGAGCATGTGCATAAAGTGCAGCACAGATTCATCTCAACCAAAAGCCAAGATCCTTAGATCAGGAACAGAACAGATAGGACATTTCATAACTTTCCCAAATTATTATTATTATGCATGGTGCTACTGTACCCAATGTATTATGTATATTAGGAGTTGGTCCATTTTATACTGACTCCACAGCCCAGGTTACCAGTGTGCAAAAGTTCATTGTCATGTTTCTATCTGTACACACTCCATACAGCTAATATTGCAGTAGTACAGCGGGCAACCTATGCACTCACACATCTGATAAATATTGGAGCAAAGGCAGAGATGGTTTACTTCTATTCATTTAACAAAAAAAAAAAAATGGTCTAGTTACTAGGCCGGCGCTGCCTGATACCACACTGGCATTTTGGCAATGCACTCCTAGTAACCTCCCATGATTGGCTGGATAAGTGCTGTGCTGAGATCAGAGCACTCGGCCTCATGGATCCATGTAGCAGACTGCAGTATTAATAATCTGATTTTATATATAAATGTTGGTAGGAAGCTTGTTTAACTTTTAATGTCTGTCTAGTAAAGTCCTCATGAGGCCGGGGTCACTTGTGACCGGATTGTGCAGCTGCATAGAAATACATGCAGCTGAACGCTCCGGTCCCGAGTGCCGGCGGCAGTGCCGGGTATTGATGCGCGAGTTTCTCACATCACACTCGCAAATGTGACCCCGGCCTTAAGCCGAAGGTATTTGTATGTGTAGCTTCCATCACCAATCCCCAGGACAATGCAGTTAATTCTTCATTTGTGACTGGAGCCATAGTGATTCCTTGTTCTTTAGCTTCAGGCACAGGCTCACATCAGAGTGAGGCTACGGTCAGACGGCCGTATATTCCCTCCTCCGAGAGTCTGGCCAATAATGTAAATGACACTGATTAGTGTGTGCTCAGTGTCATCATAGTGTGAGGCAATCGGGTGAGAGAATCTGAGCACACTGTGAGGAGAAGATGGAGAACAAAATTAGTCTGCGGAAATTGGACCGCACTCAGATTTCATCCAAGTGCAGCCCGAAGTTTTCCATGTATCTATAGACTTGAAACAAATGAAAATCACAGAATGCTGTGTTTTTTTTTGTTTGCTTTTTTTACTCACTGATTCCCTTAGTGAAAAAGTTGTCGGTACGGTGTCAATTCAGCTTTGATTGAACAGCTGAGCCATGTTTGCCAATGTGGTTGCAAGGAATACATTCTGATTAGCAACCATTCTGCTGCCCTCATGAGTGAAGAAGGGGTAGGGAGGTTTGATGGGATTTGTTCCATTTATTGCTGCTGTTACCCGTATTTTTAGCCCCTTTGATGGTGGTTAGGATGCTGTAATTACCTGAATCTTCAATAGCTGCCATTACTTGTATCCCCACGTCCTGCTTCTGGGACCAGAGCCATGTATGCCACATAGTATTAGCTTTTAGTGGTCCTGCTGAGCCAGTGTGCAGCCTCGCGAGTGATCACAGATGAGTGCTGCTGAAGATTACTTCGGAGAATGGATGGGGTCCTTTTTATTCCAGCCTATCCCACTATAGCACCATGTTTAAATGTATGGAAATGCTGCATTTGTTTTCTGCAGAAGTCATTACCAAAATAAACAGCAAACTGCTCTGGTTATTGCCTTTTTGCTGCGTTCCGTAATGCGTTTCCCCCCTTTTTGTACGCGTTTTAGGTGCAGATTTGAGTCAGCAGGATTATTTTTCTCTCTTGTGCTCCTAAAAAGATGCATGTCTGCTTTTACATGTCTTTTTTTTTTGAGGCTCCCAATAGAAGACTATAGTATGAGTGTTGACTTGCAGAGGTGAAACCCACAGGGGATTACAGTAGCAGGTACATTGTTGAGATTTTACAAGACTATTCACATGCTGTAACCCCATCAGATTCTGCTGGACTTTGTGGCAAACTGGACTGTGTGGCCCCTCTGTTTAGCATGGCAGTGGGCATTGTAGGTGGTGCATCGGCAATCATTGTGTTATAATGTATCTCAACAGAAAACCACCCATACATATGAGTGGCAGTAGCAGACTTTCAGCCACCTTGGCTACCAGGTTCCTAGTATTGGCCCAACGTTCCTGGATTTGGGTCCGATCTCGGAGCGCATTGCTGACACTGGCTGCGGCTCTTCCACCCCGAGTTTGGCAGCTACATACCGTGTATTTCTGAGGCTGTCACGCTCGGGTCGGAGGAGCCGCGGCATGTCCAGGCATTAGCAGCCCCTGCTCAGACCGACAGGGACGTCTGTACGAGTTCTTGGGCACTACGTTACTCCATAGAAATACATTGTGTAAACATTTGGGTTTGGCCAAAAAATATTTACAGAATGACGCCTCCTAGTCAGCTACGTGTACTGTAATGTAACACTGGTATCGTATGTGTGTTATGTCTGTCAGCACAGATAACACTTCTCCTAATATAAACGTAATGCTGTGCTGTATGTAAAAGGATGTTCACACGGAGCCAGTGTTCAACCTGATTCTAGTGCATTTTCTGTGCTAAAAAGACTCTCTAGACGCTTCTGGTGTTTGCAGTAGGAAATCTGCGTTGCAGACAACTTTCAGTGTGGATTTAGGAGCAGCGTAAGACCTCATTCATATGGCCTTTTTCTTGATGTACGAGAAAAATGGACCAAGTTTCTTAAGTGATTTTCACTGATGAGAAAAAAAAATTCTCCACCTTTGCCAAACTGGCTCCCTGAAAAACAAACTTCACACAGCTGGTATCTGAATGCTGTCTGATATTGTTTTTTTTTTTTTTTTTTCATAGATTTGCATTGCTGACACTCTGATCAATATCAGACATGTCACCGTGATTTTACATGGACCACTCAGTCCACTAAAAAAAAATCCCGAATGACCCCATTAAATTGATTTGAAGTGTGGATTTTAAATTTTGCAGCAGATCAATTCTTTTCAAAGCTTTAGGGTTAGCCTAGTGCAAATCCTCCAAACATTCTGTATTGTGACATTCACAAATATGGGTGTTATTTTAGGTGTTTTCATTGCATTTTGTTCTTTGTAGGAATTTAGGGCTGCTTCAAACATCTGTGCAAACCTGTCCTAGCACAGACATAAACTCAATGCACGGACTGGCTGTGGCTCTCCTAGTTAACCCTGAGCGTGACTGCCTCATAGCCATATATAAAGCTGCTACGTTTGAGTCAGAAGACATGCGACCAGATGTGCATGGATGTCTGAAGCAGCCTCTTCCTCTAGGGCCGGATTCACGCATCATTATATCCGGTACGTGTGGTGACAGTTTTCACGCGTATCTGAGTTACTTACACATGTGGAACCATTCAAGTAAATGGGTCTGTGCACTTGTCGGTGTGTTTCCATGGACCATGTGTCCGCGTGACCCACATGTAGACATGTCCGTCCGTTTTTTACCTGCAGCACGAGCTGAAAAACATCCCGCACACGGATGATACACTGGGATATTATCTGCGTGACACGTGCTGGCGCCTGAAAAGCAGCGGTACATTAAGTGCTGTTCCCCGGCTCCGGGTGCTGAACACGGCTCTCATCATTCTCCCCTGCTCTGCCGGCGATCCGCATGAGCAGGGGAGAATAATGAGAGTTGTATTCAAGTGATAACAATGAGAGCAGGCGGCAGCTGATGGGACTATTACTCCCATCAGCCAACACCTGCTAGCCGCTAATAACAGTGAAAGCAGGAGTGCCTGATGGGCGTATTCATCACTCGCTGCCTGCACTATAAATAAATAAGAAACCTAAAAATCCGGCATGGGTTCCCCTGTATTTTCTACAAGCAGCCAGGCAAAACTGACAGCTTGGGGCTGCAACCCTTAGCTGTCGGCATTAGCAAGGCTGGTTATCAAGCATAGAGGAGTCTCCACACTTTTTTTAATTATTCAAAGCTGGTGGCTGGTAATCTCAGGCTGGTAAGGGGCCATAGATATTGCCTCCTCCCCCTAGCTCAGAAAAGGTGCATCTATTAGGCTAGGTTCACATTGTGTTTAGGGCAATCCGTTTAGCGCTAGCGGATTGCGCTAACGCAATGTTTATTTAGGGGCTGTGTTAGGGGTCGCGTTAATGTCCCCGCTCTCGCAGATCCCCGATCTGCGAGAGCGGGGAACGGACCTCGGGCGCGCCGCGGACGCTGCAAGCAGCGTCCGAGGCGCGCCACAGAAGAACGGCACATCGCTAGCGCGAGCCGAAAAAGGCACGCGCTAGCGATGCGCTACAGGGAAACTTCACATTGCTGTCAATGGGTGCGCTAACGGACCCGTTGCACGGCGTTAATTGCGACATTTTCGCCGTGCAACGCTGTCCGTTAGCGTGCACACATTAACGCAATGTGAACCTAGCCTTAGATGTACCAATTCTGGCGCTTTGCCCGGCTCTTCCCACTTGCTCTGTAGCGGTGACAACTGGGGTTCATATTTGTGGGGTTGATGTCGCCTTTGTATTGTCCGGTCACATCAAGCCCACAGCTTAGTAATAGAGAGGTGTCCAGAAGATGTTTTTGCTGTGTACATTTTGTTGTATAAATTACATTGCAGTATGGTTCTGTTTATCAGGGTGATTATGGCGATTCCGAACATATCCAGGTTTTTTTTTTTTTTCATTTTAGTGGTGAAAACAAAAAAAATTTGGTTGTCTCCATTTACGCCTTTTGCTGGAACGCATCAATGGACGTCTTACGGCTTATTTTTTGCGGGGTGAGATGACATTTTTATTGATACCATTTAAGGAAAGATGTGATGTGTTAATCGCTTGTTACCAAATTTTTGTGGAATTACAGCAACTAAAAAAAACAAAAAGCTGATTTTGTCATGGTTTTCAAGTACGCTATTTGTTGATCGGGTTATTTTTTATATTTTATATCAGATTTTTCTGAACGCGGCATTGCCACGTGTATTTCTTTCTTTTTTTTTCATCTTTATTTTTAATAGGTGAAAAGGGGTATAATTTGAACTGGTTTTTCTTTTTTTTGTTGTAAAATATTAGATTTTTATTTTTCACTGTTCTTAATAGTCCCCTTGGGTGCCTTGAATCTGCGATTGTTTGTTTTGAATACAGCAATGCCTCATCCAGGGCTGTGGAGTCGGTAAGCCAAACCTCTGACTTCTCAATTTCCCTGACTCCTGATATGGCAGCCATGTTCCTGTACAGATCCCTGTAGCCAGGTGTGTAATGTACCTACATTTGTGGGGATATTACCATCAGGGCTGTAGAATCAGTAAGCCAAACCTCTGACTTCTCAATTTCCCTGACTCTGACACCACAGCAATGGTCACTACTGAGCATGTGCATAAAGTGCAGCACAGGTTCATTTCTATTCCTTAGAGCAGGAACAGAACAGACATTTCATAACTTTCCTAAATTCTTGTGAAAACATTTACAGCACATCCTGCATTGTACTACTGAACCCAATTTATTATATATTTTAGGAGTCGGCCCATTTTATACTGATTCCGCCTCTATATGTCTGTATACAGCAGAAATCACTTTGAAGCCTCACCACAGGCTGGGTTTCAGAGGAGCTCTGTAATGACAAACACGGAGGTCTTCAGTAGACCCCCAGCTGTCATAGTAACCCACGTTCACTTCACGGGCGCGCAGATAGACACATTGAATAATGTTTACCCATGCCGTTGTGTGTTTAAATGTCGCTGTCAGAGCGGCATTTAACAGGTTAAAAATTGTAGACGGAACCGAGCAGGTGTGTTAGAGGCAGGTCCAGGCTCTAACACACAGCCATCACCTGCTGAGCTTTGAGGCGGGCACATCCCGTGAGCCTGCTTCGAACTTGCGTTATACATGTACGGTGAATGTTGTGAAAGGGTATCATTCTTATATAGCACCATCATATTCCGCAGTGCTTTATAGACCTCATCATCAGTGCCCCCATTGGGGCTCACAGTCTAAATTCCCTATCAGTATGTCTTTGTCTATTGGAGGAAACCCTCACAAACACAGGGAGAACAGACAAACTCCTTGCAGATGTTGTCCTTATTGGGATTTGAACCCAGGACTCCAGCACTACAAAGTGTGATCTGATTAAATCGGATGAGGAGATGGAGAAAAAATAAGTCTCCATTCTGTCAATCCATGGAAATCGGACTGTACTCATGTCATCCGCGTGCAGTCCGATGTTTTCTATGGACTCATTGACTTGCATGTTGAGTACAGTCCGAATATGAGATCCAATGTGGGCATGTTTTTTTTTTTTTTTTTGCCCCCTCACACCAGCTGTGTCCGAGGGGAAATAAAATTGCGTGAGCCCTAAGGGAACATGCAGAAACCAATGGACACCTTTACCATAGATCTTAGTGCTGTAAGTGTGCAAACGCAATGTTAGTCAAGCAAAAAGGTACACTAAATATAGAAAAATATTTAGAACTGAGAGTCCTCAGTGGTTGATACCTTTTAATGGCTAACTGAAAAGCTTGCAATTTGTTACCATCTTTTCAGTTAGCCATTAAAAGGTATCAACCACTGAGGGCTCTCAATTCTAAATATTTTTCTATCTACTGGCTAGCACGGTACCAAGATATATATCTTTCCTGAACACTAAATATATGCACTTATCAGAGTAATCTTTTACAAAAATGTAATTATGTTTTATTAAATACAAAGGAGCCACTAAAACGCAACAATGGGACCCCTCTTACGATAAAAGATGTCAATTAAATGCAAAACTTTAATGCAGTGAGTATGCCAACACTATTGAGAGGGCACAAATGTCCTATATATTAGCGGAAGCACAAGCACATCAGCCAACTGTCTAATATGAACAGTCCACTCCATTAACTGACATTGATAGATCCTTAAAGGGTTTGTCCAGTGAAACAAAGGTTAGGTGATAACTTGCTTATTGGGGAGTGTCCCACCACTGAAACCCGCATTGGAAAAATGGAGGTATTTTTATTCCTGGAGATGAACTTTTATCCCTGTTACAATTTGTATTGACACTGTGCATGCCTGACTGCTGCGCCATTAATTCTCTATGGGGCCTCTGGAAAAAGCTGAGCGCATCACAGTGCAGCTCCATAGAGAACTAATAGAACAGCGGTATAGCATGTGCACTGCCATGTCAGTATATAACTGGGATAAGATTAGCGGTCCCAACCGTTGGGCCCCCACTTATTTTTGCCAGACAACTCCTTTACTTCTTTAAAGCGTTTGTAGTATTTATTTTTGTCATTTATGTATGGTCACCCTATTTGGTGCCCTCTATTTACCTCACAAGAAAAGTAGAATTTTGTTCCTCCTGTATCCCAATTGCTGCAGTGGCTTAGGGAGAAGAGTAGGAAGTCTATACCATGCCACAACAGCATAGAAACAGAAGGGGAGTTGAGGTTACTGTTTACCGCAGCGTCCCACATGCCACTGAGGTGGCCATCTTGGATGCAGCAGGACCAGCACGCCGGGTGTACAGTTGGCAGCTGTAGTGCGCCCTGCTAGAGTTGTGTGTGTCCAGTTATTTAGAATAGGACTCGTGCAACATGATGACGTGGGGTCAGCCATTGTCTCTCCACTTCTGATCTCAGACTGGGAAAGAGGTGCTAGACAAGCAGTATATGAATCTGCATTTCTGAGAAGCTTTAGCCCCTTCTTCTCTTTCCGAGCTCTCTGTGTATGACCGTGCCTTCCTGAATTAGTAAGGTGAGTTTAGGGCTTGTTATTGGTCTGTATGCAAAACAGCTAGTATACGGACAGTGCACCCACTAATTCCAGTAAGTGGTGTGCATGTCAACAGGGCCGCCATCAGGGCATTACAGCCGTTACTGCTGTATGGGGCCCGGTCAGCAACAGTACACAGAGGGGCCCGCAGATCCGGGGCCCCACTGTTGTGCTTCTACTGATCGGGCCCCATCATGCACTAAAATACTGTGCACTGCGGCACACACGTCGGCGCTGGGGCCCGGGAGCCTTCTTGGAGCTGTGCATGGCCGTCTTACCTAGTCAGTCGGCTGCGCAGCTCCTGCTCGGCTGTAGCTAGAATGTATGGGCTCCTGTCAGGTCCTCTCAGCAGCCCATACATTCTAGCTGCTGCTTCACTGCTGGAAACACTAGATGCCCCGGAACGACTGAGGTAAGTATAAAAAACATTTTTATTTTTGTTTTTTTAAATGGGTGAGGGGGGGAGAGTGAGACTGCAGATGATGAAGTGTGTTTTACGGGGCACTGCGCATGATGAAATGATAGGGGGCTGCAGATGATGAAGTGTGTTTGAGGGGGCACTGCGCATGATGAAATGATAGGGGGCTGCAGAGGATGAAGTGTGTTTGAGGGGGCACTGCGCATGATGAAATGATAGGGGGCTGCAAATGATGAAGTGTGTTTGAGGGGGCACTGCGCATGATGAAATGATAGGGGGCTGCAAATGATGAAGTGTGTTTAAGGGGGCACTGCGCATGATGAAATGATAGGGGGCTGCAGATGATGAAGTGTGTTTGAAGGGGCACTGCGCATGATGAAGTGTGTTTGAGGGGGCACTGCGCATGATGAAATGATAGGGGGCTGCAGATGATGAATTGTGTTTGAGGGGGTACTGCACATGATGAAATGATAGGGCGCTGCAAATGATAAAGTAAGGGGGACTGCAAATGATGAAGTGGGGGTGATGGGGACTGCATATCAAGTGAGTGTGAGGGACCGTGGACAGCAATTGAATTGAAGGTGGGGGTGGGGAGAGCCAATGGTGTATTGAAGATAGGGAGAGCAAATAATGAATTTTGAGGGTGGGGAAGAGCAGTTGATAATGAATAGAGGGTGGGAGAGAGAGAAGACATGACAATGAATTGAGGCAGAAGGGGCATGTAACTATAATGAATCGGAGTTAGGGTTAGTGCGGGAGGTACATAGTGGGGTAGTTGAGGATAAAGTGACTGGAAATAAATTGGGGGAAAGAGTACAGGTGCTAATTAATTTATATATTAAATGGGGAAAGTGGCTATGTATAGCTAGAAGGGGCTCAGTGGCGTATTATAATTTATATTTGGAATGGTGGGTTGCATAATAACCAATTACAGTATATATTAATGGTGGGTGAATGTCTGTATTCAGATGTGTAGTGTAGAAGAAAGAGAAAAAGTGGGGAATGTGCTCTGGAAGCTGTGCTCTAGATAACTTGTGTTATTTTATGCAGAGATGAGTCCTGGCTGAAAGAAGTGATGACGGTCTGTGCTGGATTAAAAAGAAACGCAAAGATTAAGGACTTCAGCTAGAGACGTCACTGGTGAGTCAGTATGTTACCTGTACACTGACACCATATACTGTACACAGAGCTCCTGTGTATAATGTCACTGGTGATCACTGTATTACCTGTAAACTGACACTATACACAGAGCTCCTGTGTATAATGTCACTAGTGATCACTGTATTACATGTACACTGACACTATATATAGAGCTCCTGTGTATAATGTCACTGGTGATCCCTGTATTACCTGTACACTGACACTACATATAGAGCTCCTGTGTATAATGGCACCGGTGACCACTGTATTACCTGTACACAGACACTGCATACTAAGTACAGATCTCCTATGTATAATGACACTTATGGTGATAGTATTTTTTTTTAATAATGATCAGTATTGTACTATTCAGTCACAATGTGGTGGTAATATGTTGTCCGGCCATGGTGTGGCGGTATTTGTTCCTTGTATGTGGTATTATTTGGTCACTATGTGGTGGTAATATGTGGTCTGGTCATGGTGTGGTGGTATTCGTTCCTTGTACGTGCTATTATTCGGTCACCGTGTGGTGGTAATATGTGGTCTGGTCATGTTGTGTTGGTATTTGTTCCTTGTATGTAGTTGGTCACCATGTGGTGGTAATATGTGGTCTGTACATGCTGCGGTGGTATTTGTCCCTTGTATGCAATATTGTTCGGTCACTGTGGTGGTAATATGTGGTCTGCACATGGTGTGGCAGTATTTATTTCTTGTAGATAGTATTATAGGTCACTATGTGGTGATAATGTGGTGTCTGGTCATGGTGTTGTGGTATTTGTCCCTTGTATGTGGTATTATTGGTCATTTGAAAAATTGAAAAATAAATAAAAATATACCTAAATTGTATTGCATATTTTAACAAATGTTTAATAAGTTAGAGTAGAGTAGGGCCCGGCCAAAAGAGTCTACCTTGTCATCGTGGCAGATTAAAAAAACCTTTTGGCCAAAACAAATTTTGCTGGCTATGTGTGTGATCTGGTGATGGTAATGTGTGATTGGTGAGAAGTGGAGTTTTTCCAAGAGACAGCGGTGGTGCTGTAGACAGTACGAGGGTTGAAGGCGGGGCTGGGGTGTTGCCTGGGCGGAGTCTTAAGGGGGCCCCGAAAATGTTGCCAGTATGGGGCCCCGAAATTTCTAGTGGCAGCCCTGCATGTCAATGGTTTTACACATGGACCGATGGTCTGCGTTGATCCGTATTTTGGACCAGATTTGCTCCATTATGTTGTGTTTTTCATGGACTAACATAGGAAACTGTACTTGGCCTTTCATTATTAAATTGTTCATGTAAAAACCAGATGCTGTATGGATGTCCAAAAAGGACTTGTGGATGAAAAATCATATTTTTTTTTCTTCTGCAGGATGGAAATGGACAATTTTCCATATCTTGATACCTATGCCGATCTAAGCAGTATCCCAGTTTTAGCACAGCTCAGAATTCTATTGTTAAAAGGATCATGAATAATAAGTTATGAAATACTGGTTGACAGAAAGCAGACATCTTTGAAATTAACCGGAATTTGTGTCTCTGAAATGATGATATACTAGATATTAAACCTTGCATTATCCTCCGTTCTGAGTGCTCCTGGACCCGTCCTATAACGCTGCCTGTATGTAATATTTGTGCAGAGGAGCGGCCCACTTCCCAGTGTTCCTCTGTAGTCAGTTGTTACAGATCCTCCAGGCCTGGAAGCCAGGGATCATTGCACATGGCGGTGACTTGTGACTTGCTTCCATTAGAGGCAGACTGACAGGCTTTGATGAATTGCTGTTATTTTGAGGAGGCATAAATGTGTGCTTCTTGGTATTTAGGGTTCTTCAGCTTCTTCTGCAGTTACCGGATGGTAGTCAGAGAGCGAGGTGAATTCAGTAAGGGCCATTGTTATTTGCTGTTCTTGCATGGTTTATTCTAGACCTTTAAATGCTGGGGTCAGTTTCACCTAACTGTGCAAATGTGCAGATTTATTAGCCTGACTCATATCTAATTATATTGCTCCCCTCCAAAACCAGAAGGAGAGCTGCACAAATTCTCACACAAGGCTCTGTGTGTGGTGCAGAATCTGTCGCCATACAGGTTTCTGGTCAGGTGTATAGGAGGTATTTCATTAGGAGTTTTACTCAGTAAGGACACATTCTATTTAATGGGTGGCCTGTCTTTTTTAATCACAATACAAAAGGCTTCTATTTAGGTATCACCCTTTATATTCTCATTTTTATTAAAGGTCAGTTTGGTTCTCATAACAAGTGTATGTCAGAGGTATACACCAAGGTATCTCCTAATGTACGGTATGCCTCAGACGGATGCCAGTGCATAGCCATACAGCAGCATATGTCACCCATAGCTTTTTGTGTTAAAAATATACCTGGATGTCTCTGTAGGACATAGAACAGACTAGGATGTTTATTGACCTGACGAGGTTAAAAGGATGCAGATACAAGTTCATGCGTGTACAGTTCGCCCCACTGACCACTGTGTTGTTGTTTGCACCTGAGTCCCCCGGCGAGAGGAAGAAAAAAAAAGGAATCTGATAGAAATCTCGACCAAGCCAGTCACTATTGCGAGGCTGTCGCAGCCACTTTCTCATCCATCCCTTGTGGAATTGGTCTTTAGATGTGGCAGACTATGCTTGTGGACTTTGAGTGGTTGCCCCATGAACAAAGACCATTTTAATCAATAGATATTGGAATAAAAATAAGTTCCACAATTGGATGTGTTTAAAAAAAAAAAAATAAATGTTCCTGTGCTGAGATAATCTTATAAATGTACCCCTGCTGTGTACTGTGTAATGGCTATGTCTAAGGGTACCGTCACACATTGAAATTTCCATCGCTACGACGTTACGATTCGTGACGTTCTAGCGATATCGTTACGATATCGCTGTGTCTGACACGCTACTGCGATCAGACACCCTGCTGAGAATCGTACGTCGTAGCAGATCGTTTGGAACTTTCTTTCGTCGCTTGATCACCCGCTGACATCGCTGGATCGTTGTGTGTGACAGCGATCCAGCGATGTCTTCGCTTGTAACCAGGGTAAACATCGGGTAACTAAGCGCAGGGCCGCGCTTAGTAACCCGATGTTTACCCTGGTTACAAGCGTAAACGTAAAAAAACAAACCGTACATACTCACCCGTCTGTGTCCTTCAGGTCCCTTGCCGTCTGCTTCCTGCTCTGAGTGCCGGCCGGAAAGTGAGAGCAGATCACAGCGGTGCTGCGCTCTGCTCTCACTGTATGGCTGCACTCAGAGCAGGAAGCAGACGGCAAGGGACCTGAAGGACACCGACGGGTGAGTATGTACGGTTTGTTTTTTTACGTTTACGCTGGTAACCAGGGTAAACATCGGGTTACTAAGCGCGGCCCTGCGCTTAGTTACCCGATGTTTACCCTGGTTACCCGGGGACTTCGGCATCGCTCCAGCGCCGTGATTGCAACGTGTGACCGCAGTCTACGACGCTGGAGCGATGATTATACGACGCTGCGACGTCACGAATCGTGCCGTCGCAGCGATGAAAATTTCAATGTGTGACGGTACCCTAACCGTACAGGGACATGGTCTGATCATACCACAGCTCCTGGGGAGGAAGCAAAAGAGAGTATACAGATTACACCACAGGGACTGATTCTTTCTGTGAGGTAAAACCTTGTTAAAAAACAGGCAGGGAAATGTTTTACCTCACAGATTTGGCTGTCGTCCCATTGTCTCCTATCTGTATACTATATTTTGTATTCTCCTCTGCCCAGGACCTGTGTCATGTTCAGACCATGTACCTGCTGTCATGGGTTAGCGCACGTCGGGTGTGTTTGGTTGCTGTGCCTATTTCATGTTGTCTGCAAGAAGACACACCAATCTATCCTTACATTGATAGCATTTTTACTTCAATAGTGTCTGCTGTGTTGTGACAACTGTCATGTTGAACTTTCTAGTCTTTTTTTTTAATCATTTTGTTCAATAAGTTATTTTTTCCTGTACACACATAATGACTGATGCAGACGTCAATGGATCTCGGTTTAATCACGGGCTGCAATGCATGGACTGGCCGTGGCTCTCCCGATCCAAGCGTGTCATCCTCATAGAAATACAGCTCTGGCAAAAGTTAAGCGACCACTGCAAAATGCTCAGTTTGTCTGATTTCTCTCTTTATAGGTATATTTTTGAGTAAAATGTAAATTGTTCTTTTAGTCTATAAACTTCTGACAACATGTCTCCGCATTTCCAAGCAATAAATGTTGTATTTTTTTTTCTGACAAAGAAAAATGGTCAAATTTTTTTTTAAAAACCCAGTGCTTTCAGACCTCAAATAATGCAAAGAAAACAAGTTCATAATCATTTAGAAACAACAATACTAATGTTTTAACTCAGGAAGAGTTCAGAAATCAATATTTTGTGGAATAACCATGATTTTTAATCACAGCTTTCATGCGTCTTGGCATGCTTTCCATATGTCTTTCACACTGCTCCTGGCACAAAAATGTAAGCAGTTCTTCCTTGTTTGATGGCTTGTGACTATCCATCATCATCTTGATTACATTCCAGAGGTTTTCAGTGGAGTTCAGGTCTGGAGATTGGGCTGCCCATGGCAGGGTTTTGATGTGGTGGTCTCTTAATTTGTGCCAGAGCTGTATGTGAAGCTGTCATTCTCCGGTCGGGAGACCTATGCCCAGTCCATGCATTGCGGTCCGTGATCGAACAGAGATCCATGGACGTGTGCACGAGCTCTTATTCTCTGTAGGTTTGGGGTCACTCTTTTAAGGTTTTTTTCATCATCCAAATGTTTTAGATCTATTTATTAAAAAGCAGTTGCAAAAAAAAAAACCTGTTAAAGATAAAAATAGTGATTTTTTTTAATTTGCACCAAATTCATGATCCCCATTTGTGATTTGGCGCAAAATAATGTCAACGAATGCCACAAAGCAAAAGGGACATCAATAAATTGCAAATGATGAATTGTCGCTAAAGGCTGCTTAGACGGAGGCCTAAAGGAATCCAAAGTGGCTTTGTCTGCCTCATAATGGTGAAAGGCTCTGTCAGCCCTCTGTTTGGGTTTCCATTACAATCCTTAGTGCAGCTTTTACGCTAGACTGATTGACCACAGCATTTACAGTAAGTGTGCTCTATATTCTGGCCTCCTAGAGGAAGATGTGCAGTAAGGCTGCAGGACTCCCTCATATGTTTGTAAAGCACTTGAAACTATTAGGCCACGTGCACACATCGAGTATTTGTTGAGTTTTTTTTACCTCAATATTTGTAAGTCTAAACCAGGAGTGGTAGGGTCAGAGGAAAAGAATAATAGAAACACGTCACCACTTCTGTATTTTTTATTTTTTTTACCCACTTCTGGTTTTGGCTTAAAGATGTTGAGATAAACAACTCGCTAAATGTGCACGTGACCTTAGGCCAGGGAGTGTTTGGCACATTTTTGACACAAATCATTTTTGCTGCACATAAAAAAACACACAATGCATTACAGTTCCAGCAAAGTGAATGGGATTTGTAACTTTTCGTGCCCACAGTTTTTGAAACCTGTCAATTCCGCTTGCAGTAAATATGCATGTTATTTGCAGATTTTCCCCATAGACTTGAGTGAGATGAGAAAAATCTGCAGGTAAAACCATGATAATATTTATTGATAGTCATGCAAGTGTCAGGAAGTATTCTAAAACAAAGTAGTCTGATTTGAAACATTCTAAAAGGAAATGAAAACCGCAGCAGGAAAAAAACACAAAAAAGAAATACATTAAGAAAACACAAGTAACGTAATTTAACTAACTACTGCAGAAAATCTGCTGCATCAACGTACCAAATGCTTCCCAGTTCCCAAGATGAGTATATTCACTCTTTATAGATTACATATCGAACAATCCTCAAATGACAGTGGCCTGTGGTGCAGAATTAAAACCCACTCCATTATTTATCAATTTAGATCATGGATTTTGACTGTAGAAATTGTACTTTGCAATCCAAAATCTGCAAATTCTAATCCATGATATGTCTGCAGCAAAGTTCACAGCAGCAAATATGGGCATATATATGTATAAACCTTTTAAGAAACCTACTGGAGCGCCGATGTGTTTTCTTATCAGATGACATTGGAGAGGGAGATTAGTAAAGTCTCCTAGGACCCAAGACCGACCTATATTTGCCAGAGGAAAGAACTTTGGGCAGAATCTGGCTGCTTTTACGCAGTTTGTGCTTGACCCCGATGCCCAGGGAATAAGGGGATCATATACTTTTGCTGTCCTTCTCTGTACAGGTGTGATTTTCTGTATACAGGTCTCTCCTGGGTTATGGAGTACAGTAATAGTTGATTCTCATCTTCACATTCATGTAATGAAGCGTGTAATATTGAATGCAGTATAGCACATACTTGTATACGTCCCCAGCAAATTTCACTTCCTGGATTTTCTGCATAGTAAAACAATGGCTGGAAGGGTGTGTTAGACATTATATCGTAGCACTATAATCCCGTTACACTTGGTTGTCCGGGTTATTTTGCCAGGGAAGGATGAGCTGAACAGTAAGACACTTGGATTTGTGTGTGCCTATTTAGATTCTGTTTTACTTAAATGTTTGTGCCTCCTTATAATGAGTAATTATATCCGTAATGTGCTTTTAAGATGGAAGACTGTGATTTGTGAAGTATTTAAGGGATTTTCTGTTGTTTTTTTTTCGAAAGTAACACAGGGAAATGTTCTACATTAAAATAAATAATTACTATTGGCTTCTCAAATCCCCCGAGTTGCTACAACTCTAGTGGTCGCCTCTGGAATCAGAAGTAATCACATTCAGCCCATCATTTATGGGACCTCTGCATATCGGCAAGTAGTCAATGATTTGCCCCCACAGCCACGTAGCTGATGAATCCCCTCTGCTATTGACTGAAGCATCAGGAGGGGGCTTTCAGGGGATAAATAATGCTTATAATACACCCTACTCTTTGCCCACTCTTGAAAAAATGTGGAAAGCCCCTTTGAAAACCGTTGATATTATAGCTGGTCTTATATGTCATGGAATTGTATTCTCTGCCGTTTCCTGCTTTGATTAAACAGAGATGTAAGTAAGCCCCAGAAAGGCCGTTTTGGGAAAATGGCATTGCCTACTATTTATCAGCAAACTGAAGGTATAAACAGCGGTCTATAAAATCTCTGTGCCGTGCTGGCTACAGAGTATTGATAGAGTAGAATGCTTACTTTTCCTAAGGCTGGGGTCACACTAGTGAGTTTTTTGCGAGAAACTCGTGTGAGTCTATCGCATCAATACCCGGCACTGCCGCCGGCACTCGGGACTGCAGCGTTCAGCTGCATGGAAATATATGCAGCCACACGCTCTGGTCCCTAGTGACGGTGGCAGTGCCGGGTATTGATGCGATAGACTCACACGAGTTTCTCGCAAAAAACTCACTAGTGTGACGCCAGCCTAAGGCTTCGTATCTGTTGCATTGGATTATCCCTATCTGGAAAACTAGGACCTAACTTGAAAGCAGAAGAAGCCCAAAGACCTGGCGGAACTTGGGAGAGTAATATCAGACCCGCTGCAGTGGTAGAAGTGAGAACGTAGCGGGATCTTGTACAGGCTTCGTTTTTTACATCCAATTTGGATTGAGCAGACGTTTCAGTATACTTAGAACCCATTCAGAAGTAAGTTTTCCATGTAAGATTTCTAGCCACGTTTTCATGGATAGAATGTTTGCCCGCCCAAGCATATCAAATATGGCGGGGGTCTCATGTCCACATAGACCTGAATTATCTCATAGACCTAGGTTACCTCATACTGTGGTAAAAAGGGTCAGGGAAAGGTCAGTTACTATGCTATTTTTAGGTAAAGCGGCTAAAACCAGTGTTCCCTGGTTTTTGTGCGCTCAATTTTCTGGCAACATGATTGCTTGACAGTGATTTGGCGGTTGTTTTTTATGATATAAAAGTCTGATCCCTGCCAGCGCCTGTCACTCCGCTGGCGTTCTGAAGAAAGAAGAGGACCTACCAGAGATGGAGAAGCTGATGCAGGAACTTCTGGCCAGAGCCGGCGGGGAGGACGGAATGGATTGGCTAAGGAGCTGCCTAGCTATAAAACCTCCAGCGACAGCCTCCGAAGCCATGCCTCCTCCTCCTGAACCCGGAGGCTCTGGTTCCCCCCTCGGATCAAGCTCCCGCGCTCCAGCTCCTAGAAGGCTCCGTGTCAAGACCCAGGAGACAGAGGGCGGTCTTCCCCCCTCCATCCTCGCCTGCAGCGTCACTGCGCGGCTCTTCTGAAACAAGCAGGAAGTCGTGTCGCCGCCCTGCTGCAAAATCCCGCAGCCCGCCGCGAGACTTCGGCGGCCATCATTCTGGCGCGACCCCCTCGTCATCAGGAGCCGCCGGCAAAGCCAGTAAGGGTGCCGGCCTTAAAAGCGCAGCGGTGCCCGCTGCTACTGGCTTCCGGGCGGCTTCTGCGGGGCAGCGGAAGGATCGAGGTCTGCCCTGCACCGCCGGGACCAGTCATCTGATGAAGAGGAGATGCTTCAATCAAGTGGATCCAGGCAGCGGCGCTCGCCCTTTTCTGAGGGCTGGAGTGCTAGTGCTGCTGAAGACAGAGGACCCGAGGACCAAACAGCAAGGGGTGAGACTCTTAATTTCCCCATGTCTGTCCCTCAAACCCAATTAAAGGATTTAATTAGATCTGTATTGGCTGAAGCTTTGGGTGAGGCTTCTAGACACCCCCAAGCAGCAGCTTCCCATGCCGTACATCGCATGGAAGCTCCTGCGCACAGTGTTCCCCCTTTGAACCCTTTTAAGGAGGCTTTGACCTGCGAGCTCTCCCCTCTTGGCTTCCATTTAAGCCCCTCTGATAAGGAGCTGATTTGGAACAACCATTATGTGGACATTTTTTCTCTTTTACCTCGCAGAGATCACCTCCCTAAATCTGACAAAAAAGATGACAAATCTGAATCTGATGACGCTAAACGTAACATCAGATCTTTTCATAATTGGATACAAGCGTTTGCTATTTATGCTGCAGTCCTGGGAGAAAAGTCTCCTAACCTGTGTAGCAGCCTGTTTCAACATGTAGATATCATATTAGAGGCATATGATGAGGCATTCAGGCATAAATTATCTGTACACCCCGAAGTCAAATGGGGCTCTAAGGATATAGGTATTTGGATTAATCACATGCTGCCTGTTAGGAATACCATGAATAGACAGCCTAATAGTACAGTTTCCAAGAAGGGAGTTTGTTTCGCTTACAATGAGTCCTTTTGTAAGTGGAACAATAGCTGCCGTTTTCGGCACGAATGCTCCTTCTGTGGAAACCCTCACCCAATGTCTAAGTGCTTTAAGAGGCAAGCCGTGCAGCAATCATCCCCTAAGGATACAATTTCAAAAGGCTCAGTCTCCAGTGAAGCTGGAAAAAATGGCTCACTGGTTAAGCAGGTATCCAGACAAATGGATCAGTAAGTTACTGTATGATGGTTTCTCAGTAGGTTTTTATGTACCTCAATTTAAAGGGGACGGCTGTGCCTTTGTTAAGAACTTATCTTCTGTTTCTGAATTTCCTGATGTTGCTAGAGAAAAGATTTCTAACGAATTGGAGCTAGGCAGAATTGCTGGCCCGTTTTCATCCCCCCCATTTTTAAATTTTCCCATATCCCCCCTGGGTATTGTTCCCAAGAAGGAACCCGGCTCTTATAGGATGATCCATCACTTATCCTATCCACAGGGCCAGTCATTGAATGACGAGGTTGATAAGAACTTATGTTCTATCACCTACTCCTCCTTTGACGGCGCTTTGGATATGCTGAGGAAATTCGGCCCTATTGCTTTAATGGCCAAATCAGATATCAAATCTGCCTTCAGACTCCTTCCAATCCATCCAAGGGGCTTTAACTCGCTTGGTTTTCAGTTTGACGGGTTTTTCTTTTTTGACAAGTGTCTCCCAATGGGTTTTTCCCTTTCTTGCTTTTATTTTGAAAATTTTTCCCGTTTTTTGCACTGGGTCCTAGAATCTAGTAATATTGACTCCGGTGTGTTGCACTACTTAGATGACTTTTTATTTATCGGTCCTCCTCAATCCCCTTCCTGCTTTAGGACCCTTAACAAATTTTTACAGTTATGCTCTCACTTTGGCGTCCCGATTGCCCATGAAAAAACAATAGGCCCATTATGCCGTATTGAATTTCTGGGCATTACAATTGATTCAGAAAGGATGGAATCCATTCTACCTCAAGACAAAATTGACAAACTTCGGAGTTCCCTTTTAAGCCTCTTGTCTAAGAGCAAGGTTACTCTTAAGGAACTTCAGTCATTGCTTGGCCTTTTAAATTTTGCATTACGGGTAATACCAATCGGCAGGGTTTTTTCCAGAAGTCTCTATGATGCCACTAAGGGCCTTTCGTTGCCTAATTGTCACGTTCGGGTAAGCGCTGCGCTGAAAGAAGACGCCAGAATTTGGTTATCATTTTTAGCAGACTTCAATTGTAAATCAGTAATCCAGTCCCCTTTTGTATCGGCGGATTCTTTCCCGTTCGTTATTTCCACCTACAGCATTGCGGGTTTAGCTATTTTGTTTCGATCTCACTGGGTATCCTTACCATGGCCGGACAAATGGGTCTTTAAAAAACTTAATGAAAACTCGCTGCTTAAGGAAGTTTTTTCCCTTTATGTGGGAATCCTGCTATTGGGTCCTTACCTACGGGATTCTAGATTTTTTCTTAACCTCTGCTAACCAGTCAGTAGTTTTCTCCGTTAACACCTTGTCGTCTAGACACCTGCACACGGCTAGAGTTTTGAGAAATTTAGTCTTGCTGTGCCTGAAAGGCAATATTTGGTTGAAGGCGAAGTCGGGGGTCAGTAATAGTAGTTATTTAACTGATTTCATACTGCATGGTCAGTGGCTTCATTTTTACCAACAGGTGCCACTCGCAGACAAGGAAGCAACCCCCTGCCCTCTATCAGTCTGGGATGTAATTCCACTATAATTCCTTATTTTATTAAGAATTCTTTATCTAGGAGATCATGGGCTGACTACTCAGCCGCATGGAGGAAATGGATCGATTTTTCTGAGTCATACGGGAGCGAAGCGACGTCGCCTAGCCCGATTTCTGCTCTGAAATTTGCAGAATCACTGGTCGAGAAAGGCCTTTCGTACTCTGCAATAGCCAAATGCTTTGCATGCTTTGCAGGAGTTTTTCTTTTTACGGTTGTATGGCTTTATCGGAATTTTTCTTAGTTAAGCAATTTTTAAAAGGCCTCAAAAGGGATAAATTTTTACCGGATTCTAGACGTCCGATTTCAATTGCTCTATTAAAGGATATATGCTCAGCACTACCGCATGTATGTTTAAATGCCGAGGAGGCTTTGTTGTTTACTTCCATATTCTCCATTTCCTTTTTCGGGGCGTTGAGTTAGCGAGGTGGTGTCAGTTAAAAAATCTGAACCCTCAGGGCTCATGTTATCCGATGTTCGGATTTTTGAGTCGTTCCTTTTGTTATTTATAAGGAAATCAAAAACTGATCAGTTGGGGAGGGGTTCGGAAATTAGATTGAATTCCTTTTCGGATCCTTTTATATGCCCTGTGCATGCCTTATCTCAATGGATTATTTCAAGGCCAGTAGTTCAGGGCCCATTTTTTTTGCATAGGGATGAAACCCCGGTTACGATCTTTCAGTTTAATTTTATTTTGAAAAAGTGTTTTGACTTTTTTAGGTAAAGGCCACCTCAGAATCACTTCACATTCTTTCAGGATTGGAGCAGCCACTGAGGCTGCCAGAGCGGGCCTGTCTGATGATAAAATAAGGAAATTGGGAAGATGGGATTCAAAACGTTCAAGCTTTATGTCCGTCATGAATTGTATGATGACTAATTCTCATTTTCTTGTAGGTCCAACTGTCATTTGGATCGTTGGTCACTCCTATGTTTTCTGGGCTCAGAAGAGGGCCAGCTTGAGTTCATATTCAGTGAATCTGTCTTTTCACCCCTCTAGCTCCCAGGTTTTTTGGCACAGTGTGCGCGGAATGAGATGGTCTTCCCTGGTGCCTGAACTGCAAAATTGTCTGGCAAAATTCCCGTACCCTGACTTGATTATCCTGCATTTATCTGGCAATGATTTAGGAAAAACCAACACTCTGAATCTGTTGACTGCTATGCGGTCCGACCTTATCTTCATAAAACAAAGCTTTCCATGTTCCTGTGTTGTTTTTTCAGAAGTCATACCCAGGCTATTGTGGCATCAAGACCAACTTTGTTTTATAGATAAAATCAGGAAGAGAGTGAATCTCTCTATGCAGAAGTTTTTACCCCTTATTAACGGTTTTTCGTTTAGACATTCTGATCTGGAAGGTTTCCTGCCAGGCTTATTCAGACAAGACTTAGTGCATTTGTCTGATATTGGCTTAGATATTTTCAATTTAAACATGGGTAATATCATTGAAAAATGGCTGTATGGTTTTGGGGGGGCCGCGACCCTTTGAGTCTTGGCCTTGTGGGGAAAAATCACCCTACCATGGGTGGATTTGGCTACTGGATGAATCTTTGGATATGAATTTTAACTTATGGAATTTATTTATTTGGTATTTATTAAAGTTGTATGTTACCCAAAATAAAACCTCACGGCTAATTTTTATCCATCAATAAATGTGTTTTTGTCATTTTTGTCTATGAATGGGTCTTATGGGGACATGCGTTTCTATTACGGTCTAAGCGGTGTTTACATGCCCATGTACGTCTTGCGGACTGAGTGCTCCACACCGAAACACAGTCATATCTGATTTAAAAATTGAGTCACGGATCAAAGTCGCCAATGCCAGTGTATGGATCTGTGGGGGAAAAAAAAAAATCAATACTTGGATGCCATCTGTGTGTGGTTATGTTTGTCCTGTAGGAGAAGCTTGAGAAACCTTCTCTTATGCAAAAGACATTTTGATTAAACTAATGGTAAAATTGGTTTTTCTTGCGTACCAGAATAATGACTGACTTTTGAAGTGTAATTATAGTGCTAATAATCCTCGAAGCAGCAGCATTTTCGTCCGATTGGAGTTATGTCTCTGGCACAATTTGCATCTGAATGGAAGCCCAGAAACCGAAGCATCCAATTATTGTGCTGTTCAAGTTGACCTGAAATTATTTGTGGTAGTCTTCTTTCTGTTCTTTCTGTCCACGTTAAATATTTTAAACAGAATTCACGTGAGCAAATTGCAGACATGACTGCGTTGTGTGCAGATCCGTACACTTTTCCACGAAGACCTCACTCTCACTTGCATAAAAATCAATGAGTGCAATCCGATAAAAAATCAGAATGCACTCAGACCAATGTTATTCAATGAGACAGTGCAGATCTATTTTTTTTTTCTCAATTGTATTGTGATGAGAAATTTTTTTTCACTATATCAGAAAGTGTGAGGGAAAAAAAATCACATGCCATATGGACCATCAGTATGGCATCTGATTTTTTTTCGGATTCTTTACAATTCTGTTACATAGGAAACTGTAAATGGTCCTGTAAAAGATTAATGGAGTTGTCCACATCTAGGACAACCCCTTCTTGATCTAAAGGTTCCGGACCGAAAAAATAAAAAAGCTTATACTCGCCTCCCGTGCTGGCGCCGTTCCAGCAATGTCGGCACTCACGGTCACCGGGCTCTCATGCGGTTGTTGAGACATGAGCCTAATCAGTGCTGGCATCACTGTCCCCACCTCCGGACATTTTGAACATGAAGAGGAAGGCATGACTGCAACTGATCTCTGGCTTCCTCTGCATGTTCAAAATGTCCAAAGGCAGGGACAGTGATGCGAGCGCTTAATGGGTGCCGGGCTCACATGTCACAACAACCGCACAAGAGCCCCAGGTCCGTGAGTGCCGACACCACAGGAACAGCGCCAGCATGGGAGGTGAGTATAGGCTTTTTTATTTTATCGGCCCCAAACATTTAGCTCAAGAAGGGGTCAACCCCTAGTGGACAACCCCTTTAATAGCTGAGTAAAGAAAAAAATTAGATTTCATACTGATGACAAATGAGAAAAAATGGTCCTACTTTCCTAAATGAGGATGGACCGATTGTTTATACCCTAGCTAGTGTGAGCAAACCCGTAGGCTGTGTGCACTCAGTGTGTTTTTGACGCGTTTTCGTGGCTGTATGTTTTTTTTATTTTGAATATGTATGTAATTATTTTCCTTTTTTTATATACTGTGCGCACATACGCAGGCTGATGAGACTACGCCTCCCACCAGCAATACCTGCTGCCACTGTTATTAGTGACAGCAGACGGGAGCAGTAGTCTCACCAGCCCACGCCTGCTGACCTGCGGTAAGGTTTTTATCTCGGGTCACAGTCTCAGCTGCGGGGGTCACGCTGACATCTGCCAGCATGACCCTGCAGCGCTCTGACCGGTAGTCTTACCTGCGGTAGCATTACCACCCATAAGACCCTACTCACCGCTGTTTCCCACGCTGTCACACAGGTGACAGTGTGGGAAACGCCATAGGAAGTACATGAAAACGCAAACAGAAACTCAGCAAATGCGCAAACATTTTTATACCTGCGTTTTTGCTGCGGATTTGACTGACTCAATTGAAGTCAATGGTTGAAAAACGCTGCAGAAATGCACAAAGAATTGCATGCTGCAGAAAAAAACGCACTGCAAATACTCAAGGAAAATTACTGATCATGTGCCCATCACTTCAAGATCGTCATTGAATTAGCTGGCATAAGGACTCCATAGCGCTTTTGACCCATTTCCACACGGAAAAAAGGCGCAAAAATGCATCAAAAAGGCACACAGCCTAAGTCATAGTAATTTTAAAATGGGGTGATCTCAGTGGGATCAAGATTCACAAGTGAGATCACGAGAAGAGAGTACCAGATATACCACTTTATAGATTGTAAATCAAAGGGAGTAATCTACAGGGTGGTATGCCCTTGTGGCCTTGAATACATAGGCAAAACGATACGCGAGTTCAGGAGACGAGTGGGGGAACATTTGAGAGACATTGCACTTAAGGTACCGTCACACTCAGCGACGCTGCAGCGATATAGACAACGAGCCGATCGCTGCAGCGTCGCTGTTTAGGTCGCTGTAGAGACGTCAAACACAGCAGCTCCAGAACGATACAGGAGCGATCCTGTGCCGTAACGGTGACTCGCTTATCGTTCTCACAGGTCGTTACCTCCATGTAAAACATTGCTGACATCGTTGCTTTTGCTGTCAAACATGACGATACACGCCGACCTGACGACCAAATAAAGTTCTGGACTTCTAGCTCCGACCACCGATATCACAGCAGGATCCAGATCGCTGCTGCGTGTCAAACTCAACGAGATCGCTATCCAGGACGCTGCAACGTCACGGATCGTTGTCGTTCTCGTTGTAAAGTTGCTGAGTGTGAAGGTACCTTAAAAATAGATACACTCCTGGCCAGACATGTGAACAAGGAACACAATGCAGAAAACCGTAACTTAAAGTTCATGGGGATTGATAAAATCAATGCACCTAGGAGAGGGGGAAATTGGGACCAATTACTATTACAATGCGAGACTAAGTGGATTTACCACCTAAAGACGCAAACACCAAGAGGCTTGAATGAGATTCTAACATATAGTTGTTTTCTATAGGAACCCTCTGTCAATTTATATGCTAGGATGCTTATGGACTTGATTATTATGGGCACCATCTCTATACTTCCTTCTTACTTCGTTGCACATTAGGGCTATTTAGGGCCAATAATAGGGAGAGCCGCCGAGGAATGGGGGCGACTCTTCTTCCATACATCCTATCCCAGGGTGCCAACCTCCATTGCTAGGTAGGTTATCAGCATTAGGAGATGGATAGAGAAAGGCGTGGGCCCGTACATTATACTATACCCTTGACCTACTGTCTCCTTCCCCACAATCCTGTAGATTGTAAGCCCGCAAGGGCAGGGTCCTCTTCCCGCTGTACCAGTCTGTCATTGTTAGTTTTGTTTACTGTAAGTGATATTTGTATTTTGATGTAACCCCTTCTCATGTACAGCACCATGGAATTAATGGTGCTATATAAATAAACAATAATAATAATAATATCCCTCAAACTGTTTTTTTCCGTCCACCTAATAAGGGTATATTCCAAGAAATTGATTTTGACTTTCCCTGGCATCTCTCCTATATCCTCAAAATATCCCTTCTTTTCATATATTTTTTTTCATATACCCTATGTATAATATATATATATAATCTATCTGCTCCAAGAGTACGAGTCTGCCACTTTAGAAAAGTTAGACTGCTAAATGAATATTGCATAATTTACATATTTTTCCCTCTTTTTGGATGGACTAAGCACGTGCCCGAGACGAAAGATTCTCCTTCCTATAAGGAGGTTCAGGTAGAATCTTATATATAAAAATGATCCACAGTAACAGAAGAGTCATGCATGCTCTTGTTAGCGATGCTAGAACCAAAAGGGGTTAATATACAGTGGGGCAAAAAAGTATTTAGTCAGTCAGCAATAGTGCAAGTTCCACCACTTAAAAAGATGAGAGGCGTCTGTAATTTACATTATAGTTAGACCTCAACTATGGGAGACAAACTGAGAAAAAAAAATCCAGAAAATCACATTGTCTGTTTTTTTATCATTTTATTTGCATATTATGGTGGAAAATAAGTATTTGGTCAGAAACAACAATCAAGATTTCTGGCTCTCACAGACCTGTAACTTCTTCTTTAAGAGTCTCCTCTTTCCTCCACTCATTACCTGTAGTAATGGCACCTGTTTAAACTTGTTATCAGTATAAAAAGACACCTGTGCACACCCTCAAACAGTCTGACTCCAAACTCCACTATGGTGAAGACCAAAGAGCTATCAAAGGACACCAGAAACAAAATTGTAGCCCTGCACCAGGCTGGGAAGACTGAATCTGCAATAGCCAACCAGCTTGGAGTGAAGAAATCAACAGTGGGAGCAATAATTAGAAAATGGAAGACATTCAAGACCACTGATAATCTCCCTCGATCTGGGGCTCCACGCAAAATCCCACCCCGTGGGGTCAGAATGATCACAAGAACGGTGAGCAAAAATCCCAGAACCATGCGGGGGGACCTAGTGAATGAACTGCAGAGAGCTGGGACCAATGTAACAAGGCCTACCATAAGTAACACACTATGCCACCATGGACTCAGATCCTGCAGTGCCAGACGTGTCCCACTGCTTAAGCCAGTACATGTCCGGGCCCATCTGAAGTTTGCTAGAGAGCATTTGGATGATCCAGAGGAGTTTTGGGAGAATGTCCTATGGTCTGATGAGACCAAACTGGAACTGTTTGGTAGAAACACAACTTGTCATGTTTGGAGGAAAAAGAATACTGAGTTGCATCCATCAAACACCATACCTACTGTAAAGCATGGTGGTGGAAACATCATGCTTTGGGGCTGTTTCTCTGCAAAGGGGCCAGGACGACTGATCCGGGTACATGAAAGAATGAATGGGGCCATGTATCGTGAGATTTTGAGTGCAAACCTCCTTCCATCAGCAAGGGCATTGAAGATGAAACGTGGCTGGGTCTTTCAACATGACAATGATCCAAAGCACACCACCAGGGCAACAAAGGAGTGGCTTCGTAAGAAGCATTTCAAGGTCCTGGATTGGCCTAGCCAGTCTCCAGATCTCAACCCTATAGAAAACCTTTGGAGGGAGTTGAAAGTCCGTGTTGCCAAGCGAAAAGCCAAAAACATCACTGCTCTAGAGGAGATCTGCATGGAGGAATGGGCCAACATACCAACAACAGTGTGTGGCAACCTTGTGAAGACTTACAGAAAACGTTTGACCTCTGTCATTGCCAACAAAGGATATATTACAAAGTATTGAGTTGAAATTTTGTTTCTGACCAAATACTTATTTTCCACCATAATATGCAAATAAAATGATAAAAAAACAGACAATGTGATTTTCTGGATTTTTTTTCTCAGTTTGTCTCCCATAGTTGAGGTCTACCTATGATGTAAATTACAGACGCCTCTCATCTTTTTAAGTGGTGGAACTTGCACTATTGCTGACTGACTAAATACTTTTTTGCCCCACTGTATTTCTAATTTACACTGCGGCCCTGGGATACGAGAGTTTATGGTCCAGCGCTGCGCTTTTATTATCCGGACTCCGGTAGTCACAAAATGATATAGACGCTTTGACCGGAAATGATGTTTGCGGCTCATTCATGCGCTGTCATGGCAATACTGGGCACGCGTCACCGGAAGTGACGTGTGCGGTTTAGTCGTGCGCCTCACAGTGGACGCACAGGAAGCGACGCCTGATTATGGGACACAGAAATGAGCGGGCAGGCTATTTAACAGCAGCCTGTAAGAGACATGTAAGACTGTCACAGCACCCCGTTTTTGGACCAATCTCCCACCTTAAGGGAGGGATATAGGAACCTTCCCCTGATGAGTATAAGAAAACGAAACGCATAGGGAAGTATCTATCATATATTTGGTGTTTCGATTAGAATTGGTGACATATAGTGATGGGGTATTTGTATGGATGAGAATTTGCCATCTCCCCAGACATAGCATCAGATACAAACGGTTATTGTCTTACCTATGAAAAAGAATAGGTTGAGACTGTCCCCCTTTTTCACACCATTTAGAAACCATTGTAAGGTGTTATTGCATTCTATCCAGCATTGGATGTTTATATGGGGAATGTATATTTCTTTTGTTTTTTTTGGTTTGCTGAAAGGTACATGGTGTGAAACTGTGCAATTCTCTTCATCTGTTAACTCCTTCCCAACCTGTGACGCCACGTAGGCGTCATGAAAGTCGGTGCCAATCCGACCTGTGACGCCTATGTGGCTTCATAGAGGGATCGCGTCCCGGCAGATCGGGTGAAAGGGTTAACTCCAATTTCACCCGATCTGCCGGGACAGGGGGAGTAGTACTTTAGCCCAGGGGGGGTGGCTTTGCCCCCACGTGGCTACGATCGCTCTGATTGGCTGTTGAAAGTGCAACAGCCAATCAGAGCAATTTGTAATATTTCACCTATGAAATTTGGTGAAATATTACAATCCAGCCATGGCCGATGCTGCAATATCATCGGCCATGGCTGGAGACTGCGATCTGACCCCCCCCACCGACTGACAGCGGCGATCTGCCGCCGCTGTCAGTCTTTCCTCCCCTCCGTTCGGTGCTCCGCTGCCCTCCGCTGCTTTCCTCTCCCCACCGGTGCCCCCCCGCTGTCCGATCCCACCCCTGTACCACTGGAGTCCCGGGAGTTCCATCCGGCATCTTCGATGGGTGCCGCCATCTTCCAAAACTGCATGCGCAGTGCGCCCGCCGAATCGGCCGGCCGGCCGATTCGTTACAGGTACATTTTGATCACTGTGATAGATTATATCACAGTGATCAAAATAAAAAAAAATAGTAAATAAAGCCCCCCTTATCACCCCCATAGGTAGGGAAAATAATGAAATAAATAAAATATATTTATTTTTATTTTTCCACTTTAGGGTTAGAACTAGGGTTAGGGTTGCAATTAGGGTTAGAATTAGGCTATGTGCACACGGTGCGGATTTGGCTGCTGATTGGCCGCTGCGGATTCGTGGCAGTTTTCCATCACGTTTACAGTACCATGTAAACCTATGGAAAACCAAATCCGCTGTGCCCATGGTGCGGAAAATACCGTGCGGAAACGCTGCGTTGTATTTTCCGCAACATGTCAATTCTTTGTGCGGATTCCGCAGCGGTTTACACCTGTTCCTCAATATGAATCTGCAGGTGAAATCCACACAAAAAACAGTGGAAATCCGCAGTAAATCCGCAAGTAAAACGCAATCCGCAACGTGGGCACATAGCCTTAGCCTTAGGGTTAGGGCTGGAACTAGAGTTAGGGTTGGAATTAGGGTTAGGGTTGGAATTAGGGTTAAGATTAGGTTTAGGGGTGTGTTGAGGTTAGGGTTAGTCCTGTGGTTAGGGTTTATGGTTAGGGTTGGGATTAGGGTTGGTTATGTGTTGGGGTTAGGGTTGGGATTAGGGTTAGGGGTGTGTTGTGGTTAGGGTTGTGATTACGGTTATGGTTAGAGTTGGGTTTAGAGTTAGGGGTGTGTTGGGGTTAGAGTTGGAGTTAGAATTGAGGGGTATCCACTGTTTAGGCACATCAGGGGGTCTCCAATCACGACATGGTGCCACCATTGATTCCAGCCAAACTTGCATTCAAAAAGTCAAATGGTGCTCCCTCCCTTCCGAGCCCCGACGTGTGCCCACACAGTGGTTTACCCCCACATATGGGGTATCAGCGGACTCAGGAAAAATTGTACAACAATTTTGGGGGTCTAATTTCTCCTGTTACCCTTGGAAAAATAAAAAAATGGGGGCTAAAATATTATTTTTGTGAAGAAAAAAATTTTTATTTTCACGGCTCTGCGTTATAAAATCCTGCGAAGCACTTGGGGGTTCAAAGTGCTCACCACAAATCTAAATAAGTTCCTTGGGGGGTCTAGTTTCCAAAATGGGGTCACTTGTGGTGGGTTTCTACTGTTTAGGTACATCAGGGGCTCTGCAAACGCAACGTGATGCAGACCATTCCATCAAAGTCTGCATTTCAAAACGTCACTACTTCCTTTCCGAGCCCCGACGTGTGCCCAAACAGTGGTTTACCCCCACATATGGGGTATCAGCTTTCTCAGGACAAACTGGACAACAACTATTCCGGTTCAGATTCTCGTGTTACCCTTTTGAAAATAAAAAATTGCGGGCTAAAAAATAATTTTTGAGGAAAGAAATTTTTTTTTTTTATTTTCATAGCTCTGCGTTGTAAACTTCTGTGAAGCACTTGGGGGTTCAAAGTGCTCATCACACATCTAGATGAGTTCGTTTGGGGGTCTAGTTTCCAAAATAGTGTCACTTGTGGGGGAGTTCAATTGTTTAGGCACACAGGGGCTCTCCAAACGCGACATAGTGACTGCTAACGTTTGGAGCTAATTTTTCATTCAAAAAGTCAAATGGCGCTCCTTCCCTTCCGAGCCTTGCCGTGCGCCCAAACAGTGGTTTACCCCCACATATGAGGTATCAGTGTACTCAGGAGAATTTGCCCAATAAATTTTAAGATCCATTTTATCCTGTTACCCATGTGAAAACAAAAAAATTGAGGCTAAAATAATTTTTTTGTGAAAAAAAGTACTTTTTTATTTTTACGGATCAATTTGTGAAGCACCTGGGGGTTGAAAGTGCTCACTATGCATCTAGATAAGTTCCTTGGGGGGTCTAGTTTCCAAAATGGGGTCACTTGTGGGGGAGCTCCAATGTTTAGGCACACATGGGCTCTCCAAACAAGACATGGTGTCCACTAACAACTGGAGCTAATTTTTCATTCAAAAAGTCAAATGGCGCTCCTTCCCTTCCGAGCCTTGCCGTCTGCCCAAACAGTGGTTTAGCCCCACAGATTAGGTATCAGCGTACTCAGGACAAATTGTACAACAACTTTCGGGGTCCAGTTTATCCTTTTACCCTTGGGAAAATTAAAAAAATTTTTGCTAAAAGTTCATTTTTGTGACTAAAAAGTTAAATGTTCATTTTTTCCCTCCATGTTGCTTCTGCTGTTAATAAACTTCTTGAATGTGGTTTTGAGCACCTTGAGGGGTGCAGTTTTTAGAATGGTGTCACTTTTGGATATTTTCAGCCATATAGACCCCTCAAAGTGTCTTCAAATGTAAGGTGGTCCCTAAAAATAATGGTTTTGTAAATTTTGTTGTAAAAATGAGAAATCGCTGGTCAAATTTTAACCCTTATAACTTCCTAGCAAAAAAAAAATTTTGTTTCCAAAATTGTGCTGATATAAAGTAGATATGTGGAAAATGTTATTTATTAACTATTTTGTGTCACATAACTCTCTGGTTTAACAGAATAAAAATTCAAAATTTGAAAATTGCTAAATTTCCCTTTTTTTCACAAATAATCGCAAAAATTATGTACCTAAATTTATCGCTAAGGCTACTTTCACACTAGCGTCGTACGACGCACGACGAATTGCATCGTTGCGACGTACCGACGCTAGCAATGAAAGCGCCGTATAACGGGGGCAGCGGATGCTGTTTTTCAACGCATCCGCTGCCCCATTGTGAGGTGCGGGGAGGCGGGGGTGGAGTTCCGGCCGTGCATGCGCGGTCGGAAAAGACGGGCACGATGCACCAAAAAACGTTACATGCAACTTTTTTTTGGTGGCGACGGTCCTGCGTCGCACGACGGTTGCGACGTGTGGCAATGCGTCGCACTGCGTCGCTAATGCGAGTCTATGTAGAAAAAACGCATCCTGCAAGCACTTTTGCAGGATGCGTTTTTTCTACAAAACGACGCACAGCGACGTGCAGTGCACGACGCTAGTGTGAAAGTAGCCTAACATGAAGGTTAATATGTCACGAAAAAAACAATCTCAGAATCGCTAGGATCCGTTGAAGCGTTCTTGAGTTATTACCTCATAAAGGGACACTGGTCAGAATTGCAAAAAATGGCCAGGTCATTAAGGTCAAAATAGGCTGGGTCATGAAGGGGTTAAGAGAATTTCGCAACAAGACCCTCAACAGATTGAGGTCTGTGGTATTGTGGTTTAATTAGCATTCCTTTGAATGTGATAGATTGTGAGTGCTATATGTATTTTTATTATTATTACTATTTGGTACACTATTTTAAATGAATATATTAAAAGTTAGTTTTTAATTAATTAATCACACCCTGCTTTTTGTATAATATTTTTTGATTGGTAGTCATAGCTTTCCAATAATTTTAAAATGGGGCATAAAAAAGCAACATGCTGAGCAGACTAAATGCATCCAAGTACCTCCTATAGCTATGAATATACATATTAAAAGCACAGCATCAGCTCAGTGGAAATATCACACATAGACCTTGCATGTCCCTCCAATGGGTATATGTCCCAAAGATAACGCATACGTAAGAAAACTAAACTGTAAAGCGCTGCGGAATATGTTGCCGCTATATAAATAAAGATTATTTATTATTATTATTAAAGAATGAAATTAATGATGGCATAAATAACAAAGTTCCTGAAACGATCTTGAAAGAAATTTTGGAGTGATCTTCCTGATTGCTTCCATTTTCCAGATAACTGAGCGGTGGGAATTAGTGAAGGGGTCGTGGTTTTTCCCGTTTTGTCTTCTGCTGCAGTCAGTAAAGAGGGTGGAGGCTCATGCTACAATAACAGCCATACATAGGACTGTGAGGAGGAGCGGGTCATGTGGCTGATCCGCTTGAACACATGGAATTCTTATGTATTCCTCTTTCTTATGGTAGCATTAGGTACTGATAGACATAGATTTCAGTGTTTTTGTGCCTGTGGTGTAATTTTTGTGATATTTACACTTCTAGTTGCAGTATTCCTATTGTTCTGGAATGGAAGCGTCCATAGTATTCATTGGTGGAGGGTTTCTCCTGCTAATGGACATTTTCTATTACCATGCAGAAGGGAGTACACTTTCAATCAGAGTCTGGAGAGTGGGGGGGTCCTGCAGCTTGTGAATATGGAGGACTCACTGAGTTTCTCCATCTCGGTGAGCAGACTTCTGGCACACAACGCAGGTGACTGATAATGTAAACTACACAGACACCTAGTAGAGAAACTTTGCTCAGCATGTTTGTCGCAGATGGTGACAAAGTCCGTTTAATATACAGTGAATATGCACACTGTCTTCATACACACTACCTTCGAACACCTAGAATTGACCCACATACCTTGGCTTGTAAACGGTATTGCATAATATAGCCTGCTGCCATATAACTGCATGCAATATGTACGGTAGATAAAATATAATATCCATTTTTTAAAAGGAATTCAAAGAATACTTTTATTCAAAGAATTCAGTTTGGTCTTTAGAACCCTTAGAATACATTGTCCCTTAAAGAGAGTCAGTCACCAGGTTTTAGCTCCCCCATGTGAGAGCAGCATAAAATAGGGGCTGAGACCCTGATTCCAGGGATACGTCACTAACACTGCATTTACACATCTCTAATTCACATACCGACCAAGGGTCTCCAAGCCTGAACTCGACAACCTCTTAGACCTATAAGAGACTGTCATGGCGGCTTAGTGGTTAGTACTGCTGCTTTGCAGATCTGTGGTCCTAGGATCAAATCCCACCAAGGACAACATCTTCAGTGATGTTGTATGTTCTCCCCATGTTTGCTTGGGTTTTCCTTCTGGTGCTCTGTTTGCTCCCACACTCCAATAAGACATATTTGATAGGGAATAGCTAAGGAATTTAGATTGAGCCTCACTGGGGACAGTGATGATGTCTCTAAAGCGCTGCGGAATATAATGCCGCTATATAAGCAAAGCATAATAAATAAGCAGTTCAGGTCAGGAGACCCGCAGCCAGCCTGTACTCTGACCAAGACACACAAATGTGTGAATCTGACCATACTGGGCTTTTCTTTCAGAAAACACTGCCTTATCTGCTGCAGCTCTGCTAGTCTTCTTAATTATGAGCTCCTGGTAACGTAGTCTGCAATACTTATGCACTTCGACTATTCCCACACTCCATCATTGACAGTTTTGGTTATGTACAGTATAGACAGAAAACTGTCAAGCAATGGTGTGGGTGACGTTATACAAAGCTCTTTGAGAGGTCGAGCAGATGAAATACTGATGTCACCAAATTTACAGCAAAGAGTCTAGCCTAGTAAGTGACCTGCTACTGGAATCGGTTTCTATCCCTAAATTATGCTGCCCTCAGATTGAGAAGCAGAAACCTGGTGAAAAATCACTTTTCAGCAATCCTGCTCCTTTAAGCTACTGTCACACACCTGTACATATGGTCTGAGTATGGACCGCGATGCATGCACTGGCTGAGGATCGCGTGACCTGAACGCGACAGCTTCATAGCACAGTAAAGACCGCAACGTATGGTGTGTGTGACTATAGCCTTAGGCCACGTTCACACATTCAGTATTTGGAAGCCAAAACCTGGAGTGGGTGATAAATGCAGAAGTGGTGATGTGTTTCTATTCTACTTTTCCTCTGACTGTTCCACTCCTTGTTTTATCTTTCAAATCCTGTTCAAATACTGACCGTGTGAACGTGGTCTAGCACTGCTACTTATATTTCCTTTTACTGGAATGTGTCTCCAGCTACTAGGAAACCTCAGATATGTAACACCATTCCTTTACCTACAAATACAGTGACGGCTCCATGTGTATAGAAAGTGAACAGGCTTTTTCTTGCTGGTCTGTTAGAATTGGACGACAACGGATGCTGCATTCATGGATCCGTTTCTCGATGACTCCAATGTTAAAAATAAAATAAATGGATCCGTCAGATCAATTGGTGAATAGGTGAATAGAGACTAAAAAGTTGTCAGCACAACTTTTTGTTTTTTGATAACAGATTTCTGCTGGCTCCGATCTAATGGAACATTACTGCACACGTCAGCATAGCCTAAATATATCTGGCACTCCTTTGCATTCTAGGTTTTGTTCTTTCGCAAAACTAAAGTTTACACTGGTGTGTCCACATCTTAACCCAAGCCTGTCAGGTACATCCCAAGCCAGTATTTTCTCAGCCAAACAACTGAAGTGCGATCAGCTTCTGTATATGAATTCCTCATCCTGAAATATACTAAATGACCCATATCCATAGATAGCTGTTAGCAAACGATGTCCGGCAGATCGTCGCGCAGCCAGTTTTCTCTCCCGACTCTGAGAGTGCTGCAGTAAAGACTCAACTGGCAGTGATTTAGCTCGCCAAGAATGAAAGGATAAGCAGTCCAAGATTTTGGCTAGAAGGTTGGAGGAGTGTTTAAACTGGGGGGGAGGGTATTCATTTTATAGGAGGGGAAGATAGTGCAGATAGAGACCTGGGCACAAATAAGGAAGTTGGGGGTGGTGGTGGCATGGGGGGTGGGGTTAGAACAGTTAGTAATTTAAGAAAGAATAGAGGTACCGAGAGGAACATCAAGTGCATGTATACTAATGCCAGAAGCCTCGCCAACAAAATGGATGAATTAGAACTAATGTTGTTGGAACATAATTATGACATGGTGGGGATATCTGAGATGTGGCTGGATGAGAGCCATGACTGGACTGTTAACTTGCAGGGCTATAGCCTTTTCAGAAATGACCGTACAGATAAGCGTGGGGCTGGGGTGTGTCTGTATGTAAAATCGACCTTAAAACCCATCCGGCGTGATAATATAGGTAAATCTAATGAAAATGTAGAGTCCCTGTGGGTGGAGATAAGGGGAGGGGGAAAAAATAATAAATTACTGATAGGGGTTTGTTATAAATCTCCAAAAATAATGGAATCAATGGAGAACATCCTCGTAAAGCAAATAGATGAAGCTGCGACTCAAGGAGAAGTCATTATTATGGGGGACTTCAACTACCCTGAAATAGATTGGGGAACAGAAACCTGCAGTTCCAGTAAAGGTAATCGGTTTTTGACAACTATGAGAGACAATTACCTTTCACAACTGGTTCAGGACCCAACAAGAAGGGGGGCACTGCTAGACCTAATATTAACCAACAGGCCAGACCGCATATCAAATATAAGGGTTGGGGGTCACTTGGGGAATAGTGATCACAAAATAATAAGTTTTCATGTCTCCTTTAATAAGATGTGTAGTAGAGGGGTGACAAGGACACAACTTCAGGAGGGCAAATTTTCAACGGATGAGAGAGGATCTTGGTGCAATTAACTGGGACGATATCCTGAGACATAAAAGTACACAAAGAAAATGGGAGACGTTTATTAGCATCCTGGATAGGACCTGTGCACAGTATATACCGTATGGGAATAAACATACTAGAAATAGGAGGAAACCAATATGGCTAAATAGAGCTGTAAGGGGCGCAATAAGTGACAAAAAGAAAGCATTTAGGGAATTAAAGGAAGTAGGTAGTGAGGAGGCATTAAATAAATACAAAAAATTAAATAAATTCTGTAAAAAGCAAATCAAGGCAGCAAAGATTGAGACAGAGAGACTCATTGCTAGAGAGAGCAAAAATAACCCCAAAATATTCTTTAACTACATAAATAGTAAGAAACTAAAAAATGATAGTGTTGGCCCCCTTAAAAATAGTCTGGGTGAAATGGTGGATGAGGATGAGGAAAAAGCCAATATGCTAAATCACTTTTTTTCATCAGTATTTACAAAAGAAAATCCCATGGCAGCCAATATGAGTAGTGATAAAAATTCCCCATTAAGTGTCACCTGCTTAACCCAGCAGGAAGTACGGCGGCGTCTAAAAATCACAAAAATTGACAAATCTCCGGGCCCAGATGGGATACACCCCCGAGTACTGCAGGAATTAAGTACAGTCATTGATAGACCATTATTAGACCATTATTTTTAATCTTTAACCCCTTCATGACCTTGCCGTTTTTTGCAATTCTGACCAGTGTCCCTTTATGAGGTAATAACTCAGGAACGCTTCAACGGATCCTAGCGATTCTGAGATTGTTTTTTCGTGACATATTGGGCTTCATGTTAGTGGTAAATTTAGGTCGATAATTTCTGAGTTTATTTGTGAAAAAAACGGAAATTTGGCAAAAATTTTGAAAATTTCGCAATTTTCACATTTTGAATTTTTATTCTGTTAAACCAGAGAGTTATGTGACACAAAATAGTTAATAAATAACATTTCCCACATGTCTACTTTACATCAGCACAATTTTGGAAACAAATTTTTTTTTTGCTAGGAAGTTATAAGGGTTAAAATTTGACCAGTGATTTCTCATTTTTACAACAAAATTTACAAAACCATTTTTTTTAGGGATCACCTCACATTTGAAGTCAGTTTGAGGGTTCTATATGGCTGAAAATACCCAAAAGTGACACCATTCTAAAAACTGCACCCCTCAAGGTGCTCAAAACCACATTCAAGAAGTTTATTAACCCTTCAGGTGTTTCACAGCAGCAGAAGCAACATGGAAGTAAAAAATGAACATTTAACTTTTTAGTCACAAAAATGATATTTTAGCAAAAATTTTTTTATTTTCCCAAGGGTAAAAGGAGAAACTGGACCACGGACGTTGTTGTCCAATTTGTCCTGAGTACGCTGATACCTCATATGTGGGGGTAAACCACTGTTTGGGCGCACGGCAGGGCTCGGAAGGGAAGGAGCGCCATTTGACTTTTTCAATGAAAAATTGGCTCCAATCTTTAGCGGACACCATGTCGCGTTTGGAGAGCTCCCGTGTGCCTAAACATTGGAGCTCCCCCACAAGTGACCCCATTTTGGAAACTAGACCCCCCAAGGAACTTATCTAGAAGCATAGTGAGCACTTTAAACCCCCAGGTGCTTCACAAATTGATCCGTAAAAATGAAAAAGTACTTTTTTTTCACGAAAAAATTATTTTAGCCTCAATTTTTTCATTTTCACATGGGCAACAGGATAAAATGGATCCTAAATTTTGTTGGGCAATTTCTCCTGAGTACACCAATACCTCACATGTGGGGGTAAACCACTGTTTGGGCACATGGTAAGGCTCGGAAGGGAAGGAGCGCCATTTGACTTTTTGAATGAAAAATTATCTCCATCGTTAGCGGACACCATGTCGCGTTTGGAAAGCCCCTGTGTGCCTAAACATTGGAGCTCCTCCACAAGTGACCCCATTTTGGAAAGTAGACCCCCCCAAGGAACTCATCTAGAGGCATAGTGAGCACTTTAAACCCCCAGGTGCTTCACAAATTGATCCGCAAAAATGAAAAAGTACTTTTTTTTCACACAAAATTTCTTTTAGCCTCAAGTCTTTCATTTTCACATGGGCAACAGGATAAAATGGATCCTAAAATTTGTTGGGCAATTTCTCCTGAGTATGCCGATACCTCATATGTGGGGGTAAACCACTGTTTGGGTGCACGGCAAGGCTCGGAAGGGGAGGCGTGCCATTTGACTTTTTGAATGGAAAATTAGCTCCAATCGTTAGCGGACACCATGTCGCGTTTGGAGAGCCCCTGTGTGCCTAAACATTGGAGCTCCCCTACAAGTGACCCCATTTTGGAAACTAGACCCCCCAAGGAACTTATCTAGATGCATAGTAAACACTTATAACCCCCAGGTGCTTCACAGAAGTTTATAACGCAGAGCCGTGAAAATAAAAAAATAATTTTTCTTTCCTCAAAAATGATTTTTAGCCCAGAATTTTTTATTTTCCCAAGGGTAATAGGAGAAATTGGACCCCAAATGTTGTTGTCCAGTTTGTCCTGAGTACGATGATACCCCATATGTGGGGGTAAACCACTGTTTGGGCGCATGGCAGGGCTCGGAAGGGAAGGCACGCCATTTGGCTTTTTGAATGGAAAATTAGCTCCAATCATTAGCGGACACCATGTCGCGTTTGGAGAGCCCCTGTGTGCCTAAACATTGGAGCTCCCGCACAAGTGGCCCCATTTTGGAAACTAGACCTCCCAAGGAACTAATCTAGATGTGTGGTGAGCACTTTGAACCCCCAAGTGCTTCACAGAAGTTTATAACGCAGAGCCATGAAAATAAAAAATAATTTTTCTTTTCTCAAAAATGATTTTTTAGCCCACAATTTTTTATTTTCCCAAGGGTAATAGGAGAAATTGGACCCCAAATGTTGTTTTCCAGTTTCTTCTGAGTACGATGATACCCCATATGTGGGGGTAAACCACTGTTTTGGCACACATCGGGGTTCGGAAGGGAAGTAGTGACGTTTTGAAATGCAGACTTTGATGGAATGCTCTGCGGGCGTCAGGTTGCGTTTGCAGAGCCCCTGATGTGCCTAAACAGTAGGAACTCCCCACAATTGACTCCATTTTGGAAACTAGACCCCCAAGGGAACTTATCTAGATGTGTAGTGAGCACTTTGAACCCCCAAGTGCTTCACAGAAGTTTATAACGCAGAGCCGTGAAAATAAAAAATGTGTTTCCTTTCCTCAAAAAAATATTTTTTTAGCCCAGAATTTTTTTATTTTTGCAAGAGTAACAGGAGAAATTGGACCCCAAAAGTTGTTGTCCAGTTTCTCCTGAGTACGCTGATACCCCATATGTGGGGGTAAACCACTGTTTTGGCACACGTCGGGGTTCGGAAGGGAAGTAGTGACGTTTTGAAATGCAGACTTTGATGGAATGCTCTGCGGGCATCAGGTTGCGTTTGCAGAGCCCCTGATGTGCCTAAACAGTAGGAACTCCCCACAAGTGACTCCATTTTGGAAACTAGACCCCCAAGGGAACTTATCTAGATGTGTGGTGAGCACTTTGAACCCCCAAGTGCTTCACAGAAGTTTATAACGCAGAGCCGTGAAAATAATAAATGTGTTTCCTTTCCTCAAAAATATTTTTTTAGCCCAGAATTTTTTATTTTTGCAAGAGTAACAGGAGAAATTGGACCCCAAAAGTTGTTGTCCAGTTTCTCCTGAGTACGCTGATACCCCATATGTGGGGGTAAACCACTGTTTGGGTACATGCCGGGGCTCGGAAGGGAAGTAGTGACGTTTTGGAATGCAGACTTTGATGGAATGGTCTGCGGGCATCATGTTACGTTTGCAGAGCCCCTGATATGCCTAAACAGTAGAAACCCCCCACAAGTGACCCCATTTTGGAAACTAGACCCCCCAAGGAACTTATCTAGATGTGTGGTGAGCACGTTCAACCCCCAAGTGCTTCACAGAAGTTTACAACGCAGAGCCGTGAAAATAAAAAATCATTTTTCTTTCCTCAAAAAAGATGTTTTAGCAAGCAATTTTTTATTTTCACAAGGGTAACAGGAGAATTTGGACCCCAATATTTGTTGCCCAGTTTGTTGTGAGTACGCTGATACCCCATATGTGGGGGTAAACCACTGTTTGGGCACACGTCAGGGCTCGGAAGGGAAGTAGTGACATTTGAAATGCAGACTTTGATGGAATGGTCTGCGAGCGTCACATTGCATTTGCAGAGCCCCTGATGTGCCTAAACAGTAGAAACACCCCACAAGTGACCCCATTTTGGAAACTAGACCCCCGAAGGAACTTATCTAGATGTGTGGTGAGCACTTTCAACCCCCAAGTGCTTCACAGAAGTTTATAACGCAGAGCCGTGAAAATAAAAAATAATTGTTCTTTCCTCAAAAATTATGTTTTAGCAAGTAATTTTTTATTTTTGCAAGGGTAACAGGAGAAATTGGACCCCAACAGTTGTTGCCCAGTTTGTCCTGAGTACGCTGGTACCCCAAATGTGGGGGTAAACCACTGTTTGGGCGCACGTCGGGGCTTGGAAGGGCGGGAGCACCATTTGACTTTTTGAACGCAAGATTGGCTGGAATCAATGGTGGCGCCATGTTGCGTTTGGAGACCCCTGATGTGCCTAAAACAGTGGAAACCCCTCAATTCTAACTTCAACACTTACCCCAACACACCCCTAATCCTAATCCCAACTGTAGCCATAACCCTAATCACAACCCTAACCCCAACACACCCCTAACCACAACCCTAACCGCAACACAACCGTAACCCTAATTCCAACCCTAATCCTAACCCTAATCCCAACCGTAACCCTAATCCCAACCCTAACCACAACTGTATCCCCAACACACCCCTAACCCTATCCGTAACCATAACCACAAGCCTATTCTTAACCCTATTTCCAACCCTAGCCCTAATTCCAACCCTAACCCTAAGGGTATGTGCCCATGTTGCGGATTCGTGTGAGATTTTTCCGCACGATTTTTGAAAAATCTGCAGGTAAAAGGCACTGCGTTTTGCCTGCGGATTTACAGCAGATTTCCAGTGTTTTTTTGTGCGGATTTCACCTGCGGATTCCTATTGAGGAACAGGTGTAAACCGCTGCGGAATCCGCACAAAGAATTGACATGCTGCGGAAAATACAATGCAGCGTTTCTGCACGGAATTTTCCGCACCATGGGCACAGCAGATTTGGTTTTCCTTAGGTGTACATGGTACTGTAAACCTGATGGAAAACTGCTTCGAATTCGCAGCGGCCAATCCGCTGCAGATCCGCGGCCAATCCGCTGCCAATCCGCTGCAGATCCGCGGCGGATCCGCTGCAGATCCGCGGCCAATCCGCTGCGGATCCGCTGCGGATCCGCGGCCAATCCGCTGCAGATCCGCGGCCAATCCGCTGCGGATCCGCTGCCGATCCGCTGCGGATCCGCGGCCGATCCGCTGCGGATCCGCGGCCAATCCGCTGCGGATCCACTGCGGATCCGCGGCCGATCCGCTGCGGATCCACTGCGGATCCGCGGCCGATCCGCTGCGGATCCACTGCGGATCCGCGGCCGATCCGCTGCGGATCCGCGGCCGATCCGCTGCAGATCCGCGGCCGATCCGCTGCAGATCCGCGGCCGATCCGCGGCCGATCCGCTCTGTGTGCACATGCCATAACCCTACCCCTAACCCTAACCCTACCCGTAACCCTAACCCTACCCCTAGTTCTAACCCTAACCCTAGTGGTAAAAGAAAAAAAAATATTTTCTTTATTTTATTATTGTCCCTACCTATGGGGGTGATAAAGGGGGGGGTTTATTTATTATTTTTTTATTTTGATCGCTGTGGTAGAACCTACCACAGCGATCAAAATGTACCTGTAACGAATCTGCCAGCCTGCAGATTCGGCGGGCGTACTGAGCATGCGCCCGCCATTTTCCAAGATGGCGGCGCCCAGCGAGGAGACGGCCGGACACCGGGAGGATCGGTAAGTATGAGGGGGTGGTGGATCGGAGCACAGGGGGGGGGGATCGGAGGACGGGGGGAGCGGACAGGAGCACGGGGGAGCGGACAGGAGCACGGGGGAGCGAACAGGGGGACGGAGGGGGGTACCTGACAGAACGGACGACTGGGGAGGAGATCGGGGGCGGTGGGGGGGGGCCAGTACATGATTTCCAGCCATGGCAGATGCTATTGCAGCATCGGCCATGGCTGGATTGCAATATTTCACCATTTTCATAGGTGAAATATTGCAAATTGCTCTGATTGGCTGTTGCACTTTCAACAGCCAATCAGAGCGATCGTAGCCACGTGGGGGCAAAGCCACCCCCCCTAGGCTGAAGTACAACTCCCCCTCTCCCTGCAGATCGGGTAAAATAGGAATTAACCCTTTCACCCGATCTGCAGGGATGCGATCATTCCATGACGCCGCATAGGCGTCATGGGTCGGGAAGGGGTTAAAGAGTCCATAATAACAGGGTCTGTACCACAGGACTGGCGTATAGCAAATGTGGTGCCAATATTTAAAAAGGGGACAAAAACTGAACTCGGAAATTATAGGCCAGTAAGCTTAACCTCTACTGTGGGTACAATCCTGGAGGGCATTCTAAGGGATGCTATACTGGAGTATCTGAAGAGGAATAACCTCATGACCCAGTATCAGCACGGGTTTACTAGGGACCGATCATGTCAGACTAATTTGATCAGCTTCTATGAAGAGGTAAGTTCCGGTCTGGACCAAGGGAACCCAGTAGATGTAGTGTATATGGACTTTTCAAAAGCTTTTGATATGGTGCCACACAAAAGGTTGATACATAAAATGAGAATAATGGGGATAGGGGAAAATATGTGCAAGTGGGTTGAGAGCTGGCTCAGGGATAGGAAACAAAGGGTGGTTATTAATGGCGTACACTCGGACTGGGTCGTGGTTAGTAGTGGGGTACCACGGGTCAGTATTGGGCCCTCTTCTTTTTAACATATTTATTAATGACCTTGTAGGGGGCATTCAGAGTAGAATTTCAATATTTGCAGATGACACTAAACTCTGCAGGGTAATCAATACAGAGGAGGACAATTTTATATTACAGGATGATTTGTGTAAACTAGAAGCTTGGGCTGATAAATGGCAAATGAGCTTTAATGGGGATAAATGTAAGGTCATGCACTTGGGTAGAAGTAATATGATGTATAACTATGTGCTTAATTCTAAAACTCTGGGCAAAACCGTCAATGAAAAAGACCTGGGTGTATGGGTGGATGACAAACTCATATTCAGTGGCCAGTGTCAGGCAGCTGCTTCTAAGGCAAATAAAATAATGGGATGCATTAAAAGAGGCATAGATGCTCATGAGGAGAACATAATTTTACCTCTATACAAGTCACTAGTTCGACCACACTTAGAATACTGTGCACAGTTCTGGTCTCCGGTATATAAGAAAGACATAGCTGAGCTAGAGCGGGAGCAGAGAAGAGCGACCAAGGTTATTAGAGGACTGGGGGGTCTGCAATACCAAGATAGGTTATTACACTTGGGGCTGTTTAGTTTGGAAAAACGAAGGCTAAGGGGTGATCTTATGTTAATGTATAAATATATGAGGGGACAGTACAAAGACCTTTCTGATGATCTTTTTAATCATAGACCGGTGACAGGGACAAGGGGGCATCCTCTACGTCTGGAGGAAAGAAGGTTTAAGCATAATAACAGACGCGGATTCTTTACTGTAAGAGCAGTGAGACTATGGAACTCTCTGCCGTATCATGTTGTAATGAGTGATTCATTACTTAAATTTAAGAGGGGACTGGATACGTTTCTGGAAAAGTATAATGTTACAGGGTATATATATTAGATTCCTTGATAAGGCGTTGATCCAGGGAAATAGTCTGATTGCCGTATGTGGGGTCGGGAAGGAATTTTTTTCCCCATGGTGGAGCTTACTGTTTGCCACATGGGTTTTTTTTGCCTTCCCCTGGATCAACATGTTAGGGCATGATAGGTTAGGCTATGGGTTGAACTAGATGGACTTAGTCTTCCTTCAACCTTAATAACTATGTAACTATGTAAGATCTGAAATGCCAGATCCTTTTCTTCCCCGACATCATCCGTCGTGAGACACCCTTACATGTTAGAATGTCGTCCAAGCCCACCGATATCAGGTCATTCCATATCAAGTGATCCAAATATGAATATTTTTTTTACCTGACGTCTTTAGATTTTTTTTTAGTTTTTGTTTTTATGAAGTACAACTTTAGTTAATTACAAATTAAAAGTTTTGAATGTTTTTTTCTTCATCAGTTAATTTTTTTACAGATTTCTAAAATTTTGAAAGTGCGGATTTTGGCCTGGTAGGGCTTTATCTTAATTCTAGCCGGAGATATCATAAAAAATGTAAAGAGTTGGGAGAGGCCTCATTTTTCTCAGAATGGTACCGGCTTTTGTTTATGTCACAAGACTGTTTCTTTATATTTTGTTTTAGAGAAATCAAATTCAAAATTTTGATGCGCAATTGTGAAAAAAACGTATGTTTTAAAGTTGTGAAAACATGCATGTGTGTTACCTGTGTTCTTGTTTATATATGTACAGGGATTCAACTTGGGACCTATCAAATTTGTATTACTTTTTTTTGAGCCTTGAATCATCTGATTTTATGTTTGTGTGAGTTTCTTCCTTTTTTCTTTTCAAATTACAACTTATTGAATTCAATATTTATATGCAACAATAAAGAAACACAAAAAACAAATACCGAAGTGCCAGAATAAATACACCTTAATCATAACACAACTTGTTCAATGCATGTTGAAAATGCTGAGCAAGCCAAAAGAAAAAGGTGATCATATCCTCAAGTGTGATTTTCTAAATACAGTCTGATCCTAATTACGGTATATATGTTAAAAACCAGATTAAAAGAACCAATATTTTCACCACCTATTTATACATGGAACAATTTTTTGTCTATTATATCACTAAACATGTCATTTATGAAGTGTTTAACCCCTTAACGACCGCCGATACGCCTTTTAACGGCGGCCGCTAAGGGTACTTAAACCACAGCGCCGTTAATTAACGGCGCTGTGGAAAAAGTGAATAGCGCCCCCCAGAGTCGGATTTTCTCTGGGGTCTCGGTTGCCGGGGGTAGCCGAGACCCCAGAGAACATGATTCGGGGGTTTTTTACCGACCCCCGAGTTGCGATCGCCGGTAATCAACAGTTTATCGGCGGTCGCAAAAAAAACCAAAACGCGATTTGTCATTTAATTTCTCTGTCCTCCGATGTGATCGCACATCGGAGGACAGAGAAATGTGGTCCCCGATAGCCCCAGATAGCCCCCCAATACTCACCTACCTCCCCCGGAGCTCCTCGTGGCTCCCGATGGGCGCCGCCATCTTTTTCCGGGGAAATAATGGCGGGCGCATGCGCAGTGCGCCCGACACCTGGATGTTCTTTGGGGTCTCGGCTGCCGGGGGTAGCCGAGACCCCAAAGAACATGATCGGGGTCGGTTTTTACCGACCCCTGTTTTGCGATCGCCGGTAATTAACTGTTTACCGGCGACCGCAAAAAAAAAAAAAAGCGATGTCATTTCTCTGTCCTCTGATGTGATCGCACATCAGAGGACAGAGAAATAGGGGGATTCGGGGACCCTGTTATACTTACCGGTGTCCCTGGGTCCTCCTGCTTCTTCTGCTGGCCGCCGGCTTCTTGCTTCGGTAAGAAAATGGCGGGCGCATGCGCAGTGCGCCCGCCATGATCTGCCGGGCGGCAGAAGAAAATTCTTCCTCTTTTTTTATTTTGGTCACTGTGAGATCCTATCACAGTGATCAAAATAAAAAATATAGTAAATAACCCCCCCCTTTATCACCCCCTTAGTAAGAAAAAAGTAATAAAATAAAAAAAATGTATGAATTTCAATTTTCCAAATAGGGTTAGGGGTAGGGGTAGGGGTAGGGGTAGGGTTAGGATATGTGCACACATAGAATGGTTCTCCGCGGATTTTTCCGCAGCGGATTTGATAAATCCGCAGGACCAAAGCGCTGCGTTTTTCCTGCGGATTTATCGCGGATGTACCGCGGTTTTTGTGCGGATTCCACTGCGGTTTTACACCTGCGGTTTTCTATTATGGAGCAGGTGTAAAACTGCTGCGGAATCAGCAGAAAGAATTGACATGCTGCGGAATGTAAACCGCTGCGTTTCCGTGTGTTTTTTTTCCGCAGCATGGGCACAGCGTTTTATGTTTCCCATAGGTTTACATTGTACTGTAAACTCATGGGAAACTGCTGCGGACCCACAGCTGCGGAAACGCTGCGGATCCGCAGCAAAATCTGCAACATGTGCACATAGCCTTAGGGCTTGGGTTAGGGTTAGAGCTAGGATTAGGGTTAGAGCTAGGGTTGGGGCTAAAGTTAGGGTTAGGGTTGGGGCTAGGTTTAGGGCTAAAGTTAGGGTTTGGGCTAAAGTTAGGGTTAGAGTTGGGATTAGGATTTGGATTAGGGTTGGCATTAGGGTTACATTTGGGATTAGGGTTAGGTTTGGGATTAGGGTTAAGGCTAGGGTTGGGATTAAGGATAGGGGTGTATTGGGATTAGGGTTAGGTTTTGAGGTTAGGGTTGAGATTAGGATTAGGGAGGTGTTGGGTTTAGGGTTTTGATTAGGGTTATGGTTAGCTTTGGGATTAGGGTTAGGGGTGTTTTGGGGGTTAGGGTTGTGATTAGAATTATGGATCGGGTTGGGATTAGGGTTAGGGGTGTGTTGGGGTTAGGGTTGGAGTTAGAATTGGGGGGTTTCCACTGTTTAGGTACATCAGGGGGTCTCTAAACGCCACAGCCAATTTTGTGCTTAAAAAGTAAAATGATGCTCCCTACCTTCTGAGCTCTGCCGTGCGCCCAAACAGTGGTTTACCCCCACATATGGGGCATCAGCGTACTCGGGATAAATTGGACAACAACTTTTGGGGTCCAATTTCTCCTGATACCCTTGTGAAAATAAAAACTTGGGGGCTAAAAAATCTTTTTTTGTGGAAAAAAAAAATATTTTTTATTTTCACGACTCTGCATTATAAACTTCTGTGAAGCACTTGGGCATTCAAAGTTCTCACCACACATCTAGATAAGTTCCTTGGGGGGTCTAGTTTCCAAAATGGGGTCACTTCTGGGGGGTCTTTACTGTTTAGGTATATCTGGGGCTCTGCAAATGCAACATAACGCCCGCAGACCATTCTATCAAAGTCTGCATTCCAAAACGGCACTCCTTCCCTTCCGAGCTCAGCCATGCACCTAAACAGTGGTCCCCCCCACACATGGGGTATCAGTGTACTCAGGACAAATTGGACAACAACTTTTGGGGTCCAATTTCTCTTGTTACCTTTGTGAAAATAAAAATTGGGGGGCTAAAAAAATCTTTTTTGTGAAAAAAATATTTTTTTTTGTTTTCACGACTCTGCATTATAAACTTCTGTGAAGCACTTGGGCATTCAAAGTTCTCACAATACATCTAGATAAGTTCCTTGGGGGGTCTATTTTCCAAAATGAGGTCACTTGTGGGGGGTTTCTACTGTTTAGGTACATCGGGGGCTCTGCAAACGCAACATAATGCCTGCAGACCATTCTGTCAAAGTCTGCATTCCAAAACGGCGCTCCTTCCCTTCCAAGCTCTGCCATGCGCCCAAACAGTGGTTTATCCCCCACATATGGAGTATCAGCCTACTCAGCATAAATTGCACAATAAATTTTGGGGTCCAATTTTTCCTGTTACCCTTGTGAAAGTAAAAATTTTGGGGTGAGAAGATCATTTTTGTGGAAAAAATATGATTTTTTTTATTTTCATGGCTCTATATTATAAACTTCTGTGAAGCAGTTGGGGGTTCCTAGTGCTCACCACACATCTAGATAAGCTCTTTGGGGGGTCTAGTTTCCAAAATGGAGTCACTTGTGGGGGGTTTCTACTGTTTAGGTACATCAGGATTTCTGCAAATGCAACATGACACCTGCAGACCATCCCATCAAAGTCTGCATTCCAAGCGGCGCTCCTTCCCTTCCGAGCCCTGATGTGTGCCCAAACAGTGCCCTCCCCCCACATATGGGGTATCAACGTACTCAGGACAAACTGGTCAACAGATTTTGTGGTCCAATGTCTCCTGTTACCCTTGATAAAATAAAAAATTGCAGGCTAAAAAATCATTTTTGAGTGAAAAAAAAGGATTTTTTATTTTCACGGCTCTACGTTATAAACTTCCGTGAAGCACCTGGGGGTTTAAAGTGCTCACCACACATCTAGATAAGTTCCTTAAGGGGTCTAGTTTCCAAAATGGTGTCATTTGTGGGGGATTTAAACTGTTTAGGCACATCAGTGGCTCTCCAAACGCGACATGGCATCCGATCTCAATTCCAGCCAATTCTACATTGAAAAAGTAAAACGGCACTCCTTCTCTTCCAAGCTCTGCGGTGCGCCCAAACAGTGGTTTACCCCCACATATGGGGTATCGACGTACTCAGGAGAAATTGCACAACAACTTTTGTGGTCTAATTTCTCCTGTTACCCTTGTGAAAATAAGAATTTGTGGGCGAAAATATCATTTTTGTGTAAACAAATGCGATTTTTTATTTTCACGGCTCTACGTTATAAACTTCTGTGAAGCACTTGGGGGCTCAAAGTGCTCACCACACATCTAGTTAAGTTCCTTAAGGGGTCTAGTTTCCAAAATGGTGTCACTTGTGGAGCGTTTCCACTGTTTAGGCACATCAGGGGCTCTCCAAACGTGACATGGCATCCGATCTCAATTCCAGCCAATTCTGCATTGAAAAAGTCAAACGGTGCTCCTTCTCTTCCAAGCTCTGCGGTGCGCCCAAACAGTGGTTTACCCCCACATATGGGGTATCAGCGTATTCAGGAGAAATTGCACAACAAAATGTTTGTTTAAATTTCTGTTTTTACACTTGTGAAAATAAAAAAATATGGTTCTGAATTAAAGTGTTTGCAAAAAAAGTTAAATGTTCATGTTTTCCTTCCACATTGTTTGAGTTCCTGTGAAGCACGTAAAGGGTTAATAAACTTCTTGAATGTGGTTTTAAGTACCTTGAGGGGTGCAGTTTTTAGAATGGTGTCACACTTGGTTATTTTCTATCATATAGACCCCTCAAAATGACTTCAAATGTGATGTGGTCCCTAAAAAAAAAATGGTGTTGTAAAAATGAGAAATTGCTGGTCAAATTTTAACCCTTATAACTCCCTAACAAAAAAAAAATTTTGTTTCCAAAATTGTGCTGATGTAAAGTAGACATGTCGGAAATGTTATTTATTAACTATTTTGTGTGACATATCTCTCTGATTTAAGGGCATAAAAATTAAAAATTTGAAAATTGCAAAATTTTAAAAATTTTCACCATATTTCCATTTTTTTCATAAATAATCGCAAGTAATATCGAAGAAATTTTACCACTAACATGAAGTACAACATGTCACGAAAAAACAATCTCAGAATCAGCAGGATCCGTTAAAGCGTTCCAGAGTTATAACCTCATAAAGTGACAGTGGTCAGAATTGTAAAAATTGGCTCGGTCATTAAGTACCAAATTGGCTCTGTCACTAAGGGGTTAAGAAGAATAGTACAGTAGATAAATCCTCGTTCTATAAAATATGAACTAATCAAACAATTAATAGTAGGTTTTTAAACTGGCCTGTTATCATCAATGTGTCCCTTCTAGTGGGTGAAATGTCATCTTGTCCATAAGCGCTTACTAGCAATGGATGGCCTGTCATGGTGTTGGGCTCCACCTGAGTTAATATCTGATTTTTGTTCACTTTTACAATGTCTGGTTTTCTTGGATACACAAAGGACGGCGCTGGACCAGAAGTCACTTCTGCTTCTAGATTTTCACAATTTTTGGAGAGTACAGTAGCCACCAGCGCCAATCATATTCACAGGTCACGTAACCAGTTATGCCATCCATTGCCAATCTTGTGCCGCCTTCTACCACTTCATGGACTTCACTGTCTCTGCTGAATGAAGAAATCCTTGTTTTTATTTCTGTTTCACCTTATGGAATGACAGTCCGGTATTGCTTCCCGTAACCGATGTTTTCACAAACTCTCCTCCTCTTCGTAGTCCTGGTTTGTACAATACATGAACTGGATGTTAAGAATATTTTTCTCCCTCCATTTGAGGAGTTGCCTGGGTGTTAAGAGTTGGTGTGAATCTGGCCTCTGGAGGCTGGAGCTCACGGCCTGTCATCTGCTCTGCAGTCACTGTCTACCCCTGGTCATTCTCATGAGCCCTAAGGCTAGGTTCACATTGCGTTAGGGCAATCCGTTTAGCGCTAGCGCAATGTTTATTTAGGGGCCGTGTTAGGGGTCGCGTTAACGTCCCCGCTCTCGCAGATCCCCGATCTGCGAGAGCGGGGAACGGACCTCGGGCGCGCCGCGGACGCTGCAAGCAGCGTCCGAGGCGCGCCACAGAAGAACGGCACATCGCTAGCGCGAGCCGAAAAAGGCACGCGCTAGCGATGCGCTACAGGGAAACTTCACATTGCTGTCAATGGGTGCGCTAACGGACCCGTTGCACGGCGTTAATTGCGACATTTTCGCCGTGCAACGCTGTCCGTTAGCGTGCACACATTAACGCAATGTGAACCTAAAGCTTTCTCCTCTGTCCTCTCCTGCTTCTAAGACTCTATAACATAAAATAATACAGTAATATCTAACAATCATGGATTATCTGGTAAATATAGACCCCACACTTTTACACCACAGGCTGAACAGATATGAATTCCAGATTTTCGAATTGACACTGTAATAGTTTTATTTTTTAAAATATGATCCCATCACGATCCCAGCTTGTGTTTTGGTACAGATGTGGCTAGGAGCATAGCAGGCAAATGTGCAGTTTTTGACATTTTGAAAATAAACGTTTTTTTCGGAAATGCGTTTTAAAACTTTGCGTTTCCGTTCGCATGGGTAAAATATTAACAAAGCTGTTCTTGTGACATATCTGGTGAAAGCCTGTACAGTTCTGAGTAGAATGGTGTTTTTGTTTCTCTATCTTTTTTCTAGCCTGAGTTATGAGGAGAAATATAAAGGCAGGCAACACCGAAATTCGCACTTTTTCCGAACTTTGAAAATCAATTAAAAAATATATATATATCTAGAATTTTTTTTTTTCCTTCACATTTTGCAGTCTCTGACACACTATTGCCAATTAACAAAATCTCAAAAGAATTAAAAATATAGAGGTAAAAATCATTGGTTCACTTGACATGGAATGACCCTAATATCGGCAGATTTAGACGCTGTTATTCTAGTGTGTTTTGGGGGCCTTTAGTCACCGCAAGCCCTGCTTGGTGGGCCTCCAAGGACTGCCAAATACAGATATAGTTAAGTTATAATTATAGTATTTGTTTCTGATTGATCTGCTTTTGTGTACAAGCTATTGATGGGATATAAACAAGGAGTGTTTCTAACAGAGATTGTCCAAGCATGGACCTCACTTTTTAAGGCCAGATAAGAAGTGGAAGATATAAGGCTGATGTTGGCACAGTTTGCCTACAGTTTTGTGTATGGAGGCCTCCCAACTTTTCCCCAACAGGTGAAGATAAGGGAGAGATCAATCTGGCATATTGGATTTCCATAGGGGCCTATGAACTACTCTTCCGATTTCCTTTTGATCCTAGCTGCCATATTTTCTTCTTCAGTCTTTATGCTCCAGCACAGGAGAATCTGAGTGACTAAATCAAGTTTGCACATAAAATGGAGATCAAACCTAGCATTTCTAGGCAACTGACTAACCTTATTGGCCGTTGCTTCACAAACTAATTTATTAGATCTGATACAATAAGTTCAGTGATAATCTTTATCAAAGGGGTGTGTGACTACTCCAATCCTATTCTTTGGATCTGTGGGGGTCTGACCCCTGGCACCCCAATTGATCAGCTGTTCTGCGCTCTTGTTGCGGACATATTTCCACAATTGCAGGGCTGAGCAGCACCGCTCTGGGAACTGTTTAGTGGTCACTGTCGGGTACTGCCGATCCAATCTTGCACAACAGCATATTTGAAGAACATTGTCTTTAGGGTGCTATAGAAATGTCACTTGGTGCAAATGTCAAATCATTTGCTATACGCTTTTTTTCTGTATGTGAATACTTCCTGCAGTTTGTTTCTTTTTTGTTTAAAAATAATTTATAGAAAAACCCAAGACATTTATTCCTATGAGACCAGCATAGCTCACCACTTCATCACAAAATAAAGACCTAGTATAAAAGAAATTAAAATCTTCATGACAAAAATAATATATGTGCCTCTCAGTCTAGATTGTTTCTAACTGCAAATCCGAAACGCTAGAGATAATTATTTTACAATAACATTATTATTATTATTATTATTTATTGTTATAGCGCCATTTATTCCATGGTGCTTTACATGTGAGGAGGGGTATACATAATAAAAAGAAGTACAATAATCTTAATACAAGTCATAACTGGTACAGGAGGAGAGAGGACCCTGCCCGTGAAGGCTTACAATCCACAAGGGATGGGTGAGAATGCAGTAGGTGAGGATAGAGCTGGTCATGCAGCGGTTGATCGGTGGTTACTGCAGGTTGTAGGCTTGTCGGAAGAGGTGGGTCTTCAGGCTCTCTTTGAAGGTTTCAATGGTAGGCGAGAGTCTGATGTGTTGTGGTAGAGGGTTCCAGAGTAGGGGTGATACGCGAGAGAAATCTTGTATACGATTGTGGGAAGAGGAGATAAGAGGGGAGTAGAGAAGGAGATCTTGTGAGGATCGGAGGTTGCGTGTAGGAAAGTACCGGGAGACGAGGTCACAGATATTAGTTGTAGCGATGCGATTTAGTAGCAATATTGCTAACACTTTTTTGTGTGTCCTTTTTTGTTTTGTTTGGTTTCCAATTTGTGGCAGAAAATGCCGGAAGGGTCAGAAGACCACAACCACTGGTGGGCGTTCTGAGTCCCCGTCCTTTACCATCTTAATCCAGCACACAACCGGAGATGGCACAGAGCAATCATCAGCTTGACATCCAGGTATTGAGCGATCTTCAGCAACGCTTCCCTGAGATCCCACTTGAAGTGGTATCTCAGTGCATGATGCAGGTATGTGCTAGTGTGACGACAGTGTCTAGAGTCTTTTTACTGTCTCTTTCCATAATTTGCCGTTTTAACAGCTCCCTTTTCAGGTGAAACTGATGACCTCCTCTAGTTGTTGCATCCCACAAATAATTTTTAAATAAGTTTTGTGGGGAAGGGGGGGGGGGGTAATTCTTTGTTCTGAGAAAACATTCCAGACATATGGCAAAAGTCAAGCTTTTACCCTATATCATAGATAATTGTATAAGAGAGCTTTTTTTGTTTTTCTTTTTTTGTGAACTGAACCAGTCGGGAGAATCTCATTATGCTGTCTGTCCACCTTTTATGAAATCACAGAAGGCAGCCATATTTGCTTTCAGAAGGGAAGGTTCACACAACAAATTTTAGCAGGCTGCAGAAACGATAATGCCATTTGGTGGGGGATGCGCAGAGGTTTAATGTGACTAAAAGCCACTTGCACATCCTTAATTCATGAGGAGTCTTCTTAGTATTTCACATGGATATGAATTACGTGAAGTGTACATCAGGTGGGCAGCCATGGACACTTTGTGAGGGTCGAAGACTTGGATATTTACAATTCTTATATTCTTCACTATAGGGATATCGACAAGTTTGTTACCTGCCAATACCTTTGGCCTTTGTGTCATCCTATCAACTTTTCACACTTCGCTACAGTTGGTCTAATAGTTATGACACTGCTACATGTCAGGATCTTTAAGGGCATTTTACACACCTTGATTCTAGAAAGATTCAGAGCTGTAATACTTTTTAGTATTAGTTGGCACTAATAATCACAGGGAAAATAGGAATAAGGGTATCCAAAAATATACAGTTGTGTGAAAGTGTTTGCACCCTTCCTGATTTCCTATTCTTTCACATGTTTGTCACACTTAAATGTTTCAGATCATGAAACAAATGTAAATATTAAACAAATATAATGCAAGTAAACACAAAATGCAGTGTTTAATTGAAGGCCTTTATTATTAAGAGAAAAAGAAATCCAAACCTACAGGGCCTTGTGTAAAAAAGTGATTGCCCCCTCCCCCTTAAAACATATATTAAATCACATCTTTGGGAAGCTGAGTTCAAATTCCCTAGACACACCCAGGCCTGATTAATGCCACACCTGTTCTCAATCAAGAAATCACTTAAATAGGACCTGCCTGACAAAGTTAATTAGACCAAGAGATCCTCAAAAGCTATACACTATGCTGCGATCCAAAGAAATTCTGTACCAAATGAGAAACAAAGTAATTGAGATTTATCAGTCTAGAAAAGTTTATATAGCTATTTCTAAAGCTTTGGTATTCCAGCGAACAACAGTGTGAGTCATTATCTACAAATGTCGAAAACATGGTACTGTGATGAACCTTCCCAGAAGTGGCCTTCCAAGCAAAATTACCCCAGGAGCTCAGCAACGACTCATCAGAGGTCATAAAAGACCTCAGAACAACTTCTAAAGAACTGCAAGGCTCACATACCTCAGTTAAGGTCAGTTTTCATGACCCCACCATAAGAAAGAGACTGGGCAAAAGTGATCTGCATGGCAGAAGTTCAAAAGACTAAAACAACTGCTGAGCAATAAGAACATAAAGGCTCATCTCAGTTTTGACAGAAAACATCTTGATGATCCCCATTACTTTTGGGAGAATATTCTGTGGATTAATGAGGCAAAAGTTGAACTTTATGTAAGGTGTATGTGGCATTACATCTAATGTAGACGTAACAAATCATTTCAGAAAAGGAACATCATACCAACAGTAAAATAATGGTGGTGGTAGTGTGATAGTCTGGGGCTGATTTGCTTCTTCAAGACCTCGAAGACTTGCTGTGGTAAATGGAGCCATCAATTCTGCTGCCTACCAGAAAATCCTAAAGGAGAATGTTTGGCCATCTGTTTGTGACCTCAAGCTGAAGTGCCCTTGGGTTATGCAGCAGGACAATGATCCAAAACACACCAGCAAGTGCACCTCTGAATGGCTTAAGAAAAACAAAATTAAGACTTTGGAGTTGCCAAGTCAAAGTCAAGACCTTAAAAAAGATGGTTCATGCTGGGAAACCCTCCAATGTGGTTGAATTCTAACAATTCTGCAATAATGAGTGGGCCAAAATTCCTACAGAGTATTGTAAAAGACTCATTGCAATAACTGGCAAATGCTTGATTGCAGTTGTTGTTGCTGCTAAGGGTGGCCCAACAGTTTTATGTTTCGGGGCAATCACTTTTTCACACCGGGTCCTGTAGATTTGGATTTTTTGTCCCTTCATAATAAAAGCCCTCATTTAAAAACAGCATTTTGTGCTTACTTGTGTTATTTGTCTAATATTTAAATTTGTTTGGTGATCTGAAACATTTACGTGTGACAAAAATGCAAAAGAAAAGGCAATCAGGAAGGGGGCAAACACTTTTTCACACAACTGTATATAGCAGAGGCGATCGGGTTATGGCAGCTTCTAGTCTCCCATGGATACTACTGAAGAATCTTAAAAGTAAAAAAAAAAAAAATGTTTTTAAAAATATAAAAAAAAAAAATAAAAGTTAAAATCACCCACCTTTTGCCCCATTCAAAATAAAACAATGAAGAAAAAAAATCAAACCTTTCAGAATCGCCCGATCTATCAATATAAAAAAAGAATTAACCCGATCGCTAAACGGTGTAATGAGGAAAAAAGTCAAAATACCAGAATTACATTTTTGGGGCACTGCGACATTGCATTAAAATGCAACAACGGGCCATCAAAAGATTATATCTGCACCAAAATGGTATCATTAAAAACGTCAGCTCGACACGCAAGAAAATAAGCCCTCACCCAACCAGAGATCACGAAAAATGTGGACGCTACGGGTATTGGAAATGGCACCATTTAAAAAAAAAAAAAATTTAACAAAGTTTGGATTTTTTTTTCACCACTTAGATTACAAAGAACCCTAGACATGTTTGGTGTCTATGAACTCATAATGACCTGAAGAATCTTTAAGGGCAGGTCAATTTCCCCATTTAATGAACACTGTAAAAAAAAGCAAACCAAAAAACAATTGTAGATTTGCAATTTCACCGCGCTTGGATTTTTTTTCCTTTTTTCTAGGCCACAACGGGAATGGTAAAATAGCAAAACAAAATCTAATGTGGAATTGCACTTTTTTGCAATTTCACCGCATTTTGAATTTTGTTCCCCTTTCCCAGTAAACTATATGGCAAAACCAATGGTGTCATTCAAAAGTACAACTAGTCCCGCAAAAAACAAGCCATCACGTGACCTTATTGACTAAAAAATGAAAATGTTAAGTTATGGCTCTGGGAAGAAGGGGAGCAAAAAACGAATACTCAAAAATGAAAATACCTCTGGGGGTTAAAGGGATTGGGCCACCATAAAGAATACTTTTAACTAAGCAGAAAAGGTGGACATAAATGGTTTTGAAATTTACATTTAATAAAAATTATGCTCCATTCAAAAAGTAACAAACTTTCATCTTGTGAAGTATGCCCCCTGGCTTTATACCATTCCGTCCTCCCAGTGGCCGATCAACTGGCCGAGCATGCGCAGTTCCTGTCATAAGAGTTCCCCCGAAATTTCCACCCCCAGTGTGCACATCGCATGCTCCCTGCGCTCCCCTCACATAGGTCTAACAATGTGAGGGGAGCGCAGGGAGCATGCGCTGTGCACACTGGGGGTGGGGAGTTGGGGAGAACTCTGATGACAGGAACTGTGCATGATCGGCCACTGGGAGGACGGAATGGTATAACGCCAGGGGGCATACTTCACAAGATGAAAGCTTGTTACTTTTTGTATGGAGCATAATTTTTAATAAATGTAAATTACTAAACCATTTATGTCCACCTTTTCTGCTTAATTAAATGTATTCTTTATGGTGGCCCAACCCCTTTAATTAAAATGTACTTTTGTTAGTTTGAAAACTCCTTTAATGGTGTTTCCTGTGTTTTCAACTTGGGTGCTATCCTTAAAAGAAAGTATTCATAAGAGCCACCAAAATCTTTTTGTATAATTTATATGGTAGTTCAAGTTCATCTAGTTTAGTCATCTTTGATTTTTCAGTTTAGCCTGAAGTTACACATTGCCTTCTTACACATAGTAGGTCGCAGGAAATTCATTACTATTTATTTGAAGCTTAAGATAAGCACATTATAAAAATGTAGTAATTAGCACAGAATTTTTCTTGTTCTTTTTACTTTTCCTGTATACTGTATTTACCCTCAATGATTAGCCTCACTTTTTTGGTTTTCTGCACAGTACTGCATAGCGTTCATTGTAATATGGAGACCATCGGTTAGTGAAATAACACACTTGCTGCATGTCCTTCTAATTCACGGTGCTGCTGCAGTGTCAAGTCTATCATGGTTCTAATCTGGAAGAAAAGATTCTTGTGTCCCTAATTACCTATCATAAATCTAATTATTTCCTGGCACTTTGGTGAACGATAGCTAGCAGTAAATTCATGCTTCTTCATTAGTCTGATGGCAAGGAAAGTTATTCATATTTACGGTACAGGTACAGCCCACAAATAAGTTTGTCAGTTGCACTGGAAAAATAGTAATGGTGCCAATAAAAAAATGAAGTACTGAAAACAGCAAACTTGGATAATTGGTCTAGTGCAAGATAGCAACTTGAAATTTGGCACTGAAATACAGGGACCATATGCTCACATCCTAAAAAATGATGTTAGAAGGTAAAATGGTCAATTCCTAATGTTGTTGATATTTATTGTGCAGCATTATGTAGAATACTTGCAAAGAAAAAATTGGCACCATCCTGTTAAAGGTATGTTAGTCAACTGTTTCCATAATAGCTGAGGCCCCAGCACCAAGCACCTTGGCCATTACGGACTTCTGTTGTTGGAACAGCAGATGTTTTAGGAAAATGCGTGATCCTTGAAGATCAAAACCAAGATTGAATTTTTGACAGAGACATACATATTGACTATCCTAATGCATTCTATTTCATTTGACTAAAATGATTGACCACTTTGGATAATTCCTTTTGTGTTAGAGGAGTCTCCCAACAACAATTATGTCCAGTAATTAGCCATAATACGTGGAGGAACCTGAAAACAAGTGTAGATGCAAAATTAAATGCATAGTTTCCACTTAAAGGGGATATCCGGGACTTAAAAAAAAAAAAAAAAAAAGTGCCTAAGCACTAACAGTCAGGTAGTTGATACCCACCTGTTTGTTGTGTTAGCACTGTTCTCTGCCAGCAAAGAGCGGTAACAGACATCACTGACATCACATCAACAGAGCAGCTTTTTCTTTTCCTGTTCACAGGGCAGGACTACTGGTGTCATGCTGATTGACAGCTGGCTTTCCGCTGCCTAATTGATGGAAGCCAGCTGCCCATATGCGGCATGAGCCCCACACGGCCTCCCCCATATGTGCTGCATGAGCCCCACAAGGCCTCCCCCCATATGTGCTGCATGAGCCCCACACTGCCTCCCCCCTTATATACTGCATGAGTCCCACACGGCCTCCCCATGTGCAGCCTGACGCCCCCATAGCCTCCCCATGTGCAGCCTGACGCCCCCATAGCCTCCCCATGTGCAGCCTGACGCCCCCATAGCCTCCCCATGTGCAGCCTGACGCCCCCATAGCCTCCCCATTCCACCCAAACATCCCATTCATATTGAAAAATAGACCACTGCATACTCACCTTGGTTCCGTTCCCCAGTGCTCAGCTTCTCTCTCTGTCTCTGGTGTGCTGACTGTCCACAGTACACAGCTGACGCGATGAAATGACATCAGGGCGTCAGCTGTTTCACAGGATGATTAGTAGAGGAAGTGGTCGGAGGCCCCTCCTCCACCAATGCAGTAAGCGCAGATGGAGACAGCGAGAGAGCGGGCACGGTGCGGCCCGTGGACCTCTCGGGCCACACTTTGCTCAGGTCTGGTCTAAGGCATTTTTACTTTAAAAACTTAAAATTGTAGGCTTTCACACCGAGAGAAGCATAAAATGTTAGGGTCTCAACAAAGGGGAACAACTTGTGTGCTAAGTACCTTCAATTACTCTGTCGCCTCATTGGGGGACACAGGAACATGGGTGTTATGCTGCTGTCCACTAGGAGGCGACACTATGCATAATCTGAAAAAGATTAACTGTGGCTCCTCCTGTGCAGTATACACCCCTGGACGGCATCAGCCTTCTCCAGTTTTTGCTTAGTGTCACATAGGAGGCACACCTAAAAGATTTTTACTCCGTTTTTTCCGACGGGATTACAGATGAAGAAAAGAGGGTCTCCTGTGAGACTCCCGTCATGGCTCCTTCCTCGGCCCCCTATTATGGGGTGCCCAGTTGAAGTAGAGATGGCTATTCCCCATGTTGCTCCTTCCCCAGTCCCTCGGGTGCTGGTTCGAAGTCGAGACCCCCCCTCCTTCCCCAATTCCTTTTGGTTTCTGGGTTGAGGTTGAGGCGAGGATAAAGGCCCCTGAAGGTGACAACAGCACCCTCCCTATCCCCCTCTGGGGGTATTAGGTTGAGACACCTCAGGTAGGGCCTGTACAGGCAGCATTCTACAGCTCCCAGCAATGGGCCAGCACACTGCGCCTGCATCCAGGGACCCCAGCCCAGCTGCGGGCTCCTGTTGGGGCCGGGGGGAGTGCAGGCAGGCATGGCACATACAGACACAGGGCTCCCTGCGCTCCTGTCTCTGCGGCAGCACCAGCTCTATACTGCCTCAGGGAGACCCCTACCGGGCTCCCCTTTCCGCTTATAGCCCCACCGCCATCCTGCCTTTAAATCCGGAGGGGTCCGGTTCAGATCCGACCCCCTCCTGGACTTTCGCGCCGACCTGGAGCCCTTCTGGGCCTCAGGCATCTAATTTAGGCCCCGGCTTAGGCCTAGCTGAAGCTGCCGCCTCCTCTCCGCCCCCCGGCCCGCCCCCCGCATGACAAATATGACACTACAGTGTCATAAAGGGGGTGGATCGAGACAGAAAGGGCGCGTTTTTACACAGCCTTGCCGCCTTTTTCCAGCTCTCCGCCCCCTTCTCCTCCTTTCCTCTCTGTCTCAGCAGCCATTTTCGGCTGCAGATTAACCCTGCATCTCCCGGTCTGCAGGACCAGGACCAGGCAGCCAGTCTCCGGGGGGCACAGGACTGTGGATCTTCGGCGCTGGACCTAGGGGCACACTGGTGGGGTAAGATCACAGCTGGGTTTTTTACTCAGCTGTGAATCCATATTACCTATAAGGCTCCCCTATAGGTTTCTCTACCCCTGTAAGGTCCTCTGCTGGCAGCACTTCTGCACTCTGTGCACTATGCCGGGCTCAAGGTCCAAGAGAACCAGGCAGAACTGCTATTATGCATTCTGCACAGCCTGCGGGACCGCTCTCCCCAGTAGTAGCACGTACGCATTGTCAGAACTGTATACAAACTAATGTGTCAGAGCCCCAAGAAGCCCCTGCCAATGCCTCGGTGTCTAATGCCACGCCGGAATGGGCTACTCAGATATCGCAATCTATGACGCAGTCTATAGATAACCTAACCTCCACATTGCCTCAGGCTCTGCAGGGTCATGCCCCGGCTATGACCATTACCTAGCAAAGGGAGAGCTTGACTCAGGAACAAGATGACCCTGGCACATCCACGTCTAGGTCAGGACGCAAGCCGACCCATAGATCAAGTCCATCTGCGTCATCCCATAGCACACGGTCATCCCCCTCTAGGGAGAGACACCGTAGCTCCAGGTCATCTATACCGCCCCATTCCAGGGACAGACAATGCAGATCTCCGCAATCCCCGACCAGAGAAGGCCTCCTCCCCAGCCCACTCAGCAGGGGACGCCTCAGTGATACACAGGATTCGGAAGGCATCTGCGACTCGGACTCAGACAGAGAAACGGAGGGGTCCCTGATCCCAATCCCTCCTAGCAATACAGCGCTAGCTGAGGACATAATTTCATCCATCCATCAGGTGCTGAACATTTCTGATCCGCCACCAGAGGCCCCAGAACATAAGATTTCCTTTGAAGGACCTCTGAAGCCGCCTAAGGTTTCCTCTAACCACCCTGAGTTTAAGGCGATCCTTAAAAAGCAGCTCTCACAGCCTGAGAAAAAATTCGCTAATCGCAAATATCTGGAGGCGAGGTACCCCTTCCCACAGAAGGACACCAAGGAATGGACAGATCCACCTGAAGTGGACCCCCCAGTCTCTAGGCTAGCAGCACAGACCCTCCTTTCACTGCCAGATAGCTCAACCCTCAGGGACGCAGCTGACCGGCAGGTAGAACGCATGGCTCGTTCAATTTTCGAGGCAGCAGGGGCATCCCTGGCTCCCGCGTTCGCCTCAGTTTGGGCTGCCAAGGCCATTCTGGCCTGGGCAAAGAATTTACAAGCTCTCCAAGCATCCGCTCCTGAGCTGTCGGACCAAGCAGTTCAAATAGCAGTTGTAGCAGACTACATGCTCCATGCAGCTCTGGATTCACCAATGGGAGTAGCGGGGATAGCATCAAACGCCATCACGATTCGGCGTATCCTCTGGCTGCGGGGATGGAAAGCGGACGCAGCCTCAAAGAAGTCCCTCACGCACCTCCCCTACCTCAGTGGGAGACTTTTCGGTGAACAGTTGGACACTATGATATCCAACGCCACCGGGGGTAAGAGTACTTCTCTTCCCCAACTGAAACCTAAATGCACTTACAAGAAGCGTAACCAAACTCGATTCCGATCCTTTCGGAATTCCTCCGGCTGGTCCGTCTCGCGTCCAGCACAAAATCGTAACTGTTCCCCACGCAGGGACAACTTACGATCGACGCAAAGGTCGGACAAGACCTGGCAGCCAAAAGCAGGCCAGCCTAAGCCCAGAGGAGGAAAATCTCAGACTTTCTCCTCATCATGACTCACGGACTCCGGAAGACACCACACCAGTAGGCGGCCGACTTTTGCTCTTTCATCAAGTCTGGCTGCCTATTACAGAAGACAGGTGGGTCATGGAACTAGTGTCTTCCGGATACAAAATAGACTTCACCTCCAACCCACCGGACCGATTCTTCCTCTCTGTCCCCCCAAAACCGCCAGCCAAGGCTCGTGCCTACCACCAAGCGGTCTCCTCGCTTTTTCAAGCAGGAGTCATAGTACCGGTACCCACGACCGACCGCTTCCGAGGGTTCTACTCCAATCTGTTCGTAGTTCCCAAGAAAGGAGGCAGCGTACGGCCCATACTAGACCTAAAACAGCTCAACAAATATGTACGGGTCCGTCTTTTCCGCATGGAGTCCCTTCGGTCCATCATTGCGTCCATGGAGAAGGGAGAATATCTCGCCTCCATAGACATACAAGACGCATACCTGCATATACCCATTGCACCTGCCCATCAGAGGTTTCTCAGGTTCGCAATAGGCCAGGACCAGGTCATGGCAGCCACCATGGACGTCCTGCACTCCAGAGGCATAGTAGTCATTCCATACTTGGACGATCTACTCATCAAGGCTCCCACCTTCAAGGACTGCGAGCTCAGCGTCTCAATCGCAACCGATACTCTCAGTCGCATGGGCTGGTTAATCAACCTACAAAAGTCATCACCAACCCCGAGTCAGTCCCTGACCTTCCTGGGAATGTTATTCAACACCTCCAGGGGTCTAGTGCTCCTTCCCAAGGACAAGGCACTGGCTCTCCGACTGCGCACCCTCCTCCGCAAACCCCCTCGATCTCTCTGGTTTGCCATGAGTCCTCGGCAAGATGGCAGCAGCAATAGAAGCTGTCCCATTTGCCCAGTTTCACCTCAGACCTCTCCAACTAGCCATTCTCAAGTCCTGGGACAGGAATCCCTTTTCTCTCGACAGGGAGTTCCAGCTAACGTCGTCAACCAGGAGGTCCCTGCACTGGTGGCTCAAGCCAACCTCGCTAGCAAAGGGGAAATCCTTTCTCACAGGTCAATGGAAGGTTCTGACCACCGACGCGAGCCTGACGGGTTGGGGTGTGGTGCACCTACACCACAGGGCAAGTGGTCCCCAGTGGAAGCGACCATGCCCATCAACATCCTGGAAATTCGTGCCATCCTTCTGGCATTGAGGGCCTTCCATCACTTGCTGGCAGCCTCTCACATCAGAATACAGTCGGACAATGTCACAGCTGTGGCATATGTGAATCACCAAGGGGGGACCCGCAGTACCCAGGCGATGCGAGAAGTGTCACACATCCTCCGCTGGGCGGAGGACACAGGGTCGGTTCTTTCGGCGGTCCACATTCCGGGTGTGGACAACTGGGAAGCAGACTTCCTCAGCCGACAGGGAATAGACTCGGGAGAGTGGTCTCTCCATCCCGAAATTTTTCAACACATCTGTCTCCGCTGGGGGACCCCGGATGTGGACCTAATGGCATCCCACTTCAATGCCAAGGTCTCCAACTTCATGGCCAGAACACACGACCCGCGGTCGCTCGGAGCAGACGCTCTGGTTCAGGACTGGACCCAGTTCCAGCTTCTGTATATTTTTCCACCTCTCCCCCTGATATCCAGAGTGGTGAGGAAGATCAAACAAGTGGGAGTTCCAACCATCCTAATTGCATCGGACTGGCCCAGACGCACATGGTACGCCGACATCGTACAACTCACAGCAGTCGCCCCCTGGCGTCTCCCCAACCGCCACGATCTTCTATCACAAGGCCTGTTCTACCACCAGAACTCAGGGGCTCTCAATTTGACGGCGTGGCCCTTGAGACCTGGGTTCTAACCCAGGCAGGGCTCTCGACGGACGTCATTGGAACCATGATCAGAGCACGGAAACCAGCCTCTGCCAAGATTTATTACCGTACCTGGAAAGCTTTCTTTACCTGGTGCGAATCTCGTGGCCAGATCCCACTCCCTTATTCCCTACCCAAAGTACTTGGTTTTCTCCAATCGGGTCTGGAGGCCAGGCTGTCATTGGGCTCGCTTAAGAGCCAGGTGTCAGCCCTCTCAGTGCTTTTTCAAAGGCGCATTGCTACCAAGCCGCAAGTAAGGACTTTCCTTCAGGGGGTTTCCCGATTGGTTCCCCCCTACAGACGACCACTAGAAACGTGGGACCTCAACCTGGTCCTGACAGCATTGCAGGAACCACCCTTCGAACCCCTTAAGGAGGTCCCGCTCCGACTTCTTTCCCAGAAGGTGGTTTTCCTGGTGGCAATCACCTCGCTACGCAGGGTGTCTGAACTGACAGCACTCTCCTGCAGACGGCCCTTCCTGGCTTTTCACCAGGACAAGGTAGTTCTTCGTACGGTCCCATCCTTCCTTCCGAAGGTTGTGTCCGACTTCCACCTCAGTGAGGAAATTTCACTACCATCCCTTTGTCCGGTTCCGGTTCATAGAGTGGAGAACGCTCTGCATACGCTTGACCTTGTCAGGGCATTGCGTATATACGTGTCTAGGACTGCGTCCTTCCGGAGGTCTGATTCTCTTTTCCTCCTTCCGGAAGGCGGCCACAAGGGTCTGCCAGCTTCCAAAGCTACCCTTGCCAGGTGGATCAAATCCACCATACAATAGGCCTACCGCCTTAAGAATTCTCCTCTTCCAGCCGGTATTACGGCACACTCTACACGGGCGGTAGGGGCCACCTGGGCCATTCGGCACAACAAGTGTGTAAGGCGGCCACTTAGACTAGCTTACACACATTTACTAAACACTACAGGGTTCATACCCAGTCCTCAGCGGACGCGAGCCTGGGTAGATGTGTCCTGCAGGCGGCGGTGCCCTAAGTATAGGGGCCTGTCTGCACAATATTCGTCCATTGCTTCCCACCCAGGGACTGCTTTAGGACGTCCCATGGTCCTGTGTCCCCCAATGAGGCGACAGAGTAAAGGAGATTTTTGTGTACTCACCGTAAAATCTCTTTCTCTTAGCCTCTAATTGGGGGACACAGCTCCCACCCTGTTGCCCTTTCCGGGCCGTTGTAACTGTTGAGTTCTCATATTGTTTTCTTGAGCTCGTACATAGTTGCCTTCTTACAGGCATAATTATGTTATTCATGTTACATAGTTGCCTTCTTACAGGCATAATTATGTTATTCATGTTATGTTCCTCCTACTGCTTTTGCACAAAACTGGAGAAGGCTGATGCCGTCCAGGGGTGTATACTGCACAGGAGGAGCCACAGTTAATCTTTTTCAGATTATGCATAGTGTCGCCTCCTAGTGGACAGCAGCATAACACCCATGGTCCTGTGTCCCCCAATTAGAGGCTAAGAGAAAGAGATTTTACGGTGAGTACACAAAAATCTCCTTTTTTAACATATTTTCTATGGCAGTAGTGCAGTTCCTATTTCTTATGTTCGGTGTTTGCATATTATTGCATTTCAGAGTGCAGCTGTATTTTCTTGGTTACATTAAATAGTTGGTGACGGCTTGCATGTGTTCACTCTTGTCTTATTCTGTTTGGAGGTGCTGGTTGTTTTTTTTTTTTATATTTGCCATAGTGGGAATAACCCTTTAACATGCCCTTATGTAGTTTGATAACTGTACCTGTTAAAATGTAAAAATAAAAGAAAAAAAAATTACATGTCTGGTTTAAAAAGACCTTCTTTGCCTACCGAGAAATACTAGCCTGTTTGAATATTCTTGCATTCTGTACGAATTGTTTCAATATCTACATTTTGATAAAATGATTAGAAGTCCATTTGTGTGCAGTAATGAATGTATTTCAACATTGTCTACTGAAAGCGTGTGCTGAAAGCGTGTGCTGAATTTGGCTTCAGCCATTTCTAATTCTGATTTATTTTTTTCTCTATCAAATTAAAGAACAATGGTAACATTGAAGCTTGCTGCAGAGCTCTGAGTAAAGAAAGCTGCAAATACCTTTATATGGAGGGTCACAACCCTGAGGACTGTAGAACGAATGGCAATCTTTTGCACATCAATCTTGGTATCCATTCAGGCAGCAATTTCCAGGGAGGAGATGGAACACCAATGAATGGAAGACCTCTGGTTCATAGTTCAAGTGATGGGCACATTGACCCACAGCGCTCTTCTGGCAAGTTTATCTGTTTGGTGGAGCCCCATTCGGCGCCAGCAATTGTGGCACAAAATTTTAATCCGTTTTTCTTGAATGACCAGAGTCGAAACTCACCGACTCCACCCCCTCTTCAGCAGCAAGGTGTAAATTCATCAGCTATGCAACCGTCGCTGCCAACATACATGCACTTACCTCGCTACAGTCCAAATCCTATTACCGTAACAGTGTCACAAAATATACCTGCAGCTCATAACGTGCCAAGAGCTTTACAAATTGTTCCTCAAGTTCAGAGCAATCCTTATGGGACTCCGAATTCTATATACATAAGGCAGTCGACACAAAATTCTCCAGGCAGGCAGACCCCACAGAACTCTCCTTGGGCACAATCTCCTTCCGTTCCTATGCCTAACTATAGTCCATGTCCTCTTCCTTTGTATTCTCAAGGTTATCAACCTACACAGTATTCTCCAAAGCAGTCACCAATTCCACAGCCTTCTTTCTGTTCCCCTCCCACATCTCAGTGCACGTCTCCTTATGGCTCTCCCCAGCATCAAGTGCAGCCCAATGCATTGGGCCACCAGACATCACATGTGTTTTTGCCTCCTAGTCCATCAGCATCACCTCATTCTTTTCAGCAAGCTCCACCTCCATATCCAAAGCAACCTAGCTTATCCTATCTTCCCTATGGATCTGGCATAAATAAGTCTCCCATGAACAAGATAGAAATCACAGTGGAGTCACCACAAAGACCTGGAACCGCAATGAATAGAAGTCCTTCACCAATAAATAATCAGTCTTCCCAGAGGAGTCATCACTCTGCATATGCCTCAAATGCACGGTCAGGGTCCCCATCAAGAGCTTTGCCTGGCCAGCCAAAGACTCCTTATGGTGTTAACCCATTGTATATTACATACACACAACCACCAGCCACCTCTGGCTCTCCAACCCCTTCACAACGTGTACTGATGTCCCCATCTAACCCAGCTTTTTTAAAAATTACTGTTGCACGGGCTCCTACGGAAAATCTTTTAAACATTGTGGACCAAGAGCATCATCCAGGAGCTCCAGAACCAATACAACCCATTTCATTAATGCCAATACCTGGTATCGAAAAAGGTATTCCGAAATACCACAGAAGTTCAAGTTCGGGCTCGGATGATTACGCCTATACACAAGGTAATTTTTTCTTTCCGTTTTAGTAAGTAAGTAATAGTTATTATAAATTCACTTAGGTTTTGTTAAAGAGAACCATGAGCTGCATGAATCGGAGCCTTGCTGCACAATTACATTCAGGTGTATTTTACTCTGAAATGCTGTATCGCTTTGGACTATAGGGAAAGACTAAGGGAAGAGTCAGACTGCCGTATAACTCTGACGAGGATTGCCACACAATGCTCAAACTCCCGACATGAGCATGACAGCATGCATTTCTATGCAGCGGTCACATTCGGGCTGTCAGGAGAGCAGGCGGCCAGTCTGAACATTGCGTTGCGATCCCTGTCCATGTTATACGGCCATCTAACGCTTCCCTAAGTCTGATGTGGCCCTTGGCTGTCTTCTCCCTTTAAGACTAATGCTCAACATTTTAGACCTTAACTTAAGGGTCATATGACATTTTACTCAAGAAGGGCAAAAATGCATTTGTGTAAGACAGCAGGTGTCATATTGAAGTGCTTGTCCACTACTACCCAACTCCTGCTTTATCACATCACTGCCTCATAGAAAATTAAAGCGGTCAATAGTTGCCTGCTATTTGTGTTTTAGACTGTACATGTGATGTTGTCTGCAACAGTCGTGACACAACAATCAGTGCCTGCTGATTAGCTGCAGACTTTACTGTTCCCATAGACTGAATATACACTCTGATAGCTTAGTGAAAAGATGCAGCCATTTGAGACCGCTGCCCTAAAGGGATCCTATTGCCTCGAGAAACACTATTCCAGATATAGGGTTAATCTTCAGTTTAATCACTGCTTACTAGAGCAGCAGCTACAGGGAAAAATAGCGTTATTCTCACAGTAGCCACTCTCTTCCCTTCATTGGGAGGGATTAAGGCCGCTGCTCTCTATTCAGTGAGTGCACTTGTAATGGCTCCTCGACACTCTGGCAGCCAGCTCTAAACACACTACACACCCTCTGTAGAGCAGGCTGTCAGTCAGTGTGATTCCAACACGCTCACCGAATAGTGACTGCCACCGCCCCTGATGACTGCCAGGAGAGTACAGTATAATTTACCGCTGCTCCAGTAACCCGGCTACACGATTTACCTGCAGAGTAACCCTGTATCTACGGTAAATCACTTTTCTTGAGGTGACCAGTTCCCTTTTAAAGGGATTCTGAACAGTCAGTCTGTGCTGACAAGGTACAGGCGCTTGATGCAACATGGCAGGGCCAGTCATTTATGTGCACCTTCTCATCTGGTTGTTTTTCCTCTACTCTGATATCTCTGGCTTCATAGTCAGAAAAGGGCATAGATGGAAACCAAGCAGGTGGGAACGTGCACTTATAGGGACTCTGTCCGCAACAGAATGACTGTTCAAACAAAGTACCCCCTAGAGGCCCAGCAGTGTGGCCAGTCATTTCCCCTGAATCTGCACCCCACCCCCTTCTCTTTATGAAGGGTGGAGATGTATGGAAACAAGTAGATGACAAGGTGTATATTTTGCACCGAGCGCAGCCCCATTTTAAAGGCTGAATAACAGCATCGGCTCTGGCTGTAATGTCAGTGGTGGGAAGTGTGCCCTGATTGTGTTGCTAGCGAGTCAGAAGTGTGCACTGTGTCTAATCCTTAATCCATGTGGGATTATGCTTCTAATGCCAGAATGCACATGCTGAACAATAAATATGAATTGCATATGCATGGCGGTGCTACTGTCTCTGGGCTTAGAAGGTATGTGTAAGTACAGTCTTCGCTGCTTATGGGAATAAGGTGTGCTAAACAATGTTATATACCTCTGTATACCTTGTAATGTTAAACTGAAGCCTCACAGACATGCATAATGGTACTAATCTACTTGTCACATTAATATTGGGCTCATATGTCATGTATTTCTTTCCCAATTGTCATCAGTTTTCAGCTAAACAAATAGTCACAAAAATGCATTTTTCTTTGAATGTAAAGGTTGAATTAGTGTTTAGTCGCCAGAGGGTATCTCCTAGTGAGCAGCGGTACATGCATGTAGAGGACCGAAGACTACTGTGCATTTGTAGTATTGGCAGGGAAAGTTAGTGACCATGGAGAGGCCTGTAATGGCCAGCTGTGAAGGCACACGCCTCGGGCTGAGATTTGTTGACTTTTAGCATGTGTTCACACTTTGCATTTTTTGCAGCACTTTTTAATGCAAATTTTCTGCTGCGTTTTAGGCCATGTGCACACGTTCAGTATTTTTCGCTATAAAAACGCGAAAAAAAACGCGAAAAAAAGGCTAACATATGCCTCCCATCAGGGCCGGACTGGGACTAAAATTCAGCCCTGGCATTTGAAGTTACACAGGCCCACTTGTCACATGGTGACTGTATAATATCTTTGTACACTTGTAGGCACGGCCGGTTTTAGGCAAAGTGGGGCCCTACGCCTAGGCAAAGTTTAAAATGGGGCTCTAAATGCTAACATATTGCACATCACACAAAAGCATTTCGGTTGTATTTACAAGCGCTGAGTTCAGGCCACTAAATGAGTTTGATCAACAATACTGAAGTTGTTCACTTGTTTCCCGGCCTCCTTCCATCAGCTGAGGAATAATGATGGGACAGAACAATCACTAATAGATCATTAACAGATCACCATACAGTATCATGTTATCAGCAGCACATCTACAGTTTACACCAGCGATGTGCTGCTGAGAACAAAGATATTTGTTCCAGCAAAAACAATCTGAATATGCAGCATTTTGCTTGTTTAGTAAAATACACCCCATAGTCCTCCCTATATTATAATGTGCACCACAGTCCTCCATATAGTATAATACACTACCTATAGTCCTCTATTTATTAAAATACACTTCTCAGTCCTCCATATAGCATAATACACTCTTCATAGTCCTCCATATAGCATAATACACTCCTCATAGTGCTCCATATAGTATAATGCACCGCCATAGTCATCCATGTAGTACAATTCACTTCCCATAGTATAATGCACCCCTTAGTTCTTCATATAGTATAACGTATTCCCCATAATCCTCGATACAGTATAATGCAGCCCACATATAGTATAATGCAGCCACCACCCTACAGAATATAATGCACCCACCCCAGACTATAATGCAGCCACCCCAGAGTATAATGCAGCCACCCCATAGAATATAATACAGCCCACCTCCCCATAATATATAATGTAGCCCCCATAGAATATAATGCAGCCCCCCATAGTATAACACAGCCTCCCCCATAGAATATAATATACCCCCACAATAGTATATATAGCAGCCACATAGTATATAACACGGCCTCCCCATAGAATATAATATACCCCCATAGTATATAGCACAACCCGCATTGCAGATTACACAGCCCATGTAGCAGTATACAGCACAGCCCACATAGTAGTATACAGCACTGCCCACATGATAGTATACAGCACAGCCCACATAGTAGTATACAGCACTGCCCACATAGTAGTATACAGCAGAGCCCACATAGTAGTATCCACACTGCCCACATAGTAGTATACAGCAGAGCCCACATAGTAGTGTATAGCACAGCCCACACAGTAGTATACAGCAGAGCCCACACAGTAGTATATAGCACAGCCCATATAGCCGTATACAGCACAGCCCACATAGTAGTATACAGCAGAGCCCACACAGTAGTATACAGCACTGCCCACATAGTATTATACAGCACTGCCCACATAGTAGTATACAGCACAGCCCACATAGTAGTATACAGCATAGGCCAAATGCGCACACCCGCAGTGTCAGAGGCAGAGCGGGGAATGATGGGAGAGGGAGCATCAGGTGGTCTCTCTCCTCCATCATTGCATTCAACTGTACCAGCATCATAGACGCCGGTATAGTTGAATGCGCCAGCGGCGGCGCTGGGGGGAGGGTGAGTCGGCATGCAGCGGCCCACTACTGGCACCGGCCCTTCTGGCATTTGCCAGAACTGCCCGATGGCCAGTCCGGCCCTGCCTCCCATTATTTTCAGGATATTCCGCATTTTTTGTGCAAATGTTGCATTTCTTTCCACGAAAAAATCGCATTGCGGGAAAAAAAGCAACATGTTCATTAAATTTGCGGAATTGCGGGGATTCCGCACACCTAGGAGTGCATTGATCTTACTTCCCGCACGGGGCTGTGCACACCATGCGGGAAGTAAGCAGATTATGTGCGGTTGGTACCCAGGGTGGAGGAGAGGAGACTCTCCTCCACGGACTGGGCACCATATAATTGGTCAAAAAAAAAGAATTAAAATAAAAAATAGTCATATACTCACCTTCGATGGCCCCCGGAGTGTTCCCGCCTCTCAGCGCTGCATGCTCTCTCTTCCGTTCCTATAGATGCTCTGTGTGAAGGACCTGCGATGACGTCGCTGTCTTGTGATTGGTCGCATGACCGCTCATGTGACCGCGACGTCATCGAAGGTCCTGCACACACCATCTATAGGAACGGACGCCGCTGAGGAGATCGGCTGTCTGCAGAGGGTGAGTATAACCATTTTTTAATTATTTTTAACATGATATCTCTTTACTATTGATGCTGCATAAGCAGCATCTATAGTAAAAAGTTGGTCACACTTGTCAAACACTATGTTTGACAAGTGTGACCAACCTGTCAGTCAGTTTTCCAAGCGATGCTACAGATCGCTTGGAAAACTTTAGCATTCTGCAAGCTACGGTAATTACGCTTGCAAAATGCTAAAAAAAAAGCGAAAAAAACCGGGAAAAAAACGCAAAAAAAAATGCGGATTTCTTGCAAAAAGTTTCCGGTTTTCTTCAGAAAATTTCTGCAAGAAATCCTGACGTGTGCACATACCCTCACAGTTCCAGCAAAGTCTGAGATTACAGAACTCTCATGCGCACACGTGTTTTTTTTTTTTGTTTTTTTCCCTGACTTGTTTTGTCAAAGAGCTGTGTATTTGCAAAATGCAGCATGTTGCTTCTTTCAGCGTTTTTCACCCCTTGCAAGCAATGGGTAGTACAAAAAACACTCCAAAACCTGATGAGGCTAGATCAGATAATTTTTTGTGCACTAAACTTTACCAGCACAAGAGACAAATGTACCCTGACGCTGCAATAAAAACGCAGCACCCAGCAAAACCTGCTTTTTTTTAGCATAGCTTCTTTACTGCCATATAGAGTAGGTTTTGCCTGCGGGAAAAAATGCATCAAAAATGTAACGTGTGAACATTGCATTTAAGTGTAGATTAAGGCTGTTGTTTTGGTACCAGCAGCACAGACTCTTTAAGAACGCACAGTGACCACTCGATTTAAAGTGGTTGTCCAAGATGAACCTTTATAGCTGTCTAGAAATTCTCAATTTATTAAAATTGTATTTTAATTTTTTATCCATTTTAGTGATTTATTATATGCAGTACCCCTTGGTTCTCTCCTGTTCAGTAATATATAGAGTGCACACAGAATTGAGAGATGAATGCACACTTGTATGGGATTTACAGAGGCGACAGTGCACTCTGTGGGTGTGCCATAAATATCTGCCGAACCTTAGGAAAATATAACTTAAGGGGAATTTCTGGTGTCAAACTACATTAGAGACCCTGGAGAATCCTGACCATGTAATATGCATGCTGTTAGGATTCCAGGCTGTGTTCCTGCTCGAGTTGCAGTCACATGTCCCAAGTATGCGATTTGCATGTTGGCGACAATGTGCCGATTGGTTTCTCCTCATCTTGAACATTGGGAGAAGTAGGGAAAAGTCGCTGATCGATACCTATGGAAATGACATATTTGTGGTCGCATGATGACAGCTTGAGCAGACAACAGAAGTGATGTCCTGAATGTGACTATTGCACACTATCCATAGAGGCACTGCAGACATCTAGTTGTAGCCCAGAAAACACCTTTAACTTTTAATAGGCACTGCAAAAACACACCTTCCAATTTGTTCACCTATATTACATATCACGTCTATACTGGCAGTATGAACAAAGCATCAATTTAAAGTCTTGTTGGAATATTAGTGTTCTAAAAAGGGCTGTACGCCGGTTCTGTTCACTCCTAGAGACTTACAAAATACTAGAAGTTCATGCAATATACAGTACAGACCAAAAGTTTGGACACACCTTCTTATTTAAAGATTTTTCTGTATTTTCATGACTATGAAAATTGTACATTCACCCTGAAGGCATCAAAACTATGAATTAACACATGTGGAATTATATACTTAACAAAAAAGTGTGAAAAAATTGAAAATATGTCTTATATTCTAGGTTCTTCAAAGTAGCCACCTTTTGCTTTGATGACTGCTTTGCACACTCTTGGCATTCTCTTGAGGAGCTTCAAGAAGTAGTCACCGGAAATAGTTTTCACTTCACAGGTGTGCCCTGTCAGGTCTAATAAGTGGGATTTCTTGCCTTATAAATGGGGTTGGGACCATCAGTTGTGTTGAGCAGAAGTTTGGTGGATACACAGCTGATAGTCCTACTGAATAGACTGTTAGAATTTGTATTATGGCAAGAAAAAAGCAGCTAAGAAAAACGAGTGGCCATCATTACTTTAAGAAATGAAGGTCAGTCAGTCCGAAAAATTGGGAAAACTTTGAAAGTGTCCACAAGTGCAGTTGCAAAAACCATCAAGCGCTACAAAGAAACTGGCTCACATGAGGACCTCCCCAGGAAAGGAAGACCAAGAGTCACCTCTGCTTCTGAGGATGAGTTTATCCGAGTCACCAGCCTCAGAAATCGCAGGTTAACAGCAGCTCAGATTAGAGACCAGGTCAATGCCACACAGAGTTCTAGCAGCAGACACATCTCTACAACTGTTAAGAGGAGACTGTGCAGCAGGCCTTCATGGTAAAATAGCTGCTAGGAAACCACTGCTAAGGACAGGCAACAAGCCGAAGAGACTTGTTTGGGCTAAAGAACACAAGGAATAGACATTAGACCAGTGGAAATCTGTGCTTTGGTCTGATGAGTCCAAATTTGAGATGTTTGGTTCCAACCACCGTGGCTGTGTGCGACGCAGAAAAGGTGAACGGATGCCTCTACATGCCTGGTTTCCATCGTGAAGCATGGAGGAGGAGGTGTGATGGTGTGGGGGTGCTTTGCTGGTGACACTGTTGGGGATTTATTCAAAATTGAAGGCATACTGAACCAGCATGGCTACCACAGCATCTTGCAGCGGCATGTTATTCCATACGGTTTGCGTTTAGTTGGACCATTATTTATTTTTCAACAGGACAATGACCCCAAACACACCTCCAGGCTGTCTAAGGGCTATTTGACCAAGAAGGAGAGTGATGGGGTGCTTTGCCAGTCACCAACCAAACCTGAACCCAATCGAGATGGTTTGGAGTGAGCTGGACCGCAGAGTGAAGGCAAAAGGGCCAACAAGTGCTAAGCATCTCTGGGAACTCCTTCAAGATTGTTGGAAAACCATTCCCGGTGACTACCTCTTGAAGCTCATCAAGAGAATACCAAGAGTGTGCAAAGCAGTCATCAAACCAAAAGGTGGTTACTTTGAAGAACCTAGAATATAAGACATATTTTCAGTTGTTTCACACTTTTTAAGTGTATAATTCCACATGTGTTAATTCATAGTTTTGATGCCTTCAGTGTGAATTTGCAATTTTCATAGTCATGAAAGTACAGAAAAATCTTTAAATGAGAAGGTGTGTCCAAACTTTTGGTCTGTACTGTACATAAAATTCTGCATCAAGGAATGCAGCTCTCAGGCATTGGTAATTCACATTCTAGCATGCTGCCAAAATCAGGTTTTTCAATTTACTGTCAGGTGGAGAGCCCAGAGTAGTACTAGAAGGTTTGACAGTGTGAGGCTGACTATTGACTCCTGAAAAACCTGGAATAACACAATCTGGTGTTCTTATACATAGCCTTATTGTTGCACCAGCGTGCAAGAATGGAAAGACTTGCAAAGGAACTAAAACTTGAAAAAGACAACCTGGAGATGTTGAAGGCCGAAGTGAATGGAATGGAGCACGATCTGATGCAAAGACGCCTGAGGAGAGTGAGCTGTACCACAGCAATCCCAACAGTAAGCTGTCTGCCATGCTTCCATCACATAAGCCTCTCTAAAATGGTTCTTCTAGATACATTGCATAGCAGATTCTACTTGAAGTCATTTGTATGGGATAGACACTGGCCACATTGTGGGCTGCTCACATCTGTGCACTAGGAGCACAGTGGCCTTCTCTGCCTCCTAGGCCCGTGTAGCCATTTCAAGGGTCACTGCTGTAGAATCACACGTGATCCTACAGCGGTGACTCCATACTGGAGAAGACTGAGGAGACAGGACACGGTTTCCTACTGCATAGGTACACAGTAGCCCAAAGCACTGACCTTGGCTGGTCCATGATGACATTCAGGGAGTACAATCTCCTAAGTTATTTCAAAGAACTATGATTGTGCACACTCTTTCACCATAATTTTTCTTTAGATTTGGAGGAATGTCACAATTTTGATATTTTGGCGTACATATCACTGACATATTAACATTTTATTTCTGAGGAAAAATGGAAAAGAATCAAGAGTTCCACAATTGTTTTTTTTTTTTTATTTTCATAGTTAATTTGCTATTTTTGGCTGTGCACCCACTGAGCTTTTGGTGAGTTTTTGACGCTGCGTGCTTACAGTTCCAGCAAAGTGAATAGGATTAAACCTGTGATGCATGTTTCAAATCCGCAACATGTCAATTTCTTTTGCGGGTACCCGGAGTATAATGTGCTGATTTTTCCCATTGACTTGTATTAGATGCAGAAAATCTACAGGTAAAAAAAAGTACATGCATTTTTAGCTATTTTCGTCATCAAAAATGCATGTAATCTGCATATAACTATATCCATAAAGTTCTGTCAAAGCCGATAAAGTATCGAAAACAAAACCGCTTTGTTTAAAAAATGACCTACCAAGCAAAGGAAAAAAAGCAGTGATAAAAACGCATGTAAAATAAAAACGCACTAAAAACACAATGAAAACCTGCAAGTAACCAAATGGTAACCTGTCAGCAGGATAGTGTTACTAAACTACAGACAATGTCAGGTTGGCGCCGTTATACTGAATAAAATGATACCTTGGTGATGAAATCCGTCGTATGGTTGTTTCTTAATCTTTATTTTCAGTTTTGTGTTAATGAGATTCTCTTGCCCGAAGGTGGGGTATGTAGTGCTCTGATTATATATTCAGAATGCAGACTGCTGACAGGTGACTGATCCCTCACTGACCTGCCCCCTAGTTTACATAATGAATACCGTATATACTTGAGTATAAGCCGAGATTTTCAGCCCATTTTTTTGGGCTGAAAGTCCCCCTCGGCTTATACTCGAGTCATACCCAGGCGTCGGCAGGGGAGGGGGAGCGGGGGCTGTGTAATAATACCTACTCCTGGCGCGATCCCTGCAGGTCCCTGCTTCCTGGTGCCCCAGCTTCTTCCTGTACTGAGCGGTCACATGGTACCGCTCATTAAAGTAATGAATATGCGGCTCCACCTTTCATAGGGGTGGAGCCGCATATTCATTATTGTAATGAGCGGTAACGGTGACCGCTCAGTACAGCAAGAAGCTGCGGCGCTGGGAAGCAGGGACCGCGCCAGGAGCAGGTGAGTATAACGGGGAGGGGAGCGCTGCGCTGCACGATATTCACCTGCTCCTCTTTCCGGGCGCCGTTCCGTCTTTAGCATCTTCTGCAGTGACGCTCAGGTCAGAGGGAGCGGTGACGTGGTTAGTGCGCGCCCTCTGCCTGAACATCAGTGCTGAAGATGCAGCAGCGCCGGAACGAAGTCAGGTGAATATTGGAAGTGCCAGGGGACTGAGCGACGTAGAGGTGAGTATGTGATTTATTTTTTTTTATTGCAGAAACAGCAAATGGGGCAAGTGTCTGTATGGAGCATCTTATGGGGCCATAATCAACGTTTGTGCAGCACTATATGGGGCAAGTGTCTGTATGGAGCATCTTGTGGGGCCATAACGTTTGTGCAGCACTGTATGGGGCAAGTGTCTGTATGGAGCATCTTATGGGGCCATAATCAACGTTTGTGCAGCACTATATGGGGCAAGTGTCTGTATGGAGCATCTTGTGGGGCCATAACGTTTGTGCAGCACTATATGGGGCAAGTGTCTGTATGGAGCATCTTGTGGGGCCATAACGTTTGTGCAGCACTGTATGGGGCAAGTGTCTGTATGGAGCATCTTATGGGGCCATAATCAACGTTTGTGCAGCACTATATGGGGCAAGTGTCTGTATGGAGCATCTTGTGGGGCCATAACGTTTGTGCAGCACTATATGGGGCAAGTGTCTGTATGGAGCATCTTGTGGGGCCATAACGTTTGTGCAGCACTGTATGGGGCAAGTGTCTGTATGGAGCATCTTATGGGGCCATAACGTTTGTGCAGCACTATATGGGGCAAGTGTCTGTATAGAGCATCTTATGGGGCCATAACGTTTCTGCAGCACTATAACGGGGCAAGTGTCTGTATGAAGCATCTTATGGGGCCATAACGTAACGTTTGTGCAGCACTGTATGGGTCAAGTGTCTGTATGGGGCCATAACGTTTGTGCAGCACTATATGGGGCAAATATCTTTATGGAGCATCTTATGGGGCCATAATCAACATTTGTGCAGCATTTTATTGAGCAAATGTGTCTATGGAGCATCTTATGGGGCCATTATTAACCTTTATGCAGGATTATATGGGGCAAATTTTAATATGGAGCATCTTATGGGGCCATCATAAACTGTATGGAGCATTATATGGGGCTCCTGATTCAATATGGATATTCAAAAACACTTAACCTACTGATTTCTCAATTAATTTTACTTTTATTGGTATCTATCTTTACTTTTGACATTTACCGGTAGCTGCTGCATTTCCCACCCTAGGCTTATACTCGAGTCATTGAGTTTTCCCAGTTTTTTGTGGCAAAATTAGGGGGGTCGGCGTATACTAAAGTATATACGGTATATGTACATACTGCAAAAAAAAAACAAACAAAAAAAACAATCCTTCTGCAGGCAGGTGCCAGCTGTGGCACCTGTGCTGCAGCATAATCACGTTTAGTGTCCTGATAATAACTGTGCTTGATGTTAGTAAGATAGAAAAAAAAATGTTGAAATGGAGCCCGCGCACTAGCAGCTATGGGTGTATATAGCTGCGATCTTATAGTTGCCACTGCGCATGTGCCGGCGACGTTATCTTGGAGGAGGAAATATTTTTTTTCTTCTCCAGCAAGATGTCGCCGGCGCATGCGCAGTGGCAGCTATCTGATCTCCTATATACACCAATAGCTGCTACTGCCCGGGCGCCATTTTAAAATTGATTTTTTTTTCTATCTTAAAGGGAACCTGTCACCCCCCAAAATGGAAGTTGAGCTAAGCCCACCGGCATCAGAGGCTTATCTACAGCATTCTGTAATGCTGCAGATAAGCGCCCGATGTATCCTGAAAGATGAGAAAGCTGCGGTCCTGTCCGATGGGCGTCACGGTCCGCTCCAGCTCCTCCCATCTTCTTACGATGGCATCCTCTTCTTGTCTTCACGGTGCGGCTCTGGCGCAGGCGTAGTTTGTCTGCCCTGTTGAGGGGAGAGCAAAGTACTTCAGTGGGCAGGCGCCGGGAAAGGTCAGAGAGGCCTCAACAGGGCAGACAATGTACGACTGCGCCGGAGCCGCAGTGTGAAGACAAGAGGACGCCATCCTTTGAAGATGGGAGGCCCCGGACCTCGACACCCATCGGATCGGACCGCCCGCCCAGGTGAGTATAATATAACCTCTTTTTCTCATCTTTCAGGATACATCGGGGGCTTATCTACAGCATTATAGAATGCTGTAGATAATCCCCTGATGCCGGTGGGCTTAGCTCACCTTCGATTTTGGGGGTGACAGGTTCCCTTTAATAACATCAAGCACATTTATTATTTGGACAATAAACATACGATTATGCTGCAGCACAGGTTCCATGGCCGGCACCTGCCTGCAGAAGGGTTTTTTTTCTTCAGGATGTGCAGGTATTCATTAACTAGGGGGCAGGTCAATGAGGGATCAGTGACCTGTTAGCAGTCTGCATTATGAATAGCTAATCAGAGCACCACATGAAGACCCCCCCACAGCCCTGCCCGGGGCATGAGCATATCATTAACTCAAAACTGAAAATAGAGATTAAACTAGAACCACAAGACGGATTTCATCAACCAAGGTATCATTGTAATCAGTATAACGGTGCCGGCCTGACACTGTCTGTAGGTTTCTGTGCACAATCCTGCTGACAGGTTCACTTTAATATGTGCCAAAATGGTGCAGAAAGTCTGCGACATCAAAAGCTCATTGTGGGAATGTAGTCTTAACCACACAATTAAGTTTAATATTCCATAAGATAGCAGGAATATGTCAATAATTGCTTTGCAGAAAGGGGGGCTGGAAGGTTTAAATAGCTGCTTCCTGAGAACCCCAGCCTGCTCACACCCCTCGCACCCTTTTTTTTTTTTTTTTTTTTAAGATCTTCTCTTTAGTCAGTGTAGTCGTATTTGGGCTTCTTTTTTTGTTTTTTTAAGTTTGAAGTTGTTGTTAGTACTATTTTGGGTTCTATATAATTTGATATCTTTTTAAGAGGGTTGCTAAATAAGCTGCAATTATGCCATTGGGTTTCAGATTGTTTACTTTAGAGAAAATACAGGTTAAGAGAAGATTACTCTGGGGTTTGTATCCAGACAAGAGAGTAGTCCCCTATAGGTATTTCATTGTGGCACTTAAAGGGTTAAATGATCAGACTTTCTTGGCCTCCCATCATTGCCCAGTGATCAGCCTCAGGCAATAGAGGATCTGGAATGTGCAACACACAGCTCTGTAGACTTCTGTAGCCCCAAAATATAAAGGCTGTGCTTCTGACGTGTTCTCCAGAGCATCTGCCCTAAAAGCATGATGGGGTGCTCATTAAGAGGTTGGTTGTTCGAGATGAGCGAATGTGCTCGAATATGGAGTGTTCCCAGCATGCTCGTGTGCCAAGTGTCTTCGACGTGCTCGAAAAATATGCTGGATTCCCTGCAGCTGTTCGACACGTGCAGAGATTGCCTAATAGTGGCGGGACATGCAGCCACATTATTCGAGCCCGCCAGGATAACACCCTATAGGAGCATGTTCGCTCATCACTAATAGTTACCTCTGCTTTGTTTCTTCCCACTTGCTGTACTTATGTTGTTATCCATCCTCTCAGCCAGAAGAGATGACCAGACTGAGGAGCCTGAATAGGCAGCTCCAAATCAATATAGACTGTACACTGAAAGAAGTTGACGTGCTGCAGTCCAGAGGTAACGTGAAAGAGCTCATACGTGGGAGTAATTGGGACATACATGTGTTTGAGTCAACAAAGCTTGTGGTTTTAAGTTTTCTTTTTTTTTTTTTTTTAAATGTATGTCGAGGAAAAATTAATTTTCAAAAAAGCTGCAGGAAATTTGTCGTGATTATCCCTTAAGTACTGTCTGCATGTAAAATCTGGTAATATCCTGCGTTTCATAGACTTGTTTTATTTGAAGTGTAGTTGATATTGAAGTGATCTCCAAGGCCCTTCTGCGAAAGCTTCCATCTCTTTGTATAATCTTTCTCTCGCTTGCTGTTACCCGCAAGTTAAAAGATTAGTTTAGGATGACCAGGGTGTACAATATGTGTATACAATTAAAGAGGATTACGCCCAAAGCTGTTAAAATGGCCACATATTACTAAATCGGAAGAGAAAGTTTATTTTTTTTAATTAGCAGCCATATTAAGTTTTGGGCAGTAATCCTCTTTAATTGGAGAAAGTTTGGTAATTATGCTTCTTTTCTTATATTTACCTACGGAGAGTGTAATTTTTATGTTTTGATTAGACGGGAACAGGAAGTGCTTATTTATTGATTGTCATATTTGGATTAGCTTCTCTGCTAATCTTTGCTACTGACTAAACATGCTGACAAAATGACAGTTTGTTGCCACTGTTTTTTTAGAGTTGTTTGTGGGGAGGTTAGAAAAAAAAAAATATCCCAAAATGTTAAAACAAGGAACAATCTCGGTTTTCAGGTTCCGCTCCCGTTCTTACATTTCTGTTAACAAATCACATGTATGCAAGAGACTAAATTACAAGCAGTTTTTAGATGGATTTTTTAAAAGAGATCTGTTTCAAAATAAACACCTAACAAAATCCATACTTGTATACTATTAGTCCATTGATTCTTAAAATGCAATGGTTTTCTTTTTTCTTTTTTTTTTTTTTAAACATAGGAGTGGGAAAACTTGATGCAAAGGCAATGAGCAACTTCTATGATAACATAGCTCCTGGTCCTGCTGTACCTCCCAACTCCTGTAAAAAAGGTATGTTATTTTAAGATTAAAATTATACTTTTAAGTTAAACATTAAAGAGATTGCAATAAAAGTAGATCTTAACCTAATATTGCCTGAATAGTAAAATTAACTAGTGATGAGCGAATATGTTATTCGTTACTCTGGTTTCTCTGAGCTTGCTCAGGTGGTCTCCGAGTATTTTGGCGTGCTCGGAGATTTAGTTTATGTGGACGCAGCTGCATGATTTGCGGCCGCTAGACAGCTTGAATACGTGTGGGGGTTGCTTAACAAACAAGGCAATCCTTGCAAGCACGCCGAAATACTCGGAGACCACCCAAGAATGCTTGGAGAAATCCGAGTAACGAGCATACTCCCTCATCACTAAAATTAACCCATTTGCCTGTGTGTTTAAGCTTATGTTTAGACACTAGATTTTTTAAAGTGCTTTTTGTTATTTTGTTTTCATTTTAAGAATCCTCTGAATCTTCATCAGGAGAGCGAAAAGCTAGAAGAATAAGTGTGACCACAAAAGTTGAGCCACCTGATATTCCTAATCCAAGTGCTGTAGACATTGGTATGTATTCCATTTTGAATACTATTTTCTTATGTATAGTGCCTTTTTGAAATGCAGCACTCTGTGCATGTAGCATAGTTCTCACTTTACAGGATGTCCTCACAGGTCTTATTAGCTGCATGTTATTTCCATTAAAAAGTAACATGCCAAAATTGTCTTTCAAATTTCCTGCTCAAGGTAAGTCATCTAAGATGTGGTGTAAACTTAGAGAACCTGACATCTGATACATGCTACCTGATCCATGGGCAGCATATATCGGGTACTGGCTGAACAAACTCAGCCAGCCATGTTTAACTCTGAAAGGCTGTGGCTTTTCAGAGAAAAGCCTACTTTAATAACCAATACGCGCTCATAAGCAGGTGTCTTTCAATCTGGGCCAGTGGGCGGGGAAAAGCCTCTGGTGATCCGCCTGTCCAATTAGTCTGCAGCACTACTTTGTCCCTGGTGGCTTTTAACCCCTTTTTCACCTTAGATGTATGGTTGCGTCTAAGGTGGGCTCCCTCTGTTTGCTGCGTGCTCCAGTGGTGAGCCTGCACCTTTTCCGGCACATGTCAGCTGACTTGAACAGCTGACATGTGCCCCTAACAGCCCCTAATTGCAATCCACCAGCGGCTGTTAACACCTTAAATGCCTCTGTCAATCTGACAGCGGCATTTAACATGCTCGCGCCAGAAGCGCGTCACTAATCCCACCCATCAGATCCCATGTCACATGACCGCGGGTCCTCAATTGGTTGGCATGACAACCCGGAGTCTGCAACAGACCCTTGTGGTTGTCATTGCCGGATATCTATGAGCGCCGCGCAGCGGTCGACGTTCATGGCAAGTGAGCATTTTAGCTACATAGAGCAGGGCTTCCGCCCTGCCCTGTGTAGCACAAGCGAGCAGAAGATTGCAACTTCTAGTCTCCCTGAAGCAGTAAAAAGTAAAACAAAAAAATAAGTTTTAAAAATATTAAAATACAAAAGTTCAAATCACCCCCTATTTGCCCCATTCAAAATAAAACAATAAAGAAAAAAATAATAAACATTTGGTATCTCTGCGTCCAGAATCGCCTGAACTATCAATATATAAAAAGAATTAATCCGATTGGTAAGCGGCATAGCGAGAGAAGTCAAAATGCCAGAATCGCTTTTTTTTAAAATGCAATAACAGGCGATCAAAAGATCATTTCTACACAAAGATGGTATCACTAAAAATGTCAGCTCAGCGGGCAAAAATTAAGCCCTCACCCAGCCCCAGATCACAAAAAATGGAGATGCTACAGGTCTTGGAAAATGGCAGCTTTATTTATTTTTTTTTAAGAAACTTTAGATTTTTTTTCACCATTTAAATAAAAAAGAAACCTATACATGTTTTGTATCTATGCACTCTTAATCATCTGGAGAATCATAATGGCAGGTCAGTTTTAGCATTTACCGAACATGGTAAACTAGCAAAACAGAATCTAATGTGGAATTGCACTTTTTTTTGCAATTTCACCGCATTTTAAATTTTGTTCCCTTCACACTAAGCGACTTTGCAGCGAGAACGACGACGATCCGTGACGTTGCAGCGTCCTGGATAGCGATCTCGTTGTGTTTGACACGCAGCAGCGATCTGGATCCCGCTGTGATATCGCTGGTCGGAGCTAGAAGTCCAGAACTTTATTTAGTCGCTGATCACCCGCTGTCATCGCTGGATCGGTGTGTGTGGCACCGATCCAGCGATGTGTTCACTTGTAACCAGGGTAAATATCGGGTTACTAAGCGCAGGGCCGCGCTTAGTAACCCGATATTTACCCTGGTTACCGTTGTAAAAGTAAAAAAAAACACTACATACTCACCTTCTGATGTCTGTCACGTCCCCCGCCGGCGGCTTCCCTGCACTGAATGTGTCAGCGCCGGCCGGCCGTAAAGCAGAGCACAGCGGTGACGTCACCGCTGTGCTCTGCTTTCCGGCCAGCCGGCGCTTACACAGTGCAGAGAAGCACAGCGCCGGGGGACAGACACTGGAATGTAAGTATGTAGTGTTTTTTTATTTTTACATTTACACTGGTAACCAGGGTAAACATCGGGTTACTAAGCGCGGCCCTGCTTTTAGTAACCCGATGTTTACCCTGGTTACCAGTGAAGACATCGCTGAATCGGCGTCACACACGCCAATTCAGCGATGTCTACGGGAGATCCAGCGACGAAATAAAGTTCTGGCCTTTCTGCTCCGACCAACGATGGCACAGCAGGATCCTGATCGCTGCTGCCTGTCAAACTCAACGATATCGCTAGCCAGGACGCTGCAACGTCACGGATCGCTAGCGATATCGTTCAGTGTGAAGGTACCTTTTGTTCACCTGCAGTACTGCTTATCTTCATCTGCTATATAGCCTGCTGCTCCCTGTTCACCAGGTTGTCAGCTAAGTGCTAGCGTGTAAAGGGTAAATTAAGCTAACTGTCCTCCAGAAGTCTGTCCATGCCTGACATGTCGGGAGTATTAAGGAAAATGAATATTCACTGCTCCCCACGCCCATAGTCCTGCTCACATCTCCGTGCCGGCTTCAGTGCAGAGAGGTGGACGAGATTATGGGCACAGGAAGAACTGCATATTCATCATCTTTAATTGCAGGCACACGTGTCGGCCTCAGCGCCGGCTCCTGCCTCCTGTGACCCGCTGCTTTGCCGCATCCGACCCCCAGCCACAGCCAGGTACATCTGGACTATGACACACACCCACTTTCCTCCAAAACATTTTGGGAAAAAAAATGCAGCATTTCAGAGTCGTATGTACCTGGCTGAGTTGTGAGTTGATTCAGCCAGTGCCTGATGCTTGTCGCCCCTGTATTGGGCAGCATGTATCCGCTGTAAGATTCTCTTTATTTTACACCAACTAACTAACTTTGAGCCAGAAATTTGTACCACAATTTTGTGGATTCATATATAATCTGCAGCAGAATCCCAAGTAAACAAATGTATTCAGGTTTAATTGCTGGGGTTTTTTTCTCCTTTTTGAAGTCAGTGGAGAAAATCTCCAAACGATCTAACATGCTGTGGATTTAAAATTCTGCTCCACAGAAAATGTACACAACATATGTATTCGTTTTTTGAAATGTTGTGTACTTGCCTACTACTCTAATTTACTGAGAATATTACCTGTGCAAATTTTCACCATGTCTTAATTTTTTTTAAGGAAAACAGCGTAATAAAGTTTTTGTATATTGTCGTGTTTACATTTACATTATCACATTGTCTATCTGTTTTCCAGTTAATCGAAATAGGTCCAGTCCGAGACCAGCAAGAGATGAAGATTTTGAGGGGTCTCCATGGAACTGCAATAGCTGTACTTTTCTCAATCACCCGGCACTAAACCGCTGTGAGCAGTGTGAGATGCCGCGGTTCACCTGAGCTCGCTGCCCACTGCTTCACTTTGCTTGAAGTTTTTATCAAGATACTACTATCTAGCATGCACAAGAAAGTAAGGGACCTTACTCTTAAGTTAATCCGCAAGCTGAGCCCAGCTCCAGTGCTGCAGTTGGAGACACATTGGTCACAAGTTATATTAATGAGTGGCAGGACAGTTTTGTTGGTGATCCACCAAAACCCTCTCTGCAGTTTTGTGCATACATGATGGAGGTTTCAAAATGCTGGTCATTTGGTTTCTTCTCCAGAAGATGACATAATGGAGGGGCACATGGGGATGGAGATTTGTAGATCAATTAATTGGATTTATGGAGATGGAATGATCAAGAAATATTCTTTCTGCTTCCCAGCATTATCCTACTGAATGAAAACTTTGGCAGGGAGCAGGTGTTGGAGTGTAAAATATCCTATAAAGCATATTCACAGGACATAATTGCTGCTTTTTTTCAGGGTAATTAAGTCAATCCAAGCTGAAAAATGCTGTTCTAAAATGTTGTTGGTGAAAAGAAATCAAGGTTTTAGCCTTATCTTTGTAGAGCACATTATCTGATGTGATGATGCAGTCCTTCCCCCCCCCCCCCCCCCCTCTTATTTCTTTTTTTCTATCTTCGTCTACGTTGTGTCAGGCAAGATATGTCCTCAAACTACTGGTTATGTTCACAATTTTAATATATACCAAGCTGAAGATGGAAATATTACTGCATGTATAAAGTCTGTATTCCTATTGAAGTGATTCCCCAAAGCTGTTAGGCACATTAACTGTGACCATCTTGTATGATTATTCACGGCACCTCTGCCAAGCGCTGATTTACGTTCTTTGAAATCTATACACTAATATATATCTATATATTGTATATTTATCAGCAGTTGAGAGCAAGAAGTAAATAGTCCACCTAATCCTGATGTGTACTACAGCATTATTTTATCTGTTCTCTGGAATGTGATATTTCACAAGAAAAGTGGACCTGTGGTGTATGTGCGTATGGATACACATTCTGTCTCTTCCATTGTCCACGTCTTTTCCTTATTCACCCTAACCTTCTGTTAAGCTTCCATTTTTTGTGAAAATTGCTTGATGTTTACAGCAAAGAAGGTACTTTGTGCCCTCGATGGACCCACTTGACTTTAATGAAAATAAAATGCCAGACTCAAAATAGCTGTGTTATTTGCACATTGTTAACAAGCCTACTTATAAAAAGTGAGGGCAGATTTAGAAATGTTGTACACTGCATAAGATTTTTGTTTGTTTTTTTCATTAAGGTATTTTTAATTTTCTTTTCTTTTTTTGTTAGTACAAAATACATGGGAAAAATATCTGGGTGAAAAAATTCATATTGGTACTTTTAATGCATCTAAAATCCTGTATTGTCAAGGTGATTGGTTTGCATCATGCAAGTGGCTGACAAAATAAAGCACCTAATACTTTTGTGAGATGAAAGAATTTGAGTTTTCCCTATCGCCCTATGACAGTAGCTGTGGAGAGGCTGCCTCCTCTGCCTCTGGACTGGAGACTACAGGTTTAGGCTGTAGCAGGTTTAGTTTTCTTAACACCTTAATCCCTTAGTGACGGAGCCAAATTTTTGAAATCTGACCAGTGTCACTTTATGTGGTAATAATTCCGGAATACTTCAACAAATCCCAGTGATTTTGAGACTGTTTTTTCATGACACATTATTCTTTATGATAATCGTAAATGTAGGTCGATATGTTTTGTTTATTTATAAAAAATATCAGAAATTTGAGAAAAATTTTACAAATTTGCAAATGTCACACTTTGAATGATTTTCCCTTTAATCCAGATAGTCATACCACAGCAAAGCATTAATAAATAATATTTCCCACATGTCTGCTTTACATCAGCACCATTTGTAAAATGTTATTATATTTTGTTAGCATTTTAGGAGGTTTAAAAATGTAGCAGTAATTTTTCATTTTTTCAAGAAAATTTACAAAATTTATTTTTTTAGGGACCTATCTATGTTTAAAGTGCCTTTAGTGGTTTGATATATTGGGAAACCCCCAAAAGTTATACCATTTTAAAAAGAGCACCCCCTGACATATTGAAAACTGCTGTCAGGTATTATATTAACCCTTCAAGTGCTTTTCAGGAATTAATGCAAAGTGGCATGACAGAAATGAAAAATAATAAACAATATGGTTATTCTCACCTTCCGACTGCCTCCGATCTCCTCAGCGGCGCTCCCGGTATGTTCCATTCCCAGGGATGCTTTGCGCGAAGGACCTTTGTGACGTCACGGTCACGTGACCGCGACATCATCTCAGGTGATTTGCGCAATGCATCCCTGGGAACGGAAGCTGCCACGTGCACCGCTGAGAGGAGGGAGGACTCTAGGGGCCATCAGAAGGTAAGTATATCCCTATTTTTTATTTTAAGTCTTTTTTTTTTTTTTTTACAGGAATATTGTACCCAGGGCCTGAAGGAGAGTCTCCTCTCCTCCAAACCTTGGGGACCGTCCGCACATGAAGTTCTCACTTTACGCATGGTGGGCATAGCCACATGCGTAAAGTGTGCGTAGCCACGTGCGTAAAGTGAGCGTTTCAATGCAATCCTATGGCGGCGGAAGTGCCGTGATTCTGCAGAAATAATGAACATGCTGCGGATTTTACAGCTATGCGGTTCTGCAGCGGGAAAATCTGCAGCATTGGCACAGCAACTGCGGAATCCCATAGGATTGCATGGGAATGCGTTTTTAAGCGTTTCCGCTGAGGCAGAAAACGCGGCGGAAAAGCATTAAAAACGCAACGTGGGCACACAGCCTAACTGTCAAAAAGTTTTTTCTAATATCTAATCCGTGTCTCCTCCCATTCAGTTTTATCCCATTGCTTCTAGTCTTTCCTTGTGCAAATGAGAATATAGATGATCCTTCTACAATGTGACAGCCCTTGAGATATTTGTAGACAAGCTATTAAGTCTCCTTTCAGTCTTCTTTTTTGCAAGCTAAACATTCCTATACATATGGCGAACACCGTATAAAAAAAAATCGCTTTCTTATCATACTGACAAAAAAAATGTTAATTCCCTACTAGGGCATAACATAAAAGTCTGATTATAAATTAATTTGGGCATTCGCTGTAGAGATTACACCAGTCATCAGATGACAAAAAATGAATAAAAAGCGATCAAAGTCATATGTAGACAAACCGTCCCACAAAAAAAAAAAAAGTTTTAATATGGCTCATTTGGCAAAAAAAAATAATAATTTACAGCTCCGAATGCGACAATGCAAAAAAAAATTCATTTTTGTAAAATTATTGTTTTTAGTCTGTAAAAAGCAGCAAATCATTAAAAAAATGGTATCACTGAATCATGCTGACCCCAAGAATAAAATCATCATCACTTGTACCACACAAGGAACCGTGTAAAAAAAAATAAAATAAATAAAACTAGTTCTTGACCTGCTGTTGATTTGTTCATTCTGCCTCCCAAAGATCGCAGTAAGGCTTGGCCCACATTTCCTGCTCTGTGTCGGAGGTTTATTAACCAGTGTGCGCTGCACTAAGAACTTCTGGCTTATCAGTTCACCTCAGACCGAGCCAAAGTGTCCTTCATCATGTCACATCTATCTGGTGAGGCTCTAGCATTGCTCAATCCTCTGTGGGAGAGAGGGGATCCGTTAGTGTCACCTACAGTCCTTCTTGGAAGCAGTCTGTGAGGTCTTTGACGAGCCTGGCCACGTTTCTTCTGCAGCCTCTTCTCTGCTCCGGTTACACTAAGTAAGGTAACCTCTCTGGGGCCAGTATGCAGTCCATTTTCGTACCTTGTCTTCCAAACTCACTTGGAACAATGAGGCTCTGGTGGCATCCTTCTGGGAAGGCCTCTCTGGGCGAATCAAGGATCAACTGGCTGGTCGGGTGATACCCATCTCTCTGGATGACCTGGGGTCCCTGGCAAACCGAACTGACTTTAGGTTTTGGGAGCAGACCAAAGCGGTTAACCGCAAGGGGAGATCGGTACGCTTGGCTCCCACCTTTCCATGACTGATCATTAAGCAAGTTCCTGCTGCAACTTCTTTCCTTGAATCCTTGCAGATTGAACAGGTGAAGTTATCCATGCTCCACAAAGAGGTTTATTGTGCTGAAAGAACATGCTTCTACTGAGGCAGCTCCGATAATATTATTCGATCCTGCTCCGAGAGACCGGAAAAGCCAGTGCCTAGGGTCGGTTGGAGAGGCTACCCCGGGCAAGACTTCTTCCTCTCCATCGTTGACCCTGACTGTATCGGTCTCGTGCTTCAAAGGGTCTTTGGTTGAGTTTGCCACTTGGAGTCAGTCTCCGCGGACAATTTTGTTCTGGCTGTAGTCGAGTGGTATAAGATCACGATCCTACGTTTCCTGAATCTTTTGGTGATTTCTTCAGTGGATGGAAAGCCTCTTCCCGAAACCATCCAGTTCATAACTGAGTCCTTGGAGCTTCAGGTGGGGATGCTACATTCTGAGATTTCTCTTCATGTGCTGTCTGGTCTCTCTTATCCTCTGCTTCTAGGTCTCCTATGGCTGCAAAAACACAAACCTTTTCTGGACTAGAGGTCTGGAGAAGTACTCTGTTGGGGTTCAGGTTGTCACAAAAAGTGCCTTGCTCCCGTTCGTCCTGTCTGGTCTCCTACTTTTTCTAATTTGCCTGGCATGCCTGCGGCATATTGCAGACGTCTTTGACAAGAAAGAGGCTGAGACCTTTCCAATTTATAGGCCGTATGACTGCCTGCGTGGTGCAACACCTCCAGGAGGCCGAATCTATCCCCTGTCCCAGGCAGAGACTAGTGCTATGTCCGAGTATATAGAAAAGAACCTTGCTAGGGGATTTATCCGAAAATCCTCCTCTCTGGCCGGAGCTGGGTTTTGTGAAGAAGGCTGGTTTTCTGTGACCATGCATTGACTATAGGGGCCTTAACCAAATCACGGTAAAAAATAAGTACCTCCTACCTCTGATCACCGCGATGTCCATTAATAGTATTGCGTTATGTTTTTTGGATTCTATAATGCCACAGCTGTCTTCCAAAAACTGGTGAACGACATCTTCCAGGACCTTCTATATTCGTGTGTGGTAGAATACCTAGACGACATCTTGGTATTCTGTCAACACACAGGAGGGACGTTCGCCAGGTTCTGCTAAGGTTAAGAACTAAATGGGTCTATGCCAAATATGAGAAGTGCATCTCCGAAAAGTCCTCGCTTCTGTGTTTTGGATACATGGTTTCTAAGACCGGTCTGAAAATGGATCCTGAGAAGGTATCTGCCATCCTGAAGTGGTCACACGGTCTTAAGGCTATCCAGCGGTTTCTCGGGTTTGCAAATTTTTACCAATTTTTTTTCCTCAGTTTTCATTCCAAACTATTCTCATTTCTGCCCGGACTCGCAAAGGGGCAAATCCTAAGGAATGGACACCAGAAGCAGAAGATGCCTTAGTATCCCTCAAGCTGGCATTCTTCTCTGCACCTGCGCTGCATCGCCCAAACCATAACAAGCAGTTCTTCCTGGAGATGGATGCATCTGCCACAGGGGCTGGAGATGTCCTTACTCAGAAATCTTCATCCGGTCACAGGGTGTCCTATGGCTTCTTCTCTGCACCAGAATGTAATTACTCTATTGGCGATGGAAAACTGCTCATGATGATGCTGGCTCTGGAGGAGTGGCAATACTTGCTGGAAGAAGCGTTGCACCCTGTGGTAATATACACTAACCACAAGAATCTTGCTTATCTGTAGTCCGCACAGTGTCTTAACCCTCATCAAGCTAGGTGGTTTTTGTTCTTTGCTCACTTCAACTTCACTCTCCATTTTCAGCCGGCTGATTAAAAACTTTAAAGTGGATGCATTCTCCAGGTCCTTCCATGCCTACGACCAGGAGGAGGAGCATCATCATCAAGCCCTCCCAAAATAATCAGGGTTGCTCCACTGGACTTATCTCGTCTTCCCACCGGTAAGACTTGTGTGGCTAAACCTGACAGGAAGCGGGTTCTTCTCTGGGGTTATTCATCTAACGTGGAGGGCCATTTCGGACAGCAGATGACAACTCTCATTATCTTTCAGCACTGTTGGTGGCCAACCCTGCGCACATATTGTGAATTTCGTCTCTGCTTGTCCTTTGTGTGCCTGTAATAAGACTTGCAAACAGCTTCCGACCAGTCAGTTGCTTCCCTTGCCTGTGTCGTCTTTCCCCTGGCAGCACAGCTCCATTGATTTCATCACGGATCTGCCAGTGTCCGCTGGGAGTACTTTCATCTGGGTGATGGTGGTGGATTGTTTACCCCACTATATGGTCTTCCATCTGCGCCAGTACTGGCAAAATAATGTATTCTTCAGATTTTTCACCTCCATGGTCTACCACTTCACATAGTCTCTGATAGAGGTGTTCACTTTACCTCTCGTTTCTGGAGGGCCACCTGTAAGCTACAGGATTTTACTTTGGATTTCTCCTACCATCCTCTTTCCTATTGGCAAGTGAAACGAGTCAATCCGATTCTAACGAATATTCTCCGGCACTGTTAATGCTCACCACAGTGTCTGGGCTGAGCTCCTGCCTTAGGCTCAATTCTCTTACAGTAACCACGTGAGCGAGTCTTCTGCCAAATCTCCGTTCTTGTGGTCTACGGTCCACACCCAAAAGTCCCGTTTCCTGTGACTGTCACCTTCAGTGTTCCAGCTGCCGATTCCCTCATCAGGAACTTTTCTGAAATCTTGGAGGACCCCAAATCATCCTTAGTGAAATCCTCCAATTGGATGAAATGACACGTGGATAAGAGACGTCTGAATTTGCTTCTGTTTCATCCTGAAAATAATGTCTGGCTATCATCTAAGTATATCGTCTTAAGATACCGTCCTATAAATTTGGACCTTGCTTCATCAGTCCCTTCGAGGTGTTGAAACAAATTAATCCAGTAGCCTACAAACTCAAACTTGTATCTCAGCCTGCTGCACCTGCCAATGCTCACCTCAAGGGCAGCCAGTCCGGTTGCACCAGGCAGTGCTCACTTCAGCGACAGCCGGTCCGGTTGCGCCCGGCCATGCTCATCTCTGTCAGCCGGTCCTGTATGCATCTGTGATTGCTGTCCTCTTAATCTGCCTGCATCTGTTGAACATTTGATCGGTCCGTCCCATCTACCCATTCCTAAGGGTCAGCTGTCATCTACCCAAGTCAGTCCTAGAATAGCACCTAGACGACCTCCCTTGTCTCTCCTTGGATCTCTGTGTCGTTAGCTGCTGCATATCTGTGGTCAGATTGGGTGAGGTTCCTAGTGACTCCCTTCAGGTCTTCCTTGGGCTTCAGCATAGTGGTTCCACCACCCAGCCTGTTACAGTAAATTTCCTACAGAAGGGAAAATGTGCTGAAAAAGATTCCAGAGTTCGTAAAACAAACCACAAAATAAAGGATTAAGTATGCTCTGTAAGATAATATGCCCTCTACTAAGTACAAAGAAACACAAGATACAGTGGGGAAAAAAGTATTTAGTCAGCCACCAATTGTTCAAGTTCGCCCACTTAAAGAGATAAGAGGCCTGTAATGGATATCATAGGTAGACCACAACTGAGTGTCAAAATGAGAAAACAAATCCAGAAAATCACCTTGTCTGATTTGGCAAGATTTATTTTGCAATTTATGGTGGAAAATAAGTATTTGGTCACCTAAAAACATGCAAGATTTCTGGCTCTCACAGACCTGTAACTTCTTTAAGAGCTTTCTCTGCCCCCACTCATTACCTGTTGAACATAAAGATCCATAGAGCAACTATTAAGGTGCATATTGAATCAAGAAGTGTTAGGCTTTTAAAACGTTATAACTTTATTAATATACAAAAACTACACACAATAAAACACAAAGTAAAACAATGCCTCATCAACTTGAAAAAAATTTTTTTGAAAACTTTTAAAATATTATGGCAGAAAAATGCAGAAAAATTCAAAGGCTAGCAGGAGCAAACGGTAATAATGAAATTTCTATAGTTAAATTTGATCTGACTCAATAGTTCAATATAGTATGGTTACATAGTTGGGTAAATACCGCTAGAATTGATCATGTCCTTTAATAGTATTTAATGTAATAGAAATATATTGCAACACCTTATCAGTACACTAATAACCGAGCTTTCAATATTATGAAGTTTAAAAGGTTCTTACAGGACAGCTACAGTTACTCAATTTTGTAACATATAAAAATGAACTAACACAGTAATTGTGCTCAGCAACACCATATTAAGTCAGAGCACTATGCATAGATTTCAGCAGTAGGTTTCTGAAAAACAAATGCAGACAAGCCGGCCTTTAAGTCACACAATGCAATGCAATCTACATGTGCACCTATAAGGCAGCAGCTAAATTCCTTTAATATACATCATAACAACAACGAACACCACTGAATTCAAGGCGTCACCTAGCCAATGTAAAATAAGTCTTGCAAAGACAAGATCCGCTGCTAATCAGTAAATAGCATATGCGAATGGAAAAGATAAACAAAAACTACAAAAATACATATTACCTGGCAGTATAATGCGATGCTATGCTTCCTGCTGCCAGCCACGTAAGGCACACCAGTCTCTGCCTAACCCCGACACGTGTTTCGCAACAGCTTCCTCTTGGGGGCGTCCCCAAGAGGAAGCTGTTGCGAAACACGTGTCGGGGTTAGGCAGAGACTGGTGTGCCTTACGTGGCTGGCAGCAGGAAGCATAGCATCGCATTATACTGCCAGGTAATATGTATTTTTGTAGTTTTTGTTTATCTTTTCCATTCGCATATGCTATTTACTGATTAGCAGCGGATCTTGTCTTTGCAAGACTTATTTTACATTGGCTAGGTGACGCCTTGAATTCAGTGGTGTTCGTTGTTGTTATGATGTATATTAAAGGAATTTAGCTGCTGCCTTATAGGTGCACATGTAGATTGCATTGCATTGTGTGACTTAAAGGCCGGCTTGTCTGCATTTGTTTTTCAGAAACCTACTGCTGAAATCTATGCATAGTGCTCTGACTTAATATGGTGTTGCTGAGCACAATTACTGTGTTAGTTCATTTTTATATGTTACAAAATTGAGTAACTGTAGCTGTCCTGTAAGAACCTTTTAAACTTCATAATATTGAAAGCTCGGTTATTAGTGTACTGATAAGGTGTTGCAATATATTTCTATTACATTAAATACTATTAAAGGACATGTCACATGATCAATTCTAGCGGTATTTACCCAACTATGTAACCATACTATATTGAACTATTGAGTCAGATCAAATTTAACTATAGAAATTTCATTATTACCGTTTGCTCCTGCTAGCCTTTGAATTTTTCTGCATTTTTCTGCCTTTTTCTGCCATAATATTTTAAAATTTTTCAAAAAAATTTTTTCAAGTTGATGAGGCATTGTTTTACTTTGTGTTTTATTGTGTGTAGTTTTTGTATATTAATAAAGTTATAACGTTTTAAAAGCCTAACACTTCTTGATTCAATATGCACCTTAATAGTTGCTCTATGGATCTTTATGTTCAACAGTTGATTGGAGTGTAGCCCATCCCGTGGCTTGGTGAGATGGGTTTGGGTCATATGTTTATATACCCCACTCATTACCTGTAGTAATGGAACCTGTTTGAACTTATCAGTATAAAAGACACCTGTCCACAACCTCAAACAGTCACACTCCAAACTCCACTATGGTGAAGACGAAAGAGCTGTCGAAGGACACCAGAAACAAAATTGTAGCCCTGCACCCTGCTGGGAAGACTGAATCTGCAATAGGCAAGCAGCTTGGTTTGATTTTAACCCCTATCTGACCTTGGACGGGATCGTACGTCCAAGGTCAGATCCCCCGCTTTGATGCAGGGCTCCGGCAGTGAGCCCGCATCAAAGCCGGGACATATTAGCTGTTTTGAACGGCTGACATGTGCCCGCAATAGCGGCGGGTGAAGTTGCGATTCACCCGCCGCTATTAACTAATTAAATGCCGCTGTCAAACGCTGACAGCGGCATTTAACCGGCTCTTCCGGCCGGAAATGATCGCATCGCTGACCCCGTCACATGATCGGGGGTCAGCGATGCATCAGAATGGTAACCATAGAGGTTCTTGAGACCTCTATGGTTACTGATGCCGGCCTGCTGTGAGCACCCCCCCGTGGTCAGCACTCATAGCAAGCCTGCATTTCTGCTGCATAGCAGAATAACGGACGATCAAAATAATGTATCTGCACCAAAATGGTATCCTTAAAAACGTCAGCTCGGCACGCAAAAAATAAGCCCTCACCTGACCCCAGATCATGAAAACTGGAGACCCTACGGGTATCGGAAAATGGCGCAATTTTTATTTTTTAATTTTTTTTTAGCAAAGTTAGATAAAAGAGAACTTAGACATGTTAGGTGTCTATGAACTCATAAGGACGTGGAGAATCATAATTTTAGCATTTAGTGAACCTAGTAAAAAAGCCAAACAAAAAACATAAATTTGCAATTTCACCGCACTTGGAATTTTGTTCCCGTTTTCTAGTACATGACATGCTAAAACCAATGATGTCATTCAAAAGTACAACTTGTTTTGCAAAAAATAAGCCCTCACATGGCCATATTGCCAGAAAAATACAAAAGTTATGGCTCTGGGAAGGAGGGGAGCGAAAACCGAACACGGAAAATCCCAAGGTCATGAACGGGTTAAATCAACTGTGGGAGCAATAATATGAAAATGGAAGACATACAAGACCACTGATAATCTCCCTCAATCTGGTGCTCCATGCAAGCTCTCACCCCATGGGGTCAAAATGATCACAAGAACGGTGAGCAAAAATTCGAGAACCACACAGGGGGACCTAGTGAATGGCCTGCATAGAGCTGGGACCACTGTGATAAAGGCTACCATCAGTAACACACTACGCCACCAGGGACCAGATCCTGCAGTCTCTGACGTGTCCCCCTGCTTAAGCCAGTACATGTCCAGGCCTGTCCGTTTGCTGGAGAGCATTTGGATTATCCAAGAGAGTATTGGGAGAATGTCATATTGTCTGATGAAACCAAAGTAGAACTGTTTGGTAGAAACAAAACTCGTCGTGTTTGGAGGAGACAATGCTGAGGTGTATCCAAAGAACACCGTACCTACTGTGAAGCATGGGGTTAGCAACATCATGCTTTGGGGCTGTTTCTCTGCAAAGGGACCCATGGCGACTGATCTGTGTACATGAAAGAATGAATGGGGCCATGTATGGTGAGATTTTGAGTGCAAACCTTCCATCAGCAAGGGCATTGAAGATGAAACATGGATGGGTCTTTCAGCATGATTATGATCCCAAGCACACCACCAGGGCAACAAAGTAGTGGCTTCATAAGAAGCATATGAAGGTCCTGAAGTGGCCTAGCCTGTCTCCAGAACTGAACCCCATAGAAAACCTTTGGAGGGAGTTGAAAGTCCGTGTTGCCCAGCGACAGGCCCAAAACATCACTGCTCTAGAAGAGATCTGCGTGGAGGAATGGGCCAACATACCACCAACAGTGTACCAACCTTGTGAAGACTTACAGAAAATGTTTGACCTCTGTCATTGCCAACAAAGGATATATAATAAAATATTGAGATGAACTTTTGTTAATGACCAAATACTTATTTTCCACCATAGCTTGAAATATAAGTCTTGCCAAATCAGACGAGGTGATTTTTCGGGATTTGTTTTCTCAATTTTGACTCTCATAGTTGTGGTCTACCTATGATGTCAATTACAGGCCTCTCTCATCTTTTTAAGTGGGAGAACTTGAACAATTGGTGTCTGACTAAATACTTCTTTCCCCACTGTATCTTGTGCTTCTTTGTACTTAGTAGACGGCATATTATCTTACAGCGCATACTTAATCCTTTATTTTGTGGTTTGTTTTACGAACTCTGGAATCTTTTTCAGCACATTTTCCCTTCTGTAGGAAATTTACTGTAACAGGCTGGGTGGTGGAACCACTATGCTGAAGTCCAAGGAAGACCTGAAGGGAGTCACTAGGAGCATCACCCAATCTGACCACAGATATGCAGCAGCTAACGACACCGAGATCCAAAGAGAGACAAGGGAGGTCGTCTAGGTGCTACTCTAGGACTGACCTTGGGTAGTTGACAGCTGACCCTTAGGAATGGGTAGCTGGGGCGGACTAAATATTTTTTTTTCCCACTGTACAAACATTGTATTTATAAATGCATAGAGAGAGTGTGCATATATAATATATATATACGCACACACACACAGTGTATAAGGTTGTGTGAAGTAGTGTGTGCCCCCTTCCTGATTTCCTATTCTTTTGCATGTTTGTCCCATTTAAAGGGAATCTCACCCCAAAATTCGCCTATAAGCTAAGGCCACCGGCATCAGGGGCTTATCTACAGCATTCTGTAATGCTGTATATAATCCCCTGATGTAACCTGAAAGAGAAGAAAAACAAGTTAGATTATACTCACCCAGGGGCGGTCTCGGTCCGGTCCGATGGGCGTCGCTGTCTGGATCCAGCGCCTCCCATCTTCATACGATCATGTCGTTTTCTTCCTGCCAAGGCTCCTGTGCAGGCGTACTTTATCTGCCCTGTTGAGGGCAGAGCAAAGTACTGCAGTGTGCAGGCGCCGGGCCTCTCTGACCTTTCCCGGCGCTTGTGCACAGCAGCACTTTGCCCTGCCCTCAACAGGGCACATAAAGTACGTCTGCGCAGGAGCCGTGGCAGGAAAAAAAGAGGACATCATCGTATGAAGATGGGAGGCGCTGGACCCGGACCGCAACGCCCATCGGACCAGACCGCATCGGGACCGCCCCTGGGTGAGTATAATGTAACCTGTTTTTCTTCTCTTTCAGGTTACATCGGGGGCTTATCTACAGCATTACATAATGCTGTAGATAAGCCTCTGATGCCGGTGACCTTAGCTTATAGGCAAATTTTGGGGTGATAGATTCCCTCTAAATGTTTCACATCACCAAACAAATGAAAATATTAGACAAAGATAACACAAGTAAGCACAAATTCAGTTTTGAGATGTAGGTCTTTATTATTAAGGGAAAAAAATCCAAACCTACGCAGCCCTGTGTGAAAAAGTGATTTCCCCCTAAACCTAATAACTAGTTGAGCCACCCTTACCAGCAACAAGTGCAATAAAGCATTTGCAATAATTGGCAATGAGTCTTTTACAAAACTCTGGAGGAATTTTGGTCCACTCATCTTTGCAGAATTGTAATTGAGCCACATTGGAGGGTTTCCAAGCATGAACTGCCTTTTTAAGGTCACAGCACAGCATCTTAATCGGATAAAGGTCAGGACTTTGACTAGGCCACTGCAAAGACTTAATTTTGTTTTTCTTATGCCATTCAGATGTGGACTTGCTGGTGTGTTTTGGATCATTGTCCTTCTGCATAACCCAAGTGCGCTTCAGTTCACTTCAGTGAGGTCATGAACAGATGGCTGGATTTTCTCCTTCAGGATTTTTTGGTAGACCGCAAAACTCATGGTTCCATTTACCACAGCAAGTCTTCCAGGTCTTGAAGCAGCAAAACAGCCCCAGACCATGACACTACCACCATATTTTACTGTTGGTGTGATGTTCCTTTTCTGAAATATTTTGTTACTTCTACATCAGATCTAATAGGACATACACCTTCCAAAAAGTTCAAGTTTTGTCTCATCAGTCCACAGAATATTCTCCCGAAAGTCTTGGAGATCATCAAGATGTTTTCTGGCAAAACTGAGATGAGCCTTTGTTCTTATTGCTCAGCAGTGGTTCTCATCTTGGAACTCTGCCATGAAGGCCATTTTTTGCCCAGTCTCTCTTATGGTGGAGTCATGAACACTGACCTTAAGGCCGGTTACACAGGTCAGTGGCTCCGGTACGTGTGGTGACAGTTTTCTCACGTACCGGAGACACTGACTCACGTAGACACATTAAAATCAATGTGTCTCTGCACATGTCAGCGTGTTTTCACGGACCGTGTGTCCGTTTGAAAAACACGGAGACATGTCAGTGTTCGTGGGAGTGCACGGATCACACGGACGCATTAGAGTCAATGGGTCCGTGTAAAACACGTACCGCACACGGATGCTGTCCGTGTGCCATGCAGGAGACAGCGCTACAGTAAGCGCTGTCCCCCCAGCTTGTGCTGAAGCCGCCATTCATTTCTTCTGTCCAGCAGCGTTCGCTGGAGAGAAGGAATGAAAATCATTGTTTTTTTATTTTTTTTTGTTGTTTAAAAAAGTTCCCGGTCACCAAAGCAGGGGACAGCGCTTAACTCTAGCGCTGTCTCCTGCACGGTCCGTGTGGTACCCAGTCGGCACACGGCTGCCGCACATGTGCCACACTGATGTGCCACGTGAGCACACGGACAACTCCGGTACCGATTTTTCCGGTACCGGAATTATCTGGACGTGTGGGACAGGCCTAACTGAAACAAGTGAGGCCTACAGTTCTTTGGCTGTTGTTGTGGGGGGGTTTTGTGACCTCTTGGATGAGTCCATCACTGCACTCTTCTGATAATTTTGGTCAGCCGAGCACTCCTGGGAAGGTCCACCACTATTCAATTTTTTGCCATTTGTGGATAATAGCTCTCACTGTGGTATGCTGGAGTCCCAAAACTTGAGAAATGGCTTTATAACCTTTTCCATAATGATTGGTCTCAATTACTGTTTCTCATTTGTTCCAGATTTTCTATGGATCTTTCTATGGATCGGTGCATGATGTCTAGCTTTTGAGGAGCTTTTGGTCTACTTCACTTTGTTAGGCAGGTCCTATTTAAGTGATTTCTTGATTAACAGGTTTGGCAGTAGCAGGGCTAAGGAATTTGAATTCTGCTTCCCAAAGATGTGATAAACTGCAGTTATTTATTTTTCTATGGGGGGAGGGAGAAATCACTTTTTCACACAGGGCCGTATAGGTTTGGATTTCTTTTTTACCTTCCTTTCAGCACTGCATTTTGTTTTATCTTTGCTTAATGTTTTAATTTTGTAAATCAAAATCACACTGGCGCTGTCCTATTCCACTGTGGTGTATAAGCCGCTGGCACCCTGGCAGATGGGATATGCAAATCTGCCCCCCAAAAAAGCTATATCTCAAGGATAATGGAAAAGGGGGCTGCCGCGCTAATACCAGTGTGCCAATGCACAAACTCAGTGACTGTATGTCTATAGTCACTCCAAGTTCCAAAGTTAGTAGAGCAGCACTTACTTGTTTGTGCCTGAAGTTTCTGGAAATGCAGTTAGCTGAACAGACTGCACAGTTAGGGAGCGTCCTCCCTTTGCACAGAAATGGCTCCTGTGTCCCCGTCTGCAAGATCCGGCGGTAAGCCTCGGCCGAAGGCGCCGCCGTGTAGTAGCGTGGTGAGCAGGGGGCGTGGTTAGCGGTGACGTCACCTGCCCGTGGAAGAGGGGCATGTACAAGGGCCAATCCCGACGCGTTTCGAGGGAACCGTCCCTCTTTCTCAAGGTTGTTGTTCCTGTACTATCGCTAACCCTTAATACCCCCATTCTTTTCCCTGCTAATGTGCCAATCTGCCTAATTAACTTACGGATAGCACTATGTTGGCCACGCTGCTTGTCAGAAGCTTGCACATGATAAATTCTGCCATACCGCTGAACTACATGTACATGAATATACATTTTGGGGAAAAAAGAGGAATAGTCTCCCTTATATTAAGCACTTGTTATACATGAGGGCTATTTGTTTCTCCAATCTCTCAAAAAAACCTTCTCAGCAAACAACCGTTTTAATATATGTGCAATGGAGAGACTCCCTGTTTTGTTTATTTTTCATGATTCCATAATTTTTTCCTCAGAATTGAGTGATTCCATAATTTTTTCCCTATGCTTGGTTAAAAAAAGTAACCATTACTGACTACCACATTTTTTTGTTCTTGATTTCTTTTAGTGGTTCTTAAAGCCAGAAAGTTGCCATTTAAAATGACTTTAGTTTTGTGCCATGTCTGTGATCTGCTTTTTTTCTACAAAATTAAACAACTGAATGAACATCCTCCAAGGCGGGTGATTCCATAATTTTTGTCAGGGGTTGTATATATGTTGCTGTTGCAGTCTCATGCACTGTATTTGTATTTATGTCACCACTGTAGCCGGTAAACAGTCACCTAGAGCAGTGCCAAGAAGCCGCTGCTTGGGGAAAGTGAATAATGCTGATATGTTATTTTCATCTAGTGCAAATCTACGGTCTCAAGAAAGTTGAAAGCAGAAAAGCCCTTTAAGTGCATCTCAACAAGACTGAATTGGCCTGTACTCTACACCGAGAATATGATTTCTTAACGATAGGGCAGCAGAATTTATTTATGCAAATGAGTATGCTGTTTACTCAAGTCAAAGCATTTTACCAATTTATACAGCCAAGTCAATGAGTCAGAGAAAATGTACACTATAAAATGAGGTTTTTAGCTGGAAGCTGTAATTTAAAAATCCTTAGTTCACTGACTATACCAAGTGAAAGCACTTGACTTTAAACGTCCTCCTGCAGCATCGTGTTTACAGTATTGCATTATGTAAATGAAGTTGTCATTATTTCCAATTTGAAAGCAGAAGAAATAATTCTAAGAATTTATCCATGTACACAAAAGTTCCAGGATTCTTCAGTGTGCCATTTTTTAAAAAATACTAACTGAATACCAAAGTCAGTGTATTAATGGCATCCAGAGCTCTTGTCATAAGAATAACATTACTGAATTCCTTATTTGGATTTCCCCTTGCGCCATGGTCAGGGAATTACACAGTCTTAGGTCGGCGTCACACTCAGCTAATGAAAATACGGTCTGTTTTTTACGGCCGTAATACACAGAAATGTTCCCAAAAGAGTGATCCGTATGTCATCCGTAGTCAGGGTGTGGCAGCGTATTTTGCGCATGGCATCTCCGTATGTAATCCGTATGGCATCCGTACGGCGATATTTTCTCGCAGGCTTGCAAAACAGACATCTAATGGATTTATGGGCTCAAATGTTCGTTAAAATATATATAAAGTGTGTATATAATTATATATATATATATATATAGTTATTGAGACATATATATATATATATATATATATATATATATATATATATATATACTGTATTTATATTTAATTCAACGCTAGATTGCAGAAAAGCCGGTATTTCAATTGCCAGCTTTTCATTTCTCCTTCACAAACCCGACATGATATGAAACATGGTTTACATACAGCAAACCATCTCATATCCCTTTTTTTTTTTTTTTTTTTTTTTTTGCATATTCCACACTACTAATGTTAGTGGTGTGTATGTGCAAAATTTGGGCGCTGTAGCTTGTAAAATAAGGCTACTTTCACATTAGCGTCGTGCACTGCACATCGCAATGTGGAAGCGCCGCACAACTGGGGCAGCGGATGCTGTTTTTCAACGCATCCGCTGCCCCATTGTGAGGTGCGGGGAGGAGGGGGCGGAGTTCCGGCCGCGCATGCGCGGTCGGAAATGCTGGACACGACGCACCAAAAAACGTTACATGCAACGTTTTTTGGTGGCGACGGTCCGACGCAACCGTCGCACGATGGTTGCGACGTGTGGCAATGTGTCGCACTGCGTCGCTAATGCTAGTCTATGGAGAAAAAACGCATCCTGCAAGCACTTTTGTAGGATGCGTTTTTTCTACAAAACGACGCATAGCGACGTGCAGTGCACGACGCTAGTGTGAAAGTAGCCTAAAGGGTTAAATCGCGGAAAATATTGGCGTGGGCTCCCGCGCAATTTTCTCCGCCAGAGTGGTAAAGCCAGTGACTGAGGGGTCATCATTCCACATCAAGTGGACCAGTTTTAAAAATCGTCCCCACTCGACCTCCGATTTTGCTGAAAATTTATAAGGATGTACATGTATGTTTGAAAAGAGGTTCTGTAAATTTTTAGGGCCAGATCTCAAATACATTGGGCACTATTGACCTTTCACTGGAGGTTCCACCAAGCCTGCGGCTTTAGCTAAGAGGATTTTGCAAACTTTGGCACATAGCCATTAGAGTTCTATACTGGCTATGATGCTGAAATTTGGCATACTAGCTCAACTTTTGCTGCTAAACACGATAAAATTATTACCGGCTATGACAAAACAATATTTCGGCCGCAATTTTGTGTCAAAGTAGCTTGAAAAATGCATCGCATAAAATTTATGCCAAACTTTGCCCATATATAACTCAAGACCAAAAACCAATAGTAACTGGTGCTTTGCCCTGTACACCAAACATCTACATGACTTTGCATTGCTGCAATATCACGGTCAAAGCATATGTATTTGTGGAAATATTCACACCCACATATGATGAAAAACTTTAAAAAAACGATTTTAACCTATTTTTAGGACAAATTTCTCAAAAAGAGTACCCCTAAAATATATTAATTCTGATATCATTAGAAAGAGCACATTTTTCTCTACAAGGATCATTGGGGTTTTTTTTGGAGTCTCTCAGTTTAAGAAATGAAAAATGCCACTGAACATGGTGTTATTTATTAATACGCAATGAATGGTAACTGCACTATTCAAACCCTTGCGTTGGTCCATGGTGGTTATACCACAACCAATTCCCTAAGAATTGGTATTATAATCATATTAAGAGTTGTAATAATGCTGTCTTTAGAGAATTGGCAGCCCCATCGCCTAGGAGCCATGGCCGATAGCCGTGCAAGGCTAGCCTCGGGCGGTCTCTTTATCGCAGGTTCCGAAGCCTGAGGGTGGGTGTCTTTGCCTAGGATCCCAAGCCTAATATTGGGTATCTTTTGTTGGTTCCCAAGCCATAATGTTCAGTCTAAGTGGTCTGGAATTGTTGCTGAATTTGCAACATAATCGGTTCAGAGAAGCTGTATTGTCGGCCCATTGCTGTCCAAAAAGGTCCAAATCTTGACATTGGCACCTAAAAGTTGGTCCATTAAGGCTATATCAGACGAATTCGGTGTCTCTGAACGAATGGTCAAACAAGCTCGAAAGCTTAAATGTGAACATGGGATCTTAGCCTTACCTAGAATCAAGTGTGGCAAGAAAGTTTCCGAGGAAGTGAAGAAAAAGGTGCAGGTATTTTTTGAGGATGATGAATTCAGTCGAATGTGCCCTGGTAAAAAAGACTATGTATCAGTGCGAATAGCAGGAGAAAAAAAGCAGATGCAAAAGCGACTATTACTGAGCAATATGAGGGAAATGTTTGTTGCCTATCGGGATCGGAATGGCCCTGAAATTGGATTTTCCAAGTTGTGTGAGCTTCGGCCAAAGTGGTGCGTAACCGTTGGATCTGCTGGAACACATTCCGTTTGTGTGTACCATTTACCAAAATGTCAAACTAATGCTTGCAGCATGCCCAATCAATGATGACTACAAAGAGCTCATATGCAAAATGGTCTGTGGAATTGAATCCAAGGACTGTATGCTTGGCCGTTGTGATAAATGCCCGGGTCCTGAAGTTTTAAAAGAATTTCTAGTCAATGTGTTTGTCAACACCCTGACCCTGAAGATATTATTGAGTTCAAACAATGGATTCACACTGATCGAGACACGCTTGATACGAAACAACTGACTATAGAAGATTTCATTGAAGAATTGGTTTTGAAAATTTCTAAACTTTGTAGCCATCACTACATCGCCAAGCATCAAAGTTGATATCTGAAATCGTTGAAGGAAAATCTGAGACCTGGAGAGCTTTTGATCCTTATGCACTTTGCTGAAAATTATTAATTTATTGTTCAAGATGCCATTCAAGGTTTCCACTGGGAAAATAGTCCAGCTACAGTACACCCATTTGTAATTTACTTCAAGGAGTTAAATGGTGAAGCTGCGCAGAACATCAGCTTGTGCATAATCAGTGATTGTTCACGACATGACACAGTTGCAGTCCACACTTTCTTAACAGTAATTGTGGAGTATCTCAACACTCATCTATGGGATTCGTCATATCCACTACTTCAGCGATGGATCTGCAACCCAGTACAAAAATTTCAAAAATTTTCTCTACTTGTGCCACCACAATGCTGATTTCAATATCAGCGCTGAATGGAATTTTTTTGGTACCAGTCATGGAAAGTCGCCCTGTGATGGGATTGGAGGGACAGCAAAGAGGTTGGCAGCTCATGCCAGTCTTCAACGCCCAACCGAAAACCAAATACTGACCCCCGTGGATTTATTCAACTTTTGCAACGAGCAACTGCATGGAATCAAGTTTTTTTTTGTTCCAAAAGAAAAAATTGACGAAATACGGGTAGTTCAAGAGGAAAGGTTCAAAGATGGACATACGATTGCTGGAACAATGATGACAAAAAGATTTGCATTTCAAGGGTGTCAAATGACCCATCATCTTTCATTGCCCATGTAGATAGATCTGTCAGATCAGAAATGCCTTTTGTGCCAATTGCAAACCTCCAGCCAGGGCAATACATTGCCTGCATTTACGATAGGAACTGGTGGATTGGAAATATTTCTGAAATTTCAGTCGACAAGCATGATGCATTATTAAATTTTATGCATCCTCATGGACCAGCTAACTTCTTTCACTGGCCTGTGAGAAATGATACATGCTGGATTCCCGAGCAGTCAATCATTGCAATAATTCCAGCACCAGCTGCAACAGCAATGGGCCGACAATACAGCTTCTCTGAACCGATTATGTTGCAAATTCAGCAACAATTCCAGACCACTTAGACTGAACATTATGGCTTGGGAACCAACAAAAGATACCCAATATTCAGCTTGGGATCCTAGGCAAAGACACCCACCCTCAGGCTTCGGAACCTGCGATAAAGAGACCACCCGAGGCTCGCCTTGCACGGCTATTGGCCATGGCTCCTAGGCGATGGGGCTGCCAATTCTCGATAGACAGCATTATTACAATTCTTAATAGGATTATAATACCAATTCTTAGGGAATTGGTTGTGGTATAACCACCATGGACCAACGCAAGGGTTTGAATAGTGCAGTTACCATTCATTGCGTATTAATAAATAACACCATGTTCAGTGGCATTTTTCATTTCTTAAACTGAGAGACTCCAAAAAAAAAACAATGATCCTTGTAGAGAAAAATGTGCTCTTTCTAATGATATCAGAATTAATATATTTTAGGGGTACCCTTTTAGAGAAATTTGACCTAAAAATAGGTAAAATTCTTTTTTTTAAGTTTTTCATCATATGTGGGTGTGAATATTTCCACAAATACATATGCTTTGACCGTGATATTGCAGCAATGCAAAGTCATGTAGATGTTTGGTGTACAGGGCAAAGCACCAGTTACTATTGGTTTTTGGTCTTGAGTTATATATGGGCAAAGTTTGGCATAAATTTTATGCGACGCGTTTTTCAAGCTACTTTGACACAAAATTGCGGCCGAAATATTGTTTTGTCATAGCCGGTAATAATTTTATCGTGTTTAGCAGCAAAAGTTGAGCTAGTATGCCAAATTTCAGCATCATAGCCAGTATAGAACTCTAATGGCTGTGTGCCAAAGTTTGCAAAATCCTCTTAGCTGAAGCTGCAGGCTTGGTGGAACCTCCAGTGAAAGGTCAACACTGCCCAATGTATTTGAGATCTGGCCCTAAAAATTTACAGAACCTCTTTTCAAACATACATGTACATCCTTATAAATTTTCAGCAAAATCGGAGAAGGTCGAGTGGGGACCACTGGTCCACTTGACATGGAATGACCCTGAGGGCAATAGCCTAGAGAGGGTCCATAGTTAATGGCCCCCCTTGGCTAAAAACATCTGCCCCCAGCCACCCCAGAAAAGGCACATCTGTAAGATGCGCCTATTCTGGCACTTGGCCACTCTCTTCCCACTCCCGTGTAGCGGTGGGATATGGGGTAATGAAGGGTTAATGTCACCTTGCTATTGGAAGGTGACATTAAGCCAGATTAATAATGGAGAGGCGTCAATTATGACACCTATCCATTATTAATCCAATAGTACGAAAAATATAAAACACTCATTATTTAAAAGTATTTTAATGAAATAAAGACACAGGGTGTTGTTAATATTTTATTATACTGGTAATCCACCTGAAGACCCTCGTCCTGTAAAAAAGGTAAAATAAAAAATCAACAAGATCACATACCTTCCGTCGTTCAGTCAGTCCCACGATGTAAATCCATCTGAAGAGGTTAAATCATTTTACAACCAGGAGCTGTGCTAATGCAGTCGCTCCTGTCTGTAAAATGTTGTGAATGAATGTAATGCAGGGGAATGTCCTGTAGTTACCTTGAGTCGCGGTGATGCGCCCCCTGCTGGATGTCCTCATATGAACTCGAGCGTGGGAACTTTTCCCAGGCTCGAGTTCATATGAGGACATCCAGCAGAGGGCGCATCACCGTGACTCAAGGTAACTACAGGACATTCCCCTGCATTACATTCATTCACAACATTTTACAGACAGGAAAGACTGCATTAGCACAGCTCCTGGCTGTAAAATGATTTAACCCCTTCAGATGGATTTACATTGTGGGACTGACAGAACGACGGAAGGTATGGGATATTGTTGATTTTTTATTTTACCTTTTTTACAGGACGAGGGTCTTCATGTGGATTACTAGTATAATGAAATATTACAACACTCTGTGTCTTTATTTCATTAAAATACTTTTAAGAAATGTGTGTGTTTTATTAACCATTTCATAATATTGAATTAATAATGGATAGGTGACATTAACCCTTCGGGAGTGGAAAGAGAGTGGCCAAGTGCCAGAATAGGCGCATCTTCCAGATGTGCCTTTTCTGGGGTGACTGGGGGCAGATATTTTTAGCCAGGGGGGGCCAATAACCATGGACCCTCTCTAGGCTATTAATATCTGCCCTCAGTCACTGGCTTTACCACTCTGGTGGAGAAAAAAGCCCACGCCAATTTTTTCCACCATTTAACCCTTTATTTTACAAGCTACAGCGGCCAAATTTTGCACATACACACTACTAACATTAGTAGTGTGGAATATGCAAAAAAAAGGGATATGAAATGGTTTACTGTATGTAAACCATGTCTCATATCCTGTCGGGTTTTTGAAGGAGAAAGAAAAAGCCGGCAATTGAATTACCGGCTTCTCTATAGAACACCGCTTTTTTATTTCTTGCAAGTCACACTGCTGGTCCGTGTGTAATCCGTATTTTTCTCGCCCCCATAGACTTTCATTGGCGATTTTTTTTTTTTTTGCGCAATACGGTGACAAACGCAGCATGCTGCGATTTTCTACGGCCGTACAAGACCGTATAATACGGATCAGTAAAATACGGCAGATAGGAGCTGGGACATAGAGAATCATTGTACCGTATGCAATCCGTATTTTCTGCACCTCTCATATGTCCGTAAAACTCGCTAGTGTGATGCCGGCCTAACACTTTCGCTATCAGATCCTACAGCAATCTAACCACATTCCGCAAGGAGTAGCAAACCGCAATAGGCACTTTATGATTGAGGCTAATTAATGTGATGTACAATTCACTGAAGTTTTCTTTGGACTATCCCCAAAACTAGACAGCTCACTGATAAATGGGTAACATTTTATTATAATATTCTAAAACATACAGACCATTGTAAGTCTATGGGGCAGTACACGGCTCATTGCAGCATGCACAATTTGCATCCGATATTCGTATCGCACTCGGCCATGCAAGTCAGTCCATGGAAAACATTGGACTGCAGTCGGATGACATCCGAGTGCGGTGCGATTTTCATGAACTGACTGGAGAAGATGGATAATTTTTTTTCTTATCATCTGAGAAAATCAGAGCACACTGTGATCAAACTTTGATCAGTGTTATTTGCATAATCGGACCGATTTTCAAAATACAGGCGTGTGACCACAGGCTAAAAAGAATGTATCCTCTATGTTATCTTTAAAGGGAACCTGTCAGCAGGATTGTGTTCAGTAACCTACAGTGTCAAGTTGGCGCCATTATACTGATTACAATGATACCTTTTTTGAGGAAATCAGTCTTGGGGCTGTTTAACCCCTTAATGACCGGAGGTATTTGTGGTTTTGCTTTTTTTTATTTTTTGCTCCCCTTCTTCCCTGAGCCATAACTTTTTTTATTTTTCGTCAACGTGGCCATGTGAGGGCTTGTTTTTTGCAGGACAAGTTGTACTTTTGAACGATACCATTGGTTTTAACATATTATGTCCTGGAAAATGGGAAAACATTTCCAAGTGCAGTAAAATTGCAAAAAAGTGCAATCCCACAGTTGATTTTTGTTTGGCTTTTTTGTTAGGTTCACTAAATGCTAAAATTGACCTGGCATTATGATTCTCCAGGTCATTATGAGTTCATAGACCCCAAACATGTCAAGGTTCTTTTTTATCTAAGTGGTGAACATTTTTTTCCAAACTTTGTTTAAAAAAATTGCGCCATTTTCTGATAACCGTAGCATCTCCATTTTTCGTGATCTGGGGTCGGGTGAGGGCTTATTTTTTGCGTGCCGAGCTGACGTTTATAATGATACCATCTTGGTACAGATACGATCTTTTGATCGCCCATTGCATTTTAATGCAATGTTGCGGCGACCAAAAAACGTACTTCTGGCATTTTGACTTTTTTTCTTGCTAAGCTGTTTAGCAATCAGGTTAATCCTTTTTTTTTTTTATTGATCAGGCGATTTTGAACGCGGCAATACCAAATTTGTATATGTTTGGGGTTTTTTATTTTATTTTGAATGAGGCAAAAGGGGGGTGATTTGAACTTTTATACTTTTTTTTTTTTTTTTTAAATTTCACTTTTGGCATGCTTCAATAGCCTCCATGGTAGACTAAAAGCTGCCATAACCTGATGGGCTCTGCTATATGCAGGCGATGATCAGATCGCCTGCATGTAACAGAATACCTCACTTGCTATGAGCACTGATCATCGAGTGGTGCTCATAGCAATCCGACAGTGACCACTATAGAGGTCTCCAGGAGACCTCTGGTTGTCATGACAACCCACAGGTGACCCGCGATCATGTGACCGGTGAATTTCCTGCACGATTGCTGGAAATGCATGTTAAATGCTGCTGTCAGCATTTGACAGTGACATTTAATGGGTTAACAGCTACGGGAGGATTAGCTGTCATGCAGAAAAAGGTGTGGTCTCATCGCCGGAGCCCGCACCAAACGGGGAGGCAACCAATAACTGTTAGATCCGTCATTGGTCGTTAAGGGGTTAATCTTTGCAGTTTCCAGTTAATGAGATTCTTTGTGGTGCTCTGCTTAGATATTCATACTGATGGCTTCTGACAGGTCACTGATCCCTCAGAGGCTACTGTGCAGATGCCACCGCCATTTTGTTAGAGGAAAAAAAAATTGTTTCCACCAAAATGACGCCGGTGGCGCCTGCGCAGTAGCTTATATCAGATTGCCGATAGATGCTTCTGCGCAGGCGCAGCTGACCCCATCTTGGTGGAGACAAGTTTTTTTTTCCTGTAGCAAAATGGCGGTGGCATCTGCACAGCAGCCTCTGAGGGATCAGTGACCTGTCAGAAGCCATCAGTATGAATATCTAAGCAGAGCACCACAAAGAATCTCATTAACTGGAAACTGCAAAGATTAACCCCTTAACGACCAATGACGGATCTAACAGTTATTGGTTGCCTCATTTAGAGATATGTTTTAAAGCAGCCACTAAGGCTACTTTCACACTAGCGTTGGTACGGGGCCGTTGCCATGCGTCGGCCCGACTTACGTTGTGAAATAAATGCACAACGGGGGCAGCGGATGCAGTTTTTCAACGCATCCGCTGCCCCATTGTAATGCCCGGGAAGGAGGGGGCGAAGTTTTGGCTGCGCATGCGCGGTCGAAAATGGCGGACGCGACGTACAAAAAAAGTTACATGGAACTTCTTTTGTGCCGACGGTCCGCCAAAACGTCGCAATGCGTCGCTAATGCAAGTCTATGGAGAAAAAACGCATCCTGCGGGCAACTTTGCAGGATGCGTTTTTTCTCCAAAACGACGCATTGCGATGTACGTCACACGACGCTAGTGTGAAAGTAGCCCATATTGGCAGGAATAGACTGGCCCTGACTCACTGAGGACAATATGAAAGCTTTCTGGGCAAAGGTCATTGTGAATAGAAGAGGTAGGATGTGATCTCGGTCCATCACCTATTGTGAATGGTGGGTCCTATGTTATCTACTGTATACAGTGACAATATCAGTCATTGTAAATCCTGCCTTTATAATGGCTGCTTAAACGTAATCTGTACAAACAAAATATCAGCCTAATATTTGGCTTAGAAAAAACAGGAACATAATGACTAAATACCCTGCAATAAATAAATAAATAGAGTAGTGCATGAAAATAATATACGGTACTTAGTTAACATATTTTTGGATTAAAAAAATGGAAGAGCCATCACACCTCTTCATGGTAACCCGTAATTGGGACAGTCCTAACTCTAATATTAAAAACCTTACTATTTGTCAAGTGACATGCATGCGGATAAGGACTGAGAAGGACTGGGCCCAACTAGTGGACACAGACATGAGACCACATCAATATAATGCCCAGCTCAAAGGAAAGGCAGGCGACACCTTTATATGCACATGATTCAGACCGTTACGGTCACCGTGAAGAAGTGGAAACATGTTGACTAAGTACCGTATATTATTTTCATGCACTATGCCATTTATTTATGTACTGCCAGGTATTTAATCATTATGTTTGTCTTTTTTTCTGTTCAAGTGTGAACATGCGCTTAGACGCTGCATGCACACCAGTTTATATCCTACTTCATACCTTTTGGGTTTTTTTTTAATATTTTGTTTAGTGGCCATGGTGAAAATTGCAAGATTTTTTATTTGATTTTTAAATATAGTGATGAGAAAAATTAACAAAACTGAAAAGTTTTCAAAATACATTTAACATGGAAACCTTATTATAACAATAGTTTTTTTTATTTATGAGAAATTCTCAGAAACGTACTCTAGTTTGGAAGTTATCCAGTATCCTTGAGATTTGGGCAAACTATACAATCTCTAAGGATCTGCCAACTGGGACCCCCACTGATCCTGAGAACGGGTTTTAAGGAACCGCATGTGAATGGAGCAGTGGTTGATCATGTGCACTGCTGCTCCATTCCTTCTTTATGGAACTGCTGGATACAGAACAGTGCAAAACTCAGCTGATCTGCACTTCCTTGAGAATGAATGGAGTGCGCATAATCAACCTTTGCTCCATTTACACAGGAGAGCCCTGATTTTCAGGATCAGTGGAGATCCCAGTGACTAGGAAGTTATCCTTTTTCAAGTGGATAGGGTATAACTTCTAAACTTGGTAATACTTCTTTAAGTAATACAAAGTAGAGGACAACTTGGAATTTTATAAATAGATAGCAAAAGTGATATGTTTTAGTATTAGAGATGGTGCTATTTTTAAAGACTAACTGCTTGTCCATATTGGTTTGATGGACAAATAGGATAAAATTGAATACGAAGATTCTACTTTGTATTCACTGCTCAAAAAAATGAAGGGAAGACTAAGATACCACATCGTAGATATCACTGAATAAAATATTCCAGTTGCAAATTTGTATTATATAGTGGAATGCGTTGAGAACAATGAGGGCATGTGCACACGTTGCGGATTCTCTGCGGATCCGCAGCGTTTTTTGAGGTGCAGAAACGCTGCAGATCCGCAATTGATTTACAGTACAATGTAAATCAATGAGAAAAAAAAATGCTGTGCACAGTTTGCGGAAAATCCGCTGCGTGAACGCTGCGGTTTAAAAGAAGTAGCATGTCACTTTTTTTTGTGAATCTGCAGCGTTTTTGTACCCACTCCATTATAGAAAACCGCAGGGGTAAAAACTGCAGCAAATCCGCAGCAAAAACGCACAAAAAAATGCTGCGGAACCGCACAAAAAAACGCAGGTGCGTTTTCTGCCAGCAGAGGCAGAATCCGCACCAGAAATTCCTAAGCCTAATCCGCAACGTGTGCACATACCCTGAAACATAAAAATGATCAACATAAATCACAACTAATATCCCACGGAGGTCTGGAGTTGGAATGATGCTCAAAATCAAAGTGGAAAATTACATTTCAGGCTGTTCCAAATTCAGTGGAAATGCCTTAACCCCTTTCTGACATGGGACGTACTATCCCGTCGAGGTGGGGTGGGCCCGTATGACCACCGATGGGATAGTACGTCATATGCGATCGGCCGCGCTCTCGAGGGGGAGTGCGGCCGGGTGTCAGCTGACTATCGCAGCTGACATCCGGCACTATGTGCCAGAAGCAGTCACGGACCGCCCCCGGCACATTAACCCCCAGAACACTGCGATCAAACATGATCGCAGTGTTCCGGCGGTATAGGGAAGCATCGCGCAGGGAGGGGGCTCACTGCGGGCTTCCCTGAGACCCCCGGAGCAACGCGATGTGATCGCATTGCTCCAAGGGTCTCTTACCTCCTCCCAGAGCAGGCGCCGGGAAGCCTGGAGGAGCTGTGCACGTCAGGGTGCTGTGCAAACTGTCAGATCAGCGATCTTACACTATAACATGATGCCCCTTCCTGGGGCAATGTTATAGTGTAAAAAAAAAAATATTCACATGTATAAAAAAAAATTAAAAAAATATATATATATATTGTTCCTATAAATACATTTCTTTATCTAAATAAAAAGAAACAATAAAAGTACACATATTTAGTATCGCCGCGTCCGTAACGACCCGACCTATAAAACTGTCCCACTAGTTAACCCCTTCAGTGAACACCGCAAAAAAAAAAAACACGAGGCAAAAGACAACGCTTTATTATCATACCGCCAGACAAAAAGTGGAATAACACGCGATCAAAAAGACAGATATAAATAACCATGGTACTGCTGAAAACGTCATCTTGTCCCGCAAAAAACGAGCCGCCATACAGCATCATCAAAGAAAAAAGAGAAAAGTTATAGTCCTCTGAATATAGTTTTTATCGTATAAAAGCGCCAAAACATTAAAAAAATGATATAAATGAGGTATCACTGTAATCATACTGACCCGAAGAATAAAACTGCTTTATCCATTTTACCAAATGCGGAATGGTATAAATGCCTCCCCCAAAAGAAATTCACGAATAGCTGTTTTTTGGTCATTCTGCCCCACAGAAATCAGAATAAAAAGCGATCAAAAAATGTGCCTGAAAATGTTACCAATAAAAACGTCAACTCATCCCGCAAAAAACAAGACCTCACATGAATCTGTTGACCAAAATATGGAAAAATTATAGCTCTCAAAATGTGGTAACGCAAAAATTATTTTTTGCAATAAAAAGCGTCTTTCAGTGTGTGACGGCTGCCAATCATAAAAATCCACTAAAAAACCCGCTATAAAAGTAAATCAAACCCCCCTTCATCACCCCCTTAGTTAGCGAAAAATTAAAAAAATGTATTTATTTCTACTTTCCCATTAGGGTTAGGGCTAGGGTTAGGGTTGGGGCTAGGGTTAAGGCTACAGTTAGGGTTGGGGCTACAGTTAGGGTTAGGGTTTGGATTACATTTACGGTTGGGAATAGGGTTGGGATTAGAGTTAGGGGTGTGGTTAGGGATAACGTTGGGATTAGGGTTAGGGATGTGTCTGGATTAGGGTTTCAGTTATAATTGGGGGGTTTCCACTGTTTAGGCACATCAGGGGCTCTCCAAACGCGACATGGCGTCCGATCTCAATTCCAGCCAATTCTGCGTTGAAAAAGTAAAACAGTGCTCCTTCCCTTCCGAGCTATCCCGTGCGCCCAAACAGAGGTTTACCCCCACATATGGGGTATCAGCGTACTCAGGACAAATTGGACAACAACTTTTGGGGTCTAATTTCAACTCTTACCCTTGAAAAAATACAAAACTGGGGGCTAAAAAACAATTTTTGTGGGAAAAAAAAGGATTTTTTATTTTCACGGCTCTGCGTTATAAACTGTAGTGAAACACTTGGGGGTTCAAAGCTCTCACAACACATCTAGATGAGTTCCTTAGGGGGTCTACTTTCCAATATGGTGTCACTTGTGGGGGATTGTTTAGGCACATCAGTGGCTCTCCAAACGCAACATGGCATCCCATCTCAATTCCTGTCAATTTTGCATTGAAAAGTCAAACGGCGCTCCTTCCATTCCCAGCTCTCCCATGCGCCCAGTGGTTTACCCCCACATATGGGGTATCAGCGTACTCAGAACAAATTGTACAACAACTTTTGGGGACCAATTTTTTCTCTTACCCTTGGGAAAATAAAAAATTGGGGGCGAAAAGATCATTTTTGTGAAAAAATATGATTTTTTATTTTTACGGCTCTGCATTATAAACTTCTGTGAATCACTTAATGGGTCAAAGTGCTCACCACACATCTAGATAAGTTCCTTAGGGGGTCTACTTTCCAAAATGGTGTAACTTTTGGGGGGGTTTTAATGTTTAGGCAAATCAGTGGCTCTCCAAACGCAACATGGGGTCCCATCTCAATTCCAGTCAATTTTGCATTGAAAAGTCAAATGGCGCTCCTTCGCTTCCGAGCTCTACCATGTGCCCAAACAGTGGTTTACCCCCACATATGGGGTATCGGCGTACTCAGGACAAATTGTACAACAACTTTTGGCGTCCATTTTCTCCTGTTACCCTTGGTAAAATAAAACAAATTGGAGCTGAAGTAAATTTTTTTGTGAAAAAAAGTTAAATGTTCATCTTTATTTAAACATTCCAAAAATTCCTGTGAAACACCTGAAGGGTTAATAAACTTCTTGAATGTGGTTTTGAGCACCTTGAGGGGTGCAGTTTTCAGAATGGTGTCACACTTGGGTATTTTCTATCATATAGACCCCTCAAATGACTTCAAATGAGATGTGGTCCCTAAAAAAAAATGGCGTTGTAAAAATGAGAAATGACTGGTCAACTTTTAACCCTTATAACTCCCTAACAAACAAAAATTTTGGTTCCAAAATTGTGCTGATGTAAAGTAGACATGTGGTAAATGTTACTTATTAAGTATTTTGTGTGACATATCTCTGTGATTTAATTGCATAAAAATTCAAAGTTGGAAAATTGCGACATTTTCAAAATTTTCGCCAAATTTCCATTTTTTTCACAAATAAACGCAGGTAATATCAAAGAAATTTTACCACTATCATGAATTATAATATGTCTCGAGAAAACAGTGTCAGAATCACCGGGATTCGTTGAAGCGTTCCAGAGTTATAACCTCATAAAGGGACAGTGGTCAGAATTGTAAAAATTGGCCTGGTCATTAACGTGCAAACCACCCTTGGGGGTAAAGGGGATAAGACAAAGAATTGTGCTGCCCAGTACTGTGTGTGGCCTCCACGTGCCTGTATGACCTCCCTACAACTCCTGGGCGTGGTCCTGATGAGGCGGAGGATGTTCTCCTGAGGGATATCATCCAGGCCTGGATTAAAGCATCCGCCAACTCCTGGACAATCTATGGTGCAACGTGGCATTGGTGAATGGAATGAGACATGATGTCCCAGATGTTCTTGATTGGTTTCAGATTTGGGAAAAGAGCAGGGCAGTCCATAGCATCAATGCCCTCATCATGCAGGAACTGCTGACACACATCAGCCACACGATGCTTAGCACTGTCAATCATAAGAGGAAAGCAAGGGCCCAGTGCACCTGCATATGGTCTCGCAATGGGTATAAGGATCTCATCCCCGATCTCATCACGTCTGCCACATGTGCTCAGTGTTAACCTGCTTTCATCCCTGAAGAACAGAATGCCAATGTCAAATCTGCCAGTCTTGGTGTTCTATGGCAATTGCAAATCGCTCTTCACAGTGTTGGGCTGTAAGTACAACACCCACTTGTGGACAATGGACGCTCATACCACCCGCCTGGAGTGTTTCTGACCGTTTGAGCAGACACATGGATGTTAGTGGCCTGCTGGAGGTCATTTTGCAATGCTCTGGCACTGCTCCTACTGTTTGTCCTTGCACAAAGGAGAAGGTAGCCATCCTACTGCTTAGTTGTTGCCCTCCTACAGCCCCCTCCATGTTTCCTGGTGTACTAGCCTGTCTCCTAGTATCTGCTCCATGCTCTGGACACTGTGCTGACAGACACAGCTACCCTCATGCTACTGTACCTCAGTGTTCCATCCTGCACCCTAATCTTGTCATGTGCTGCTACCATCTTGCGCCCCCTTCCTGTCATGTGCAGCCCCTATCCTGGGCCCTCATCCTGTTTTGTGCGCCTCCATCTTGTCATATGCGCTGATGGCGTCCAGCATCCGGTTAGCGTCCTCCCACAGCCGCTCGTAGGTGCCATGAAGTCGTAGGGCTGGCACAGCTGGTAGATGGGCATCAAGTGCTCGTTCATCTCCTCGTCCAGCAGTAACTCGGAGGTGACGTCATCCCCTTGGATGCTGCGGCAGGCGGCTGCTGGTGGTACCGGCACACAATCTCTAGGCCATACCACTGCTGGTACTCCTTGATCTCCCTGAACTTGTTCCTGTAGGTGGACATCAGCCGCTCCAGAGGCTTCCGCACAAACAGAAACTTGCAGGGTATGTGTACACGTTGCGGATTTGCCTGCGGATTTTTCGGCACTGAATCCGCATCTCTTGGCAAAAAACGTAGGTAAAAATCCACGTGTTTTTGGTGCGTTTTTGAAAGCTAAATAAAGATCTATTATTGAACAAAAAAAAAAAGATTTGTGATGTCATTTCTTGTCCAACCTCCTCTTTTACATTTGTCCAACCCACACTCCATTACACACAGATAGATACAGACAGATAGATATGATAGATCGATCTATATATAGATCGATCTATCTCATTCCTTCTATCGATAGAAGGAATGAGAGGGATAGATAGAAGGAATGAGAGATCTATAGATATATCTATGGATAGATGTAGATAGATATATGGATAGTTTATAGATATATCTCTCTATCTATAGATAGATATATATCTATGTATCTATAGATATATCTATCAGATATATCCAGTGATCTATAATAGCAAGGCCAATGTTTCTTAATGAACAATATGTTTAATTTTGAAAAAAAAATGGCGTGGGCTCCCGTGCAATTTTCTGCGCCAGAGAGGGAAAGCCGATGGCTGGGGGCCAATATTCGTAGCCTGGGAAGGGGGTAATACCCATGGCCCCTTCCCAGGCTATGAATATCAGCCTGCAGCTGTCTGCATAGCCTTTACTGGCTATTAAAAATAGGGGGACCCCCCAAAAAATGATGTCCCCCTATATTTTATATCCAGAAAGGCTATGCAGACAGCTGCAGGCTGATATTCATAGCCTAGGAAGGGGCCATGGATATTTCCCCACTACAAATACCAGCTCCCAGCCGCCCCAGAAATGGCGCATGTGTATAATATTCCAATTCAGGCACTTAGCCTCTCTCTTCTCACTACCCTGTAGCGGTGGCATATGGGGTAATGGGTTAATGTCACCTTTGTATTGTAAGGTGACATTAACCCCGGTTAGTAATGGAGAGACGTCAATAAAACACCTATCCATTACTAATCCTATAGCAGTGAAAGAGTTAAAAAAGAAAAAAAAGACAGCCAGAAAAAAGTATTTTCATATTCTTAATTTCACCAGACTTACAACCATGCCTAATTCCTGCAACGCCCTCGATCACCTGCGAAAAATAAAAAATCAACCGTATACTCCCTGTCCGACGCAGTCCAATTAATTGAGTGTCCCATGATGATCTCTGTTATGACCCCAATGGCGAGGGTCTCAGAGGAACGTGGAAGTCTGCAGAATACAAAAATCCAGCTCATAGGGCAGTGGTAACTGGGTTGACCATATATCTACTCCTAACGCCAACACTAGAAGTAGCCGGGGATCATTCCTACGTTGATTCTAGATGACACGCTCCAGCCGGAGAATCTAGCTACCCCCAGTAGAGGAAAACAAAAGACCTTTCTTGCCTCCAGAGAAGGGGACCCCAAAGCTGGATAGAAGCCCCCCACAAATAATAACGGTGAGGTAAGAGGAAATGACAAACACAGAAATGAACCAGGTTTAGCACAGAGAGGCCCGCTTACTGATAGCAGAATAAAGAAAGGTAACTTATATGGTCAACAAAAACCCTATCAAAATCCACACTGGAAATTCAAGAACCCCCGAACCGTCTAACGGTCCGGGGGGAGAACACCAGCCCCCTAGAGCTTCCAGCAAAGGTCAGGATATAAATTTGGAACAAGCTGGACAAAAATACAAAACCAAAACAAATAGCAAAAAGCAAAAAGCAGACTTAGCTGAAATTACTGGAACCAGGATCAGTAGACAAGAGCACAGCAGACTAGCTCTGATAACTACGTTGCCAGGCATTGAACTGAAGGTCCAGGGAGCTTATATAGCAACACCCCTAACTAACGACCCAGGTGCGGATAAAAGGAATGACAGAAAAACCAGAGTCAAAAAACTAGTAACCACTAGAGGGAGCAAAAAGCAAATTCACAACAGTACCCCCCCCTTAGTGAGGGGTCACCGAACCCTCACCACGACCACCAGGGCGATCAGGATGAGCGGCATGAAAGGCACGAACTAAATTGGCCGCATGAACATCAGAGGCGACCACCCAGGAATTATCCTCCTGACCATAGCCCTTCCACTTGACCAGGTACTGAAGCCTCCGCCTGGAGAGGCGAGAATCCAAGATCTTCTCCACCACGTACTCCAACTCGCCCTCAACCAAAACCGGAGCAGGAGGCTCAGCAGAAGGAACTACAAGCACAATGTACCGCCGCAACAAGGACCTATGAAATACATTGTGAATAGCAAACGACACAGGAAGATCCAGACGAAAAGATACAGGATTAAGGATTTCCAATATCTTGTAAGGCCCAATAAAACGAGGTTTAAATTTGGGAGAGGAGACCTTCATAGGAACAAAGCGGGAAGAAAGCCATACCAAATCCCCAACGCGTAGTCGGGGACCCACACCGCGGCGGCGGTTGGCAAAGCGCTGAGCCTTCTCCTGTGACAACTTCAAGTTGTCCACCACATGATTCCAGATCCGCTGCAACCTATCCACCACAGAATCCACCCCAGGACAGTCAGAAGGCTCCACATGACCCGAAGAAAAGCGAGGATGGAAACCAGAGTTGCAGAAAAAAGGCGAAACCAAGGTGGCGGAACTAGCCCGATTATTAAGGGCAAACTCAGCCAACGGCAAGAATGTCACCCAATCGTCCTGATCAGCAGAGACAAAACACCTCAAATAAGCCTCCAAAGTCTGATTGGTTCGCTCCGTCTGTCCATTAGTCTGAGGATGGAAAGCAGACGAAAATGACAAATCAATGCCCATCCTACTACAAAAGGATCGCCAGAACCTGGAAACGAACTGGGATCCTCTGTCTGACACAATATTCTCAGGGATGCCGTGCAAACGAACCACGTTCTGGAAAAACACAGGAACCAGATCGGAAGAGGAAGGCAGCTTAGGCAAAGGAACCAAATGGACCATCTTGGAGAAGCGATCACATATCACCCAGATAACGGACATACCCTGAGATAGCGGAAGATCAGAAATGAAATCCATGGAGATATGTGTCCAAGGTCTCTTCGGGACAGGCAAGGGCAAGAGCAAACCGCTGGCACGAGAACAGCAAGGCTTAGCTCGAGCACAAGTCCCACAGGACTGCACAAATGACCGCACATCCCTTGACAAGGAAGGCCACCAAAAGGACCTGGCCACCAGATCTCTGGTGCCAAAAATTCCCGGGTGCCCTGCCAACACCGAGGAATGAACCTCGGAAATGACTCTGCTGGTCCACTTATCCGGGACAAACAGTCTGTCAGGTGGACAAGACTCAGGCCTATCAGCCTGAAATCTCTGCAACACACGTCGCAGATCCGGAGAAATAGCTGACAAGATAACTCCATCTTTAAGAATACCAACAGGATCAGCGACTCCAGGAGCATCAGGCACAAAGCTCCTAGAAAGAGCATCGGCCTTCACATTCTTTGAACCTGGTAAATACGAGACAACAAAATCAAAGCGGGAGAAAAACAATGACCAGCGGGCCTGTCTCGGATTAAGGCGTTTAGCAGACTCGAGATACATCAGATTTTTGTGATCAGTCAGGACCACCACACGATGCATAGCACCCTCGAGCCAATGACGCCACTCCTCAAATGCCCATTTCATGGCCAACAACTCCCGATTGCCCACATCATAATTTCGCTCGGCAGGCGAAAACTTCCTAGAGAAAAAGGCACAAGGTTTCATAACAGAGCAACCAGGGCCTCTCTGCGACAAAACGGCCCCTGCTCCAATCTCTGAAGCATCCACCTCAACCTGAAAGGGAAGTGAGACATCGGGCTGGCACAAAACAGGCGCCGAAGTAAACCGGCGTTTCAACTCCTGGAAAGCCTCCACGGCAGCAGGAGCCCAGTTAGCTACATCGGAGCCCTTCTTGGTCATATCCGTCAAAGGTTTCACAATGCTAGAAAAATTAGCGATAAAACGACGGTAGAAGTTAGCGAAGCCCAAGAACTTCTGAAGACTCTTAACTGACGAGGGCTGAGTCCAATCAAGAATAGCTCGGACCTTGACTGGGTCCATCTCCACAGCAGAAGGGGAAAAAATGAACCCCAAAAAGGGAACCTTCTGTACACCAAAGAGACACTTTGAGCCCTTGACAAACAAAGAATTTTCACGCAAAATTTTAAAGACCAACCTGACCTGCTCCACATGCGAATCCCAATTATCAGAAAAAACCAAAATATCATCCAGATAAACAATCAAAAATTTATCCAGATACTTCCGGAAAATGTCATGCATAAAGGACTGAAAAACTGAAGGCGCATTGGAGAGCCCAAAAGGCATCACCAAGTACTCAAAATGACCTTCGGGCGTATTGAATGCGGTTTTCCATTCATCACCTTGTTTAATGCGCACAAGGTTGTACGCACCACGAAGGTCTATCTTGGTGAACCACTTGGCACCTTTAATCCGGGCAAACAAGTCAGACAACAGCGGTAAAGGATACTGAAATTTGACAGTGATCTTATTTAAAAGCCGATACTTCCACGTTCCTCTGAGACCCTCGCCATTGGGGTCATAACAGTTTGCCAGGCCAGTATTAAATGTTTAATGCATTGCAGAAGAGGGATTATAAGAAAGAAGATTCTGAGTTTTTTTTTTTTTTTTCTTCTTCCCCTTTACCTCAGAGTGGCTATGCTTGCTGCAGACATGAATGTCCAGACCTTGATTACAAGTGTGGACCAGCTGGCTACTCGTGTGCAGGGCATACAAGACTATGTTATCAGAAATCCTAGGTCAGAACCTAAAATACCGATTCCTGAACTGTTTTCCGGAGACAGGTTTAAGTTTAGGAATTTCGTGAATAATTGTAAATTGTTTTTGTCCCTGAGACCCTGTTCATCTGGAGACTCTGCTCAGCAAGTGAAAATTGTTATTTCGTTCTTACGGGGCGACCCTCAGGATTGGGCTTTTTCGCTGGCGCCAGGGGATCCGGCATTGGCTGATATTGATGCGTTTTTTCTGGCGCTCGGTTTACTTTATGAGGAACCCAATCTTGAGATTCAGGCAGAAAAGGCCTTGCTGGCTATGTCTCAGGGGCAGGACGAGGCTGAAGTGTATTGCCAAAAATTTCGGAAATGGTCCATGCTGACACATTGGAACGAGTGTGCACTGGCCGCTAATTTTAGAAATGGCCTTTCTGAAGCCATTAAAAATGTTATGGTGGGTTTTCCCATTCCCACAGGTCTGAATGATACTATGGCACTGGCTATTCAAATTGACCGGCGGTTGCGGGAGCGCAAAACCGCAAATTCCCTCATGGTGTTGTCTGAACAGACACCTAATTCGGTGCAATGTGATAGAAAAACCGCAAATTCCCTCATGGTGTTGTCTGAACAGACACCTGATTTAACCCCTTCCCGACATGTGACGTAATAGTACGTCACATGTCGGGACCCCCGCTTTGATGTGCGCTCCGGCGGTGAGCGCACATCAAAGTCGCGACATGTCAGCTGTTTTTTACAGCTGACATGTGCGCGCAATAGCGGCGGGTGAAATCGCGATCACCCGCCGCTATTAACTAGTTAAATGCCGCTGTCAAACTCAGACAGCGGCATTTAACTACCGCATCCGGCCGTGCGGCCGGATATGAGCGCATCGCCGACCCCTGTCACATGATCGGGGGTCGGCGATGCTTGTGCATTGTAACCATAGAGGTCCTGGAGACCTCTATGGTTACTGATCGCCGGTGGCTGTGAGCGCCCCCCTGTGGTCGGCGCTCACAGCACACCTGCATTTTAGCTACATAACAGCGATCTGATGATCGCTGTTATGTAGCAGAGCCGATCGGGCTGTGCCTGCTTCTAGCCTCCCATGGAGGCTATAGAAGCATGGTAAAAGTGAAAAAAAAAAGTAAAAAAAAATGTGAAAAAAATAAAAAAAATATAAAAGTTTAAATCACCCCCCTTTCGCCCCAATCAAAATAAATCAATAAAAAAAAAGCCCAACCTACACACATTTGGTATCGCCGTGTTCAGAATCGCCCGATCTATCAATAAAAAAAAAGCATTAACCTGATCGCTAAACGGCGTAATGAAAAAAAAAATCGAAACGCCAGATTTACGTTTTTTTGGTCGCCACGACATTGCATTAAAATGCAATAACGGGCGATCAAAAGAACGTATCTGCACCGAAATGCTATCATTAAAAATGCCAGCTCGGCACGCAAAAAATAAGCCCTCACCCGACCCCAGATCACGAAAAATGGAGACGCTACGGGTATCGGAAAATGGCGCAATTTTATTTATTTATTTTTTTGCAAAGTTTGGAATTTTTTTTCACCACTTAGGTAAAAAAGAACCTAGTCATGTTTGGTGTCTATGAACTCGTACTGACCTGGAGAATCATAATGGCAGGTCAGTTTTAGCATTTAGTGAACCTAGCAAAATAGGCAAGCAAAAAACAAGTGTGGGATTGCACTTTTTTTGCAATTTCACTGCACTTGGAATTTTTTTCCCGTTTTCTAGTACACGACATGGTAAAACCAATGATGTCGTTCAAAAGTACAACTCGTCCCGCAAAAAATAAGCCCTCACATGGCCAAATTGACAGAAAAATAAAAAAGTTATGGCTCTGGGAAGGAGGGGAGCGAAAAACGAAAACGGAAAAACGGAAAAAGCTCCGGGGGTGAAGGGGTTAATGCAATGTGATAGAATCCTGACTAGAAATGAGCGGAAAATTCATAGACGCCGGAATGGCTTGTGCTACTACTGTGGTGATTCTACACATATTATCTCAGCATGCTCTAAACGTATAGCTAAGGTTGTTAGTCCTGTCACCGTTGGTAATTTGCAACCTAAATTTATTCTGTCTGTAACTTTGATTTGCTCACTGTCATCTTATCCTGTCATGGCGTTTGTGGATTCAGGTGCTGCCCTGAGTCTTATGGATCTCTCATTTGCTAAGCGCTGTGGTTTTACTCTTGAACCATTGGAGAATCCTATTCCTCTTAGGGGTATTGATGCTACGCCATTGGCAGCAAATAAACCGCAGTATTGGACACAGGTTACCATGTGCATGACTCCTGAACACCGCGAGGTGATACGTTTCCTGGTTTTACATAAAATGCATGATTTGGTTGTTTTAGGGCTGCCATGGTTACAGACCCATAATCCAGTCCTGGACTGGAAGGCTATGTCAGTCTCAAGTTGGGGCTGTCTTGGTATTCATGGGGATTCCCTGCCTGTGTCTATTGCTTCTTCTACGCCTTCGGAAGTTCCGGAGTATTTGTCTGATTATCAGGATGTCTTCAGTGAGTCTGAGTCCAGTGCACTGCCTCCTCATAGGGACTGTGACTGTGCTATAGATTTGATCCCAGGCAGTAAATTTCCTAAGGGAAGACTGTTATGACCCCAATGGCGAGGGTCTCAGAGGAACGTGGAAGTCTGCAGAATACAAAAATCCAGCTCATAGGGCAGTGGTAACTGGGTTGACCATATATCTACTCCTAACGCCAACACTAGAAGTAGCCGGGGATCATTCCTACGTTGATTCTAGATGACACGCTCCAGCCGGAGAATCTAGCTACCCCCAGTAGAGGAAAACAAAAGACCTTTCTTGCCTCCAGAGAAGGGGACCCCAAAGCTGGATAGAGGCCCCCCACAAATAATAACGGTGAGGTAAGAGGAAATGACAAACACAGAAATGAACCAGGTTTAGCACAGAGAGGCCCGCTTACTGATAGCAGAATAAAGAAAGGTAACTTATATGGTCAACAAAAACCCTATCAAAATCCACACTGGAAATTCAAGAACCCCCGAACCGTCTAACGGTCCGGGGGGAGAACACCAGCCCCCTAGAGCTTCCAGCAAAGGTCAGGATATAAATTTGGAACAAGCTGGACAAAAATACAAAACCAAAACAAATAGCAAAAAGCAAAAAGCAGACTTAGCTGAAATTACTGGAACCAGGATCAGTAGACAAGAGCACAGCAGACTAGCTCTGATAACTACGTTGCCAGGCATTGAACTGAAGGTCCAGGGAGCTTATATAGCAACACCCCTAACTAACGACCCAGGTGCGGATAAAAGGAATGACAGAAAAACCAGAGTCAAAAAACTAGTAACCACTAGAGGGAGCAAAAAGCAAATTCACAACAGATCTCCCCTATAGAGCTGTCGCATCAGGAGATGTGACAGCTCTATAGACCTTCAGTGACACACTGACAGGAGACAATGGCTCTTGCAGAGAATCACTGAAGAGGTTACTTTAGTTCATTGCTCTCACTTTATGGCACTGCAGCGTGAGAATTTTCCCACACAGCTGTGCCTCAAGTGACAGTATGAACTATACTGTACTCACAGCAGCAGAGGGATACAGTGCGGAAGGATACCTTCCGTGATTGTATCCGGGAGCCCCCGGAGAGCGGTCGCATCAGCTGATGTGACAGCTCTCTATGGGAGATCATCGTGGGACAATCGTATTAATTGGATTATGGCGGACACAGGGAGTATATTGTTGCTTTATTATGTTATTTTTTTCAGGTGAGCGAGGGTTTCGGTGATGGTGAGTATGAACTATATATGTACTGTATGTGTTTTTTTTTTTTTTACATTCAGCACATTAGCCGGATGATGGGACTACTACTGTCCCATCATTGGCTAATGTGTCAATCACTGTCACTGTAGTAAGCATAGCTGGACGATGCCTGCACACACACAGCCCCGGACAGCCCCGCAGAACCCGCCAGCAGACCCCGCCCGCACACACACACAGTCACCACCCACACTCCGCCCACCACTTCCCTCCTGGGCCGCAGCGTTTCTCGCAGGGTGCTCTGTCCGTGGAGCTGGGACACGGTGCCAGAGATAGTGGTATGTGTTCAGTGCTTATGCATACCGCGATCTCTACCGCGTTCTCCTGGGCCACAATCCTCATCCCTGGATGCATCACTCTGTGGGGTCTAGGCTGCGCAGGCGCGTCGCTCTTGCGCAGTCTATAAAGACTTCGGACAGAGTGACGCTCCTAGCATATTATAAATATAGTAGGATGTTTATGTCTGTGTATGTATGTGTGTGTGTGTGTGTATATATATATATATATATATATATATATATATATATACATACACACCCTGCTGTATGCTCTCTATTATATGAATATATTCCCCCATCTAATCAATCTCATCTATCCTGTGTATCCTAACTATCCATCTATCCCATCTATGAATGTTATTTATCTATTGATCCCATCTTTCCATCCATCCATCCGTCAGTGAGGGGCGGTAGGGGACAATCCTTATTATTAGGGCAGGGCTTTGTGCATTACTTTTATTCCCGGTAACAGTGCAGTGTAAAAGAGATGGTACTGAGGCTCTGTGTGACACTGGAGGATGATTAGGAGGGTTTGTCAGCATTACAGGGTGTTTGATAACCATTGGCTTACAGCACAGCAGAAGTAATAATGGACATGTAGTCAAAAAGGAGCAGAGCATTCTGATGAGGACATGATGGCTGGGCCAGGGTATAGGAAGCGAAAGTAGAATGGTATAAAACATGAAATCTGGCTGAAAATGTATATGGGGACAGGCTCAGATTAGAGGAATCCCCAGATAGGCCTCTGTGCAGATCTGGGCCACCAAGCCCATTGTATGGGCAGGACTTGGCATAATTCACTTAAATCACTCTCAACAGAAAAAAAGCATATCATCATTAATTAATCAAACTAGCCAGTTTATTATTACATAGAGATATTGGTAAATTTGTAAACTAGGTTAGTGTAATATTTGTATGCATGTGAAAAGTGGGCCCTCTCCCAAAGTCAATGTTACTGCTAGGCCTTTGGCACCCCAGGCAAACACTGTATGGGGATCTTTAGATGCATTATCTTTAAGCAAAACCAGTAAGGCCGCTTTCACACTTCCGTTTTTAACAATCAGTCAGAATCCGTCAAAATGTGAAAAGACGGATCCTGTGTAGATTGTAAAAAACAGATGCACTGGGTCCGTTTTTTTGACGGATCCATCAAGGCTATGTGCACATGTTGTGTATGCATCTTCGCCGCGTTTTTCCGCTGCGAAAACGCATACACAACACAACCCAGGTTAAAAATAATTTAAAAAAATAAAAAATCGTAATATTCTTACCTTCCGGCGTACCCCGCGGCCTTCCCGATGCTTGCGATGCTGCCGGCAGCTCCCGTTCCCAGTAATGCCTTGCGAGACAATGACCTTGTGAGACCACTACGTGAGACGAACAGCAATTTTACGATGGATCCTGCGCACGATGGATGAAACGGAAGGCCATCCGTCACAATCCGTTGCTAATATGTCTATGAGAAAAAACCAGATCCAGCAGAAACATTTGCTGGATCCGTTTTTTTTTTCACAAAATGACCCATTGTGACAGAAAAAGACGGAAGTGTGAAAGAGGCCTAACGGAGTTAGGGTAGTGGACAATCTCGTTATTACCTATGTATACTGTATATCACGTTGTGTATTTTTTATGGATGCTAGATATGCTAGTGCCATATATCTCTGTTATATGCGTTGGTTTTTATTATGCACAACAAAACTCAAGAAAAAAAAAAACTCCTTAACATCTTTCACAATTAGAAATGTTTATAAAATAGAGTTTAGTTAAAATATGGAGATACCACAACAGAACGCAAACATGGGTTTTAACCATCAGACCTAAAATATAAATACATACATTACAAATCACAATACATAACCATGTAGAATTTCCACATTTTTCAGCCAGGTATTTTGAACATGTAATAAGTTTCTCCATGATTTAATTCCAGGCCATGATAACTTTGTTGAAATTTACAAATACTCCTTTGTTTGGTTTGCTGTTGGTAAAATTAAGAAAAAGAAAAGAACCATTTAGCTGTTGTTAACACACAACATTTTGAAAGGCAGTGATAATTTGAGAATGTGTAGATTTAGATAACAATACTGGCTAAAATGACTTATCTTGCTCAGCCATGATGAAACTCCTTCTGCCAACTAGCAAATGTTCATTAATAATGGTCTCTAAACAGAAGTCAGAAGGGAACGGCCCAATGTTGAGAATTTCCTAGCAAAATATGTCTGTGTATAATTTCAATGCCAACATCCCTATTACGGTATTTACAATGTACTTCATATGCCCATTAGATTGTTGTCTTAGTGGATCTGGCTAAAGCCTGTGTAAGAAATTCTGCAACTAGAGAAGTTTTATTGGGCGGTGTTTTATCAGCTCTCAGTCATAGTCTGGAGCAGACATGAAAAACAATTGCAATAACACGTCACCAAAAAGACATATGACAATTGGTTTTTATGAATCAATATACTTTTAGGCTTATTTTAAAGCAATTCAATAATATAAGTCCCTAACTAACTGTTAAAGTAAGCTACATTGAACATTGCACTCCTTGGAGTCTGGTGTGGGGGGGCTTATGTTTGCATTTTATATATATTATCCATGAAATCTACCTACGAAAAAAATCTAAACTTTGCAGATAACATTTTAGATTAAGGCCGGCGTCACACTCAGCGTAGGGAAATACGGTCCATATTTTACATGCGCAATATGCACAAATGATCTCAAAACAGTGTTCCGTATGTCATCCGTAGGCAGGGTGTGGCTGTGTATTTTGCGCATGTAAACCTCCGTATGTAATCCGTATGGCATCCGTACGCCGGCTTGCAAAATGGACATAGAACGGATCCATGGGCTCAAATATTCGTGAAAATATATACAGTATATGCCATATCGGCATATATACACGGGGATATGAACACACACACAAAATGCGCCACACACTACGACGTGCTTGAACACACATACCACCCTCAGCACACATTTCACCACACATACACCAACCTCGCTACATAAAAGTTGAAACACAAAAGTCGCCACTCAAAACTCTCCACGCGCAAAATTCGCCACATGCAAAACTAGGCTCACGCAAAACTCGCCACACGTGCAAAACTCACCTCATGGAAAACTCGTCACATGCAAAACTTGCACACGTGGAAAAATTGCCACATGCACAAAAGTTGCAACACATGCAAAAGTTGCCTCACACAAAACTTGCACATACTCAAAACGCACCACACGTAAAACTCGCCACGCGCAAAACTCGCCATGCGCAAAACTTGCTGCACACAACTTGCTACACTAACCTGTCACATGCAACTCGACACACAAAAAGTTGCTACACAAAAAGTTGCTACACGCATGTCGCCACACAAAACTCATCTCACAAAAGTCGCTACATGCATGTCGCCACACGCAACTCAACACACACAACTTGACACATGAAAATCGCCCTAAAACACACACAAGTCTGGTATTATCCTTCAAAAATAAAAATCTGATTAATAAGCCGACAAACTACAAGAGCAACAAATATATACTGCCAGGGGGGAGGGCTCCTGTTGGCTGGGGATTTATCAGGCTGCCAATTTAGCTTACAAATACTGAGGTAAAAATACTGACCAAATAACGTGTGAACGAGGTCTAATACAGGAGGAGATGACACACAGATATAAACTATATACAGGAGGAGATGACATACAGGTACATACTATATACAGGGGAGATGACACATAGGTATATACAGGAGGAGATGACATACAGTAGGTACATACTATATACAGGGGAGAAGGCATACAGGTATATACTATATATAGGAGGAGATGACACAGGTATATACTATATACAGAAGAGATGACATACATGTATATACAGGAGGAGATGACACATAGGTATATACAATATACAGAAGGAGATGACATACAGCAGTTATATATTATATACAGGGGAGATGACATACAGGTATATACTATATATAAGGGAGATGACAAACATGTTTATACTGAGGGGAAAATGAGATGTGTGAGGTGAAAATGAAAAGGTGTGAGTGCAAAATGAGAGGAGTGAGGGAAAATAGTGGAGTGATCAGAAAATGACAGATGTGAGGTCGAAATGACAAGTGTTAGGGGGGAATGAGAGGAGTGAGGGAAAATAAGAGGAGTGAGGGGAAAAATGAGAGGCATGATAGGAAAATGAGAGAAGTGAGGTGCTATAACTAACCACAGATATTTACTATGCCCAAGCAACGCCGGGCTCTTCAGCTAGTTATTGATATTTGCCAAATGCCAGAATAATGAGAGAGAGACTGCTTTAAGGCATTTTTATTACTTAATGCAAAGTCATAAGTTTACATTCACTTAAATTACTATGCCTTTAAATAATTCTGGACTGCCCATATGATGTTGTCATGTGTTTGTTCCTGTGCGCATTTGCAGATAGAAGAAGCTTCCAAAGACCTTGATTTCTGGAGACGTCCTGTGATCTCATGAAACTAAAATTGAACTTTTGGGCATAATGACCATTGTTCGGTTTGGAGGAGTAAGGGAGAAGCTTGGAAGCATAAGAACACCATCCCAACTGTAAAACATGGGGGTGGCAGCATCATGTTGTAGGTTTTTTTGTTTGTTTTTTTGTTTGTTTGTTTTGCTGCATGAGGGATTGATGCACTTAACAAAATAGATGTTATCATAAACAAAGAAGATTATGTAGCAACACTGAAGCAACATTTCAAGACATGAGCCAGGAAGTTATAGCTTGGGCGGAAATGGGTCTTCCAAATGGAGAATGACTTGAAGCATACTGCCAAAATGGTAAAGTGGCTTAGGCTACTTTCACACTAACGTCGGGAAAGACCCGTCGCTGTGCGTCGGGCCGACGTTCCCGACGCTAGCGTGGTCTCCGCCGCACAACGGGGGCAGCGGATGTATTTTTCCAACGCATCCGCTGCCCCATTGTGAGGTGCGGGGAAGTGCGGGGAGGTGGGGGCAGAGTTCCGGCCGCGCATGCGCGGTCGGAAAAAGCGGACCGTCGGGAGCAAAACACGTTACATGTAACGTTTTTTTCTCCCGACGGTCCGCTACCACACGCCCAAGCGTCGCAAAGCGGACGCGACGTTTGGCAATGCGTCGCAAATGCGTCGCTAATATTAGTCTATGACGAAAAAACGTATCCAGCAAGAACTTTTGCTGGATGCGTATTTTCGGCAAAACGACGCATTTGCGACGTATTGCAGTTAACGCTAGTGTGAAAGTAGCCTTAAGGATAACAAAGTCAATGTTTCGAGTGGCCATCACAAAGCTCTGATCTCAATCCTAAAATTTATGGGCAAAGCTGAAAAGGCAGGTGCAAGCAAGGGGACCTACAAACTTAGATCAGTTACACCAGTTTTGTCAGAGGAATGGGCCCAAATTCTCACCAACTGTTGTGAGAAGCTTGTGGAAGGATATCCCAAACGTTTGACCCAAGTCATTCAGTTTAAGAGCAATGGTACCAAATGCTAATGAAATGTATGTAAACTTTTGACTTTGCAGTAAGTAATAAAAATGCCTTAAAACATTCTCTCTCTCATTATTCTGGCATTTGGCAAATATTAATAATTGTGGTAATCCTGACTGACCTAAAACGGGAAAGGTTTATTCTGATTTCATGTCAGATATTGAAAAAAACATGCACGTGTGTCTTTTTATATAGTGTATGTAAACGCCTGGTTTCAACTGTAGTTATAAAGACACAATTCTAAGGATGCATGCACTGCTAAATTCTCTTACCAAAGGAAATATCGAGTTCCCTGAAACTTGCCATCATGTTTCCCAAGCTCATCTCCTTCCAGCTCAACACCTAGATATATCTCCTCTCTTCCTGGCAGGTGCCCCTTGTAATTTATTGTGCCTTTACTTATTTTTCCACCTGGACGTGAAAATTTTACCAGATCCCCAAGATTTAGGTCTGCCATACTTTTTGGAGCAAATGGCCGACGTGGTAACACTGGTATATAGGGTCTATAGGAAGAAAGAAAAAAATTAAAATGCATTTTTTTTTTCTTTTTCAGATTTTTTTTAACTACACGTATTGCAACTTTCTCTAATAAAGACCTCCAGTCTATTGCATCTTATGTATTTTATAATAGTGGAAAAATGGAGGTACAATCCCAAGTTAAAAAAGTTGGGATGCTGATTAAAATGTAAAGAAACCAGGAATGCAATGATCTGGAAATAACCATATTTTATTCACAATAAAACATAAAACACACATCAGAAACTGAAAAAAAAATAACTTATTTAGAAATTGATGGCAGGAATACCTCTCAAAAAGTCGACACTGAGCTAACAAAAGGTTGAAGAAGTAAGTAGTAGTGATGAGCGAATATACCCGTTACTTGAGATTTCTCGAGCACGCTCGGGTGTCCTCCAAGTATTTTTTAGTGCTCGGAAATTTATTTTTTATTGCCGCAGCTGAATGATTTACATCTGTTAGCCAGCATAAGTACATGTGGGGATTCCCTAGCAACCAGGCAACCCCCACATGTACTTATGCTGGCTAACAGATGTAAATCATTCAGCTGCGGCGATGAAAACTAAATCTCTGATCACTAAAAAATACTCGGAGGACACCCGAGCATGCTTGAGAAATCTCGAGTAACAAGTATATTCGCTCATCACTAGTAAGTAGTACTAATAAAAATGTAGCGCCCCCACTGCCGCAGGGCCGAGGGGTACCCGGTACCGGGCCTCTGAGTCTCTGCTCTGGGGTTGTCACGGTGGCTAGGCCCGATCCGTGACCCTGCCGAGGGGCGCACAGTCAGTGGTAGATATGATGGATGATGGTAGTGGTGGTGGTGCGGTGCAATAAATAACGAGGACACCAGGTTGCAGTCTCTTTACCTCTTTACTGAAGATCTCTGGGTCCTCAGTCCGGAATCCGGATAACCAGGCTGCGCAAGTCCGGCCGGTCCAATGGCACCTCCAGAGTTCTCTTTACAGGTGGAAATCTGTGCCTTCCTTCTAGCGCTATGTGTTGCGGTCCTTCCCTGCTGTGCTTACGGAAAGTCCCCACAACTGTTGTGTCTGTTTCTTAAGTTCCCTCACAACACGATTAGATGATGTTCTGCTAATCCTCCGTCCCTCCCTGATGTTACGGTTAGGACGGCACCCGTTTGACGGGTAGGCTCGGAGCTCTTCCGGGACCCTAGAGTCGCCCCTCTCCACAAGTTGCCCCCCAAGACTGCATAGGTGATTTAGGTGAGACAGCCCGCCTGAGACTGACTGTCCTGCCGTAGGTTCGAAGTATTGCCTGAAGCTGTATATAGAAATACTTCCTTCGGCGTTCCGGCCACCGGTTGTTTGCGCCTCAGTAGGATGTTGCCTCGATCTTACAGCACGACCCCTACTGGTATTCTCCTTGTTGCTTTGATCTCGTTTCTCACTCAGCACAATCTATCTTGCTTCTAGTCCTTCCTTGGGCACCGCCGCTATACTGAGCAGGCACGGTCCCGTTACGTTCTCTCAGTTTGCCAAGCCTCTGTCAGGATCCCACCCCTGACAGGGACCCTACCGAATCTTCTCCTGCAACACCCTCTGCCACAAGGTGTTGCCTGGCTCCAACCCAGTCAGCTTTCTGTCTAACTTCCTGCCTGACCCCCAGTTTTACCAGTGTTGTGGAGAGTGGCCTAGTAAATAGAACCCTTAGCTCCCCCTGGAGGCCCGGCGGTGAAATGTATTGGTGTCTGTGATACCTGCTCAGATGAACTCCTTCAGTGCCATCAGACGTACCATAGCTCCCCTTAGTGGCGGAGCCACAGTACTGCAACGACCAGGACTCTGGGGCGCTGCAAAAACAGCTGAAGGATCACTTTTCAACAAAGTGACATAACTTTGTATAAAATGAAGCAAAGATGATCAGAAGCAGTGGTGTAACCAGAGTTGGATGGGCACTGAAGCAAAATATGCACCTGGGCCCACAACTGCATGTTGGTCAGATGGGCCCTTGTAGAATTCTTGATCCCATAAAGACAAAAAAGGTGATTGCCCCCATTTAATAATATACTCATCTTGGACCCTTCCTGTAATAATGTTCCCCATCCTGGCACCTTTATTCAATAATGTCGCCCATGTTGGTTCCTTTCCTGTATTAATTTCCGCAATCCTGGGCCCCTTCCGGTAATAATAGCCTTTATTAAATAATTATTCTATTATAATGTCTCCCATATCTTGAGCCCTTTATTTTATAATGTCCCCCATTCTGAGACCTTTCCTATAATGTTCCCATCGTGTAATAATGTCTTCCATCCTGGCCCCTTTCTTTAATAATGTACCCTCTGTGATCGCAATCATTACGCCTATGGTTAGAGGCCCCCCCAATCTGTCAACGACTATGTTTAAAAATTGTGGAACAATTTCAGAAAAATGTTCCTCAATGTAAAATTGCAAAGACTGTCCGCTCCGCCCCCTGGTGGCATGAACTCATATGAACTGTACGTGTGTGTGTTTCTTTCATTAAAATACTTTATTCTTAACGTGTTTGTGTATTTTTAACCCTTTCAGACTATTGGATTATTAATGGATAGTAGTCTTATTGACACCTCGCCATTATTAACCCGGCTTAATGTCACCTTACAATAGCAAGGTGACCTTAACCCCTTATTACCCCATATGCCAATGCCACAGGGCAGTGGGAAGAGAGAGTCTAAGCGCCGAAAGAGATGCATCTTACAGATGCGCCTTTTCTGGGGTGGCTGGGGCAGATGTTTTTAGCCGGGGGGCCCAATAACCATGGTCCCTCTCTAGGCTATTAATATCTGCCCTCAGTCACTGGCTTTCCCTCTCTGGCGGAGAAAATTGCGCTGGAGCCCACGCCAGTTTTTTCAGTGAATTAATCCTTTAATTTAACCCCTACAGCTCCCAAAATTTACACACACATACTACTAACATTATTAGTGAGGGTCATATAAAAATATAACTGATATGCAATGGTTTACTGTAGGTAAACCAGGTCTCATATCCTGTTGGGTTCTGCAATGATTATGCAGAAGCCGACAATTGAATTACCAGCTTTTCTGCTACCTAATGCTCTATGAAATATATATATATTTGTGTGTGTCAAGGATATATATATATATATATATATATATATATATATATATATATACAGTGGGGCAAAAAAGTATTTAGTCAGTCAGCAATAGTGCAAGTTCCACCACTTAAAAAGATGAGAGGCGTCTGTAATTTACATCATAGGTAGACCTCAACTATGGGAGACAAACTGAGAAAAAAAAATCCAGAAAATCACATTGTCGGTTTTTTTATCATTTTATTTGCATTTTATGGTGGAAAATAAGTATTTGGTCAGAAACAAAATTTCATCTCAATACTTTGTAATATTTCCTTTGTTGGCAATGACCGAGGTCAAACGTTTTCTGTAAGTCTTCACAAGGTTGCCACACACTGTTGTTGGTATGTTGGCCCATTCCTCCATGCAGATCTCCTCTAGAGCAGTGATGTTTTTGGCTTTTCACTTGGCAACACGGACTTTCAACTCCCTCCAAAGGTTTTCTATAGGGTTGAGATCTGGAGACTGGCTAGGCCACTCCAGGACCTTGAAATGCTTCTTACGAAGCCACTCCTTCGTTGCCCTGGCAGTGTGCTTTGGATCATTGTCATGTTGAAAGACCCAGCCACGTTTCATCTTCAATGCCCTTGCTGATGGAAGGAGGTTTGCACTCAAAATCTCACGATACATGGCCCCATTCATTCTTTCATGTACCCGGATCAGTCGTCCTGGCCCCTTTCCAGAGAAACAGCCCCAAAGCATTATGTTTCCACCACCATGCTTTACAGTAGGTATGGTGTTTGATGGATGCAACTCAGTATTCTTTTTCCTCCAAACACGACAAGTTGTGTTTCTACCAAACAGTTCCAGTTTGGTTTCATCAGACCATAGGACATTCTCCCAAAACTCCTCTGGATCATCCAAATGCTCTCTAGCAAACTTCAGACGGGCCCGGACATGTACTGGCTTAAGCAGTGGGACACGTCTGGCACTGCAGGATCTGAGTCCATGGTGGCGTAGTGTTACTTATGGTAGGCCTTGTTACATTGGTCCCAGCTCTCTGCAGTTCATTCACTAGGTCCCCCCGTGTGGTTCTGGGATTTTTGCTCACCGTTCTTGTGATCATTCTGACCCCACGGGGTGGGATTTTGCGTGGAGCCCCAGATCGAGGGAGATTATCAGTGGTCTTGTATGTCTTCCATTTTCTAATTATTGCTCCCACTGTTGATTTCTTCACTCCAAGCTGGTTGGCTATTGCAGATTCAGTCTTCCCAGCCTGGTGCAGGGCTACAATTTTGGTTCTGGTGTCCTTTGACAGCTCTTTGGTCTTCACCATAGTGGAGTTTGGAGTCAGACTGTTTCAGGGTGTGCACAGGTGTCTTTTTATACTGATAACAAGTTTAAACAGGTGCCATTACTACAGGTAATGAGTGGAGGAAAGAGGAGACTCTTAAAGAAGAAGTTACAGGTCTGTGAGAGCCAGAAATCTTGATTGTTTGTTTCTGACCAAATACTTATTTTCCACCATAAAATGCAAATAAAATGATAAAAAAACAGACAATGTGATTTTCTGGATTTTTTTTTCTCAGTTTGTCTCCCATAGTTGAGGTCTACCTATGATGTAAATTACAGACGCCTCTCATCTTTTTAAGTGGTGGAACTTGCACTATTGCTGACTGACTAAATACTTTTTTGCCCCACTGTATATATATATATATATATATATATATATATATATATATATATATATATCAAAAAAATAAAGGGAACACTAAAATACCACATCCTAGATATCACTGAATGAAATGTTTCAGTTGCAAATCTTTATTCATTAAGTAGTGGAATGTGTTGAGAACAATAAAACATAAAAATGATCAATGTAAATCAAAAGTATCCCATGGAGGTCTGGATTTGGAATGATACTCAAAATCAAAGTGGAAAATCAAATTACAGGCTGGTCCAACTTCAGTGGAAATGCCTCAAGACAAGGAAATGATGTTATGTTGTGTGTGGCCTCAATGTGCCTGTATGATCTCCCTACAGTGCCTGGGCATGCTCCTGATGAGGCGGCGGATGGTCTCCTGAGGGATCTCTGCCCAAACCTGGATTAAACCATCTGCCAACTCCTGGACAGTCTGTGGTGCAACGTGATGTTGGTGGATAGTGTGAGACATGATGTCCCAGATGTGTTCAATCGGATTCAGGTCTGGGGAACGGGCGGGCCAGTCCATAGCTTCAATGACTTCATCTTGCATGAACTGCTGACACACTCCAGCCACATGAGGTCTGACATTGTCCTGCATTAGGAGGAACCCAGGGCCAACCGCACCAGCATATGTTCTCACAAGGGGTCTGAGGATCTCATCTCGGTACCTAATGGCAGTCAGACTACCTCTGGCAAGCACAAGGAGGGCTGTGCGGCCCTTCAAAGAAATGCCACCCCACAACATTACTGACCCACTGCCAAACCAGTCGTGCTGAAGGATGTTGCAGGCAGCACATTGCTCTCCACAGCATCTCCAGTCTCTGTCACGTCTGTCACATGTGCTCAGTGTGAACCTGCTTTCATCTGTGAAGAGCACAGGGCGCCAGTCGCGAATTTGCCAATCCTGGTGTTCTGTGGCAAATGCCAAGCATCCTGCTCGGTGTTGGGCTGTTAGCACAACCCCCATCTGTGGACGTCGGGCACTCAGACCATCTTCATGGAGTCGGTTTCTAACCATTTGTGCAGACACAGGCACATTTGTGGCCTGCTGGAGGTCATTTTGCAGGGCTCTGGCAGTGCTCCTCCTGTTCCTCCTTCCACAACGGCTGATGTAGTGGTCCTGCTGCTGGGTTGTTGCCCTCCTACGGCCCCCTCTACATCTCCTGGTATACTAGCCTGTCTTCTAGTAGCACCTCAAGCCTCTGGACACTACGCTGACACAGCAAACCTTGCCACAGCTCGCAATGATGTGCCATCCTGGATAAGCTGCACTACCTGAGCCACTTGTGTGGGTTGTAGAGTCTGTTTCATGCTACCATGAGTGTGAAAGCACAACCAACATTGAAAAGTGACCAAAACATCAGCCAGAAAGCATTGGTACTGAGATGTGGTCTGTGGTCCCCACCTGCAGAACCACTCCTTTATTGAGTGTGTCTTGATAATTGCCAATAATTTCCGTCTGTTGTCTATTCCATTTGCTCAACAGTATGTGAAATTGATTGTCAAACAGTGTTGCTTCCTAAGTGGACAGTTTGATTTCACAGAAGTTTGATGTACTTGGAGTTATATTCTGTTGTTTAAGAGTTGCCTCTATTTTTTTGAGCAGTGTATATACACTGCTACACCTGGGCGAGTAGTGAAATACTTGCTATTTTCAGAGTACCACGAGTACATCATTACTTGCCGAGTACCAAATACCGACGATTATACTCACTCATCCCTATACCTAGTTCCCCTTAATAATAACTAAATTGTAGGATCCCCGAAATGTCCTTACATGTGAGGATTCCTTCACTGTCAAGAAGTGTCTCTGCTGTTCATATTGTTGACTCAGCTGAGCGAAGATGATCATTGACACCAAACTTGTGTCCACTCACAATGGTGAATTTGGCGGATGTGTACTGTATTTTTCAGACTATAAGATGCACTTTTTTCCCAAAATTTTTTGGGGAAAAACGGGGGTGCCTCTTATAGTCAGAATGTACTTACAGTTAGCGTGGTGGCAGCAGGAGTCGGGCGATTCTTCCGGCGGTCCGACGCTGCTGGGCGATGATCTTGCTCCCATCCCAGCCTGGTGCGGCAGGGTTAGTGGTGGTGCAGGGAGGGCTCCGGCAACATTTTGTGAAAGCCCGGAGCCCCTGCACTTCTATTGCCTCAATGCTGTGGCCTCTGGGAAAATGGCCACTGGAGGCGATGCATGCACAGATTGAGATCTCAGCTCCGAGATATCGTCTCCCAAGATCTTGGAACAAGATCTCATTGCCGAGATCTCAATCTGTGGCTGGGAAATCACTCTGGCCTCCAGGAAAATGGCCACCGGAGGCGGCACACGCCTTCCTTTCCTCAGTCCAGGGTAATATTAGTAATATATCCCATCTGGTTCATGGGGATGGGGACAACATGGGCCTGTGTGATTTTAAATGCCAGGACTGAATTTCAGCCCCAATGCAAAAGAAGAAATGGACAGCACCACAGCAATTGTGACAGAACAGCTTACGTGTTTATTCTGCCATCTGCAACGTTTCGGTCCTGAGACCTTTATCAAGCATAGTGAAAAGACCATATAACCACCATTATATACCATCTGACCCAACCCATCAATTAACTAGTAACCAATGGGGTAGCCATGTGCAATTAGAAAAAACGACATTAAATGTAACAAACATATACACAGTAAAAAACAACTAGATGGGCATTTCCTGAAGGAAATACATGGTGCTTGAACAGCGCTGCCAGCTGCCAATGAACCTCAGGAGCAAGTCTGGCATGCAGGGCCCTGCCCCTGGGTATCCAATTTGGCCCCTTGGTAGCCACTTTGATGTGCGGGGCCCCTTGTTAGCAACTTTGGCCCCTTGGTAGCCATTTTGGCATGCAGGAATCCTTGGTAGCCACTTTGGAGCACACAGTCTCTCGGTAGCCACTTTGGCCACATCCTCTTATATACAGACATCACTCCTCTATACAGACACCACTCCTATATACAGACACAACTCCTACATACAGACATCCCTCTATATACAGACACCACTACCATATACAGAGATCCCTCTATATTCAGATACCACTCCTATATACAGACATCCCTCTATATACAGACACCACTGCAATATAGAAGACATCCTTCTATATACAGACACCACTCCTATACACAGACATCCCACTATATACAGACATCCCCCTATATACAGACACCACTCCTATATACAGACATCTCTCCTATATACAGACATCCCTCTATATACAGACATCTCTCCCTTATACAGACATCCCCTATATACAGACACCACTTCTATATAAAGACATCCCTCTATATACAGACACCACTCCTATATACAGACACCACTCTTATATGCAGGCACCTCTCCTATATACAGATATCCCTCTATATACAGACACCTCTCCTATATACAGACATCCCTCTATATACAGACATCCCTTTTTATACAGACAGCACTCTTATATACAGACATCCCTCTTTATACAGACACCACTCCTATATACAGACATCCCCTATATACAGACACCACTCCTATATACAGACATCCCTCTATATACAGACACCACTCCTATACACAGACATCCCTCTATATACAGACACCACTCCTATGTACAGACATCCCTCTATATACAGACACCACTCCTATATACAGACATCCCTCTATATACAGACACCACTCCTATATACAGACATCCCCTATATAAAGACACCACTCTTATATACAGACATCCCTCTGTATACAGACACCACTCCTATATACAGACATCCCTCTATATACAGAAACCACTCCTATATACAGACATCCCTCTATATACAGACATATCTCCTATATTCAGACATCCCCCTATATAGAGACACCACTCCTATAAACAGACATCCCTCTATATACAGACAACACTCCTATATACAGACATCCCTCTATATAGACACCACTCCTATATACAGACATCCCTCTATATACAGACACCACTCCTATATACAGACATCCCTCTATATACAGACACCACTCCTATATACAGACATCCCCCTATATACAGACACCACTCCTATATACAGACATACCCCTATATACAGACACCACTCCTATACACAGACATCCCTATATATACAGACATCTCTCCTATATTCAGACATCCCCCTATATACAGACACCACTCCTATATACAGACATCCCACTATATACAGACACCACTCCTATATACAGACATCCCTCTATATACAGACATCTCTCCTATATACAGACATCCCTCTATATACAGACACCACTCCTATATACAGACATCCCCCTATATACAGACACCACTCCTATATACAGACATCCCCCTATATACAGACACCACTCCTATATACAGACATCCCTCTATATACAGGCACCACTCCTATATACAGACATCCCTCTATATACAGACACCACTCCTATATACAGACATCCCTCTATATACAGACACCACTCCTATATACAGAAATCCCCCTATATACAGACACCACTCCTATATACAGATATCCCCCTATATACAGACACCACTCCTATACACAGATATCCCTATATATACAGACATCTCTCCTATATTAAGACATCCCCCTATATACAGACACCACTCCTATATACAGACATCCCTCTATATACAGACACCACTCCTATATACAGACATCCCTCTATATACAGACATCTCTCCTATATACAGACATCCCTCTATATACAGACACCACTCCTATATACAAACATCCCCCAATATACAGACACCACTCCTATATACAGACATCCCCCTATATACAGACACCACTCCTATATACAGACATCCCTCTGTATACAGACACCACTCCTATATACAGACATCCCCCTATATACAGACACCACTCCTATATACAGACATCCCTCTGTATACAGACACCACTCCTATATACAGACTTCCCTCTATATACAGACACCACTCCTATATACAGACATCCCCCTATATACAGACACCACTCCTATATACAGACATCCCTCTATATACAGACACCATTCCTATATACAGACATCCCTCTGTATACAGACACCACTCCTTTATACAGACATCCCTCTATATACAGACACCACTCCTATATACAGACATCCCTCTATATACAGACATCTCTCCTATATACAGACATCTCTATATATACAGACACCACTCTTATATACAGACATCCCTCTATATACAGACATCTCTCCTATATACAGACATCCCTCTATATACAGACATCTCTCTTAAATACAGACATCCCTCTATATACAGACACCACTGCTATATACAGAAATCCTCCTATATACAGAAACCACTCCTATATACAGACATCCCCTTATATACAGACACCACTCCTATATACAGACATCCCTATATATACAGACATATCTCCTATATTCAGACATCCCCCTATATACAGACACCACTCCTATATACAGACATCCCTCTATATACAGACACCACTCCTATATACAGACATCCCTCTATATACAGACATCTCTCCTATATACAGACATCCCTCTATATACAGACACCACTCCTATAAACAGACATCCCCCTATATACAGACACCACTCCTATATACAGACATCCCCCTATATACAGACACCACTCCTATATACAGACATCCCTCCTATATACAGACATCCCTCTATATACAGACACCACTCCTATATACAGACTTCCCTCTATATACAGACAGCACTCCTATATACAGACATCCCCCTATATACAGACACCACTCCTATAAACAGACATCCCTCTATATACAGACACCACTCCTATATACAGACATCCCTCTGTATACAGACACCACTCCTTTATGCAGACATCCCTCTACATACAGACACCACTGCTATATACAGACATCCCTCAATATACAGACACCACTCCTATATATAGACATCCCTCTATATACAGACATCTCTCCTATATAGAGACATCCCCCTATATACAGACATCACTCCTATATACAGACAACACTCTATATACAGACACCACTCCTATATACAGACATCCCTCTGTATACAGACACCACTCCTATATACAGACATCCCCCTATATACAGACACCACTCCTATATACAGACATCCCTCTGTATACAGACACCACTCCTATATACAGACATCCCTCTATATACAGACACCACTTCTATATACAGACTTCCCTCTATATACAGACACCACTCCTATATACAGACATCCCCCTATATACAGACACCACTCCTATATACAGACATCCCTCTATATACAGACACCATTCCTATATACAGACATCCCTCTGTATACAGACACCTCTCCTTTATACAGACATCCCTCTATATACAGACACCACTCCTATATACAGACATCCCTCTATATACAGACATCTCTCCTATATACAGACATCTCTCTATATACAGACACCACTCTTATATACAGACATCCCTCTATATACAGACATCTCTCCTAAATACAGACATCCCTCTATATACAGACACCACTGCTATATACAGAAATCCTCCTATATACAGAAACCACTCCTATATACAGACATCCCCTTATATACAGACACCACTCCTATATACAGACATCCCTATATATACAGACAAATCTCCTATATTCAGACATCCCCCTATATACAGACACCACTCCTATATACAGACATCCCTCTATATACAGACACCACTCCTATATACAGACATCCCTCTATATACAGTCATCTCTCCTATATACAGACATCCCTCTATATACAGACACCACTCCTATAAACAGACATCCCCCTATATACAGACACCACTCCTATATACAGACATCCCCCTATATACAGACACCACTCCTATATACAGACATCCCTCTATATACAGACACCACTCCTATATACAGACATCCCTCTATATACAGACACCACTCCTATATACAGACATCCCCCTATATACAGACACCACTCCTATAAACAGACATCCCTCTATATACAGACACCACTCCTATATACAGACATCCCTCTGTATACAGACACCACTCCTTTATGCAGACATCCCTCTATATACAGACACCACTGCTATATACAGACATCCCCCTATATACAGACACCACTCCTATATACAGACATCCCTCTATATACAGACATCTCTCCTATATAGAGACATCCCCCTATATACAGACACCACTCCTATATACAGACAACACTCTATATACAGACACCACTCCTATATACAGACATCCCTCTATATACAGACACCACTCCTATATAGAGACATCCCCCTATGTACAGACACCACTCCTATATACAGACATCACTCTATATACAGACACCACTCCTATATACAGACATCCCTCTATATACAGACACCACTCCTATATACAGACATCCCTCTATATACAAACACCACTCTTATATACAGACATCCCTCTATATACAGACACCACTCCTATATACAGACATCCCTCTGTATACAGACACCACTCCTATATACAGACATCCCTCTATATACAGACACCACTCCTATATACAGACATCCCTCTTTATACAGACATATCTCCTATATTCAGACATCCCCCTGTATAGAGACACCACTCCTATATACAGACATCCCCCTATATACAGACATCACTCCTATATACAGACATCCCTCTATATACAGACACCACTCATATATACAGACATACCTCTATATACAGACACCACTCCTATATACAGACATCCCGCTATATACAGACACCACTCCTATATACAGACATCCCTGTTATGACCCCAATGGCGAGGGTCTCAGAGGAACGTGGAAGTCTGCAGAATACAAAAATCCAGCTCATAGGGCAGTGGTAACTGGGTTGACCATATATCTACTCCTAACGCCAACACTAGAAGTAGCCGGGGATCATTCCTACGTTGATTCTAGATGACACGCTCCAGCCGGAGAATCTAGCTACCCCTAGTAGAGGAAAACAAAAGACCTTTCTTGCCTCCAGAGAAGGGGACCCCAAAGCTGGATAGAAGCCCCCCACAAATAATAACGGTGAGGTAAGAGGAAATGACAAACACAGAAATGAACCAGGTTTAGCACAGAGAGGCCCGCTTACTGATAGCAGAATAAAGAAAGGTAACTTATATGGTCAACAAAAACCCTATCAAAATCCACACTGGAAATTCAAGAACCCCCGAACCGTCTAACGGTCCGGGGGGAGAACACCAGCCCCCTAGAGCTTCCAGCAAAGGTCAGGATATATATTTGGAACAAGCTGGACAAAAATACAAAACCAAAACAAAATAGCAAAAAGCAAAAAGCGGACTTAGCTGATATAACTGGAACCAGGATCAGTAGACAAGAGCACAGCAGACTAGCTCTGATAACTACGTTGCCAGGCATTGAACTGAAGGTCCAGGGAGCTTAAATAGCAACACCCTTAACTAACGACCCAGGTGCGGATAAAAGGAATGACAGAAAAACCAGAGTCAAAAAACTAGTAACCACTAGAGGGAGCAAAAAGTAAATTCACAACAGTACCCCCCCCTTAGTGAGGGGTCACCGAACCCTCACCACGACCACCAGGGCGATCAGGATGAGCGGCATGAAAGGCACGAACTAAATCGGCCGCATGAACATCAGAGGCGACCACCCAGGAATTATCCTCCTGACCATAGCCCTTCCACTTGACCAGGTACTGAAGCCTCCGCCTGGAGAGGCGAGAATCCAAGATCTTCTCCACCACGTACTCCAACTCGCCCTCAACCAACACCGGAGCAGGAGGCTCAGCAGAAGGAACTATAGGCACAATGTACCGCCGCAACAAGGACCTATGAAATACATTGTGAATAGCAAACGACACAGGAAGATCCAGACGAAAAGATACAGGATTAAGGATTTCCAATATCTTGTAAGGCCCAATAAAACGAGGTTTAAATTTGGGAGAGGAGACCTTCATAGGAACAAAGCGGGAAGAAAGCCATACCAAATCCCCAACGCGTAGTCGGGGACCCACACCGCGGCGGCGGTTGGCAAAGCGCTGAGCCCTCTCCTGTGACAACTTCAAGTTGTCCACCACATGATTCCAGATCCGCTGCAACCTATCCACCACAGAATCCACCCCAGGACAGTCAGAAGGCTCCACATGACCCGAAGAAAAGCGAGGATGGAAACCAGAGTTGCAGAAAAAAGGCGAAACCAAGGTGGCGGAACTAGCCCGATTATTAAGGGCAAACTCAGCCAACGGCAAGAATGTCACCCAATCGTCCTGATCAGCAGAGACAAAACACCTCAAATAAGCCTCCAAAGTCTGATTGGTTCGCTCCGTCTGTCCATTAGTCTGAGGATGGAAAGCAGACGAAAACGACAAATCAATGCCCATCCTACTACAAAAGGATCGCCAGAATCTGGAAACGAACTGGGATCCTCTGTCTGACACAATATTCTCAGGGATGCCGTGCAAACGAACCACGTTCTGGAAAAACACAGGAACCAGATCGGAAGAGGAAGGCAGCTTAGGCAAAGGAACCAAATGGACCATCTTTGAGAAGCGATCACATATCACCCAGATAACGGACATGCCCTGGGATAGCGGAAGATCAGAAATGAAATCCATGGAGATATGTGTCCAAGGTCTCTTCGGGACAGGCAAGGGCAAGAGCAAACCGCTGGCACGAGAACAGCAAGGCTTAGCTCGAGCACAAGTCCCACAGGACTGCACAAATGACCGCACATCCCTTGACAAGGAAGGCCACCAAAAGGACCTGGCCACCAGATCTCTGGTGCCAAAAATTCCCGGGTGACCTGCCAACACCGAGGAATGAACCTCGGAAATGACTCTGCTGGTCCACTTATCCGGGACAAACAGTCTGTCAGGTGGACAAGACTCAGGCCTATCAGCCTGAAATCTCTGCAACACACGTCGCAGATCCGGAGAAATAGCTGACAAGATAACTCCATCTTTAAGAATACCAACAGGATCAGCGACTCCAGGAGCATCAGGCACAAAGCTCCTAGAAAGAGCATCGGCCTTCACATTCTTTGAACCTGGTAAATACGAGACAACAAAATCAAAGCGGGAGAAAAACAATGACCAGCGGGCCTGTCTCGGATTAAGGCGTTTAGCAGACTCGAGATACATCAGATTTTTGTGATCAGTCAAGACCACCACACGATGCTTAGCACCCTCGAGCCAATGACGCCACTCCTCAAATGCCCATTTCATGGCCAACAACTCCCGATTGCCCACATCATAATTTCGCTCGGCAGGCGAAAACTTCCTAGAGAAAAAGGCACAAGGTTTCATAACAGAGCAACCAGGGCCTCTCTGCGACAAAACGGCCCCTGCTCCAATCTCTGAAGCATCCACCTCAACCTGAAAGGGAAGTGAGACATCGGGCTGGCACAAAACAGGCGCCGAAGTAAACCGGCGTTTCAACTCCTGGAAAGCCTCCACGGCAGCAGGAGCCCAGTTAGCTACATCGGAGCCCTTCTTGGTCATATCCGTCAAAGGTTTCACAATGCTAGAAAAATTAGCGATAAAACGACGGTAGAAGTTAGCGAAACCCAAGAACTTCTGTAGACTCTTAACTGACGAGGGCTGAGTCCAATCAAGAATAGCTCGGACCTTGACTGGGTCCATCTCCACAGCAGAAGGGGAAAAAATGAACCCCAAAAAGGGAACCTTCTGTACACCAAAGAGACACTTTGAGCCCTTGACAAACAAAGAATTTTCACGCAAAATTTTAAAGACCAACCTGACCTGCTCCACATGCGAATCCCAATTATCAGAAAAAACCAAAATATCATCCAGATAAACAATCAAAAATTTATCCAGATACTTCCGGAAAATGTCATGCATAAAGGACTGAAAAACTGAAGGCGCATTGGAGAGCCCAAAAGGCATCACCAAGTACTCAAAATGACCTTCGGGCGTATTGAATGCGGTTTTCCATTCATCACCTTGCTTAATGCGCACAAGGTTGTACGCACCACGAAGATCTATCTTGGTGAACCACTTGGCACCTTTAATCCGGGCAAACAAGTCAGACAACAGCGGTAAAGGATACTGAAATTTGACAGTGATCTTATTTAAAAGCCGATAATCAATACAAGGTCTCAAAGATCCGTCCTTTTTTGCCACAAAAAAGAATCCCGCACCAAGAGGGGAAGAAGACGGACGAATATGTCCTTTCTCTAGAGACTCCTTGATATATGAACGCATAGCGGTATGTTCAGGTACCGACAGATTAAACAGTCTTCCCTTAGGAAATTTACTGCCTGGGATCAAATCTATAGCACAGTCACAGTCCCTATGAGGAGGCAGTGCACTGGACTCAGACTCACTGAAGACATCCTGATAATCAGACAAATACTCCGGAACTTCCGAAGGCGTAGAAGAAGCAATAGACACAGGCAGGGAATCCCCATGAATACCACGACAGCCCCAACTTGAGACTGACATAGCCTTCCAGTCCAGGACTGGATTATGGGTCTGTAACCATGGCAGCCCTAAAACAACCAAATCATGCATTTTATGTAAAACCAGGAAACGTATCACCTCGCGGTGTTCAGGAGTCATGCACATGGTAACCTGTGTCCAATACTGCGGTTTATTTGCTGCCAATGGCGTAGCATCAATACCCCTAAGAGGAATAGGATTTTCTAATGGTTCAAGAGTAAAACCACAGCGCTTAGCAAATGACAGATCCATGAGACTCAGGGCAGCACCTGAATCTACAAACGCCATGACAGGAAAAGACGACAGTGAGCAAATCAAAGTTACAGACAGAATAAATTTAGGTTGCAAATTACCAACGGTGACAGGACTAACAACCTTAGCTATACGTTTAGAGCATGCTGAGATAATATGTGTAGAATCACCACAGTAGTAGCACAAGCCATTCCGGCGTCTATGAATTTTCCGCTCATTTCTAGTCAGGATTCTATCACATTGCATTAAATCAGGTGTCTGTTCAGACAACACCATGAGGGAATTTGCGATTTTTCTATCACATTGCACCGAATTAGGTGTCTGTTCAGACAACACCATGAGGGAATTTGCGGTTTTGCGCTCCCGCAACCGCCGGTCAATTTGAATAGCCAGTGCCATAGTATCATTCAGACCTGTGGGAATGGGAAAACCCACCATAACATTCTTAATGGCTTCAGAAAGGCCATTTCTAAAATTAGCGGCCAGTGCACACTCGTTCTAATGTGTCAGCACGGACCATTTCCGAAATTTTTGGCAGTACACTTCAGCCTCGTCCTGCCCCTGAGACATAGCCAGCAAGGCCTTTTCTGCCTGAATCTCAAGATTGGGTTCCTCATAAAGTAAACCGAGCGCCAGAAAAAACGCATTAATATCAGCCAATGCCGGATCTCCTGGCGCCAGCGAAAAAGCCCAATCCTGAGGGTCGCCCCGTAAGAACGAAATAACAATTTTTACTTGCTGAGCAGAGTCTCCAGATGAACAGGGTCTCAGGGACAAAAACAATTTACAATTATTCACAAAATTCCTAAACTTAAACCTGTCTCCGGAAAACAGTTCAGGAATCGGTATTTTAGGTTCTGACCTAGGATTACTGATAACATAGTCTTGTATGCCCTGCACACGAGTAGCCAGCTGGTCCACACTTGTAATCAAGGTCTGGACATTCATGTCTGCAGCAAGCATAGCCACTCTGAGGTAAAGGGGAAGAAGAAAAAAAAAAAAAAAAAACTCAGAATCTTCTTTCTTATAATCCCTCTTCTGCAATGCATTAAACATTTAATACTGGCCTGGCAAACTGTTATGACCCCAATGGCGAGGGTCTCAGAGGAACGTGGAAGTCTGCAGAATACAAAAATCCAGCTCATAGGGCAGTGGTAACTGGGTTGACCATATATCTACTCCTAACGCCAACACTAGAAGTAGCCGGGGATCATTCCTACGTTGATTCTAGATGACACGCTCCAGCCGGAGAATCTAGCTACCCCTAGTAGAGGAAAACAAAAGACCTTTCTTGCCTCCAGAGAAGGGGACCCCAAAGCTGGATAGAAGCCCCCCACAAATAATAACGGTGAGGTAAGAGGAAATGACAAACACAGAAATGAACCAGGTTTAGCACAGAGAGGCCCGCTTACTGATAGCAGAATAAAGAAAGGTAACTTATATGGTCAACAAAAACCCTATCAAAATCCACACTGGAAATTCAAGAACCCCCGAACCGTCTAACGGTCCGGGGGGAGAACACCAGCCCCCTAGAGCTTCCAGCAAAGGTCAGGATATATATTTGGAACAAGCTGGACAAAAATACAAAACCAAAACAAAATAGCAAAAAGCAAAAAGCGGACTTAGCTGATATAACTGGAACCAGGATCAGTAGACAAGAGCACAGCAGACTAGCTCTGATAACTACGTTGCCAGGCATTGAACTGAAGGTCCAGGGAGCTTAAATAGCAACACCCTTAACTAACGACCCAGGTGCGGATAAAAGGAATGACAGAAAAACCAGAGTCAAAAAACTAGTAACCACTAGAGGGAGCAAAAAGTAAATTCACAACACATCCCCCTATATACAGACACCACTCCTATATACAGACATTCCCCTATATACAGACACCACTCCTATATACAGACATCCCTCTAAATACAGACACCACTCCTATATACAGACATCCCTCTATATACAGACACCACTCTTATATACAGACATCCCTCTATATACAGACACCACTCCTATATACAGACATCCCTCTATATACAGACACCACTCCTATATATAGACATCCCCTATATAGAGACACCACTCCTATATACAGACATCCCTCTATATACAGACACCACTCCTATATACAGACATCCCTCTATATACAGACACCACTCCTATATACAGACATCCCTCTATATACAGACACCACTCCTATATACAGACATCCCCCTATATACAGACACCACTCCTATATACAGACATCCCTCTGTATACAGACACCACTCCTTTATACAGACATCCCTCTATATACAGACACCACTCCTATATACAGACATCCCTCTATATACAGACATCTCTCCTATATACAGACATCCCTCTATTTACAGACACCACTCCTATATACAGACATCCCTCTATATACAGACATCTCTCCTTTATACAGATATCCCTCTATATACAGACACCACTCCTATATACAGACATCCCCCTATATACAGACACCACTCTTATATACAGACATCCCTCTATATACAGACACCACTCCTATATACAGACATCCCTCTATATACAGACACCACTCCTATATACAGACATCCCTCTATATACAGACACCACTCCTATATACAGACATCCCTCTATATACAGACACCACTCCTATATACAGACAATCCCCTATATACAGACACCACTCCTATATACAGACATTCCCCTATATACAGACACCACTCCTATATACAGACATCCCTCTAAATACAGACACCACTCCTATATACAGACATCCCCCTATATACAGACTCCTATATACAGGTCAGAGTTGTGGGTCACTTACTTTTCACACACGGGGCCGGGGGGCACTTACTTTTCACACACGGGGCCGGGGGGCACTTACTTTTCACACACGTCGCCGGGGGGCACTTACTTTTCACACACGGGGCGGAACTTACTTTTCACACACGGGGCCGGGGGGCACTTACTTTTCACACACGGGGCCGGGGGGCACTTACTTTTCACACACGGGGCCGGGGGGCACTTACTTTTCACACACGGGGCCGGGGGGCACTTACTTTTCACACACGGGGCCGGGGGCGCACTTACTTTTGCACACGGGGCCGGGGGCGCACTTACTTTTGCACACGGGGCCGGGGGCGCACTTACTTTTGCACACGGGGCCGGGGGCGCACTTACTTTTGCACACGGGGCCAGGAGGGCACTTACTTTTCACACACGGGGCCGGGGGGGCACTTACTTTTCACACACGGGGCCGGGGGGCACTTACTTTTCACACACGGGGCCGGGGGGGCACTTACTTTTCACACACGGGACGAGAGGGTGTCATAGTCACTTTATTCTGATGTTTGACTTTGATAAATGATCATGTCCTAAAATGGACACCGTACATTTGCATAGCTGCCATCTTTGGAAGGTCAAGTTCGGGGTAATGGAAAGTTCGCCATTATTTCCTATGGGAAATTTTTTTTTAAAATGCGATTTAAATAAAATCTACATATCGGATCGACTATAAAAGTCATAGCACACCTGTCCCCACCGAGGCCTTCAAAACGCCGCCTGAACGGGGTCTCTGCGCTGAGCGGTTCGGGCCGCATTAATTGCGGAAAACGCGGAGAAGAAGAAGAATAAAATATAAGAAATCGGATTACAATATGTTGCTTGAACCTAGGAGGGTTCAAGCACCATAATAACCAATAACCAGCCCTCTGTATATACTAACTACTAACATAGTTCAACTTACTCTGATCGTTCTCTACTATTGAATTGTGCCCATAAATCCACATAAACATCCCCAGAGTCCATGGTGTAAACAACACCAATCGCACCAATCAGAGCATAGCATCAGTGATTGCCATAGCAGCATGGGAGTGTTCATAGCGGTAACAGTCCAATCAATTCTCCAGCTCTCGCATCATGTGACCGCCACCTCCCCAGCATGCAATGTTCAGCAGTCCACCAATCCAAGGAGTGATTTCTCGACGTGTCATCTCCAATGAGTACGCCCACTCATGTCCATCACTGTGCGCACATCATCGGCTTACAAGAGTCTTATGCGCATGTCACAGATCCGAAATTACAACACCACACCAGGATCAAAGGTGCGTAGGACAGGAACGTTCTTCGCCGCACACATGTCCATGACATCATCGGTTTGCAGGAGTCTTGTGCGCATGTCGCAGATCCACTGATGCTATGCTCTGATTGGTGCGATTGGTGTTGTTTACACCATGGACTCTGGGGATGTTTATGTGGATTTATGGGCGCAATTCAATAGTAGAGAACGATCAGAGTAAGTTGAACTATGTTAGTAGTTAGTATATACAGAGGGCTGGTTATTGGTTATTGTTTTTTACTGTGTATATGATTGTTACATTTAATGTCGTTTTTTCTAATTGCACATGGCTACCCCATTGGTTACTAGTTAATTGATGGGTTGGGCAGGTGGTATATAATGGTGGTTATATGGTCTTTTCACTATGCTTGATAAAGGTCTCAGGACCGAAACGTTGCAGATGGCAGAATAAACACGTAAGCTGTTCTGTCACAATTGCTGTGGTGCTGTCCATTTCTTCTTTTGCATTTGGACTTTATACTGGGATGGATCCCCTGATGTGGACGGGCACCCTGTTGTCCATAGAGACGTTATTAATTTAGGGTGCGGCCTGACTTCCAATCTTTTATTTTTGAATTTCAGCCCCAGTCCGTACTTGACTATGACCATAACCTTTTGTGAATGATTGATCTTGTTATCTATATAAAAGCAAAACTTTTAATTCAAGTCCTGCCTGTAATAATTATAAGATCATCACTGAGAAATGATCACAACAGGAAACCACTACAAAAGGTAACTTCAAAACTCAGAGAGACAGAAGAGTCTGGGAATATAAACTGATGACGACCTTTGACTGTCTTAGTGGTGGAATGAATGTGTCACATGGATTTATGTCTTTTTACATCAACTAAGGAACTTGCCCCTCAGACCATGTGGGGTCATCACAACAGAGACCCCAATCAGAGGACAATAAAACATTCCTTATCTAAGAACTGGCCCAACATTTATGGACATAACTGTTTATCACTCATGGTAATTCTGCTTCATGTCACCTGTCTTATCCATGGTTTGTTTTTTTTTTCTGTGCTATGTTGTGCTTAAATATGTGATTCTTCAGAATTTGTATTAGTCTATGCCTGATGAAGAGACCTGTGTAGTCTCGAAAGCTTGCAATTTGTTACCATCTTTTCAGTTAGCCATTAAAAGGTATCAACCACTGAGGACTCTCAATTCTAAACATTTTTCGCAACAGGAAAGGAAGTAATGTTTAATGGGAAGTGTGATAACTGCAATATTTCTGGATTTATATTTTATAGAATGTCAAATGAAAATTAAATCACCAATCAATTAGAACATCAACAATTATGTTTAAAAACTATTAAAAAATTGCTTGACAGTACACTCTTGTGAAAATCTCTTATGTTGGAAGTTAAAAACTACTGAATTTATGTTTTTCAAAATCTAAGAATTATGTATCTCATGAAATCAGATTTCCCCATTCATTTACAGACAGGGTATCACTACTGCATTATGCAAAGACGGCTATAAACCCTTTACAAGTGATACAATTGTTAGACAGCAGATTGGACAGATTCCAGACAGATATTCAATGAAGCATAAGATGCATGGGAGAAGTTCCAAGGAAACAGTCTCCCACTCACGAGCCTGTAAAGTTTTTTTTTTTTTTACTAAATTTATTATTCGTTAATTAACTTAGTAACGTAGTTTCTTTTTTTTTGGTACAATACCAAGTGTTAATTGACTGAAAAAAATCTGTAAAGTTGAAATAATTTAACATCAAATTTGGTAAAGTGTGAAAACAAAATACCTAAAAAAAGGGTTAAATGTAAATTTAGGCATGACTGACAGCTTGTTATTGAAATAATTTATCACCTGTATTGTACATAAAAGTATGAGATGTAACTTTTAAATGTTTCTGTTGCCATAGCTGTATGAGGGCATGTAATATATACTGCAATACCACAGTATATCGTACAAAATCACAGTTTCCTATGAAGCCCAGAGTCGGCTATTATTCACAAGAGTACTGTCATGGTAGACAGCTGGCTTCTGGCTGCCATGGCAACCTATTGGCATCTCGGAGGACAATGGACATGTGAAAAGATGCGCCCCTGGACCTTGTGCTTTAGGCTACTGTCACACTAGCGTCGGGCCGACGTTCCCGACGCTAGCGTTGTCTCTGCCGCACAACGGGGGCAGCGGATGCATTTTTCCAGCGCATCCGCTGCCCCATTGTGAGGTGCGGGGAGGTGGGGGCGGAGTTCCTGCCGCGCATGCGCGGTCGGAAAAGACGTTTACGATGGAGCAAAAAACGTTGCAAGCAACGTTTTTTGCTCCCGACGGTCCGCCACTGCACGACGCATCCGTCGCACGACGGGTGCGATGTGTGGCAATCCGTCACAATGCGTCGCTTAATGTTAATCAATGGTGAAAAAACGCATCCTGCAAACACTTTTGCAGGATGCGTTTTTTCGGCAAAACGACGCATTGTGACGGAATGCAGTTAACGCTAGTGTGAAAGTAGCCTTACATGACATGATCAATGATTCACAAATGTAATTAAGGGGCTAGCAATGGACTGAGCTAAATCAGGACTCAGTCATGTCAGAAGCAGATGATGGGTATGATACAGGCTCAGCTCCTGAGCCAGCATCATACAAGGAGACCCAATATATGAACTACCAATATGTCATGTGTTAGGAAGGGGTCTATATAAACATTATCTGATACTTTTCTGTTAACCTTTGCATCTAATTTTATAATTGCTACAATATGTATTAAATATAAAAATGTGCAACTTTTCAAATAATGTTGCTTAACCTCTGAGACAAATTTTGATTTGGCACTTTTGTTTTTCGTCTCATTGCTTCAAGAGCCATATCTTTTGTGGTCACCTTTAACATAGCCATAAAATGATTTATTTTTTGCTGGATAAGTTGTGGAATGAAGTACTTCATTCATTTTATCAATGTGCAGAAAAGTAGTTAAAAAAAATCAAACTTAGGTGAAATTGTGAAAAAAATGCAATTTCATTATTATTTTTTTGTTGGGGGTTAGCTTTTCATTGTTCAGTAAAGGTGTCTTCGCAATATTATTCTGATGATTCTGTAAATCGGTATGATTAAACCATTACCAAACTCAGTTTTTTTTATATATTTTACTGGTTTAAATAACTTCAGAACTTTGCAAAAAAAATAATTTGCAAACCATAACTACTTAACTTTTTTTTATTGACAGAACTATATGACCACTTTTTGGAGGGGGAAGCTATAGCTTTAAATGTACTTTTTGGGGGTATGTGCAATTTTTGTATAAGTTTTTATTGCAGTTCTCTTGGGAAGTCGGTGCCCAAAAAATGAAGATGGGGCAATTTTTATAGGCTGGACATTTATGGATGTGATGATGCTTTTTTTAATCTTTACATTAAGATTGGGGCTAATATAAACTTAGCTTTTTAATTATTTTAACTTTTTAAACTAAATATTCAATATCGTTTTAGTCCACCTAGTGGAAGGATTGAACCTGTGATTACTTTATCACTTGTGAAATTATTGATCTCCTATGAAGCACTAAGATGGTAGTGATGGGGGCTTTCAGGTGGCAACCAACTGTCCTGGTAACTCATCAGCATTCCTCAATTGCATCATGGGAGGGCAATGAGCACATAAACTGATCTCCCATCCCAAGAACAAACCACTTAATCCACTGTCGGATATTCACAGTGGTATTATTATTATTATTATTATTTATTGTTATTGTTATAGCGCCATTTATTCCATGGCGCTTTACATGTGAGGAGGGGTATACATAATAAAAACAAGTACAATAATCTTAAACAATACAAGTCATAACTGGTACAGGAGTAGTGAGGACCCTGCCCGCGAAGGCTCACAATCTACAAGATCTAAGTGGTTAAGCAGCAGCGAATGAAGCTAGCATATAAGTCCGCCTATAAGTATTGCACTAACGCAAAGAATATTACCCCTTTTTTTCTCACTAACAAAATTAATTTTAATCAAATTTAAATCAATAGATCTTTGAATATTAATAAGTTCCCCAATCGGATGTGTTTAAATAAAATGTTCCTGTGCTGAGATAATCTTATAAACGTGCCCCTGCTGTGTACTGTGTAATGGCTGTGTCTGACCATACAGGGACAGGATCTGATCATACCACATCTCCTTGGCAGGGGAGGAAGCAAAAGAGTATGCAGACATTACAGCATGGGATCGCAGGTGATTTTGCTTTTGAGGTAAAAGGTTTCTTAAAAAAAGGCATGGAAATGTATTGCCTCACAAAAAGAATCAGCTGTGATCCCATGCTGTCCTGTCTGTATACCCTCTTTTGCTTCCTTACCTTCCCTGTAGCTGTAGTATGATCAGACCATACCCTGTACAGTCAGATACAGTGATTACACAGTACACAGCAGGGGCAAATTTGTATGATTATCTCAGCGCAGGAACATTTTTTTTTTTTAACATCAAATTGTGGAACTTATTCCAGGATCTTTTGTTTAAAATGTACTTTGTTCGTGGGAAAACCCCTTTATCACATGTTGGAGAGAACTAGACCAGGAGTACAGAAGGGATAAAACACTCATAGGATAATACCATAAACAAAAGGGTGATTTCTCCTTTCAATAATGACATGCTCGAATAATGCTCATGTGTTGAGAACACAGCACCTATTGTAGAGTATATGCATTCAGCTGCTGATGCCCATCCTGTAAAGGCAGAATGAACATCTTAAATCAATGTAGAAGTTACGATAAGAACAAAAATGGCTGTGTAGCCGGTTCCTATCATGACTTCGATAAACATAATACCATATTTTTGTTAACATGTATTTGGTAGGTTCTATTTTATTAATTATTGTTGGAAGCATGCTTTCTTGGTCAGAAAGGTAATGACCAGTTATAGCTTGGATTATTTTATAGATTTACAATCAGCCTTAAAGTTACAGGATCAGTTATATTTTCCACCTTTACCTTTTGCTAGTAATTAATTTGTTAACAGGTGGTCCAAATGTGTTTCTTGCGTGTGGAGAGATAGGGAGAACAATATCTTGGTTCTGCTTTTCAGAACATAAGTCTTCATCACTGAGCTCCTGTATTTCATCACCTGCAAGAAATGTTATTTGGTTATTACATTTTTTTAGATGTCTTGCAACAATGAAGATAATTGTCATAGTCGAGTAATATGACAGATCTTCAATTAATCACATGTTTCCCATTACATGTCTGTATTGTAACTTTAAGTTGTCACTCCCGCAGGTGGTGCACATGTAGTTCGTGGACCCACTGTGTCATATGGCCGGACCTGCCTAGAAATATATAAAAAGAAAAATGTTCAGCTCACCCCGTTATGTCCAGGTTTCTTGGCTGGTCATCGGAGCACGGAGCCGGCCTGGTCCCGGTGGTATAGAAATCCAATGTGCAACAAAAGTTGTTTCCAGCGACCACAGGAGATAGGATTCTTAAAACTTGACATTTATTTATCATCATATTAAAAAGCACAGATATGCAAATATGAGCAATCCCAGTACAAGGAATGAATCCTACATGTTTCAACATACACAGTTTTAATCATGGATAAGACCGTGTAGGTTGGACCATGTAGGATTCATTCCTTGCACTGGGATTGCTCATATTTGCATATCTGTGCTTTTTAATATGATGATAAATAAATGTCAAGTTTTAAGAATCATATCTCCTGTGGTCGCTGGAGACAACTTTTCTTGCACATTGGCCCTGCCTAGAAAGGTGCATAACTAAGAGGCTATCTGGTGTTCACTGGAGCTTCTGATGGTGGAGACAGACTGGGCTGCAGTTAGCTACCAGATACCACTCCTAGGCAGGCACCAGTACTGCAGCTGCTGATCCCAGGGGATGGGTTTGCTGACATGGGGAGACGTGACTGGGGTCATCGGCAAGCAGGTAATGGAGACGGACAAATTGTACAGACAACTTGGATCATGAAGATAGGTTCTTGTTCACACACGTAGATATCAGGAAACAGCTTTGGAGCTAGCTGCACTAGGACCAAAGACAACGGAAACAGGACAGTCCACACTGGGACCAGAATACCGGGTATAGATTCTACAGACACTGTTTCAAAATTAGGATACTGCCAAAGCGGTCTCAGGAACACAATCAAACTATACTAGGCTAACGGAGACACAAGAAAAGGGAATAACTTTAACAGACAAAGAACGGGGGACCTGGCAGCACACAGTGGCACATACTAACACCACTAAGATTAACTATAAGGGTTGCTCAGGCACCTCCCTATTGGCGAGGGTGCTTTTTAAACAAAATGCCTCCCAGCTATTTACTGGGAGGCACCTTGCAGGTGATTACTTTAACTAAATGCCTCCCAGCTGTTAGCTGGGGTCATTTTGCAATGTGGGTAATAGCAACTTAGGATATCTTAAAAAATAACTTTTATTGGGTAATTTAATAAAAAGACTTAACAAACACAAAAGAAAACAACATATAAAGTGCAAACGTGCCAAAAGTATCACGGAGAACGGTAAAAAAGTAGCAGACTACTACTATCGTACTCAAAATAGATAGGGTGATAGTTTGTAAGAAGGTTTCCTTAGTAATAATGATACAGTCCTATCGCAGAGCAAAGCAGCTCCCTTAATGAGCATAATGGAGTACTGGATCTGCGACCCATATGAGAAATGGCCTCCATTTAGGCAAACCAGCCAGGTACAAACAGATATATGCATATAATAGATACCATGTTTCCCCTCATGGGGATAGATCGGATCTACCTACCGCTTAGCCAAGGAAACTGGGATAAACTTATTTTGCAAAGGGAGACAAAATGGATTTTTCACCTGCATACCATGAGTCCCAATGGACTCAATGAGCAGCTTACTCTTCTTTCCTTTAGGTTAGTGTGTAAATAGGGCTAGATATCTCTAGAGACAGCCGCCATTGAGTGGGGGTGTCATTGCGCAGGTTAATAGGGTGCCAACCTCCGTGTTAGGTAGTTTTTGCATAGCCCAGCATTGTAATAGGGACTGCTATAGATCATCCCCCTTTTTCTTCTCACTTTCAGAGGCTCCATCGTGTCCCCCTTACTCACCCTTAGTTCTAATAGTTTTTGTCCCTTTTTTCGTCATTGAAGACTCTCCTAATCTGACATCATACTCTATATTTCATAATTCATATTTTACATCTTCTTTCTGTCAAGAATGTCCTGTTAATGTGATGATTGATTTGGTAATCTGTTCATCTGTTCTTGCTACAGGGTTGCCTGCACTGAGTCCTGAGGGTCATTTACAAGATGCATCTTGTTAAATGTCTATATCGCAAGGATTTTACATGCTACACTTTGGTGGTTTATCCTGGTCGTGCTCAGCTACCGGGTGAAGTTGGGAATACCTGCCCCATTATTTATATAGAGCAAAAACCTACTTACGTCACGATACCATCTGGTCAATATGCGAGCGGTCTTGCGCTGGATGTGACATTTGCGGTTCAAGCCGAGCTTCCTGAGTTCCACAGACTAGAAGTTCGGTGTGTGTGGTCCAAGGACCAGAAATACGTCACACATGAACTATCATCATTGCGTGGGAGCATTTAAAATGGTAGGAAGAATTGATGTAGGCAGTGGTAGCTCATTTTTGGGCATTGGATACATGCCCCCCACTACCCTGATGAATCTATATTGAGGAATTGCTTTGAGAGAAAAGCATATCTTGGAGAGACCAGGATGGGATCCTGTTTGCATGACATCCCACGGTCTTTGGACAATTGCAAAGTCAGCCAGCTATGAGCGGTGAGATTGTTGCTGTCTTCCCTGCTGAGTATGATGAGCTGACTATAAACTAAACCACTCTGGGCTGTTGCTAATCACATACCTTAGGGGTGGAAAGCAGTTTGGTTTATTACTGAATGGTATATGTTGATTTTTGTCCCCAGGTGGCCAATATTTAATATGCTACGTTGATGGGGCCCTTGGTCTGTAAGGTTCAAAACATACCAAGTCCCCTAAATATATTTTTTGCTGCTATTATTCTAAGTAGCTTTAATGCCACAACATTTTCTTACCCGCAAAATATTATTTTCAGGGATTAAAAGACTCCCAAAAATCCCTAGGATTTTGGTAACTGTATGCTCACCCCCTTGGAGATGGAAGGGACCTCTTGGTGTGTTGTACATATCCATACTTAAAAGACATACATCGATATAAGAGCTGATAGTTGTTTAACGGATGTAATATATGTACATGGGTACAGGCGAGTATATAGTTAGGTCCATATATATTTGGACAGAGACATTTTTCTTATTTTGGTTATAGCCATTACCATAATGAATTTTAAACAAAACAATTCAGATGCAGTTGAAGTTCAGACTTTGAGCTTTCATTTGAGGGTATCCACATTAAATTGGATGAAGGGTTTAGGAGTTTCAGCTCCTTAACATCTGCCACCCTGTTTTTAAAGGGACCAAAAGTAATTGGACAGATTAAATAATTTTAAATAAAATGTTCATTTCTAGTACTTGGTTGAAAACCCTTTGTTGGCAATGACTGCCTGAAGTCTTGAACTCATGGACATCACCAGACGCTGTGTTTTCTCCTTTTTGATGCTCTGCCAGGCCTTCACTGCGGTGGTTTTCACTCGCTGTTTGTTTGTGGGCCTTTCTGTGTGAAGTTTAGTCTTTAACAAGTGAAATGCATGCTCAATTGGGTTGAGATCAGGTGACTGACTTTGCCATTCAAGAATATTCCACTTCTTTGCTTTAATAAACTCCTGGGTTGCTTTGGCTTTATGTTTTGGGTCATTGTCCATCTGTAGTATGAAATGACGACCAGTTTGGCTGCATTTGGCTGGATCTGAGCACATAGTATGGCTCTGAATACCTCAGAATTAATTCGGCTGCTTCTGTCCTGTGTCACATCATCAATAAACACTAGTGACACAGTGCCACTGGCAGCCATGCATGCCCAAGCCATCACACTGCCTCCGCCGTGTTTTACAGATGATGTGGTATGCTTTGGATCATGAGCTGTACCACGCCTTCGCCATACTTTTCTCTTTCCATCATTCTGGTAGAGGTTGATCTTGGTGTCATCTGTCCAAAGAATGTTCTTCCAGAACTGTGCTGGCTTTTTTAGATGTTTTTTTAGCAAAGTCCAGTGCAATGCACCTTTCAGTGAACCCTCTGTATTTACTTTCATGCAGTCTTCTCTTTATGGTAGATTTGGATATTGATACTCCTACCTCCTGGAGAGTGTTGTTCACTTGGTTGGCTGTTGTGAAGGGGTTTCTCTTCACCATGGAGATTATTCTGTGATCATCCACTACTGTTGTCTTCCGTGTGCTCCCAGGTCTTTTTGCATTGATGAGTTCACCAGTGCTTTCTTTCTTTCTCAGGATGTATCAAACTGTAGATTTTGCCACTCCTAATATTGTAGCAGTTTCTCGGATGGGTTTTTTTCTGTTTTCGCAGCTTAAGGATGGCTTGTTTCACCTGCATGGAGAGCTTCTTTGACCGCATGTTTACTTCACAGCAAAACCTTCCAAATGCAAGCACCACACTTCAAATCAACTCCAGACCTTTTATCTGCTTAATTGAGAATTACATAATGAAGGAATTGCCCACACCTGTCCATGAAATAGCCTTGGAGTCAATTGTCCAATTACTTTTGGTCCCTTTAAAAACAGGGTGGCACATGTTAAGGAGCTGAAACTCCTAAACCCTTCATCCAATTTTAATGTGGATACCCTCAAATGAAAGCTGAAAGTCTGAACTTCAACTGCATCTGAATTGTTTTGTTTAAAATTCATTGTGGTAATGTCTAGAACCAAAATAAGAAAAATGTTGTCTCTGTCCAAATATATATGGACTAAACTGTATGATTGCTGTTTAATTTGGACCTGTTTGAATATATACGTTATAGCTCTGGGTTTTTATGAGCCTATATGGTATCTAGTATATACATATATTTATTTGTACCTGGCTAGTTTGCGTAAGTGGAGGCCATTCTTCGTATGGGTCGCAGATCCAGTACTCCATTACGCTCATTAAGGGAACTGGCTGTGCTGCTCTGGGATAGGACCATATCATTATTACTAAGGAAACCTGCTTACAAACTATCACCCTATCTATTTTGGGTACGATAGTGGTAATCTGCTACTTTTTTACCGTTCTCCTTGATATGACACTTTTGGCACGTTTGCACTTTATATGTTGTTTGTTTTTGTGTGGGTTAAGTCTTTTTATTAAATTACTCAATAAGAATTAATTTTTAAGATATCCCAAGTTGCTATTACCCACTTAATCTGTCTTGGATTCAGTTCTGCCCCTACTGTTTCACGCATTTTACAATGTGAGTTCGCTGCCCCTTTATGAGCAGGGGAGTGCGCGCACTAGGCACACAGTCAGAACACATTGCGACATGCACAGAGGAAGCTGATGAGGACGCTGCTGCAGCCAGGGCGGTGAGTAAGGTAGCATCCCCACATGGTGGGAGGAGGGGAACCATGTAGAGGTGCTGGCAGATGTTACATAAGTGATAATAATTCACCAAACTGTAACATTCAAAATTCCTTTCGTGTATTCATTTTCAAAGTTCCATTCAACCAGTTAATGACTAATTAGCGGGGGTGTAATCATAAAGAGCTGCAGTCAGTTGCCACGTCATGAAGTGCATGTCATCCGGAATGTACACAAAGACTCATTTACTGTACTTGCATATAGATACAGAAGTACAGTAAAGTAAAAAAAAATAATTTAAATAAAAATCTTCATTATGGAATTAAAAAAAAAAAGGAACTGTAAAAAAAATCAAATGCCCATAAAAGCCTCTACAATTAAGAAAAATAAATTAAATGCTAATGTACAAAACGCACGACTACATTTGAGGAGAGGCTTAGCCTTGACTGATGCAAATAGCAGCTACAGGTGTGCATTTTACAGAGGTGCTACAATGCATATAATACTGTGTGTCACTGTCAGCTTCTAAATCCCTGTAGATCTGTATCTAGGCTTATCCAAAGACATACTGATAGGAAATTTAGATTGTGAGCCCCATCAGAGACAGTGATGATAATGTGTGCAAACTGTAAAGCGCTGCGGAATATGTTAGCGCTATATAAAAATAAAGATTATTATTATCAGAAAGCTGTCGCAAGGTAAGGTGAAACCTGGAGACATCCATACACACTGTGAAATATGAATGGCCATGTCAGGGCAATGAACAGCGGAAGCTGCTGTAGCAGCACCTCAGCAGCAATAGCTCGGTGGTAATGGTGCAATATTGGTCTTAATGAAGGGCAAAGGTTCTCTGGACAATAAAGTGATGGCACCTATTCTGCAGGCTGGATGGCCATTTGCTTCATTTTCTCTTGTTTAATTTTGCAAACTTTTTGCAAATTTAAAATGTAATTTTGCAAAATTTTGCAAATTTTGTTTTGTGATCTGTTATGATACAAGATCATTCCCCATGTATATGACATGTTATACAACGTCCACCATTGTGTAATTATAAACCACACTGTATTTTATGCACTATGTGTTCTTTAGTACAGCATACTTACTTACCAATGACATGTGTTTGAGCAGGTTTACGAAAAACATCTTCAGAAGCCATTATCAAAACCTCAGTGTTTTCACTGTCCATTGAAAATGGTGAAGCGTTAAGTGTAAAACGTTCTTCATATTTACCTGAAATGATCACAGTCTAAATTACCGTAATGCAGTAATTAGATGACTAAAGACAATTTTGTGTAAGTCCACCTATTACTCATTGGATAGCAATTTGGTCTCCATCAGGCTTCAGGGCCACAGCTATAAATGCAGGCTTGTTTAGGAAAAAAAATGTCCAGAAAGAACTCAGTATATTCCGTATTATACATACTGTACCTTTCCAAATACGTTATTTATAAGCATAATAATAATTTTTAATTCTATAGTGTCGACATATTCTGCAGCACTTTACATTTTAGAGGGAACTTGTACAGACAATAAAATACATTAAAGAATGACAATAATCACATAAATCAACAGATACCAAGAGGAGTGAGGGACCTGCTCGCAAGCTTACAATCTGTGAGGAAATAGGGGAGACAAGAAAGGTGGATGGTAACAATTGCTTTCATTGTTCTGACCAGCTATACTGTAATACATAGGGTGCTCACGTAATGCTGCATGAACCAGTCATAGACCAATATCTGTACGGACACAGAGGGCTAATATGTGATGGAGGGTGTGGGAACAGATGATACAAGTGTCCTGATCAGGAAGGAAATTTTGCATAAGAAAAGCAGGGGTAGTTAGACATGTGTGGAGAGGCGATAGGGCACTCTAAAGAAATGCATTTTTAGGACAAACAGTGGTTATTGGGGATTAATTGGAATGTCCTGGGTAGTGTGTTCCAAAGAATTGGCACAGCACATGATAAGTCTGGAGACAGGAATGGGAGGTTCAGATTAATGAGGATGGTATTCTTAGGTCATTAGTAGAATGGAGGGCACGGGTATTGTGGTAGACTGAGACAAGGGAGGAGATGTAGGGTGATGCTGAAGGATGGGGCGCTTTGTGGGGGAGAGTGATAAGTTTATATTAAACTGTATCGGAAGGGTAACCAGTGCAACAACTGGCACAGGGTAGAGGCATCTGTGTATTGGTTGGAAAGGAATATGATCCTGGCTGCAGCATTCAGGACGGATTGGAGCGGAGAGAGTTTAGTTAAAAGGAGACTGATTAGTAGAGAGCTACAATAGTCCAGACAAGAACGAATAAGAGCAACAGTAAGAGTTTTTGCAGAGTCAAAGGTAAGAAAAAAGTCGAATTCTAGAGATGTTTTTGAGGTGTAGATGACATGAGCGAGCCTGTGATCGGATATAGGCAGTGAAGGAAAGATCTGAATCAAGTATGACCCCAAGACAGCAGTCATCTAGCTAGGGAATAATGGTGGGGCCACACACGGAAATGGCAACATAAGTATTCGAGATGTTGTCTGGGACAACACTATTAAAAAAATATGCATTGTAAATTATAAAAGTATATAAAGGTTTGTTTAATAAAATAATTACAATATTAAACACATTAGAACTAAACAATCTAAACAAGGGCATACATTAGGAACCCAAAATCGGTTAAAGCAGTAGGTATTGAATACTAATGTCACTAGGTGCAAATTGCAATATACAATCAACACCTCGCTGCAACAACAAAAATTATAGATAACACCTATGCTGAAAAAGAAAATTAGAGCAGCACAAAGGCCGGGGACACACACAACGTATAAAAAAACGGTCCGTTTTTCACAGACGAGAAACGCACAAATGTTTCCAAAACAGTGATCCGTGTGCAGTGCGAGGATGCGATTTCCTTGCATCAAATGATCCTTTTGACATCCGTGTGACATCCGTATGGCATCAGTATGCCGAGATTTTCTCGCAGGCTTGCAAAACCGGCATCTAATGGATTTATGTGCTCAAATGTTCATTAAAACATATATAGTATGTATATATATATATATATATATATATATATATCTGTCATTGAGACACACACATATATATATATACTGTATTTATATTTAATTCAGCGCGAGATATGTGAAAAGCCGGTAATTCAATTGCCGGCTTTTCTCTAACACTGCTGCGTATTTCTCGCAATGCACACGCATGGTCCGTGTGTAATCCGATTTTTTCTCGCACCCATAGACTTGCATTGGCGATTCTCGGCCGAGATACGCTGACAATCGCAGCATGCTGCGATTTCACTCGGATCCTGAATATGGCGGAGAAAATATCGGATGATGGGAGCTGCACCATAGATTAACATTGGGCCGAGTGCTATGTGATTTTTTATCACATAGCACTCGTCCGTATTACGGTCTAGTGTGACCCCGGCCAAAGAAAGAGTCCGGGTACAGAGCCCCCCAGGCAAATACCAAACCTCAATTATAAAAAAAGAAAAATTGGAGGCAGCACACCGTATGTAGTGAAAAAGAGCTATTTAATCTATTTAAGCTTTCTGGGCTGATTAGCTCTTTTTCACTACATACGGTGTGCTGCCTCCAATTTTTCTTTTTTTATAACACCTATGCTGGCCATTTGACCCATCAGATGGTGTGGTCAGTATCAAGTCTGTGCTCTGAGGTCAGACAGAGAGTGGGGCTGAGCAGCGATGAGGTTCTAGCTGTCATGGCAGCCAAACAAAATTGTGGCCTAATAGATTGAATTTCAATGTACTACTTTGGACAAAAAAGTCATGTATAATGCTTGTATGGGGAGGGCTCAGAAGTATTACACAGCTGACAATATATACACTAGAGAAATTACCGAGCTCAAAGTCTGCCCTGTTCCTGACTTTTGATATTTATAGTGAACATAGAATTTAAAGAGTCTGACAGACGGCTTCCTCTGTCAGTCCATTGCAGTCCCTCTACAACGGGATTATACATGCTATACTTAGGTAACTAATGAAAAGATTGCCTGTCATCTTGTGGGACTATTAAGTATTGTATAAAAATATGCATCCATTGAAATATTAAAGTTAAAAAAAAACATGAACACCCCCCCACACACACAATTGATTCAGTTAGAATGAAGAATGCTTTATAGTGGAAAAGTAACAAACTACATTCAAATCTACCCATACTATAACATTTCATATTCAGATAAAGATGCTGAAAAAAAGCACCTAAATAAAATGCCAGTATTGCCAAGTGTTCAGCCTGCATCCCAAAAATATAAGTATTTGATCCTTTTTGTTCTGTGTACTCCAAAATGGTACCATTGAAGACCACATGACTTCTCACCAAAAAAACCTTATACAGCTACATTGATCTAATAAATGCTATGTGTCTTAGAACGCAGCCACACAAAGTAGTAATAGCAATTATTTCCTATTACTAACACAAAAAGAACAAAGAACAAATATGGGCCAAGACTACAATACATGTAATTATTTATTTTTAAAAAAAGATGCATTTTAATAAATATTGAGGTGCAAAACAAACACAAGGACAAATTTGTGGGTGAGTCTATAAGGGAGCCCCAATACTAAAAAGGCACCAATCACTAAGCAAAATAATAAGCACAGAAAGAGCATCTAAAATTGTATAGAGGTATACAAGTAGTTGAAAATGGTGTCACATAGACATTCCCACATAGTAACTCAAAGTGCAAAATAAATTAATTCCCAAGCACTGAACCAAATAAAGTGCATATAGTAGCATATTCTGTATATACTAAGATACTAAAAACTGACTTAAAACTTCCTTCTCACCCCCAATCGGGGTGGTCTTTGTTGTCATTTCTCATCCTCTACCAGAGGCCTGGGAGTTTGAGGGCTCTGCGCAGGATCTTAGTTGTTTCCAGCATTGCACTTTTCTGGACAGAGAGCTGAGACGTTGCTCCTGGGATCTGTTGTAGCCATTTTCACAACTTAGGGGTCACTGCTCCAAGTGCTCCTATCACCACTGGAATCACAGTTGCCTTCACCTTCCACATCTTCTCCAGTTCTCCTTTGAGGCCCTGGTATTTCTACAGCTTCTCATATTCCGTCTTTCTGATGTTGCTGTCACTTGGGCTGCCACATCTATTATCATTGCTGTCTTCTGATCCTTGTCTACTATCACAATGTCTGGTTGGTTAGCCAACACCTGCTCATCTGTCTGGATCTTGAAGTCCCATAGGATTTTAGCCCTTTCATTCTCCACCACTTTCTCTGGGGTCTCCCACCTGGTTCTAGGGGGAGTTAGCCCATATGCTGTGCAGATGTTCCTGTATACAATTCCCGCTACTTGATTGTGGCGTTTGGACGTTCCTGTATACAATTCCCACTACTTGGTTGTGGCGTTCGGTATACGCTGTTCCTGCTTGCATTTTGCATCCTGCCATTATGTGCTGGATGCTTTCTGAGATTTCTTTGCATAGTCTGCACCTTGGGTCTTGTCTTGTGTGGTAGGTTCCTGCTTCTATGGATCTGGTACTTAGTGCTTGCTCTTGTGCCGCTATGATTAGTGTCTCTGTGCTGTCTCGGAGTCCATCTTTCTCCAGCCATTGGTAGGATTTCTCCATGTCAGCCACCTCCATTATCTGGCGATGGTTTGTTGGTCAACCCCTACTGGGAATGGTAATAATGGTATTAAATTCCTCTATATTTACACAGTCTGACTTTGGATTGATGGAGTCCAAACCTTTTTAGATGATCTTACAATCTTTTCCAGCCTGACAATCATCAATAATCTGTCTTCTGAGGTCCACAGAAATCTCTTTCGTTCGTACCATGATATACTTCCACAAACATGTTGTGAAGATCAGGCATTGATAGATCCCTGTTTTCTTTTATATAAAACAGGTCACCCACTCATACCGGATTGTTATCCCAGTGATAGAAAACACCAGACTCTAATTTCAACTTCCAATTACCTGCTAGTCTTAAGGTTTAACATACTTTTGTCACTCACAGATGTAATGTTGGTTCATCTTCTTCAGATAACAAAAATGACAATCTAATATTTTTGACCCATGTCTTATATTTAATTCTCTTTATCTACATTTAAGACTTGATGTAGTTTTGGATCACATTTATGCAGAAATATGAAATTTTCTGAAGGGTTCACAAACTTTCAAGCACCACTGTAGATCTGTGTTTTGGACATGGAAACTTACTGAGATAGCCGATGAAAAACACGATAGGTATTAAGATACAAGCAGGAAACATATTAATAACTTACTATAAGGTTCTCTAAATTTCCAAACGTAATCTATTTTATAACTGTGCTATATTGTATGCAAGGGTTAACATTTTTAGGTCAACTCGGTAATGAATTTACTCAACACAGGTAGAGTAAAAATAATTAGAAGAAGCAGCAGTCCCATCTTTAATCATTGTTGCATGTAAAAGAAAATGATTCTTAGTACTTACTTTCCCAGGGTTCTTTTATGTTCACAGGACTCAAGGCTGCTTTGCATTTTGAATATGTTCCATCAACTTTAAAAGCATCATTCCTGTAAAGACTAAAAGTTGAGATGCGTGGGTCAAAGTGGCACTTTGTTATCAAGGCACAGTAAAGATGTATTCTTTGTGGTCACTGTTAGACACATTTACATTTTAATCAGTTCTCATAAGCTTTTGAACGTGATAAGACTATGGTCACTTTAAGTAGCCCTCAACATTAAAATGTAAATTCTTTCAGATACCAGAAGTAGCTATGGGGTGATAGATAATAACATATGATACATTAAACATAAGATGTAGTTGAGAAGTTATTTTAAACTTCTAATATGTAGAGAACAAAACACTTCTCCAGCAATAATATCAGCTGATATGGCATCTGCGATGGGAGATAAAGTCACCTGTGAGTGGCTGCTTATTGGCTGTTCTGGTGTCATTTGGAAGAAAAGAAATGCTGAAGCATGAAAGAGGTGAGTAAATGTTGGGGTGATCGGCTGGCAATCTAATTTGTATTGGGTCTCTAGATCCTCCCAGCTGAATAATTCAAGGACAAGAAAAATTGGGTATGTTAGATATGAACATGCCCAGTCCTTTTTTTGCACAGGGATAAGTCCACCTTCACAAATCATAAGACCGTACTAATGAGACCTATACCTAGTACCACACTGCAATCACGACACTCTTGACTATCAATCCCTTAGCCATCACTGTGGGTATGAGATGAAGTAAGTGCACTGGTTCAAAAGTTATGTTATATGGACAAGTACCAGATTAAAATTTGACTAAGAATGTTAAATTTACCTATTTTCTTCGGTATGCCATCCATGCGAGAGATGTTTTTTGTTTGAGGGAACAGTTACTTGGTCTTTTGCAATCCATTCATCTACAGGGATACAATGGGAGTATAAGCAGTAATATATGCATTAATTTTATGGATCAGCGAAATATGCTGTTATTTTGATAAAATATGCCTATTGTCCAATTGAAAAGATATCAGATTGTGTTTTATATTTATTTATAAAATTCAATCTGTTATCTTTTCAATTGGACAATAAGGCACACCGAGGAAAGTCTAATGTAGATCAAAATATTTGTGAAGCTTTATTGTTGGATTGCATATTAAATAATTTAATTTAATCTACTCTGAGTGCCAAGTTTTCTTGCGTATGTATATCAGGATGGGCCCAAGATGGGAGACATATATTCCAGGATTGACCTGGAAAAGACCCAGAATGGGGGTCATTACTACATACTGCGGGATGGGGGACACATATCTCCTTATAGGATTTAGAATGCTACTAGGGCCCACATATCTAACCAACATGCAGTTGGGGTGCAGGTTCCAGATTCAAATTTTGCTCTGCGGTCCATCGCACTCTAGTTACGCTACTGGGTGTCACTCACTAGTTGAGGAAAATCTAGTTAGCCAGTCATGAAAATTTAGATGATCACAGCCTGGCAAAAACCTAGCTTACATACAAGTCTAAGCAACTCCATTTTGTTTAGTTACAATAAAAAAAAAAAACTGGTTTCTCAAAAAATTCCTTTCATTTTTAATTTATTTTACACATTATATTATATACACTATGCATGTAAATAAGATACAATCATGTGACAATTATATTTACTGCTGAAGGTATATTTGTTCACTGCATTTATTAAGAAAGTTATATACGGTAAGATTATAATATTGCTGGTGGTTAATAGAACTAGAGATGGCATATTGCTAATGGGGGCAGAATGGTTTCTAAATTTAAATCCCAGTCCCATAAAATAACCCAACTCAAATTCCTCTCTTCATAGTATTGACCTTTCATCAGCGTCTATATTTTATCTAAGGGGTGGAAGATGCAAAAGCTTTTTGTTGTAATGGTTCCAGACTATTTTGTACTTGGTGCATATCCCCTCTTCATACTCTAAGTTCAGGACTGAGTCTGATATATAATATATTAATATTATTATTATTTGTCCAGGTACCTCCAAAAGGAGGTGCAATTAAAATGTCAGCTGAATACAGTTACAATACAATGTGATGTTTCTGATAAATTACTAAATTTCCACTCACTCTCAAGAGTAAATCCATCTTTTCTTTCACGCAAGCATTCATGTTGCAGTTTAAGATCCCATAAATCTTCTTTAAGGCTGTAGTTTTCTTCACTCAAATGGTGGCTTTGGGTCCTTAATCTTCTACATTCACTCCTAAGTTGGGTAATTTCCTTCTGGAGATCTTCTTGGTAATTTTCAGAATGTGACAATATAGATGATGTCTGACCAATCTGTAACTGAATACAACATACATACATAAACAATACTATTAATAATAATATGATATTATTATTGTTGATAATATAATATAATACATATATATATATTAATATTAAAAATACTGGTATATCATACCACAGCGCGGAATCACAGCTGATTCTTTCTATGAGGTAAAACATTTCCCTGCCTGATTTTTAAACATGTTTTACCTCACAGAAAGCAGCAGCTGTGATCCCATGTTATAATGTCTGTATACTCTCTTTTGTGTCTTCCTCTGCCCAGGAGCTGTGGTATGATCAGACCATGTCCCTGTACAGTCACACGCAGCCATTACACAGTACACAGCATTGGCACATTTATAAGATTATTTCAGCACAGGAACAATGTGTTTCTCCTTTGCCCATGACGGCACAATGGAGAGAGGGGATCCGCCCATTAGGGACAGCAAACCTACAGATAAAAAGGGCGGTACCTCTCTCCCGCATCACTTGGTTTCCTGTCCCTGACGGGGAACCTACAGTCGGCGTACAAGGAACATACCTGAGGATCGTCATGGGATGCCAGGCCCGGCCAGACCGATCCAGGCAGCAGGGGTTCCCTACTTCAGCTGGTGCGGTATCCTGAGGCGCCACCGCTGAGGTCAGTGGGCCTTTAGGATGTGCGGGGAGAGACAGCAGAGAAGAAGATCACTGCATGCTGCCTCTCCCGGAATCTTCTTCAGCCTGGGTACAAGCAGCCGATAAGGGGCTGGGATCGGTGGACGCGCTCCCGGCACTTTCGGGAGTGGGTGTGCACGCACAGCGTGGGCGGACCCTATGATGTAAATGGTGGCGGTGCATGACTGGGTAATCCGGTCAGGGTGCATGCGTGGCTCACTCCTAGGACACGGCGGCACCGCAGTACATGACATGGTAATCCAGTCAGGGCGTGCGTGCGCCTCACCACCGGGTTAGGCGGCTATGGATGGCGTTACAAAAGTGCAAAAAAAAAAGAGCAAGGATCATAAATTTTGGTAAAATTGCCAATTTTATAAATATTGGCAGTTAATAGTACAATATAGAATCATGGATTTTAATAGTATTATGGGGGCATGATATTAGAGAAACCACAGGTAACTAATGCATAGCTATCAAATGGGAGCTCATGATGAGATATGCTTGTGTTAATATATCAATATATTAATTATACTGCATCCAATCATATTATTATGTTGTGAATGTGATGAAAAAACAGCAGCAAAAACTAATATAATGTATAGGCACTAGGAAAATAGTCCTTTTACTTACAGATAGTATTGCCCTAAAACAGGATCATAAATAAGGGCTCTGGCAGGCTTCCCCATAGCCATGAGTGATCAGCATTTGGAAATGCAGACTGCAGGGCTGGTCACCACAGCAGCAGCAGCGGCTGTCACAGCAGAAAGAAAAACGAGCAGATCAAGGGGACCCTTCCCATCACCAGGAGCATGGTAACAATGGGAGTAGGCATTTGGGCAAATCATCCCAGCGCAGCAAGAACTCCAGTGTGGTGTTGAGCGCAAGTGAGAATCCATTTATAAGAGTGGTTCCTCCTCCTAACCCGGTACCCCTTCTTCCGTCAGAATGGTAAGTGATCTACGTGAATGTCCACCTTATAATTAGGGCTCCATGGGTTTTTTTTCTCCCTTTAAGGAAGGGAAAGTATGGGCAAGACTAAGCACAGGGCCTGAGCGCTCTGCACGGAAGTGTTACCCACTACATGGGAAAAAAGACTACAACTCCTGCATACAGTAGACAATATATGAAGAGACCCAGAGATTTGCCTCAGTTGTTAGATCCCTAATAAAATCGCAGGTAGGAAATGCCCCCGAGGCCAGGTCTAGTAGTGCAGAGAGTGGAGAAGGGACTCAGAGATATCCAGTTCATCATCATCCGGGGTAGGAGTGGTCATAGCTCTTTTCTCTTAGAGGAGATCGATAGCCTTGTATTGGTGGCCAGAGCCACCAGGGGGCTGGTAGACCTTTGCCGAAAAAAAAAAGGACATTTTCACCTAAATGGGAAATTTCAATCCCTAATTTAAAAAGTGGAAGAAACCAGAGAGAAAGAGCCTTCTACCCCTAAAAAAGGAAATATCCATTTGGGTTTCCTTTCCCTTTGAGGACATGGGAGTGTTAAAGGACCCATGGGAAAAAAAGCTGATACGTTCTTGAAGGGTTTATGGGAGGCTGCCAGGGGGAGGACTAAAACCCGCTGTTGCTGCCACCTGCACGGCCATGTCTCTGATGGTCTAGGTAGACCAGCTGGATTCACAGATAAAGGAGAAAACCTCTAGGGACACTATATTAGACTCCATTCCTGTTATGAAAGGAGCTGCTGCCTTTTTGGCAGACACATCAGCGGACTCTGTCAGGCTAGCTGCCAGATCTGCAGTCTTCTCTAACGCAGCTCGGCTAGCCCTATGGCTTAAGTGTTGGCCAGGAGATCTCCAGACAAAATCAAGACTTTGCTCCATCCCCTGTGAGGGAGAGTTCTTGGTTGGCCCCACCCTTGATGATATTCTGGTAATCGCAATGAGAGTTTTCTCTGGGGGTTGTGTCTCTTTCTCCTGGCCTGGGAAGAATATCAACAGGGTATGGATTTAGGAAAGCGATGTCCCTCCTAGGCTCCAGGACATCCTGTATTCCAGTGGTTCGTTGTGCTCAGGTACACACCAGAGAGTTGCAGTGGGAAATTTTTGTCAGCTGAAATCTCTCTAAAAGGGAATTTACAAGGGCAGTTAACTGTCTCATCAAAAACTGTACTGCCAGAATAGTGGATGAGAATAGGCAACTTAACCCGAGACATTCCATGGGTTACTCCAATCTCTCAGGTCCTGACCACACACGCAAGCCCCAGGGGTTGGTGGGGGCTCACCTGAATGACCAGATAGCTTAAAGGGTCTGGACCGAAGACTTAAGATCAGTATCCTCAAACATGAAGGAACTATTGGCAGTGAAGTTTGCCCTCCTAGATTTCTAGAACACTCTTCAGGGTCACCATGTAAGAGTATTCTCAGACGCCTGAGTTGTGGTAGCTTACTTAAAATCACCAGGGACCCAGCTGAGACAGGGTGAGGAGAACTGAATCAGGCGGGGTTCAATGAGATTGCAGAAGGTGGGGTCGTCCACCCATAGATCTATGCGCTAACAGTCAGAATAAGAAGGTAGACTTTCTGCTCAATAGACCCCAAAGGGAACCCCATTGCATTGTATGCCTTCATGATTCCAGGGGACCACCTTCTAGTGTATGTTTTTCCCCCGATTGCCCTGAGTCCGGCAGTTCTGAAGGAAATTCAGGAAGACAGGGCAAAAGTGATCTTAATAGCCCCTTCTGAGCCTGGAATTTGTGAGGGCTCTCCTGACTAATAGGGGGCTTTCACCAAATGTAATCTCTACATTGCTACAAAATAGGAAACCTTTAACCACCAAACTGTACGGGAAAATCTGGAAAAAGTTCCTTTCAGGTTCAAAAATTAGAAGGGGGGTTCCACTAAGAGCTATTTTTGAGTTTCTGCAGAGGGGTTGGAACAGGGGCTAGCTACAAGTACTTTAAAAGTTCAAGTCGCTGCTTTAGGGGCCCCGTACAATCACAACTGGGCTAGCAATCGGTGGATATCCAGGTTCATCAAAACATCGGCCATGTCTACACCCATTCCTTTCTTGGAGTACTGCTCCTGGGGATTTAAACTTGGTCCTTACAAAGCCCTAACCAAACCTCCTTTCGAACCCCTGACAGAGGCTTCGCTGATAATCCTGTCCTTTAAAGGGACTCTGTCACCTGAATTTGGAGGGAACAATTTTCAGCCATAGGGGTGGGGTTTTCGGGTGTTTGATTCACCCTTTCCTTACCCGCTGGCTGCATGCTGGCTGCAATATTGGATTGAAGTTCATTCTCTGTCCTCCATAGTACATGCCTGAATAAGGCAAGATTGCCTTGTGCAGGCATGTACTACGGAGGACAGAGAATGAAAATCAATCCAATATTGCAGCCAGCATGCAGCCAGTGGGTAAGGAAAGGGTGAATCAAACACCCGAAAACCCCGCCCCTATGGCTGAAAATTGTTCCCTCCAAATTCAGGTGACAGAGTCCCTTTAAAATGTCACTTCTAGTAGCTCTCGTATGAGTAGGGTCAGTGACATTCAGGCATGGTCGGCCAGCCCTCCTTTCACACAAATCTCAGCGGAGGGGGTTATTCTTAAGAATGACCCTGCCTACCTGCCAAAAGTGGTGTTGTATTTCCATAGATCTCAGGAGATCTCCCTCCCTTTTTTCTGTCCCAATCCCAAAAATAGGGAAGGAAAAGTATTACATACACTAGGTGTCAGAAGGTGCCTAATCCAATACCTAGCAGCCATACGAGAGTGTAGGAAGGATAGGTCTCTCTTTCTGTGCTTTTAGGGTCCGCGAAGGGGGCAAAAAGCTTCTAAGGGCACACTGGCAAGATGGATAAGGATGCCATCACTGGTCATACTCCTCGCGTGGGGCAGTCATCCCGGAGAAAATAAAGGTCCACTCAACAAAAGCGATGGCGACTTCCTGGGCAGAAGGAGCCGGCACCTCAAAAGAACAGGTATGTAGAGCCATTACTTGGTCTTCCCCCTCTACATTCTTTAACCATTATCGGCTGCTTAATTTTTTTTTTTATATAGCGCTAACATATTCCACAGCGCCTTACACACATTATCATCGCTGTCCCATTGGGGCTCACAATCTAAATTCCCTATCAATATGTCTTTGGAATGTGGGAGGAAACCAGAGAACCCGGAGGAAACCCACACAAACACAGAGAGAACATACAAACTCTTTGCAGATGTTGTCCTTGGTGGAAATTGAACCCAGGATGCCAGCGCTGCAAGGCTGCAGTGCTAACCACTAAGCCACCGTGCTGGACCTAGCCTCCTCTTCAGATCTTACCTTTGGGAGAAGGGTTCTGGAAGAGGTGGTCTTCCCCCTAATTTACAAATCTCTGCAATTCTCTCCGTGGTGCTGTCATGGGTAAAGGAGAAAATGTAGTTACTTACCAATAATGGTATTTCTCTGAGCCCAGGACAGCACCCATACATTCCCTTCCTTCACGTGTGGGTGTGCACACTTAGTTTAATTGATATTATGTTTGCGGTTGCCATGTTGTGTCTCTGTTAAGCTTCATAGTAATGATAAATATTTTTTCTGTTAATTATGTTATTTATCTGAAGTTTCTCTAGTGCTCTGTAAACAACTGATGCAGGAGAGAGGTACCGCCCTTTTTATCTGTAGGTTTCCTGTGCCTGATGGGCGGATCCCCTCTCTCCTGGTGCCGTCATTGGCTCAGAGTAATACTGTTATCGGTAAGTAACTACATTTTTCGATTACGTTGCCATTCTTTGATATCCGTAAATTTTTTCTCCTTTTGGACCGCAAAATTTGTTGAGCAATTTCTCCTGAGTACGCTGATACCCCGTATGTTGGGGAAAGCCACTGTTTAGGTGCATGGCAGGGCTCAGAAGGGAGGGCGCACTGTTTGACTTTTTAACGCAAAATTGGCTGGAATTGATGTCGGGCACCATGTTGCGTTTGGAGACCTCCTGATGTATCTAAACAGTGGAAAACCCCCCAATTCTAACTCCAACCCTAACACAGCCCTAACCCTAGCCCCAACCTTAACCCTAACCCTAGCCCCAACCCTAACTGCAACATTTTTTTTTTTATTATTATTTTTATCTAACTAAGGGTGTGACAAAGAGGGGTTTTATTTACTATTTTTTTTTATTTGAATCACTATGATAGACCCTATCACAGTGATCAAAATGAGCCAATAGGAAAAATCTCCTATTGTTGCCGGGTGCTGGCCAGCAGATCTCGGTGGGCGCACTGCGCATGTGCCGCCATTTTCTTATAGGAAGATGACTCAGAGGGCCGTGGAATGGAGCTGGAAGTTTCGGGGATGGCGGAGGTACTGGGGGGCTTGGCGGACCCCATTTATCTTTCCTCTGGTATGCCAATTCATATCAGAGAAAGATGAATGGAAAACCTGACTTTTTTTGGTGAATAACGGCGATAACGAGACTGGGGACGGTAAAAACTGACCCGAGTCATGTTCTCCGGTGTCTCAGCTGCCCCTGTTTAAAAAGCAGTGCTGAGGAATAAGTACCCTTAACTGCCACTGTTAAAAGGCGTATCGGCGGTTAAAAGACAAAAGCAGAAGAAAACTAATGAGGGAGTGAATTTATATTATAGTACACCCTTCAGTTTGGAATTTTGTAAAATAGAGTGTATTCCTAAAAACATTACTGCTCAGTGACTGCTCTCAAAGTCCTCAGGATCATCGTGGGACATTATGGATTATTTTCTCTGTGGACAGGTGAGGAATATTGTGGTTTATTATTTTATTTTTGTTGCAGGAGACTTGGCTTCAATGGATGGTTTAATTTAGATTCAATTAAGACGCCTTTTCTGGGTCAGCTGAGAGCTGATGCTTTTAGTTTGGGAGGGGGCCAATATCCATGACCCCTTCCTAGGCTATTAATATCGGCCCACAGCTGTCTGCCTAACTTTTGTTGGTAAGATTATATAGGGGGACACTATGTCAATTGCTTTTATGGAGTCCCCTGTAAACTAGCCAGTAAAGGCTAAGCAAACAGCTGTGAGCTGATATTAATAGCCTGGGATCCTTTATGGCTATTGGCTGCTTCCCAGAATATTAACATCAGCCGTCGGCTTTCCCTCTGCTAGTTATTAAAATTACGTAAGAGCCCTTGCATTTTTTTCCTTTTTTAAAAAAAACTAACAGTAGCTGTTTGGTTACAGCTTATGTAGGGTCATTCTTTTAACACTCCTACATAGGCTGGAGTGTTTGTGTGTGTGTTTGTGTTTACTAACCGACTTAGTAATGTGGTTGTCTGGCTGACACCTTTTCATTACTAAACCTAGGGTTTGTGTCAATGACAGCTGCTGACACCAAGTCCTAATCCCATTACCCTGTTGCTATACTGCATCTGAATGAAAAAGGTGGTGTTGAACCAAGGAATTACATCACAAAACTTTTTTTTTTTTTAATTATCTTTATTTAGCTCAAAAAAGGCTTCATTGCTGTACAAAAACGCATACAAAACCACGGCAAAAATGAACAAAAAATGCTGAAAAACACGCGTTTTTGCTGCCAAGAGTTGCAGAAACTTTGCAGAAATTCTTGCAAGCAAATACTCAACATGTTAACATACCCTAATAATATTCGTAAATAACATAATGTACTTAGTTATAGGGAACCTGTTACCTCGCCAGGCGTTTGTAAGGCTACTTTCACACTAGCGTTTTTTGCAATACGTCGCAATGCGTCGTTTTGGCGAAAAAACGCATCCTGCAAAAGTGTTTGCAGGATGCGTTTTTTCACCATTGACTAACATTAGCGACGCATTTGCGACGCATTGCCACACGTCGCAACTGTCGTGCGACGGTTGCGCCGTGTTGTGGCGGACCGTCGGATGCAAAAAACGTTACATGTAACTTTTTTTGCTGCCGACGGACCGCCATTTCCGACCGCGCATGCGCGGCCGGAACTCCGCCCCCACCTCCCCGCACCTCACAATGGGGCGGCGGATGCGCTGGAAAAATGCAACCGCTGCCCCCGTTGTACGGCATATACAACGCTAGCGTCGGTAACCTCGGCCCGACGCACTGCGACGGGCCGAGCCCGACGCTAGTGTGAAAGAAGCCTAACTAAAAGAGCCATCTTGTGCAGCACTAATGCTGCATTCTGACAAGGTGGCTCTTTTAGTTATTGTTCGTTGCACTGCAGAAATAATCACTTTTGAATTTGGTCCCTCATACCTGTGAAACCGCCAGGGAGGCAGGTCTTTCCCCCCTCATCCAAATGCCTCCCAGCTGTCACTCTGTGAGAAGGGCGCCTCCTCCTCGCCGTTATTCAGTTGTCCAGGCTCCTGCGTGGTCGTATTCTGCCTTGGGCATGCGCAGTTCTTGCTGCCCGACAACTGACATCACTTGATGTCTTGTTTACTGCGCCTGCGTGCACGCGCAGCCCGAGATCCCGCCAATCATCCAGAAATTCTATGACAGTCCTCAACCCCTTAACGACCAGAGGTATTTTTGGTTTTGCATTTTCATTTTTGGCTCGCCTTCTTCCCAGAGCCATAACTTTTTTATTTTTTTGAACAAAACTATTGGTTTTACCATATCGTGTACTAGAAAACGGGAAAAAATTCCAAGTGCGGTGAAATTGCAAAAAACAAGCGTGGGATTGCACACAAAAAATTCCAATCTTTATTAAAAAAAAAAAAAAAAAAAAAAAAATTACACCATTTTTCGATACCCATAGCTTCTCCTTTTTTTGTGATCTGGGGTTGGGTGAGGGCTTATTTTTTGCGTGCCAAGCTAACATTTTTGATGACATGATTTTGGTGCAGATACGATCTTTTGATCACCCGTAATTGCATTTTAATGTTTCGGCGACCAAAAAACATAATTCTGGAGTTTTTACTTTTTTTGTTGTTACACTGTTTAGTGATCAGTTAATTCTTTTTTTACATTGATAGATCGGGCGATTCAAAATGCATCGATACCAAATATGAGTATGTTTGTTTTTTCATTGTTTTATTTTGAATGGGGTGAAAGGGGGGTGATTTGAACTTTTATATTTTTTTATTTTTTTATATTTTTAAAACTTTATTTTTTTTTTTTACTTTTAGCATGCTTTAATAGTCTCCATGGGAGACTAAAAGCTGCCACAACCCGATCGCCTCTGCTACATAGAGGCGATGATCAGATCACCTCTATGTATTAGAATTACTCACTTGCTATGCGCTCATAGCAATCTGAGTAAAAACCATAGAGGTCTCCAGGAGACCTCTGGTTGTCATGCCAATGAACAGGTGACCCGCGATCATGTGACGGGAGTCACCGGTGGGCGGATTTCCAGCCCGATGGCCGGAAGCGCAAGTTAAATGCCGCTGTCAGCATTTGACAGCAGTATTTAAGGGGTTAATAGCCATGTGTGGATCGTGATTCCACCCTCGGCTATTCCCAGCACAAATAGGGCATTTTTTTTCCTCTGTAGGTAAAAAAAAGTAATTTTTGACGCTGGAAAGACAAGTACAGACTTTTACGACTGTATTTATCACCAATTTACAGTTTTCCATGAATGCACCTGGAGCGGCCCCCAGACGCAGGGCAGCGGGGTACTCAGTACCGGGTCCCTCGGTCTCGGTTCTAGGGGTGTCACGGTGGCCCGACCTGGTCCGTGGCCCTGGTAAGGGGCGCCCAAATAAAGGTGTAGGTGAGAGTTTGTCAAGTGTTCGTGACGCCACCTGTGGTATTCGGTCAGGGTGACCGACGCTGCTAGGGGTCCGCTGGGGTGATGGAATGGCAGCTAGATGGTGTAACTTCCCACAGGTGAAGTATGTCCCCAGGGCTTCCCTTGATGAGTAGATGGTAATGGTGTAGGTCGCAGTAAATGACGAGGACACAGGGTTGCAGTCTCTTTACCTTTTTACTGAAGGCTTCGGCATCCACAATCCAGAGGACTGCTAACAGGGCTGGCTGAGACCGGCCGGTCCGAAGGCACATCCAGAGTTCCCTTTGCAGGTGGAAATCAGTAGCCTTGCTACTAGCGCCTGGGTGTTGTAGTACTTCCCTGCTGAGCACCACGGGATAGTCCTCACAACTGTCGTGTATGTTTCTGTTCTTTCTCTCCGTCCCCCAGATGGTTTGGATAGGACGCACCCGTATGACGGGGTAGGCCTGGAGTTATTTTATAGGGACCCTAGAGACGCCCCTCTCCCACAATTGCCTCCGTTGTCTTCATTAGGTGAAAAGGTGAGACAGCCAACCTAGAGTTAACTACCCTGCCGTAGTTCGAAGTAATGCGTAGAGCCTATTACTTCCTCGGCGTTCCGGCCGCCGGCTACGCGCCTCAGAAGGATGTTGCCGATCTTGGGGCACGACTCCTCCTGGTTCTATCTCCTTTGTGCTGTGATCTCATTTCTCACTTCTCCACAATATACTTCGATTCATGTCCTTTCTTAGGATGCCGCCACAATGAGGTGCAGGCACGGCTCCGTAACGATCTGTCTCGAGCTAGGCCACTGCCAGGATCCCACCCCTGACAGAGACCTCCCTGAGTCTTCCCAAGCAACTCTCTCTCTCACTAGATGTTACCTGGGCAAAACCCAGTCAGCTTCTCTCTAACTTCCTATCCGACTCCCAGTTTTACCAGAGTGTGAGGAGTGGCCTAATACATAGAACCTTTTGCTCCCCCTGGTGGCCGGAGTGTGAAGTGTAGTGTGTGACTGTGATACCTGGTCAAGTGAACTCCTTTAGTGCCATCAGACATACCATCACTCCACCTTGTGGCAGATCGACAATACTGCAACGACCAGGACTCTGGGGCGCTGCACACCTAATGTGTTCATATAGGATTTATGGTTTTTAGACATATACTACTTGTAATCTCAATGTCTGTTTGTAATTTTTTGAGAAGCTGTCCAGAAAAGAAAATCAAGTTGGCAACCCTGCTTGTAAATTAATATGTACCCTTTTGCTGTAGAATCTTAGTATATTGGTCGAGGCAGCTAATCAAACTATTTTCTCTCCTCTTTCTTGAGCAGCATACTGTATGTATTATGTACGGTACATAGATATATATATATTTATTCATTTATTTATTTTTAATTCTTAAAACTATATACTTACATGACTGTCTACAAAAGTAATGATGTAGTTTCTTTTTTAAATGTATTCTTTATTTTTTTTTTCATATATTTTATTGTATTTTTGGGAGATATGTAAATGTTATCCTTGGTGATGCCATAAGTGAGAAGGTAAATATACAAGCTGTCTGATGTCATTTCCTTAAGATCATAATTAAGAACAGTTGCATTCAAAACCCGTAGGTTTGTAATGTGGTTTATCTGTTTAACGGTCATTTGTTGTCCCTAATGAATCAATAAAGAAAAATGGACTTTTATCTACCTCTGTGGTCACGTCGCCAGATGGGCAATTAAACTGCATGTGAATTGACTCTACTATGGTGTGCTGCTTCCATTTTTTGTGGATATACTGTATTTACTAGGATTGGTACATGCCTGGGAAGCTTTTGCACACTGTGACTATTTTTGTGTTGCTTTTTCACTTTCTTTTTTTCTATAATGTACTGTTGCTATAAGCGATTTAAAAACTTCCTATTCTTGCATTTTACATTTTACTCGGCATCCCAACTGGTTTGGGGTTAGGGTTAGGGTTGCTTTTACTGGTATATATGCTGCATATTACTGTACCTTTTCTGTAAGGACCTTTATTTCTTCTTGTGACTCTTCAAGGTTTTGAGTATATTCTGCTTTCAGCTTTGCAAATTCCTTCCTTTGCTGGGAAATTTCCTCATCTGCTTTTCCTAGCTCCAAAATAGCACTTTCATTAGCTTCTTGGAGGTCGTTAATTTGATTTTTAAGGATAGCTGTGAGAAAATATAGAAAGCCACATCATTTAAAACATTCTTTGTACAATCATGTGGACATACAGTAGAGAGCTATATTAGTTTTAGCCGTGACACTTTGTAAAAATTTGTATGCTCATTACTAAGCGATGTTTGATACAGTGTTATTGACCCTACTTGTGTGAGGCATGTTTAATGCAGAGCCGGGGTAAAGTAAGGACCTGACTATCAGAATTTTTTTGAATATAAAAGAAATCTGGCATTGCATAATATCATAATAGAAAGGTCTTTGTGGGGGCAGGGACTGGGCCTCTGAGTCTAGGTATATGTACTTTAAATAAGGGCTGCTCTATTTAATAGTAAATATTCTCTAAAATCAATAGGGGATTTAAAAAGTGATTATATTATATTTACTTGACCATTCAGTGGTTTGATTACTTAGGTATACAGCGAGTGAATTAAGTATTGAACAGATCACCAATATTCTTAGTAAATATATTTCTAAAGGTGCTATTAACATGAAATTCTCACCAGATGTCAGTAACAATCCATCCAATCCATACAGGCATGTGAACCCTGACCTGCACTATGGACACCCTGGGTATGTGACATACAACGTCCTTTATTATTATTATTATTATTATTATTATAACTCAGTAGTGTGTAATATACTCACACCTACCCCCTTTAACTGATACCTTAGCTAGAGGTCAATTAAGAGCATAACATATTAAAATAAATCTTTAAAGTCATTTAACATGGGAAATTTTTCAAGTAAGGGTTTCATACTGGATTTGGTGTTTTCACTGTTTATTTGTATTTATTTTACTTCCTTATGTAAGCTGGCCACAGGCGGTAGTCGTGTGAGTGGGCATCCTCTTCCACGCCGGGGTCGATTACAGATTGAGTGTTGAGGGTGTGCATGTGCGACATTTCTCCTGAATCTGCTGCCTCCATCGTCAATTCTGATATACTTGGGGCAGTAGCGTTCCCTTTAACCCTTTCAATCAGGAAGCCAGACCAGTTCTTACAAGCAATGTCCTTTTTATGCATGGGCAAACTGGCGAACAAGGAGTAACAGTTCCCAGAGTTACAGTTAGCATTTTGTTTCCAGCAACAGGTATGGCAAAGGAACGGGGCAAAGGTTGGAATGCCTGCATTTTTCGGGTCCAGATGTGTCTCTATGACCGTATTACCCTGTTTCCTTGATTAGATTAGTCCCAGGGGACGCTTATAGAGTTGTTGCTCCCCATATCAGTACCCACAGCAGGGCGCTACTTTGTCCCAAAGTCTCCTTCTTGCTGGACTGCACAATTCCCAGGCGTTTAAGCCTTTTTCTTGCAGGAGTCCTCCTTTGCCTGTAATGTCCTGCTGCCTCCTCTCCAACACTGCTCACTGCCGGAACTAATCCCCCGTTTGTCCCCAGTCACTCCTCCCTCTCCCTGGCTGGCTAGGTGTTGACCCTCTCATCACTAAACACAGGATCCTGCAGCCCACAGGTAAATCTAAGGAAATCTGAGGGAAGACATAGACCTCTTGCGGCCGGTGGTTATTACTGCAGACAACATAGAAGGTACATATTATTACGACAATACAATAATGTGATTGATGTCTTCAGGGGGAATGCGACAACCGACCAACACTTACATGGCACCATCATATTCCACAGATCTTTACAGACATCATCATCACTTTCCCCATTGGGGCTCACAATCTAAATTCCCTATTAGTATGTCTTTGGAGTGTGGGAGAAATCAGAGCACCTGGAGGATGGGGAGAGCATACAAACTCCTTGCAGAAGTTATACTTGGTGGGGTTTGAATACAGGACCCCAGCACTTCAAGGCAACACTGCTAACCAATGAGCCACTGTTTGCAATCAAATCATTGCTTGGTACCAGTACAATAAATGAGCAGTTTACATCATATGCAGCGCCCCAGAGTCCTGGTCGTTGCAGTACTGATGCTCCGCCGCTAAGGGGGGCTATGGTACATCTGATGGCACTGAAGGAGTTCATCTGACCAGGTATCACAGTCACCAATACACTTCACAGTCTGGCCTCCAGGGGGAGCTAAGGGTTCTATGTATTAGGCCACTCCTCACAATCTGGTAAAACTGGGGGTTAGGCAGAAAGTTAGACAGAAGCTGACTGGGTTGGAACCAGGCAACACCTTGTGGCAGAGGGTGTTGTAGGGGAAGATTCAGAGGGGTCCCTGTCAGGGGTGGGATCCTGACAGAGGCCTAGCAACCAGAGAGAACGTTACGGGACCGCGCCTGCACGATATAGCGGCGGTACCCCAAGAAAGGACAAGAAGCGAGGTTTATTGTGCTGAGTGAGAAACGAAATCAACGCAACAAGGAGAATACCAGTAGGAGTCGTGCTGTAAGACGAGGCAACATCCTACTGAGGCGCATAACCGGTGGCCGGAACGCCGAGGAAGTATAGAGCTCCAGGCCAAACTTCAAACCTACGGCAGGACAGTCAGTTATAGGCGGGCTGTCTCACCCAATTGACCCAGGAAGACACAGGGGGGTAACAACAGGAGTGGGGCAACGCTAGAGTCCCGGAAGAGCTCCGAGCCTCCCCGTCATACGGGTGCGTCCTAACCATAAGATCTGGGGGACGTGGAAGAACATCAGAATCGAGTTGTGAGGGAACACGAGAAACAGACACAACAGTTGTGGGGACTATCCCGTAAGCACAGCAGGGGAGGACCACAACACACAAGCGCTAGAAGGTAGGCACAGATTTCCACCTGCAAAGGGAGCTCTGGATGTGCCATCGGACCGGCCAGGCTTGCGCAGCCCGGTTAGCCGTATTCCGGATTGAGGATCCTGAAGCCTTCAGTAAAGAGGTAAAGAGACTGCAACCTGGTGTCCTCGTTATTTACTGCAACCTGCACCGCACCACCACAACATCATCACCATCACGCACACCTATTATTGGGCGCCCCTCAGCAGGGTCACGGACTGGGTCTAGCCACCGTGACAACAACAGAGCAGAGACTCAGAGGCCCGGTACCGGGTACCCCTCGGCCCTGCGGCAGTGGGGGCGCTACAACTTGGCGTCACGAACAGGATCTACTTAAGCCTGAAGAATCGGGTCATGTGTGCCTTGGAACTGTGATTTATTGTGCTTGGACTGTGACTTATTGCAAAGACTGTGGATTGCCATTTGCCACCAAAACCATCCGCCATTACAGCGCTGAGGAGAGCGCAGGAGAAGAAGAGGGGCGTGGAGTAGGCATGGACCAGCTGAAGAGCGCGAAAGATAATGGCCGCCCAGTCTAAACATTTTTGCATCCTGAGGACGTGTCCGTCGGCAGCGGAGGTCCGCCTTCTCATCCTCTTTGGAGGGTGGAGACTATGGAGACGGGGCCACCCACGAAAGAGACCGCGGGAAGAAGACGCTGGAGAAGAAGCCTAGATGGCGACGCCGGGAGCACCGCGTGGGGACGACCCGACCCAGCATGAGGCTGCACCACTCGACACAGCTCCAGATGCGCCATCGTTGCAGGGACTGGCCCTTACGGAGCTACCAATGGGCAGACCCAACTGGCCGCCGTCTGAGGAGTGTGTAGCCGCAGCCGAGGCCCGGCAGATAGCATGTCGCCTTGAGGCCGACGCTCGCGTGATCGCTCAAATGGGTCAGCCTACGGAGGTTCACCTAACTCCGGTATCCCCTGCTTCCTCCATCCCAGCCGCGGCAGAGTGTGAGCTGCAGGCACAGGGCCTGAGGATCCTGCCAGAGGCAGAACACCTGCGGTGCCTGGTGACAGCATGGCGGAACAGACCCCAGCCTGCAGCCCAGGTCGATCTGACGAGCATCGAAGAGACCCCGCCGTCACACTGGGGTGTTGTGGTGTCCTTCAACTCCCGGAAAGGAAGGGGAGTTATTCAAGAGATCGGGGAGCCACTACAGGTCCGTGTTGATCGAGAAGAAGTGGAACCCTGCGGGGAAAGGTACGATTGCGACCTGGAGCCTGGCGACGCAGTGACCTATACCCGGTGGAGGAGGGAAACTGGGGAAACTGGCTGGATAGCTCGAGGCGTCCAACGGTGCGTCGCACTCCAGGCTGCTGCCGGAACGTCGGAGGACGAGCCTCCTGCAGGGAAGGTGCCGGAGCCCGTCCCCGCGGAACCTCAGGAGGTCCGGGCCCACCGCATGCCTCTGGGTCGCGCTCGCCCACAAGCAAGGAGGGCATCCCGACGAGGGATCCTGTCGTTGCTGGAGCCGGGACCGGTCCTTGTCACGTCGACGCGGCCCGTTGGCCGGGTGAGGCCCGGGAGGAGACCGCCCCCTGCGCAGCCAGAAACTGAGTAAGCAAGAATGCTTCATTATGTAAATAGTTGACTGTTTGTCCTTCTGATATTTTGCTGCTACAACCCGGTCAGGGTTAACTCTTAAAGGGATCCCTTCGTTTACCCGGGATCCCTTCTTTTGCTTTTTGTTTTTGTTTCCTGTTTATTCATCATTGAAAGAACTGCTGAATCATGAACAATGCATGATTACAAACTTTTTGTACATAGTTTGCACCTTCTTAAAGGTGCTCTCACCTGTTTTAACACAAGGAAAGGACTCTTTGCGAAGACACTGGTCTTGGAACCAGCACCAGAGTCCTTGCTGCGAACAGACTTGCAGCTTGAGAAGTTGCACTACCTCATAGAGACTTGGTCCCCTCTTAAAGGGAATGTTCACATATTGCACTTATGAACAGTGTTGCCTTAAGATGGTTAAATGGCAATAATGTCTTGAAAGAAGAAGTTAAATGTAGCTAACTAGTTGATTGTGAGAAATGTTTAATGATGTTGATAAAAGAATGAGGACAGAAAGTGAACCCGTACGGGGTTAGTTAGTGAGTCCTCCTAGGAGCCATACAGAGATGGCTCAGTAATCCTGAACTGAAAGATGGATGATAAGTTCTATACCGTGTATAGTAGTGGAAAGGCAGTAGGCCCGGGCAGAAAGGGGCGGTCCTGTAACAGAAAGGAGAGGCAGTAGGCCTGGAGCAGATAGGACAGGCGGTCCTGCAGATGTAAAGAAGGAGAATGCAGAAAAGTTGATTAGCCTTATAATGTTTTATAAGAAGGTCTTTAGTGGATTCAGCGAGTACGTCCTTAAAGGCAATGTTAAATTATTGTTCAAAAATTTTGCACTTAGTAGAATACCCGGTTGGGTAAGAAAAGTTATTTATAGTATGTTATTTAAAGTATTTAACCATGTTTGTAACGTTCAAGTGTCCTCACCTCCCATAAAGGGAAGCTCTGTTAAAAAGTTTACTTGTACTTGCATTTTCAAAACTGTATGTCTTTGCTGACATGTATTGTTGTTTTCTTCCCAGTCCAGGAGTACTGGATTTAACCGGGGGGGAGTGCAGCGCCCCAGAGTCCTGGTCGTTGCAGTACTGATGCTCCGCCGCTAAGGGGGGCTATGGTACGTCTGATGGCACTGAAGGAGTTCATCTGACCAGGTATCACAGTCACCAATACACTTCACAGTCTGGCCTCCAGGGAGAGCTAAGGGTTCTATGTATTAGGCCACTCCTCACAATCTGGTAAAACTGGGGGTTAGGCAGAAAGTTAGACAGAAGCTGACAGCGTTGGAACCAGGCAACACCTTGTGGCAGAGGGTGTTGTAGGGGAAGATTCAGAGGGGTCCCTGTCAGGGGTGGGATCCTGACAGAGGCCTAGCAACCAGAGAGAACGTTACGGGACCGCGCCTGCACGATATAGCGGCGGTACCCCAAGAAAGGACAAGAAGCGAGGTTTATTGTGCTGAGTGAGAAATGAAATCAACGCAACAAGGAGAATACCAGTAGGAGTCGTGCTGTAAGACGAGGCAACATCCTACTGAGGCGCATAACCGTTGGCCGGAACGCCGAGGAAGTATAGAGCTCCAGGCCAAACTTCAAACCTACGGCAGGACAGTCAGTTATAGGCGGGCTGTCTCACCCAATTGACCCAGGAAGACACTGGGGGGGTAACAACAGGAGTGGGGCAACGCTAGAGTCCCGGAAGAGCTCCGAGCCTCCCCGTCATACGGGTGCGTCCTAACCATAAGATCTGGGGGACGTGGAAGAACATCAGAATCGAGTTGTGAGGGAACACGAGAAACAGACACAACAGTTGTGGGGACTATCCTGTAAGCACAGCAGGGGAGGACCACAACACACAAGCGCTAGACGGTAGGCACAGATTTCCACCTGCAAAGAGAGTTCTGGATGTGCCATCGGACCGGCCAGGCTTGCGCAGCCCGGTTAGCCGTATTCCGGATTGAGGATCCTGAAGCCTTCAGTAAAGAGGTAAAGAGACTGCAACCTGGTGTCCTCGTTATTTACTGCAACCTGCACCGCACCACCACAACATCATCACCATCACGCACACCTATTATTGGGCGCCCCTTAGCAGGGTCACGGACCGGGTCTAGCCACCGTGACAACCCCAGAGCAGAGACTCAGAGGCCCGGTACCGGGTACCCCTCGGCCCTGCGGCAGTGGGGGCGCTACAATATACCGTACATGTGGCGCTCATCTTGTAAGAGCTACCCTATCATAAATGAGGAGGGGGGGGGGTACTTAAAGTCTATTCTGCCAGAACCATAATAAACAAATGATAAAGTTAATATATACAATGAAGAAGTACATGAATAATAAAGACCTTCCCCAGCAATATAATTTGATACAATACAGTGTGATATAATAGATTATTACGATAGGTTCACTTTAAATAAAGCTTAATAATTAAAGCATGCAAAAACAGTTATCTTCCGCTTATGTTACTTACAGATTCCTATATTGCTGGTGACAGTTTGATGAATGCAGATGTACATTCAAAATATATTAGTGCTCTATAACACATCATTTGGAAAAGCTCAAATGTTCTGGCTGATAAATTGTTCCTTTCAGATTTAACCTCGCCTGGCCTCCTAATAGCAGAACTAATTGCAAAATAAAGCAATCTTTGGTTTTATTAAGGCACAAACGTACTTTGTTCCGTCGCAGCTCACTTACTATTAGGAACAGCAAATTGTTTTACAAACAAAATGTTACACTAGCTGTACCAGATGTAGTTTATATTGTTGAGAATATTGAATCCATTCCCAGGTATTTCACATTATATGTAAGTGGGATGAATTATGCTGTTCGCTTTATGTCGTGCGGTAGATTTCTCCTCGTGGGGATAATGACATTGACACGTTCACTAAGCATGTTAGACATTCTACTTTACCCCATTTCATGCTTGGTATACATATGAACGAATGGTGTGACCCAATAAATGGTGCACAATCTCTTATTCTTACACCCCTTTTCTAGGTACCTTATAAATCTGCCGGAACAGATATGAGAATGCTCATGAATACCCAATACATTTCTCCATTTTTGTGAGATAGTATTTTAATAATCTACGATAATTACTTACAAATTTCTTTCTGAAGAACTAAAGGGGAGCATTTGTCAAATGATAGTAATAAATCTTGTCGCTTTCTTTCTTTGTCAAATGTCATAGCCTGGAAAAAAGAAAACACATTAAAAAAACAAAAAAAAAAAACAGAAAGTGTTAAACAAGTGTTAAATGTGACTATTCCAGTTTCCATTTCATTTTTTTTTTTGCAATTATTAAAATGTATTCTAATAAAGGTTAATGAGGACCAGTTCGTACTGATGGCATCAGCAATTTCCTTTATGAGCTCAAGTGCTGAGCTGCTAATGGCACTCTTGCAGACCCACAAAGAGCTTTTAGAGTTAAAGCTTAAAGGGAAGGATTGTAGCTGGTGCGGGGGCATCAGTGGATGTCATGTCATTGTTTTGGAGCAAGAACTCTTGGTGTTATTGAGACTTGGCAGTCAATGGCAGCTGTTAAATGATCGCTGATTGGCTGCATGTTCGCTGATTGGCGGTCATTTAATAGCCTATTTAAAGGGGCTGACCACACTTCCAATGTGCACAGAAAGATCGGTAATAGCTCGTTCTATGCACATAAAATGTCACTGTTCTCAACAGCAAATCTTGTGTACATGAGCTGTAGAGAATGAGGATTTTTAGGCATGCTTACAAATAATTTCTCTCGACAAATAGTGTTTTACTCATTTATCGAGTGATTGGCAAGCTGTTTACACTGACCGTTTGGGAAATGAGTGTTCCTAGGAAAGCAGGTTAATAATAATCTGCCAGTGTAAATGAACCCTTAGTAAATCCCCCTTAGTCTAAATTAATTTTGCAAATAACTTGCTTTACTTATGTCCTTGAGTTACATTCATGGTAAAGGGAGCCTGCCATCAGGTTTTCCCAATATAAAATACAGCCACCACCTTTAAGGCCTCTTTTACAGTATTCTAGTAAGCTGTATGTCAGACTAGTAGGCTGTTCTAGATCTGGCGCCTCCTCTCTCGTGGCAATCACCGTCCTCCTGCTTGCCTCATGCGGATGACGTGTCATATGTCATCCACACAATGTCCCCCGATCACTCTGCCCTGATAAGGATAGAGCAAAGTACCGTAATGCGCATGCACTAAGAGAGAACGAAAGAGTGCCGATGACACTGGAAGGAAAGCCGGCGCATGTGCATTACAGTACTTTGCTCCATCCCCAGCAGGGCAGAGTGAAGGACGCATGCGCAGGAGCGCGATTGGTGGACACACTGTGTGGATGACATAGGACACGTCATCCACATAAAGCAAGCTGGAGGGCGGTGATTGCGATGAGAGAGGAGCGGACGATTCAAGACCAGCGACGCTCATCGGTCTGGACGGTGCCATATGAGGGTACTGTATAACAAAAGGTATTTTTTGTGCTATTCAGAGAAGGTTGGGGACTTAACTCCAGCTTACTAGAATGCTGTAAAAGAGGCATTAAAAGGTGGTGGTCGTAGTTTATATTGGGAAAACCTGGAGACAGATTCCCTTTAAGCACATATAAATATATAGAGAATGACCTACCTCTACTTTCCGTTTAAGTCTATCATTGTCAGAAACAAGATGTTTCATTTCTTCCAGCAAGTGCAGATTCTCACTTTGCATTTTCCTTATTTCTTTGTTGAGGTCATTTATTTTAAACTCTCTCTCCATGAGTATCGATTTCAGGAGTGATACAGATATTTTCTGAGATCCATTCGATTCTGTAGCCTTGAACCAAAGGAATTGATATTTTAATTAGCATAACATTATCTATAGAATGAACACAGACACTTAACATTTTAGAATACAGAATTTGCAAGAGTCTAATAAAAAGAAAGTATTCTTCTATTGAACTAGAATGGTGAACACTTACCAGCTCTAATTTATATTGTATATACTGATATTATCTAGGTATGTTATTCTGCATATATCAATATTACCTTCTAAAACATCAACATATAGAACAATTATGTGCAAAAAGAAAAAAAAAAAAAAAAGAGCATGAACCGCACATCCCAAAATCATACGTTGATCTAAAGCCGCTAGGCAAAAATTTAAATACTGAACATGAGGTTTTCAGTTTAACATTCTGATCAGACTGTATGAAGCCCACTGCCCCTTCACGGCAAACCTCGTAGTGGGTCCTAACGCCCTAACGGAGCGGAGCCGTGCGGCGACCACCGCCGCAGCGGCCATGCACCAGCAGGGCGGACGGCCTGTTGCCCCACAGCACCCATGCTGCGAGACTGAGTCCCCAAGACTCCAGACCGCGCCGCCCCACCAGCACAAAGCCACAGCAACAATGGCCGCCACACAGCACCAGCACCAAAATGAAGGGAGCATTTAAACTCACCTTCCTCCAGCTCTTCAGTGAGAGCCAAAATGGGCTAGACCCCTTACTTTGCAGTCTCCTGCTAATTAAAATCACCTGAGCCAAATGGGAGGAGTGCTGGTCCAAAAAAAGAGACAAGTACATGCTATGTGCAAAAAGAAAAAAAAAAAAAAAGAGCATGAACCGCACATCCCAAAATCATACGTTGATCTAAAGCCGCTAGGCAAAAATTTAAATACTGAACATGAGGTTCAGTTTAACATTCTGATCAGACTGTATGAAGCCCACTGCCCCTTCACGGCAAACCTCGTAGTGGGTCCTAACGCCCTAACGGAGCGGAGCCGTGCGGCGACCACCGCCGCAGCGGCCATGCACCAGCAGGGCGGACGGCCTGTTGCCCCACAGCACCCATGCTGCGAGACTGAGTCCCCAAGACTCCAGACCGCGCCGCCCCACCAGCACAAAGCCACAGCAACAATGGCCGCCACACAGCACCAGCACCAAAATGAAGGGAGCATTTAAACTCACCTTCCTCCAGCTCTTCAGTGAGAGCCAAAATGGGCTAGACCCCTTACTTTGCAGTCTCCTGCTAATTAAAATCACCTGAGCCAAATGGGAGGAGTGCTGGTCCAAAAAAAGAGACAAGTACATGCTATGTGCAAAAAGAAAAAAAAAAAAAAAAGAGCATGAACCGCACATCCCAAAATCATACGTTGATCTAAAGCCGCTAGGCAAAAATTTAAATACTGAACATGAGGTTTTCAGTTTAACATTCTGATCAGACTGTATGAAGCCCACTGCCCCTTCACGGCAAACCTCGTAGTGGGTCCTAACGCCCTAACGGAGCGGAGCCGTGCGGCAACCACCGCCGCAGCGGCCATGCACCAGCAGGGCGGACGGCCTGTTGCCCCACAGCACCCATGCTGCGAGACTGAGTCCCCAAGACTCCAGACCGCGCCGCCCCACCAGCACAAAGCCACAGCAACAATGGCCGCCACACAGCACCAGCACCAAAATGAAGGGAGCATTTAAACTCACCTTCCTCCAGCTCTTCAGTGAGAGCCAAAATGGGCTAGACCCCTTACTTTGCAGTCTCCTGCTAATTAAAATCACCTGAGCCAAATGGGAGGAGTGCTGGTCCAAAAAAAAGAGACAAGTACATGCTATGTGCAAAAAGAAAAAAAAAAAAAAAAAAGAGCATGAACCGCACATCCCAAAATCATACGTTGATCTAAAGCCGCTAGGCAAAAATTTAAATACTGAACATGAGGTTTTCAGTTTAACATTCTGATCAGACTGTATGAAGCCCACTGCCCCTTCACGGCAAACCTCGTAGTGGGTCCTAACGCCCTAACGGAGCGGAGCCGTGCGGCGACCACCGCCGCAGCGGCCATGCACCAGCAGGGCGGACGGCCTGATGCCCCACAGCACCCATGCTGCGAGACTGAGTCCCCAAGACTCCAGACCGCGCCGCCCCACCAGCACAAAGCCACAGCAACAATGGCCGCCACACAGCACCAGCACCAAAATGAAGGGAGCATTTAAACTCACCTTCCTCCAGCTCTTCAGTGAGAGCCAAAATGGGCTAGACCCCTTACTTTGCAGTCTCCTGCTAATTAAAATCACCTGAGCCAAATGGGAGGAGTGCTGGTCCAAAAAAAGAGACAAGTACATGCTATGTGCAAAAAGAAAAAAAAAAAAAAGAGCATGAACCGCACATCCCAAAATCATACGTTGATCTAAAGCCGCTAGGCAAAAATTTAAATACTGAACATGAGGTTTTCAGTTTAACATTCTGATCAGACTGTATGAAGCCCACTGCCCCTTCACGGCAAACCTCGTAGTGGGTCCTAACGCCCTAACGGAGCGGAGCCGTGCGGCGACCACCGCCGCAGCGGCCATGCACCAGCAGGGCGGACGGCCTGTTGCCCCACAGCACCCATGCTGCGAGACTGAGTCCCCAAGACTCCAGACCGCGCCGCCCCACCAGCACAAAGCCACAGCAACAATGGCCGCCACACAGCACCAGCACCAAAATGAAGGGAGCATTTAAACTCACCTTCCTCCAGCTCTTCAGTGAGAGCCAAAATGGGCTAGACCCCTTACTTTGCAGTCTCCTGCTAATTAAAATCACCTGAGCCAAATGGGAGGAGTGCTGGTCCAAAAAAAGAGACAAGTACATGCTATGTGCAAAAAGAAAAAAAAAAAAAAAGAGCATGAACCGCACATCCCAAAATCATACGTTGATCTAAAGCCGCTAGGCAAAAATTTAAATACTGAACATGAGGTTCAGTTTAACATTCTGATCAGACTGTATGAAGCCCACTGCCCCTTCACGGCAAACCTCGTAGTGGGTCCTAACGCCCTAACGGAGCGGAGCCGTGCGGCGACCACCGCCGCAGCGGCCATGCACCAGCAGGGCGGACGGCCTGTTGCCCCACAGCACCCATGCTGCGAGACTGAGTCCCCAAGACTCCAGACCGCGCCGCCCCACCAATGGCCGCCACACAGCACCAGCACCAAAATGAAGCTCCCTTCATTTTGGTGCTGGTGCTGTGTGGCGGCCATTGTTGCTGTGGCTTTGTGCTGGTGGGGCGGCGCGGTCTGGAGTCTTGGGGACTCAGTCTCGCAGCATGGGTGCTGTGGGGCAACAGGCCGTCCGCCCTGCTGGTGCATGGCCGCTGCGGCGGTGGTCGCCGCACGGCTCCACTCCGTTAGGGCGTTAGGACCCACTACGAGGTTTGCCGTGAAGGGGCAGTGGGCTTCATACAGTCTGATCAGAATGTTAAACTGAAAACCTCATGTTCAGTATTTAAATTTTTGCCTAGCGGCTTTAGATCAACGTATGATTTTGGGATGTGCGGTTCATGCTCTTTTTTTTCTTTTTGCACATAGCATGTACTTGTCTCTTTTTTTGGACCAGCACTCCTCCCATTTGGCTCAGGTGATTTTAATTAGCAGGAGACTGCAAAGTAAGGGGTCTAGCCCATTTTGGCTCTCACTGAAGAGCTGGAGGAAGATGAGTTTAAATGCTCCCTTCATTTTGGTGCTGGTGCTGTGTGGCGGCCATTGTTGCTGTGGCTTTGTGCTGGTGGGGCGGCGCGGTCTGGAGTCTTGGGGACTCAGTCTCGCAGCATGGGTGCTGTGGGGCAACAGGCCGTCCGCCCTGCTGGTGCATGGCCGCTGCGGCGCTGGTCGCCGCACGGCTCCGCTCCGTTAGGGCGTTAGGACCCACTACGAGGTTTGCCGTGAAGGGGCAGTGGGCTTCATACAGTCTGATCAGAATGTTAAACTGAAAACCTCATGTTCAGTATTTAAATTTTTGCCTAGCGGCTTTAGATCAACGTATGATTTTGGGATGTGCGGTTCATGCTCTTTTTTTTCTTTTTGCACATAGCATGTACTTGTCTCTTTTTTTGGACCAGCACTCCTCCCATTTGGCTCAGGTGATTTTAATTAGCAGGAGACTGCAAAGTAAGGGGTCTAGCCCATTTTGGCTCTCACTGAAGAGCTGGAGGAAGATGAGTTTAAATGCTCCCTTCATTTTGGTGCTGGTGCTGTGTGGCGGCCATTGTTGCTGTGGCTTTGTGCTGGTGGGGCTGCGCGGTCTGGAGTCTTGGGGACTCAGTCTCGCAGCATGGGTGCTGTGGGGCAACAGGCCGTCCGCCCTGCTGGTGCATGGCCGCTGCGGCGGTGGTCGCCGCACGGCTCCACTCCGTTAGGGTGTTAGGACCCACTACGAGGTTTGCCGTGAAGGGGCAGTGGGCTTCATACAGTCTGATCAGAATGTTAAACTGAAAACCTCATGTTCAGTATTTAAATTTTTGCCTAGCGGCTTTAGATCAACGTATGATTTTGGGATGTGCGGTTCATGCTCTTTTTTTTTTTTTTTTTTTTTTTTTTTTTCTTTTTGCATATAGAACAATTACTTTCAGCTAAAACATTATTTTTGTTGTTAAACTTAAACTATACCTTCTGAATTTCATATAAACAGCAGATAAATAAGGAAATTTTCACTTCAGAATGAATTAAAAGAAATGAGTCACTTCACTCAGTGTCGGAATGGAGTGCCAAGCGCCCACCAATAACACTGACTATGTGAGACCTCTGTTCAGCTGCAGGGAAATAGTACACTGCCCTCATTAACAACCTACCTCTGCTTCTATATAACAATACTAGGGGTAGTTTGTTAACTGAATGATGAGATTCTTTGTCCAAAGAAAAGGAATCAAGTGATTGTGTCAACTACTGCACATATAGGGCATTGGAGGAGCACTCCTGCACAGGGCCCACCTAGGGATTCTCCTGTTCCCCTGTGGGCCAGTCCGAGCCTGACTCCACTTATGTACAAAGCATAAAACATTTTAATGATGTATGGTATATACTGTAAATGAGGCAATCACTCCAAGCTACACTGAAAAATGATTTCCTAGAAGGTAGAAGATAATCTGAATGTATAGTTTATGATAAAAATATCATAGGAAATTGGTCTGAATAAAGGGTTGGTCTTCTCAAACATGTGGTCTTTTGCCCTGGCACTAAAATGGACTGCAAGTTTTTCTACTTAGCAATATATCTGTAGCTCTAATGTTTGTACTATGTAGCACGTAGCTATAGAGCAATGTTTGTGCTCGTCACTTTACAGCTCCAGGTTCCCGGGTTACTGTTTATCTATGCTGTAGATATAGCTATATCGCTATGTGCTGAGATTCTCAGACAAAGTTATGGTAAATGAGATCTGAATATACATACTAGTTTACTCCCACAAAGTTAATAATTTAGCTGGTTTAACCCCTTCATGACCAGAGGTATTTCCGTTTTTGCGGTTTCATTTTTTGCTCCCCTTCTTCCCATGGCCATAATTTTTTTTATTTTTTGGTCAATGTGGCCATGTGAGGGCTTGTTTTATGTGGGACAAGTTGTACTTTTGAACGACACCATTGGTGCGGTGAAATTGCAAAAAAAGTGCATCTCCACAGTTGTTTTTTACCATGTTCACTAAATGATAAAACTGACCTGCCATTATGATTCTCCAGATTATTACGAGTTCACAGGCACCAAACATGTCTAGGTTCTTTTTTATTTAAGGCTACTTTCACACTAGCGTCGTGCCGACGCAACGACGCTAGCGTTGTATGCACCGCACAACGGGTGCAGCGGATGCTGTTTTTCAACGCAAAACGTGTATATTTGATTGCTTTTATTGTTTTATTTTGAATGAGGCAAAAGGGGGGTGGTTTGAACTTTTATACTTTTTTAATTTTTTTAATATTTTTAAAAACTTTTTTTTCCTTTTTGCATACTTTAATAGTCTCCATGGGAAACTAGAAGTTGCAGTACTCTGATCGGCTCTGCCACATATAGGCGATGATGAGATCACTTGAATGTAGCAGAAATGCTCACTTGCTTTGAGCGCTGACCACAGGGTCTGCTTCAGACATCTAGTTGTCATGTCGACCCATCGGTGACCCGCGATCATGTGACAGGTCATCAATGGGCGGGATTAGCAACGTGCTTCCGGTAAGCACAAGTTAAATGTCGCTGTCAGAAATTGACAGCAGCATTAAACTAGTTAACAGCCTCAGGTGGAGCGCGATTCTATCCGTAGCTGTTGCAGGCACATGTTAGCTGTGTAGATCAGCTGTCATGTGCCTGGAAAGGTGCAGGCTCAGCATCGGAGGCTGCACTAAACAGGTGGAGTACTATTGCGCCCAATGTTGGAAGACGGTTAATAGAGATCTATAAAAAATAACAAGCATTATCTCCTTAGATTACTCATATACTAGATATTGGTTTTCCAAACTAAAAATATTTAAAAAACAAAACAAAATTGATAAATAGCAAAGCTAATAATTGTCTGTTGCTATAGTTAAACAGCATTTCTATAGAAAACCCCTAAGAGATTGAAGGGAGCAGAGGCTGAGTATGTGCAAGTAATCCCCTATTCTTTGATTAGGCGATAACTTGCATTTTTGTAAATAACCCTTTAAAGGGGTTGTCCGGTGTTTATAAAAGTCTACAGTCATTCTACATGACTGCAGACTTCTGAATCCTTACAACACACACTGTCAGGATTCTCCGGTGTTGCTGGTGAGAGTGGGCAAGAGCGATTTGTATATGTGCAGTCATGTGCCCACTAGATGCAGTAAGTGAGGCCTAGCACGTCTAGTTGAAATGTGGTGTGGTCACATGGCTGCCCGCTCTTGGCCTCAACAACAAAGAATGTGCAGTGCGTATGCTGTAAGGATTCAGAAATCTGCAGACACATAGAATGACTGCAGACTTTAATCACAACATCAGGCAACTCCTATAAAGGACACTAGTGAGATTATGTGTATTAAGTAATATAATATTCAATATATCCCTGTTCTATTTCCACTCCACTGTGTAGAACTTCATTGTGCAACCAAAAGCATACTATGATCTTAAAATTTGTGGAAAATTTGTCAATGTTATGGATTAATGCTGAAACTTGTTGCTGTCATGGTTAGGACAAGGTTATGTCCTGTACTCTCAGGGTTAATGTTCTCAGCCTCTTTTTCAAGATGGGAGGGCTATTTATACTCGCTCCTAACCTGGTATCCTTGTCAGCTATAGGTTTTTCTGCAGTCTGTATGCTTGACCTCTGAAGTGTGTGCTGGCTTGCTTTGTGTCTTGCTGTCACCTGCTTTATTCGTTTTCCTGGATTACTGACTTCTGGCTTGGCTTCTGACTATTCCCTGACTCTCCCTGTTGGTATCTTGTGATCTCCTAAGACCTCTGTTTGTTTCACTATTCTTTTATGCTTGTCCCTTCTCTGTTTCTCCAGCGTCTGGCTCCGCCCTGACCGCCTCCCACTCTGACATGATCATAGGTCCTTTTACTTTACCTGGTCACTCTGTCTCATGTGAAAGCTCCCATTGGTGTTCATGTTAGTTACCCGGTTTCTGGTCCAGCTCCGTTGCTGCTGGGTGCAGTTTCTCCTGCAGCATTAATACCCGGGTATCGTGACAGTTGCCTCATAAAGACAACCTTATTATAAATGGAATCTGATCAATAAAGGTCTGGTTTCACTAATCCATGGTGATCGGCTTTCATTCGGGGGTACGTCAACCACCTGAGAGTCCATGTTTTCAGTTTGAGGAGAAGAGAGAACTGCTTTTCTGACATTTCTGGTAGACTTATCGCCAGGAAGAACAAAGGCATCATGCATTTCAATTCAAACTTTCCAACCCTTCTCTCCCCACTGACAATCAATCAGTCAGAGGAGATTAGGGAAGTCCTTATACATAGCTTAGCTAAGAATGTTTAGCTAAAGTTTGATGAAAAATTAATACTCGCTCCAGATAGTAAGGAAGCTCGAGAACACGCCGCTGCCTGATGCTTGTGGGTGCACTTGAGAAGAAAAGAGGGTTGTATCAGGACTAAGAACGTGCTCAATTATTCAATGTGTATACAGTGGGAATAGAAAGTATTCATACCTCTTTAAATTTGTCACTCTTTGTTTCATTGCAGCCATTTGGTAAATTCAAAAAAATTCATTTTCTTTCACATTAATGTACACTCTGCACCCCATCTTGACTGAATTTTTTTTTTGCAAATTTAATAAAAAATAAAAACTTAATTATCACATTGTCATAAGTATTCAGACCCTTTGCTCAGACACTCATATTTAAGTCACATGCTGTCCATTTCCTTGCGATCCTCCTTGAGATGTTTCTAGTCCTTCAGTGGAGGCCAGCCGTGTTTAACCCCTTCCCGACATTTGACGTACTATCCCGTCGAGGTGGGGTGGGCCCCCATGACCGCCGACGGGATAGTACGTCATACGCGATCGGCCGCGCTCACATATCAGCTCTGCATATCGCAGCTGACATCCGGCACTATGTGCCAGGAGCGGTCACGGACCGCCCCCGGCACATTAACCCCCGGCACACCGCGATCAAACATGATCGCGGTGTACCGGCGGTACAGGGAAGCATCGCGCAGGGAGGGGGCTCCCTGCGGGCTTCCCTGAGACGATCGGTACAAGGTGATGTACTCACCTCGTACCGAACGTCTTCTCCCTGCAGGCCCCGGATCCAAAATGGCCGAGGGGCTGTATCCGGGTCCTGCAGGGAGCACTTCCGGGTCGGAGCAGGCTGCAGATGAAAGCTGCAGCCTGCTCCGATGAAAGTATGATCGCGGATCTGATAGAGTGCTGTGCACACTATCAGATCTGCGATCTGTGATGTCCCCCCCGGGACAAAGTAAAAAAGTTTAAAAAAAAAATTCCACATGTGTAAAAAAAAAAAAATTCCTAAATAAATAATAATAAAAAAAAAATATTATTCCCATAAATACATTTCTTTATCTAAAAAAAACAAACAAAAACAATAAAAGTACACATATTTAGTATCGCCGCGTCCGTAATGACCCAACCTATAAAACTGGCCCACTAGTTAACCCCTTCAGTAAACACCGTAAGAAAAAAAAAAAAAAAACGAGGCAAAAAACAACGCTTTATTACCATACCGCCGAACAAAAAGTGGAATAACACGCGATCAAAAAGACGGATATAAATAACCATGTTACCGCTGAAAACGTCATCTTGTCCCGCAAAAAACGAGCCGCCATACAGCATCATCAGCAAAAAAATAAAAAAGTTATAGTCCTCAGAATAAAGCGATGCCAAAATAATTATTTTTTCTATAAAATAGTTTTTATCGTATAAAAGCGTCAAAACATAAAAAAATGATATAAATGAGACATCGCTGTAATCGTACTGACCCGACGAATAAAACTGCTTTATCAATTTTACCAAGCGCAGAACGGTATAAACGCCTCTCCCAAAAGAAATTCATGAATAGCTGGTTTTTGGTTATTCTGCCTCACAAAAATCGGAATAAAAAGTGATAAAAAATGGTCACGTGTCCGAAAATGTTACCAATAAAAATGTCAACTCGTCCCGCAAAAAACAAGACCTCACATGACTCTGTGGACCAAAATGTGGAAAAATTATAGGTCTCAAAATGTGGAGACGCAAAAACTTTTTTGCTATAAAAAGCGTCTTTTAGTCTGGTTTCACACTTGCGTTTTTATCTGCATGCGTTTTTTAAAAAAACCACATGTGTGAAAAAATGCATGTAAACGCGGTAAAACGCATGCATTTTTATAGAAAAACACAAGAAAACAAGAAAAAAACAAAAAACCCTAACCCTACCCCTAACCTGAAATACGTGGCACTGAAATATACGTTTATATACGTATATACGTATATAAGTGCCACGATATTTCAGTGGCCACGTATATAAGTGCCACGTATTTAAGTGCCACGTATTTAAGTGCCACGTATTTCAGTGCCACGTATTTCAGTGCCACGTATTTACGTGCCACGTATTTACGTGCCACGTATTTACGTGCCACGTATTTACGTGCCACGTATTTTTCAGTGCCTGAAATACGTGGCACTGAAATATCGTGGCACTGAAATATCGTGGCACTGAAGTATTTACGTGCCACGTATTTTTCAGTGCCTGAAATACGTGGCACTGAAATACGTGGCACTGAAATATCGTGGCACTGAAATATCGTGGCACTGAAATACGTGGCACTGAAATACGTGGAACTTAAATAAGTGGCACTTAAATACGTGGCACTTATATACGTGGCACTTATATACGTGGCACTTATATACGTGGCACTTATATACGTGGCACTTATGACTGTCAGAAAATGTTCAGTAAACGGTTAGGGGTGAGGTTAGGGGTAGGGTTTCAGGTAGAATTGGGGAGTTTCCACTGTTCAGGCACATCAGGGGCTCTCCAAACGCGACATGGCGTCCAATCTCAATTCCAGCCAATTCTGCGTTGAAAAAGTAAAACAGTGCTCCTTCCCTTCCGAGCTCTCCCGTGCGTCCAAAAAGGGGTTTACCCCAACATATGGGGTATCAGCGTACTAGGGACAAATTGAACAACAACTTCTGGGGTCCAAGTTCTCTTGTTATCCTTGGGAAAATAAAAATTTGGGGGGCTAAAAATCATTTTTGTGGGAAAAAAAATATGTTTTATTTTCACGGCTCTGCGTTGTAAACTGTAGTGAAACACTTGGGGGTTCAAAGTTCTCACAACACATCTAGATAAGTTCCTTGGGAGGTCTAGTTTCCAATATGGGGTCACTTGTGGGGGGTTTGTACTATTTGGGTACATCAGGGGCTCTGCAAATGCAACGTGACGCCTGCAGACCAATCCATTTAAGTCTGCATTCCAAATGGCGCTCCTTCCCTTCCGAGCTCTGTCATGCGCCCAAACAGTGGTTCCCCCCCACATAGGGGGTATCAGCGTACTCAGGACAAATTGGATAACAACTTTTAGGGTCCAATTTATCCTGATACCCTTGTGAAAATACAAAACTGGGGGCTAAAAAATCATTTTTGTGAAAAAAAAAAATAATTTTTATTTTCACGGCTCTGCGTTATAAACTGTAGTGAAACACTTGGGGGTTCAAAGTTCTCACAACACATCTAGATAAGTTCCTTGGGGGGTCTAGTTTCCAATATGGGGTCACTTGTGGGGGGTTTGTACTGTTTGGGTACATCAGGGGCTCTGCAAATGCAACGTGACGCCTGCAGACCAATCCATTTAAGTCTGCATTCCAAATGGCGCTCCTTCCCTTCCGAGCTCTGTCATGCGCCCAAACAGTGGTCCCCCCCCACAAATGGGGTATCAGCGTGCTCCAGACAAATTGGACAACAGCTTTTGGGGTCCAATTTATCCTGATACCCTTGTGAAAATACAAAACTGGGGGCTAAAAAATCATTTTTGTGAAAAAAAAAAATAATTTTTATTTTCACGGCTCTGCGTTATAAACTGTAGTGAAACACTTGGGGGTTCAAAGCTCTCAAAACACATCTAGATAAGTTTCTTAGGGGGTCTACTTTCCAAAATGGTGTCACTTGTGGGGGGGTTTAATGTTTAGGCACATCAGGGGCTCTCCAAACGCAACATGGCATCCCATCTTAATTCCAGTCAATTTTGCATTGAAAAGTAAAATAGCGCTTCTTCCCTTCTGAGCTCTGCTATGCGCCCAAACAATGGTCTACACCCACATATGGGGTATCATGGTACTCAGGACAAATTGCACAACAACTTTTGTGGTCTAATTTCTTCTCTTACCCTTGGGGAAATAAAAAATTGGGGGTGAAAAGATCATTTTTGTGAAAAAATATGATTTTTTATTTTTACGGCTCTGCATTATAAACTTCTGTAAAGCACTTGTTGGGTCAAAGTGCTCACCACACATCTAGATAAGTTCCTTAGGGGGTCTACTTTCCAAAATGGTGTCACTTGTTAGGGGTTTCAATGTTTAGGCACATCAAGGGCTCTCTAAATGCAACATGGCGTCCCATCTCAATTCCAGTCAATTTTGCATTGAAAAGTCAAATGGCGCTCCTTCCCTTCCGAGCTCTGCCCTGCGCCCAAACAATGGTTTACACCCACATATGGGGTATCAGCGTACTCAGGACAAATTGTACAACAACTTTTGGGGTCTATTTTCTCCTGTTACCCTTGGTAAAATAAAACAAATTGGAGCTGAAATAAATTTTGTGTGAAAAAAAGTTAAATGTTCATTTTTATTTAAACATTCCAAAAATTCCTGTGAAACACCTGAAGGGTTAATAAACTTCTTGAAAGTGGTTTTGAGTACCTTGAGGGGTGCAGTTTTTAGAATGGTGTCACACTTGGGTATTTTCTATCATATAGACCCGTCAAAATGACTTCAAATGAGATGTGGTCCCTAAAAAAAAATGGTGTTGTAAAAATGAGAAATTGCTGGTCAACTTTTAACCCTTATAACTCCGTCACAAAAAAAAATTTTGGTTCCAAAATTGTGCTGATGTAAAGTAGACATGTGGGAAATGTTATTTATTAAGTATTTTGTGTGACATATGTCTGTGATTTAAGGGCATAAAAATTCAAATTTGGAAAATTGCGAAATTTTCAAAATTTTCGCCAAATATTCGTTTTTTTCACAAATAAACACAAGTTATATCGAAGAAATTTTACCACTATCATGAAGTACAATATGTCACGAGAAAACAATGTCAGAATCGCCAAGATCCGTTGAAGCGTTCCAGAGTTATAACCTCATAAAGGGACAGTGGTCAGAATTGTAAAAATTGGCCCGGTCATTAACGTGCAAACCACCCTTGGTGGTGAAGGGGTTAATTAAACTGATAGGACTTGATTTGGAAAGGCACACACCTGTCTATATAAGACCTCACTGCTCACAGTGCAGGTCAGACCTAATGAGAATCGTGAGGTCAAAGGAACTGGCCAAGGAGCTCAGAGACAGATTTGTGGCAAGGCACAGATCTGGCCAAGGTTACAAAAGAATTTCTGCAGTACTCAAGGCTCCTAAGAGCACAGCAGCCTCCATAATCCTTAAATGGAAGAAGTCTGGGACCACCAGAAGTTTTCCTAGACCTGGCCGTCCAGCCAAACTGAGCAATCGTGGGAGAAGAGCCTTGGTGAGAGAGGTAAAGAAGAACGCCAAGATCACTGTGGCTGAACTCCAGAGATGTAGTAGGGAGATGGGAGAAAGTTCCACAAAGTCAACTATCACTGCAGCCCTCCACCAGTCAAGCCTTTATGGCAGAGTGGCCCAACGGAAGCCTCTCCTCAGTGCAAGACATATGAAAGCCAGCATAGACTTTGCTAAAAAAAAAACACATGAAGGACTCCCAGGCAATGAGAAATAAGATTCTCTGGTCTGATGAGATGAAGATAGACCTTTTTGGTGATAATTCTAAGCGGTATGTGTGGAGAAAACCAGGCACTGCTTGTCTCCTGCCCAATACAATCCCAACAATGAAACATGGTGATGGCAACATCATGCTATGGGGGTGTTTTTCTGCTGCAGGAACAGGATGATTGGTTGTCATTGAAGAAACCATGAATGCGGTCAAATATTGAGATATCCTGGATGAAAACCTGTTCCAGGGTGCTCTGGACCTCAGACTTGGCCGAAGGTTCACCTTCCAACGAGACAATGAGCCTAAGCACACAGCTAAAATAACAAAGGAGTGGCTTCAGAACAACTCTGTGACCATTCTTGACTGGCCCAGCCAGAACCCTGACCTAAATTCAATTGAGCATCTCTGGAGAGACCTGAAAATGGCTGTCCACCAACGTTCACCTTCCAACCTAATGGAACTGGAGAAGATCTGCAAGGAAGAATGGCAGAGGATCCCCAAATCCAGGTGTGAAAAACTTGTTGCATCATTCCCAAGAAGACTCATAGCTGTACTAGCTCAAAATGGTGCTTCTACTCAATACTGAGCAAGGGGTCTGAATACTTAGGACCATGTGATATTTAAGATTTTTAATAGATTTGCAAAAATTACTACATTTCTGTTACTTTCAGTCAAGATGGGGTGCAGAGTATACATTAATGAGAAAAAAATGAACTTTTTTGAATTTACCAAATGGCCGCAATGAAACAAAGTGTGAAAAATTTAAAGGGGTCTGAATACTTTCCGTACCCACTGTACATATATATATATATATATATATATATATATATATATATATATATATATATATATATATATATATATATATATATATATATATATATATATAATTTTAGACTCATCTATGAAGGAATGATTTCATCTGCAGCGAAGTTGGAAGCCGTATCCCCTTTTCTTCTCTGGTCCCAATACATACTTGCTCAGTTACTTTTAGAGCTGCCATAAGAATGAGTGGAAAGACTAAGGCATGCATAAGGACTATTACTTTGCCTTTGCCACAGGAAGAGGCCCTGTTCTTAAAACATACTAGCCCCAAAGATAAGACTCAAATCTATCAGACATCTATCCATTAAATATGCCATTAATGGCTGAGATAGAAATACACCTTTCAAATAAAAGCTAATATCCCAAATATTCACATTTTATAGAATAATTTAGTGATTCCTTTTGCATTGAAGCCGATCAGTCATTTTAGTCTTACACATGTAAGAGATTGATCTTAAATGTAGTGATTTTGAAGAATATCACATTTCATGTGGCTAAATGAAATTCATCCAATGCACAGGAGTGGCGTTTCTTGAAAGCAAAGCTGACACCGTCTTCTAATCTCAGATGACACCTTTAATTGCATTTAGACATGCCGCAGCATTGAGTACTTTTCCTTTGAATATGATTTTTAAGGTATTTTTGCATTAAGATTCTGTACACACTCACATTTAATATCACATATAATATCGAAGATAAGTGTAGATGTGAAGCGTTCAGTCTCATGCCTCATCACAAGTATAATCAGCAGGATGTAAAAGAGCTATTCCTTCCCCACATTACCTGCATTGTGTAGCTTAAAGGCTTGCTGTCAGCATGCATCCGGAGTCTTTGTTCAGCATTGCCTTACGGTGGGAATGATTATGCACATTTTTTTTGTAGACTTCACACAAAGAGCTCGGTGCAGATTGCTGCTGCTTCAGAAATGATTGACTGGGGCCTACCAATAGCAATTCTTGTATATCTAGGTCACATAACTACACTGGCGACTGGGTAGAGATTCACCTTATATCACTGTAGATCCTGTTACATTGTGATTTTTCTAACTATAAAAACAAAAATCAAAGAATCTTTGTGTTTCAAGCTGTAGGTGTCGACATGAGATACATTTTACTAGGAGCTGACATGTAGTAAGAAATATAAAAGCAAAGAAAAAACTCTCCAATAAACTCTCCAGCAACAGCCATGAACTGCTGATACATCATTAACACATAGATGTTATCTTTTTAGAGCATATCTTACCTGACAATTATCAGAAGATACTTCTTCACAACTGACAAGGCCTTGGACCTTTTCCCTCTGATAAGTTTTCATTTCGGGTAGAAAGTGGAGCAGCTTTTCATCATTGGTTTTAGTATGTTCTGGTAAAAATTCTGATATTGACATTTTAGAATTTGAATGACCCGAGTGAGGAGTCTTACTAAGGTTTTGCTGACCGTCTGCTTTTTTCTGTTCCAATTGCTGCCAAGAGGACTTGAATTTTACTTCATCACCTACAACATCATCAACAATTTCAAGGTTCTCATGTTCATTTTCTAAGTCTGACCAGTTTCGATCCTGAGAAAAGCTTAGAGAAGAGGTTATGCCATCTTGAGACTTGCTTGATTTCAGTATCGTCAACCCAGAGCTTTGAAAGGAGGCTTGTGAAAATATACTTTCACATGAGCCAACAGTTTTATACTTCGGTTCCAACATCATCTGTTCTGTTGGTCTCCAAAAGCCTTGTTTTAGGTCCAAGGAATCATCTTGAATGGTCTTTTCCATAGATATGTCCGATCTATTTGTAATATTTAGGTAACTTCTTAAATCTTAAGAATCAAACCAGACTCTATTAATGTTCAGACTGTGCTCTTAAAGTGAGAACTTGGAATTACATTTTCTACAGTTTCTACAGTCAGTATGGAACAATAAGCATCTGAAAAAAAAAAGTGAAAAATGATATTAAATGATATGGAAAAGCAAAGAGTCATGAGTTAACCATAAGAACTTCTAGAATGTTTGTGCATTCTCACATACCATTGGGCAGTGTTGTCACAAACCATACTGCAAAATCAAATGCTGCTGAATCTCACAAATGTTGACCTTGGCTTTTTTAAGCACTTTTTCTTATGTGTTTTACAGTAAAAAATGTTTAAGATGCTCATATAGAAAATATATAAAGATTCATTGACTACTCCATAAGAAAGAAAATGGCTAAATAACGCTTCTGATTTTCCTATATGTCCTCAGGACAGGCTTTATCTTTATGTGGCATAGTATGGTTTTTATTTATATAGCTAATTTAGAACACTTTGGTCCCATTTTATTTCATAAATCAGACTTATTTAATTAAGAGCATACATCACTTAATGAATTAGGCGCATCTTATCACTGGTGTGCACCTCTATCAGAAATGTTACCCCAGTCAGGTGTGAGTTACGCCACAACTATGAATTTATTGGGCGGGTTTCGTCATGTTCCGTCACAGTATTGCACACTTTGGTGGAGCTGGATGAAACTGGCATGAAAATACTAGAATTTGCAATTTTCTAGAGCAAGTTTCTGTTGTGCAAAAATTTTGCAACATGTGAAAGTGTAGCATGCCAGTATTCGGGTAAAGACACCTTGATGAATCGGGGCCTATGTCTCAGCCAATTGTGATCTCTATAATCAATTTTTTTTTATTAAAGGTAATCTGTCAGTAGGATCAATCCTCCTTAGCCATATATATGGGCATGTAGTACATAGCCGGCTGATTAAAATAATACCTTGATATCTGCGATCCGATGTCTTATTACTCGGAAATCCAGGAACTGAATCCTCACATCGCAGGCTTCTGAATTCTCACAACTAATGTGCTGCACATTTTTAGGATTCTCCCTTGCCTGTGGACAGTCATGTCAGCACAAGTATGTGATTTGTATACTTCTGACCACATTCCGACTAGACGTGTCTGACCTCGCTCAGTTCATTTTCATTGAGTGAGGCCACACATGTCTAGTCAGCATGTGACCGCATAGATGTAAATCGCCAGCACAAGAGAATCCTGACAGCATGTAGTGCGCACTGTGAGAATTCAGAAGTCTGCAGTCACCCGCATACATGTTTCCTCATACATGCCCTCATCCCCAATACTGTTTCCTCATACATGCCAACCCATTCCCCTGTACTGTTTCCTCATATATGCCCCCGTCTCCCCCTTTGCTCTTCATTGTGTCCTTAAATCCCCCCATCTCCTCACACAATAAATCCCCCCATTCCCCACACAGCTCCTCATCATTCCCCCCATTCCACACACAGCATCTCATCATCCCATCATCCCCCCATTCCCCACACAGCATCTCATCATCCCCCGATTCCCCACACAGCGTCTCATCATCCCCCTATTCCCCACACAGCTCCTCATCATCCCCATATTCCCCACACAGCGTCTCATCATCCCCCTATTTCCCACACAGCGTCTCATCATCCCCCTATTCCCCACACAGCGTCTCATCATCCCCCTACTCCCCACACAGCTCCTCATCATCACCCTATTCCCCACACAGCTCCTCATCATCCCCCTATTCCCCACACAGGGTCTCATCATCTCCCCATTCCCCACACAGCGTCTCATCAGCCCCCATTCCCCACACAGCATCTCATCAGCCCCCATTCCCCACACAGTGTCTCATCAGCCCCCATTCCCCAGACAGCTCTTCATCATTCCCCTATTCCCCACACAGCTGCTCATCATTCCCCTATTCCCCACACAGCTCCTCATCATCCCCCATTCCCCACACAGCGTCTCATCAGCCCCCATTCCCCACACAGCTCCTCATCATCTCCCCATTCCCCACACAGCTCCTCATCATCTCCCCATTCCCCACACAGCGTCCCATCAGCCCCTTTCCAAATTACATCCTGAGAGCCTCACACCAAGTTCTGCATCCTCATTCCTTTGTACCCTGGGTCCACCATGGTGCAGCTCTTCTCCTCACATGGCTCCATGCTGCAGCCCCTCGGTCCTCTCTTCGCACGGCTCCATGCTGCAGCTCCTCATTTCCGGCTTCTCTTCTCCACCAGCAGCTTCCTGCAATCGACTCCTCCCCCTCAAGAAATCAACTCCAGTTTAGACGCTGCCCTGCAGTCAGATCTTCAATTGTACTCGTGTCTAAGATACGAGTACAATTGAATACTGGGAGCCGGCACGCTGCAGCTTCTCTGTGCCGACTGTCAGCTTGACAGTCGGCACAGAGAACAGCTGACTCCCAGTCCGGGGGGCGGCAGAATGCAGCTGTCAGGGGAGACACTGCGGACCGCCGCATTAGGTGGCCCGACTGCGCTCCCCTGCCAGCTGCGCCCGGGGCACATGCCCCAGCTGCCCCCTAGATATGCCACTGCTCCGTAGCTTATTTTAAATGAAAGGGAGAATTACCAGTGTGAGACATGTAGTGACTGACAGTTTGCTCTCCTGATCTACATGTCTCACACTGGTAACTTCCCCCTTCATTTAAAATAGCCTAAGGAGGCAGATTCTAAGGGAGATCTGTGTCTAGCCCATAGATCAATTTACATATTAAGAAAAAAAATATTTCTTTGGAATAAGACATCAGATCACAGATATCAAGGAATCATTTTATTCAGCTTCTTATGACCTATATGTTCATATAAGCAATTTTTAAAGGTTGATTCTACTGCCAGATTCTCTTTTACATGGCATTTTCTTTACATACTTGTGTACATTTCATGAGAGTTTCAAGGTCATCTCCATGGTAGTAATTATTAAAATCTACCATTATACAAGTTCTTATTCTCCTCTATTCATCTTATCATAGTTTGCGTTGTGTCAAGGTAATGAATGGTTATAGCACAGTTGTGTCTGAAAGGTGATGGCACATAGTTGAAGTCTGTCAAAAACATACTCTAATCGATTTCCTAAAGCTGAAGTTTTATGGGGTCAGTAATGAAATTCATTGGCTTCTACCTTCCTTGTACTATTCTCATTAAATTTGATGAACCATACTTCAGATTGCCCCCACACACCTGAAATAAAGCAGAGTAAAGTTTCATTACACTCCTCAGCCTGGCCAAATGTTACATTATGTTACATGATGGAGGCTTTAAACGGCAATCAGGGCTGGCAGAAGATCACCAAGATGCTTTCGCTGACTAGGAGATGTTTTACAAGGAGAAAAAGTCAGCCTAAAACATATCTAGTGTTGGAATTCTTTTAGTATTCTGAATGATTAATACATTAATGGATTATAATAACCTTTCCTCTTTCTCTTAAGTAAAACCAAGAGACTTACGAGAAGTGAAAATGCTCATCTGATAAAGTCTGAGGAGCTGGTAATAGCGACTGGTGAAGGTCTTCGAATTTGGACTTCCACCAAGGACAACTTATGTCAAGTCTCTACACTTGGAGGTACATCTTCATAGCATTAAAGATGGAAAACAAATTGTGATGGTTAGATGCTGTATGAACACAGCTAAATAATAAAGAAACAAATGAATGTGTGATGTAAATATTGGAAAGCCTGCTAACATTTCACTGTTATTCCATACACAGCAGGCTCGGGCAATTTGTATTCATTGCTGAGGTTTAGAGGAGTTTTAGTGTAAAAACTAATGGATGTGTTTTAAGCAAGTTGTAGAATTTTAAGCCATAAACACCCGAAATGCCGGGAAATTGTTACACAATTAGCGCTGACTGCTGGGATAAGTGCAGTGTCTATTCTTGCTTTCTGTAATGTATAGGGTCATGAATAACAATAAGATTCCCATGGTGTATCGTGCATATCACTTGGTAAAAGGTAAAGGCCATAGGTAGGGTTTATAGTTTTATTTTAAAAAATAAAGGAAGTATGAAAATTAAATACTTAGTTTAATATACATACAGCTTTATCTAGGGGCAGACACAGACAGAAGAGGCCCCCTGTACAAGAACATTAAATAGGCCCTTTGCCTTACAACATCATAATGCACAGTTCCACCTGCTTTGGAGGTGGTAGTGGCCTCCTTACTTCTTGGACCCCTCTGTGACTGCACAGGTTGCCCCAAAGGTATAGCCAAATTTGCCTTTATTTTTATTTTACTCTCTTATACAGCGCCATCATATTCCACAGCAGTTTACAGACATCAGCAGTGCTGTCCCCATTGGGGCTCACAATCTAAATTCCCTATCAGTATGTCTTTGGTGTGTAGCAGGAAACTGGAGTACCCGGTGAAAACCAATACAAACACGAGGAGCGCATACAAACTCCTTGCAGATGTTTTAGTGAGATTTGAACCCAGGACCCCAGAGAAACAAAGCTACAGTGCTACAGTACAACTTTCACATAAACAACATGTGGATGTCAAATAAGCCATGAATTGTTTCTTCTATCTGCACTCTGTGTGACACTGTCCCACTGAACTGTATGGGACAACGCTGCAGTACCCAGCACAGCCGCAGACAAGTAGACTGCTGGCAGATATATACATGCGCTTTACACAAAATTAGAATATCATCATAACATTAATTTATTTCAGTTCTTCAAAACAAAAAGTGAAACTCATATATTATATAGAGTCATTACAAACAGAGTGATCTATTTCAAGTGTTTATTTCTGTTAATGTTGATGATTATGGCTTACAGCCAATGAAAACCCAAAAGTCATTATCTCAGTAAATTAGAATACTTTATAACACCAGCTTGAGAAATGATTTTAAAATCTGAAATGTTGGCCTACTGAAATGTATGTTCAGTGAATGCACTCAATACTTGGTCAGGGCTCCTTTTGAATCAATTACTGCATCAATACTGCGTGGCATGTAGGCGATCAGCCTGTGGCACTGCTGAGGTGTTATGGAAGCCCAGGTTGCTTTGATAGCAGCCTTCAGCTCGTCTGCATTGTTGGGTCTGGTGTCTCTCATCTTCCTCTTGACAATACTCCATAGATTACCCCCTTTCCCAGGCTATAAAACATCTGCCCCCTGATGCTGGCTTTCCCTTTGCTGGTTTTGAAAATTGCGCGGTAGCCCACGCCATTTTTTTTCCAAAAAATAATCTTTCATTAATTAAATACATGTATAGTAATTTGCACACACACACACACACACACTGTACTAATTGCATTTCTCACTGACATCTATATAGGTACATATTTTGTCTTTACTGTGTGTAATCTATCTTTTCTATCCTGTCGGCTCCTGCAGTGATTTTACAGAAGCCGACAGACGAATTACCGGCAAATCTTCTATCTTTCTGTGCATTATATATATCTAACTCACCTCTTCCTCTTTCTGACCACAATCTACTCACATTCTCTTCCCTTTCCACTCCTTGTCTACAATCCCCACCCCACAAACTTTCACACCCTCGCAGAAATCTTAAACACTTTGATCTACACTCACTCTCTGAATCCCTCCTCCCTCTCACAGACATAAGTTCCCTACACAATGCGGATGCCGCTGCCACTCTATATAACACCACAATAGCTGTATCTTTGGAATCTCTTGCCCCTCTCACGCATACCAAAGCTCGCAAAATCAACAGACAGCCCTGGCACACCAGCCTGACCAAAGAACTGAGGCAAGCTTCCAGGGCTGCTGAGCGGAGATCCCACTCCAACGAGCACTTCATCGCATTCAAACAGTCCCTCACTACTTTCAAGACCACCCTCGCCACAGCAAAACAAACCTACTTCTCATCTCTCTTATCCTCCCTGTCTCACAACCCTAAACAGTTATTCAACACCTTCAACTCTCTCCTCTGTCCCCCAGCACCTCCTCCCTCCCCACTCATCTCAGCTGAAGACTTTGCCTCATTTTTCAAGCAGAAGATTGAGAACATCAGAGACAGTTTTAGTCGACAACCCCCAGAGTCCTTCCTCCCAACTACCCAGCCCGCCACCTCCAAAACCAACTGCTCCATTACAGATCGACTCTCCACTCTACTCTTAAGATCGCATCTCACCACCTGTGCACTTGACCCTATCCCATCCCACTTCATCCCAAACCTCGCCACAGTCTTCATCCCAACCCTAACCCATCTCTTAAACCTATCACTAACAACTGGTGTTTTCCCCTCAAGCTTTAAACATGCCTCAATTACACCTATCCTCAAAAAGCCCTCTCTTGACCCATCCTCTGTATTGAGCTATCGCCCTATATTACTTCTCCCCTACGCCTCAAAACTACTAGAACAACATGTCCATCTTGAACTGTCATCCCATCTATCTTCCTGCTCCCTCTTCAACCACTTACAATCAGGCTTCCGGTCACACCACTCCACTGAAACTGCTCTAAGGTCACCAATGACCTATTAACCGCCAAGAGCAAGCGACACTACTCTATCCTGCTCCTCCTGGACCTGTCCTCTGCCTTTGACACAGTGGACCATTACCTGTTGCTGCAGACCCTCTCATCCCTTGGCATCACAGACTTGGCCCTATCCTGGAGCTCGTCATACTTAACTGACCGGACATTCAGCATCTCCCACTCACACACCACCTCCTCACCTCCTATCTGTCAGAGTCCCGCAAGGTTCAGTTCTAGGGCCCCTGATCTTCTCCATTTACACTTTTGGCCTGGGACAGCTCATAGAATCTCACTGTTTTCAGTATAATCTCTATGCTGATGACACACAGATCTACATCTCTGGACCAGATATCACCACCCTACTAACCAGAATCCCTCAATGTCTATCCGTTATTTCATCCTTCTTCTCAGCTAGATTTCTAAAACTTAACATGGGTGGACAAAACAGAATTCGTCGTCTTTACCCCATCTCACGTGACCCCCCCAACGAACCTATCCATTACAGTAAACGGCTGCCCACTCTCCCCAGTCCCACAAGCTCGATGTCTCGGGGTAATCCTTGACACTGATCTCTCCTTCAAACCGCATATCCAAGCCCTTTCTACTTCCTGCTGCCTTCAACTCAAAAATATTTCACAGAACCATACATTCCTAAACCAAGAATCTGCAAAAACCCTAGTCCATGCCCTCATCATCTCTTGCCTCGACTACTATAACCTCCTGCTCTGTGGCCTCCCCTCTATCACTCTCGCACCCCTCCAATCTATTCTAAACTCAGCTGCCCGACTAATCCACCTATCCCCCGGTCTCTCCCCTCTGTCAATCCCTTCACTGGCTCCCCATTACCCAGAGACTCCAGTACAAAAGCCTAACCATGACATACAAAGCCATCCACAACCTGTCTCCTCCATACATCTGTGACCTCGTCTCCAGGTACTTTCCTGCACGCAACCTCCGATCCTCACAAGATCTTTTTCTCTACTCCCCTCTTATCTCCTCTTCCCACAATCGCATACAAGATATCTCTCGCGCATCACCCCTACTCTGGAACTCTCTACCACAACATATCAGACTCTCACCTACCATCGAAACCTTCAAAAAGAACCTGAAGACCTACCTCTTTCGGCAAGCCAACAATCTGCAGTAACCACTGATCGACCAAACCACTGCACGACCTGCTCTAGCCTCACCTACTGTATCCTCACCCATCCCTTGTAGATTGTGAGCCCTAGCGGGCAGGGTCCTCTCTCCTCCTGTACCAGTTGTGACTGGTATTGTTCAAGATTATTGTACCTGTTTTATTATGTATACCCCTCCTCACATGTAAAGCACCATGGAATAATTGGCGCTATAATAATAAATAATTTTATATATATATATATATATATATATATATATATATATATATTCTCTATCTAATCTATTCTAAGTTGTCAGTGTGATTTTACTGTACACACACAGGAATTGCCGGCTTTTCTTCTATCAATTTTATATAATATATATATACATCTAATATATAAAGCTGAATGTGTGTATGTATGTCCGGGATTGGCATCTGAACCGTCGCAGCTACAGGCACAAAATTTTGCACAGTCACACGTCTGGACCCCGAGAGCGTCATAGGCTATGTTGTGAGGTGAAATTTTAACCCCGCGCTTTCCAATTCACCAAACAATTTTGCCCCTATCTACATAATGGGGAAAAAGTGAAAAGAAAAGTGTTGGAGGCGTTGCAGCTACAGGCACAAAATTTTGCACAGTCACACGTCTGGACCCTGAGAGCGTCAAAGCTATGTTGTGAGGTGAAATTTTAACCCCGCGCTTTCCAATTCACCAAACAATTTTGCCCCTTTCTACATAATGGGGAAAAAATGAAAGGAAAAGTGTTGGAGGCAAATTAACAGCTGCCAGATGTAAACAAGGGGGACTTAAAGAATGAGAGTGATGGCGCCAAAGAGTATATACTGTACAGTTGCTAAGGTGGGGCCCCGACATGGGATAATCACCACACCACCACGGGGATATGAACACACACACAAAATGCATTTGAAAAAACTGACCGTCACATCCATACATAGACTAAGTGTGAACAGGTGCTGAACCTAGAGTAACCAACTCATATATAGTCAAGTAAAAAAGGCAGCACACTGCAGCGCTAAGACATGCAAATATGAAACATGAAAACTGAACTGCAATACTGCACTAGAAATATGAAAAATGAGAGCGTTTAGCGCATAAAAATGGCCAATTTTATGTGTACCTGATAGCCCCTTTACGGCATCTCTCGTATATCAGGTCCTACGCTTGCCTACCTCGCTGAGAATAAACGTCTCCATGTGAATGGGTACCTGTGAAAACCTCTTCCTAGACTCATATTCTCTTTCTCTGTGGAGGGGTACTGGACCTGCTGCGATTAAAACACCTGGGCTAGGAGGCGGAGTGCTCAGTCAGAAGGCTAAATAATATATTTGAAAAAACTGACCGTCACATCCATACATAGACTAAGTGTGAACAGGTGCTGAACCTAGAGTAACCAACTCATATATAGTCAAGTAAAAAAGGCAGCACACTGCAGCGCTAAGACATGCAAATATGAAACATGAAAACTGAACTGCAATACTGCACTAGAAATATGAAAAATGAGAGCGTTTAGCGCATAAAAATGGCCAATTTTATGTGTACCTGATAGCCCCTTTACGGCATCTCTCGTATATCAGGTCCTACGCTTGCCTACCTCGCTGAGAATAAACGTCTCCATGTGAATGGGTACCTGTGAAAACCTCTTCCTAGACTCATATTCTCTTTCTCTGTGGAGGGGTACTGGACCTGCTGCGATTAAAACACCTGGGCTAGGAGGCGGAGTGCTCAGTCAGAAGGCTAAATAATATATTTGAAAAAACTGACCGTCACATCCATACATAGACTAAGTGTGAACAGGTGCTGAACCTAGAGTAACCAACTCATATATAGTCAAGTAAAAAAGGCAGCACACTGCAGCGCTAAGACATGCAAATATGAAACATGAAAACTGAACTGCAATACTGCACTAGAAATATGAAAAATGAGAGCGTTTAGCGCATAAAAATGGCCAATTTTATGTGTACCTGATAGCCCCTTTACGGCATCTCTCGTATATCAGGTCCTACGCTTGCCTACCTCGCTGAGAATAAACGTCTCCATGTGAATGGGTACCTGTGAAAACCTCTTCCTAGACTCATATTCTCTTTCTCTGTGGAGGGGTACTGGACCTGCTGCGATTAAAACACCTGGGCTAGGAGGCGGAGTGCTCAGTCAGAAGGCTAAATAATATATTTGAAAAAACTGACCGTCACATCCATACATAGACTAAGTGTGAACAGGTGCTGAACCTAGAGTAACCAACTCATATATAGTCAAGTAAAAAAGGCAGCACACTGCAGCGCTAAGACATGCAAATATGAAACATGAAAACTGAACTGCAATACTGCACTAGAAATATGAAAAATGAGAGCGTTTAGCGCATAAAAATGGCCAATTTTATGTGTACCTGATAGCCCCTTTACGGCATCTCTCGTATATCAGGTCCTACGCTTGCCTACCTCGCTGAGAATAAACGTCTCCATGTGAATGGGTACCTGTGAAAACCTCTTCCTAGACTCATATTCTCTTTCTCTGTGGAGGGGTACTGGACCTGCTGCGATTAAAACACCTGGGCTAGGAGGCGGAGTGCTCAGTCAGAAGGCTAAATAATATATTTGAAAAAACTGACCGTCACATCCATACATAGACTAAGTGTGAACAGGTGCTGAACCTAGAGTAACCAACTCATATATAGTCAAGTAAAAAAGGCAGCACACTGCAGCGCTAAGACATGCAAATATGAAACATGAAAACTGAACTGCAATACTGCACTAGAAATATGAAAAATGAGAGCGTTTAGCGCATAAAAATGGCCAATTTTATGTGTACCTGATAGCCCCTTTACGGCATCTCTCGTATATCAGGTCCTACGCTTGCCTACCTCGCTGAGAATAAACGTCTCCATGTGAATGGGTACCTGTGAAAACCTCTTCCTAGACTCATATTCTCTTTCTCTGTGGAGGGGTACTGGACCTGCTGCGATTAAAACACCTGGGCTAGGAGGCGGAGTGCTCAGTCAGAAGGCTAAATAATATATTTGAAAAAACTGACCGTCACATCCATACATAGACTAAGTGTGAACAGGTGCTGAACCTAGAGTAACCAACTCATATATAGTCAAGTAAAAAAGGCAGCACACTGCAGCGCTAAGACATGCAAATATGAAACATGAAAACTGAACTGCAATACTGCACTAGAAATATGAAAAATGAGAGCGTTTAGCGCATAAAAATGGCCAATTTTATGTGTACCTGATAGCCCCTTTACGGCATCTCTCGTATATCAGGTCCTACGCTTGCCTACCTCGCTGAGAATAAACGTCTCCATGTGAATGGGTACCTGTGAAAACCTCTTCCTAGACTCATATTCTCTTTCTCTGTGGAGGGGTACTGGACCTGCTGCGATTAAAACACCTGGGCTAGGAGGCGGAGTGCTCAGTCAGAAGGCTAAATAATATATTTGAAAAAACTGACCGTCACATCCATACATAGACTAAGTGTGAACAGGTGCTGAACCTAGAGTAACCAACTCATATATAGTCAAGTAAAAAAGGCAGCACACTGCAGCGCTAAGACATGCAAATATGAAACATGAAAACTGAACTGCAATACTGCACTAGAAATATGAAAAATGAGAGCGTTTAGCGCATAAAAATGGCCAATTTTATGTGTACCTGATAGCCCCTTTACGGCATCTCTCGTATATCAGGTCCTACGCTTGCCTACCTCGCTGAGAATAAACGTCTCCATGTGAATGGGTACCTGTGAAAACCTCTTCCTAGACTCATATTCTCTTTCTCTGTGGAGGGGTACTGGACCTGCTGCGATTAAAACACCTGGGCTAGGAGGCGGAGTGCTCAGTCAGAAGGCTAAATAATATATTTGAAAAAACTGACCGTCACATCCATACATAGACTAAGTGTGAACAGGTGCTGAACCTAGAGTAACCAACTCATATATAGTCAAGTAAAAAAGGCAGCACACTGCAGCGCTAAGACATGCAAATATGAAACATGAAAACTGAACTGCAATACTGCACTAGAAATATGAAAAATGAGAGCGTTTAGCGCATAAAAATGGCCAATTTTATGTGTACCTGATAGCCCCTTTACGGCATCTCTCGTATATCAGGTCCTACGCTTGCCTACCTCGCTGAGAATAAACGTCTCCATGTGAATGGGTACCTGTGAAAACCTCTTCCTAGACTCATATTCTCTTTCTCTGTGGAGGGGTACTGGACCTGCTGCGATTAAAACACCTGGGCTAGGAGGCGGAGTGCTCAGTCAGAAGGCTAAATAATATATTTGAAAAAACTGACCGTCACATCCATACATAGACTAAGTGTGAACAGGTGCTGAACCTAGAGTAACCAACTCATATATAGTCAAGTAAAAAAGGCAGCACACTGCAGCGCTAAGACATGCAAATATGAAACATGAAAACTGAACTGCAATACCGCCTCCTAGCCCAGGTGTTTTAATCGCAGCAGGTCCAGTACCCCTCCACAGAGAAAGAGAATATGAGTCTAGGAAGAGGTTTTCACAGGTACCCATTCACATGGAGACGTTTATTCTCAGCGAGGTAGGCAAGCGTAGGACCTGATATACGAGAGATGCCGTAAAGGGGCTATCAGGTACACATAAAATTGGCCATTTTTATGCGCTAAACGCTCTCATTTTTCATATTTCTAGTGCAGTATTGCAGTTCAGTTTTCATGTTTCATGTTTGCATGTCTTAGCGCTGCAGTGTGCTGCCTTTTTTACTTGACTATATATGAGTTGGTTACTCTAGGTTCAGCACCTGTTCACACTTAGTCTATGTATGGATGTGACGGTCAGTTTTTTCAAATATATTATTTAGCCTTCTGACTGAGCACTCCGCCTCCTAGCCCAGGTGTTTTAATCGCAGCAGGTCCAGTACCCCTCCACAGAGAAAGAGAATATGAGTCTAGGAAGAGGTTTTCACAGGTACCCATTCACATGGAGACGTTTATTCTCAGCGAGGTAGGCAAGCGTAGGACCTGATATACGAGAGATGCCGTAAAGGGGCTATCAGGTACACATAAAATTGGCCATTTTTATGCGCTAAACGCTCTCATTTTTCATATTTCTAGTGCAGTATTGCAGTTCAGTTTTCATGTTTCATATTTGCATGTCTTAGCGCTGCAGTGTGCTGCCTTTTTTACTTGACTATATACGAGTTGGTTACTCTAGGTTCAGCACCTGTTCACACTTAGTCTATGTATGGATGTGACGGTCAGTTTTTTCAAATATATTATTTAGCCTTCTGACTGAGCACTCCGCCTCCTAGCCCAGGTGTTTTAATCGCAGCAGGTCCAGTACCCCTCCACAGAGAAAGAGAATATGAGTCTAGGAAGAGGTTTTCACAGGTACCCATTCACATGGAGACGTTTATTCTCAGCGAGGTAGGCAAGCGTAGGACCTGATATACGAGAGATGCCGTAAAGGGGCTATCAGGTACACATAAAATTGGCCATTTTTATGCGCTAAACGCTCTCATTTTTCATATTTCTAGTGCAGTATTGCAGTTCAGTTTTCATGTTTCATATTTGCATGTCTTAGCGCTGCAGTGTGCTGCCTTTTTTACTTGACTATATACGAGTTGGTTACTCTAGGTTCAGCACCTGTTCACACTTAGTCTATGTATGGATGTGACGGTCAGTTTTTTCAAATATATTATTTAGCCTTCTGACTGAGCACTCCGCCTCCTAGCCCAGGTGTTTTAATCGCAGCAGGTCCAGTACCCCTCCACAGAGAAAGAGAATATGAGTCTAGGAAGAGGTTTTCACAGGTACCCATTCACATGGAGACGTTTATTCTCAGCGAGGTAGGCAAGCGTAGGACCTGATATACGAGAGATGCCGTAAAGGGGCTATCAGGTACACATAAAATTGGCCATTTTTATGCGCTAAACGCTCTCATTTTTCATATTTCTAGTGCAGTATTGCAGTTCAGTTTTCATGTTTCATATTTGCATGTCTTAGCGCTGCAGTGTGCTGCCTTTTTTACTTGACTATATACGAGTTGGTTACTCTAGGTTCAGCACCTGTTCACACTTAGTCTATGTATGGATGTGACGGTCAGTTTTTTCAAATATATTATTTAGCCTTCTGACTGAGCACTCCGCCTCCTAGCCCAGGTGTTTTAATCGCAGCAGGTCCAGTACCCCTCCACAGAGAAAGAGAATATGAGTCTAGGAAGAGGTTTTCACAGGTACCCATTCACATGGAGACGTTTATTCTCAGCGAGGTAGGCAAGCGTAGGACCTGATATACGAGAGATGCCGTAAAGGGGCTATCAGGTACACATAAAATTGGCCATTTTTATGCGCTAAACGCTCTCATTTTTCATATTTCTAGTGCAGTATTGCAGTTCAGTTTTCATGTTTCATATTTGCATGTCTTAGCGCTGCAGTGTGCTGCCTTTTTTACTTGACTATATACGAGTTGGTTACTCTAGGTTCAGCACCTGTTCACACTTAGTCTATGTATGGATGTGACGGTCAGTTTTTTCAAATATATTATTTAGCCTTCTGACTGAGCACTCCGCCTCCTAGCCCAGGTGTTTTAATCGCAGCAGGTCCAGTACCCCTCCACAGAGAAAGAGAATATGAGTCTAGGAAGAGGTTTTCACAGGTACCCATTCACATGGAGACGTTTATTCTCAGCGAGGTAGGCAAGCGTAGGACCTGATATACGAGAGATGCCGTAAAGGGGCTATCAGGTACACATAAAATTGGCCATTTTTATGCGCTAAACGCTCTCATTTTTCATATTTCTAGTGCAGTATTGCAGTTCAGTTTTCATGTTTCATATTTGCATGTCTTAGCGCTGCAGTGTGCTGCCTTTTTTACTTGACTATATACGAGTTGGTTACTCTAGGTTCAGCACCTGTTCACACTTAGTCTATGTATGGATGTGACGGTCAGTTTTTTCAAATATATTATTTAGCCTTCTGACTGAGCACTCCGCCTCCTAGCCCAGGTGTTTTAATCGCAGCAGGTCCAGTACCCCTCCACAGAGAAAGAGAATATGAGTCTAGGAAGAGGTTTTCACAGGTACCCATTCACATGGAGACGTTTATTCTCAGCGAGGTAGGCAAGCGTAGGACCTGATATACGAGAGATGCCGTAAAGGGGCTATCAGGTACACATAAAATTGGCCATTTTTATGCGCTAAACGCTCTCATTTTTCATATTTCTAGTGCAGTATTGCAGTTCAGTTTTCATGTTTCATATTTGCATGTCTTAGCGCTGCAGTGTGCTGCCTTTTTTACTTGACTATATACGAGTTGGTTACTCTAGGTTCAGCACCTGTTCACACTTAGTCTATGTATGGATGTGACGGTCAGTTTTTTCAAATATATTATTTAGCCTTCTGACTGAGCACTCCGCCTCCTAGCCCAGGTGTTTTAATCGCAGCAGGTCCAGTACCCCTCCACAGAGAAAGAGAATATGAGTCTAGGAAGAGGTTTTCACAGGTACCCATTCACATGGAGACGTTTATTCTCAGCGAGGTAGGCAAGCGTAGGACCTGATATACGAGAGATGCCGTAAAGGGGCTATCAGGTACACATAAAATTGGCCATTTTTATGCGCTAAACGCTCTCATTTTTCATATTTCTAGTGCAGTATTGCAGTTCAGTTTTCATGTTTCATATTTGCATGTCTTAGCGCTGCAGTGTGCTGCCTTTTTTACTTGACTATATACGAGTTGGTTACTCTAGGTTCAGCACCTGTTCACACTTAGTCTATGTATGGATGTGACGGTCAGTTTTTTCAAATATATTATTTAGCCTTCTGACTGAGCACTCCGCCTCCTAGCCCAGGTGTTTTAATCGCAGCAGGTCCAGTACCCCTCCACAGAGAAAGAGAATATGAGTCTAGGAAGAGGTTTTCACAGGTACCCATTCACATGGAGACGTTTATTCTCAGCGAGGTAGGCAAGCGTAGGACCTGATATACGAGAGATGCCGTAAAGGGGCTATCAGGTACACATAAAATTGGCCATTTTTATGCGCTAAACGCTCTCATTTTTCATATTTCTAGTGCAGTATTGCAGTTCAGTTTTCATGTTTCATGTTTGCATGTCTTAGCGCTGCAGTGTGCTGCCTTTTTTACTTGACTATATATGAGTTGGTTACTCTAGGTTCAGCACCTGTTCACACTTAGTCTATGTATGGATGTGACGGTCAGTTTTTTCAAATATATTATTTAGCCTTCTGACTGAGCACTCCGCCTCCTAGCCCAGGTGTTTTAATCGCAGCAGGTCCAGTACCCCTCCACAGAGAAAGAGAATATGAGTCTAGGAAGAGGTTTTCACAGGTACCCATTCACATGGAGACGTTTATTCTCAGCGAGGTAGGCAAGCGTAGGACCTGATATACGAGAGATGCCGTAAAGGGGCTATCAGGTACACATAAAATTGGCCATTTTTATGCGCTAAACGCTCTCATTTTTCATATTTCTAGTGCAGTATTGCAGTTCAGTTTTCATGTTTCATATTTGCATGTCTTAGCGCTGCAGTGTGCTGCCTTTTTTACTTGACTATATACGAGTTGGTTACTCTAGGTTCAGCACCTGTTCACACTTAGTCTATGTATGGATGTGACGGTCAGTTTTTTCAAATATATTATTTAGCCTTCTGACTGAGCACTCCGCCTCCTAGCCCAGGTGTTTTAATCGCAGCAGGTCCAGTACCCCTCCACAGAGAAAGAGAATATGAGTCTAGGAAGAGGTTTTCACAGGTACCCATTCACATGGAGACGTTTATTCTCAGCGAGGTAGGCAAGCGTAGGACCTGATATACGAGAGATGCCGTAAAGGGGCTATCAGGTACACATAAAATTGGCCATTTTTATGCGCTAAACGCTCTCATTTTTCATATTTCTAGTGCAGTATTGCAGTTCAGTTTTCATGTTTCATATTTGCATGTCTTAGCGCTGCAGTGTGCTGCCTTTTTTACTTGACTATATACGAGTTGGTTACTCTAGGTTCAGCACCTGTTCACACTTAGTCTATGTATGGATGTGACGGTCAGTTTTTTCAAATATATTATTTAGCCTTCTGACTGAGCACTCCGCCTCCTAGCCCAGGTGTTTTAATCGCAGCAGGTCCAGTACCCCTCCACAGAGAAAGAGAATATGAGTCTAGGAAGAGGTTTTCACAGGTACCCATTCACATGGAGACGTTTATTCTCAGCGAGGTAGGCAAGCGTAGGACCTGATATACGAGAGATGCCGTAAAGGGGCTATCAGGTACACATAAAATTGGCCATTTTTATGCGCTAAACGCTCTCATTTTTCATATTTCTAGTGCAGTATTGCAGTTCAGTTTTCATGTTTCATATTTGCATGTCTTAGCGCTGCAGTGTGCTGCCTTTTTTACTTGACTATATACGAGTTGGTTACTCTAGGTTCAGCACCTGTTCACACTTAGTCTATGTATGGATGTGACGGTCAGTTTTTTCAAATATATTATTTAGCCTTCTGACTGAGCACTCCGCCTCCTAGCCCAGGTGTTTTAATCGCAGCAGGTCCAGTACCCCTCCACAGAGAAAGAGAATATGAGTCTAGGAAGAGGTTTTCACAGGTACCCATTCACATGGAGACGTTTATTCTCAGCGAGGTAGGCAAGCGTAGGACCTGATATACGAGAGATGCCGTAAAGGGGCTATCAGGTACACATAAAATTGGCCATTTTTATGCGCTAAACGCTCTCATTTTTCATATTTCTAGTGCAGTATTGCAGTTCAGTTTTCATGTTTCATATTTGCATGTCTTAGCGCTGCAGTGTGCTGCCTTTTTTACTTGACTATATACGAGTTGGTTACTCTAGGTTCAGCACCTGTTCACACTTAGTCTATGTATGGATGTGACGGTCAGTTTTTTCAAATATATTATTTAGCCTTCTGACTGAGCACTCCGCCTCCTAGCCCAGGTGTTTTAATCGCAGCAGGTCCAGTACCCCTCCACAGAGAAAGAGAATATGAGTCTAGGAAGAGGTTTTCACAGGTACCCATTCACATGGAGACGTTTATTCTCAGCGAGGTAGGCAAGCGTAGGACCTGATATACGAGAGATGCCGTAAAGGGGCTATCAGGTACACATAAAATTGGCCATTTTTATGCGCTAAACGCTCTCATTTTTCATATTTCTAGTGCAGTATTGCAGTTCAGTTTTCATGTTTCATATTTGCATGTCTTAGCGCTGCAGTGTGCTGCCTTTTTTACTTGACTATATACGAGTTGGTTACTCTAGGTTCAGCACCTGTTCACACTTAGTCTATGTATGGATGTGACGGTCAGTTTTTTCAAATATATTATTTAGCCTTCTGACTGAGCACTCCGCCTCCTAGCCCAGGTGTTTTAATCGCAGCAGGTCCAGTACCCCTCCACAGAGAAAGAGAATATGAGTCTAGGAAGAGGTTTTCACAGGTACCCATTCACATGGAGACGTTTATTCTCAGCGAGGTAGGCAAGCGTAGGACCTGATATACGAGAGATGCCGTAAAGGGGCTATCAGGTACACATAAAATTGGCCATTTTTATGCGCTAAACGCTCTCATTTTTCATATTTCTAGTGCAGTATTGCAGTTCAGTTTTCATGTTTCATATTTGCATGTCTTAGCGCTGCAGTGTGCTGCCTTTTTTACTTGACTATATATGAGTTGGTTACTCTAGGTTCAGCACCTGTTCACACTTAGTCTATGTATGGATGTGACGGTCAGTTTTTTCAAATATATTATTTAGCCTTCTGACTGAGCACTCCGCCTCCTAGCCCAGGTGTTTTAATCGCAGCAGGTCCAGTACCCCTCCACAGAGAAAGAGAATATGAGTCTAGGAAGAGGTTTTCACAGGTACCCATTCACATGGAGACGTTTATTCTCAGCGAGGTAGGCAAGCGTAGGACCTGATATACGAGAGATGCCGTAAAGGGGCTATCAGGTACACATAAAATTGGCCATTTTTATGCGCTAAACGCTCTCATTTTTCATATTTCTAGTGCAGTATTGCAGTTCAGTTTTCATGTTTCATATTTGCATGTCTTAGCGCTGCAGTGTGCTGCCTTTTTTACTTGACTATATATGAGTTGGTTACTCTAGGTTCAGCACCTGTTCACACTTAGTCTATGTATGGATGTGACGGTCAGTTTTTTCAAATATATTATTTAGCCTTCTGACTGAGCACTCCGCCTCCTAGCCCAGGTGTTTTAATCGCAGCAGGTCCAGTACCCCTCCACAGAGAAAGAGAATATGAGTCTAGGAAGAGGTTTTCACAGGTACCCATTCACATGGAGACGTTTATTCTCAGCGAGGTAGGCAAGCGTAGGACCTGATATACGAGAGATGCCGTAAAGGGGCTATCAGGTACACATAAAATTGGCCATTTTTATGCGCTAAACGCTCTCATTTTTCATATTTCTAGTGCAGTATTGCAGTTCAGTTTTCATGTTTCATATTTGCATGTCTTAGCGCTGCAGTGTGCTGCCTTTTTTACTTGACTATATATGAGTTGGTTACTCTAGGTTCAGCACCTGTTCACACTTAGTCTATGTATGGATGTGACGGTCAGTTTTTTCAAATATATTATTTAGCCTTCTGACTGAGCACTCCGCCTCCTAGCCCAGGTGTTTTAATCGCAGCAGGTCCAGTACCCCTCCACAGAGAAAGAGAATATGAGTCTAGGAAGAGGTTTTCACAGGTACCCATTCACATGGAGACGTTTATTCTCAGCGAGGTAGGCAAGCGTAGGACCTGATATACGAGAGATGCCGTAAAGGGGCTATCAGGTACACATAAAATTGGCCATTTTTATGCGCTAAACGCTCTCATTTTTCATATTTCTAGTGCAGTATTGCAGTTCAGTTTTCATGTTTCATATTTGCATGTCTTAGCGCTGCAGTGTGCTGCCTTTTTTACTTGACTATATATGAGTTGGTTACTCTAGGTTCAGCACCTGTTCACACTTAGTCTATGTATGGATGTGACGGTCAGTTTTTTCAAATATATTATTTAGCCTTCTGACTGAGCACTCCGCCTCCTAGCCCAGGTGTTTTAATCGCAGCAGGTCCAGTACCCCTCCACAGAGAAAGAGAATATGAGTCTAGGAAGAGGTTTTCACAGGTACCCATTCACATGGAGACGTTTATTCTCAGCGAGGTAGGCAAGCGTAGGACCTGATATACGAGAGATGCCGTAAAAGGGCTATCAGGTACACATAAAATTGGCCATTTTTATGCGCTAAACGCTCTCATTTTTCATATTTCTAGTGCAGTATTGCAGTTCAGTTTTCATGTTTCATATTTGCATGTCTTAGCGCTGCAGTGTGCTGCCTTTTTTACTTGACTATATATGAGTTGGTTACTCTAGGTTCAGCACCTGTTCACACTTAGTCTATGTATGGATGTGACGGTCAGTTTTTTCAAATATATTATTTAGCCTTCTGACTGAGCACTCCGCCTCCTAGCCCAGGTGTTTTAATCGCAGCAGGTCCAGTACCCCTCCACAGAGAAAGAGAATATGAGTCTAGGAAGAGGTTTTCACAGGTACCCATTCACATGGAGACGTTTATTCTCAGCGAGGTAGGCAAGCGTAGGACCTGATATACGAGAGATGCCGTAAAGGGGCTATCAGGTACACATAAAATTGGCCATTTTTATGCGCTAAACGCTCTCATTTTTCATATTTCTAGTGCAGTATTGCAGTTCAGTTTTCATGTTTCATATTTGCATGTCTTAGCGCTGCAGTGTGCTGCCTTTTTTACTTGACTATATATGAGTTGGTTACTCTAGGTTCAGCACCTGTTCACACTTAGTCTATGTATGGATGTGACGGTCAGTTTTTTCAAATATATTATTTAGCCTTCTGACTGAGCACTCCGCCTCCTAGCCCAGGTGTTTTAATCGCAGCAGGTCCAGTACCCCTCCACAGAGAAAGAGAATATGAGTCTAGGAAGAGGTTTTCACAGGTACCCATTCACATGGAGACGTTTATTCTCAGCGAGGTAGGCAAGCGTAGGACCTGATATACGAGAGATGCCGTAAAGGGGCTATCAGGTACACATAAAATTGGCCATTTTTATGCGCTAAACGCTCTCATTTTTCATATTTCTAGTGCAGTATTGCAGTTCAGTTTTCATGTTTCATATTTGCATGTCTTAGCGCTGCAGTGTGCTGCCTTTTTTACTTGACACACACAAAATGCGCCACACACTACCACGTGCTCAAACACATATACCACCCTCAGCGCACATTTCACCACACATACACCAACCTCGCCACATAAAAGTTGAAACACAAAAGTCGCCGCTCAAAACTCGCCACACGCAAAACTCTCCACATGCAAAACTCGCCACACGTGCAAAACTCACCTCATGGAAAACTCGCCACACGCAAAACTTGCACACGCGGAAAAATTGCCACATGCACAAAAGTTGCAACACATGCAAAAGTTGCCTCACACAAAACTTGCACATACTTAAAAGGCACCACACATAAAACTCGCCACGCGCAAAACTCGCCATGCGCAAAACTTGCTGCACACAACTTGCTACACTAACCTGTCACATGCAACTCGACACACAAAAAGTTGCTACACACATGTCGCCACACAAAACTCATCTCACAAAAGTCGCTACATGCATGTCGCCACATGCAACTCAACACACACAACTTGACACACGAAACTCGCCCTAAAACACACACAAGTCTGATTAATAAGCTGAAAAACTACAAGAGCAACAAATGTACCATATAGGAATCCGGCAGCTGTCAGTCACATGACCAGTCTATTATGTGTATGTGTGAGCTAATATATACTGCCAGGGGGTGGGCTTACTGTTGGCTGGGGATTTATCAGGCTGCCAATTTAGCTTACAAATACTGAGGTAAAAATACTGACCAAATAACGTGTGAACGAGGTCTAATACAGGAGGAGATGACATACAGATATATACTATATACAGGAGGAGATGACACACAGGTATATACTATTTACAGGGGAGATGACACACAGGTATATACTATATAGAGGAGGAGATGACATACAGGTACATACTACATACAGCAGGAGATGACATACAGGTATATACTATATACAGAAGGAGATGACACACAGGTATATACTATATACAGGAGCAGATTACCTACAGGTATATAGTATATACAGGAGGAGATGACATACAGGTATATGCTATGTATAGGAGGAGATGACATACAGGTATATACTATATACAGGAGGAGATGACACACACAGATATATACTATATATAGGTGAGATGACACACGTATATACTATATACAGGAGGAGATTACATACAGGCATATACTATATATAGGAAATGACATACAGGTATATACTATATACAGGGGAGATGACACACAGCAGGTATATACTATATACAGGGGAGATGACATACAGGTATATACTACTGTATATACAGGAGATGACATACAGGTGTATACTATATATAAGGGAGATGACAAACATGTATATACTGAGGTGAACATGAGAGGTGTGAGGTGAAAATGAAAAGGTGTGAGTGCAAAATGAGAGGAGTGAGGGAAAATAGTGGAGTGATCGGAAAATGACAGATGTGAGGTCGAAATGACAAGGGTTAGGGGGGAATGAGAGGAGTGAGGGGGAAAATAAGAGGAGTGAGGGGGAAAATGAGAGGTGTGAGGGAGAAAATGACAGATGTGAGGGGGAAAATGAAAGATGTGATGGGGAAAATGAGAGGCGTGATGGGAAAATAAGAGAAGTGAGGTGCTATAACTAACCACAGATATTTACTATGCCCAGGCAACGCCGGGCTCTTCAGCTAGCTTAGTTTTACAATCTCCATGCTTTTCTCATGGTCAACTTTATGTGGCCTGTTCAAGAGTTGGAACAGCCAAAAATCTGTTTGTCTTTGCACCTGAAGGAAAAACTAAGAATGTCGTTTATCAAAAGGCTCTCGAATAAGTAGTAGAAGATTACTTCACATTACTTGGCCAATTTAGTTAAATCTGTGTGGAATATCTCTGGTGTTGAAATATATGTTGTAAAATGCTTCTATTAGGCCGCTTTCACATTTGCGGTTGTGTCCGCAGCGTTTCTTCCGCAAATATCTGCATGCGTTGTGTATTCCTATCTTTAACATTATCGACGCATGCGTTTTTCTATGTTCGCGTTTTGCCGCGTTTGACGACGCATGCGTCGTCTAGCCGTCTGCGTCTTGGCGCGGAAATGCAACATGTAGTAATTTTTAGAGGCGTCAATTTGCCACCTGGAAACGTATGCGGCTGATTGCGCAAGGTTTGCGCCCAAAAAACGCATTGTAGTCTATGTAAACGCATGCGTTTTTCAGTACATGCGTTTGCTTGCGTTTGCCGACGCATGTGTCTCAATTGAGAAAAACATGTCTAGACACTGATAAGCCACCCCCCACATAGAAGGTGATAAAGGGAGGTAGTGGACATTTGCAGGTCACTAGTCAGCAGACTGCCTTGCAGACGAGACGCCCCACAGCCCCTTGGATCAGCAAACAAGCCTCAGAACTATGTGAGTATATCCTATCCAATGCATTTCTTTTCTATAATCTGTGTCTATGTGCCCTAATTTCTGTCATTCCTTTCTTTCTGCACACATCAGAATGTCTTCTGCTTCTGATGAGGAAACGCCTGGGCCTGCACAAGGGGAACATGTCAGCGAAGTGAGTATTCACCTCCTCAGATTGGTAAGTATTCACTGTCACATCTACACATATGACAATGTATATTTTCCCTTTTTCAGACCACTTCTTCTACAGCGGAAGACACTGGGCAGGAGACTGGGCAGGAGCAGCGTAGTCACGGCCGGGCAACACGGCGGCATCGTGTAAGTATAGCTGGCTGAATGTGTATTGTATCCTCACTTTATAATTCTTGAATCTTCATTTCTTTCTACTTCTCTCTTTCTTTCCCTTTGGCTTCAGCACCAGTGTTTTTTTTATTTCAATATTCATGCCATTCCTCTGATTCTGTTTTCTGTCTTCCGTATGTGAATGCCTCCAATATTAATGTCCTTTTTGTTGTTAGGTTCCAGAGGAGGATGAGGACCTAATTGAGAATGAACACCTCATCTCCCTGGTTCACGAGCGAGTCGCATTGTGGGACACCAGGGATCCACTGCACGCCAACAATGTGACGATCCGGAGGCTTTGGAATGAGGTGGCCGCAGCGTTGTGGGATGGCTGGGCCAATGCCCCGGCTCAGGTCCGTTCTGCATTTGGTAAGTATCGCAATGCAGTGTGATGTAGTCAATACCTTGGCCATGCTCACACAACTGTGTATGATGTGAGAAAGTCATTACTTTTTCACAGCACATACAGTTGTGTGACCATGGTCAAAAGACCATTGTCCTAACTATTATGTTTTGTTTTGCCAACAGTGTCAAAAGTGAAAACACGTTGGAGATCGATGAAGGACCGCTTCAACAAGGACCTGCGCCAAGAGAGCCGGCTTCCAAGTGGTTCTGCAGCAAGGATACGCAAATACAAGTACCACCGCATCCTTGCGTTTTTGAGACCAGTCCTTGCACGAAGAACGTAAGTATATTGGTTAAAAAAAAAAAAAAAAATGGTGTATAATGCAATTTGTTGTTGGTCATTATTTCCCATCAGTATTTGTAATCCGAAACCTTGATTGATTGATAGATGCAGCAGTGGGGTACGTGTTCTTTGAATACTTTCCCTCACATAGTTCCTCTCCAGGTTTTGGCATACCAATACTGATTTGAAATACTGATCAAATACTGAGAGTGTGACGGCAGCCTGCACAACAGATCTATACTCAGCAAGTTAGGTGTCAGAAATAATGAATTCAGGATGCCAATGGCTCCTCAATTCATTTTTCCTGACACTTGTCCTGGTGAGTATACAGGAGGCTTGTATGTCCTCTGTCGTCAATTCGTATTTCCCATCAGTATTTGTAATCCGAAACCTTGATTGATTGATAGATGCAGCAGTGGGGTACGTGTTCTTTGAATACTTTCCCTCACATAGTTCCTCTCCAGGTTTTGGCATACCAATACCTTGTATAGAGATATGGCTTGTATTGTCTCCATCGTCTCTTCATAGTTTACATCAGTTTTTTTAATCCCCAAGGACTGGTCGATGCATGCAGAAGTATAGCATGTTGTTTTATGAAACTTTTATTCCTACTGTTGAACTCCTGGCTTGCAAATTCTGATGTAAAATTCACTACAAATAGTAGTGTGACCTTTCCCTATCTGAATGTGTATCTAACTGTTCAGTTATCTTTTTGTAAATGTTTTGTAATATATTTTTTTTTTTTTCCGCAGCACTTGGAGCTCCACTGTTGGCCCAGGTTCTGGAGCGGTCCTTCATCAGTCAGCCACGGACCCGTCCCAGCCATCCTCCAGCGCTGCAGCAAGTGGGCCTGCCACACAACCTGGAGACCAGGAAGCTGGTCCATTAGGTGTTCCCCTTCCCCAGTCCTCTGCCTCTAGCCAATTTTTTATGGGCTCCTCCCGGCAGCGGCAGAGGGCCGCGGACAGGTCACTCATGCCCGAGTTTTTGCACTTGAGCTCGGTCTTCCATGAGGGACTCAAGGCGATGGGTGACCGACTGGATACTGCCATTAGTCATATGAGCACACGTATCCAGGAGGTAACCACAGCCCTTGCCCAAGTGAAAGCCGACCTCCAGAGGCCAGCACATCATTTTTTTAATCAGATAGAACAGGGCATGTCGGAACACCTTAGTCCTGAGCTCCAGATTACTGTTATGCAGGCCTGCAATGCTGCTTACGTGCAGGCTATGCAGCAGAGTCGGTATTTTCAGCAGACAGTGGGGACATTTCCAACAGTGCCCACACTGTCACGCTTTACATCAATGCCGACATCTGCTGCATACCACTGCACGGCCACCTCCATTCCAAACACTTCCGGACCGTATTATAGCACCACCACCATGCCCAGTGCAGTGGGTCAGCCCACCGCCACCACCATGACAACTGCTGCTCCTGCTTGGGCCTCCTCCACTGCCACCAGCATGCTGCCGCCGCCGGACCCTGCCCTGGTGTTTCCTGGCACCACCACTACCAGACTGCCGCCGCCGGACCCTGCCCTGGCGTTCTCTGGCACCACCACTACCAGACTGCCGCCGCCGGACCCTGCCCTGGCGTTCTCTGGCACCACCACTACCAGACTGCCGTTGCCGGACCCTGCCCTGGCGTTCTCTGGCACCACCACTACCAGACTGCCGTTGCCGGACCCTGCCCTGGCGTTCTCTGGCACCACCACTACCAGACTGCCGCCGCCGGACCCTGCCCTGGCGTTCTCTGGCACCACCACTACCAGACTGCCGTTGCCGGACCCTGCCCTGGCGTTCTCTGGCACCACCACTACCAGACTGCCGTTGCCGGACCCTGCCCTGGCGTTCTCTGGCACCACCACTACCAGACTGCCGTTGCCGGACCCTGCCCTGGTGTTCCCTGCCACCACGACAACGTGCCCGTGCAAAACAAGGAAGGGGAAAGGCAAAAAAAAACAAAAAACCATAGCTATCCCTCCCCCCTCACCTCCCAATGTGTCTGTAATGTCTGGTTTGTCTCACCCTTCCAGTGTGTCTCAACCCTCTCATGTGCCTAGCCCTATCCCTGAATATCCTGACCCCAGTAGTTTCATAGCGCCTTCTCCTGCCACCCCTATGTCGGCTACAGTAATAAGCCAGACCCCACTACTCAACACCCCACAATATCGGCACTCAACCCCAAGCAGGCGCAGTTAATTTTTTGGTTTGTGTGTGTTTAATAAACCTGTGTTTTTGGCCCCAATAAGGTTTGGTTAATTCTGTATTTCGCCACCGTCACCACACAGCATGCGCCAATAACAAATTATGCGTCAAACACATTTTTGGGGGCCACCTCCAACCTCCAGTACCTACTTAGCAGAACACTGAAGCTTGGTGTGTTTGGTTGAGAGATATGAGGTTGCCCCCAAAAATAACACTTGTATTTTCTCCAAAAACAGTTCTTTCTGTTTACTCCGTGACTTTTGGTCGCACACAGAAGACAAAATGGTGGTAATACACAGCACAACTATACTCAACAGGTCCTTTCTTATCCGAAACATTATTTATGACCCCTGACCTGCTGATTTTAGAAATGCATTGTATTACCTCCATTTTATCTTATTGGTACATATACATATATTTCACACAAAGTGAAGGAACAATGTACATGGCATATCTATACTCACCCGGACAAGTGTCAGGAAAAATGAATTCAAGAGCAAATAGCATCATGAATTCATTAGTTCAGACACCTGACTTGATGACTATAGATCTCTGGTGTAGGCTGCCATCACACTGTCAGTATTCGCTCTGTATTTTACAGCACTATTTGTAAGCCTAAACCTGGAGTGGAACTATGTGAGGAAAAGTACATTAAACAGATATGCACCACTAAAAGAATTTAACTACCGCTCCTGGTTTAGGCTTACAAATACTGATGTTAAGTACTGGACAAATACTGCGACAATAATGGACATCGTCTATACAGTCTGCGGCAAAAAGCTAATGGTGAACCAAGACAGGACTCACGTCAACAACCTAAGCCCAAAAACCCAAAGTGGTTTGTTAAGGAAATAGATAGGAGACATGGTGAAGAAAGTAAATCACAATTATTTTATTTGAAAAAAACATTAACATTCCAAACATAAATTTGCAGACCCGAAACCAGCAGTACATTTTACACCATATTGTCCTGCCATGGCACACGTCCAATGTCAGAATCAAGAAACGCTGCAAATTGGTCCCGCATGTGGCCTGTTATGGTTCTCAATGGCAAGAGAACATAGCCCGGCAAACATAAGTACTAGCTCTTGGAAGGATGGAAACTAAACTGACCATGAACTAAACCTGCCGCACAACTAACAGTAGCCGGGTAGCGTTGCCTACGTTTTTTATCCCTAGACGCCCAGCGCCGGCCGGAGGACTAACTAATCCTGGCAGAGGAAAATATAGTCCTGGCTCACCTCTAGAGAAATTTCCCCGATAGGCAGACAGAGGCCCCCACATATATTGGCGGTGATTTTAGATGAAATGACAAACGTAGTATGAAAATAGGTTTAGCAAAATTGAGGTCCGCTTACTAGATAGCAGGAAGACAGAAAGGGCACTTTCATGGTCAGCTGAAAACCCTATCAAAACGCCATCCTGAAATTACTTTAAGACTCTAGTATTAACTCATAACATCAGAGTGGCAATTTCAGATCACAAGAGCTTTCCAGACACAGAAACGAAACTACAGCTGTGAACTGGAACAAAATGCAAAAACAAACGAGGACTAAAGTCCAACTTAGCTGGGAGTTGTCTAGCAGCAGGAACATGCACAGAAAGGCTTCTGATTACAATGTTGACCGGCATGGAAGTGACAGAGGAGCAAGGTTAAATAGCGACTCCCACATCCTGATGGAAACAGGTGAACAGAGGGGATGATGCACACCAGTTCAATTCCACCAGTGGCCACCGGGGGAGCCCAAAATCCAATTTCACAACAGTGGCCTACTTCAACTGTTGACCGCAGCGGATGATGACGGTAATCAGGCAAAGGGTTGGCAACAGGTTCATCAAGTTCTATGGTGGGTCGCTCCTTAGCCAGAATGAAATTGTGGAGAACCACACAGGCTTTAACTACCTCATCCACTGTCTCCATTTTTAGATTTATTGCAGTTGCTAGAATGCGCCATTTGGACACCATAATCCCAAAGGCACACTCTACTGTTCTGCGTGCCCTGGTTAGTCTGTAGTTGTAGATCCGTTATGTGCGGTTCAAGTCCCGACTTGAATAGGGCTTCAGGAGATTTTCACTCATCTGAAAGGCCTCATCCCCAACCATTACAAATGGCAGCGGTGGGCCTTGAGTGTAGGGGAGTGGTCGTGGCTGTGGGAAATTAAAATTTTTGCCATAAACACGTCGGCCCATATCAGAGGTTTTAAAAGTCTGTGAATCGTTGCCACGGCCAAAAGCACCAATGTCCACAGCAATGAAGCGACAGTCCGCATCGGCTATTGCCATAAGAACTACTGAAAAATATTTTTTGTAGTTGAAGAACTGTGATCCCGTTCTGGCTGGTTTGGTAATCCGGATGTGCTTCCCATCCACCGCACCCAAACAGTTGGGAAAATCACAAACAGTCCAAAATTTGTCAGCAATTTCTTTCCACATGTCCTCCGTGGGTATGGGTATAAATTCCTCATGGAGAATGGTCCATAAAGCCCGGCAGGTTTCAAAAACAATTCCGGACAGCGTGGAAATCCCAAGGCGGTACTGGAAATGAAGGGATGACAAGCTCTCTCCAGTTGCAAGAAATCTGTAGTAAGAATAAATAACTTACAAAATAGGCAAAAAAACATCAGACCTGCAAAAAATTTTGCTTAGCTTTTGTTTAGAATTATTACGTACCTTAAGGTAACCAGGAGACGTTCCGCTGGTGGAATGGCTCTACGGAGCTGTGTGTCCTGTCTCCGGATGGCTCCTTGGACACGATCAAGCAAATCCCGGAAAGAGTCTTGTGACATCCTGGTATATTCTGGGAATTTTTCTGGGTTCTCATTGAGCTCGCCATACAGGGTGTGATATGTACCACGGCTCTCCCGCAGTTCTACAATGGGGTGTTGCCAAAACCGCTTACGCCTTGTCCTTCTCTGTCTTTCCCGGTTTTGGTGTTGCTCCCAAGCAAACGCACATGCCAGAAAAATCTTGATGCTCAGATCCAGTTTAAAGTAATAGCTATCCATGTGAAGATCCATCTTCTCACAGGACACAGGAGCAAAATCTGAAGATTTCAGCTGTCCTAGGGTCTATATATAGATTTCACATAATACACGCCCTCTGTAGTCCCATTGGCTGGTTCTTGCATCTAGAATTTTTCTCTGGTAAAATTTTGCGACATGCGCACAAAAAACTCAAACGCATAGAAAACGCAAGCAAAAGCATGTAAACGCTGCGTTTTAATGACGCATGCGGTAACCGTAAGCGTTTTAAAAACGCTGCGTTTACACGCGTTTTCATGCGTTTTTCGTGTCCTTGCGTTTGCGGATTAAACGCTGCAGATTCAAACGCTAATGTGAAAGTAGCCTTAGCTTAGTTTTTGCCTTTTAATAATTACATTTCTATCTATTTGTTTTGTGGTTTTTTTGTGCAGAATAAATTTTTGTTAACACATTCTATTTTGCTAACAGCAGTTATTACCCCGGGCGAAGCCGGGTAGTACAGCTAGTATATACATATATATGTATGTTTTGACAAATATTTCCTTTGAAAACGATGTGTAAATGACAGAGGACTGCTGTATGTAAAAGCTCATGTTAAAATCGCAATGCACTCGGATGCTAGGTGTGAAAATCGCATTGTACTCGCATGACACTCGTCTGTTTTTCGGTTCAGATATTGGAACTTTTTTTTCTCGCATATGGGTACGTACCCTAATATTTACTTTTGGGTCATACAGAGTGATCCGGCCAGTCTGTAGAGTGGTGACGTCACTGAGATGCAGAGAAGATTGGCGCTGGACACCAGAGAGAACAGTGATAGGTCAGTATACTAATACACTCACACTAGACTACATTACATGCACATACACACATTTAATGTATACAAATCTTAGTGAGAGTGTTTCTTTAAGGCTCTAGCTATAAATCCAGTCCATAAAAGAACAGTCTATCTAAGAAGACATTATTTCCATATCCTGGAACTGCCATGTTCATGATAAGCACTTTGGAAATTAAATTTAGAAAAACAATATATTAGTAATTTAGCTCCAAACCGGTGTTATATAAAGCAATTCATTGTAAGAGTATATGAGCAGGTTACCGTTAAATAGCAATCAACTTACCTTATAGTCCATGAAGCATGAGATTCAGGCTCAGAAGAACCCTATTCACATCATTCCAATTTTCTCCTCATTTACCCTGTGCTGATTTTACAGAAGTGGCCACTTTTATGTCGTTTGCTCCTATTGTACGCTGACAATTTAATTCATTTCCGTTAGTGCCAGGAGAGGTGTTTCCTAAGCTAGTCCCCACTTACAACTGTAATGCACTTTACAGGTACAAAAGAAGCAGGAGCAGGCAACAGGTCCTACCTGGAGGCCAAGTTACAGTCATTGAGTGTATACAAAAGACAGAGGGAAGAAACTGAAATCCAGGCGGCAAGGCAGGTTTACAGTTAGGCCATGTGCACACGTTCAGGATTGTTAGCGTTTTTTTCGCGTTTTTTCGCTATAAAAACGTGATAAAAACGCGAAAAAAAACGCTTACATAAGCCTCCTATTATTTACAGGGTATTCCGCATTTTTGGTGCAAATGTTGCGATTTTTTCCGCGAAAAAATCGCATAGCGGAAAAAAAAGCAACATGTTCATTAAAAATGCGGAATTGCAGGGATTCCGCACACCTAGGGGTCCATTGATCTGCTTACTTCCCGCACGGGGCTGTGCACACCATGCGGGAAGTAAGCAGATTATATGCGGTTGGTACCCAGGGTGGAGGAGAGGAGACTCTCCTCCACGCACTGGGCACCATATAAGTGGTCAAAAAATAAGAAATAAAATAATAAACAGTCCTATACTCACCCTCGATGTCTTGCCGCCTCCTCGCACGCTGCCGTTCGGTTTCTGTACCTGGTGTGCGCTGAAGGACCTCGCCGAATGACGTCACTGTCCTGTGATTGGTCGTGAGCGGTCATGTGACCGCTCACGTGACCGTGACGTCACGGGAGGTCCTGTGCGCACAGACCAGCTATACGGAACGGACGCCGGTGAGATGTCTGGGTGAGTATAAGCATTTTTTTATTTTTTTTATTATTTTTAAACATTCTATCTTTTACTATAGATGCTGCATAGGCAGCATCTATAGTAAAAAGTTGGTCACACTTGTCAAACGCTATGTTTGACAAGTGTGACCAACCTGTCAGTCAGTTTTCCAAGCGATGCTACAGATCGCAGGGAAAACTTTAGCATTCTGCAAGCTAATTACGCTTGCAGAATGCTAAAAAAACGCGAAAAAAACGGAAAAAAAACGCAAAAAAAAAAATGCGGATTTCTTGCAGAAAATTTCCGGTTTTCTTCAGGAATTTTCTGCAAGAAATCCGCAACGTGTGCACATACCCTTATAGTCCACTGTAGCTGTTTGCTTAAGCTTTGGTCTCCACAGGAGGCAGCCAACAACATAATGCCTCAGCAAACAACCCGAGGCACTAATGTCATTGTCATCTTTTCTGCAGTTGCTTACATTTGATCATGATAAATGTGTGTCCAAGATACGCAACACACAGCCTTAGGGTACCTTTACACAGTGCAATTTTGATCGCTACGACGGCACGATTCGTGACGTTGCAGCGTCGTAGACTGCGGTCACACGTTGCAATACACAGCGCTGGAGCGATAATTTCATGACGTATTTGCGATGTAGAAGCCGTTGGTTACTGTGCGCACATCGTATACAACCTGTGTCACACGATGCAATCATGCCGCCACAGCGGGACACTAGACGACGAAAGAAAGTTTCAAACGATCTGCTACGACGTACGATTCTCAGCGGGGATCCGGATCGCAGTAGCGTGTCAGACACAACGATATCGTAAATGCATCGCTGGAACGTCACAAATCGTGCCGTCGTAGCGATCAAAATTGCACTGTGTAAAGGTACCCTAACAGAGAGGAGTGAGTGACAGTAATTGTCTGGTGAACACCCAAACACTTTGTACTGTTTGTCTGCTCATTATTCTCATAAAAATAATTCAAGTTCAGTAATGAAAGGTTATGCCACTACTGAGTGGTTTGGGCAGCAGGAGTCCACAAACAAACAGTTTTCTTTAAAATAGGAACTTGGCCAGATATGGAGATGTCAGTTTTAATTTACTATACTATGACATTGACATCACTGTGTGCATTATCTTTTACCTTTATTACCGGTGCACTCTGATGTCAGTACAGTGAGTACCCCTATAGTATGAAATTAAATATTTACTCCTGTACAGTGACATTGCTATGTGAATTATTCTTATATGATGATACTGTATTATCCATAGCCAGAACCTATAATTCTGTTTATTATACTTACTCAGAGACATCACTGTGCACATTACTCTCACAATGTGCCATCATATACAATGGCCTATGATGTGACAATTTTTATTATGCTTATGCTGTGACATCACTTTTACTCCATGCTCATCTTTGGATTAGTTTTCAGGAGTCGATTAAGAGTAGCCAAAGTGCCAGACAGTTTAAAGTGTGTGAGCTTACCCAGCACCCAATTTATCATATGGCATGTCACATGATGTTTGGGGAGGTTATGTGATAGGTCACATAAAGCCATGGTGCACCATGTAGATGTAATACGATTGAGGGTCGCAGCTATATTTCCCCGACTTTTCCTGCTTGAGTGAGACCTCATTTCCCTGAAGTCACACAGAATAGAAGCTGTCTGTCAAGCTGGAGGAGGCGGAGTTAGGTGGAGAATAGAGGTGGAGTCACAGAAACTTGAGAGCTACAAATAGCTCTTTAGCCTCATTTGCATATCAACTGAAATGGGGATTTCTCAGCAATGGAGGAACAGACTGGCCATGTAAAGTATTACTGCACTTGTGTTTAAAAGAGATATACTATGTACATATAAATAGTTTGGGGAGTGAAATCCTGCTGACAGATTCCTTTTAGAGCCTAGTTACTGCAGAGTTTGCTTTATAGATCATCGCGCTCCTGAAAATATGCACCACACCGTTAATATATAACTAACTAGCCATTGTGCAGCCCGCCATTCAAATGATAAATTGATAAGCCATAACAAGCGTACTTCTGTCTGTCTGTCTGTAACGGATATCCCGCGTCGCTGATTGGTCGAGGCTGGCAGGCCGCGACCAATCAGCGACAGGCACAGTCTGGCCACGAATTTGCCCTTCCCTACTTCCGTCCAGTCAGTGCCTGCTCCATACTCCCCTCCAGTCAGCGCTCACACAGGGTTAATGGCAGCGTTAATTGACTGCGTTATGCCGTGGTGTAACGCACTCCGTTAACGCTGCTTATTAACCCTGTGTGACCAACTTTTTACTATTGATGCTGCCTATGCAGCATCAATAGTAAAAAGATCTAATTCTAAAAATAAAAAATCGTCCTATTCTCGCCTTCTTTTGTCCACTGATGCACGCGATGCTGCTGCCAGCTTCCGTTCCCAGTGATGCATTGCGAAATTACCCAGATGACTTAGCGGTCTCGCGAGACCGCTAAGTCATCTGGGTAATTTCGCAATGCATCACTGGGAATGGAAGCTGGCGGCAGCATCGCGCGCATCGGGACAGCTTCGGTAGACGCCGGAGGGTGAGTATATAACTATTTTTTTATTTATTTATTTATTTATTTATTTATTTTTAACAGGGATATGGTGCCCACACTGCACAGTGTTATATACTATGTGGGCTATGTTATATACTGCGTGGGCTGTGTAATATACTGTGTGGGCTGTGTTATATACTGCATGGGCTGTGCTCTATATTACATGGGCTGTGTTATATACTATGTGGCTGCTATATACTGCATGGCTCCTATATACTACGTAGCTGTGCTATATACTACATGGCTGTCTGTGTTACGTGGGCTGTGCTACATACTATGTGGCTGCTATATACATACATACATACATATTCTAGAATACCCGATGCATTAGAATCGGGCCACCATCTAGTTAACTACTGTATAATTACCTACTTTTCTCAAGTGAAATAAAAATATAAATTAATTAGCCACTGTACGCTTTCCCTCAATTCATTACAAGCCACTCTCTTGTGTCCTCAACCCTGACCACTGTGCTCCTCCTACTTCCCAAATTCATTACAATTGCATTTCCCCAATTCATTATCGTTACATGCCCTTGCCCCAATTCATTGCAATTACATGTCCACTCGCCCACCCACCAATTCATTATAGTTTTATTTCTGTATAGTGATGCTGTACATTACGACCAGGATCACTGTGTACATCATTCATGTAAGATGTTAATATAATGAATATATTGTATACAGTATTAAAGGATAGAGTTCAGTTTTATTCACATGGTGCTATTATTCCTATGTTGCTCAGTAAATATTGACATACTAAACCCAGCAATTGATTTATCCTGTGGGTACTACAATTATGAAAAATACCAATTATTTTGTGTTATGGTTGAATACAATTGTGGGAGTATTAATGACAATGTATCAATTGCAACCCCGACTGAAGATTATTAGAAAAGATCACTAATAGACTTGTGTTACTGTCCTAGTCCTTTTATTATTATTTCTGATGTAAATACTCTTAACTTTGGGCATAATTACACATACTGACCATAGGCGTTAAACAACTGCCAATTGGCTACATGCAAGCCATTCATCCGTTTTGTGGCCTGTCTAAAAAGGTCAACAAACATTCTGTGACCACTGAACAGTTGTTAGTACAGCCCCTTTGTGCACATAGAACATGATATTACCAGAAGCACGTCACCTGCATGCAAGGAGCGATGTGCTGCCATTGCCGATAATGTTTAAGCTTGCTCAAAAATTATTGTACTCGATGAACGAGCATTCTTGCTAGTCATTGTGTGATTACAACCTGTTTTGATAGGTCCCTGGGCCTGTTCCCAAATGATCTGCCCATCTAAATGGAGCTTTATTGTATCCTTTGGTCTGCCAGAAATAAAAGTGTCCTTCTCCAGGTGCTCAACCTCAAAACCACATTGATCAATGTGAGCATCAAAAACAGAACATGGAAGCAGATAGCCATAAAACAGAATTTTATTGGAAACAATGTAAAAAAACAACTCATTGAGAGTAGAGTAAATAGTTAAAAAGTGGGGATAAGACTATACAAAAAAACCAAACCACCTAGCAAGGTAATGCATTTATGTTAATAAGAAAATACATGATTTCGATATGAATAAATATATGTCATAACAAGGGTTATTTAGTGAGTGGAAAGAGGGGTAGTGAGAGCCAAATGAAGGCTTCTCTAAATGTTATTTGAACCCTAAAGAAGATTAGAGTAAGAAAAACAGTATGCAAGAGGGCAATTGTTTAAGATGTATACAAATGTACGTATATTCACAAGTGAAAAATCCACAGTAGAGGAGCCTTTAGGAAAAAACAATAATGTGAACCATATCAAAAAAAGAATAAGGAAGGTCTGCAATAGGTAGGAGACTAAGTGGCCCAGTAAATAAATAAATAAGTAAAGTGTCCTAAATAGTAACGCAGACCCGATATGGAGTGGCCCAATGGTGGAGACAGATCAGACATTGCAAAAAGGCATACTGAATCATTACCTGCGGGTGGTGGTGGCGCCCCAACGTGCGTTTCGCGTATAGCTTCATCTAAGGAGAGCAGGTCCCTGGGCCTGTTCCCAAATGATCTGCCCATCTAAATGGAGCTTTATTGTATCCTTTTGTCTGCCAGAAAAAAAAGTGTCCTTCTCCAGGTGCTCAACCTCAAAACCACATTGATCAATTACTTCATATTTGCTTTTGGACTATGGATCCCTTAATTCATTATATATTGTGTTTTTGTTGGGGACAACATGCCCAGGATAAGCCAAGATGGCATTAAACACATTATCTATTATTCAAGCAGAAGCAGAGGCCATTATATCTCAAGTGAACATTCCAGGAACATTTCTTCATACCCCAGCAGAGGAAGTCCATTCTCGGGACTATGACAAAATACTGAGTACTGAGGAAAAAGACTGGACTGGAACTACATTACGTCACTCTTGCCGAGTACCATAAGGTACAATGAATTCCTAGGGATCTAAGGATATCCCTGAGACCGACCCTCTTCTCAGATAAACCCGACTTCTATACCAAACTCGAGGGCATACGTAATAAATGTTCAATGGACCTGATACTATTAATGACTGAATATGTACAAAAGAATTAATAGATATTGATGCACAGATTAATAGAATCGAATGACAGATGAATAATACCCTGACTATGGAAGAACTCAAAATCAAAACTAAAACAGATAAAGCACTTGCTGAATTCCAGACAAACTTTCAAGAATGCAAGAGATCAAAGTTCCTCAGGGACGCAGAGGATTATCAACGGAACCAAATCTATAATGGCTTGATCCTGATTTTTTCAGAGAAAGGAGACCATTGCTTTAAAATATTCCTCTTAGTTTTTAGACCAGAGATGCGGAAGAGCCCCCAGAAACCGATATGCAGGAGGAAGAGGTGGAGACAGCACCACAGTGACATCCCGCATGCAGACCCCATTCCAGGTACGATGGAACAAATAGTATATAATATTTCCTCCTATAATTGGCCCCATCTAAGCTTTCCCTATTACAAAAGGGGCTCTCATTCTTTCTTGCATCTCATTTTGATAACTTTGTTTTGGATCAAGAAATCAAACGTTTCTTTAGGTCTGTACGTCTTAAGGCTCACTTTAGTGAAGATCAACATGGACGCCCAATTGAACCAACAGGCAACCTTGGGACTGATACTGTGACTACCACATCCAATACAAGTAAACTGGATGAGACTTTCACACTGAAACAACTCAAGCTACTTATACCGAACAACTTCAACCCACCACGATTAGATCATCCTGTGCAAACGTACGTGTCTTACTCTTTAGTCCAAAGAGAAAAGAAAAACTTCAACGGATTCATCAAGGCCACCTACGTATCCACCATAGCAACTCAATGACTGAACAACGAGCTGTGAAAGATTTGCACAACAAACAAATTATCAAACCCGCCGATAAAGGCGGTTCTATTGTAATGGATAAAATAATCTACTGTGTCTCTGAAATCCACTCCCAACTTAATGACACCAATACCTGTTTGCACATACCACACAATCCCACTTCTAACATAGCTAAGGATGTACATCATCTGGTTAACCATTTCAAATTGGTGGGAAACACAAAACTGAGTGAATTCTTGATTAATCGACATCCTGTGACACCTGTGTTCTATACCCTACCTAAGATACACAAAAATCTGTATAATCGACTAACTCTCTTTTGTCCCCATTGGCCGAGACATTAGAAAAGACACCATAATTACAGCTGATACCATCAGATCTTCAAGACACTGCCTATTTCCTATCTCACATACACACCATGGGACATATTTTCCCTAATTGCATCCTAGTGACCCTAGATGTCAACAGTCTGTATACAAGTATAAAACATGAGATGGCCATTCAGGCAGTTGAAACATTTCTGAACCAAAAGACTTCTCTCTCAAGACCAACAATCCATCTGTATATCTGTACTGACTCATTTTGACAAAATTTCTTCATGTTTGAAGACCAATTCTTTATACAGAAAACTGGAACCGCCACGGGTTCCAATGTCGCACCTCCTTATGCCAATATCTTCATGACACAATTTGAATCTGATTTTGTATACACCAATGTACTCTTCTAGAAACATTTGGTGATCTGGAAGAGATACGTTGATGACGTATTCCTTATTTGGCAAGGAGACTTCACATCATTAAACTTCTTTACCACCATCAACCAACAGATACCCAACCTAAACTTTTCTATACACTCACTTCATCAGGAGATTCTTTCTCAACACAAAAATTCTCATAAATGAAGTAGGCTATTCCTATCCACTGACCTCTACATCAAGCCTACTGATAGGAATAGCCTTCTCCATTATACGAGCTGCCACCCTCTCCATGTCAAGAATTCACTTTTCAATTTTTGTAGAGTAAATCACATAGTCTCGGACTGTTCAACCCGAGACACCCGACTGAATAAGATCAGACAGAGGTTCAGAAATAGAGGATATCCTGATTCTCTATTAACCTCCTCCAGTACATCAACGCCAATGCGAAACACTGATACTCCCAAAGTGGCATTCATTAATATTAATTCATTAATTATCCTTTTATGCGATTCATCCACCAAGCCATCTTTAAACATTGGTCAATATTGGGTAACTCCTACCCAAGATTCTTAAACTTAAAGAGAAAGAAGACTTCTGGATTCACAGGCTACAATCACTTGAACCATATGGACTTGTTCAAATCTGAAGTGGTCTCACTGTGCAGACACGAGGGACACCCATTACTACGTATGCGTCCCAGCCGACTGACTTAGGTGTTCGGCTTCTCTTGTGTATCTCCGGGCTCGCGCATGAGCAGACACTTCACAGTCACAGCCGACGGCACAGGTGATTCTCTGCTTCCTAGATTAACCACTTCCTCTCCTGGGAACCAGGGCCGGATTGGCCATCGGGCAGTTCTGGCATTTGCCAGAGGGGCCGCCCCCTGCCATGGGCCGCTCCCTCTGCAGGAGTACTATTGATGTGACAGGACAGGAGCCGCGCAGGAGAAGGAGGCGTGGCCTCATCTGCTCTGTACATGTGAGCAGCAGTAGTGAGACATAGGAGTCTGCAGTGAGGTGGAAGGGCAGAGGCAAGGTGGAGGGAGGAAGGGCTCCTGCTCATGGTCGGCCGGATAATTTACATACCTCGCTGGTGGCATCAGATCCATATCTCCAGTACAGCACAGCTGCTGACTGTAGCACCCAGCCAATGAAAACAAGCAGGGGAGCTGCAGAAACCAATGAGGAGGTGGGCGGGGCCAGTGCAGGAGAAAAAGACTGGAAGATCCCAGCACTGAGCTCCTCCAATAGCAGCTGCAGCGTTCCCTCCTCTGCCGGATCAGAGCTGGAGGATTCAGGGCTGAGAGAGGAGGGCTCAGGCCTGGGTGCAACCACTAGCAACGGAGCTGAGATCCCCTGCTCCTAGGAAGTGAGATCACATGAAGAAATCCAGCTGCCTGCAGGAAGGAGTGAGTATATAGGCTTATGCTCAATGTGTGTATTATATGTGCAAGTCTTGTGTCTGTAGTTTATGTATATATGTACTGTGTATATGTGTATGTATATACATGCACCTTATGTGTCTGTATATGTACTGTATGTGAGTGTGTTTGTGTATATGTACTGTATGTAAGTGTGTCTGTATATGTACTGTATGTGAGTGTGTTTGTGTATATGTACTGTATGTGTGTCTGTATTTGTACTGTATGTGAGTGTGTTTGTGTATATGTACTGTATGTGTGTCTGTATTTGTACTGTATGTGAGTGTGTTTGTGTATATGTACTGTATGTGTGTGTCTGTATTTGTACTGTATGTGAGTATGTCTGTATATGTACTATATGTGAGTGTGTCTGTTTATGTACTATATGTAAGTGTGTATATATGTACTATATGTGAGTGTCTTTATATGTACTATATGTAAGTGTGTTTGTGTATATGTACTGTATGTGAGTGTTTGTGTATATGTACTGTATGTAATTGTGTGTCTGTATATGTACTGTATGTAATTGTGTGTCTGTATATGTACTGTATGTAATTGTGTGTCTGTATATGTACTGTATGTGAGTGTGTCTGTATATGTACTGTATGTGAGTGTGTCTGTATATGTACTGTATGTCTGTATATGTACTGTATGTAAGTGTGTGTGTGTATATGTACTGTAATGCTGCAGAATCGCGCCCCCTCCAGGCTGCCCACCCTGTATGTCTGTGACTGGCATTTTACTGCCCTGTGTTGCAGATTTGTGGACACAAATATATTTATAAAGGGAACATATCACCAGTGTTTGAGTCTTTCAACAAATGCAGTCGCCTTTACCTGCTCTGTGCTGCATTAGGGTATGTTTCCGTGTGGCGTATTTGGTCTGGATTTGCTGCAGATTGGACGCTGCGTACAGCCGCAGCGTCCAGATGTTACAGCATAGCGGAGGGGATTTTATGAAATGCCATCTCCACTATGCATACAGGGATGTGGGTGACACACCCAAAATTACGCACATGTGGCGCGTCTTTATAGACCGCAGCATGTCTATCTTGCGGAGACGATCAGTCTCCACAAGATACATATCCCTCTTTTATGTATAGGATGCGGTGATTAAGCATGTGTTCAATGAACACATGCGGTATCACCGCATGTACAAGGGGGGCAGCGCTTTGGGTGGAGCTGGTTATCCGCTGCGTCCAAAGCGCTGTCAGTACGCAGAGTGGAGACATACCCTTACACCGACATGTATATTGACTCCTGACCCCCTGCCTAACCCCAAACAAAACATTTGAGTTGCCCCCACGCTGTATTTAAGTGAGGCTGGTCGGGCGTCATCTCTGTGGTCCGTGCGCCTTCTTTCTGCTCCTAAACGTCGTCCTTCGGCTCTGATAAATATGGATAACTTGTCATCCACATAGCACAACAAAATCTTATGCCTGCACAGTAGTATTGCCGTCCCGCACAGGCGCACTTTCACCGGTGCTGGAATAACATCTTTTGCCACATATCCAATAATGTGCCTTGCTCCACCCGCAGAGCAAAGTGGACGGGCCGGCGATGCTACTGCACAGGCACAAGATTTCGTTGCACTATGTAGATGACGCAGGACAAGTCATCCACAACAATCAGAGCCGGTGGACGGCAATTAGGAGCAGGGAGGAGGCGCACACACCGCAGATAGTTTGCGGGTTATACAGGAGAAGGCAGGAGTCAATATACACATTTGTGTAATGCAGCACAGAGCAGAAAACAGAGGTGACATTTGTTGATAGACTCAAAAACTGGAGACAGGTTCCCTTTAAAATTCTAAATAGCCTTAAACACTTTTTTTTTTCTTTTCAATCTGCTTTTTTTTGTGGGGTCGGTGGGGTGGTCCTATGCCTCCATCTACCTTTTTCTTAAAGTGACGCATCCTTTTAAACTGCAGCAATTTTCAAATAATTTTTTCTTGTAACATGTACATGACCACCGACCAGCTATATACACCTCAGTCAGCATCCTATATGGCCTATTCACACAGGAGGACCGCACTTCTCTGTGCACACAGTGACTGTTAATGTTTTGTGCACATAGAATGTCCTGTTCTTGGGAGCGCATGTCCTGTTTACCAGGGCAATATGCTACCAAGAACCTTGATTTTTAAGCCGGCTAAAAATCATTTCACGTGACTACTAATCATTTTGCTCTTAAATCAGGTGATTACTGACCTATTTAAATGAGCCAATAATCAGGAAGATGCGCTTTTACAATGACACATTTCATAATTATTGGCTCATCTAAATTGGCCATAATTCAGTGGCTGATGGCTACGGAGGTCCGCAACACAAAGCGTTTTGATTGTATGCTGCTGACCTGTACTTACACTATCTAGAGAGCAAGAGTACAGAAGTTACAAGTAGTGTTGAGCATTCCGATACCGCAAGTATCGGGTATCGGCCGATACTTGAGGTATCGGAATTCCGATACCGGGATTCCGATACTTGCCGCGTATCGGATACCGGAATCGGAAGTTCCCAGATTCAAAATGCACAAATTCAGCCAATGAGAATGATTCCAAGTGTGGGCACATCCTGTTCAGCATGGAGGGCATGAAACTACTGGCATGGCTGTGATTGGCTGCTGAAATGATGTCATGATGCAGGTTAAAAGTCGCTGGCGCCATTTTGCGATCACTCTGCTGTGAATTCAGTTAGTGACAGGACGCTGTTTGCTGACTGAGGGCCAGTTTAGCGATTTGCTTCTTTGTGCTTTCCAAAGGCTAATTTAGCAACCGCTGTGTTCACCTACTATTCACCTTGCTTTTGCCTTGTAGCGCTGTTTTCACAGCGATCTGCAAGGTCTGTGTGTGTGTGTGTGTGTGAGTGCAGCCCACTCTCTAGTCTGAGTGCAGCCACATAGGCCATCCATAGCTGGTTGTATTCAGTTCAGGGAGGGTGGTTCATTGCCTCATACTGTCCTTTTTTTTTTTTTTTTCCAAGTAGTGTAGTCTGCTGCTAATTTATTAAAAAAAATCCTATTAGTGTCTTTCCACCCGTCTCCAGCTAATTTGTGGAAAAACACTACATAGGATAACGTAGAGGAGGGTTTTTGGGCCTTGCAGCGCCGTTTACGGCTGTCTGCACGGTCTCCGTGTGACTGCAGCTCGCCCTGTAGTCTGTGAGCAGCCATAGCCTGGTTGTCTCCAGCTCAGGGTTCTTCACTGCGTCATACCGCCAAATAAATTTTCATTTTGTTTTAAGTAGTGCAGGCTGCTGCACATTTTTTCAAAAAATTCCTATTAGTGTCTTTCCACCCGTCTCCAGCTAATTTGTGGAAAAACACTACATAGGATAACGTAGAGGAGGGTTTTTGGGCCTTGCAGCGCCGTTTACGGCTGTCTGCACGGTCTCCGTGTGACTGCAGCTCGCCCTGTAGTCTGTGAGCAGCCATAGCCTGGTTGTCTCCAGCTCAGGGTTCTTCACTGCGTCATACCGCCAAATAAATTTTCATTTTGTTTTAAGTAGTGCAGGCTGCTGCACATTTTTTCAAAAAATTCCTATTAGTGTCTTTCCACCCGTCTCCAGCTAATTTGTGGAAAAACACTACATAGGATAACGTAGAGGAGGGTTTTTGGGCCTTGCAGCGCCGTTTACGGCTGTCTGCACGGTCTCCGTGTGACTGCAGCTCGCCCTGTAGTCTGTGAGCAGCCATAGCCTGGTTGTCTCCAGCTCAGGGTTCTTCACTGCGTCATACCGCCAAATAAATTTTCATTTTGTTTTAAGTAGTGCAGGCTGCTGCACATTTTTTCAAAAAATTCCTATTAGTGTCTTTCCACCCGTCTCCAGCTAATTTGTGGAAAAACACTACATAGGATAACGTAGAGGAGGGTTTTTGGGCCTTGCAGCGCCGTTTACGGCTGTCTGCACGGTCTCCGTGTGACTGCAGCTCACCCTGTAGTCTGTGAGCAGCCATAGCCTGGTTGTCTCCAGCTCAGGGTTCTTCACTGCGTCATACCGCCAAATCAATTTTCATTTTGTTTTAAGTAGTGCAGGCTGCTGCACATTTTTTCAAAAAATTCCTATTAGTGTCTTTCCACCCGTCTCCAGCTAACTTGTGGAAAAACACTACATAGGATAACGTAGAGGAGGGTTTTTGGGCCTTGCAGCGCCGTTTACGTCTGTCTGCACGGTCTCCGTGTGACTGCAGCTCTATCTGTTGTCAGTTCAGCCCCAAAAAAATAAATAAATAATAAAGTTCACCAAACACACCAGTGACACCACTTTACATTTGTGTAGGCCACATTAGCTCATATTAAAGTCTAGTCCACACTTTAGAAAATTAGTGTTTCTTATACCTGTTAGGAGGAGTTGTTCAGGAATAAGCACACAAATCCGTTAGTACTTTTCTGCTTATCTTTATCAGTCAACCAAGATGAAGAAGGCAGTGAGTAAGGCACGTGGGCGTGGGCGTGGGCGCGGAGCAGGGAGGGGACATGGGGATTCTGTGCCTGCTGCGGGCACCGGTGACTCATCAGCACCCACTTTCACAAGGGAACAGTCATTCATGCGCAGCTTTGTCGCAGAGCGCCGTACACCACTGCTGCGTGAAGAACAAATTGAAGCCGTTGTCGGATGGATGGCAGCTAATGCATCAACTTCAATTAGTGCCACATCCTCTCAGACACAGAGCACTGGAGAGCAGCCATCTGTCTCTTCACCACCTGCCAAATTGCCCAGGCAGACAGAGAGCCCAGGACAGGAGCCGTCTCTACTTCTGTTCTCTGAATCTCTTGGCTTGGAAACAGGGGGCCAGCCAAGCAGCATTGGAGAAATGGAAGAAGAGGCAGGGTGCAGTGATGCCCAACAGCTTTTTCTCTCTTCCTCTGAAGAGGCGGGTGGGCCAGTGGCTCCGGTCACCACATCGCAGGTCGCATCAGCTGATGATGACACTCAGGTGCCACTTACTGGTGCGTGCTCTGCTGCTGAGACTACCCAGGAGGAGCAGTTGGGGGCAGAGGGTAGTGTAGATGATGAGGTCCTTGACCCATCTTGGCGTGAGGGACAGGAAGGTGGTGGGAGCAGCTCTGAGGAAGAGATTCCCCGTACGGCCCAAAGAGGGAGAGGGAGGGGGAAGACTGCGGATCCTGCAGCCTCCGCTTTGGCACCCGTTAGGAGCATGTCTCTTCCAAAAGCCAAAAAGGGCGCTTCCAAGACTTGCAGTGCCTGGTCCTTTTTTGACACAGTTGCAGATGACATTTGCTATGTCAAATGCAAGGTGTGTCATCACAAAGTCAAAAGAGGGAAAAATGTCAGCAACCTCAATACCTCCAACATGTGGAAACATGTGCGCACCAGGCACCCGGCGGAGTTAGAAAAACACACTGAAGAGCTAGGCCAACCAACAGCGGCAGCTACCACCTCTTCAGCTCGTGTTGCCTCTTCCTCCAGCTCACACGCAGCTGGTTCGGCTTCCTCCCAGGATCGCCGTGGAAGAACCTCTGGCCCTGTTGTCCAGAGACCCGCTGTAATTCCACCCGCAGCACCACTTTCCCAGTCATCCACACACTCCCAGCCCAGTCTACAGCCATCAGTAGTACAGGCATGGGAGAAAAGGCGGCCTTTCTCGTCAAACCACCCACGAGCACAGGCTCTGACTGCAGGCATTGCCAAACTTCTGTCACTGGAAATGCTGTCATTCAGGCTGGTGGAGACTGACAGCTTCCGTGACTTGATGTCATTGGCAGTCCCACAGTACAATGTGCCCAGCCGCTTTTACTTCAGCAGGCAAGCCGTCCCTGCCCTGCACAAGCATGTGGAGGGACACATAAAGCACGCGCTACTGAACGCCGTCAGTAGCAAGGTCCACCTCACCACCGATGCGTGGACCAGTCAACATGGACAGGGGCGATACCTTTCCCTCACTGCCCATTGGGTTAATGTCGTTGAGCCGGGTACAGACCGTGCGAGTGGCGCAGGGCGTGTCCTGCCCACTCCAAGGATTGCAGGAATCCATTCTGTACGCATTGACTCCTCCTCCTACACCAGTTCCTCAGAATCATCGCTGCAGGAGCCGTCACAGTCCACCTCCACATGGACCCGTGATGAACGTGTACCTGTTACGACCGACATGAGCACAGCCGTGGCCAAACGTCAACAGGCCGTCTTGAAATTAATTTATTTGGGGAATCGAAGCCACACAGCGCAGGAGCTCTGGAATGCCATCAAGCAGGAGAGCGATGTGTGGTTTGTGCCAGCGAATCTCCAGCCAGGCATGGTAGTGTGTGATAATGGCCGAAATCTGGTGGCAGCTCTGGGCCTCGGCAACCTCACTCACATCCCATGTCTGGCACATGTGCTCAATTTGGTCGTGCAGAGTTTTCTGAGGGACTATCTGGATCTTGATGCACTGCTGCACAAGGTCCGCCTAGAGTGTGCTCACTTGCGGCGTTCCAGCACGGCAAAAGCGCGCATTGTGGCTCTGCAGCGCCGACACCGCCTGCCGGAACATCGCATCATATGTAACCTACCTACCAGGTGGAATTCCACGTTACATATGTTGGAGCGGTTGTGTGAGCAGCAGCAAGCTGTAATGGAGTACCAGCTGCTTCAGGCGCAAAGAAGTCGCAGTCAGCGCCGTACAGACTTCACAACCACAGAGTGGGCCACTATGAATGACGTCTGCCAGGTTTTGCGTCCCTTTGATTATTCCACGCGGATGGCGAGTGCAGATGATGCACTAGTCAGCATGACTGTCCCCCTTATCTGCCTGCTTGAAAAATCACTGCAAGCGCTAAGGGATGATGTTGTGGAAGAGGTGGAGGATGAGGATTCAGCATTTCCATCATCTTCTGGACAGTCAGCGCCACGTGGTTCCTCACAAACGCGTAGGCAGGGGACAGTTTGTGAGGAGGATGAGGAGGAGTCAATGGAGGAGGAAGACATCCGTCCAGAGGAGGGAGTTACACAATTGTCCATTACTCCGTGTGTACAGCGAGGGTGGGGTGATGACGAGCGGGCAGAGATCACGCCTCCAGCAGGGGACAGCGTTTCTTGGGCAGTTGGCAGTCTGCAGCACATGGTGGATTACATGCTGCAGTGCCTGAGAAACGACCGCCGCATCGCCCACATTCTCAACATGTCTGATTATTGGGTGTTCACCCTCCTCGATCCTCGCTACCGGGACAACGTAGAAAGCCTCATCACACCGTTGAACCGGGAGCGAAAAATGCGGGAGTACCAAGACACACTGGTGAATTCCATCATCTTCTCCATTCCAACTGAGAGAAGTGCTGCTAGTGCATTCCAAAGCAGCTCAGTGCGTCCAGGCAGTGGTGGAGGCTCTGCACAAAGAGGGAGCAGAAGCAGTGCCTCTGCCCAAGGCAAGACCAGTATGGCCCAACTGTGGCACAGTTTTCTGTGCCCGCCACAAAAGTCTACACCATCACAGACGGCTCCAGTCAGCAGGAGGCAACGGTTCCGTCAGATGGTGACAGACTACATGTCTTGCCCTCTTGCTGTACTCCCAGACGGCTCTTCCCCTTTCAAGTTTTGGGTCTCAAAGCTGGATACATGGCCAGAGCTAAGCCAGTATGCATTGGAGGTGCTGTCTTGCCCTGCGGCCAGTGTATTATCGGAACGTGTCTTTAGTGCTGCAGGTGGTGTACTAACTGACCGTCGCATGCGACTATCCTCCGATAACGTTGACCGGCTTACTTTCCTGAAAATGAACAAGGCCTGGATCTCGCAGGAATTTGCCACTCCTCTTCCTGATTAAATAATTAGGTGACTGTCTACAGTATCCAGGTCTCCTGTTGTGTTCATCTTTCTACCACCTGAACTTAAATTCCTGGGCTCCAACACCGCCAGTTGAGGCTTAGAAGTGCCGTCTGCACAGTCAAAACATACGACCCAGTGTTATTGGGGTTCAGTAACGTCAGCTGATCCCCAGCTGTGTAGCCGGCAATGTGTCCTGCGACCGCCACGCTGACACAACAACTGAAATGTAAGGGAACCTGTCCCCCCCCCCCCAAGGCGTTTGTTACTGAAAGAGCCACCTTGTACAGCAGTAATGCTGCACAAGGAAAAGGTAGCTATTTTTGTTTAGCTCCTTGCACACGCAGAACTTAACACTTATAAAATGTGTCCACTGATACCGTAAAACCGTCCCGGAGGTGGGACTTTCCTTCGTAATATGACGCAGCACAGCCGTCATTCCTACCCCCTTGGCGCCGTGCCCCGGCTCCTCAGCGTTGTTTGATTCCGTCCCGGAGCCTGCGCTGTTATGTTATCCCTTGGCCAGGCACACTTAGCGCTGCCCGTCTTCTGACATCATTTGGTGTCAGGATGGCTGCGCCTGTGCGGCCGCGCTGGCCAAGATCCCGCCTCGCAGTGTCTTCTGATTTAATCCCACTGGGGGCCTGAGATCCATGGACATGCGCAGTGCATATCTGAACCTCCACCTCTCACTCATCTCCCTACGGCTTCTTCAGACTGTGCGGTGTCAGCTGGTCCCTAATAGCATGCCACGGCCGTGACACCGCACAGTCTTAAGAAGCCGTAGGGAGGGGAGTGAGAGGCGAGGATATGCACTGCGCATGGCCACGGATCCCAGGCCCGCGGTGGGATTACATTAGACGACACTGCGAGGCGGGCTCTCGGCCAGCGCGGCCGCACAGGCGCAGCCAGCCTGACACCAAATGATGTCAGAAGATGGGCAGCGCTAAGTGTGCCTGGCCAAGGGATAACATAACAGCGCAGGCTCCGGGACGGAATCAAACAACGCTGAGGAGCCGGGGAACGGCGCCAAGGAGATAGGAATGACGGCTGTGCTGCGTCATATTACGAAGGAAAGTCCCACCTCCGAGACGGTCTCACGGTATCAGGGGACACATTTTAGAAGTGTTTAGTTCTGTGTTTGCAAGGAGCATCATGAAAAGAGCTACCTTTTCCTTTTGCATCTTTTTTGCTGCACAAGCTGGCTCTTTCAGCTACAAACGCCTTTGGGGGGGGGTTAAAGGTTCCCTTTCGACTTTCTCCAATCAGGCTTCGGCCTACATTGTGTTCCTCTGCTTCTCCTCCTGTCCCTGGGCTCCAACACCGCTAGTTGTTGCCTGGTAGTGCTGTACGCACAGTCAACAGTCACTCCTCTGTTATTGGGGTTCAGTAACGTCAGCTGTTCCCCTGCTGTGTGTGTGGCAATCCCTCCTATCTCCTCCACCTCCACCTCCCCCTCCTGTCCCTGGGCTCCAACACCGCTAGTTGTTGCCTGGTAGTGCTGTACGCACAGTCCCAACAGTCCCTCCTCTGTTATTGGGGTTCAGTAACGTCAGCTGTTCCCCTGCTGTGTGTGTGGCAATCCCTCCTATCTCCTCCACCTCCACCTCCCCCTCCTGTCCCTGGGCTTCAACACCGCTAGCTGTTGCCTGGTAGTGCTGTACGCACAGTCCCAACAGTCCCTCCTCTGTTATTGGGGTTCAGTAACGTCAGCTGTTCCCCTGCTGTGTGTGTGGCAATCCCTCCTATCTCCTCCACCTCCCCCTCCTGTCCCTGGGCTCCAACACCGCTAGTTGTTGCCTGGTAGTGCTGTACGCACAGTCCCAACAGTCCCTCCTCTGTTATTGGGGTTCAGTAACGTCAGCTGTTCCCCTGCTGTGTGTGTGGCAATCCCTCCTACCTCCTCCACCTCCTCCTCCTCCACCTGTCCCTGGGCTCCAACACCGCTAGTTGTTGCCTGGTAGTGCTGTACGCACAGTCAACAGTCCCTCCTCTGTTATTGGGGTTCAGTAACGTCAGCTGTTCCCCTGCTGTGTGTGTGGCAATCCCTCCTATCTCCTCCACCTCCACCTCCCCCACCTGTCCCTGGACTCCAACACCGCTAGTTGCCGTCCAGTAGTGCTGTACGCACAGTCAACAGTCCCTCCTCTGTTATTGGGGTTCAGTAACGTCAGCTGTTCCCCTGCTGTGTGTGTGGCAATCTCTCCAACCTCCTCCTACCTCCTCCACCTCCTCCTCCTCCACCTGTCCCTGGGCTCCAACACCGCTAGTTGCCGTCCAGTAGTGCTGTACGCACAGTCAACAGTCCCTCCTCTGTTATTGGGGTTCAGTAACGTCAGCTGTTCCCCTGCTGTGTGTGGCAATCCCTCCCATCTCCTCCACCTCCACCTCCCCCTCCTGTCCCTGGGCTCCAACACCGCTAGTTGCCGTCCAGTAGTGCTGTACGCACAGTCAACAGTCCCTCCTCTGTTATTGGGGTTCAGTAACGTCAGCTGTTCCCCTGCTGTGTGTGTGGCAATCTCTCCAACCTCCTCCTACCTCCTCCACCTCCTCCTCCTCCACCTGTCCCTGGGCTCCAACACCGCTAGTTGCCGTCCAGTAGTGCTGTACGCACAGTCAACAGTCCCTCCTCTGTTATTGGGGTTCAGTAACGTCAGCTGTTCCCCTGCTGTGTGTGTGGCAATCCCTCCCATCTCCTCCACCTCCACCTCCCCCTCCTGTCCCTGGGCTCCAACACCGCTAGTTGCCATCCAGAAGTGCTGTACGCACAGTCAACAGTCCCTCCTCTGTTATTGGGGTTCAGTAACGTCAGCTGTTCCCCTGCTGTGTGTGTGGCAATCTCTCCAACCTCCTCCTACCTCCTCCACCTCCTCCTCCTCCACCTGTCCCTGGGCTCCAACACCGCTAGTTGCCGTCCAGTAGTGCTGTACGCACAGTCAACATTCCCTCCTCTGTTATTGGGGTTCAGTAACGTCAGCTGTTCCCCTGCTGTGTGTGTGGCAATCCCTCCCATCTCCTCCACCTCCACCTCCCCCTCCTGTCCCTGGGCTCCAACACCGCTAGTTGCCGTCCAGTAGTGCTGTACGCACAGTCAACAGTCCCTCCTCTGTTATTGGGGTTCAGTAACGTCAGCTGTTCCCCTGCTGTGTGTGTGGCAATCCCTCCTACCTCCTCCTACCTCCTCCACCTCCTCCTCCTCCACCTGTCCCTGGGCTCCAACACCGCTAGTTGCTGTCCAGAAGTGCTGTCCGCACAGAGCCAAACACCTCGCCAATGTGTTAGTGGGGTTCAGCACCGCCAGCTGTTCCCCTGCTGTGCAGCCGGCAACGTGTACTGCGACCGCCACGCAGGCACAACAAGTTAAATTTAAGGGAACCTGCCCCCCCCCCCAGGCGTTTGTTACTGAAGGAGCCACCTTGTGCAGCAGTAATGATGCAAAGGGAAAAAGTGCCTCTTTTCGTGGTGCTCCTTGCACATGCTGAACCTAACACTTATGAAAAGTGTCCCCTCCTACCGTGATACCGTCCGGTAGGTGGAACTTTCCTTTGTGATGTGACGCAGCACAGCCGTCATTCTTACCCCCTTGGCGCCGTGCGCCGCCTCCTTAGCGTTGTTTGAATCAGTCCCGGAGCCTGCGCTGTTAGGTTAGCCCTTGGCCATGCACACATTTTGCGCTGCCCGTCTTCTGACATCATTTGGTGTCAGGCTGGCTGCGCCTGTGCGGCCGCGCTGGCCGAGAGCCCGCCTCGCAGTGTCTTCTGATTTAATCCCACTGGGGGCCTGAGATCCATGGACATGCGCAGTGCATATCTGAACCTCCACCTCTCACTCATCTCCCTACGGCTTCTTCAAACTGTGCGGTGTCAGCTGGTCCCTAATAGCATGCCACGGCCGTGACACCGCACAGTCTGAAGAAGCCGTAGGGAGATGAGTGAGAGGTGGAGGTTCAGATATGCACTGCGCATGTCCATGGATCTCAGGCCCCCAGTGGGATTAAATCAGAAGACAGTACGAGGCGGGCTCTCGGCCAGCGCGGCCGCACAGGCGCAGCCAGCCTGACACCAAATGATGTCAGAAGACGGGCAGCGCAAAATGTGTGCATGGCCAAGGGCTAACCTAACAGCGCAGGCTCCGGGACTGATTCAAACAACGCTGAGGAGGCGCTGCACGGCGCCAAGGGGGTAAGAATGACGGCTGTGCTGCGTCACATCACAAAGGAAAGTTCCACCTACCGGACGGTATCACGGTAGGAGGGGACACTTTTCATAAGTGTTAGGTTCAGCATGTGCAAGGACCATAATTAAAAGAGCTAAGTTTACCTTTTCCAGCATTAGTGCTGTACACGATGGCTCTTTCAGCTACAAACGCCTGGGGGGGGGGTTAAAGTTTCCCTTTCAACTTGCTCCAGTGCAGGCTTCGGCCTACACTCTGCTCCCTCTCCTCCTCCTGCTGACCCTGGGCTCTAACACCGCCAGTTGGGGCCCAGATGTGCTAGCTGCACAGAGCCAAACACCAGCCAATGTGTCAGTGGGGTTCAGCACCGCCAGCTGTTCCCCTGCTGTGTAGCCGGCAACGTGTCCTGCAACAGCCACGCAGACACAAGAACTGAAATTGAAGGAAACCTGTCCCCCCTCCCCCAGGCGTTTTTACGTTTTACAGCCACCTTGTACAACAGTAATGCTGCATGTGTGCAAGGTGGCTCAGAAACTTATTCTCCTTGCCCATGTTGAAGTGAACACGTCTAAAAATGAGTCCTCTGCGACCATTAAAACGTCCATCAGGTGTGATTTTCCTTTGTATTGACACGCAACAAGCTCCTTGGTAGCGCTGCCCGTCTTCTGGCATCATTGTTTGGCTGCCTGCGCCTCTGCGGCCGCCTTGCCCCACACAACGCCCCTCGGTGTCTTATTTACTGGGACTGCGAGGGTGTGATTGATGGGCATGAACGGTGCATTTCTTCACCTGTCCCTCATCTCCTTCCGCCTTCTTCGGACTGTGCATCTTCATGGCCGTGGCATGCGATAAGGGATCAGCTGACGCCGCATAGTCTGAAGCGGGTGTAAGAACCCAAGCGAGAGGCGAACATATGTACTGCGCCAGGCCATGAATCCCAGCCCCGCAGTGTTTTAACAATGTTAAGACACTGGGGGGCTGGGATTCATGGTCATCGCAAACCGCAACGGCCGACATAACATGATGTCAGAGGATGGGCAGCGCTAACAGCGCAAGGCCAAGGGATAACACAAAAGCGCAGACTCCTGTGCAACAAATAACGATGCTCAGGAGGCCGCGCAAAGCACCACGGTGGCATTTTTGCCAGCTGTACTGCGTCTCTTTAAGAAGGGAACTCACGCCTCAAAATCAGTTTGACTGTGTAAGGGCCTAAATGTTATACGTGTTCCTTTCAGCGTGTGCAAGGATCAAAATTAAAAGAGCAACCTTTGACTTGTGCAGCATTACTGCTGCATAAGCTGTGGCTCTTCTACTTTGTAACCCCTGAGGGGGGGTTAAAGGTTACCTTTGAAATTGGTTCAATTAGGCTTCGGCCTACACTCTGCTCCCCCTGCAGAGCCCGGGCTCCAACACCGCCAGTTGGGGCCCGGTACTGCTAGCTGCACAGAGAAAAACACCAGCCAATGTGTCAGTGGGGTTCAGCAACGCCAGCTGTTCCCCTGCTGTGCAGCCGGCAACGTGTCCTGCAACTGCCACGCAGACACAACAGACCCAAAGCTGCCGCCAGTGCAGGCTTCGGCCTACACTCTGCTCCCTCTCCTCCTCCTGCTGACCCCGGGCTCTAACACCGCCAGTTGGGGCCCGGTACTGCTAGCTGCACAGAGAAAAACACCAGCCAATGTGTCAGTGGGGTTCAGCACCGCCAGCTGTTCCCCTGCTGTGCAGCCGGCATCGTGTCCTGCAAAAGCCACGCAGACACAAGAACTGAAATTGAAGGGAACCTGTCCCCCCTCCCCCAGGCGTTTGTACGTTTTACAGCCACCTTGTACAGCGGTAATGCTGCATGTGTGCAAGGTGGCACATAAACGTATTCTCCTCGCACATGTGGAAATGAAAACACGTCTAAAATGTGTCCTCTGTGTGACCATTTAACCGTCCCGGTGGTGTGACTTTCCTTTGTAATGACATGCTGCAACCCCCTTGGTAGCGCTGCCCGTCTTCTGGCATCATTGTTTGGCTGCCTGCGCCTCTGCGGCCGCCCTGACCCACACAACGCCCCTCGGTGTCTTATTTCTTGGGACTGCGAGGGTGTGATTGATGGGCATGAGCAGTGCATCAGTTCGCCTGTCCCTCATCTCCTTCCGCCTTCTTCAGACTGTGCGGCTTCATGGCCGTGGCATGCGATAAGGGATCAGCTGACGCCGCACAGTCTGAAGCGGGTGTAAGGACCCGAGTGTGAGAGGCGAACATATGTGCTGCGCCAGGCCATGAATCCCAGCCCTGCAGTGTTTTAACAATGTTAAGACACTGCGGGGCTGGGATTCATGGTCATCGCGAACCTCACCGGCCGACATTAAATGATGTCAGAAGATGGGCAGCGCTAACAGCGCTAGGCCAGGGGATAACACGACAGCGCAGACTCCTGTACAGCAAATAACAACGCTCAGGAGGCTGCACCCAGCACCAAGGTGGGATTCTTGACATCTGTGCTGTGTCTCATTACAAAGGGAACTCGCGCCTCCAACACAGTTTGACTGTATAAAGGGCTAAATGTTATACGTGTTTCATTCAGCGTGTGCAAGGAGCAAAATTAAAAGAGCAACCTTTGACTTGTGCAGCATTACTGCTGCATAAGCTGTGGCTCTTCTACTTTGTAACCCCTGAGGAGGGGTTAAAGGTTACCTTTGAAATTGGTTCAATTAGGCTTCGGCCTACACTCTGCTCCCCCTGCAGAGCCCGGGCTCCAACACCGCCAGTTGGGGCCCGGTACTGCTAGCTGCACAGAGAAAAACACCAGCCAATGTGTCAGTGGGGTTCAGCAACGCCAGCTGTTCCCCTGCTGTGCAGCCGGCAACGTGTCCTGCAACTGCCACGCAGACACAACAGACCCAAAGCTGCCGCCAGTGCAGGCTTCGGCCTACACTCTGCTCCCTCTCCTCCTCCTGCTGACCCCGGGCTCTAACACTGCCAGTTGGGGCCCGGTACTGCTAGCTGCACAGAGAAAAACACCAGCCAATGTGTCAGTGGGGTTCAGCACCGCCAGCTGTTCCCCTGCTGCGCAGCCGGCATCGTGTCCTGCAAAAGCCACGCAGACACTTGCTCTTGTACCTTCTGCTCCCCATCCTGGTTCCAGTACCGTCAGCTGGATCCGGGCAGAGCCTTTGGCTTAGGTGCCTCCCTCTGGGTATCCGAGTTCCACCAACGTCAGGTGGTCCTTGGTAGTGCTTTCAGGCACGGGTACCTCCTGCTTAGTAACCGGGTTCCAGTAACGTCAGCTGGTCCTCGGTAGTTCCATTGGCTCTTGGACCTTCGGCTACCCATCCGGGTTCCAGCACCGTCAGCTGGTTCTCGGCAGTGTCTTTTGCTCTTGTACCTTCTGCTCCCCATCCTGGTTCCAGTACCGTCAGCTGGTTCCGGGCAGAGCCTTTGGCTTAGGTGCCTCCCTCTGGGTATCCGAGTTCCACCAACATCAGGTGGTCCTTGGTAGTGCTTTCAGGCACGGGTACCTCCTGCTTAGTAACCGGGTTCCAGTAACGTCAGCTGGTCCTCGGTAGTTCCATTGGCTCTTGGACCTTCGGGTAGCCATCCGAGTTCCAGTTCCATCAGCTGGTTCTCGGCATTTTCTCAGCCTTCTTGTACCTTCTGCTACATTTCCAAGTTCAAGAGACTAAACACGATGACCCGGAAGACCACCCCTAAGATGACGACGACACCAGAGACGACAACCACCGTGATGACGACGACCCTGGAGACGATGACCCTGAAGACCACCCCGATGACGACGACCCCGGAGACGACGACCCTGAAGACCACCCCGATGACGACGACCCTGGAGACGACGACGACGACCTGGAAGACCGAGAAGCAGAAGAACAAGAGGCTGCAGAACAAAGAGCAGAAGAACATTAAGCATAAGACTAAATATCAGAGCAAAAAATATTATCTAAATTATAAGCAGAAGAAGACTAAGCAGTGTATGGGGGTGAGTCCGTTCCTCCTCGTGGTGCCCCTGGATAAAGCCTGATGCTGCAGGCCAAACTGAACGAGGACAAATGTAACTGTTTTGTGACAGGCAGAACGGAAGGTGTAATCTTCAAACTTTTATAGATAACAACTACGGGAATGCCTGTCACAAATAAGAATATGATGAAGAAGTAGAATATGATGAAGATAATAGTAAAATAAAAAGAATATGAACAATGTAACCAAAAAAATAATAGGTAGAAGATGAAGAAGAAGATGAATAAGGTGAAGAAGTTGATGTCAAAGAAGCTGATGATGAAGATAATGAAGAAGAAAGTGTGGGAGAAGTAAAAAAGAAGGTGAAGGGCGTGGAAGTAGTGAAACATCAATATCTGACAAAATAAAAAAAAAATTAACAGTCAAAATCTTTCTACCGCCGAACGTTATAAAAAACAAAACAAAATCCTGCTATTCTATTACATTGGGCTAAACCTCTGTGCCTTTAATGTCTCCGCCACGTCCCCCAATACATCCTACATTATTCTTAGTTGTTTTCCTTCATGTAGAATGAACCTACAAGTTTATAAAGGGTTTATTTTAATTCCGATATTTTCGTCCCATTGACTTGCATTGGGATCGGGGATCGGTATCGGATTAGATCCGATACTTTGACGGTATCGGCCGATACTTTCCGATACCGATACTTTCCGATATCGGAAGGTATCGCTCAACACTAGTTACAAGACATGGGCCTGTGTTCTTAAAAATGCCAGGGCTGAATTTCAGTCCCAGTCCGGCCCTGCTGGGAACTATTTATATCCGGCACACACTATCTTTCCACTTACATGGAGAGACTTCACCCTATCCCTTTGCACAAGAACTATCTACTAAAAGGTATTGTAACCATTTGTTTTTTAAACACTCTGTTCCTATTTTCCTGACCTGTGAATTTGCTAAGCTTTAATCCTTTTTTCAATATGCTTTACAGAACACTTTGTCAGTCAACTACCCAATACAGTCATTATGTGTTAACTATCCTGATTTGTCTTCTATTTGCATGCTATAGACTATTCTCCTCACATTAGGATCCTTTTTCTGGTTTGGTTTCTCCCTTTCCTTTTTTTCCCCTTTTTTTTCTCTCCCCTTTTTCTACATGGTACTTCTCTCCTTACTTGCAGGCTTGACACCTAATGTCTGCATAACAGTTCCATTCTCCTCTTTATCTTTATATACTCGAGATCCTATCTTTTTCCTCTAAACTTTTCTCCATTATATAAAAAACTTTTTTCCCTAATATGGATATAAGGAATTCCCTTATATGTACTTTAGAGGAAAGGTCGCCACTTCCATATATAAATGTTTTCCATTCGCATTCTATATCCTTGATGACTTCTACATGCTTTCTTTCCACAGTGTTTGCTCACTTGAAGTCGACATGGCTCTATTCAACACTTCCTTATCACACGATTTAGCAGCTTTATATTTATTTTAGATTTGTTTTTCTCCTCATATGTAGTTATATCTGTTGTTCAAATGAGACAGCTGTTCCGTTGCAATATGACATAAGAATGAATTATTATTTATGTTATGTTTTTGTATAGATAAAACCTTGAGAAAGGCCGAAACATTGAGTTTTATATGCTGTCTCAACTTTATAATAAATATACCTCTACTACAGCAAAATTACATATTGTGCCTGAAGGTTTTCTCTCTGATATATATCTTATATTTGCCAGGTGGCACCCATTCTTGGACTTCGGATCCCTTAATTCATTATATACATATTTGCCCATGCACTGCACCTCTGCAGGTAACATCTCACTTAATCTATTGTGCCGACTGAATTCAAAATGATCAGATCAATTTCTAAACTTAACATTTTATTCAACTATAAGGAAATATCAGTGGACTTTTCTAGAGACAATGTACTATATCAAACATGGTGTTGAACTGAATTTTTTTTGAGGACATAGTACCATCCTTGCAGGAGCACATGTGACTGTGTCTCTCCTGTGGCAGAACGCAGGTGTTTGTATGTAATACCCCACTTCTACATATACTGTGCACTGCTCTTTACCATAGCTCCTTAATATTAATACATTTCATTAATTTCTTAGCATTTTAAATTACATGCAATGAAAACTACCCTGGCAGGGCACTACAGCTGTCATCGATTCTGATAATTTGAAGGTTTCTTTCCATCCATCCTTAGAAAATCCGTTGGATGGCATGTTGTGAGGCATTACATAATTTATATACGAGACGTTGGCATTTTGCTATTAAGCTCCATCTGTCATTGTTTAATTATCAATTTCTATGAATTACTCTTTCAGTGAATGGATTTTAATTAAAACTATGCAATCCAGACACATACACAATTGCTTAATAGATTTTTGAATGCTTATAAGCAATATATCTAACAATTTTCAGGGTAATGACTATGAGAAGCTGGGCTGCAATAGAAGCCTCAAAATGATTAGGTCTCCCAAATCTGGCAGATTAAACATGAGTTAAGGTAGGACTATGTACTGTATAAATTATAGAAACTATTGCTCACTGACAGTCCCGACCTTTGGGACCATGTGTAATTATTATTGCAGAGGCAGTCAATGGAAAAATTAACGTTTCTCATTTTCGATCTTCGGTCTTTTGAGTTCATGTTAGAATTTCACCATGTTTGTCAATGGCAAATAAATAAATATGGCTCTTTGGTTATTACCTATAAGCTACATATTTATTTTGACTGCAATATTTATTAGAATTACGATGAATCAAATGCAGGCAATGAATTTCATTCCAGACTTATTTATTCAATCAATATTTTGCATTATTCTCTATTTAATTATCTCATAATTTTTAGTTATTCCAGTCTGATAGTTTTCCAATAGAATATTATTAGTGCTTCATGCTCATCCTAGTTCTTTCTTATTGTTAGAACATTTTGCAAAACTGTAAAATACTTTTCTGTTGACTTTGGGAACCTAATGAGTTCAGTCAATAACCTAACGTGAAAGGGGTCTCTTGCTTCTTCCATAACAGCAGATAACATGTCTTATCCTTAGTTCCCATGGGAGATATGCTAACACCTCTATTAAAGAATTGTTAAGTGTTTTCCTTCACAATGAAACATTGTTTTAAATAGGACCTGCCAATTGCTCAAAAAAAAAATGAGTTACATATCTTGTCAAAAGCCCTGAGCTTCCCCAATTATGTTTATTTTTTCAGAGCTGTGTCACTGCGTTGAGAGATATTCATATTTGATTCGTTTTGGGGCTCAATTTGTGAAATCTCCGCTTGCAGTCTATTTGAGTTTCTTTACACTATTGGCCGAGTGCACATTGTTCACCCCTCCTTCCTAGATGTTGCGAATCACAACTCAGGAAATTTCTGAGACCAATAGACAAGTTAGTGAGCTGTGATTGGCAGTGTCTGGGAGTGAGGGGTGAAAGCGTACACCCCCCAGAGCAGAATGCAAAGAAACTCAGTTGCACTACAAGCAGAGATTTGTCATACTGCACCTCAAAAGCAACAAATATAAGTATTAGGGTGCTGATGAATTTTTACAAGGTATGTAACTAAATTTTTTGAGTAAGGCTGCCGTCACACTAGCAGTATTTGGTCAGTATTTTACATCAGTATTTGTAAGCCAAAACCAGGAGTGAGTGATAAATGCAGAAGTGGTGCATATGTTTCTATTATACTTTTCCTCTATTTGTTCCACTCCTGGTTTTGGCTTACAAATACTGATGTAAAATACTGACCAAATACTGCTAGTGTGACGGCAGCCTAAAAGGTCCTCTTTTTGCGTGGGAACAAATTCAGTGTACAGAATTCCATGGTATCCCAACTTAATTTTTTACATATTTCCTACTAGTCTTTCAGCCAATCAGGATGAGTTAAATGAGAATAAAGAAGGTAATGAACTGTCTGACACAGTGATATAAAATCAATTATACTTGTTTATATTTAAAGGCCGTCACAAACTAAAGTTGGCCAAACCCATTGTAAATGTATGTAGGAGAGGAGTAGCTGTCAGTAGAACAAGCATTTAAATAATCGCAATTGAAGAGGTATGGACACCCTAATACCCTGCAGGCATAAATTCCGTCATTAGAGATGAGACTAAAGAGTGGGAGCGAGAGAGGAAGGGAGAAGAACCATCTTGGTGACCCGAAGATACACATGATGTGCTATATGATTTTTACCATTTGTTTCCTTGTCATTCAGCCTGTGCAGAGAGATCTGTTCATTTATTTCTTTATTTTATGGTATTCTGTTTTGCAGTAAACATGCTGTATACTATAAATTTAATTTTCTGAAAAGACTCATGGTTACTGAATTCTTGCTTTTTCATTTTAATTACATTTAATTAGATGCTAGAATTATTTTCTTTATGTATTGTTTTAGTTTTACATAGTCTAACAGTCTACTAGAACGTTTTAGGTGTCACTGTGTTTTCTTCCGATATCATAACATTGTGAAAAGATGTGTTTGAGAAATGTCATTTTTAACTACCTATATTTTTGAGCAGAAAATATAGACCTTCGTCTGGGTTTTGAAATGTTTATTAGGCTATTTTTCTTCCTCGTCTTTTAACTTGAAAAGCATTTTCTTCTTTCAACAATTCTATAATTTTGCATGTCAAATATACAGTATTTCAACTTTTACGGCATCTCTTTAATGGAACAGAATTTCAATGAGTCAAATAAATGTAAAAAATGCAGATTTGGCCTTTTGCTAAAATCAAACTTTCATCATGCATACTTACACAAAGCTCTGGTCTAAATAAAAAGAATATATTTGGTGTAAATTTGATTCAAGTTTACCAATTTTAAATATATTAAAATCATCTGCAAATCTGCTGAAGGAGAATGACATTCAAGAAACTTTGGAATACATTAAACAGTGTGTTCCAGATTTACATGCAGTGACTTAGATGTATGTCTTTATGATGTACATCATCTTAGATGGTTATGTCTTTGCCTTCATTTACATCATAGTGCTCATTGTAGGTTGTTTCATAGATTTATCCTAGACGTAATGCCTTGAAATCATCTTATGTTTGAAGCTAAAGGCCTCTATGCACATTAAAAAAACCACTGAACTTCTAGGATTAACCGACCATCTGATGTGTATGGAGACCTCCTGATTCTTCTCCAGCAGATGAAGAATTCACCTTGTCGTTGGCAGCTGAGCTTACACAATTTTTTTTTAAATTGTACAAAAAGAATCTCAAATTTAAAGTAACATCTATTTCGCAGTGCTCTTAGAGCACTGTTGCATATGTTTGTATTGATCGAGGATAGGACCTCAGAATAATTTCCTCAGAAGGCAAGAAAGTCTAACAAGGTTTGAGTCCTATTACGGTATTAGGCTGGACAACCAGATTATTCTCTGGTGAGTCATTCCAACCTGGTTTCTCACACTGCGTGAGCAACATGAGCTTTCTCTATGTAATGTTCAGAAGATTGTAATTGCTGTAGAAGATTGCTTTATTAGTATTAGGTCTTTGAGAATAGGGGACTGTTTAGTAGACTTTGAGTGTGATATCTACAGTAGATATTTCAAATTCACCAATCAATAGCATTCCAATTACTGTGTAAGTGATAGTAAATATACCATTTGTAGTAAGAGAAGATTTATATCTATAGATAATCATTCACTATGTCCAATATCAAATTCATTCCATGGACAATATCTTGCAGTCTGTTATTCCCTCAATGCACAGCTATGCTTAAAATATTGCTATTGATTTTTCTCCACTGTCAAACTGGATTGTGAGCTCTCTTAGCCCATTCTGTTTGCCAATATTACAGAAATACTCATGTGAACAGTTGTTATTTCCATTAATTAGGTCAACAAGCAGTGTTTCCATCCCCTGTGACTCATATTCCTATACTTCAGCAATCCACAGCACAACAAATTAGTGATGGCAGGTAATCCAGATCCAAGACAACAGAAGCGTATAAAATCTAAATATAAAGTTATCCAATAAGTCTACCCATAAGCGATTAGGTAAAGCTATACAACAGTCTACCGCTATGCTAAATCACATTGATGATGGTAGAATCAGAAATATATTTCCCCAGATGCATCAATTTTGCAAGTCTTCCAGGCATTCATTTTTAATATTACAAGAGCTGGTGTCTCCTGTCAATTCAACAGCTGCAACATAAAATCACTTTATTGTATTCTGTTCTGGATGTAGGATGTGAGCTAAAGTGGGCTATACATCAGCTGAAAAGTTAAGAGTAATTCTGAAGTAATATCTTGGATAGTGAAAAGGGAAGGAACAAAATTACCCCAAATATATGGTTGCAGAAAAATTTCTGAAGTGTAACAGGGGTACTATCAAATATTCACTTTAAATCTTAAAATACAGTGACATAAAAGTCTGGGCACACCTGGTAAAAATGACTTATTGTGAACAGTTAAGCAAGTAGAAGATGAAATCATCTCTAAATGGCCTAAATTTAAAGAGGGCACATTTCCTTTGTAGGTTTAGGCAAAAAAAAAAAAGTGTCTTTTTTAAATTTTAAAAATTACAAAAAGGGAAATAAGCCAATGCAAAGGTTTGGTCACCCTTAGAGATTTGTGTGCTCAGATAACTGGGACCAGGGTTTCAGATCTTAATTAGACTGTTGGGGTTATGGCTTGTTCACTATCATCATTAGGAAAGGCCAGGTTATGTATATTTCCCAGCTTTATAAAATGCCCAGCCACCTCTTTGTGCCAAAAACAGCAGATATGGGTTAATCTAAGCAGCTGTTTAGGACTTTAAAAATGGTGGAGGTCCACAAATCAGGAGAAGGCAACAAGAAGATAGCAAAGCGTTTTTAAGTTTCCCTTTCCTCAGTTCAAAATGCAATTACGAAATGGCAGTTACAGGAAGTGGAGGTGAAGATAAGATCTTAAAGACCAAACAAAATTTCAGTGAGACCTGCTCATAGGATTGCTAGAGAAGCAAATCAGAATCCCTGCTTGACTTCAAAAGACTTTTAAAAAGATTTAGCAGATTCTGAAGTTGTGGTACATTGTTCTACTATTCAGGAACACCTACACAAATATGGCCTTCATGGAAGAGTCAACAGAAGAAACCCTCTCCTGTGTCCTTAACATAAAATTCAGAGTCAGAAGTATGCAAAAGAACATCTAAACAAGCCTGCTGCATTTTGGAAACAAGTCCCATGCACCAACGATGTTAAAATAGAACTCTTTGGCCACAATGATCAAAAGGTATGCACCGAGAAAAAAAAAGAGCACAGAATTTCAGGAGAAGAACATCTCGTCAATCATTAAGTCTGTGGGTGGATCAATCATCTTTTGGGGTTCTGTTGGAACCAATGGCACAGGGAACATTTCACAGGTAGAGGGAACAAAGGATTCAATGAAATTTCAACAAATTCTTGATGCAAACACAACATCTGTAAAAAAGCTGATGTTGAAAAGAGGAAGGCTTCTACAAATGGATTTTGATCCCATCCACAATAGACCACCTCAAAAGGCGCAAGCTGAAGGTTTTACAACGGCCCTCACAGTCCCCTGAACATCATTGAAAATCTGTGGATAGACCTCATCAAATCAGTGGTTTGTAATTAATCTTGGTATTCAAAGCAGAATTAGTTCTATGTACACTAGACATGAAAGTTGTTCAGAACATTTTGGAGAAGTGACCACAGATCTTTTTGTGCATGTAGGCTTGTGCAAGTCTTTTTGTCTCAATATAATCCTACTCAGACTCAATGTTGAAATCTGGGCTACATTAGCACTTCCAGGACATCAAGTTCTTTGCTCTAAAGGTAGTTCTGAATGTTTTTAGCCGCTTGTTGGGGGTTAGTGTCCTGCAACGGAATTAATATGGGGCCTAACAGATGCAATACTGATGGTGTTTCATGATAGATAATTATCTGCCTCTTGTAACACTGCATTGAATAAATCATTAAGCTTATCAAAATCCCTAACTACATTTGCTAAAATGCAGCCCAAAACTTGCAAGAAACCTCATCCATGTTTCCTGCACACACCCATTATTGTACCATGATCCAGTGTTCTGGCAAACAAACTTCCTTTTGTTACAGGCAAATATTTCAAACTTTGACTCATCAGTACAGATCACCTGCTGCCATTATTCCACTCCTAAGTTCTTATGATTTTATGCATAGTTGAGTCACTTGCCATTGTTTCCATGTGGATGGTATTCTTTTTGGCCTCAATTCTTCCATGAAGTCCACTTCTTGCCAGAATTTACTGATCAATTGAGAGGTATAGCTGGGTTCCACTGGTTGCTACTAGTGTTGAGCAAATATACTCGTTACTCGAGATTTCCCTAGCACGCTCGGGTGTCCTCTGAATATTTTTTAGTGCTCGGAGATTTAGTTTTCATCGCCTCCGCTGAATGATTTACAGCTATTAGCCAGGCTAAGTACATGTGAGGGTTGCCTGGTTGCTAGGGAATCCCCACATGTACTTATGGTGGCTAGTAAATCATCCAGCTGCGGCAAAAAAGACTAAATCTCCGAGCACTAAAAAATACTCGGAGGAAACCCGAGCGTGCTTGGGAAATCTCGATTAATGAGTATATTCGCTCATCACTAGTTGCTACCAGTTCTGAGCTTATGAGACTGATGGACATTTTCCATTTTCAAAAGGGAGACATGATGTTTTTTCATCTGCTGCACCGTGTCCTAAGCTGGCCACTATATCTATGGTCTTTAATGTTGCCCATTTCTTGGTGCTTCTTCAAAAGATCGCAAAAAGCATATATTAAAACTCCTATCTGCTTTGAAATCTTTGCCTGATAGAAACCTTGTTGATGCAATATAATTACCTTGTGTCTCGTTGCTGTGCTCAGTCTTGCTATGGATTATGACCTGTGACCTAAAATGGTCTTCCATAACCTCAACTTTTGAAGCAGAGTTTGGCTGTTTCGCAGTTAGTTTTAAGTTTCCTATACAGATGATTTTGTTTCAGTTAATGACTGTATTTAAACCTACACATGAAAATGAAAATTATCGGGTTTTTTTTTTTAATTGGTAGCTCCTACACTTTACTATAATCCGACAACATCCCTGACACTGTGCAAGTGTACTAGAAGTATTGATGCTTCTTTGAAGTACATTCACACCAATTATTGCTTTGATTTAGTGGTTTCTTTTGTTCATGCGGTTTGTTAAATGATGAACATATTACGAACGCTTCCATTTTTTTTTTTTAAAGCATTCTTGCTTGTGGCAATTTTTCACAACTGACAATATTCTGCACAGTAAAAATTTTGCATAGTATGTGACATAGGCTTAAAGGCAACTAACTCATACAGTCCCATTAAATGTTCTGTTACCGTAAAAATCCACACCCCTTGTTAAGCCAAGTCTTCGACTGTGACAGCACACCATTCCTGCTCTGAAAAAGAAACTGATAGGGGGGCATGTGACCGAGAAAGTCCACTAGTAATCTTTTACTTTCGCTGCTAATGCTCTAGTTTCTGGGATATTATAATGGCTCACCTGTAGTGTTGAGCATTCCGATACCGCAAGTATCGGGTATCGGCAGATACTTGCGGGTATCGGAATTCCGATACCGAGATCCAATACTTTTGTGGTATCGGGAATCGGTATCGGGATTAATATCAATGTGTAAAAGAAAGAATTAAAATAAAAAATAGGGATATACTCACCTCTCCGACGCAGCCTGGACTTTACCGCCGTAACCGGGAGCAGTTGTACCTAAAAATGAGCGCTTGAAGGGCCTTAGATGATGTCACGGTGCTCTGATTGGTCCGTAGCGGTCGCGTGACCGCTACGGACCAATCACAAAGCAGTGACGTCACCTAATGTCTTTCAAGCGCTTGAAAGACCTTAGGTGACGTCACTGCTTTGTGATTGGTCGCGTAGCGGTCACGCGACCGCTACGCGACCAATCAGAAGCTGCGGACGTCTTCTAAGGTATTTCAAGCGCTTGAAAGACCTTAGGTGACGTCACGGCTTTGTGATTGGTCGCGTAGCGGTCACGCGACCGCTACGGACCAATCAGAGCGCCGTGACCTCATCTAAGGCCCTTCAAGCGCGCATTCTTAGGTACAACGGCTCCCGGTTACGGCGGTAAAGTCCAGACTGCGTCGGAGGGTGAGTATATCCCTATTTTTTATTTTAATTCTTTCTTTTACACATTGATATGGATCCCAGGGCCTGAAGGAGAGTTTCCTCTCCTTCAGACCCTGGGAACCATACAGGATACCGTCCGATACTTGGTGTCCCATTGACTTGTATTGGTATCGGTTTCGGATTAGATCCGATACTTTGCCGGTATCGGCCGATACTTTCCGATACCGATACTTTCAAGTATCGGACGGTATCGCTCAACACTACTCACCTGGTGAAGTGGATTCTCTAAGTCGTAGGTCAGGGTGAGTGGCATGTGCCAAAGAGTGTGGTATAGTGGAACATGTCATTAGGGATGGCAGACTAATGGAGCAGGAAACACTAGAAGAAACTGAACCAGGGGTATCAATCAATCCAGGACTTGCATCAAACAAATAGTTAATTGATGAGGCTTATGCAATCAGCAGAGAAATGGCTAACCACAGGACGGCAGTGATGAATAAGCAAACTGGACACTTGCTTGCAGAGAAGAGTACACACTGTTGCAACAAAGTTGTATGTTTGAACATTACCAGTATTGGTAGAGATTAACTATGCAGCATAATCTATGGAGGATGAATAACAAAATATAACTATATATATATTATATATATATATATATATATATATATATATATATATATATTGTAGCGTGGCTAAAGGGTGTCTAATCGATGGGAGATATGTGTCACATAGTTGGCTTGCCGCTGTGATGTAATCATAGCTACCTATATGTGTGTCAGGACCTGTGGTGATGTCACAACCACATGTCTGATCACGTGATGGGTTCTGGGTGTGGTTAGACCTATTAAAGAAAGCCTAATGCTTAACACAGTAGATATGTGTGGAGGTGCTAGCCTCCAGAGTGTGTTAAGGCTCCAGGACTGAGCCTGAAGGACTGAACATTTGTTTTCTCCTTTTTGCCTAAGCTAAAAGCTATTTGTTTTTTTGTTCTGTTATGAGGTTTATGAAGTAATAAACCTTTGAACTTTTGATGGAACATGCCTCCTTAGTCTCAGCCGTCGCACTTGAGTGAGTGAAACCCCTACAATTGGTGGTGGACGTGCGGGCAGCGTTCCCAGTGGAGACATAAGGCTATTATTGAATGTCCTGGGTCAAGTCTGTTGTAAGCCAGCAAGCATTGCCGGGGAAAATGGAGGACCTGCTGAAACACTTGGTCCAGTCGCAGCAAGAGTCCAACAGGCTGTTGATGCAGCAGATACAACAGAGCCAGCAGGAGCAACGGCAGCAGATGCAACAGAACCAGCAGGAGCAACGGCAGCAGATGCAGCTTCTGGCAGCCGCCATCCAGGGCAAGACGAGCGCCCCAACCCCAGGTCTGGCTGATGACACCCACGTCCGGAAGACGGTAAGATGCGCATTGCAGAAAATGACTCTCGGGGATGATGTTGAGGCCTTCCTGACGGTGTTTGAGAGGGTCGCTGAGAGGGAAAAACTTCCGCCAGAGCAGTGGGCAGAGGTATTGGCGCCTTACCTGATGGGGGAACCTCAGAAGGCGTACTATGATTTGACCTTGCAGGATGCCAAGGAGTATCACAAATTGAAAGCCGAGGTTCTCGCACGTTTGGGGGTGACACGGACTGTTAGGGCACAGCGAGTTCACTGCTGGGCCTATCACCGGGACAAACCGCCTCGCTCCCAAATGTTTGACCTGTTGCACCTGGTCCAGAAATGGCTGCAGCCAGAGTCCTCTACGCCTGCACAGATGGTAGAACGGGTGATGATGGATCGGTTTGTGCATTCCCTCCCGAGGTCCATACAGACTTGGGTTGCCCAGGGTGATCCCCAGAATGCCGACAAACTGATCAGACTGGTCGAGAGATACCAAGGGATGGAAGGCTCCTTTGGGAGGCAGCCCATGCCGTACTGGGGGTCCCAGAAAGGTGCTGAGTCCCAAAAAGGGGTGGAGGTCACAAAGGGCGGGGGAGGTGGTGCCCAAGGTCCCTTTTGGTGATATTACTTGCCGGAGGTGCCACGGGCCAGGACATATAGCTGCCCGTTGTTCCCAGACCACTGAGCAGATGGACTGCAGCATCGGACGCCGTAGTTCATACTATGCATATCCAGCCTGCAGTGTGAACTCTCCGCCCAACGAGGGGCCTCAAGCGTGTTCTGTAAAGGTGAACGGTCGAGCAGCAATGGCGCTGTTAGACTCAGGGAGCTTAGTGACCCTGGTGAGGGCCACTTTCCCTCTCCACCTGCTCCCGGGAAAGAAGGTCAGCGTGCGGTGCATACATGGTGATGCCAAGGACTACCCTATGGCCAGGGTGGATATTGAAACGGCGTGTGGCACTGAGTCCCATGAAGTTGGCGTCATTCGGGACTTGTTGCACCCTATAATTATTGGTCGGGATTTCTGTTTGTTTTAGGATTTGTGGGGTAAGGGTTCTGAGGTCACTAGCAAGAGTAGGGAACCAATGAACCCTAAAAAGGTATCGCCACACCGAGAGACAGACAGGTTTCCTTTTTGTGTCCTGCTTGGGGAGTAGGAGGAAGTGTCCCCTGCATCTGACATTCTGGAGTTAGAGGTAACTGGTGAAAATTTTGGGACTGCCCAACATAGGGACCCAACTCTGAGGGAAGCCTTTAATAATGTCACAGTTATTAATGGGGTTGCACAGGAGCCGGGGGCAGACACAAGATTTCCGCATTTTCTGATGAATAGGGAGTTGTTGTACCGAGTCACGAAAATGAGGGAGGAGTTGATAGAGCAGTTGGTAGTGCCGGGTCCATATAGACGGAAGGTATTGGATATGGCCCATTCACACATCTTGGGTGGACACCTAAGGGTGGAAAAAACGCAGGAACGGGTTGTGCAGAGGTTCTATTGGCCTGGGTGTCACAGGGAAGTAGTGAACTATTGCAGGTCTTGCCCTACATGTCAGCTAACTGCCCCCAGTCCTCATTTCCGGAGCCCCCTTGTGCCATTGCCAATTATTGAGGTACCATTCGAGAGAATTGCCATGGACTTGGTCGGTCCCTTAGTTAAATCAGCCCGGGGCCATCAGTATATATTAGTCATCCTGGACTATGCCACACGCTATCCTGAGGCAATTCCTCTGAGAAATTCTTCCTCGAAGAGTATAGCCCGCGAGTTGGTCCATGTGTTTTCCCAGACAGGTCTGCCGAAGGAGATTCTGACTGACCAGGGGACACCTTTCATGAGCAAGGTGATGAGGGAGTTATGCAAAGTCCTGAAAATCTCCCAGTTGAGGACCTCGGTGTACCATCCCCAGTCAGATGGTCTTGTTGAGAGATTTAACAAAACACTGAAGAGCATGCTGAGAAAAGCTATAGAGAAAGACGGTAGAGACTGGGACTGTCTCTTACCATATCTGATGTTTTCCATTCGTGAAGTTCCACAGGCCTCCACGGGGTTCTCACCGTTTGAGCTTCTATATGGCCGACATCCAAGAGGACTCCTGGATATAGCCAAGGAAACTTGGGAAGCCGAAGTTACGCCCCACAGAAGCGTCATTGAGCATGTGGCCCTGATGCAGCAGAGGATTGCAAAGGTGATGCCTATCGTGAAAGAACACCTCCTCCAGGCACAAGAAGCTCAGGCCAGGGTCTACAACCGGTCTGCAAGATTTAGGCAGTTCAAATCGGGAGACCGAGTTCTTGTGTTAGTTCCGACGGTGGAGAGCAAGTTCTTGGCCAAATGGCAAGGGTCATATGAGGTCGTAGAGAAGGTTGGTGAGGTAAACTATAAAATTCACCAACCAGGTAGACGGAAACCAATCCAAGATAAGAAATAAAGGACAGCATCTAGTCCAGGTGAAAGTGTTCACAAAACGATTCCTTTATTAGCCAAAGTGCAACGTTTATTAGCCAAAGTGCAATGCTTGACAAAGACCCATTTGGGTCGAAACGTTGCACTTTGGCTAATAAAGGAATCGTTTTGTGAACACTTTCACCTGGACTGGATGCTGTCCTTCATTTCTTATCTGGTATGTACATCTTCCATGGGGGTGTAGTGGAACTAGGACGTGCATCCGTTTATCCGTGTGCTCTTGGCCAGCTATCCTTTTTATGGAAACCAATCCAAGTCTACCATGTCAACCTCATCAAGCCATGGCAAGATAGAGAGCCGGCAGTAACTCCATCTTTGCTAAGCAACCCAGAAGGTGAGGTTGGAGGGGTTACTATAGCGGAGACGCTATCGAAGGCCCAGAAACAGCAGTGCCGGGAGTTACTCCAGAAGAACAGGGACCTGTTTTCTGAGTTGCCAGGGTACACCAAGGTCATAGAGCACGAGGTCCTGATGGAGCCACATGTGCGGGTGAATGTGAAGCCCTATCGAATTCCTGAGGCACGTCGAGAAGTAATCTCCAAGGAAGTGGAGCGTATGTTGAAGCTTGGAGTCATTGAGGAATCCAAGAGCGGTTGGTCGAGCCCAATTGTCCTGGTCCCAAAACCTGATGGGGAGTGGAGATTTTGCAACGACTATAGGAAGTTGAATGAGGTCTCCAAGTTCGACGCATATCCCATGCCCCACGTTGATGAGCTCATCGAAAGGCTTGGGCCAGCCAGGTACATAACCACCTTAGATTTGACGAAGGGGTCTTGGCAGATCCCCATGGCACAGGAAGCCAAGGAGAAGACGGCGTTTTCTACACCAGATGGATGTTTCCATTATGTCCGGATGCCGTTTGGCCTACAGGGAGCTCCAGCGACCTTCCAGAGGGCTATGGATAGAATCCTTGCACCCCATAAGGCATACGCTGCTGCATACCTGGATGATATCGTCATCTTTAGCCCGGACTGGGAGAGTCATCTGGAAAAGGTCCAAGCGGTGTTTGATGCTATAAGAGAGGCCGGGTTTACAATAAGCCCGAAGAAGTGTGCCTTGGGTAAAGAAGAAGCTAAGTACCTTGGATATAGTGTATATAGTATATACTATAGTATATAGTGGGTCATGGAGAAATAAAACCCCAAATCAGTAAAGTGGAGGCGATTCAAACATGGCCAAAACCAGTTTCCAAAAAGCAAGTTAAAGCCTTCCTGGGAATCGTGGGATATTACAGGAGGTTCATCCCAAACTTCGCCACGATGGCTGCACCTCTGACTGATCTGCTAAAAGAGACAAAATCAGTAATGGTTAAATGGTCCAAAGAAACAGAGTCAGCCTTCCAAGAAATGAAGGAGGCTCTGTGTAAGCAAGCCGTTCTGATGGCCCCAAACTTCAAGAAAGAGTTTATTCTTCAGACAGATGCCTCAGATGTTGGGGTAGAAGCAGTCCTTTCCCAAGAACTACATGGGGAGGAGCATCCTGTTCTCTATCTGAGTAGGAAGCTGTCCTCGTCTGAAAAGAACTACCTAGTCGTAGAGGAGTGCTTGGCCATAAAGTGGGCGGTGGACACATTACGGTACTATCTGCTGGGACGTAAATTTAGGCTAACATCCGACCATGCCCCACTTAGATGGATGAGGGAAAAGAAGGGTAGAAATGCTAGGGTCACCCGTTGGTTCTTAGCCCTGCAGGACTTGTTTCCATGTGGAACATAGGGCCGGGAAGCTGCATGGTAATGCGGATGCCCTGTCAAGAATCTCTTGTCTAGTGGTGGAAAGTGCCAAGCCCCACGGCTTTAGGCAGAGGGGGGAGGTATGTAGCATGGCTAAAGGGTGTCTAATCGATGGGAGATATGTGTCACATAGTTGGCTTGCCGCTGTGATGTAATCATAGCTACCTATATGTGTGTCAGGACCTGTGGTGATGTCACAACCACATGTCTGATCATGTGATGGGTTCTGGGTGTGGTTAGACCTATTAAAGAAAGCCTAATGCTTAACACAGTAGATATGTGTGGAGGTGCTAGCCTCCAGAGTGTGTTAAGGCTCAAGGACTGAGCCTGAAGGACTGAACATTTGTTTTCTCCTTTTTGCCTAAGCTAAAAGCTATTTGTTTTTTGTTCTGTTATGAGGTTTATGAAGCAATAAACCTTTGAAATTTGATGGAACATGCCTCCTAAGTCTCAGCCGTCGCACTTGAGTGAGTGAAACCCCTACAATATATATATACAGTGGGGCAAAAAAGTATTTAGTCATTCAGCAATAGTGCAAGTTCCACCACTTAAAAAGATGAGAGGCGTCTGTAATTTACATCATAGGTAGACCTCAACTATGGGAGACAAACTGAGAAAAAAAAATCCAGAAAATCACATTGTCTGTTTTTTTTATCATTTTATTTGCATATTATGGTGGAAAATAAGTATTTGGTCAGAAACAAAATTTAATCTCAATACTTTGTAATATATCCTTTGTTGGCAATGACAGAGGTCAAACGTTTTCTGTAAGTCTTCACAAGGTTGCCACACACTGTTGTTGGTATGTTGGCCCATTCCTCCATGCAGATCTCCTCTAGAGCAGTGATGTTTTTGGCTTTTTGCTTGGCAACACGGACTTTCAACTCCCTCCAAAGGTTTTCTATAGGGTTGAGATCTGGAGACTGGCTAGGCCACTCCAGGACCTTGAAATGCTTCTTACGAAGCCACTCCTTCGTTGCCCTGGCGGTGTGCTTTGGATCATTGTCATGTTGAAAGACCCAGCCACATTTCATCTTCAATGCCCTTGCTGATGGAAGGAGGTTTGCACTCAAAATCTCACGATACATGGCCCCATTCATTCTTTCATGTGCCCGGATCAGTCGTCCTGGCCCCTTTGCAGAGAAACAGCCCCAAAGCATGATGTTTCCACCACCATGCTTTACAGTAGGTATGGTGTTTGGAGGAAAAAGAATACTGAGTTGCATCCATCAAACACGACAAGTTGTGTTTCTACCAAACAGTTCCAGTTTGGTTTCATCAGACCATAGGACATTCTCCCAAAACTCCTCTGGATCATCCAAATGCTCTCTAGCAAACTTCAGACGGGCCCGGACATGTACTGGCTTAAGCAGTGGGACACGTCTGGCACTGCAGGATCTGAGTCCATGGTGGCGTAGTGTGTTACTTATGGTAGGCCTTGTTACATTGGTCCCAGCTCTCTGCAGTTCATTCACTAGGTCCCCCCGCGTGGTTCTGGGATTTTTGCTCACCGTTCTTGTGATCATTCTGACCCCACGGGGTGGGATTTTGCGTGGAGCCCCAGATCGAGGGAGATTATCAGTGGTCTTGAATGTCTTCAATTTTCTAATTATTGCTCCCACTGTTGATTTCTTCACTCCAAGCTGGTTGGCTATTGCAGATTCAGTCTTCCCAGCCTGGTGCAGGGCTACAATTTTGTTTCTGGTGTCCTTTGATAGCTCTTTGGTCTTCACCATAGTGGAGTTTGGAGTCAGACTGTTTGAGGGTGTGCACAGGTGTCTTTTTATACTGATAACAAGTTTAAACAGGTGCCATTACTACAGGTAATGAGTGGAGGAAAGAGGAGACTCTTAAAAGAAGAAGTTACAGGTCTGTGAGAGCCAGAAATCTTGATTGTTTGTTTCTTACCAAATACTTATTTTCCACCATAATATGCAAATAAAATGATAAAAAAAACAGACAATGTGATTTTCTGGATTTTTTTTCTCCCATAGTTGAGGTCTACCTATGATGTAAATTACAGACGCCTCATCTTTTTAAGTGGTGGAACTTGCACTATTGCTGAATGACTAAATACTTTTTTGCCCCACTGTGTGTATATATATATATATATATATATTTATTTATTATTTGCATAATTTATATATTTTTAAATATATATTTTTTTTATTTTAGTTTTGAGCTCTATTTGTTAATAAAATTGTTTTCAAATGTTTAGGTACATCTTGTTTGGTCATTCTATACTTGTTATATAGCCATCTGCTGCAGGACAGGGACACAAAAGCCACAAGGTGTATGTTAAGTTACCTCTGAAGAAGGAAACATTTTTCCGACACGTGCAAGGACAAGGATTGGCAGATTGCACCGGCTTTCGTGCTCCGTGGACTGTGTGAGGTCTCACACTGTTTTACCTGTGGCTGCATTGAGTTGTGTTCGGACTCGCCACTGGCCAGGGCTGCCTGCTCACTACATTGCGGCTCTACTTGCTTTTTTATTTCGCCAAGGACCTCTGTACACCCGCCGAGTCTGGCTCTGCTTTCAAGTGGATGCAATTAAGAACTTTGCTGAACTGCATAGCGATGAATAGGGCAATTAGCTACTTTGTTATTTTATAGTGTTTTCACTATGTTGGTTGAGTTTTTTTAAACTTGTAACTGGATAGATGTTGGCACATATACTATGATGGCAGGGTGGGCAAACTGGGCTGATCTCCATACTTCAATTTTTATAAATCACCTATTTGCAGCCTGGTTCGTCACTACCCGAAACCTTGCTATTCAGTTTACAGTGCACACATACTACCACTTTTTTTTTTATTGTGATCACATACACATACCTATTGTGCTGATGATGTATACATAAAGATTTTTGCAATTTAACAATTTGATGTGGGTCCTATGTGTGTGTTTCTGGGACAGACATACTAGAGCAAAGATATATACCCATTTATGGTTACATGATACAGTGGGAGATCAAAACAAATTGAATAATTCAGCAATAAAGCCTTTAGTAAGTAAATGAATGCCAATACTGTATATCTTACCCACATTATAAACAGACCATCAAGTTATTCCTTTCTGGGAAAGGCACTTTAAGAAGTTAAACTTGCTACTTGATTTCTTAAAATGTGATTATTTTTGCATCTACTGATGGGTGATATTTTTTTCCATGAGATGGTCAAAACATGTAACTTAGTAACTTTTAATGGATATTGTGCAGCAATCTGTTCCTACCAACATAAAGTTTCATGTTTACCATTGTTTCTTTGCAAACTGCATCTGTGTAAATGTTGCCTAGTCCCAAACAGCGGGATTAGGAGTCTACTATTTGCTCAAATGCATAATATGGCCAAAATACTCAATATAATCTAACGGCCAGCTGACCAAACAGGTTTGTCTTATTAGTTACATTACTGGCTTCACATCTGCCAGAATTCAATATATATTAAATACTAGATGGTGGCCCGATGCTAACGCATCGGGTATTCTAGAATATGCATGTCCATATAGTATATTGCCCAGCCACGTAGTATATTGCCCAGCCACGTAGTATATAGCACAGCCCATGTAGTATATTGCTCAGCCACGTAGTATATAGCACAGCCCATGTAGTATATTGCCCAGCCACGTAGTATATAGCACAGCCCATGTAGTATATTGCCCAGCCACGTAGTATATAGCACAGCCCATGTAGTATATTGCCCAGCCACGTATTATATAGCACAGCCCATGTATTATATTGCACAGCCCATGTAGTATATTGCCCAGCCACGTATTATATTGCACAGCCCATGTATTATATAGCACAGCCCATGTAGTATATTGCCCAGCCACGTATTATATTGCACAGCCCATGTATTATATTGCACAGCCCATGTATTATATTGCACAGCCCATGTAGTATATTGCACAGCTCATGTAGTATATTGCACAGCCCACGTAGTATATAGCAATGTGGGAATCATATCCCTGTTAAAAAAAAAGAAATAAAATAGTTATATACTCACGGATCCAAGCGAAGCGGATACCGACGCTGCTCGTGCACTCCGGTCTCAAGAGTGCATTGCGGTCTCGCGAGATGATGACGTAGCGGTCTCGCGAGACTGCTACGTCATCATTTCGTGAGATCGCAGCATGGACCAGTTACCGGAGCGTCGCGAGCGGGAAAGGCCTGTTGTCGATCCGGGGGCCGACGGACGGTGAGTATATAATGATTTTTTATTAATTATTTTTAACATTAGATCGTTTAACTATTCATGCTGCATAGGCAGCATGAATAGTAAAAAGTTGGTCACACAGGGTTAATAGCAGCAGTAACGGAGTGCATTACACCGCGGCATAACGCGGTCCGTTACCGCTGCCATTAACCCTGTGTGAGCGCAGACTGGAGGGGAGTACGGAGCGGGCACTGACTGCGGGAGGAAGGAGAGGCCATTTTTCCGCCGGACTGTGCCCGTCGCTGATTGGTCGTGGCTGTTTTGCCACGATCAATCAGCGACTTGGCTTACATGACAGACAGAGGCTGCGACCAATGGATATCCGTGACAGACAGACAGACGGACGGACGGACGGACGTGACCCTTAGACAATTATATAGTAGATACTAAACAAGATGGTGTCCTTCGCATTTAATAGATTAGGTTTATTGGTAGTGATGAGCGAATATACTCCTTACTTGAGATTTCTCGAGCACGCTCGGGGGTCCTCCGAGTATTTTTTAGTGCTCGGAGATTTAGCTTTCTTAGCCGCAGCTGAATGATTTACATCTGTTAGCCAGCATAAGTACATGTGGGGGTTGCCTGGTTGCTAGGGAATCCCCACATGTACTTATGATGGCTAACAGATGTAAATCATTCAGCTGCGGCAATAAAAACTAAATCTCCGAGCACTAAAAAATACTCGGAGGACACCCGAGCGTGCTCGAGAAATCTCGAGTAACGAGTATATTCGCTCATCACTATTCATTGTGCAAATTTGAAGGATAAAGAATTTTTTATTATATTGACTGAATTGTCAATGGCAATTATTTCTTGCTCTGAATCGATATTTTTGCCTTTAAAATTATAGTTTTTTTACCCAGAAAATTGGTGCTTTTTATCTGCTGTTAGATTATACAGCTTTCAATGCTTATGAAGCCTTTAACTTTGTGGTTTTTCCTCCTTCTTACTGCATTGGACACACATGCTCCTACTCTTTAGAAGAAACTACACAGGATGAGGTTATTTCCCCAAACCATTAATAGTGATGAGCGACCATGCTCGAATAAGGTGTTATCTGAGCATGCTCGTGTAGTAACTGAATGTCTTCGGCGTGCTCGAAAAATATGAGTCCCCATGGCTGCATGTCTCACGGCTGCTAGACAGCCGCTACAAATGCAAGGCTTGCCTAACAACTGCGAGACATGCAGCTGAAGGAATTCAAACACATTTTTCTAGCACGCCAAAAACATTCAGTTAGCGCACGAGCATGCTTAGATAACACCTTATTCCAGCACATTCGCTCATCACTATCAATGAAACTCTTAAAATTACATCAATGGGCAGAAAATTATTCCATATTGAAGTGGACACTCTGCAAAACATGGATGTATGAATCCGGACTTTGCAGTCTGTGTATAGGCTCTGACAGACTGGCTATGGGTCTCTTTACCTGAACTCGACAGCCTTATATATGCCTAGGAGCTGTGGAGTTTGTGTCAAGAGACCTCCGATCCTTCCGTTTATCACAATCCAGACTTGGACTGCGAAACACAAATGTGATTGTGGCCTAGGTCACTGAGGTTTTCTGCTCATGTGCAGGTGACGGCTACAGCTCCAAATCTTGTGTTTTTTTTTTTTTAATCTATTCTGGCTGAAATACTTATTATGTTCTCGTCCGTTGGAGACTGAGCATAATGTTCTCTGCAATAATATTCTATAATATTCCCTTCCTAACCTTTATTTGGCCCTTAATTTAGTTTTGTGCCAAAGACTTCAGCAGAGGATGTGCTATTCTGTGTTCACCTATTATGGTCTCATGTTAAATTAAAATATCCCTAAATAATTGGCAGCATTGCATGATAAGCCATTTTGTCTCAATACAATTACTGTAAAGGTAAGAAACTAATTCTTTTTCTGTGTCAATTTATCAATTTAAAGGGAACCCATCACCATATAAAGTGCAAGTTACCTGTAGATATAGAGTTAATCTGCATGTTAATAGCAGCTTTCAGTCATGGAGAGTGCACAGAGAGCATACCATCACATCACTATGAGTGGCGGCTATAAGCGTGCCCTGGCACCATGATTGACAGCTTGTTGTGCTGCAAAGTGAGCTGTCAAAGTATCCGGGCATTTTACTACCATCACTCACAGTATAGCGAGTCGTACCATGAGCAGTGACTGTCGCCACTCTGTGCATTCCCCCATGACTGAAAGCAGACAGCTACTGCTAGCCACGCTTTCAGTAAAGCGGTTGAGCAGCATTATAACACTAATTATCTGCAGATTAACCCTATACATCTCTAGGTAAATAGCGTTTCCTAAAGCGACAGGTACCCTTTAAATATCCATTCTGTGATATTCAAGTTTTACAGATTAAATACCGTAAATTGTCAAATAGTAAAGATTTTCACAAGCTACCAAATTCAGTCTTAAGGTACGTCGGTGGGAGAAGAAGGAACGCACTCACAGGACGTCCGATGCAGGTAACTTTATTGTTGTATGAAAACCATCTTCACAACCGGGGGTGCTGTACAAGGAGTGCGGCGAAGCTGGACAACAGCTGTTTCGCACCTGGCTGGCGCTTCAACAGGTCAGTAAAGGTGTGCACAGAAAACGCTGGGTGAAGTAGGATCAGGTGAGGCCGAGACGCCACCCATCTACTTCCTCCCTTAGTGAACCGATCACACCCCACCCTATAACAAGATCTTAAAACATACCTTAAAAACAATGAACATAGTACCAAAATATTATTACAGAAGGAATAACTACGCGTCCTATTCCTCCAACGACTAATTTACCTACATATCGCAGTGGTATGTAATAAAGTGCAAGATTCTACGACTTCTTATGAACAAATGAATCACATGAAAATTAATGCCTAGACACTACAATCACCGGGCTGCATAACTAGAATAACAAAAAGAGCTATAGGAAAATGGCCATGTCTACACTGTCATTAAAACCTAATGGGCCCATCGCGTTAGTTTGCATAATCCACCTAGCTTCCTTTTTTAGGAGCATGTTATGTAGGTCACCCCCTCTTTTTGGTTGGGTGACCTTCTCGATGCCTGCAATTGACAAAACGCTAGGGTCGCCACCATGTCTTTCACAAACATGTTCGATTAATCGGGGAACCCCTTTACCTGTAACAATAGTGCTGCAGTGTTCACGGAAGCGCATATACAAACACCGTATTGTTTTTCCAATGTAAAACCGTCCACACGGACAGTATATTACATAAACAACATATTTCGTTTTACATGTTATGAATGTATTGACTACATGCTTAACTGGTCCGATACTAAGGTAGCGCCCCGTTAGGTGATATTTGCAGTGTGAACAATGGCCACAACGAAAGTTCCCTTTCGGTGTACTGGAATTTAACCAATTGTTGTGATCACCCGATAATCGATTGCGCACTAGAACATCCCTCAGATTTTTACTTCGTTGATTTGATATCAAAGGGCCCCTCTTGACGATATCTACCAGGTCTCTGTCTTTTTCAAGAATATGCCAGTTCTTGCGTATTGCACTGCGTATACAACTATCTACTGGGCTAAATTGAAAGCTAAAATTAAAACGTTTACCTGTTGGTGTACGTATATTGTTCCTTGTGTTGTTAATGTCAGACTTTTCTCTGGCCTCATATAACAACTTGGCTGGATACCCTCTTCTCTCCAACCTACAAAACAACTCATTGGACTGGGTTATAGCTCCTTCTTGTGTACTGTTAGCCCTATTGACCCGTAAAAATTGGCTATAAGGAAGGGACCATTTGACGTGTGGTGGATGGTAACTGTTATAGTGCAGTAAGGAATTAGTTGCAACAGGTTTACGGTACAGTGTTGTAGTAAGGGTACCGTCTTTTGCCTCCACAGTAACATCTAAAAAATTCAGGCTTGTGCCTCCAAACTCAGATGTAAAGGACATATTCATCTGATTGTCATTAAGATATGTGACAAAGGAGGTGAATGTCTCTTCAGGCCCATCCCATACAAAAATCATATCAACGTATCTGCAGTAAAATTTTATATGTTTAGAATACGTATTCTGTATGGCATAGATATATTTCTCCTCAAAGAGGCTTAAGAACAGATTAGCGAAGGTGCATGCTGCCGGAGTCCCCATTGCAGTCCCAGTTATCTGCTTGTACCACAAATCTCTGAAGGTGAATGCATTGTGCATCAATATAAAATGTAAACCCTCACATACGAAATCGACAAATGACTGAGATCGATCAGTGGACTCCAAAATTAATCTGATAGAGTCCACCCCCAATTGCTGGGGGATCTTAGTATATAGATTGACTACGTCAAGATATTATTGCCTCCAAGGACCAGGCACACAGGCTGACGAGTGGGTACACACACGCCACCGCACTTTTTCAGTGTATTATACATGGATTAAAGGACACATAGAAGCAATACTCCGTAGATTACTATGGAAGGCCAAGCTATCCGAGCAGGGTTACAAGCCGGCCGGGAGGATGTCTCCAATTATTTCAAGGAGTGCGAGCAAGCTGACGAGATCACCACATTAAGTACCAAATCATTAGAATATAAAATGTCCAATTTAACAGAAAAAGAAATAAGACTGTTCTGGACCAATAATTCTCTGAAGTCATATGTCGATAGTGGCAGAGTGCCCAGAGGACTCAGGGTGTGGAAGGACATCGCGCATTTCACCAACAACCCTACTTTTAAAACGGAGTGGGAAGCTATAATGTTAAAGTGCTTTCAGGAATTACTCCAATTAGTGTTGAAGTCCAACATGCGGAGTTATGAACAGGTGAACGATGATTTAATGAAAACCCAGGATGAATTAAAGAATAGACTAACTGAAAATCAGTGGGTACAGCTAAATAAAAAACTAGACACAAGAATGATCCCTATCCAGGCAGAAATTAAATTACGTAAAAGGGATAAATTTATACGGGATAAGAACGATTTCGAAAATGGACACGTCTTCACCTGGAATAAACAACCAAATAATGACAATAGGGGCCCTGGTCGGTTTAACCCCTTAGTGACAGAGCCAATTTTTACAATTCTGACCACTGTCACTTTAAGAGGTTATAACTCTGGAACGCTTTATCGGATCCCGCTGATTCTGAGATTGTTTTTTCGTGACATATTGTACTTCAAGTTAGTGGTAACATTTCTTCGATATTACTTGCGATTATTTATGAAAAAAATGGAAATATGGTGAAAATTTTTAAAATGTTGCAATTTTTAAACTTTGTATTTTTATGCCCTTAAATCAGAGAGATATGTCACAAAAAATAGTTAATAAATAACATTTCCCACATGTCTACTTTACATCAGCACAATTTTGGAAACAATTTTTTTTTTTGTTAGGGAGTTATAACGGTTAAAAGTTGACCAGCAATTTCTCATTTTTACAACACCATGTTTTTTTTAGGGACCACATCACCTTTGAAGTCATTTTGAGGGGTCTATATGATAGAAAATAACCAAGTGTGACACCATTCTAAAAACTGCACCCCTCAAGCTGCTCAAAACCACATTCAAGAAGTTTATTAACCCTTTACGTACTTCACAGGAACTGAAACACTGTGGAAGAAAAAAATGAACATTTAACTTTTTTTTGCAAACATTTTACTTCAGAACCATTTTTTTAAATTTTCACAAGTGTAAAAACAGAAATTTAATCACAAGTTTTGTTGTGCAATTTTTCCTGAGTACGCCGATACCCCATATGTGGAGGTAAACCACTGTTTGGGCGCACCGCAGAGCTTGGAAGTGAAGGAGCACCGTTTGACTGTTTCAATGCAGAATTGGCTGGAATTGAGATCGGACGCCATGTCGCGTTTGGAGAACCCCTAATGTGCCCAAACAGTGGAAACCCCCCACAAGTGACACCATTTTGGAAACTAGACCCCTTAAGGAACTTATCTAGATGTGTGGTGAGCACTTTGAACCCCCAAGTGCTTCACAGAAGTTTATAACGTAGAGCCGTGAAAATAAAAAAATCGCATTTTTTCTACAAAAATGATCTTTTTGCCTCCAAATTTTTATTTTCACAAGGGTAACAGGAGAAATTAGACCACAAAAGTTGTTGTGCAATTTCTCCTGAGTACGTCGATACCCCATATGTGGGGGTAAACCACTGTTTGGGCGCACCGCAGAGCTTGGAAGAGAAGGAGTGTCGTTTTACTTTTTCAATGTAGAATTGGCTGGAATTGAGATCGGACGCCATGTCACGTTTGGAGAGCCGCTGATGTGCCTAAACAGTGGAGACCCCCCACAAATGACACCATTTTGGAAACTAGACCCCTTAAGGAACTTATCTAGATGTGTGGTGAGCACTTTGAACCCCCAAGTGCTTCACAGAAGTTTATAACGTAGAGCCGTGAAAATAAAAAAATCGCATTTTTTCTACAAAAATGATCTTTTTGCCTCCAAATTTTTATTTTACCAAGGGTAACAGGAGAAAATGGACCCCAGAAGTTGTTGTACAATTTATCTTGAGTACGCCGACACCCCATATGTGGGGGTAAACCACTGTTTTGGCGCATGGCTGAGCTCGGAAGCAAAGGAGCGCCATTTGACTTTTCAATGCAAAATTGACTGGAATTGAGATCGGACGCCATGTCACGTTTGGAGAGCCCCTGATGAGCCTAAACAGTAGAAACCCCCCAAAAGTGACCCCATTTTGGAAAATCGACCCCCCAAGGAACTTATGTAGATATGTGGTGAGAACTTTGAATGCCCAAGTGCTTCACAGAAGTTTATAATGCAGAGTAGTGAAAATAAAAAAATATTTTTTTTTTTCCACAAAAAAGATTTTTAGCCCCCAAGTTTTTATTTTCACAAGGGTAACAGGAGAAATTGGACCCCAAAAGTTGTTGTCCAATTTATCCCGAGTACGCTGATGCCCCATATGTGGGGGTAAACCACTGTTTGGGCGCACGGCAGAGCTCAGAAGGGAGGGAGCACCATTTGACTTTTTTAGCGCAAAATTGGCTGTCGTGTTTGGAGACCCCCTGATGTACCTAAACAGTGGAACCCCCCAAATTATAACTCCAACCCTAACTCCAACACACCCCTAACCCTAATCTCAACCCGATCCATAATCCTAATCACAACCCTAACGATAATCACAACCCTAACCCCAAAACAGCCCTAATCTCAACCCTAACCATAACCCTAATCAAAACCCTAAATCCAACACACCCCTAACCCTAATCCCAAACGTAACCCTAATACCAACCCTAATCCCAAACGTAACCCTAATGCCAACCCTACTCCAAACCCTAACCCTAATCCCAACTCTAACCCTAACTTTAGCCCCAACCCTAACCCTAACTTTAGCCCCAACCCTAACCATAACTTAAGCCCCGTTGTCACAAAAAAAGTTCAATGTAACCTTTTTTTTGTACGTCGCGTCCGCCATTTCCGCGCATGCGTGGCCGTAACTCTGCCCCCTCCTCCCCAGGACATAGACTGGGCAGTGGATGCGTTGAAAAACTGTATCCGCTGCCCACGTTGTGCACAATTTTCACAACGTACGTCGGGCCGACGCACTGTGACCGCCTCGTACCGACGCAAGTGTGAAAGAAGCCTAAGGCTACTTTCACACTAGCGTCGTACTCGGCCCATCGCAGTGTGTCGGGCCGATGTACCGACGCTAGCGTTGTAAGCGCTGCACAACGGGTGCAGCGGATGCTGTTTTTTCAACGCATCCGCTGCCCCATTGTGAGGTGTGGGGAGGCGGGGGCGGAGTTCCGGCCGCGCATGCGCGGTCGGAAATGGCGGACACGTCGCACAAAAAAGTTACATGTAGCTTTTTTGTGCCGACGGTCCGCCAAAGCACGACGCATCCGTCGCATGACGGATGCGACGTGTGGCAATGCGTCGCTAATGCAAGCCAATGGAGAAAAAACGCATCCTGCAAGCACTTTTGCAGGATGCGTTTTTTCTCCAACGACGCATTGCGGTGGAAGCCAAAAAACGCTAGTGTGAAAGTAGCCTAACCCTAACCCTAGCCCTAACCCTAACTTTAGCCCCAACCCTAACCCTAACTTTAGCCCCAACCCTAACCCTAAATTTAGCCCTAACCCTAACCCTAAATTTAGCTCCAACCCTAACCCTAAATTTAGCCCCAACCCTAACCCTAATTTTAGCCCCAACTCGTCTCTCCTGTCGGCCGGCAGATGGCAGCAGATGGCGGGCGCACTGCGCATGCGCCCACCATGATGAAAAAGCCGGCAGGAGAAGACAGAAGAGGACCCAGGGACACCGGGTGAGTATGTTAGGGTCCCCGAATCCCCCTATTTCTCTGTCCTCTGATGTGTGATCACATCAGAGGACAGAGAATTACAAATCGCTTTTTTTTTTTTTTGCGGTCGCCGGTAAACTGTTAATTACCGGCGATCGCAAAACAGGGGTCGGTGCAAACCGACCCCGATAATGTTCTTTGGGGTCTCGGCTACCCCCGGCAGCCGAGACCCCAATGATCTTCCGGGTGCCGGGCGGCGGGCGTACTGCGCCCGCCATCTTTTCCCCGGAAAAAAGATGGCGGCGCCCATCGGGAGCCACGAGGAGCACCGGGGGAGGTAGGTGAGTATTGGGGGGCTATCGGGGGCCATTGGGGACCCTATTTCTCTGTCCTCCGATGTGCGATCACATCGGAGGACAGAGAAATTAAATGGCAAATCGTGTTTTTTTTTTTTTTGTTGCGACCGCCGGTAAACGGTTAATTACCGGCGATCGCAAGTCGAGGGTCGGTAAAAACCCCCCGAATCATGTTCTCTGGGGTCTCGGCTACCCTCGGCAACCGAGACCCCAGAGAAAATTCGACTCTGGGGGCGCTTTTCACTTTTTCCACAGCGCCGTTAATTAACGGCGCTGTGGTTTAAGTACCTTTAGCGGCCGCCGTTAAAAGGCGTATCGGCGGTCGTTAAGGGGTTAATAACAAAAACAGAAATAAAACACGTAAACAGTTCCCTAAGAGGGATTATTACACCACTGAATCCGACTCTAGCCTTAGTGAAGGCGCAGCAGCATCTATAATTTCAGAAAATGATATCTCCATTGATAAAGATAACATCCGATCTGGTTCCCCTTTAGAAGGGGGACAAAACGAGGAGGAAGAAGGAGGAGGAAATTACGATCTGCGCCGCAAGAGAAAGAAAGTGTCATGGAGGGGGAGACGACAGCGCTAAGTGTTGAACAACATGTATTAAATTTGACTGAGCATTGCTTGCGGTCTGAACATTTGTCTTTATTGAACAAAGGCCTATCTTACTGTATTCCAGAAGAATTCAACTTGACTGACTTTAGAATTGACCTATTTAAGGCTACTCGTAAAATGCATTTCCATAAGGCCTTTCTGTCTTCCAACAAGCCTGAGACGGTGTTGAGACAGAAGGAGGGAGAGAGACCAGTAATAATCGGCCCTTTGGGATTTTTGGCTGGTACAGGTGCACAATCTTTGGCAGACTTGAAAAAAGACGGAGCTTTATTGTTAAGTTTAACTGATGATTCTGCCACGGCCACAGATGTGTCTACCCCGTTGATAGAACCTTTTACGGGAGGGGTCCCTTCAAAGTACATGCCCCCAACATCCCCAGGGAATGTGATCGACCCCTTTGAAACATTAGTCATAAAAGATGTCGAGGCGTTAATGTATGCAAATGCACCCTCTAATCTGTCCAATGTGTAACGCAAGGCGTTAAAAGAAATTTTGAATTGGTCGGACACAGTAATCAGGCAAGCAGACAAGGGAGGAAAGATTGTGTTGATCCCTAAAATCATGTATCTTAGAGAGGCCGACAGGCAATTGGCTGATATGAATACGTATATTAGATTAGCACAAGATCCTACACAAAAATTTAAGAGGTCTTTACAGGCTTTTTTGAAAAAATCAGTAGAGGCAGGGATCATCTCACGGAACAAAGCGGAAAAGCTGCTGCCGGAGTTCCCCATTAAGCCTCATTGGTATTACGTCCCCAAAATACACAAATCTGAGATAAACCCACCCGGACGCCCCATAGTATCCGGTGTGGGTTCACTCACTGAACCCCTGTCGAAATATATTGATTGGCTACTTCGCCCCATACTAACTAGCGTCCCGTCGTATTTGAAAGATACTAATGCATTTTTAAAAACCATTAAGCATTTTCAATGGCAAACCGGTTTCGCTTTGGCTTCAGTCGACGTAGTCAATCTATATACTAAGATCCCCCAGCAATTGGGGGTGGACTCTATCAGATTAATTTTGGAGTCCACTGATCGATCTCAGTCATTTATCAATTTCGTATGTGAGGGTTTACAGTTTATATTGATGCACAATATATTCACCTTCAGAGATTTGTGGTACAAGCAGATAACTGGGACTGCAATGGGGACTCCGGCAGCATGCACCTTCGCTAATCTGTTCTTAAGCCTCTTTGTGGAGAAATATATCTATGCCATACAGAATACGTATTCTAAACATATAAAATTTTACTGCAGATACGTTGATGATATGATTTTTGTATGGGATGGGCCTGAAGAGACATTCACCTCCTTTGTCACATATCTTGACAATCAGATGAATATGTCCTTTACATCTGAGTTTGGAGGCACAAGCCTGAATTTTTTAGATGTTACTGTGGAGGCAAAAGACGGTACCCTTACTACAACACTGTACCGTAAACCTGTTGCAACTAATTCCTTACTGCACTATAACAGTTACCATCCACCGCACGTCAAACGGTCCCTTCCTTATAGCCAATTTTTACGGGTCAATAGGGCTAACAGTACACAAGAAGGAGCTATAACCCAGTCCAATGAGTTGTTTTGTAGGTTGGAGAGAAGAGGGTATCCAGCCAAGTTGTTATATGAGGCCAGAGAAAAGTCTGACATTAACAACACAAGGAACAATATACGTACACCAACAGGTAAACGTTTTAATTTTAGCTTTCAATTTAGCCCAGTAGATAGTTGTATACGCAGTGCAATAATAATAAATAATAATAATAATTTTTATTTATATAGCGCCAACATATTCCGCAGCGCTTTACAACTTATAGGGGGGACTTGTACAGACAATAGACATTACAGCATAACAGAAATCACAGTGCAAAATAGATACCAGGAGGAATGAGGGCCCTGCTCGCAAGCTTACAAACTATGAGGAAAAGGGGAGACACGAGAGGTGGATGGTAACAATTGCTTTAGTTACCATTGCAATACGCAAGAACTGGCATATTCTTGAAAAAGACAGAGACCTGGTAGATATCGTCAAGAGGGGCCCTTTGATATCAAATCAACGAAGTAAAAATCTGAGGGATGTTCTAGTGCGCAATCGATTATCGGGTGATCACAACAATTGGTTAAATTCCAGTACACCGAAAGGGAACTTTCGTTGTGGCCATTGTTCACACTGCAAATATCACCTAACGGGGCGCTACCTTAGTATCGGACCAGTTAAGCATGCAGTCAATACATTCATAACATGTAAAACGAAATATGTTGTTTATGTAATATACTGTCCGTGTGGACGGTTTTACATTGGAAAAACAATACGGTGTTTGTATATGCGCTTCCGTGAACACTGCAGCACTATTGTTACAGGTAAAGGGGTTCCCCGATTAATCGAACATGTTCGTGAAAGACATAGTGGCGACCCTAGCGTTTTGTCATTTGCAGGCATCGAGAAGGTCACCCAACCAAAAAGAGGGGGTGACCTACATAACATGCTCCTAAAAAAGGAAGCTAGGTGGATTATGCAAACTAACGCGATGGGCCCATTAGGTTTTAATGACAGTGTAGACATGGCCATTTTCCTATAGCTCTTTTTGTTATTATAGTTATGCAGCCCGGTGATTGTAGTGTCTAGGCATTAATTTTCATGTGATTCATTTGTTCATAAGAAGTCGTAGAATCTTGCACTTTATTACATACCACTGCGATATGTAGGTTAAATTAGTCGTTGGAGGAATAGGACGCGTAGTTATTCCTTCTGTAATAATATTTTGGTACTATGTTCATTGTTTTTAAGGTATGTTTTAAGATCTTGTTATAGGGTGGGGTGTGATCGGTTCACTAAGGGAGGAAGTAGATGGGTGGCGTCTCGGCCTCACCTGATCCTACTTCACCCAGCGTTTTCTGTGCACACCTTTACTGACCTGTTGAAGCGCCAGCCAGGTGCGAAACAGCTGTTGTCCAGCTTCGCCGCACTCCTTGTACAGCACCCCCGGTTGTGAAGATGTTTTTCATACAACAATAAAGTTACCTGCATCGGACGTCCTGTGAGTGCGTTCCTTCTTCTCCCACCGACGTCTACAGTTGCATCTCTCCCACGGAACTTTGCACCCAGGACTGGATGCTTTGGCCGTCAGCGTGCAGGCGAGCGGTTCCCACCACATCTCTCTCCAACTGTTGGTGCGGTCCGATCTTTTTTTTTCTTTTTTTTCTTATTTTCAGTCTTAAGGTACCTTCACACTAAACAACTTTCCAACGAGAACGACAACGATCCGTGACGTTGCAGCGTCCTGGATAGCGATCTCGTTGTGTTTGACACGCAGCAGCGATCTGGATCCCGCTGTGATATCGCTGGTCGGAGCTAGAAGTCCAGAACTTTATTTGGTCGTCAGTTCGGCGTGTATCGTCATGTTTGACAGCAAAAGCAACGATGTCAGCAATGTTTTTACATGGAGCGTGAACGATAAGTGCGTCACCGTTACGTCACTGGATCGCTCCTGCATCGTTCTGGAGCTGCTGTGTTTGACGTCTCTACAGCGACCTAACAGCGACGCTTCAGTGATCTAGTTTAGGTCGGATCGTTGTCTATATCGCTGGAGCGTCGCTTAGTGTAATGGTACCTTTACTAATACTAAAGTTTGACATCTCAAGAATCTGATTTTTACAGAAATATTTTTTATATTTCTAGGTGTCGTCGCTGCTCCTACCCCTTCCAGGGTTTACATGTGCTGAAGGCCTCCACTCAATCCTCCCTACTTCCAGGTGGAATCAAAGACACAAGTGTAACTAATGAATGTAAGGGACGTCATAATGTAAGCACAGGCACACCCTTGGCATGGTTGAAATGTTTGTGCATCTTGCCATCTACTTGTTTTCCATCTATCTCTTCCTTGATTGACAACTGTGACATAATAGGAGCCAAAAGAGGCCGAGATGGATGAACACAAGTAGGTGGGAAGCTGCACTGAAGCGATCAGCCACGCCAAGGGTGCATCGGACATCTATGCTTGGTTTGACTGTCACGTTTGTGCTGACAGACTTCCTTTATTCATCCATTGAGCCATGTATATATTTAAAAAAAAAAAACACAGTAAAGAAAACACTTAAAAACAGTATTTATTGGAATTAGATTACAATATATAACAAGCAGCAATTGCTAGTGTTTTTTTTTTTCCTCTGGACAGAAAGGAAATTGATATAAAGAGAAACTTGTGTGCCAAAATCGGATTTGTACCAAATACAAGGCTTAGCTTCCCCCAACAACATCATTAGGCAATAGAAGGGGAAGCATTGATGGTTCTGTTTCCAGATTAATGGAACATAAAAAAAAAAAACTAGAGGAAACTGAATGCATCCCTTGATATTAAGTTTACTATAACAATTCCAGAATCAATGGCGTGACAAACCATTTCCCTTGTTAAAATTTTACAAAACAGCATAATATATGGATAACCTGCTGAAAGTTCTTTTTATTGCTCAGGTATAACATTAAAACAACCTCACCAACTTATTGTAGTAAAGCTTTGACACTTTGAAAACATACATTACTGGGATAGTTTACCCAATATTTTATTGCATCATGAAGCCTACAAGTGACTGGATGTTACTGGCTGAATAGTCTAGAAGATTTGTAAGGGTGAGTTATTTAGGTCAATTTACACTTCGCATGGTTTCCATACAAAAAAAAAAAATCTCTTTCCAAAGAATCCCGATGCATCACCTTGACTTATGTTTAGATTCCTAGCACTGCAGACTACGTTATTCATGTCATCAAATATCCCAGAACCTTGACCCTAATATGCAATAGGGCAAACAGAGCCTTATCGATGGTGATGAACCTGATGTCAAATAAGAGAAGTTATGTTTCAAGCAACAAGCACATGCGCTCATGACTAGAGTGCTCGGGTATGCACCTAGTATCGCAGGTGCTCGAGTGACCCGATCGAGATCCCAAGGCCATATGTTTCACGGCTGGTAGACAGCTACAAAACATACACGGATTGCTCGTGTTTGTCAGGCAATTCCTGCATGTTTTGTGGTTGTCTAACATTCACGAAACATACGGCCGTGGGGACTTGAACAGGTCATTTGAGCATCCTAGGCAAACTCAAGTAACGAGCACTTGCGCTCATCACTCACTAGTTATGGTATATAGAGCAATGTTAGCAACCATTTGATATATACCTTGAATACTTCATTTGCACCAACTCTGTCAAGCTTGATCGCTGACTTTGCACATGCATATCAACACATAAACCAAATTATCCTAATTTGGGGATTTTTTTTAAGATTTCTCGACATCTACTTTACACAATATTAAGCCTGTAAAAAATGTATTTTTCCTTGGTGATACATAGTACCGATAATTTATTATGGCTCATCACCCACATTATGAGAAACAAGACAATAAAATAAGGAAAGGGTTACATGTATAAATAGCCTTTGGAATGTAAAAGGCACAAATGCTTTAGAAGAAAACAAGTTGTAGCAAATATAATAGTCTGTGCCACATGAGATACACGTTTCTTTAATTTAACTTCCAAAAATTAAAGCTTCATCAAAAATATCTGTACATATTTCCCAATCAGTATTGTGTAATATTAATACTTCCAATAATTGGAATCTCCAAGTGCAAATAAGTCCTCAAGTAATTTCTACATGACAAATGAGGCTAGGATTCCCTTCATGGTAGAGATGAAGAATTACTATACACATGTAAGTAAAAGGGACTGTAGGAGAAAACCGCTCGTGTTAGTTATTTTACCAGGTCAATCAGCTTTTAGGATGGGGTGCTGCCAAGAAAAGTGAAGAACAGGAGGAGGCGAAATTAAAAAAAAAATAAAGATTGTGCGTGGAAGCTATTCATATCGCTGGCAAAATCTTTCAGACTAAAATCATCATCATCTTGTTGGCAACAGATGAATCCAAAAATACCAACAGAAAAAAAAATGTGCAGAAATAACTTCATTTATCAAGTCCTGAAAAGAAGCACAAACAATGAGTTAAAGTAGAAAAATAAACTACATCTAAAATCGAAATGCAGTATAAAATATTATATATATATATATATACTAGCTGTACTACCCGGCTTCGCCCGGGTTAATGACTGCTGTTAGCAAAATAGAATGTGTTAACAAAAATTTATTCTGCACACAAAAACCACAAAACAAATAGATAGAAATGTAATTATTAAAAGGCAAAAACTAAGCAAATAGAAGCATTTCACAACATATATTAGCTTTGTTATACTGAGAATGTCTTTGTTGCCTATATTAACCAATCAGAGCTCAGGTTAATTAACTGTAGCAAAATAGAAGCTGAGCTGTGATTGGTTGCTATTGGCAGCCTGATAAATCCCCAGCCAACAGGAAGCCCTCCCCCCTGGCAGTATATATTAGCTCACACATACACATAATAGACAGGTCATGTGACTGACAGCTGCCGTATTTCCTATATGGTACATTTGTTGCTCTTGTAGTTTGCTTATTAATCAGATTTTTATTTTTGAAGGACAATACCAGACTTGTGTGTGTTTTAGGGCGAGTTTTATGTGTCAAGTTGTGTGTGTTGAGTTGCGTGTGGCGACATGCATGTAGCGACTTTTGTGAGATGAGTTTTGTGTGGCGACATGCGTGTAGCAACATTTTGTGTGTTGAGTTGCATGTGACAGGTTAGTGTAGCAAGTTGTGTGCAGCAAGATTTGTGCATGGCGAGTTTTGCGCGTGGCGAGTTTTATGTGTGGTGCATTTTGAGTATGTGCAAGTTTTGTGTGAGGCAACTTTTGCATGTGGTGCAACTTTTGTACATGTGGCAATTTTTCTGTGTGTGCAAGTTTTGCATGAGGTGAGTTTTCCATGAGGTGAGTTTTGCACGTGTGGCGAGTTTTGCGTGAGCCTAGTTTTGCATATGGCGAGTTTTGCATGTAGCGAGTTTTGAGTGGTGACTTTTGTGTTTCGACTTTTATGTGGCGAGGTTGGTGTGTGTGTGTGGTGAAATGTGTGCTGAGGGTGGTATATGTGTTCAAGCACGTGGTAGTGTGTGGCGCATTTTGTGTTTGTGTTCATATCCCCGTGTGTGGTGAGTATCCCATGTCGGGGCCCCACCTTAGCAACTGTACGGTATATACTCTTTGTCGCCATCGCTCTCATTCTTTAAGTCCTCATTGTTCACATCTGGCAGCTGTCAATTTTCCTCCAACACTTTTCCCTTCACTTTTTCCCCATTATGTAGATAGGAGCAAAATTGTTTGGTGAATTGGAACGCGCGGGGTTAAAATTTCACCTCACAACATAGCCTATGACGCTCTCGGGGTCCAGACGTGTGACTGTGCAAAATTTTGTGGCTGTAGCTGCGACGGTACAGATGCCAATCCCGGACATACACACATACATACATACACACATTCAGCTTTATATATTAGATATACCTGTATGTAATCTCCTGTATATAGTATATACCTGTGTGTCATCTCACCTATATATAGTATATATCTGTGTGTCATCTCCTGTATATAGTATATACCTGTATGTCATCTCCTCCTATACATAGCATATACCTGTGTCATCTCCTCCTGTATATACTATATACCTGTAGGTAATCTGCTCCTGTATATAGTATATACCTGTGTGTCATCTCCTCCTGTATATAGTATATACCTGTATGTCATCTCCTCCTGTATGTAGTATGTACCTGTATGTCATCTCCTCCTCTATATAGTATATACCTGTGTGTCATCTCTCCTGTATATAGTATATATCTGTGTGTCATCTCCTCCTGTATATAGTATATACCTGTGTGTCATCTCCCCTGTAAATAGTATATACCTGTGTGTCATCTCCTGTATATAGTATATAGCTGTATGCCATCTCCTCCTGTATTAGCCCTTGTTCACACGTTATTTGGTCAGTATTTTTACCTCAGTATTTGTAAGCTAAAATGGCAGCCTGATAAATCCCCAGCCAACAGTAAGCCCACCCCCTGGCAGTATATATTAGCTCACACATACACATAACAGACTGGTCATGTGACTGACAGCTGCCGGATTCCTATATGGTACATTTGTTGCTCTTGTAGTTTGTCTGCTTATTAATCAGATTTTTATTTTTGAAGGATACCAGACTTGTGTGTGTTTTAGGGCGAGTTTCGTGTGTCAAGTTGTGTGTGTTGAGTTGCGTGTGGCGACATGCATGTAGGGACTTTTGTGAGATGAGTTTTGTGTGGCGACATGCGTGTAGCAACTTTTTGTGTGTCGAGTTGCATGTGACAGGTTAGTGTAGCAAGTTGTGTGCAGCAAGTTTTGCGCATGGCGAGTTTTGCGCGTGGCGAGTTTTATGTGTGGTGCCTTTTGAGTATGTGCAAGTTTTGTGTGAGGCAACTTTTGCATGTGTTGCAACTTTTGTGCATGTGGCAATTTTTCTGCGTGTGGCAATTTTTCTGCGTGTGCAAGTTTTGCGTGTGGCGAGTTTTGCACGTGTGGCGAGTTTTGCATGTGGAGAGTTTTGCGCGTGGCGAGTTTTGAGCGGCGACTTTTGTGTTTCTACTTTTATGTGGCGAGGTTGGTGTATGTGTGGTGAAATGTGCACTGAGGGTGGTATATGTGTTCGAGCACGTGGTAGTGTGTGGCGCATTTTGTGTGTGTGTTCATATCCCCGTGGTGGTGTGATTATCCCATGTTGGGGCCCCACCTTAGCAACTGTACAGTATATACTCTTTGGCGCCATCGCTGTCATTCTTTAAGTCCCCCTTGTTCACATCTGGCAGCTGTTAATTTGCCTCCAACACTTTTCCTTTCATTTTTTCCCCATTATGTAGATAGGGGCAAAATTGTTTGGTGACTTGGAAAGCGCGGGGTTAAAATTTCACCTCACAATATAGCTTTGACGCTCTCAGGGTCCAGACGTGTGACTGTGCAAAATTTTGTGCCTGTAGCTGCGACGCCTCCAACACTTTTCCTTTCACTTTTTCCCCATTATGTAGATAGGGGCAAAATTGTTTGGTGAATTGGAAAGCGCGGGGTTAAAATTTCACCTCACAACATAGCCTATGACGCTCTCGGGGTCCAGACGTGTGACTGTGCAAAATTTTGTGGCTGTAGCTGCTACGGTTCAGATGCCAATCCCGGACATACATACATACATACATACATACACACACACACACATTCAGCTTTATATATTAGATATATATATATATATATATATATATATATATATATATATATATATATATATATATATATATATATATATATATATATATATATATATATATATATATATATATATATATACACACACACACACACACATATATATTTATTTATTTATTTTTTTTTTTTTCACCAAGTCATTTTATGCCTTTACAAATTAGTAATTGAATCTGACTGTCCTAAGCTATGGGATATTTACTGGGCTGTAACATTTATAAAAATTTCTTCATCAAAAAGAGTAGTGTGTAATTTAGTGACTAGCGATGCCCAAAATGGTTTCTTGTAGGCAAAACATCACAGCTATTAGTAACATGCAAAAAGGAAAATATAAAGGAGGAGTTTTCCACGATTTTTTTTCTCTAAAATTTCAGAATTGTATAAAAGCAATACTCACCTGTTAAATCCGCTGCTGCCCCAATGGTAATTAGAAATGAGTGAATTTATCAAGAGGAACTGACTTCCGTTGGATTTTCCAAAAATTTCATTTTCTCAAGAATACAGGTTTTTTCCATTTCACTCAGCTCAGATTCACCAAAATGGAGGCTATTTTGCTGAACTGGAGAGCGCTGACAAGGGGTAAAAAAAAAAAATATAAAACTCACCTCATCACTCACTTGTTCTTTGCCCCCTTCCTTTGTGCCTCTTTGGCATGACTGACTCTATGCTGGGGCTTCCGGTGCAAAGTTAGCAGTGTACATCAATACTAGTCCTTCGATGACAGATGCTATGATGAGCGCCGTGACGGCAGGGTGTACAGTGAGGTCAGAAGCCTCCTTGGTGCTGGAAGAGCCAACAAAGAGTCAAGCAGGCTGAAGAGGATGCATGAAATGAGGGAAAGCAAAAAGAAGAGGCGCAGAGGACCAGACAGCAGGCTGTGGGACAAGTGAGTGGCAAGGTGTTATTTATCGTTTTACATCCTACATATATTATGCTTTGAGTTCTAGAGAAACTCCAGAGAATCAAAAGGAAAATTTAATTTGCATCGAATAACTTCAATGTCAATCGAATTTACCTGTTAAATTTGCGCAATTTGCAAAATTGGAACGTTGGCAGATTCAACCATCTCTTATGGGGCGTATGTTTCCTTTGTTACTGTGATCATGTGCTCACAGCAGCAGCGACACCTGAGTGAATGGCAGGTGATCGCTGCAGCAAAGAAAACAATGACCAGAGGGGACCACCAGACCAGCAGCATTGTAGTGACAAAAGCATTTAACATGTGAATAGTGCTTATTTGCTATTTTATACCATTACCTGCAGTTAGAAAAAGGTTTCTAAAATCCTGGAAAACCCCTTTCATTAATTCAATTAGGCATTAATATGACCTGATGGATATAATTGGTATGTCATTTTATACCAAAAACAAAAGTGAAATCGAGAGGTCAAGTATAATGGAAAATTTGCTGCACTTCTTATGCTTACGGGTTTGTTCAGATTAATATATTATACTTATGTGCTGTCCATGCTAAAATCAGAAAGCTCATGGACCAGTGTTATGCTATAGGACTGTTGTGATCAGTGTTTTTTCACCGAGTGCCCATGTGGGGAAAATAAATAAATGTGCAGCATTCACTGGTCTTTTTCAAATCACCTATTCAAGGTTATGGTGGGCAAAAAAACAAAAAAACAAATCCCATTCAGATCTGGATGAAAAACAGACTGTTGATATGCGAATCTAAACCCGGCCTAAAACCTACTTCTGGGGACATGAGTTATAAATACTGACCAAGACTGGTCTAAGCATACGTTTCTTTATAAGGCTTGATTCATGTATGATAAATTGTGACTTCATTCATAAAACTTGTTAGCTAGATGATATTCCGGAAGGAACATTTCTAGACACAAAAAATTGTAGGTTAGACTTAATTAGCAGTAATCTGTCCCAACGTTTGATAATGAAGGTAGTAATTAATACACATTTCCCTAATTACAAAGAGCTTGTCTTTTCCATTTGAAGTAAATTGAATGTGAAGGACAACTGGTAAACCTGATTATAGCTACAGTATAGCCAGCACCTTACTAGTGTAAGCGGATAATTGTATTTCTGCACCACAGACTGCACACCGAATGCAAGGGTCTACACAATGCGATCTTCTGGCACCCTCATGTGCTCACAACAAAATAGCAGCTACTGGACTGTCTCTACCATCTAACACAAAAACAATAAAAAGAAGATGTTCCACCTTTTAATAATGGTCTGTCTATAGAAACAGCATATTTCTCGTAAAAGGAGGTAGTCTTCAAATGGCATCCTAAGCATCTCTTTTACGTTATGCAAAAATAAAACAGAACAGTCTTTGATGAGAAAAACTCTAAATAAAATGCTCCTGTTACATGGAGGAGCTGGAAAAGACGTATTCTCACTAGCCCTGAACATAATGTGTTGGGAGGACATTCGGAGAATAGCGAATTATGAGAAGAACAGCAGGGGTTGCCATAAAAAAAACACGTCATGGCAATATCTATCACTTTTCTAAATAATTCCAATTAGGTTAAAAAAATGCTTAACTCATCATCCCTGGGTCCAGCGCCAAGTCTCTGCCTCTGCTCTCAGTGTGTTAGTTTCTGCAACATTGACGGCATATTAACAGAATAAGCCAATCTACGTAGGTTGACCAAGCGAGCTGCTGAGCAGTTATTGACTGCAGCTCTGGCGATGTGACGTCAGTGCCGCATACAATAGGATCAGGATCAGAGACTCAAAAGACCTGGGGAGGATGAGTAAAGATCAGTTTAGCTCTTTTTTTGGGTGGTTTTCTAAAACTGGAAAACTCTTAAGCAAATTGAATACCAAATAAAAATGTATATGTACAAGGAAAAAAAAAAAGCGGACTTAATTAACGCACTAATTATAAGGGAAAACAGGTAGAGCTAGAATTGAAGTCTAGTCAAGAGAATAAAAACTAACCTGTGATGTACTTTGCTCCGATTAACATTACCATGCTACTCACTATATAAAAGCCCAGAGGCAGACTAGAGAAGATACTAGAGTCACCTGAAGACATCCAGCGGGACAGGATTCCATTCAAGCAAGACAGAAAAGAAGAAAATATCAAAATTGCATAATTGGCGTTAATAATCAACAAACATCAACGGCAGAACAATTACAAGTCGTGACAATTGATAAAAGCAATGATGCTTTAATTCATAAGCAAAACAGAGCATTGTACTAAGAAAGCCGCCAAGATGAGTTGGAAGACAGGCATAACAGCAAATCACACCTTATGGACCTTTTTCCTTCTAGTTCTTTTTGGAGGTTGGACTAATTGTTTTGTGCTGCAACGTTCCAATTTTAACAATACTTTCAGTTAAAGTGACTTGGTGCACTACTCAATAGATAAATTAGGAATATTTCTCCTCAAAAGCTTGTAAAGCACCACTATAGCGGATTCTTTTTCAAAGCTGGAGTGGTGCTTCCAATGCAAGATCCCTGACCATAGTCTTATACTCCCCCCTCCAGCGTTTCACCTTTTGACGGCTTCGCACCAGTCCCGCGGGGCCATCTTGTGACGACAACTTCTGACTGGCAAGAAGTCAAAAAAGTTACGTCACAGGTGTTTAATAAAAGTGAAGCAGAACAAGGCTCTCAGACTAGCACTGAAGAGAGACATCCGGCTCGCTCCATGACACGCTGGAGTGATCTGGCAAGTAAACTGCTAGAGACCATCCAGAGAAGCGGTGATAAAAGGTGAAGACCGGCGAGTATAAAAGTAGGGACCTTAGATTTGAAGCAACCCTCCAGCGGTAAAATAAAAAAAAAAAAAAACCTGGAGTGTTGGGGATTTACATTTTGCCTCAAGCTAATAAGCAGCTAGAGTGACACAACCCCCAACTAGGTGGAGACTTGATTTTTTTTTTCATCTTACAGGTGGAAGCGCTCCATAAAGATTGATTTGATTTGCGAAGCAGGAGAATAAACTGCACAGTCTCTGTTCAATCGCTAAGTGCAGAATATGCAAATTATTAGCGTTACCACTTTTTGTAATTAAAATTTAATTAATTTTGTGTACGTGGAGAAACTGAGCAAGTAATTAAAAAAAACAAAAACACGTGACAGCCTGTGTTATTCAATCATCTTGTGATGTAGGAGTACCTTTCATACAGTACCTGGCACTCAGTGGGTATTGCAGACATTTTAAAGAGAATGTGCGCTACTAATTTTTTTTTCTGACCGCGATCCTAACACCATTTTTTTTTCCCAGGAAGCCAAGAGAGGCCAAAAGGATGAAGGGGAACATGTGAAAGGATAGAATGGAAATAAGGTGTGCACATTATCATGTGGTTTTCTGCTGACCCGATGTGTAGGCTATAGTCTTCCTGAAGATTTATTATGACTCTCCAGGTTTTTAAACAATTCAAGATAGAAATGATAACAAACGTGGCACTTAAACATGGCCAAGTGACAGTGGAGAAAAAAAATGTTAATTTATAAAACATGATTTGCCGCAATTTTATGCATTAAAACCGAATTCCTCTACAAACTGCAACTTCCTATAAATCAAAGGAATTCCACAGCTCTTTGCACACTGCAGACTTTTTGATTAAAGGTAATCTGTCAGCAGCATTTCACAACCTACACTATATGCGCTTTTAGCTCTTTAAAAGACAAGTCCAACAATACCGTTACATGGCCAGTCTGTGCCTCCATTACTAAGAAATCAGCATTTTAATTGATATGCAAATGAGCTAAAAAAAAAAAAACTATATGTAGAGCTGAAGCCTCTTTCACGCCAGCTCTATTCTCCACCCAACACGGATTACTTCTGCTTGACTAATGACTCCTTTGCCTGAACTCACCTAGCATAGAAGCCGTCAGTCCAGCAGAAGGAGGTGGCGCTGGGTGGGGAATAGAGCTGAAGTGATAGACTTGAGATCTACAATCTTCAACGTTTTGAATTAATATCATATAATACTGATTTCTCATTAATGGAGGAACAGATTGGCCATATAAGTGTATTGCTGGACTTGTTTTTGAAAGATCTACATGAACATAAACAGTTTTGGGAGTGAAATGTTGCTGACAGATTCTTTTTAATGTGTATAGTCTTAACGAGCTAAAGCACATCCCATGAGAAGTTATCCCAACATGTCCCAGGATGTAGTCATGATCCAAAATATCTTGTAAATGTATGGGCTTAAGCCTCCTGTCAATGTGCTCATCAAGGTCCTCTGTTTACATTACTTTATGTGGCCACAACAGGTTTGTTAGCAGACTAGACTAGACCACGGTCATGTCACAAGGGTGTGACATCCCTCTAGAAAACTTGGAGGTAGACTGTCGGGTAATGAATCGTAGTCCTCTTTAAATAAGGTGTGATTCATGTCCTAATTTAAATGGATTTCCCTTTCCTTCAGTGCAGAGAGGGTTAAGGACTATTTCCATGCTGGCTGAGACAATACAGCCTGGTTGTTCTCAGCTGCAACTGCTTAGCCTTTACTACTTTACTACTTCTGTGCATACAGGGTCTGGGCGTTTAGTTCCTGCAGGTGAAAGATTCATCTTCCTGTGCTGTGTGCTAAAGCTAAGCCTGACTAAAGAACTGAGACGGGCTTCCAGGATCGCTGAGCGAAGATGGAAGCGATCCCGCTCTGCTGACCACTTCACCGCATACAAGCAGTCCCTCGCCAGCTTCAAGTCCGCGCTCACTGCCGCAAAACAAACTTACTTCTCATCTCTCATATCCTCCCTGTCTCACAACCCTAAACAGCTTTTCAACACTTTCAATTCTCTACTCCGTCCCCCTGCACCCCCTCCCTCCCCTCTCATTTCTGCTGAAGACTTTGCCTCTTTCTTTAAACAGAAGATCGATACGATCAGAGAAAGCTTTGGCCCACAGCACCCACTGCCCCTCTTAGCTGCTCACCCCTGCTCCTCCAAAACCAGCTTCTCCACCATGACAGAAGATCAGCTCTCCACCCTCCTGTCGAGATCACACCTCACCACCTGCACGCTCGACCCGCTCCCATCTCACCTCATCCCTAACCTTTCCACGGTCTTCATCCCAACCCTAACGCACCTCTTCAACCTCTCACTCACAACAGGCGTCTTCCCCTCATCCTTCAAACATGCCAAGATCACACCCATCCTCAAAAAGCCCTCCCTCGACCCATCCTCTGTGTCTAGCTATCGCCCGATATCTCTTCTTCCTTATGCCTCCAAATTGCTGGAGCAACACATCCATCTTGAACTGTCCTCTCACCTCTCCTCCTGCTCCCTCTTTGACCGATTACAATCTGGCTTCCGTTCCCATCACTCAACTGAAACTGCCCTAACTAAAGTCACCAATGACCTACTAACTGCCAGGAACAAGCGACACTACTCTGTCCTCCTTCTCCTCGACCTGTCTTCTGCCTTTGACACTGTGGACCACCCCCTTCTGCTACAAATCCTCTCATCTCTTGGCATCACAGACTTGGCCCTTTCCTGGATCTCATCATATCTGACAGATCGGACATTCAGTGTCTCCCTCCGCCACACCACCTCCTCACCTCGCCCCTTGTCAGTCGGTGTTCCTCAAGGCTCTGTTCTAGGACCCCTACTCTTCTCCATCTACACCTTCGGTCTGGGACAGCTCATAGAATCCCACGGTATGCAGTACCATCTCTATGCTGATGACACGCAGATCTACCTATCCGGACCTGACCTCACCTCCTTACTTACCAAAATCCCACACTGTCTGCTATTTCAGCCTTCTTTTCTGCTCGCTTTCTACAACTGAACATGGACAAAACAGAATTCATCATCTTTCCCCCATCTCACTCTACCCCTCCACCAGACCTATCCATCAATGTCAATGGCTGCTCACTTTCCCCAGTCCCACACGCCCGGTGCCTCGGGGTGATCCTCGACTCTGCCCTCTCTTTCAAGCCACATATCCAAGCCCTTGCCTCCTCCTGCCGCCTCAAACTCAAAAACATTTCCCGGATCCGCGCATTCCTTGACCGTGACACCACAAAAACACTAGTGCATGCCCTTATCATCTCCCGCCTCGACTACTGCAACCTCCTACTCTCTGGACTCCCCTCTAGCACTCTGGCCCCACTCCAATCCATCCTACACTCTGCTGCTCGACTAATCTACCTGTCTCCCCGCTATTCCCCAGCCTCTCCCCTATGCCAAGCCCTTCACTGGCTTCCTATTGCCCAGAGACTCCAGTTCAAAACCCTCACAATGACCTACAAAGCCATCCACATCCTATCTCCTCCATACATCTGTGACATGATCTCCCGGTACCTACCAACACGCAACCTCCGATCCTCTCAAGACCTCCTTCTCTACTCCCCTCTCATCTCTTCTTCCCACAACCGCATCCAAGACTTCTCCCGTGCTTCCCCCATACTCTGGAACTCTCTACCCCAGCACATCAGACTCTCGCCTACCATAGAAACTTTCAAAAAGAACCTGAAGACTCACCTCTTCCGACAAGCCTACAGCCTGCAGTGATCCTGAACCTACTGAACCGCCGCACAACCAGCTCTGCCCTCTCCTAGTGTATCATCACCCATCCCCTGCAGATTGTGAGCCCTCGCGGGCAGGGTCCTCCCTCCTTATGTACCCGTGTGCCTTGTTTTTTGCTCATGTTTAATGTATTTGTCTATATTTGACCCGTATTTCACATGTAAAGCGCCATGGAATAAATGGCGCTATAAAAATGAATAATAATAATAATTGAAGTTTGGAGTTGGAGTTGTTGGTTCTGTAGTTTGCTGTTGTACGTGTGTGTATATCGTCTGTTACCTTTTCCCATTCAATTTATTCCAACTTGTCCCTATCCTTCTCCCTACTTGGTTAGTGCTTTTGTATGACAGAGATTTCCTGTTATCCCTGTTTTGTCTGTGTCTGTCCCATGTCTCATGGGTGGGGGAGGGGACAGATTAGGGTTTTTACAGGAGCATAGTAAGGTCGGAAACCCTGGCCTCTCTACCTGTAAGAGTACCAATGGGACAGGGATAGTTAGGGTCCCAGCTCCAAAGACAGCTATAGGCCCCTCTTCGTTACTGAAGGCAGTCACATCGTGACAGGTCACTAAGGCAGGAAACTATGTCTTTTGACTGACATAAAAGGAGGGTAATATTTGGGACAAAAAGGGATCACAAAACTAAAATAAAAGCGAATTGCAATCATATATCATTACATGCTGTATCTGTTACATACATCCAATGTTTGTCAGGGAATACAGGATTTAACTCAATGTCTAAGTCATAGGACTTGTAGAATTCTGGATCCATTAATATAACAAAAATTATCCCCAAAACAGTGGGTATGTTTTTATAGATTTCTAATACACAAAAAGCACGTTAATATAGATCCTCAATGATCTGTGCTCTGCCAGTAAAAAACATGAACTTTTACAAGATGTATCATGTGAGAAATCTATAGTGACTTTGTATCTAAAAATTGCCTCTGTGACTTCAGTGGGTGACCTTTTGACATTCTATTAAATGAACTGATTTCTTAGATATCCATTTTTGGCTTCAGTTCTACAAACAATTATAATATAATTTATCATAGTAATATTGAGCCTCTTTTCATTTCAAGCTTAGCATGATAATGGATTTGCACAATAATGTGCTCATTAACAGGAAATTAGAAGCAGTTGGAGGAAAATCCTCAGCTGAACATAAATAGCTTTTATTTAGAGAATTATCACAAAGAAATTATAAAAAAAAAAATGTAAAAATTATTGGCTATATGGAGAAGAGATCTCATTCTCTAGGGCACATAAACAGGAGACAAAATAATTAATGGTTTAGCGGATCTATTAAAGTGAAAGTGTATACGGTCACTACATTTGGTTAATGATTGTAACATATTCCCACCAAGTACCAGGTATCTTTGTTGCTTAAATTATCATTTACATTAGGTTAGAACTATGATGAGAGTGTAGCTTGCCAACCGGTGGAGGTCCGACAGTTGGAACTGCTAGAAGGATGGGTCAACAGAGATATACGAGATATCCTAGCTCCTTCTGAAATTTTTATTGCACCACTACCATCTAGGTATCAGGTAGGTACAGCAACTCAACTCATTTACTTAACCACTTGTTCTTGTGATTAATGGGGCCCCTTTGGTCAAGCCACCATGATCAGCAAATAATGAGAGTCTAAAAATAAGCTTTCACTTGCCAAGACACAATATATCCTTAGGTAAAAGGGATATTTTCATGTGGCATATTTGTTGTAGAATTGCCTGCGGCTGACACATTAATCTGGGTAGGGTTTACAGATCTTCATGTACATGCTGCAGAACTAAACAATCCGATGAAGACCACTGATCTTCAGTAAGGGTATGTGCACACGTTGCAGATTTGCCTCTGGAATTTTCTGTGCTGATTCTGCGTCTCTTGGTAGAAAACGCAGGTGCAGATTTGATGCGTTTTTCTTGCGGATTTACTGTGGATTCTGTGAGGATTTCATAGAATGGGCTCAGAAACGCTGCAGATCCGCACAAAAGAAGTGACATGGTGCTCTTGAATCTGCTGCGTTTTCCGTGCAGATTTTTCCACAGCATTAGAGCAGCATTTTTTTTTGCCAATGAGTTACACTGTACTGTAAATCACTTGCAGATCTGCAGCATTTCTGAGCGGAAAAAAACGCTGCGGATCTGCAGGAAATCTGCAACGTATGCACATAGCCTAACAGAAATTTTTGCAACAATTGTGCCTTACGTAAATGTTCCTGGTATGGCAAATGCCTAAGGTCTGTCAGTAATGGGCTTTTTCAGGCATGTTCAGTTTTTATGGTCTGCAGTAGTCTATACTATGCGCGATACTTGTGAGAAGAAAACAAAACTGAGTATTCGCACTTATTGGACTACAGCTACAAGATTCTGAAAAGTTGGTTTCTAATGTTGACATTACTGACTACGTAGTCATTGTGTGAAAGGACAGGACGAATGCAAATAGGGAAAACTTTCTGAAGGCAACCGGTAAATATTACAGGATTTTATTCAGGACATTCCAAAGACTGACTAATACAACCATAGCAAAACACAAAAACGACATCAGCACTAGCCTATCTATAGGATTTGATATTGTGGCACTAATTCTAGACTCGTGTAGATGTAGAAATTAGATCATTTACCACTCAGATGCTCACAATCAATTGAAGAGCAGAAGATTTTAGGGTTTTTTGTTTAAGAAAATTATATTATGCTAATCTTTATTTTACTCAAATCCACAATTGATAATTTAGCCTCACTATGCACCCATATTGGTCTCTTGCCAGACACAAAACCGTAGTTAGTTTTATTACACATATGAAGAGCTAAATTTGGACCCAGCTGGTATAGGCCCTAACCAGTAGTCTAGACAAAGAAAGCGGAAGCTTCAAATATAATAATACCCTGACAGCTTGGCCAGGTCCGCAAACCGCCACCATGCCGTCATTGATATACGAATACACTACTTCACAAGCCAACCTTTATTGTATAAAAGATTACTGCATATTGCACATTTTTTTTATAATTTTGGTGGTGATATGCTAATTAGTGGGTGACTAGTTGAGGGGGTGTTTTTTCCCCCAAGAGTAACAAACCCAATAATCAATCTCCACCATACGTATGCCCAGGGAGGCAGCAGTGACATGCGACTCAGGCAACCATTTCAAGTGCTTGAGTTTTATGTGACAACTGCCCTCCTGGGCATGTGCAGTGCTGCCGGCTTACTCTTGATCAAGGAGGCAGAGATTTGTGACGAGCCAACGGTGACGCCACTCTTGAAAATCATGTTACTCACACACAAGGGCGTCATAACATGATTAGTGGGCTGAGTATCTGGGCAAAACAATGACCCCTTCACTAGTCACACACTAATTAGTATAGAAGGTTAAAAAAATGTTAGTTTTTTCCAATATTCATTAATCCTTTATCCTTTGGGTTTGTTATGTAAGGCAATCATATAGCAAAAAATACATGGTGGTGATTTGGGAACCTAGGCAAGCTGCCACATTCCCTTTAAGGGACAGGACACTTAGAAAAGCAATGGTATTGCATATGAATTTAAGTTATTCTAACCTACAACTGTGTTAGTAATATAGTGGTTAAAAGAATAATGGTAGCGTCTAGTTTAATTTCCAAGCATTTAAAGGTGGATAATAATGTAACAATACATTTCTGTCGTCATAGCTCTCAAGATGGAAACCTAATTATACAGTCTCTAATGACTGTCACGTCCAAGACAGGGGGCAACCAACCACCATCTCTCCTGACTTCCCTATAGAGGATCACTTTCCCAAAATTGGGTATGCTTCTAGAGGAGAAGCTGTGTGGCACCATTTGTCTCCAGGAAGAACCCAAATTGCCCTACTGGAAGTCCTAAAATCTTCATATAATCATCACATAGAAGAATGAGGGCTTGATTACAGCTAGTTACAATACATACAACTATTCCAAAAGATCAGGAAAGCCTAGATATACATTTTAACATATAATCCATTATAAAAAAAACTGTATACAATGTAAAAAAAATTCTAAAGTTACCATTCCCATTGGCTGTAGCTTCAGAACTTTCCCAGCCCATCGATTTCATAACTGCCTTTTTCCAGCGAGCATATCGGAATTCACTTTCTACAATAGGAATTAAAGTTAAAAAAAAAAAAAAAAAAAAGGTACTAAAATTTTGTGCAGAAATTTTAGAATAATAGTTTAACCATTAAAGAACGGAATTTAATGAAGTAGAATTTTTTTGTTTTGTTTTTCTAACCACTTTTGAAAATACATTTTTCCATAGACCTAGCCACCGAACTGCCCACTTTTAAGTATTTAGACATTGCTTTGGGGTTTCGTTTCTATGAATGTAGTATAATTGACATTTTCTGTAGGTCATTGTAATTATGGATGTACAAAATGTATACATTTTTTTGGACTTAAAACTTCAACAGAATTTTTTTTTTTTTTTTTATTGTGGCACTTGAAGAGGGAGCTTGTTATTGCAGTACGACTTACAATTTTCCTGGTGCCCATTTGAGGTACATAATTTTTTGTAGGCGTGATGAGCAAAGAACAGCAATGACATTGGGCTTTTAAATTTTAATGGTGCTCAGTGTGCAGGATTAGTAACTTGACTATTATTGTATCATTACAGTGGTGGCGACACCAATGTGTGCAGCTTTTTTTTCATTATGAAAAAAAATAGACTTTTTACACTAAAGGGTTATTTTACTATGATTATTACTTTTTCTCAACTCTTGACCTTTTCCCCATACACCCTTCTGATTAGTGGGACTTTCCAACAGGCCAGTCTTCTACATACAGCAGGTCTGGAGGCCATTAATAGGCCTCTGCTTCCACGGCATCTTATCTTTAACTCGGGATTGGGTTGCTGTGGTTATTTTTGATCACAGCATCTCAGGAATTAAATTGCTAGAGCAGGTGACAGCTGTATAACACAGCTGGCACATGCAAGTGATGGCGCAGGTGCAGCTTCTGTGCTCATGCAAATCACTGCACCATAATAGTACAGCATATCATTTTAAATACCTTCCAAATGTGACAATAGTTTGATGCAGGCCAGGAGGAGACCAAGTAGGTACTTGAAGCCCATTTAGATGGGCCAATAATTATGGCCCATCTGAACAGGCCGGCAAACACCAGTCAAACGAGAAAAATGCTCATTCGGTGGGTGCAATAATTTTAAGCAGGCTTAAAATCTCTGTTACTAGTAGCCAATGCCGAAAGCATGACATTTTACAGGCACAGAAGGATTGGAAGTATGTACTGAATTGTTCATAGATTGTAAGCTTGCAAGCAGGGCCTTCATTCCTCTTGTTATCTGTTTTGATCTGTGTGATTATTGTTATGCTGTAATGTCTATTGTATGTACAAGTCCCCTCTAAAATGTAAAGTGTTGCGGAATATGTAGACGCTATAGAAATAAAATTATTATTATTAGTAGTACTAGTATGTGTGCACATATAATTGAAGTAGGTTTAGCCATTAAAGAACCACTGATCAGCTCGTAGCTGATTTGTGGTAGTTTAACGGCTGCATATGTGCCACGTATAACTGGCTTTACCTTCCGGGTTAATCTGTGGTTCGAACCGTTCACAAGTCACAGCAGTCAAATCTCCAGGGCGAAGACTCCAAACCCCTACTCCTTCTGCTGCGCCCGCAGCCATGGCGGCTCCTAATGCAGTTGTTTCAGGCATGGAAGGTTTCACTGAATAACAGAAGTAGGTGTTAGCTCAAGAGCGCACAAATTAGATTGATGGAGAACCATCTTTGCATTCATATTTCTATAAACATACTAAGATAAAAAAGGAAAAATTAAAGAGAAAAATTAATATACCGTAATTATAGATACACATAGTACTGTTCAGAAGTTTTACTTGGCTGTAGAAAAAATGCTACAATGTAAGAATTATTATTATTATTTATTATTATAGCGCCATTTATTCCATGGCGCTTTACATGTGAGAATGCTTTCAAATATAGAAGTCTTAACTTATCTTTAATCAATTAAAAAAATGCAAAGAGAACGAACTATACCAGTGAAAAGTAAATTAAACCACTCGGACATTGAGGTGTGGACACAGTTAAACTCAATTGCGATGCTTGCACTTTAAATTCTAACCTGACAATACTTTGTGGCTGCTGCTCAGTCACACTGATTAACAATGTAATGGAACAAGATGGCAATAAGCATAGGATGGATATGTCTACAGAGCACAGACACTGAACTGCTCACCCACTGGGATGCATAGGATATCAGCCTGTAACTGCATGAGGATCTTATTGTTTGTCATGCCCCCATCAACTTGCAGCTGGCTCAGAGGAATTCCACAGTCTTGGTTCATTGCATCTAGAATCTGGTGAGAAAAACTAAGATTAGTGACGTGGAGACACCAGCATCTGTCCCCTCACAGATCCCCTACCAGAGCTGAAATAAACCCTCCTGTCTGAAACAATCAGATTTATATTAGAAATACATCTGCAGCTTATGCTCAACGCTCAGTATCCAGTAAAATCCACTTGGGAAATACAATGTCCTACCTTCCAACGACAACTATGAAAATACAGGGCTGCGGTCAATGATCTACAATTCTAAAAGAATCCTCCAACACACTGCCAGGTATCCTTGTCTATAATGTCATGTTTTAGGTGTCCTTGTAATTAAAACACCAGGTAGTGTAACTAAAACCAACACAAATCATTGTTTAATATGGGATGATTTTATAGGGGTTCTCAGTGGGAAGCCATAAAAAGAATAAAAGGTGGTTTTCTCATCCTTGGAACCACTCAGCTCCTGCTCTGATGGTCTCTATCGGACCAGAGGCGACATCCTGACCAATGGCTGGAGAGGTCAGGTCATTGGTGGTCATGATATCAATACTTACACCTGTAGGAGCGGATTAAGTAGAGAGCAAAGTCTACTTTTTATTTTTTTAGCACCATGGATAAAATATAGACAAGACTACAGTCTAAAGTATATGACCATATATAAGCTGTTCATGCACATCAGAAAATTGGTCACTGCTTCTAATCTGTAACAACTAACTAATATGTAAGATGGTCTTCCAATTCAACAGGTCTGGTCCCTGCCACAGGTGATATGTGGGGTCTAGCAGAGATGGATGTATAATCTCGGCTCTATGGGTTATACACTGAATTATCGACAAAGAAAAAACTACCCAAAATACTATGTATGAACCTAACGAAAACTGAGAACATGGAACAGCAACAATGTCACAACGTACCTCTCTGGTCTGGAAACAGACGGCTTCAAGCGCAGCAAATGCAATGTGGTTTTTATTTGTAAACTGAGTCAGACCACAGATTATTCTGGAATATCAAACAAGAGAAAATAGTCAGAATGTATGCGCGGACTTCTATAATTAGGAAAAGTGATACCTAAAAGGATCAATTAAAGGAACTAAATAAGGAACCTCGGGTGCTTCAGAGCCATATTCAAAGCGTTTTAATAACTCCTAGTTAGTATGACTGAGGTGCTCCAAAAAGTTTTTCCTCTTACCCATGACAGATTGATCGCATAGGTCAGCAATTATTCACTAGTTGATGGGGGTCTGACCACTAGTACCCCCACTAAGCACGATCTTAGTCAGGTTAGAACGTTTGTGGTCTATCTTAATTGAAATACATGAATGAATTACAAATATATTTATATTGTTATGTTTATATTTTTTAATGGTGCCATTTATTTACATGTTTTTCTTGTATAGAGCAATGAGTGACAATATGTATGCATTCATTACACACTGCCATACCCTCTGGCACTGGGCTCCCAATATGGTGCATAAAGGCCTGAAAATGCCGGAACAAAGTAGCAGCCATAAGATGTTCCAGCTTCAGCAGCAAGTTTTTCTGGAAAAATAAAACAAACACACACACAAAAAACAACAAAAACCAAGAGAGTCAATATGAATCCACTGTAAGCAAGGCAGTGGTGCTAAAGTGAGGCATAGAAGATACATACCTACTTCTTCAGTTGTTTTAACAATGCCAAGGTTATCTCGTAACCAGCGCACAACTGCTCCCGCAATTGCAACTGACCCCTAAATTATAAAAGGGATAGAGCAAGTCTTATAAAAAGGTCAAAAAGGTTTACAAAGAAGATATAAAAAGCCAAAAAATCTTACTTCAAGTGCATAGCAGGCAGGTTTATCCCTTCCAAGCTGGTAAGCCACTGTGGTCAGCAGCCCATGATCTGATACAACAGGCTGCAAGATAAAAAGCAAGACAACTACAGGAAGACAGGGCGCGATACTGTGCAGAAACACAAGATATCACTAAACAAAATAGGTCATTTAGAATACAGAATGTGGAAACTGAATCTTAGATTTTTCACAATTGCTTACCTTTGGGCCAGTATTACACAACAAGAAACAACCAGTACCATACCTGAAAAAATTAATAGCAAATTATTATTAGCAAACATATCAAAAGTTGTCAGATGCAATACTGTCATATAACTATTCACCATTCATCGCATGCCCTACTAAAGTTAGGTCTATGGTTTACAGATCTCTAAAAGAGTTGTATGGATTGCCAGAGCTGATGTAACATTTCGCATCTATCCTGTGGGACTACCATGAAGGGGGCTCATGCTTAAAGGGGGAACCTATGAACAGATTCACGTTTCCCAAATCATGGGCAGTATGAATTCAATTAAGTAATTGCAGCCAAGCTTGGTTTCCTGTGAAACACTGCAGCGTTTCAGATAAATCCTACCATGAATACCTGAAAACTCTCAACTGATTAGTCCAAGATGGGTGTTGGTGGCTTATCTCAGATACATAGGTTAAAAAAAGACCTAGGTCCATCAAGTTCAACCTTTCTCCACCAATAATATATTTTGTTACTAATTTAACTATAACTCACAATGTTATGTGTATTTTAGAAATCATCCAGCCCTTTGATTGATAGACACAAACTTCCATCACAAGTACAGATGATAATTAGACAGTTCCGTCACACACTTATAATGTAGATAAATGACAGTTTTGCTTCCTATCGGCATATTTATGGACACTTGGGTACTTTAGTCGAATATAGAGGTGATCATCATCACACTTTCCCCCAGCAGGCAAAGACGGTACAGGCTATAGTTGTACTTCATAGTTAGAATGGCACAGAGGAGACAAAAGCATGGTGGAAAGGGAAATGTATGTAAGTGTCTGATGTGAAGCAGACAGGTAGTAGAAGTGAGTACAATATATAGTAAATAAATGCAAACTGTAAGAGACATAAAAGTGCAGAAATGGAAAAAATAAATGCTGGTGTGCCTCTTTAAATAAGAGCATGTGTGTTGCTAGGATTATAAAAATCTAAATTCAGAAACCACATTTCTGTGGACATTTTTGAACTTTACAAATATTTGTAAAAATAATTTCTCATTTAAAAACTAAATGTAAGCTGCAATCTTCAACCCTTAATTCATTATCAGACCTTGAAGTTCAGTTCGTAAGCCCTTTTTTATGTGGATGAGAACCCAAACATGCTGAATGCTGCTGCCTCCGCTAGCTCTTAAAAGCAGCAGAACAGCCATCTGTGTGAAGGAGGTGAACAAACAACACCAACAACTAGGTAGGACATTTAAAGAGGTTGTCCACAACTTGGCCAGCCCCTTCTTAACCAACATGTTTGTAGCAGTAAAATAACACAATCACCTCCAAAGCTGGTGCCGTTCCAGCGCTGTCTGCACTGGCTCGTCCGGCTTGTGTGAGATTGTTATGTCATGTGAGCTGTGCACCAAATCAGCGCTGATCTCTCTCCACCATTGAAGGATTCAAACATCATGAGGAAGTCAGAGCCGCAGATGGCCGTTCACTTCCTCTTGATGTGACATAATGAGCCCCGAAAAAGCAAGTACCGACACCGGAGAAGAGTACAAGAGTTATCTTGCTGGTACAAACAGGTACATCGAGAAGGGGTGGTCTGAGTAGTGAACAACCCCTTCAAGGCTATTTAGACAGTTATCTAATTTTGCATTTAGGAAGTAAATTAAAGTAAACTTAAAAAAAAAAACACATTGAGCCAAAAGGTGTTCATAGCCTTCCATCTCGTAAGACCAAAGCTTTTTTTTTTTTTTTTTTTATTCACCGTGACATTACAACTTTTTGATTAAGGTTTTATTTTTTCATCAATGTAATGATATGAGAGCTTGATTTTTTTTTCCAGCAGGAGTTGTATTTTTTATTGCCACCGAGTTGGATTTGGTAACTCAGAGGTCTCCAATGCTTCTGACCTTGAGAGCCACATTCAGCTCTGAGAGAGGGTCGGAAGCCACATCCAGCCTTGAGAGAGGGTCGCGAGCCACATTCAGCTCCCGCCTCCCTCACAATAGTGGCAACCAGGGCCGGACTGGCCATCGGGCAGTTCTGGCAAATGCCAGAAGGGCCGGTGGCAGTAGTGGGCCGCTCGAGTGTGCCGCTGTCGGCACACTCTCCCCGCTGTCGGCGCACTCCCGGCCCCGCATTCAACTATACCGGCGTCATAGACGCCGGTACAGTTGAATGCAATGATGGAGGACAGAGCGTCTGCTGACGCTTCCTCTCCCATCATTCCCCGCTCTGCCTGCCGCTGACACTGCGGGTGCGCGATGACGTCACATCATCGCGCACCTGCTGTGTGACCGGGCGGGCAGACTGCGACTGCTGAGACCAGAGCCAGAGCAGCGCGGGGCAGGAGGAAAGGCGAGTAGTGTTTTGTTTTTTTTTTATCAATGAGTGATGACTGGATTGTGGAGCTATTGGGGGAAGGGGGGGGGGCTGTGCTGCATTCCATTCTATGGGCCTCTGCTGCATTATATTCTATGGCTGGCTGCATTCCATTCTATGGGCCTCTGCTGCATTATATTCTATGGCTGGCTGCATTCCATTCTATGGGCCTCTGCTGCATTATATTCTATGGGGCTGGCTGCATTCCATTCTATGGGCCTCTGCTGCATTATATTCTATGGGGCTGGCTGCATTCCATTCTATGGGCCTCTGCTGCATTATATTCTATGGGGCTGGCTGCATTCCATTCTATGGGCCTCTGCTGCATTACATTCTATGGGGCTGGCTGCATTCCATTCTATGGGCCTCTGCTGCATTACATTCTATGGGGCTGGCTGCATTCCATTCTATGGGCCTCTGCTGCATTATATTCTATGGGGCTGGCTGCATTCCATTCTATGGGCCTCTGCTGCATTATATTCTATGGGGCTGGCTGCATTCCATTCTATGGGCCTCTGCTGCATTATATTCTATGGGGCTGGCTGCATTCCATTCTATGGGCCTCTGCTGCATTACATTCTATGGGGCTGGCTGCATTCCATTCTATGGGCCTCTGCTGCATTACATTCTATGGGGCTGGCTGCATTCCATTCTATGGGCCTCTGCTGCATTATATTCTATGGGGCTGGCTGCATTCCATTCTATGGGCCTCTGCTGCATTATATTCTATGGGGCTGGCTGCATTCCATTCTATGGGCCTCTGCTGCATTATATTCTATGGGGCTGGCTGCATTCCATTCTATGGGCCTCTGCTGCATTATATTCTATGGCTGGCTGCATTCCATTCTATGGGCCTCTGCTGCATTATATTCTATGGGGCTGGCTGCATTCCATTCTATGGGCCTCTGCTGCATTATATTCTATGGGGCTGGCTGCATTCCATTCTATGGGCCTCTGCTGCATTACATTCTATGGGGCTGGCTGCATTCCATTCTATGGGCCTCTGCTGCATTACATTCTATGGGGCTGGCTGCATTCCATTCTATGGGCCTCTGCTGCATTATATTCTATGGGGCTGGCTGCATTCCATTCTATGGGGCTGTGCTGCATTATATTGTATGGTGGCTGGCTGCATTACATTCTATGGTGGCTGGCTGCATTACATTCTATGGGGGCTGTGCTGCATTACATTCTATGGGGGCTGTGCTGCATTACATTCTATGGGGGCTGTGCTGCATTACATTCTATGGGGGCTGTGCTGTATTATAGTCTATGGGGGCTGGCTGTATTACATTCTATGGGGGCTGTGCTGTATTACATTCTATGGGGCTGTGCAGCATTACATTCTATGGGACTGTGCTGTATTATAGTCTATGGGGGCTGGCTGCATTACATTCTATGGGGGCTGTGCTGCATTACATTCTATGGGGGCTGTGCTGCATTACATTCTATGGGGGCTGTGCTGCATTACATTCTATGGGGGCTGTGCAGCATTACATTCTATGGGGCTGTGCTGTATTATAGTCTATGGGGGCTGTGCTGTATTACATTCTATGGGGGCTGTGCTGTATTACATTCTATGGGGGCTGAGCTGTATTATAGTCTATAGGGGCTGTGCTGTATTATAGTCTATGGGGCTGTGCTGTATTATAGTCTATGGGGGCTGGCTGTGTTACAGTCTATGGGGGCTGAGCTGTAATGCTGGATACAGCTGTAATTATATGTTATATAGTCGTGTTACACTCCCCTCACTTCTAGTAGCCTACAAGTGTACAAAGATATTATACAGTCACCATGCGACAAGTGGGCCTGCGTGACTTCAAATGCCAGGGCTGAATTTTAGTCCCAGTCCGGCCCTGGTGACAACCAAAGCCCCCATTACAGGCATAATGGTTAACCAAAGCTTTTCAACAAAAATCACACCAAAGCAGTATACTAAGATCCAGGGGTTCCCACAATACCCCCATTCAGTATTCTCCTATAAAGCACTCCCAAGACACCACTGTCACATCCAGCTTCAGTCTCCTCTGACAGGTGGTATCATCTTGTCTCCAGCGTACCATACTTAAATCATCTCAAAACCCCCAAGACCAGTATATGTGCGTCCAGACCTGCTCTTCTGTGCAGGGCTGCTCAAAAAATTCACCATTTTCAGATTTGCTCTTCATACCTGATAGCTGCGGTGTGTCACACGGATTTATGTCTTTTTACATCAACTAACCACAACTAAGGAACTTGCCCATCAGACCATGTGGGGTTATCAAACAGAGACCCTAATCACAGGACAATAAAAACAATCCTTATCTAAGAATTGGCCCAATATTTATGGACGTAACTGTTTATCACCCATGGTAATTCTGCTTCATGTCACCTGGCTTATCCATGGTTTTTTCCCCTTTTTTTTTTTTTTTCTATACTATGTTGTGCATAAATATGTGATTCTTCAGAATTTGTTTTAGTCTTTGCCTGATGAAGAGACGTATGTAGTCTCGAAAGCTTGCAATTTGTTACCATCTTTTCAGTTAGCCATTAAAAGGTATCAACCACTGAGGACTCTCAATTCTAAATATTTTTCTACCTGATAGCTAGAACTGGAGCTAATTCACCAAGCTGACAGACAGCCGCGAGCCACAATTCATTGGACCGCGAGCCACATGTGGCTCCCGAGCTACAGGTTGGGGACCCCTGGTGTAACTTATTGATTAATTTGTGGGTGGGGGGTGCTCCAATTGCACAATTCTTTTCTGCATGAAAAACTTTGCATTATGCACCACTGAACATTAATAATTTTAATAAAACCAATTATGCACATGGGTTTAGAGGTTTATTTTTTTTACATTTCTACTACTTTGCCAATTAAAAATACATGTTTTTTGTTGTAACATCCTTAGAGGTGTAAGGTTTTTTTTTTGTTTGTTTGTTTTTTTTAGTTTTTGGGTACATATAACAATGTGATCTATATATTTGGTCGCTTTGGAAACGGGCTGAACAAAGACTGCCCTTATGCCATTGAAGTTTCAATGTACGCTGATTTATGCGAGTTACATAATGTAATCAATTACTACTTCAAGTTGCTATTTATGTGGCTATATCGGTTGCATTTCTTTTATGCTCCACTAGGGGAGGTGACCACCTTCGTACAAAGATGACCGGTCTGGGAGTTCTTCTTAAGCCTCTGGTCAGTATCACAACCCACAATCTAAATACTTGGCTAAAAGGGTTAAACAGCTGTGCTAAAAGTTTTTACAAGCAAGTAGAGATTTGGGTGGTGGGGAATTGAAATACGAAGTGTAATAGAAAGTTCAATTCCCATAAACAATAAAACGGCATTAACTTTACAGCAGCAAGCTTGAATCAGGTATTTCTTCTCTACATGCAGAGGCTTTACATATAATATTACATATAATATTACAAATTTGCATTCCAAAAATAAAATAGAAATAGAAGTTCTCCACAGGGATTAAACCATTATTTCCCTTTCACTGTGCTAAATTTCATTTTTGTGATACTGTAGGTATAAGTTGTCCTATAACAACACAAGTATTGAAACGTCAAATTCGCATAAACCGTCAAATTACTGTCTGAAATGTAGGTGGCTGAGACCATACTCATGAACGCATGCCAAGATGTGTAGGCAAGCTCTGCCATCTGCTGGCAATAAGTGGAATTCTAACTCTAGTACTCAAAGACATTCTCAGAGCTGATCTACTGACTGCAACATTAAAGATCATGAAAATTACTCAAAAATCACAAAAATAAGGCCTAGGTCTCTTCTTGTTTAAAGTGTTTCAGTAATCTACTCCAAGTAATAGGTCATCAAAACTGGTTAATCTGGAGGCAGGCACTGAAAAGTGGTCTACTTGCTCTTTGGTGCCTGCCTCAAACAGACAGATACTGCAGAAAATAATATCCAACAGAACACAAAGTTTTTCTGTCTGCTTCATTGAAAGAGGTTGTCCACTACTTTTTCCATTGATGACCTATCCTTTGAATAAGTCATCAATGTCTGATCGATCGGGGTTCGACACCCGGCACCCATCCAGATCAGCGTCAGCCAGGAATTATCGGAGGGTCTCAATCTTCTGATCGTGTATGCCGCCGAGTACTACACATCCGCTTCCTATTAATTTGGGAGGCAGATGTGCAGTACCAAGCATTGGCCACTTCCAGAAGACAAAGACGGACAGCTCTGCAAGTGATTGCTTCCGACCGACACTGATAGCGGCTGATCGGTGCGGGTGCCGGATATCTGCTGATCAAAGTTTGATGACCTCTCCTGAGGAGAGGCCATCAATGAAAAAGTAGTGGACAACCTCTTTTAAAAAGGTAATTTGTCCTCTCTGCGGATATGCCCGAACCGCATTTTTCAAGGCTTCAGACAGAAGCTCAGACAGAGCCACTGACAGCTGAGCCGCTAAGAGTCATTAATAGCATATTGCAGTATTAGTCACCCACCTTTACATGGACATTGGTGCATATGTAGTGTTTCCCAGTTACCCATTACCAGCTAAGCGCAGGGGGTCAGATTTTACATTTATCCACCCAATCAGCAATTTGTACTGTACTTAGGAATACATCACTGTTATACCCGTCACTTACGTATTTTTTGCTTGTCCATCTTGAAAACACATCTGTCCAACTAATGCAGCCGACTGGTCACCCAAACACTGCGCCGAAAAGGAAAGGTTTATTTGTAATGTTTTTAATGTTCCAGCTATTGTTATATCCTTTATAACTAGAACTAGAGAAGCCCGTACAAAACACATTAAACCCAGAAAATGCCATGGTCTCACGCTTAGGCCACTTTTGACCAAAGGCTTCCTCGAGAGTCTGTTCCCGAGTATGTGCACCGAATTAGGTACAGTAATTCCATCATCCATTCCACATCTATTCTATATAGAAAATGCCGCAACTTCAGGTAACAGCAGCTGATAGTGGTCAGTCTGACAAGTTATCTAATAAAAAAATAAATAACTATATAAAACAAGCAATGCTAAACTTACAAGAGAGAACCCTTATCTGTCCTGGAGACCCTCTGCAACTTATCCCACAAGTAGGGAGAGATGTCAGTCTGGTGATGGCTGACCTCCTCCATTTCTAGCTCCTGTTTAAACTATGCTGTGGCTTTTCAGAGTAAAGCATACATACCCAAAATTAAGGAATCTGTCCACGATCCATGCTGTCCGTCATTTGGGCAACAAGAATAATCTGACAGGATCCTATTAAATCTTACAACTTTTAAGAAACACAATCATTTTCCAAAGAATCACAGGGTCCAACCACTAGTACAAAAGGTCCTTACAACTGAACATACATCTAAGGCTCTGCTCACATGTCTAATAGTTATTTCCTGTTTTGGGATAATAAAAGTGAAAATATAGATGTTCCAGTACAGGATCCCCACTGGAACAATACATTGAGTTGTAAAATGTCTCTAGTCTTCCTACTTTCCAGCTTCTATCCATTTTTTTTTTAGCTGGATCAGAAAATTGTCTCTACAAATATTTTGTTCAGCCAAAAAAAACAAAACAAAAAAAAACAAAGCAAAAGGATAGTTTATTTTTTTTTTAATCAAAGTCTGTGGGAAACAAATCCTAATGAATGGTTTTACTTTTGCATCCCTTTATAACTAATCCAGTTATTTTTATTTTATTTAAAAAAAAATTAAACACCGGATCCCTCACAAATGGATGACAACTGGACATGTGAACCGAGCCTTGTAGATTTATGTAGAGCATATACCGTATGTATAGGTGAGCTTACCCCGGATATTGGCACTCCAGTCAAAGCTCCAGACTTCTGCAAATACAATGCAAATTAAAGGTTAAGGTAAAGAGTATGGAGTGCAGAAGGTGCATTTCTGGCTTACACGGCCATAGTTCAGCTTTGTGATCAGCGCCACTATCCTGTGAACAGCATTCGAGCATAAAGTAGCAAAATAAAAGTATTGCAGCCAACAGCAAAAGACAAATGAGAATACCGTGCCCTTGTATGTGAAAAAATAAATGTGACAAAACAAAATTGCGGTGGGCTAAAATAAATAACTATACACATTTCCAGTTATCTAGTAGAGGGCACTGTTTGGGTACCCATGACTGTTCCCAGAATAGAATATTGAACAGATCTTTTAAATGCTTTTTATTGATGGGATTTTAACTTTTACCCAATATTACAACTTTGCCGCCCTGCAAATTATTATAGAGCAGCAAACAGGCCATCGCACAATAGCTAACCAATTCTGCATGGCTGCTGCTACTGGGACAGAATTGTAATTTCTGACCACATGACGAATCATCAGATGGCTTCTGCTTGGAAGGTTAGCTACTCCAAAATCATGCATTAAAGAATTGTAGTTTATGCAATTATCTACAATTTCAACCCTAAAGTATCTACTAAAGCATGCCATGGCTTACAATGGTAAAAGAAAAAAAACAGAAAATAACGAATAAACTGTAGATAATTCATAAAGCCCATGCAAACTCATTTTTACAAAAGAACACATGTACTGAACATGTAAAACTCTGTTTAACTGGAAATTGCGCGATTTGTGCTTGAAGTACTTGTGACATGACTGGTGGTGAACTAAGCCTTTACTCACCAGGCTAGGACAGATTCTCTATGGTAGGCAGAAAACAAGAGCATAGACACAGTTCACAACAAAAGTATAGTATGCTTTCTCCAACAATAGTTCCCGTCAGAACACTTTATACTGAACATACCATAATTTGTGTTGATGCTATATGGCAGATTTAACTTTGCTGAGCATATCCTGTCATTCTTATTGCAAAGACTCTATAGAGTTTAAGCAAATATTGTTCTATTCAGGGTAAAGTCTGCACACCCAGTGAATTCAAGTGTTGGACCATGCCATGTCCGAGTGTAGAACTAATCTTACACCAAAGCTTTATACTGTAGGTAAGGCTTTGGCATCTGAGTTCTGATAGTGAAATTACCTTTAATACATCTAAATTATCTTCCAATTTACCACAGATACAAGCTCATCTTTTCTCGCCAACTGCCTCTACCGTTTACCTGTCCCTGCACTGAATGCCCATTTAGTTTAGTGCTTAATTTATTACCCTCACCACAAATCTCTCCAAAGTGATGCATCACCCAATACACATGCTCTACCATCTAAGAAGTATCTTCCTTCATAATCAAAAGCTATCTCCCATCTCCAGGACTTTTCTCATGCTGCACCAGTTTTCTGGAATGCGCTGCCTTGGACAATCATGAATTCACTCATCCATTTTCACGGTCCAAGTATGGGCCATGATGCACATACCGGATGCAGGTCTGTTGACCTAAACTGGACAGGTTCATATATGCTTTTGAGGCTATTAAATTGGGATCAGGAAACCTGCAGCTGGACTAAACACAGATGCGTGAAAATGGCATGAATAGCAAAGATCACTGTTTTAAGCAAGCCCTAAAAATACAATCTTAAGCAGGTCTAGGCCTAACACATCCACAAATTTAACTCCTTCCTCTCTTCTGTATTATTCCCCAGAACCCGATCCCTTCATTCATCACTATTACCCCCTTACACTTCATAGCTGTACATGCACACTTACTGCCTGGCTTGCTTGAATTGGTATTCGCCAATTATGTAGGGT